>NW_022630998.1:9731424-10982222 GCF_010015895.1 Lontra canadensis | reverse complement strand
CAAACTATCATTCTTCACAGATGATATGATACTTTTTGTGGAAAACCCAAAAGACTCCACTCCAAAACTGCTAGAACTTGTACAGGAATTCAGTAAAGTATCAGGATATAAAATCAATGCACAGAAATCAGCTGCATTTCTCTACACCAACAAGACAGAAGAAAGAGAAATTAAGGAGTCAATCCCATTTACAACTGCACCCAAAACTATAAGATACCTAGGAATAAACCTAACCAAAGAGGCTAAGAATCTATACTCAGAAAACTATAAAGTACTCATGAAAGACATTGAGGAAGACACAAAGAAATGGAAAAATGTTCCATGCTCCTGGATGGGAAGAATAAATATTGTGAAAATGTCTATGCTACCTAAAGCAATCTACACATTTAATGCAATTCCTATCAAAATACCATCCATTTTTTTCAAAGAAATGGAACAAATAATCTTAAAATTTATATGGAACCAGAAAAGACCTTGAATAGCCAAAGGAATATTGAAAAGGAAAGCCAAAGTCGGTGGCATCACAATTCCGGACTTCAAGCTCTATTACAAAGCTGTCATCATCAAGACAGCATGGTACTGGCACAAAAACAGAAACATAGATCAATGGAACAGAATAGAGAGCCCAGAAATAGACCCTCAACTCAATGTCAACTAATCTTCAACAAAGCAGGAAAGAATGTCCAATGGAAAAAAGACAGCCTCTTCAATAAATGGTGTTGGGAAAATTGGACAGCCACATGCAGAAAAATGAAATTGGATCATTTCCTTACACCACACATGAAACTAGAATCAAAATGGATGAAAGACCTCAATGTAAGAAAGGAATCCATCCAAATTCTTGAGGAGAACACAGGCAGCAACCTCTTCTACCTCAGCCACAGCAACATCTTCCTAGGAACATCGCCAAAGGCAAGGGAAGCAAGGGCAAAAATGAACTATTGGGATTTTATCAAGAACAAAAGCTTTTGCACAGCAAAGGAAACAGTTAACAAAACCAAAAGACAACTGAGAGAATGGAAGAAGATATTTGCAAACGACATATCAGATAAAGAGCTAGTGTCCAAAATCTATAAAGAACTTAGCAAACTCAACACCCAAAGAACAAATAATCCAAACAAGAAATGGCAGAAGACATGAACAGACATTTCTGCAAAGAAGACATCCAGATGCCAACAGATACATGAAAAAGTGTTCCACATCACTTGGCATCAGGGAAATACAAATCAAAACCACAATGAGATATCACCTCACACCAGTCAGAATGGCTAAAATTAACAAGTCAGGAAATGACAGATGCTGGCGAGGATGCAGAGAAAGGGGAACCCTCCTACACTGTTGGTGGGAATGCAAGCTGGTGCAACCACTCTGGAAAACAGCATGGAGGTTCCTCAAAATGTTGAAAATAGAACTACCCTAAGACCCAGCAATTGCACTACTGGGTGTTTACCTTAAAGATACAAACGTAATGGTTGATTAAATTTTTTTAAAAAAGTAATGCTTTAAATTTTATCTAGATCCTTTGTCATTCCTGTTCCAGGAAAAAGGCTGAGGTAGTATTCTAAACATTAATGGGGTTAACCATACTTGATTATCATTTAATACACATCTAACCTACATCGGTATTTCAGGCTAGCTGGGGACAAAGAGTGTCTACTACAGTACTGATTTTACTTGTAAGAGGATGTGTAAAAATAATCTCTCCATAGAAGACAGGTAGGAGAAAAGGCAATTGAGAAGAAAGAGGATTAACCTACAGCTATTTGCTCCCAGGATTTTATTGACTCCCGCTTTCTCTCATATTACTAATTCTCTTGACAGCCCAATTTTCAGGTAGTGTTGTGTTAATTTGCTTTTTCTATACAATCACCTCCCACTCACTGAACTTTACAATTTGGCTACTATACCTAGTACAACTCCCAAAAATGTTCTTGCAAGTTAACAATTTTTATTTATTTATTTGTTGTTTTGCTTTGTTTTGTTTTTTTGTTTGTTTGTTTGTTTTGTTTTTACTAAATCCAATGTATACTTCAGTTGTTATCTTTCCTAAATTCTCAATAGTATTAGCAACTTTCTTTCCTTCTTGTAATATTCTCTTACCCAGGTTTGATAATAACTAAGATTTCCTGGTTCAGTTGACATTTCTTTAGGAGTTCCTTCTTTCTATCTTTCATGGCTTTTCTCTCATCCTTTCCTTTTCTCTTTTGATTAAGAATCTCAGCAAAATTCACGTAAGCCTACGATTTCAGTACATCTTGACTACACATTTCCAGCTAAACATAATAAACATCTTCACTTCGATGCCTAGTACCACCTTAAACTTTATCTAAAAGAAAACTTATTATCTTCTCCAACAAATCTGCTCCTCTCAAAGTGTTTCTTTAGCTGACTAATGTTAATCCCACCCATCTAAATTGAAAACAAAAGAAAAACACAAAATGCTAAGGGCAATTTTGACTTCTACCTCTCCTTCTATTCCTTTTAACCAAGCTCTCTGCATTTTTTTTTTCTTTTTTAAAGATTTTATTTATTTGTCAGAAAGAGAGAGCACAAGAAGGGGAGTGGCAGGCAGAGGAAGAAGCAGTCTCCCCACTGAACAAGGAGCCCAGTGCATGGGAAACTAGATCTCAGGACCCTGGGATCATGACCTGAGCAGAAAGCAGATGCTTAACTGACTGAAACACCCAAGCATCCCACTCTATGCATTTCTTTTGCTAAATGGTTCTCCAGTTTTCAATAACTCTACTAGTTCAGATAACTGTCATCTTTCATCTGAATTACATCATCAGTCTCCCTCCAATGCAATCTTTCCCCCTTCAATTCAGATTCTATACTGTGTACAGAATGATGCTCCCCAAAACATATATTTGATTGGATCGCTCTTTTTTTAAAAAAGTCGTTCACTGGCTCCCCATCACTCATCCGCAATATCTAAATATGGCACGATCTGGCTCCTATTCACCTTTCTACCTTCATCACTCTAACATCCAATCTTCCATATGTAAAATCAATCAGTTATTCAAACATGCCACTGTTTCATTCTGGTTTAGGGTACATGCTGTATCCTCTTTTTAGAATACTTCTAACTTTCTCTGAACTCAGTCATGACCTCCGTTTGTAGTACATTTATTACATCATTTAGGTATCATTTATTCTCAGGTAGAATCCAAAATCTTGGTCTAGTTTAGACCAGGTATAGCCTAGGTTTACAGGGTCCTCCAATGGTACTCCTTTATACCCATTACACCATATTTTAGCAGTCTCTTTTTTCCTCTGTTCTAAGGAAACATCCATAGGGAATGAAATTTTTCTTATTGATTTTCTCATTGATTTTCTTATTAAATTTTTCTTATTTATCATTTTTGTACCTAATCTTAGGAAAGTGCCAGAACATGGTAAGTATTCAATAAATATGTGCTGAGTGAGTAACTGACTGATAATAATAGTTTCTGAAGATTTATGAAAGCAGCATCAGGTAATTTACTTTCTAAGAAAAGATAGTATTTAGTATTTGAAAAGATAGTATTTATCTTTGTTAAAGATAATTAAATGCTTTAGTTTTCTTTTTTAGGAAGTACAATAAAATTCCATGCTCTAAATTCCATGCTTAGCTTTCTTCGTGGTATCCAGAACATCAAGCCCATCAATGAGCATAGATTGAGTCAGATTTAAGAAATGCAAAATAAATAAATGAGTAAATAAGTCATATAAACTAAATAAATAAAATTTTAAAAATGTGTCAATTTCCCCGGATATCTAAAAAATACCCCACTAAGACTAAGATATTATGAAGCTGGCAATCTGCTTCATTGTATAATTTCCAGGGAACTAAATGAATGAAGCCCCAATCATTACAAGATGATCTTAAGTACTGGACTTCAAAATGCAAAGTTTAGAAAAATAATTTTTAAGATTTATGGTTAAGATCATATTTTTATAGTGGTATCTTTGAATGTCAGTTAAGTCTATAAACACATTAAATATGGCTAGTCTATACAAAACTTTTCTACTACATGTGTAAGCAAAAATATAGATGAGTTTTTAAAAAGGACACAATAATTTTTGAGATGGATCAGCAGCAGTTAAAAGTACTTAAAGACATACACACATATACACACACATAGATATATATTGATTACACACATAGCCTCCAAATCTACATGTAAATGGTAGTAAAGTTATGATTCAAACCGAGAAGAGTCAAGATACTAAAATACAGGAGGCACCTGGGTGCCTCAGTCAGTTGAGTGTCAGACTCCTGATTTCAGCTCAGGTCATGATCTCAGGGTTTTGAGACTGAGTCCCACATTGGGCTCTGCTTGGCTGTGAAGCCTGCTTAGGATTCTCTCTCTTCCTCTCCCATTGTCCCTCCCCACCCTCTGTTCACCTCTGTGCCTGCACTCTCTTAAGAAAAAAAAAAATTCAAATGCAAAGACAGATCATAATTTACACCAGTGAGTTTTACTTCATTCCCCGGCTCCATCTGAAATTCCCCCAGAGGAAATTAAGTCCACGTCTAGAAACAAGTAACCCTGAGGAAACCTAAAATTCTCTATTACCATGCCAAAGGAGATTCCACAAGACCACAGAAGTGTGGACAAATCCTTCACAACAATATAACATGCAACACTGTGTACTCAGGGAGACAAATCTATTTAAAATTGTATTATGCAACTATAGTATATCTACTCAAAATGGAAGTGATTTTTTTCATGACTTGCTCACTGTAGATGTTATTTCCTTCAGCAACATGTTTAGTAATACATTTGTGATTATTACAAATAAGTAAAAATATGTGTACGCTATCACAATAAAATCACTGGAAAAAATTGCTCAACTATTTTTTTAGAGTAGAAAGCAATATAGACTTATTTTTTTAAAAAAAGCATTGTTCCAGTAAAGACAAAGTTTTAAAAAAATTATAGATGTCTTTTTCCCACCTCACTTAATCATATTAGCAACTAAGTAAAACCTTCTAAATGCTTTCTGAAGTTATTGATTCCTTTTGTAATAATCTATCTGAACTATATCACAGAGTCATTAGCAGGTAGTGTTATGCCTCACAAACTATGTACTGACAGAATTTACTGGTGAGGTAAGAGAATCAGGACTCATTGCCCATTCACTCAACTAATTGTTGCTACTGTGTACATTTTAGTGCATGCAGTTTCTGCAAAACAGTTTTTAATGAGGCCATTAGTCTTTTTCTTATATTATCCCCCCAATTCCCTTCTATATTCTTTAAAACCCTAATCAGCAAAATCATTTACAAAACCGCTTTATAAAGTGAAAGAGTTAACTGTAATGTGGTATCAATGGACTTAAGCATTACACCTTTAATATGTGTATATTGTACTACTCAATGGGAGTCAAGTCCATATATTTATTCAGTAAATAATAATAATGGTCTTAATAAGGTATTATGCATATTTGATGAGTTTTTAATGTAAAGCATATTTCCTACTATAGAAAATATATCAAAAGCCATCTTTCAACTCTAGTAATTATCTTCCCTAGACTCTTAAGAGCAGGAGCTTCCAAATGAATGCTAATGAATTATACATCAATTAATTCTTTAAGAAGTATCCCATACATCCAAAACAGTTAATATTGAATATGAAATAGACATGCAAATTAACTGTGGTAAGGTATTAAAAGTATATAAATGTTGGCTAAAATTGTTAACTATTCCCAATGAAAAAGGATAACTGCAATTCAACAGAATGAAACTTTAGACCCAAGGGTAACAAAAATATAGATCAAAATAGGATGGTCTTCACTAAAACCTTCCAAGAAATCATTGTTTTATGGGATGACACTATACAAATAGTATTTCTAGTGCCTAATGCTGTTATCAACAAAATAGCAAAAGTCCAGAGCCAATGCAAAGCCTACATGAACACTTTATATTTTAAATAACACAAAATGCTTATAATCTTGGGTATTATGGCTTCATTTCAAGAATATTAAAACTTCAATTTGGTTTAAAATATTCCAGTGGGAAAACTTCTATGAATATTTAAGTATTCATTATATATGTTGACTCTAAATTCCTTCTCTGCACACTGAAAATCTAAATGATTGCAGTTGAATATCTATAAACCCAGATATTGTATGTGATTGTGTGTATATGTGCATCTGAATATAATAGAAGTAATATAATTATATTCTGCAACAATTATTCTAATAATTAATAAACAGCTGAATCCTAAATCTGTATGTCTAGAATCCATATCTTTTTTCCAAACTTTAGTATTGCATGCTCTCCATCTAGATGCCTCACCTGTCTTTATCTTAATTTATAAAAGACATCCTAATTCCACCCTTCTCCTTGTCCCATACATAATTTTTCACGCAGATGTTAGAATGGATAATAAACTGTATATATAATTAACCAATATTTTGGCCATAGTTTGTTCAATAAAGCCTACATTCCCTATCTTAGTCTACAAATTCATACTGGATTTGTCCATGGATGCTCCTCCTACTCCATCAGTCTCATTTCCCTCTAACTCAGCCAGAGATATTTTAAGCCTTAGTTTCTTTGCAGATGCTCCTCCTCCTTGCCTGGAATGCCAGGCTCTTTCCTGTCATTCCCTTTATGTATCATTGTGCATTGTGCATTTTCAAGGAACATGAAGATCACCTTGTATACAGTATGTTGCCTGATACTCCACTCTGAAGTAGAATATTATTCATCATCTAATATTAAGTTAAATATTTACATCTAACTAGCATATTAGCCTGTCAGCTACCTGATACAGAAGACTCTGTCTAGCTCATTATTCTACCATTACTATACATTACCACAAACACAATAACTGTTCAATAATTATTTTATAAAAGATGGGCATTTTATAATCTCCTCCACACACATATATTCTGTACTAAGGCCTGAAGATGCAATTTCAGATATGGGGGGTAAGAAGTTCTAATTCTTCAAGTCAATCACCTTTTGTATCATAATGACACACTGATTTTTATATTAGAAAGATGAAGCATGTCAACACCTCACATTTTATGGCTACAGAAACAGACTGAGGAACGGCCATTGTCCTAATATGGTTCAAGAAAAAAAAAATATTTTGGGGGGTTGACTTTTGTTTATGAAAGAGCTTTAGTAAATAATTCCATTTTCACATGGACAATGGCATATGGAGATGCTGCTAACTTACCAATTCTAATATATTTAGGATTTGCTTCACCAAATAAACTTAGATTTATATTTAGCTTATTACTTACACTAATTTCAACCAAAGTCAGCTGGACATTCAACAGGCTGAGCCAACATTTAAAAATAATTTCAAATATATGTCTTGTGTAAAGTTTTTATAACCTATCCAAAGTTTTGCCCTCAGTGATCGACTTTTTGTTTTCTGTATTAACCTTTCCCAAATTCTTCCCTTAAACATCCCTCAAATTAGCTGTCTAGATCCCTTTCTGCTTCACCTTAACTGTTGTATATTTTGATTCCATATAGCTGTTGACATTATCATACAGAGAAGTTCCATTTCTACAGCAACTAAGAGTAGTAAAAAGATTTCTGTCTCAGTTGGGTTTCCTCTATTTAATTGGTCAAATTCAGAGCATCTCACAGGAATAATAAATATGTCAGAAGAATGTAAACATTCTTCAATGTCTTTCTTGCTGTTTTTCTATTCCACCACAAGATGTTTTAAACTTGCCTAAACTTTTCAAAATAAACTCATCTTTCAACTAAACTAACCTAAACTTTTATTAAATTAATTTTATTCTCCATTCAATAATGAAGATCTATATTCTCCATCAATAAATGTAAGTTCAGGTTACTGTCAAGCTGTGTTTGAAGCTAACATACAGAAAAGGACCAAAAAAATTAGAATCTGTGTGAAATGGAGCTGCAACCTTGACTGCATATACCTGATCACCATCTTCATTCTAAAATTCCTCTGTAACGTGGGTCAGTAAAACTTCTCTCATATCTAAGCTACCTGAAGTTTGGTTTTTCATTGCCAGCAGTTGAAATTATTCCAACAAGTAATGTCAAAAATATTACCAGAGATAGGTATAGATATAGAAGATATAAATGTCTTATTAGTAATACAGTGTCTGTCTACCTCTCCATGGCATATCATTATTTGTCTTAGGAAGGGAGAAAACAAAAATTATCTTGATAAAAAGGGTACATAACATTTTTAAAGAGATTTTTAAGTTCTTTTTATATGGCTAAATGATATTCTATTGTATGGCCATACCACACTTTTTCTTAATTCATTCATCAGTTAATAGTCATTTTGATTGTTTCCTTTTTTTTTTTTTTTTTTTAGTATTAGAAATAATGCTGCTGTGCATATGTGTAAGTTTAGTGTCAGCATCCTGTGTTTTCAATTCTTTTGAATATATACCTAGGATTGAACTAGCTGGGTCATATGGTAACTATATGCATAAATTTTTTGAGGAACTGCTAAACTATTTTCCACAGTAGCTTCACTATTTTATACTCCCACTAGCAATATATGAAGAATCCAGTTTCTCTCACCTTCTCCAACATTTATTAATTTTCATTGTTTCAATTATAGCCAACCTACTGGATGTGAAACATGAGAAACATATATAAACTTGGAAAAAATTTGCTAAGTGAAAGAAGCATGACACAAAAGGCTACATTTCATATGATTCTACTTACATAAAATGTCCAGAATAGGTAAATCTACAGAGACAGAAAATAGATTAGTGGTTTCTGGGGACTGGAGGGTAGACAGAATTAAGAGCGATTGCCAACAGCTGAGAGGGTTCATTTGGTAATAAAAATATTCTGGAATTGAACAGTGGCAATTGTTGCACAATCTCGTGAATATACTAGAATTTACTAAAGGTAGTTACATGAAATTTTATATTATGTGAATATTTCAATAAAAATGAGAAAGAATCAAGCATACAAAGTGGAATAAAAAGTAAAAGAAAGATTCCCTCCTCATTCCCAGTATCTTCTGCAGGGAAAGAAGGTAGAGATAAGAAAGAAATATAGCTAGATTTGTGTCATGGTCGTATTTCTGAGTTTCAAAATTTCATAATGGATAAATTATTTGCTACACTCTGATTGAAACCCTGGTGGAAGATCAGGAGACTGAAGGCCACTCCTCAATGGTAAAGTTCTCCATGGGCCCTACTACAGCAAGGATCACGGTGACTCCATAAGAGACTTGGGGGGCAGTGACTCTCTCAGGGGCTGGATGGAGAAGATGATTAAGACCAGGGCTACCCAGAGCCTCAGTAAGATGTTAAGGGGAACCAATTTGGTCAGAGTGACATAGGCCCTGCCAAAGCCTGGAGAGAAACCAGACTATGAAATGTATATTTCAGTCTCAATGCTGAATTTATCCCTAATTTATTCAAGCTAAATACATGAACAGCACAAAAAGTTATAAAATGAATGCCATCAGAATATAGAATGATCATTTGATCAAGTGACCTTGTCTTAACCAGAGTAGCAAGTGGCAAGAGGGCAATCACAGATATGAAAATCTGGACAAAAAGGCCTTTTCAAATTTAATATTCACATTTTGAGGGCAGATTGCCACTAATAAATTAAGCTATATTTTTTCTTTCTCCATCTTTTATCCTCATCACTAGGCAATGGACTTTGGGTTGATAAAGGAGATTGGTAAGCCTCCCTTATTCCCTTTGATATCAACTATGAGAAGAAAAGGGAATGGGGTGTGTTCTGAAAGACCGAGAATATATCCAAAAGTGAACAAATTACTTTGACTATTCAGCTTATGGTTCAAGACCAAATCTATTCCCCTCTAGTATCTGCATTCCCTGAGTTTGAACTAACCCCCTTCAGTGAAGTCACACTGATAGCTTAAAGTCCTCCACCATCCTTTATGAACAGAGATACTACTGTGGGTAAGAGAAAGTTTATGGAGAATATCTCGAAAACTGACCACTTAACCCAAAACATATTGAGTAGTCCAAAGAAATAAGAAATTATCTTACTGAAAACTCTTATTTTTGTATTTCCCTTGCTTCTTCAGCTCATGAGAAAAATTGGAGCAATTTTATCAAATAAGGTATCTTTTCATTGTCCATTTGAGGACATTCTGAGTTTTTTTCAGCTATACATCAAATAAATAAATGTCACATTTAAGGAGTTTTAATAAAATTTGGAAGCAAACAACTACTGCTGATGAAAAGAAATACAGAATGCTATTTTCTACTTTTTAAACCAAGAGAAAGATGTAAAAAATATCTGAGGGTAAAAGAAGATTTTTTAAAAATTTGATTATAGTTATATAGTTTATTATAGTAAGTATATTATTGTAAATATAATAAAAATGCTCAGTCATGGCAGAGGAATGGATAGGGATGTAACACACACACACACACAGAGGAATATCATTCAGCCATGAAAAATAAGGAAATTCTGCTATTTGCAATAATGTGGATGAACCGAGAGGATATTATGTTCAGTGAAATAAGCCAGGCAGAGAAAAACAAATACTGTAGGATCTCATTTACATATGGACTCTAGAACGAAGTAAGAGAAGAGGAGAGGAAGGAGGAGGGGAGGGGAGGGGAGCACTGGGGAGGGGACGGGGAAAGGAGGAAAGGGGAGGAAGAGAAGAGAAGAAGAGAAAGAGTTGAACTCTTAGTGGTGGTTGCCAGGGGCTGGTGGGGGTAGAAGAAATGGGGAGATGCTGGCCAAAGGGTACAAAATTGCGGGTAAGTAGAATGAATAAGTCCAGAGATTGAATGTAGAGCCATGGTGACATTACTTAATAATACTGAATTAAACACTGTAAATATATTCAGAGAGCAGATTTCAGATGAACTCATTCCATGCACAAAAATTGTTAACTATGTGAGTTCATATGCTAATTAGCTTGACTGCCATAATCACTGCAATGTATGTATGTGTGTGTATCTATCTATCTATATATCATACATATATATAACATATGTTGTACACTTTAAATGTATTCAATTTTTATTAAAATATAAATGAGATAAATAAATGAACAGTCCATCAAAATTCTATCAAAAAATGTAAGGTGGCTACTTCTATGGAGATCATCAAAAATTATCCAATAAATTTGCATAAATGTTTCATTGCTTGCACTCACAGGTTAATATTAGGTGATAAACTAAATACGAAGACCAAAGATACACAGTACAGAATCTTTTCAGAAAAATGAGCTGACCGGAAAAACATCAAAAGTAAATTGGCCATGTGAATACTGAACTACCTACATATTGCTTTTTTAAAAAGTTGTGTTACTTGGTATAATACAAAAACTTATTAACTTAAAGGCTGCTCTGATATACAGCTATTTCTTTCCCTCAAAATTATTTCCTGGAATGGCATTTCTGTGTACTCATTCAATAATAATTTTACTGCGAAAAACAAAACTGTAAACAATATATAACAGCAAAGTTTTTCTTGCATGTATATTTTAAACACATCCTCATTATTTGTCTAATATCCGCTATATGTTTTGGACACTGTAATAATAAGCTATAACTTTTTGTTCCTTTATTCTATTACACCATTTCAAAATTTATTGCACTAAATATTAATATCTTGTTTCATCTCATCTCTCAAAAGAACCATATGTCTCCTTTTTCCAGTCCTTTAATTTTCAGAACACAATGAACTAGATCACCCCTTCTCATTATATATCTGGCTTCTCATTTTGCATGGCAGAAAATTTCAGCAAATAATCTCATGCTTCTGCCTATGAATAACTAGACTGCAAAATAAAGAAAACTATCTTTAAAACTAAATCATGTAGCAATATTTGAGTCCTCTCTTCTGCAATGTCTTAATCGCTTTATTACCTACACTTGCACATATTATTGATCTTTCCAAATAATCCAAAACAAATAAATCAATACAATGATTGTTTTCATTTATGACACATAGAATATTTTTGTCTGTTTGAGATACTCATGTGAAATGGTCCATTCCAACAATGGATCATAATTAACCCAAAAAAAAAATGATGACTAGAAGAATTTAATGGCCAGGGAATTTAGAGAATCACTTGATTAATTCTGCTATGAAGCAAAAATTCTTGTGCAATTCACAATAAAAGGAAGGAAAAAAGAAGGAAAAAAAATAAAAAATAAACATAAAAAGCAAAAAATAAAACTCAGAAATATCAGTGTTAGAAATATGGTCCAATTAATAAAATACAATATAGAATTAACTAATAAAAGACAAGTTGTCATATATGAATTTATTAATTCATCAAAATCCTATTGCTAAGAATAATGCAGAATATATCTTTGCCCTTAGAAGTATTCATGTTAGAAATATGAGTAGTATGCTTTAAAAACATTTGTACCCAATTGTTTTATGGATCATCTATTTTACCATCTAAAAACAATCTCAATTTTATTTATATTATTTAAAATTAAAGATAAAAATCTAAGCAAGTATAACACCTTTCTAAACTCCCTCTTGCTTCTCTTGGGATATAAAATCTATAGAGTAACCTGTATTTTTTTTTTTTTTCCATTTTGTCTGAGGGCATTTTGTTTGAGATTTCTATGTCTTTTAACTGAAGAATAGTAGATACAATATTATGTTAGTTTCAGATGTACAACATAAATAATCTGACATTTGCATACATTTGAAATGCTCACCATAAGTGTAGATGCCATCTGTCACCATACAAAGTTATTACAATATTATTGACTATATTCCCTATGCTATACTTTATATTTCTATGACTTATTTAGAACTGGAAGTTACAACTGATGAGAATTAAATTCAACAGAGTGATTAGATAAAAATATAATATTTGGATTTTACTATTACAACTATTTTTAAGATTTATTTATTTTAGAGAAAGAGAGAGTATGCAGAAGTGTGGTGAGAAGCAGAGAGAGATGGGGAGAAGCAGATTTCCCATCGAGTGGGGAGCCTGACACAGGGCTCAATCCCACAACCCTGAGATCATGACCTGAGCAGAAATCAAGAGTTGAACACCTGGGGTGCCTGGGTGACTCAGACAGTTAAGTGTCTGCCTTCAGCTCAGGTCATGATCTCAGTGTCGGGGGATCCAGCCCTGCGTCAGTCTCCCCAGTCTACTTCTCTCTCCCCAGTCTACTTCTCTCTCCCCACTCCTTCTCTCTCTCTCTCTCTTGCTCCCCTCATATAAATCTTGGGCGGGGAGGAAGAAACACTTAACTGACTAAGTTACCCAGTTGACCCTTAGATTTTAATGTTTACTGTTATTGTTTTACAATTTTCTCATTCCTAATTTATATTTTCATTTTATCCATTTTTATATTGTGGCATATTGTACATGAAATGAAATGTACACATCTTAAATGCATAGTCACATGAATTTTGAAAACTGCAAACATGCATATAATACACACATTTATCAAGATCTTGAATATTTCCAGCACTCCAGAAAAATTCACCATGCCTCTTCCCAGTCAATATCTGCCTCATGTTCTACTACAGAAAGAATACTGTTATGATTAATAACATATATTAATTTTACCTGTTCTAGAACTTCATCTCAATGGAATTCTTTTTTTTTTTTTAAGATTTTATTTTTTTATTTAACAGAGATCACAAGTAGGTAGAGCAGCAGATGGACAGAGGGGGAAGCAGGCTCCCTGCTGAGCAGAGAGCCTGATGTGGGGCTTGACCCCAGGACCCTGAGATCATGACCCAAGCAGAAGGCAGAGGCTTAACCCACTGAGCCACCCAGGTGCCCCTTGAATGGAATTCTTAAGTACATTATGTATCTGTGTCTGAATTCTTTCACACAGCATAATATTTTGAGTACATCGTCAGAATTAGTTGTTTCTCCCTCCACCCCTTAATTAGTCACTGTGTACTGTTCTATTATATCCTTATAACATAACTATACATTTTTCTGTTGAGGGGCATTTGCTGTATTCCTATATTTGACAATATGAATTAAACTGCCTGACATTCTTGTTTCACACTCATATACATATGTGCGTGTTGATAAATTAATAATATATTAATAAATTCATATATATAAACATAGGCTGTCAATCTTTTATAGTTTTGTGTATTAGAATTTCAATATGGTTTTAATTTCATTTCCCTTAAGATTATAAAAATGGTGTGCACTTTTTCACTGGTTTATTGGTCATTTATGTATCTATATTTCTGAAATATCTGTTCAAGTCTTTTAGCCACTTTTTATTTTGGTATTGATCTTTGTTCTACTTTTTCTCTCAACTGCTGTATACTATTGAAATCTTAAACTATAATCTGGATTTGTCAATACTTTTCTTCAAATCTTTTTATTTTTGTTTTATGTCTTTGGAAGTTCCCTGATTAGGTGCATACCCCTATTTAAAAATATTGATAGATTGATGGATTTTTGATAGATTGGCATTTTTAGTCCTATGAAATATCTTTGTTCATTTCTGGGAATATTCATTATCCTGTTTTCTTGGAATGATATTCACATATTTATTTTAGCTTTTAATGATAACTATTTTAAAATCTTTATTCTCTTATTTTTAACATCTTTGTCTCATATTAATGTATGCCTTTTTTCAATAGCATAAATCTGGATCTTTCTTTTTTATTCGGTCTGTGTCTATATTAGTTGAAGAGTTTATTCCATTTACATTTATTGTAATTTTCTTATGAGTGGGTAAAACCCAATCTTCTATTTCTTTTCTATTTGTCTTCCTGGTTATTCATTACTTTCCCTTCTTTTCCTAACAGAAAGTTCAAGAAAATATTCTAGTGAAGTGAGAAAACTGTGAGCTCATTTTACTTCCCTTTTTCAGGGATCAAAATCATGCCAGCTTCTTTTCCATATATCATATTTACATATATCATAATTACATATATCATATATATGACATCATATATCATATATCATATATATTTACCTGCCATAATTACATATATCATATTTACATAATCATATATATGATTATATATCATATATCATATATATGATTCATATATATATCATATATCATAATTAAATAATAGAATAGTTTCAATGCTTTAAAAGTCTTCTATGCTCTTCCTATTCATTCCTCCCACTCTTTCTCCAACTCCTGGCAACCACTAATCTTTTTTACTGTCTACATATTTTTGATTTTTACAAAATGTTATATAGTTATATAGTATTTACACTTCAGATTGCATCTTTCAGTTAGTAATATGCATTTAAGATTCCTCCATATTTTTTCATGGCTTGACAACTCAATTCCCTCTCTCCCTCTCTCTCTCTCGGCAACTCAATTCTTTTTATCATTGGATAATATTCTATTGACTGGCTATACCCCAGTCTATTTATCCATTCACCTCCTGGAGAACATCTTGGTTGCTTCCAAGTTTTGGCAATTATGAATAGGTCTGCTATAAACAATTATGTAAAGTTTTTGTGTGAATATTAATCTTTAATTTCTTTGAGTAAAAAGCAAGGAATGGGACTGATAGATTGTATGGTAAGAGTATGTTTGGTTTGTAAGAAGCCATCACTTTCCCAAAGTGACACTATCATTTTCACATTATAACCAACAAGGAATAAGAGTTCCTGCTGCTCCACATTCTTGTCAGCATTTGATGGAGACTGTTTCAAATTTTGGCCATTCTAATAGGAATGTAGTTATATGTCATTGTTTTAAGTTGCATTTTCCTGATGATGTCGGTTGTGGAGCATCTTTTCTTATGCTTATTTGCCATCTGTAGGACTTAGTTGATGAGGTGTATATTAAGGTCTTTGTCCTAGTTTTAAATCAAGTTGATTGTTTTCTTATTGTTGAGTCTTAAAAGTTCTTTATTTTGGTAATATTCTATCAGATGTGTCTTTTGCAAATATTTTTTCAGTTTCTGGCTGTTTTGTCATTATCTCTGCAGAACAGATGTTTTTATTTTAATTAAGTACAGCTTATCAATTCTTTTTCTTAGGATTGTATCTAAATAGTCATAATGATATTCAAGGTCATCTACATTTTTTCCTGTGTTATCTTCTACAAGTTTCATAGTTTTGCTTTTTAAATTCATGTCTGTGATCCACTTTTAGTTCATTTTTCTGTAGGGTACATTCTATAGATTCATTTTGTGCATGTGGATGTCTAGTTGTTCCAACACCATTTGTTGAAGAAACTATGCTCCATTGTTTGCTCCATTTTATCATTTTTGCTCCTTTGTCCAAAATCAGTTGGCTACATTATCTCCAGGCTCTCTATTCTGTTTCACTGATTAATATGTTTATACTTGCAACAATATAACACCATATAGATTACTGTAGCTTTAAAATAAATCTTGAAGTTGGGAAGGGTCAGTTACCCAACTTTGTTCTTCTCCCTCAATATTAAGTTGGTTTTTGCCTCTCCAAATAAATTTTAGAATCAGTTTGTTGACATCCACAAAATAACTTTCAGGGATTGCACTGAATCTACTGATCAAGTTGGGAAGAACTGATATCTTGACAATTTGAGCCCTCCAATCCATGAGCATAAAACATCTCACCATTTATTTAGTTCTTTGATTTCTTTCATCAAAGTTTTGTAGTTTTCCTCATATATATCTTGTACATATTTTGGTTTGATTTATACTTAAGTACTTATTTATGGGGAGTAGTTGTGTACATGATGTGTTTTAATTTCAAATTAAATTTGAAACCTGGTCATTGATGATATATAGGATAATATTTGACTTCTGCATATTCACTTTATATCTTACAAGCCTGCTCTATGTTATTAGTTCCAGGAGTTTTTGTTGATTTTTTTTTATTATGTACATAAGTGATCATGTTATCTATGAATAGTGATGGCTCCCCTCCCCATCTATATACTTTTTCTTTTCTTCTCCTGTTGCGTTAGCTAGAACTTCCAGTACGATATTGAAAAGCAGTGCTAAGAGTAGTGAGAGGCAAGAATGTCTTGTACCTGATCTTAATATGAAAACCTCAAGTTTGCAACCATAAATATAATGTTGGCTACAGGTTTGCTATATATATTCTTACCAAGTTGAGGAAGTTCCTGTCTATTCATTGTTTTCTGAGAGTTATTGTCATGAAAGGGTATTCAATTTTATCAAATGCTTTTTCTGTGTCTATTGTTATTATCTATGAAGAAATAATTGCTATGCCTCCTGTATACCAATTCATTCCATCTTGTTTTTATATAAATCCATTAGAAAAAATAACTAAATGGAAGAGTGAGAAAAGGATATTCATAGGCAAGTCACAGAAAAATTATAAAATTAAACAAAATAAAAATAAAGTTCTTCCAAACGTAGGAAAATGCTGTGTCTCACTCAATCTAAAGAATATGTGAAACAATCACAAAGTACTATGTTTTACTATTCAGGGTAAAGTAAAATTTGCACACATTTGGTAAAACCAAGTGTTTATTCAGATATGAGAAAACAGGCACTGGTATTTTTTTGTTGTTGTCAGTGTCAACTGTGGCAAACATTTTGGAAGCTGATTTGGAAATCACTAGTAATTCATCCATCTAGGAAGATACATTACTTTGCTATGATATAAATGAAAGGATATTTATGGTAGCATCATTTCAATATCATCAGTTTGTAGATAAATATAAATCTGTCTAAATAGGACTAATTATATTAACCATAGTACAGTTTTAAGTTGGAATACTGTATATATTTTAAAGCAAATGATTTACCTCTATCTGCATATGAAAATTTCATAAAATAAGTTGGTAACTGGAAATCAGGTGACACAATAACATGGACAGAATTTTGTTTTAAAATTTTAACATGCAGACATACACAAATTTCTGGTTGAAAAGAACAGTGAGTTGATAGGGGAATTGTGGCATTTATTCTATTTTTTGGTCTAAATTATTTTATTCCATTTTTAAATAATACTTTCTTTTAATCTTATAATAAACAAACAGTGATTTAAAACTATATTCCATTTAAATCTATTTAATTTTATATTACTAAGTAATTTCAAGGTTGGGATAAGGACTAATTAAATGCTTAAGTCAATTCACTTTTCCCAGTTCTTGAGCTGAACTCTCATGATTTAGTCAGTAAAGACCCCAAAATATGAGAAGCAAAACAGTACCAGGAAAATATTTTTCCTCAGATAAATCACAAAAGTCGTGACATCTGTTGGCAAATATGTAAAGATAAAGAATCACACAGAAGAGCATCAAAGACTGATTCTCCCCCCTCACAAGGAATATATTCCAATTTTCTATCAAACATTAAGTGAAAATAAATGGAAATAAAACTGTAATGACCTGGGTAATATGAAACTGTATACATCATTTATTATGAAGAATACAGAGTGGCATCATTAACAAAGATAATAGCAGGCCATTAAGAAGAGGAGATTATAGGGGCACCTGGGTGGCTCAGGGGTTGAGCTTCTGCCTTCAGCTCAGGTCATGATCTCAGGGCCCTGGGATTGAGCTCCTCATCGCATCGGGCTCTCTCTGCTCAGCAGGGAGCCTGCTTCCCCTCCTCTCTCTGCCTGCCTCTCTGCCTACTTGAGAAATCTGTCTGTCAAATAAATAAATAAAATCGTTAGGAAAAAAAAAAAAAAGAAGAGGAGATTATAACATTTGAGTCTCTGGATCATGTCCCTTTCTCTCTATCCTTCCTCTATAGTGAGGAATATAATCTATACATATAGAAATGACTCATAGTTTTGGAATATAAACTATCTGAATAGATCCTGGCTCTTGGAAACAATGTTATAAGTGATTCAAAGTTGGAGATGAGGAAGCTGAAGTAAAAATAAGAATGCTTCTCGAAATTTATATATAATTTCTTGAATTTAGCTTAAAAATGGCTAATATGCAGAAAAGACAGTTTCAAAAACCATCTTGAATTTACTATTATTAGTAACTATAATAATTTGAGTATTTATTTCCCCTCAAATATCATAAAATATGTAGTATATTTCTTCAGAAGCTTATTTCTTGGGATTTTTATCTTTAATAATTTTGTTCCGAATAGACATATCTTTTATCAAGTAGTCTCTTTACAAAATCAGGGACTATCATAAATTCACTTATTTTCAAATATTATGAGTTGGCTATTTTGGTTTCCCTAATACAGTATGGAGATGCATGAGGAGCTAGGGAATCACTATTGATTGGCTTTCTTTTGTGAGAATTAACTTAGAATTGAAAACAAACATGGCTTACTATTTAGAAATCTGATTCAATAGATTACTACTTGTAGAGCCAGGTTTTAAAGTAGTTGACATTTATAGAGCATTTATTTTATTCTATGACATTTATCTTATTCTATGCCAGGCACTATATATACATAAAGTGATGCCCACTTTATTTATAACATCTCACTTGTTCCTCCATAAACCTTCAGCATTAGGTAACATTATCCTTGCTTGCAGATGGGAAAACTGATTTAGAAAAGTAACTTGCCCAAGGTAATAGTACTTATAAGTCACAGAGCCATGTTCAAACCTAGGCATTTTTTTACTACAAGGCCGAAGATCATCCCATTGACTCTATAATGCTTTCTCCAGTGAAACATTCCTAGATCAGTAGATGAACTTATGAATACTGACCCACTGCTGCTGAATACTAGTTTTTCAAACCTCTGTATTATGGAAATTTTCAAACATATACAAAAGGGAAGAAATAATATTATGAGTCCCAAGTGTCCATTATCACCCAGAGTCAACAATCTGTGCAAATTTATACAGATTTAGTATTAGATGATATTAAGAACTTATTAACTTTATGAAGTATTCTAATTTTTTAATATCTTCTAATGCCCAATCTCTGTATATTATCCTAGGCTGTCTCAAAATTATCTTTTTTTCTAGTTCAAATTTTTAGATCTTTTATGTCTTAGGTGACCTTCCATTTCCTCCACTTTTCTTCAAATCATTTATTTAAGGACACTGAGTTACTTCTTTCTTAAATACCCATGGTCTTGATTTGATTTCTTGCATTCCTATGGTATCATTTAACACGTTTCTCTATCTTTCAGATTTCCTGAAAACTGGTAGTTATAGACTTGAAAAATTCAAGTTCAATTCTTTTAGAAAAAACATTTCTTAAATGGTGTGAGTTCTTCCTAGAGCATCATATTAGGAGGCACCTAATGTATGTCTATAACACTTTGACTAATATTCAGGGGTTGTCATAAAGATTCATCTGTCATGAAGTTCCTCAATCCACCCTTCACCAAATAGTTTTAGTAGCCATTGTTGCTTTTACCTAGATGCATTATTTCATTAGTTGTTTTGAAGTATAATTCACATGCCATAAAATTCACCCTTTTAAAGTGTATGGTCCAATTGTTTTTAGTATATTCAAAGGGTTGTGCCACTAAGAGCATTATCTAATTCCAGTTTGTTCTAATATGCTCTCTGTCTCTATGAATCTGCCTATTTTGGATATTTCATATAAATAGAATCATGAAACTTGTAGTCTTTTCTGTCTATTTCACCAACATAATACTCATGTTGGAGCATGTATCAGTACTTCACTTTTATGGCTGGCAAATATTCTATTGTATGGATATATCACATTTTGTATATTCATTGATCTGTTGACAGAGCTTCAAGTTGTTTCTACTCTTTAGTCTTGAATAATGCTGCTCTTCAAAATTTTCTTCAAATTTTCACTAAATTTTCACATAAATGTCTCTCCATGATCCCTTGATTAGGAGGATGAGATTAGGGCTGTAGTGTAAGTTCCACAGCTGCAGATAGGCTCTATTCAAACTGCATAGTAAGAAAGAAGTTGGAACTGAAGGATAATCTATATTTACTATATTATATTTAGCATCCCTGCTGTCTTCACCTAATCTTATGTTCTATGTGAAAAATGTGGTGAATGAACAAATGAGAGCCATTATTACATAAAAGATTACGATCCATGGGATACTGCTCATTGCTATAAAACAACTTAAAAGTCATAAAAACAGGGGAAGGCATATCCCGAAAGCACTAATAAACTTGGTGAGTATGTATTTGACACAACATGCTAAAGCAAGGCTGTAGACCATTCCAGCCTGCTTCCTCCATCTTTGTAGGCAACACTATTTGATGAATTATATAGTGCTCACTTAAGGATACTAATCAAAACAGAGACATCTTATTGTCTGGGATGGGTAGAGTGAGAAGAATTAGGGACGAATTGGGGGGGAAATTTTCCATAGCAACACAAAAAGACTATAATGAAAAAGTTACCAATACTTTCATAGATACTGTAGATAAAATGTTTGTCTTAAAAAGTCTTTAAAGATAGTCATAAGCATTTAAAGAAGACAATATAAAACAAAAAAATATAGATGGTGGAATAAAAAGTATGCAAATAGTTTGATTAGTATGGTATTAAATTTATAACTAACCACTAATGAGTCCTCGTGGTTTAAGGCTTAAAATTAAGATTTAATATTAAGTGGCAGCATGACATGTTAGAGTATCACAGGGTCCCAATGACCCAGCCACAAGTTACCACTTTTCACCAAGAATGCCCCATTAAAAAAGGCTCTCCACTCAGCTAATTCCACTAACAGCCAGACCAGCTGGGTCCCCAACCTAATGGGTTTCACATCTCCACCAGCCTGTGAAATTACTCAATGAAGCCAATTATGTCTCCCTATAGAAAACAGGTGTCACCTATCCTCTTGTTACTATAAAGCCAGCCTCCCCTAATCCTTTCTTGTTTACTCTGTTCCTAAGTATAACCCCTGTATGGCTCTGCATGGATCCTTGTTCTCCCCGAGGTGAGTATATACACCTAGTAAAACTGCTATTGATATTATCCATCCAGTGTCAGATGTTCAGCCATCTCACACTATTTAGGGCAGGGATCCTTCTCTTAGGAACAGAATGAAGAGGAGGTGATTCAAACAATCTTGAGTGCTTCCCAGAAGACCTATGTATTATGAGAGGAGTATTAATTATTCTAGTGCTGTGGGTGATTGCTTAATGTATGTTTTTCTTTATATCTAAAAAAATCCTCTCCTATTGTCACTTACAACTGAAATACTTGTTTCTTTACTTGTTTCTTTTCGATTTCTATGAGTTCCCAGCTTCACATCTAATTGCTTCATACCCAATACCCTACCTGTGCCCCTGTTATTACTGATGAGAGGCAAGGATTCCTAGAAAAGGCCAAACTTGGCACTTGCACACTAGTGTCCACCTCTTCTTTCCTAATCCAGTCACCACTCCTTTTATTATTCCCTTTATCTCCTGCATCTTCAGATCCTCTCTTCATACATTTTTTTAAGATCTTATTTATTTATGAGAGAGAGACAGAAAGTGCAGAGGGAGGAGCAGAGGGAGAGGGAGAAGAAGACTCTGAGCTGAGTGCCAAGCCCACTGCAGGACAGATCTCATGAGATCATGACCTGAGCCAAAATCAAGAGTCGGATGCTTAACTTATTGAGCCAATCAGGCACCCCCTTCACATTTTTCAAAAAGCAAGCAAAATATCTGATCATTACTGCCATATTAAAAAACAGCAACTAAGAGCCTTTTTTTTTTTTTTCTAAGAGCCTCTTTTGATCCCAATTTTCCCAAAAGCTTCCATCCAATTTCCACGCACATTTTGTCTTTTCTCTTTCACTGTCCTCTTTCTTACTCCATCCCGGGTTTTACTTCAACCAACAGAGTTGTACTAATGATCATCAATGAACTGTGTGATATTAAATGCAAAGGTCACTAATCAGCCTTAATGTTACTTAATGACATTAAACATGGTAGATTGTTCTCTTCCCTATTGCAACACTTTCTTTTCTTATCAACCAATATGTCACATACTCCTGGTTCTCTTGCTTTTTGAGTATTCCTTCACAATTCCACTAGGTATTCTACTGATGGTTATTTCTCATCTAGAACTACCAGTGCAGAAGGGTTCCAAAATTGTATTTAAACATATTTTCTTTTCTATTTCAATTATCTTTTTCCCCAGGGCATGGAAATATCTTTCATTCCTTGGCAATTCCCTAATTTATAATTTAGGTTAGTATTTATCGACTAGGCTTCGAGATCAAATACCTATTTACTCAACAGAGTCACAAGTGCCGTGTGTATATTAAATAAACACCTCATAATTAAGAGATCCAAAACTAAACTTATACTTCCACCACTTCAACCTTATCTTCACACACTCTCTTTTATCTCAGAAAATGGTAACCTAATATGTCTACCTACTTTAGCAAAAAAATAAATAAGGAAAACAAATAAAAAATTGAGTCTTTCCTCAATTTTTTCTTTCAAAAATTCCCATAGTCTCTACCAATAGTAATTACATATTTATGTCTGAATTATTTTAAAAGCTTTTAAATCAGACTCCATGCTTCCCATACCTCTTCCCGTCTTTAATTCCTATTTCCCTTCTTCATGAATTAGAAGAGGTTTAGTTAATACCCAGTGTTTGTTTTTAAAATTTAAATTAGATTATCATTCCTCTCCTTAAACCACTCAAATAATTTCCTATCACCTCAGATAAGGATCTGGAGTCCTTTTAATTTAATTTAAGGCCCTGTTATTTCCTTTGAGCTTGTATAATTGCTTAAAAGTATAAATACCTAAGGATAAATCTAACAAATTTGGTATTAATGCAAGGCTATAAAATGACCAAAAAATAGTAGAGAAAACCCAGAAACAAACTCCTACATACACACAAACTTAACATGCAATGGAAGTAGGTAAATTGTGGTCTTCTAAAACAAAACCAAACCAATACTTTTAGTGAAATTAGTAACCTCCCAAAAAGTGAAATAAAACTGGACTACAATCATACACACACAACCACACCGACCACAAAAATTCTCATGGATTTACCGAAAAATATTATTAATACTTTAAATATAAAAGAGTACCCTTATGAACTCATGAAATTTTACTAAACAGAACACAAAAATAGAAACCAGGGAGAAAAAGTCTGATGTATTTAGCTACATTAAAATAAGATCAGGACACCTGGGTGGCTCAGTGGGATAAAGCCTCTGCCTTCCGCTCAGGTCATGATCCCAGGACCCTGGGATGGAGCCCACATCTGGCTCTCTGCTCAGTACGGAGCCTGCTTCCCCCTCTCTCTCTGCCTGCCTCTCTGCCTACTTGTGACCTCTGTCAAATAAATAAATAAATAAAATCTTTTAAAAAATTAAGATCATTTGTTCACAAAAAAGACTAAAAAGACAAATTTGATATTTTAGTTACCTACCAATGGATATAAAGGATCCTAAAACTAAGTGGTTTAGAAAAACAAGAATGTAGTAAATCTTAACTTTGTGGGTTGACTGGCTTCAGCTGGAATTTTCTTCTGCTCTACATGATACAGCTAAAGTCACTCAGGCAGTTTGACTTAGCTGGAAGCTCAGCTGGGATTGGAGCATCCTAGATGGCTGCTCATCCTTTAAATCTCTCCCCACTTGGCCTCTTATTCTTGGTCCAGCTTATTTATAGTATGGCAGCTGGTATCCAACAGGAAACACTGCAAGAAGATAATTCCAACATACAAGTGTTTATCAGACCTCTGCTTGATAATACCGCATTGGCCAAAACAAGTCAATTGGCTAAGCAAAAACAATGTGGGAGGATATTACTGAAAGGTGTGACTATGGGAGGCCTACTGTTGCAGGACACCATGTAACAGTCTATTGAAATCTGCTCTCTGACTCCTAATGACTCACATCTTTTCCACATATGCAAATCATACTCCGTGTCCACAAATTCCCTAATGTTTCATCCTACTGTAGCATCAGACATCATCCTGATGTCTAGAATTTCATCTAAATCAAGCCCAGATGCACATGAGTTTTTGTTGGGGAATTCCTCAAGTGCAGCTCTCTTTATATTATTTTGCAGGAACAAAGATCTTTAGACTGAGAATAAAAAAAAAAAAATCTCTGGCCTTCTTAACCCCAACAAAAATTGATGAGTTCAAAATAGAATACAACATGATGGCTGGTAACCAGTACAGAAACTTCCAAAAGGTTAAGATCCAATAAAAAAATGCTTATGAAACATATGTTTATATCATCCTCATTAATAGCCAAGTGATCAAAGAAATGTACATGGCCAAATTCAGAAAGTGTGGAATGGTACTACATACTCAGAGCTTGAGTACATGAAAGTATGTTTCAGTGGGAAGCACCAAAATAGAAGTCTATTGTATTTGGTAAAGATATATATTAAACTTATACCTAAAGATAAATATCCAGAACAAAGAATATCTACAAAACAACAAGAACAAGCAACTCAGTGGGGAAAAAAACAGGCAAAGTTGTTAATAGGAATTTCAAAGAATACATAACACAAATGGTCCACACACAAAGAAATGATATTTAAAGTAATCAATAGAAAATACAATGCAAACTAAATCCACAATTATGTATTATGTTTCATGTGCCACACTGTCAAAAAAAATTGACAAAGTAAAATGCAGTTGAAGATATACAAGCTATATGATATATGAGGATATATGGTATATTTATATTTCTCATTTGGAGGAGCAAAACTTTTAATAAACTTTAAAAAATTTGATATTACCACACAAAAGTTGAACATGAGTATATCCTAGGATTCAGAAGTTTTATTACTAGGCTATATTTACCCTTAATAACTCATACACATAGCCTAAGAAATATATGTAAGAATATTTATAATAGCATTGTTCTAAAAAGCAAAATACTTGGAAGACAATGGAATGTTCAACAAGAGTTAAACACATTTTTAAAATATATGAAATATTTACACAATAGAATAATAGCAGTTAAGCTGAATGAACTGTGGTATATTTATCAGTGTTATTTTCACTTCGAAAATAAAACACTGAGTAAAACAAGCATGTCACAAATGAATATATGGCATGAATTTATTTATTTGCTTGAAAATTTTTGTATAGTGCTTAGGAATAACAATATATGTAATAATCCTATAAAAAAACTTAATGAACCAGACACAATATTTAGAATAATGGTTACCCAGCAGTGGGGGGAATAAGAAGGGAGCTCTTAGTGGGGCCTCTTAGATTTTAGGAAATTCCACTTATTGGCCTGAGTAGATGGTGCACAATTTTTAAAATTATTATTCATTATATTGTTTTTAATGCAAGCTCCTTTGTTTATCCTTTACAAACAAAATATAGTTTTTAAAATGATAGATACTTAAGGCAAATGAAATCCATTATGTGCTTAACTGGTCATATTGAAAAGCAAAACGAAATAAAACACACACATACATAAGGGTTTAAAAAGAAATAATGGTTGGTTAAAGACTTGAGATATGTCATAATGAAGTATCATTCACCAGAAAAACAAAAGATGATGATAAACATCAGGAGACTAAGCTTAAAAGAGAAAGAAGAGTCATGAACACATGAACAAGAAAAAAAAGTTAATTAAAGCAGGCAAAATGCTGGTTTACTTCATATTTCCCTACAGCAATATTCAAGGGATTTAATGTAAACTGGAAATTAAAACCTACAATGTTTTATATAAAACAATGTAAACCAAGAATTTTATTTTCTAGAACTCCATTCTAAGAAAACTATAGCATAAATACATGATATACACATATAAATGGTTGAACAGATATGTAGAAATAAACCAATTAAATTCAGCCATTCAAGATATGATTAAAAGCAAAACAGGAAGAGGAAACCATACTGAAAGGATATTTGTGGTTACTGAATGAATTCAAATAACTAAGATTAAATAACTGTTGGGGGTGGTGCCTGAGTGGCTCAGTCAGTTAAGTGTCTGCCTTGGGCTCAGATCAGGATTCAGGTTTTGGGATTGAGCTCCCTGCTGGGCAGAGTCTGCTTTTCTTGCTGCCCCTTCCCCTCCACTCCTACGAGCGCGCTCTCTCTCTCTCTCTCTACCACTCAAGCTCTCTCTCTCTCAAACAAATAAAATCTTTTAAAAAATAATTATGAGAATTGTTTGATTGATAAAATATATTTAATCCTGGTCATTAAAATAAAAATAATAATAATAAAGTAATAGCAGTGTAAATCTGCTAATTTCTTCCTTTATGAAGCTGTACGCTTTATAACTATTATATATACAAATAAGCTTTAAATAAAAGCTTATAAATAAAAAAGCCTTATAACTTTTTTAATTTTACATAACTGAAAATTTTCACTATAACTTTCCCTGCTTTAGATCAGTGATTCTCAACTCTGGTTACATGTTAGAATAACATCTAAAACTCCCGATAATTCAGCCACACTGTCCTAGATCAATTAAATCAGAATTTATGGGGTAAAACTCAGGCATCAGTAATTGTAATGTTCTCTCTGATGACCCAATGTAAAGCCACACAGTTTTGGATATGTTTTCTAAATTTAAACAGACATATTACTATATGTCTTGTGGTAAGAAGATTTATCTGAAATTCAATTTCTGTACTTTGTCTTTAGCTTTATTTGTTAAATGCCATTGCATTTTAATAATTTTTCTTCTAAAGCACTATTCTCTTTGTATATCTTCGAATATCCGTCTACCTATATATCTTTACCTTTGTAACTTTTTATGTGCAATAGAGAGATATTCTCTATACTGTAAATGAATTTTGTCAGAGACCGTCTTCAAGTGTTAGAATTTTGGTGTGAATTTTTATTTTTAGGTGCTTTTTTCCCTTTTCTTGACATTTTATAGCATATATGCTTCATTTTTATAAAAAAATCTCTTTGAAATTTTATTTTTGAAGTATTGAATTATTTCAGTTTCATATTTGTTAGACAATTGCTCATATCTAAATTTATAATTACAGTTCTTTGAAAGATTAAATATTTACTTGCTAAAATTGAAAATACCATTTTATTAAAAGTATCTGACAGTAAAATACCTGTTTGTCTATAATTTTGTACCTAGTTTTTACATGCATGAAACTAGAACCAGGCAATAGGTGTCTGCAGTTAATTTTAACATTTCACAGCTTGCACTGGTGAAAATATATGTATCCATGATGTGATAGTTAAATGGGTATACATCACAGTTAAAAGAAGGAAATGAATATCCATAATTAAATTTTTATATGTTATAGCTTATGGTGGTGAAATAAATATCTGTCAGTGACATGAATGCTAAATGATTATGTGTCAGCATCTAGAGTACAGAAATTAATATCCTCAATTAAATGTCTATATGTTATGTAAGATTTTGATACAGAAATTCTTTACAACATGAAATTCTTTTAAGAGTTTTTCTATCCTAGGAAAGATAAGATCGGTGTATTTGCCCCTTTTGAAAACATGGAAAGGGTGAATTGAGGGAATTTAATTTGCAGAATGTTTATGATTTTTAAATAGTAAATGAGCCATAAGTCACTTCACATCTTCTTATGATTTTAATTTCCTAGCACTAAAAAAATTGAATCTCTTTTTCTTCTCATTTTTAGCTCTCTATATCAGTCATCTCTGACCATTTTCATTCCATTAAAAGTTAATAGGTTAAAAAGAAAGCTGCATACAATCATAAGAAGGACTCTACATAACAAAATTAATCAAGAGAAAATATTTTAATATATTATAATTTCTTCTGTATAGTATTAATTCTGTGAAAATAATTCAAAAAAATTTTAAAACATCTTGCTAATAGAGAAATGATATGTAAGTATTTAAATATCTTTTAGGACTGCAGAGAACTCCATCTCCCTGAGAACTCTTACTGGTGGACATTTCAAATAGCATCACCATAGGTTCAGGCACAAAACTGAAATTCACTTCAACACTCTTTAGTTAACAATCTTTCAAAATGATGTCTATTTTGAAAATGGTGTGGAAATAGCAAATGGCAAATTCAGCTCTAGTGGGTTACTTAAGATTCCTCCAGAAATTCTGTTGGGTAATATTTATTAACCAGGAAAATAAGGCAATTGTTACTATAATGTAAGACCAAGCAGGTGGGACAAACTAATATTGAAAATAATGCAATGTCATTATTTGTTGATTCTAAATAGGAAATGAAAACTCTTAACAACATATCAATTATAAATTGTTATTTCTTCTCACGTGCCTTTCACATTAGAAATACATACTTCTACAACTAAGTTTCAGTATACAGATAGACAAACACACATATGCATTTATGCACAGTATCAACTGCTACAAACACTGTTTTGTTAATTTACAAGACAATTAGCATTTGCAAATTCTAGTTGCTACTCACCATACCACCTTGCCTCGAGGTTTCTCCATTTTGATGACAAATCAAGCTATTCCATTGCGTTTGCATCAGGCAGTGTGTGCACATGTATCCTGGCAACCACATGTGCAGTTGCATTGACCCCCGGAAGCACAGGATGAGAAGAAAATTGCTAAGGTCAAGAAACCGGTTTTAAGAAATAACTGCCATAAGTAATAAAATACTTCTGAGTTGTTTTTGAGCCAGTAGTATTCCCACCAGCTGAATTAATAGGCTCTTAATTTTAGACATATTTGCCTTTACTTCCGAAGTAAGAATGTCAGGTCATAAAAATGAAATGGGTTTTGGTTCTATGACAATGTAATACAGATCTAGACCCCCAGTATGAACACTTTGAATTCATTAGCTGAGTATTTCTTTATACTGGCTTGGGAAGTTTTTCCATTGTTATGATTCATATACCAAAATATATCTGGACACTTTGAAAATACAAAATAGTCTAAACATTGTTTAGCTTACATGTGCTGAGAATGCTAAAATGCTGTTGATGTTGACCTTAATTACCCCAGCATCCACTTTGGACAGACTGCCCTCTCAACTGCATCAGTAATGACTCAAAATCATCCAGTCCCAATTTGCCATAAAAACTGTATACCTTCTCTCACTTGCTGCTTACAAGTTGGGAGGGGTCAGTAAGAGACCACTATAAGTTTTCGATAAGCCACATTCTATCTTCTGTCAATTTAAAAGGCTAAAAAATGTTCCCTATTTAGTTAGACACATTTTTCTCTTACCAGTTCAGCATGTGAACATGAAAACATACACTGATTACAGGAAAAACACAAATGTTAATTAATACTTAGAAAATCTATCTTTCAATGTATCAGAAAAGAAAGAATTAAAACACCCGAAGAAATTAGAAAAATAATAGAGTGAAATAAAAAAAATAAGAAAAGAAATAAGGATAGAAATCAATAAAATTGCTAAGTGAAATATAAGAAATAGCGCAGAGGCCCATAGGGGAGAGGAGAAAAAACAAAAAGGAAAGAAATCACAGAGGAAGCTAAACCCTGGAGACTCTTGATTTTTGGAAACAAACTGAGGGTTGTAGAAAGGGATATCGGTTGGGAATGGGGTAATTCGGTGACAGGCATTAAGGAGAGCACATGATGGGATAAGCACTAGGTGTTATATGCAACAAATAATCATTGAACACTCATCAAAAACTAATGATGTACTAATACGTGGCTAATCAAATTTAAATTAAAGAAATCAATAAAAAAATCAATAGCGAAGACTTTTAAAAACTGTAGTTGAAAGAAGATTGTTCATGTTTTTGTGTTGTTTTGACAAGACTGATGAAGAAAAAGTACAAAACAAACAAAAAAGACAAAATTACTCAATGGAGTTTAAAATACAGTAATATGAAATTTATGTATCAATAAATTTAATTAATTGAATTGTACATTTCTTACAAAAATAAGGCCAAAACTAGAGGAAGAATAAATAAAAAGTTGCAAATTGCATGGACTTGCACACTACTAAATTTTTTAGTAATTTTAGGAATTCCTCCCCTCCTGGCCATTTACTATGCTTCTACAGGCTAAATGGACATGTTTTCCTATTTCTTATATAGTTGATCTTTATAATGACTGCTTTCTTGACAGAATCTTTAAATTTCTAAGTATATGATATGACAATCATTTTAACTATTTTGAACTTGACATAGTATATAAAATATGTGTTTATACTTTGTATCTTATAATTAGTCATAGATAATGTTACATTGCTCTTCAGGGAGAACACAGAAGTAAATGTATTTGAGAAGACTATATATATATTTCTAAATATTTCTCATATATATCAAATATATGAGAACATAAGATATATATATCAGATAATATGAGAAATATATATTTTTATATATTTCACATATATATATTTCTAAGTATATACTTGTTTCTATATATTTATTGTGTGATATATCATGCATATATACTCATATAGCACATATATAAAATACATAGAAACAAATAATTAAAATGGAAAAAGATGAAAAACAAATATATAATAAATTATATTAGTAATTTGAAAGTTAATGTTAAGACATCCTAATTCTAGCAGCCTTGAAAATATAATAGATGAGTGAAACAGCTGCTGCACTTTGAGATTCATAACCACATTTTTTGCAAGCATACATAACTATCTGATGGGCTGCTCCCAGCCAACACTGCAGTGCAACAGAGATACTAACCTAGAACTGTTTCTGGTATAAACAAACTTTCTGATCACCAGCTTTGACTGAAGACTTCCCAACAGCTTAGCCAAACCTGTCTTACATTGCACCAGCAGTACATTTCAATGATTTCATCCAACTTTTTCTCTCTTTCTTGTACTCAGTGAAATTTGCATTGTCTTCTCAGTCTGTCCAGACCCCTCCTCTCTCATCTAGACATTTTTTTCTAATAAAAACCTTACATATTAATGTCTTGGTGTTGATTTCGCAGGAAAACTGGGGTTGAGACATTACTCAGTCTCACATGTACCACTAATTTATAGTAATCATTATTAAAGCACAGTCTGGAGTCCTTCTAAGGAAATACATAAGAAAAAGATCAGTAAATGTCTTTTATCCAGTTTTTAATGCATTTCAAAAAAAGTTACTCATTAATACAAAGAACAATGTGCACTGAGGGAATTTTTTTGTTTCTTCAAATTTTTATTTCAATTCCAAGTTAGTTTACATACAGTGTAATGTTAGTTTCAGGAGTAGAGTTTAGTGATTTATCACTTACATACCATGTCCAGTACTCATCACAACAAGTGCCCTCCTTAATGCCCATCACTTTATTTAACCTATCCCCTCACCCTCTTCCCTCCAGCAACCCTGTTTGTTCTCTATAGTTATGAGTCTGTTTCCTGGTTTGCCTCTCTCTTTTTTTCCCCCATGTTCATCTATTTTGTTTCTTAAATTCCACATATGAATGAAATCATATGGTATTTGTTCTTTTCTCACTTACTACACTTAGCATAATATTCTCTGGCTCTATCCATGTAAATTGAAAATGATGGCTGAGTAATATTCCATTGTGTATATATACCACATCTTTACCCATTCATCAGTCAATAGACGTTGGGGCTTTTTCCATGATTTAGCTATTACTGATAAAGGGTGTATGTGTTCCTTCAAATCAGTATTTTTGTATCCTTTGGGCAAATACTAGTAGTGGAACTGCTGGATCTTACAGCAGCTCTTTTTTTTTTTTTTAAAGATTTTATTTATTTATTTGACAGAGAGAGATCACAAGTAGGCAGAGAGACAGGCAGAGAGAGAGGGGGAAGCAGGCTCCCTGCTGAGCAGAGAGCCCAATGCGGGGCTCCATCCCAGGACGCTGGGATCATGACCTGAGCCAAAAGCAGAGGCTTCAACCCACTGAGCTACCCAGGTGCCCCACAGCAGTTCTATTTTTAACTTTTTGAGGAATTTCCATACTGTTTTCCAGAGTGGCTGCACCAGTTTGCATTCCTACCAACAGTACATGAGGATTCTGAGGGAAATTTTATAATGGCCTCTAGCATTAGTCTAAAGTTTACAACCATTTGGTATCAATGAGAATGGACTGTTTATGTAAGCAATCCAATAATTATATTATTAATTTTAAACACTATAAAATTAACTCAATATTTAATAAAAAGAAAATTAAAATTGCCCGTGTTCTCTAAATTGCAAGACCATCCTAACTATTACATAATGTTCTTTTGAATTTTTGAAGATTATAATTGCCGTTGGAAATGTGTTGAAATTTACAGAATTTCTTTCCAATATAATGCTAATATGTATGATTTTGCCCAGCATATGTGTGTGTGTGTGTGTGTGTGTGTGTGTGTGTGGTATGTGCATGTGTGTGCAGGGTAATAGCCCTTTGCCTTAGAGAGAGGAAGCATACTGCTTTGTAAGTTGATTTTATTTTTCACTGAGTACATTATAATGATTAGTGCATTATTCTTTTTTTTTTAAGATTTTTTTTTAATTTTATTTTTTATAAACATATTTTTTTTTCACCCCAGGGGTACAGGTCTGTGAATCTCCAGGTTTACACACTTCACAGCACTCACCATAGCACATACCCTCCCCAATGTCCATAACCCCACTCCCCCTTCCCATCCCCCCTCCCCCCAGCAACCCTCAGTTTGTTTTGTGAGATTAAGAGTCACTTATGGTTTGTCTCCCTCCCAATCCCAACTTGTTTCATTTACTCTTCTCCTACCCCATTAACCCCCCATTTTGCATCTCCTCTCCCTCATATCAGGGAGATCATATGATAGTTGTCTTTCTCCACTTGACTTATTTCGCTAAGCATGATACCCTCTAGTTCCATCCACGTCGTCGCAAATGGCAAGATTTCATTTCTTTTGATGGCTGCATAGTATTCCATTGTATATATATACCACATCTTCTTTATCCATTCGTCTGTTGATGGACATCTAGGTTCTTTCCATAGTTTGGCTATTGTAGACATTGCTGCTATAAACATTCGGGTGCACGTGCCCCTTCGGATCACTACGTTTGTATCTTTAGGGTAAATACCCAACAGTGCAAATGCTGGGTCATAGGGTAGTTCTATTTTCAACATTTTGAGGAACCTCCATGCTGTTTTCCAGAGTGGTTGCACCAGCTTGCATTCCCACCAACAGTGTAGGAGGGTTCCCCTTTCTCCGCATCCTCGCCAGCATCTGTCATTTCCTGACTTGTTAATTTTAGCCATTCTGACTGGTGTGAGGTGATATCTCATTGTGGTTTTCATTTGTATTTCCCTGATGCCAAGTGATATGGAGCACTTTTTCATGTGTCTGTTGGCCATCTGCATGTCTTTGCAGAAATGTCTGTTCATGTCTTCTGCCCATTTTTGATTGGATTATTTGTTCTTTGGGTGTTGAGTTTGCTAAGTTCTTTATAGATTCTGGACACTAGCCCTTTATCTGATATGTCGCTTGCAAATATCTTCTCCCATTCTGTCAGTTGTCTTTTGGTTTTGTTAACTGTTTCCTTTGCTGTGCAAAAGCTTTTGATCTTCATAAAATCCCAATAGTTCATTTTTGCCCTTGCTTCCCTTGCCTTTGGAGATGTTGCTAGGAAGATGTTGCTGCGGCTGAGGTCAAAGAGGTTGCTGCCTGTGTTCTCCTCAAGGATTTTGATGGATTCCTTTCTCACATTGAGGTCCTTCATCCATTTTGAGTCTATTTTCGTGTGTGGTGTAAGGAAATGATCCAATTTCATTTTTCTGCATGTGGCTGTCCAATTTTCCCAACACCATTTATTGAAGAGGCTGTCTTTTTTCCATTGGACATTCTTTCCTCCTTTGTCAAAGATTAGTTGACCATAGAGTTGAGGGTCTATTTCTGGGCTCTCTATTCTGTTCCATTGGTCTATGTGTCTGTTTTTGTGCCAGTACCATGCTGTCTTGATGATGACAGCTTTGTAATAGAGCTTGAAGTCCGGAATTGTGATGCCACCGACTTTGGCTTTCTTTTTCAATATTCCTTTGGCTATTCACGGTCTTTTCTGGTTCCATATAAATTTTAGGATTATTTGTTCCATTTCTTTGAAAAAAATGGATGGTACTTTGATAGGAATTGCATTAAATGTGTAGATTGCTTTAGGTAGCATAGACATTTTCACAATATTTATTCTTCCAATCCAGGACGCATGGAACATTTTTCCATTTCTTTGTGTCTTCCTCAATTTCTATCATGAGTACTTTATAGTTTTCTGTGTATAGATTCTTAGCCTCTTTGGTAAGGTTTATTCCTAGGTATCTTATAGTTTTGGGTGCAATTGTAAATGGGATGGACTCCTTAATTTCTCTTTCTTCTCTCTTATTGTTGGTGTAGAGAAATGCGACTGATTTCTGTGCATTGATTTTATATCCTGAAACTTTACTGAATTCCTGTACAAGTTCTAGCAGTTTGGAGTGGAGTCCTTTGGCTTTTCCACATATAGTATCATATCATCTGCGAAGAGTGATAGTTTGACTTCTTCTTTGCTGATTTGGATGCCTTTAATTTCTTTTTGTTGTCTGATTGCTGAGGCTAGGACTTCTAGTACTATGTTGAATAGCAGTGGTGATAATGGACATCCCTGCCGTGTTCCTGACCTTAGCGGAAAAGCTTTCAGTTTTTCTCCATTGAGAATGATAGTTGCGATGGGTTTTTCATAGATGGCTTTGATAATATTGAGGTATGTGCCCTCTATCCCTACACTTTGAAGAGTTTTGATCAGGAAGGGATGCTGTACTTTGTCAAATGCTTTTTCAGCATCTATGGAGAGTATCATATGGTTCTTGTTCTTTCTTTTATTAATGTGTTGTATCACATTGATTGATTTGCGGATGTTGAACCAACCTTGCAGCCCTGGAATAAATCCCACTTGGTTGTGGTGAATAATCCTTTTAATGTACTGTTGAATCCTATTGGCTAGTATTTTGGTGAGAATTTTTGCATCTGTGTTCATCAAAGATATTGGTCTGTAGTTCTCTTTTGTGATGGGATCCTTGTCTGGTTTGGGGATCAAGGTGATGCTGGCCTCATAAAATGAGTTTGGAAGTTTTCCTTCCATTTCTATTTTTTGGAACAGTTTGAGGAGACTAGGAATTAGTTCTTCCTTAAATGTTTGGTAGAATTCCCCCGGGAAGCCGTCTGGCTCTGGGCTTTTGTTTGGAGATTTTTGATGACTGTTTCAATCTCCTTACTGGTTATGGGTCTGTTCAGGCTTTCTATTTCTTCCTGGTTCAGTTGTGGTAGTTTATATGTCTCTAGGAATGCATCCATTTCTTCCAGATTGTCAAATTTGTTGGCACAGAGTTGCTCATAATATGTTCTTATAATTGTCTGTATTTCTTGGGTGTTCGTTGTGATCTGTCCTCTTTCATTCATGATTTTATTTGGGTCCTTGCTCTTTTCTTTTTGATAAGTCTGGCCAGGGGTTTATCAATCTTATTAATTCTTTCAAAGAACCAGTTCCTAGTTTCGTTGATTTGTTCTATTGTTTTTTTGGTTTCTATTTCATTGATTTCTGCTCTGATCTTTATGATTTCTCTTCTCCTGCTGGGTTTAGGGTTTCTTTCTTGTTCATTCTCCAGCTTCTTTAGGTGTAGGGTTAGGTTGTGTACCTGAGACCTTTCTTGTTTCTTGAGAAAGGCTTGTACCGCTATATATTTTCCTCTCAGGACTGCCTTTGTTGTGTCCCACAGATTTTGAACTGTTGTTTTTTCATTATCATTTGTTTCCATGAATTTTTTCAATTCTTCTTTAATTTCCTGGTTGACCCATTCATTCTTTAGAAGGATGCTATTTAGTCGCCATGTATTTGGGTTCTTTCCAAATTTCCTTGGTATTGAAACTGCACTCCTCGTAAGTGAACTTGGTCCTGGCTGGGTTTCTTGTTGATCTTCTGGGGGAGGGGTCTGTTGTAGTGATCCTCAAGTGTCTTTGCCCCAGGCGGAGTTGCACCTCCCTTCACAGGGGCCGGGCTGAGTATTCCGCTCGGGTTTGCTTTCGGGAGCTTTTGTTCCCTGAGCACTTTCCGTAATGTTCCGGAGGACGGGAATGAAGATGGTGGCCTCCCAGTCTCTGGCCCGGAGGAGCCGAGAGCTCGGGGCCCCACTCCTCAGTGCGCCCTCAGAGAACAGCGCCCAATTACTCCCGTCTGCCTGGCCTCCGGCCGCGCTCCGAGCTCACCGAGCCTGCGACCGGTTCAAGGTAAGCCCGAGCTGTGAGCTCATTCCTCGGTTCTGTCTCTGTAGCTGGCTTCCCCATTCTAATACCTGCAAGCTCTGCGACACTCAGACACCCCGATCCTTCTGTGACCCTGCGGGACCTGAGGCCACACTGGCCCCGTGTGGGCTTCACCCCGGTTAAGCCTCTGGAGCGATGTCCCTCAGCGGAACAGACTTTTAAAAGTCCTGATTTTGTGCTCCATTGCTCCGCTGCTTGCCGGGAGCCGGCCCCTCCCCCCGGGGTCTATCTTCCCGTCCCTTTGGATTCACTTCTCCGCCAGTCCTACCTTTCAGAAAGTGGTTGATTTTCTGTTTCTAGAATTGCTGTTCTTCTTCTCTTCGATCTCTCGTTGGATTTGTAGGTGTTTGCAATCTTTAGATAAGCTATCTAGCTCATCTCCCACTACCTGAAGTAGTCTCAGCTGCTACTTCTCCGCCATCTTGACTCCTCCTCCTTAGTGCATTATTCTTAAATAGCATCATTAAATTATATAAAGTATGCAATCAACTTTATTTAACCAATCTTCCACCGTATTATTTTAAAATGCTTTGAATATTACTGTATAAGTATTTGATACTTAAATACTATATTAAGTATTTGAGCATGTTAATAATTATTTACATAGGATATATTTCTAGCATTAGAATTCTTAAATAAAAATATGCTTATTAAAAATATATAATACAAAACTGCTCTAGAAAAGGTTAAAATAAAGTACTTGTTTGAGCCCTCAATGTCACTAAATATAACTTATTTCATCATTAATAAATTGAAGGTGAAATTTTATTGCTTAAGTATGTATTTCATTGATTTCTAGGGAGGTTCATTTAACCTATCTACTTTTCCCCCATAAAGTTTATTGTTACTTTCTTTTGTGAATTGTGTCTATACTGCATTTCCCTTATTTCTATATAAGAAACTGAATTGCATTAATGGGTTTAGTTAGTTTAGAATAGAACAATCTATTCTTATCTTTCTGGAGTGACTTCAATTGTCTATACAGTATTGTTTGAATTACAGTTGTTAATATTTAACAAAGTTGCACATCTATAATCAGATTTTAAAATTTTTTTAATATTTATTTTTGTTAGATTTTTGTATTAGTAATATGCTGCCTCTGTAAAAATAACTTAAGCCTTGAAAGGATTAAATTTTAGCTTCAATTCACCCCTGCAATTTTTTTGAATTTTATTTTATTTTTTCAGTGTACCAAGATTCATTATGTACCACACCCAGTGCTTCATGCAATATGTGCCCTCCTTAATACCCACCACCAAGCTCACCCAACCCCCCCACCAATTCACCCTTGCAACTATCTCAGCCTAGACTTTTCTGGGAAGAATCATGTTGCTTTTCTTATCTTTCATTCTTCTTACATCTTTGTTAAATTTTCTGATTTTTTTCATGAGTTCTTAAACCCTAATTTTAAAAGCATTTCTTTCATCCAGATTTTAATAGACATTACTATAGATTTTTGGGGTACTCTGTTGTCATTTTTATTTCTAATCTCAGGTTTATTTCTAATATAAGGAACTACAGTTTCCAATTTCAATTAATTAGGATGTTCCTATATATTGACAAGTAATTTCCAAGCAATAACAACAATAACAAAAAAATCAATGTTACACTATTAAGAATGAATTAGAGAGGTGACATTTGATGGAAAAAAATTAAGAAGATATTTAACTTCACTGCTTTTAAGTATTTGAAACTGAAGATTACTCTATGACTTAGTGTAACTTCACATCCAAAATTAAAATGAGTGATATAAAAGAAGCATAGATTTCTGTTTGGTTTTGCTTTTCTTTTGTCACATTGTATGTTATTTTACCACAATTTAATCTCCTATAATAAAAGAGAAGTAAAGAATATGGTCTCTAAGTGTTTATTAATTTTGTAATTCCAAAGTAGAATGTCACTAAATTTATAATGCAAAGTAAAATATTCTAGCTATAGATCTATGTCACCTGTACTGATACAGTAGTTGAAGGACTGGTATAGCATAAATTCTTTGAGGAAAGCATACACAAAGGAATGTAGATGGGCATGGTATTCAGTTCACACCAGGGAAAGAAAAAAAGGGGGAAATTAGAAAAGGAAAAAATATATTTTTGATTTGATGCACTGTTAGCAACATTGATAAAGTTCACCTTAAAACGTATTTTTAACAAAGATGATTATTTTTTAATTAAGCCAGGAAACCAGGCAGCAGAGATAATCAATTTATGTTCATTGTTTAAAAATTACAATGAAAGTTTATTTCTTAGATTCATTTAGCAATCAACTAACTAATCCTCTGCTATATTTTATAAATTGAACCTCAATAAGAAATATGAATGTCAGGAGGAAAGGGGAATAAACTATGTGGGAGGAGATTGCTACTCTTTCCTTCTAAATTATAGAAACAATTGAAGTGAAAATATTTTGTATTTAGACTGTTTCCCTTCTAAAAGCTTAAAGCAAGCACAAAGACTAAACTGGGTGTCCTTTTTCTTACCATTCAAGCAAACACAAAAACGCAGCAAAAATAAAAGACTCATTCTTATTCTGATTGCTTTTATGATAAATTCTAATCATTGCCAGTCAGTGATTTACCATTTTCTTCATCATATAACAAGCTCTATTTTCTTTAAAAACTGTGTATGTATTTTATCATTGTTCTCTAGTCACTAAGTACAGGTATTTGACTACTGTCTTGGTGCTCAGCTGATGTTTGTGTATCTCTGTGTGTGTTGAGGCAAGGCATATTTTTAAGATAAATTGTTGACAAAGGGCTACTGACATTCATCTTTAGAGTACCTCTAGTGTATTATTAATAGGGACATTTAACAGAGACCTGAGCTCTTATTAATCAAAATAGCATTCTTATCCAAGAGCTCTTTGGGAGAAGTTATCAATAAAGAATTTTATTGCAACAGAAATTGTGCCAGACCATTAATATAAAACAAATATAGATAGCACATAGAGATTGAAATTGGAAGTGGATGGGATGTCATTATGAGAAAATGGATTGAAAAATGCTGAATCTCACTAATCCAATTCTTGACAGGCCATAATTTGCAACAGTGACTCTACTTACAAGAGTGCTCTGTAGTGAATTATAGGTGGATGAAAAAAATGTAAATTCTAAACATTTTTGAATTGTCATACCTAATTCTGTGTGAAGTTTATTGCCTTAACTGGGAACTCTACCTTGAGTTTTCCTCTACAGATAAAGCTTTTCTTAATATGAAATATTTATGTGAATATATATACCATAATTACATGTTGCTTTCTAATGAATTGTTGCTTTTTTCACTTAATCTTTAATCCTAAATTACTTTTTAAAACATTTATTCTACAATTATCACTTTTTCTCTCACGTAATTGTATTTCACTAAATGAGGATTCTTTATGTTACAAGTAACAGAAGCCCATTCAACCAGCTTAAGAATAAAAAAAGTTTAGTATATCTCAAAGAACTTAAAACAAGGATATAACTCACATCAAAATCTACTAGGAACCACACATTTAGATGTCTTCAAGACAATATTCATTTTTTTTTATGCATTTCTGCTTCATTCTTCACTCTTCCTACAGAAAATGTCTTCTACTTCTTAGTATAGATGGCATTAATAGTCACTGAAGTACATTATGCTGTACTTCTGGCACTGAAGAAAAACTTCTCTTTCTTGAGCCATCTCTCTCCATATCTGGGTCTCTCTTTCTATCTCTGTCTCTCTCTTTCCCTCATGTCTTGTGTCTTCTTCCCTTCCTTCATCCCTCCCTCTTTCCCTTTTTCTCTCTTCCTTCCCTCTATCCCTCACTCATTCTTTCCTCCTCGCTACTCCATGTCCCAAAACCCTTTGAACTGGGAATAAGTTTACCCCAGATTGTGCCAGGGATTCACCATGAAACAATTCCAGAAAGAAAATACCACTTCATTTTTAATGGCTACTTGAGTAAAGGCCAATCAACAAGATTTCTCAGACAAGGTGGGTGAAATTAGGTGAAAGGACTACCTTGCAGACAAAACAACTGGTCCATGACTTAAATACATACCACTAGTGCTATGTAAAATTTTTACCTCTTAAAATACCTTCTCCAGATTTCAACTTCTTTTCTAAGTTATATTAATTATACTATTATATTAATATAAAGTACATTAATTGTATTATAGTATAATATATTAATTTTCATTTTTATATTAAACTCCAAAATTATACCTCTGTTGGTAAATATTAAACCTTTTATTGTTTCATAGATCTCTATTGTTTTGATTTTGTTTTCAAGCTCTGCAGTTAAATCTTCCTTTTCCTTTTCAATTTTTGTTTTCTATTCTTGTATACTTTATTTATTGATGCCCAAATTGGTAGCCCAGTGCATCATTTAAAATCCCAAACATACTGTACACCAACTTCGCTGAAGCTGCATTTTTAAGATGAGCCTTTGGGTATTTTTTGTTTTGATTTAAGGGGAAAAAATAACAGGGTCATTCATGCAAAATTATGCACACCAAACTAAGTATCTAATTACGCTTTCCAACAGCAGATTGTGCTGTGCTCCAGATGTATGCTCTTAAATAGCTCTTTAATGTGCCACAACTCCAAGTAATGGCATTCTGAAACTTCCGTTTTTTCCCTTGGAAAATCAGTTTATCAACTTTAGTCAAAGAATAAACATATCTGTATCATGACACAATCTACTAAGTCAATCATATTTGTGCTTGATACTAGGAGAAAGTCAAGCTTGTGTCATTTTGATGTTTAAGTGGCATGAGAACTTGCACAGAGTAAGAGGAGATTAAATGTTTCTGCCAACATAGAAATACAAATAGGAATATTTTCACAACATTGCTTATGGAAGTCATAAAACAAGTTTTTTTAAAAAAAATCACACCAGGTTAAAATGCCTGGTTTCAGAAAAATACAAATCAAGCTTCAATAAAGGCTTTATTCTTCCTAAATAGGGCAATTAACCTGGAATGACCATACTTATGTATCTTGTATGTTAGTATGTATACATACATGCACATATAAATGATTGCTTATATAAGAGTTTATTTTTAGTATATTATTGGTTCTTTCATTGGTTTTACACTTAGCCTGTTTCAGTATCTACCATAAAATACAAATAATTTATTTTTACTGAAGTACTCTCCAACACAAAATTCTCTACTGTGGCAATTTTGGAAAAGCATATAATATTTCAGATACAAAAATCTTAGCAGTGAAATCAGTTAACCACAAATTGATCTTGTAATTATAAATGCTGCATGTAGAACTCAATACATTTTTAATGCTCAAATTAAGACACACTAATTACACAGTAACTGCTTAAACAAATGGCATATAATTTAGAGTTATGCCAAAGAGTGCAGCTCAGATTTAGATGCTTCTAATCATGGGGGAAACTTGCTCACCGCTGGTAAAATGTTAACTTTGATGAACAAACTGGTGATTACCCAAGAAAAGATCTACTAATGGAAACAGTAAGTTCATATAATTTCAGGTGTCTTTCTTTTCTTTTTTTTTTATTGACCTATTTTGAAGAGTGCTTTTAAATTCTTCATTTCAGTTTCTTTTTAATTAATTCAGTATTTCATAACAATGGGAGATTCCAACTTTGAAAAAGATCTTTCTTAAAAAATCAAATGGATTACTCACAGAAGCAGTATTTTGAATACTAATTATGTTCCAGAGTATAGTAAACAAATAACAGTTTTATTACATGTTGCTTCTAAAACTTAAAAGTTTTCAATGTAATTCAGTGAAAAATCTTAAAATAGCAGAAGTAAACAGAAAATGTGGATGGGGATTTAAAAAGTTAGTATGAATTCTGGTTCTTCAAGGATAAGAGTTTTCATTAAAGGGGAACAAAAGAGGTAGACAGAATAAAAGACGGCAGATGGAAGTAAAGGAGATTTATACTAGGAATTCTTTTTTTTAAATATGAGGAATTCTAAGCAATTTCAAAGTTTATCAAATTTAATGTTCACCTGCTTTTCTTTAAGACTAAATTCACTTCAAATACATGACTTTTAGTTTCCTTGATGTATGTTTACTATTAGCTTTCTTTTATGCTTATTATATTTAAGGGAGGTCTTTCTTTGACTCACAAATGGAATAAAGATAAAAGGTGGAAAGAAGGAGAGGTCAACAAAGACCTTCCTAGAGAAGAGTTGAAAGGGAAGGGGAAAAAAAGATAAAAAGTATTGTGTATATAAGTATGAAAAACTGTCTTAACTGAAATAAGCTGAGCTGTAAGTGAATTTTAAAAAATGAAGCAAATTATAAGTGCAAACTTTCTTTGAACAGAAATAAAGTGGTTAAAAATGACAAATTAAAGAGGACAGAAGCCATATAGTCACCAGAATTATTGACTTTTTCTCTGGGTAGAGATGGGAATAGGGCCTCAAAATCCCCAAAGCCAGGGAAGGGTGGGATCATCTATTAATGAAAATGGAGATTCGTCATGTTAGATATTCATTCATCACTGAATCTGGAGTGCTAGAATTATTAGTTTCTTTCTTATATTTCTCCCAGCAATTTACTGTGGAATTTTGGGAGAGTATATAGGAGCCTTTAAGACCTAGTGCTTTGATGTTTTTCTTCACTTGCAAAGTACAGAAATCCCCTCTAAATAATCCAAGTAATAAGGAAATTTATTGACAAAATGCAAAGAAAACCCAATACATACCGTAGCAGGAAGAATATTCATTAGGTTTCAGATTCTGGAATAATTTCCATGCAGTTAAGGCCCAGGTGAGGTCACATGGTATACCACCACTTACTTTTATAGAAACTACATATGGGACAGTTTCACTAAAGAAAAAAGTATAGGAGTTTAGTCATTATAAAGCTCACTGGTTAATATGAATGCATAATATTAACAGTATAATATAATACATTAAGAGTATCCAAGTATCAAATAAGAAAAATTTAATTATTTTTTTTTATTTTTAAAAATGGGCATTCATCCTTCAATCTATCAGTCTATTCTCTTTCTACATCAGAAGAATTTAACCCAACTAAAGTTACTAACAATTTTGCAATTGATAAACCCTATGCCCTATAGTACATTTTTACCTTTTTAAAAAAGATTTTATTTACTTGAGAGAAAGAGAGAGAGAGCATAAGCAGGGGGTGGGGGGATGAAGAAGAAGAGGGAAAGGGAGAAGCAGACTCTTCTTACTGAGCAGGTAGGTGGATGTAGGTAGGCTCCCAGGACTTTAGAATCAGGACCGGAGTCCAAGGCAGATGCTTAGTTGAATGAGCCACCCAGGCACCCCAAATTTTTACTTTTACCCAAACTGATTACAGAGTAGCATCTGGCAATGGTGAACTTCCTACTAATATCTACAACTCTTGCCTTTTTTGTTTTCTTCAGCACAACTCTTAGTAAGCTCTCTTACTAAGGACTTAGTAAGTTCTCTTTTTCTTTGTGTTGTTTTATTTGTTCTCTTTTTATCTTATGAGATACAGCCTACTTTTGATTCAAGTTCCATTTAAGGTTGTGTTCTTTTCTAACTCAAAATATTTCCTTGGGTAAACTGATATACCTTAATGATTTTAAACAATCAGATATCACTGAAATGGTATTCACCTTTTGGTATGTATATTTGACAGTGTATGTGCATTGAATTAAAAGTGCATAGATTTTACCAGCCTGTTTTTAGGTCAATGAAATTTAGAACCATATCTTTATATTACACTTATCTTCAAAGTTCCAAACTTTTATTTCTTGCTCTTCAGCATAACCATCTGGGTAACCTGAAAACACTGCACAATCTCACTCTTTTCAAGTACAAAGCTGAATTTATTACCCAACAAAATGCATTCTCTACTTCCTAGTTCTTAAGACTTGGTAATTGAATTACCTTCCAGTCTACTGGAAGGTATAATTTTCTTAGTGTTAAACCTAGATTTTTCCTTCTCTCTCATCTCCAGGCTTCTTTAACATTGAATGTGAACACTGCATCTATCCATCCCCAATTCTTCTTAGAGAAGGACCCTTTAAGTTGTCTTTTAAATTACTAAAATAATATCCTCCTTAATCATCCTACTTCAGATCATCTTTCACACTGACAGTTAATTATAGCAGTTCAATGGACACAAACAAAACAAATCAACATAATGTCTGCACAAAAATCATGGCAGACTCCTCAGGTTCTTCTGTAGATGCTTGTATATCAGACTTTATAGTGAATGTCTTGTAATTCTCATCATTCTGGAAATAGTCAAGCCTTTTACATTTTTCTCAAAATGAAGTTACCTATGCTTTTACCCTTTCAAGGTTCTACCTACTCTTTAAAACTCTACTCGACTCTTAATGTTTTCAGCGGAATGTCCCCCAATCCCAAAATAAGGTTGGCTAATCTTATATATGTAGAATCATATAATATATATTTCTCTTAGCATTTAAGCTGCCTTATATTAATTTCCAGGTTATTCTAGCCTATAATTTCTCAATTCCTCATTATGAACTCTTTGAGGACATTGCTTCTCATAATCTCTAGAAGTGTTAGACAATGAAATCATACTATGCTCATCAGGTAAATATGGGTACTATATGGAGAAGGGGGAGAAACATAAAGAAACATCAAATGATTAGCGTCTGTGGCTTTCTTATCTTGTAAATAACATTTTCACTTTGAATTTTCATAGAGCCACCTTGCTCTAAAAGATACTTATATTGTACATTAATTTATTCCATGAAAGAAAATATCCTTCTATCATCTCTTCAAAACTAAAACTCAATTAATAAAATATGAGAAAAGTTGTTAATTTAATAAGCTAAAAAAACTTAATTATCACTTGATCTGAGAAATTCAATGGTATCAATGCATACACAAAATAAAAACTTATTCAGATAATAGGAGAACTTAAGTACTTATAAGAAGTAGACACTTTTAGACAATTACATTAAATTCCCTGGATTGACCAAGGTCTTTAATATCTGTATTCTCGTTAGAGTCCCATAACCTGTGCAGAGAATGTGTTATAAATCCCTAACATCTAAATCTGCCATCATCAGAGGAGAGGATATATTATGAAATAAGAATATGGGCAACTGGAGAAAATCCATTTAAATTGATTCTCTAAGCCTCAAAAACTTCTGTATGTAAATCTCAGAATAAAAATGGTTAAACCAGTCATTATCCTTTTTAACACAGGATTAAAAAGACAAATCCTTTTTTTCTTTTTCCAGTGACCCTTCAAACATAAGTTTCATAGTAAAATACATATGTATAGATATTCTAACTGACATTCATAAAATGTTCCATAAAATACTCAAAAATAAAATGATGGATATGTAATTTCTTTCTCTTTTTTTAGATGTGTAATTTCTATATAGTAAAATTCTGCATTGTAGTTAATATTTCTCAGTTATAATCATAACTACATACATACTCTTAATACTGATAAACCCCAATAAGTAGACGGTCCTTAATCTGAAAATATTACATATCAAATTTTCCTTTAAAATGTTTCACTTATTTACTGATGCTATCGTATCTGCTTTTATGTAGGGCATAAAGATCTTTTGACGTAAAAATACAAGGCTATGAATTTCCTTTGAATCTTATCTACATACCTCAGAATACTTCACTTAAATATTATTTTTGGGTATATAAAGGTTCAGCAAACCTTTTCTGTAAAAGGCAATGTAGTAAATATTTTAGACATTAGAGGCCATATACAGAGTCTCTTGTGTATTCTTTTTTTAACATTTTAAATTGTAATAAAATAAAAAAGTAAAACTTGGATGATCTTGGGTATGATGATGGTTTCTTCAATAAAACACCAAAGGCTTTAACCAAGAAAAAAAATCATTGATAAACTAGCTTCATTAAGATTAGAAACTCTGATCTGAAACAGACAATGTCAAGAAAATAAGATAAGCCACAAACTGACTAATAAAGTTTTTGCAAAAGATAACTCTGATAAAGGACTGATACCAAAATATACAAATAACTCTTAAAACTCAACAATAAGAAATCAGGGTGTTGTCAGCACCATGGCAGTACAGCATCTCCCCCTTTGTCCCCCTTCTTAACAACTAAAAATAAGCATCACTTCACAAAGAGAAGTACCTCTAGAAATTGTGGGATCCAGCACCATATACCCAGGGACCTGGGAGAAGCCTTGCCCACCTGTGCATTGGATATTAAGCAGACAGACCTCAGTACTGTCTGTGGAACTAAAAGAAGCCAACACACTAGGCCCATCTCTTTTTGGTCATGTAGGGTAAAACCTAGAAAGTGCTGATTTGGCCATTTAGAGACAACACAGATTTTGTAGAAGTCTAGCTTTCCTGAGGAGAAATTCCAATATTCCCTTGGAGGAAAAAAAAAAAAAAAACAGAGACACAAAAACACATGAGTTTGAATGTACTAAAGTGGGTTAGAGGAACTTTGCCAGCATCGTCCCTCCTCCAGAGCCACACAGAAGAGAACAGAACAGAACTGAACCAGCCAGGAACGACCTCTCTCACAGAGAAAAGGAGAATAGTGAATGAGCACCCAGAGATTCCAGTTGTGTAGGATTCTGAGAAACCCATTTCTCTCCAGCAACACCCACTACTGAGGCAGGACCTCCACAGCTGGGGATGGTGGGGAGAGCAGGGAAATGGCATAAAAGTATATGAAAGGGCCTTAATGGGTTGCAATTCCTTCTGACTGGTAAGGACTCCAGCAGGAAGCCTCTCCAAAACTGCAGGAAGGCCTTATCCAAGGACACCCAAACCCACCCATTGGTACTCCCAACCCCCGACTAAGTGCTAAACCTACACTTCTTTGCACTCTGCATCTGGCTCCTTGTGAATGCTCATGAGTGCAGTAGCAAGGAAATGCTCACTGAATATAGCATGTGCTCAGAAAATCAAAGCAGGTAAAGAGGAAAACATAAACTTAAGCTATTGTGCCACTTTCCGGAAAACAAAAGAAAGGTTTCCAGCAGCCAACCCACTGAGCTGTAAAAACAAGAGAAAACATACAAACTAAGAATTCAGCCACAAGAGGGAGAAAGAAGTGGGGAGCAGATGTATTCATACAAAGCTGGGGAAAATCCCAGACATAAAGGAGACCTATGGAAAAATTCTAACACTGGGGGGACAATAAGTACAGATTTAGGAGGAAGTGTCGGCAATTTCAAATATGAAAACACCAAAACAAAAAATACAAGAAACGTAGAAGGAAGGTAACATGTCATCACAAAAAGATAACAAAAATCCTCAAATAACCAAACTCAAAGACATAGAATTTTTCAATCTAGCTGATAAAGAATTAAAAATAGCTGTTTTAAGGAAACTCAACAAGAAAGAAAGAAAGAATAGCTGATAACATTCCAAACTTGGGGAAAGGTTTGGAGATTCAAGTTCACAAAGTATATATCACCTTATTATCTCAACTTAAAACAACTTGCTCCAAGACAAATTATAATGAAATGTCAAAAATCACAGAAATAATAATAATAGTAGGAGGAGAAAAAAAGGATTGTGACCTATTGAAGGTCTTCCATTAGTCTCTCAGCAAATTTCTCAGAAGAAAGCTTACAGGCCAGGAAAGAATATAATGATAAATTAAAAGTGTCAAAAGGAAAAAAAAAAAAAGCCAATCAAGAATACTCTATCCAGCAATGTTATCATTCGAATATGATGCAGAATAAAGGCTTTTCTAGACTGAAAAAGAGAGAGAGAGAAGGATAAGGGGGGTGGGGTGGGAATTCATCACCACGACACCTGCCTTGCAAGAAATGCTGAAAGTTCCTCAGCTAAAATGAAAACATGCTAGTTAGTAACATGAATATATATGACACACTAGTAAATGTAAATAAATATATGGTCAGATTTTAAAAACTAATTCTGCAGTATAAGTGTGTGAAACACTTAACTATAGTATAATAGTTTAAGAAAAATAGTATAAAAATAACTATAACCATTATAAATTATTAATGAATACACAACCTAAGAGTGGTAAAGTGTTACATTAAAAACATGAAAGGAGGAATAAAAGGGTAGCAATTTTGTAAGCAATTGAAATTAGGTTTCCAACAGTTTAAAATGGATTGTTATATCTGTAAGATGATTTCTGTAAGCCTCATGTAAATAAAGAAAAAACCTACGGTAGATTCACAGAAGATAAAGATAGGTGAACAAGCATATCATTACAGAAAATCACCAATTCACAAAGGTAGGTAGACACAGAAGGAAAAAAAAACAATATAAATACAAAACAGTAATTAATTAATTAGATATCAAAAAAGAAATTAATAATTAATAAAGTAATTAATAAGTAATTAATAAGTAAAGTAATTAATAAGTAATTAATAAGATATCAGTAGTATGTCCTTGCACATCAGTAATTCCTCTAAATTTAAATGAGTTAAATTCACCAATCAAAAGACACAGAGTGCCTGGAAGGATAAAAATAAAACAAAACAAAAACAAACAAAAACCCAAGACCCAACTGCAGGCTGTCTGTAAGAGACTTGCTTCAGCTACAAAAACACACATAGTCTCAAAGTGAAGGGCTGGTCTACTGGAAAAACCTACCATTCTCCTCCTTACTTTTACACAGAACACTACCACACTCACAATACTTCTGACACCCAATGTGTGGAGATTTCCCTACACAAAGCAATTCCCTGCAATACCAGCTAACCTACAGTTAATTCTGACACTCTCTACCTGAAGATAGCTTCAGACCTCACAGGTTAAGTGTTCAGTTCCATGAGACTGCCTCCCACTTCAGATGCCAATCACAAGTAGAGGTTGCCCAGGTTTCCTACAACTTCTGTCTGACTTGGGCACGTAAGAGATGTTCCCATGACTTCCCTCCATTCTGGATTACATTAATTTGCTAGAGCAGCTCACAGAACTCAGGAAAACACCTACTAACATCTACCACCTTATTAAAGGATATGATGAAGGATACATATGAAAAGCCAGATGAAGAGATACATAAAATAAAGTCTGGGAAGGTCCCAAGTGCAGCAGCTTCTGTCCCATAGAATAGGGACCATCCCCAGTATGGGAGATGTGTTAACAATCTGGAAGCTCTTTGAAACCTATACTATTGTAATTTTTATGGAGGCTTTATCACATAGGCATGATTGATCATTAGCTCAATTTTCAGCTCTTCCATATTGTCAAGAGAATTGGGATAGTGGCAACCTAAAACCCCAAATTTTTAATTACCACTTAGTCTTTCTGGTGACAAGCCCTATCCAGGAGCCATCCAGGAGCCTACTCAGTCACCTTGTTAGAATCTGGAGCAGAGATCAATATATTTTTTCTATTATCTCACAGATAGAAAAAGATATTCAATGCAAATAGAAAAGAAAAGCAAGTAGAGATAATGATACTTATACTAAAGTAGACTTTATTCCAAAAATGAAAATGAGAGACAAAATGATTACTACATAATGATAAAGGAGTCAGTTAATCAAAAACAGATTAACAACAAACATAAATATACACACCCAACATTGAGATACCTAAATATACTCAGCAAATACTAACAGATCTGAAGGGAGAAGTAGACAACAATACAAATACAGTAAGGAACTTCAATAACCCTTTTCTTCAATGGATAGATCAGACAGAAAATCACCAAGGTAACACTGAACTTGAACCAAACACTACACCAAATGCACATCAGAAATTTATAGAACATTCAATCCAACAAAAGCAGCATAAACATTCTTCTGAAATGTACACAAAACATTCTCCAAAACAGATCATATAATAGGCCACAAAACAAGTCTTAGTAAATTTAAGAAGATTCAAATTACCATGTTTCTTTTCCAATCTCAATGGTACAAAACTAGAAATCAGTAACAAAAAGAAAACTGAAAAATCACAAGTGTGTGAAGATTAAACAACATGCTTCTGAACAACAAATGGGTCAAAGAAGAAATCAAAGGAATATCAAGAAGTATCTTGAAATAAACAAAAACAGTATCAAAACATATGAACCCTGCAAAGGTAGTTCTAAGAAAGACATTTATAGTGATAAATACTTATATTAAGAAACAAGACATAACTCAAAAAAACTCACTTTCTATCTCAATATACTAGGGAAACAGAAAAAAAGACAAAGTAAGCCAAAACTTAGTAGAAGAAAAGAAATAAAGATCAGAGTAGAAATAAAATAAATAAAGATCAGAAAAAACAATAGGAAAGATCAATGAAACTAAGAGCTGGTAATCTGAAAAGATAAAAAGAAAATTAAAAATTTTGAGGTGGACTAAGAATAAAAGAAAGAAGACTCAAATGAATAAAATAAGAAATGGGAGAGAAGACACTGCAACTGATAACACAAAAATACATAGGATCATAAGAGACTACTGTTAGTGATTATATGCCAGCAAATTAAATAAACTAGAAGATACAAATTTCTAGAAATACACAATCTACCAGGACTGAATCATGAAGAAATAAAGTCTGAACAATCGAATAATGAGTAGAGATTGAATCAGTAATCAAAAACCTCCCAACACACAAAAGCCCAGGAGGTGGTCTCACTGGTGAATTCCATTAAACATTAAAAAAACCCTCCAATCCTTCACAAACTATTCAAAAAATTGAGGACAGGAAGAGGGAACACTTCCAAATGCATTTTATGAGGCCATGATTATCTTGATACCAAAGTCAGATAACACTATATTACAAGAAAATAAAACCATAGATCAATATCTCTGATAGTTACAGATAAGAAGATTCTCAAGAAAATATTAACAAACTAAATTCAACAGCACACTGAAAGGATCATACACCATGACCAAGTGGGGTTCATTTCTGAGACATAAGGATAGTTGAACACACTTAAATTAATGTGATATACTACATTAAGAGAATAAAAGAAACATCATATGGTCATCCTAGTAAATGCACATAAAATATTTGACAAAATACAACATCATTTCATGATAAAAATCTTAAACAAATTTGGTATAAAAGGAATATACCTCAACACAATAAAGGCTATATTCAATAAAACTCACAGCTAACATTACACTCAATGGTTAAAGGTTGAAAACTATTTTTCTAAGATCAGGGACAATATAATAGAATGCCCATTGTCACCACCCTATTCAACATAGCACTGGAAGTACTACCCAGAACAATAAGATAAGATAAACCTAGAAATAAAAGTTATCCAAATTTGAAAAATGAAGTAAAATTGTTATCTGCAGTTGATACGATCTTATATAGATATTTTTTGACTTATTATGTGGTTACGTACAAATAAAACCACTGAATATTGAAAATATTTTTAATCAAAAGGCATTTAATATATCTTACTTAACTGACTTAAATGTGCTCAGAATACTTACATTAGCCTAACATTGAGCAAACTTATCTACAGCAAAGCCTTTTACATATAATAAAGTATTAAATATTTCACATAATTTATTGAACGCTGCTGAAAATGAAAAAAGAAAATGGTTATATGGGCACAGAATGGTTTTAAATGTACTGTTTATTTATCTTCCTGATTGTGTGGCTGACTGGGAGCTGTATCTCACTGCCACTGCTGAGCATCATGGGAAGTAGCATACTGTATATTGCTAGCTTGGGAAAAGATCAAAAATTAAACTTGAAGTATGGTTTCTACTGAATGTGTACTGCATTCACACCACTGTAAAGTTGAAAATTTGAAATTCTAACCATCATAAGCTGGAGAATATCTATATAGAGAAAATCATAAAGATGCAACCAAGAGCTATTAGAAGTCATCAATGAAGCTACAGGGTATAAAATCAATATTCAGAATTTCTATACACTAATAATGACCTTTCTGAAAAAGAAATAAAGAAAACTATCCACTCACCATAGCATCAGAAACAGTAAGATACTTAGGAATATATTTAACCAAGGAAGTGAAAAATCTTTACATTGAAAACTATAAGACTTTAATGAAAGAAGTGGAAGACAACACAAAAAAATGAAAAGATAGCCTACATTCATTATTAGAATAATTAATACCAGTAGAATGTCCCAAAGCTATTATGCACAAAAATACATTAAACAGTAATGTTCCAAGGTACGTTAAAATGTATTATCCAAAGCCATTTATAGGTTTGATATAATCCCTACAAAATTTCCAATAGCATTTTTCACAGAAATAGAAAAAAAAATCCTAAAATTTGTATGCAACCACATAAGACCCCAAACAGCCAAAGCAATCCCATTAAAGAAGAACAAAGCTGAAAGCATCACTTTCTGATTTCAAACAATATTACAAAGCTATTGTAATTAAAACAGTATGGCATCAGCTTAAAAATGGACACACAGACCAACAAATTAGAACAGAAAGCCCAGAAATAAACACCTGTATATATGGTCAATTATATTTGACAAGGGGGCTAATAAAACTCGATGGGTAAAGTATAGTTTCTTCAACAAAAAATTCTGAAAAACTGGACAGCCACACACAGAAAAATGAAATTGGGGTCTACCATACACTTCCACGAAAATTAACTTGAAATCGATTAAAAACTTAAACATAAATCCTGATACTATAAAACTTTTGGAAAAAAAAATATAGGAAAGATGCTCTAAGACATGAACTTTAGTAATGATTTTTCAGATAAAACACAAAAAAGCACAAGAAACAAAAGCAAAAATCAACAAGTGAGACTACATCACACTAAACCGTAAGTACAGCAAAAGAAAACATCAACAAAATGAAAAGGCACTTAACAAATAGGATAAAATGCTTGCAAATTATATACTGGATAAAGGGCTAATATCCAAAATATTTAAAGAATTCATTCACCTCATTAGCAAACAAACAATCTAATTAAAAAGTGGGCAGAGGACTGAATAGAATTATTTTTCCAAATAAGACATCCAAATGGCCAAAGGATACTTTAAAAGATGCTCATCACTAATCACCAGGGAAATACAAATCAGAACCACAGTGAGGTAACACCTCACAACTGTTAGAATGTTCTATCATCAAGAAGACAAAAGGTAACAAGTATTGCTGAGGATGTGGAGGTAAAGGAATCCTTGTTTACTGTTAATGAGAATATAAATTAGTTCATCACAATGAAAAACAGTATGGAGTTTCCTCAAAAAAATTTTTAAAAAAGCAAATTAAAAATTGCTGCTAACATATGATCCAGCAATCCCACTTCTAGGTATATATTCAAAGAAAATAAATTCAGGATATCAGAGAGATATCTGCACTCTCATGTTTACTGCAGCATTAACAACATGTGTCTGCCACTGGATGAATAAATAAAGATGTGCTTTACATACAATATGATTCAGCAATGAGAAAGAAGGAAATTCTGCCACTTGTGAAGTATGGATAGAAATTGAAGACATTGTGCTGAGTTAAGCCAGATAGAGAAAGACAAATCTGTATCTTATCACTAATATGTGAAATCTAAAAAAGCTTAACTCCTGATTGTGTACAGAGTACAATGATAGTTAGCAAAGGCTGAGGTTGGAGGAATTGGGAAGATGCTATTAAAGAATACATACTTATAACTAAAAGGTGAATAATTTCTGGAAATCTAATGCGCAGCACTATGATTATACTCAGAAATACTGTATTACATACTTCAAAGTTGTTAAGAGACTAACCCCTCACACCCAGTTTTACTGAGAAATAATTGACATACATCACTGTATAAATTTAAGGCATAGAGCATGATGGTTTAATTTACATATATTGTAAAATGATTACCACAACAGGTTAAACCAGCATCCATCTTGTACAGATATAATAAAATAAGAAAAAAAAAGAAAAAAATCTTTTGTGATGAGAACTCTTTAAGATTTACTCTTTACAACTTTCTTGTATATTGTATTAGAAGTGTTAGCAAATAGTCATCATGTTGTACATTATTATTTCTAGTACTTATCTTTTAATTGGATGTTTATACTTCATGACCACATTCCGCCAACTACCCCATTCCCACCCACCCTACACACTGGGTAACCACAAGTCTGATCTCCTTTTCTGAGTCTCTTTCTTTCCTTCTTTCCTTCCTTCCTTCCATCCTTCCTTCCTCCCACCATCCCTCCCTCCCTCCCTCCCTCTCTCCCTTCCTTTACTCTTTCTCTTTCCTTTTTTCCTTTTCTTTCCTTCCTCCCTCCTTCCTCACTTTCCCTTCTTCTTCCTTCCCTCCCTCCCTTCCTTCTTTCGATTTCAATATAAGTGAAATCAAAAAGTATTTCTCTTCTCTGACTTATTTCACTTAGCAGAATTCCTTCAAGTCTATCCATGTTATTGCAAATGGTAGGATTTCCTCATTTTTTATAGCTCAGTAATATTCCATTGTATATATGTATATCTGTGTGTGTACACACGTGTGTGTGTGTGCACGTACACATGTATGCGTGTGTGCGTGTATGCATGTGAGTCACAAATGATTTATCCGCTCATCCACTGATGAACACTTAGGCTGTTTCCATGTCTTGGCTATTGTGAATAATGCTACTATGAACATGGGGGTGCATGTATCTTTTCAAGTGATTCTCCATACTGTTTTCCATAGTGGCTGCATCAATCTACAGTCCCAGTAACAGCACACAAGGGCTCCCTTTGCTATACATCCATGCCAGCATTTGCCATCTCTTGTATTTTTGATGATGGCCATTCTAAGAGGTGTGAAGTGATATCTCATACTGGTTTCAATTTGCATTTCCCTAATGATCTGTGATATTGAACATCTGTTCATGTATGTGTTGATTTTCTGTACATCTTCTTTGGAGAAATGTCTATTCAAGTCCTTTCTCCATTTTTAAAATTGGTTTGTTTTGTTTTGTTTTCCAATTGAATGATACGTGTTCTTCATACATTTTGGGTATTAACCCCTTTTCAGATATATGGTTTGCAATGTTTTTCCTATTCTGTAGGTTTTCTTTTCAGTTTGTTGATTGTTTCTTTTCCTGGGCTGAGTCTTTTAGTTTGATGTGGTCCCAGTAGCTCATTTTTGGTTTATTCGTTGTGCTTTAGGTGGCATATCTAAATAATCAACACAAAGACTCATGTCAAGGAGCTTTATTTCTATGATTTCTTCTAGTTGTTTCATGGTTTCAGGACTCACATTCAAGTCCTTCATCCATTTTGAGTTAATTTTTGTAAGTGTTATAAGATATGAGTCTGGTTTCATTTTTTAAAAATATCTGAAAATCCAATTATTCTAGCACCATCTATTGAACAGACTGTCTTTTCTCCATTAAGTATTTCTGGCTCTCTTGTGAAATATTATTTGCCCGGATGTAGTTGGGTTCGTTTCTGGGCTCTGAATTCTGTTCCATTGGACTATTTGTCTGTTTTTATGCTAGTACCATACTTTTTTGATGATGATAGCTTTATAATATAGCTTGAAATCAGAAAGTGTGACCCCTTTTGCTTTATTCTCCTTTTTCAGAATTTCTGTGACTATTTGGGTTGTCTTGTGGTTCCATATAAATTTTAGGACTGTTTTTTCCTACTCCTGTAAAAGAAAAAAAAAAAAGCACTGCAATCTTGATAGGGATTGCATTAAATCTATAGATGGCTTCATGGATCACTGAAATTTTAATTACAGTAATTCTTCTAATCCATGAACATGGTATACTTCTCTTGTTTATTTGTATCTTCTTAATTTTTTTCATCAATGTCTTGTCATTTTCAGAATAGAGATCTTTAACCTCCTAAATTTATTTCTAGTATTTTAATTTTTTACTGTAAATGTTACTAATTTCTTTTATAGAAAATGTGTTATTAGTGTATAGAAATGCTACTGATTTTTGTATGGGTATTCTACAACTTTACTCAATGTATTGATTAGCTCTAGCAGTTTTCTGTTTTTTTTCTATAATCATGCCATCTGCAAATAGAGACAATATTTTGGATATGCAATCCCATTCCCTCCTAGCCTGAAAAGTTTGTCAAGAAATCTGTCAAAAGTCTTAAGGAGGTTCTCTAGGATATAACTTTTCTTTTGCTGCTCTTAATATTCTTTCTTTGTCTTTGAATTTTGGCAGTTTAATTATAATATGTCTCAGTGTAGCCCTATTCTGTTCAACCTATTTGGAGTCCTTTGGACCTTATGGATCTGGACATCCATTACCAACCCTCACCCCCCAAGTTTCAAACATTTTCAGCAATTATTGCTTTAAATATACTTTTTACCCCTTTCTCTTTTTTTCTCTGTCTGTGGTACCAACAATAATATTGATCCTTTCATTATGCCCCATAATTCCCATAGGTTTTGTTTAGGTTTTTTTGCTGTTGTTTTTTGGGGTCTTTTTTGTTTTGTTTTGGTGTTTTTTTGTTTTGTTTTGTTTTTTTTTTTTTTGCTTCTCTGACTGAATAATTTTCTAATTATTTCAGATATTCTATACTCCAGGTCACTGATTTTTTTCTTCTCATGGTCCAATCTACTTTTGAAACTCTCTACTGAATTCTTCAGTTTAGTTACTGAATTTTTCAACAGTAGGATTTCTGTTGTTTTTCTTATTGGTGGTGGTGGTGGCAGTGGTGGTGGTTGTAGTTCTTTCCTTGTCAAACTTCTTGTGTTGTTCTTGTGCTGTCCTAACTTTGTTTAGTTGTCTGTGCTTTCTGGTAGCTAACTAACTTCCTTAAGAGGATTATTCCTAATTCTTTATCTGACAGAGCATAGATTTTCATTTCCTTAGGGTCAGTTATTGGAGCTTTATTTGTTTCCTTTGGTGGTGTCATATTTACCTGATTTTTTGTAATCTTTGATTCTTTACACTGTACATTTGAGTTATTGGGGTTCCTCTCCCACACTTTACAGGTTTGGTTTGGTAGAGACAGTTCTTCACCAGTCAGCCGGGTTTGGGTTTCTGAGTGTATCCACCAGTAATCTCTTCAGGCAGCTAAGACCTGCTATTATGATTTATTTTTGGGTGAGATAACTGTTCAACCTCTGAGGATAGGGATGGGAGTTGTGCCATTGGCTGAGAGTATTTGGATAGAACTGCTCACTTGATTTCCCACCCAAATAAGGATATAGGATGGGCTTCTGGTTGCCTGGATTCTCTGGTCAGGTTTACTAGATGGCAAGGACTCTTGTTGTTTTCAGTTGAAGATGGTGCTATATATTAGCTTATCTGCCCTGACAGGGCAGCAGGACAGGAACCAGGGCCTATATAGCCCATTATTTACTTGATGACCCAAATCAATCCAGAGTAATCAATGAATTCTTCAGGTGAAGCCCCCAGTTTGGCTCTGCTGATAGGCTGTACTCTCTGTTTAAGTGCTAGTACACATAAGGCTACTGAATGGGCTATGCAGCTTCCCATGTGCTCTGGTGAGGTCCCCTGCTCAGATAGGATGAAAGCTGTATTTGGTGATGGGCAGGGCTACAAATTAGATTCCCTGCCCAAGTATAGAGCAAGAAGTAGTTCCAAAGCCTGTAAAGCTCTTTGCTTGTTGTCTTAATTTAAGCTAGCCTACAACCCAAGTTCCCTGACTCAACAAGGCCATTGAGCTTTCTCTGCATACTATCAGCTCTGCCTTCCCCTCAAGCACCACTGGGCCAACACAGCTTCCAAAAGTTGATGTCAGCCCTTCTGGTCAGATAGGGCCTGAAGACACTCTGCAATGCAGGTGAGGTTATGTCTCAGAAACTTTGCCCTGTTGGAAGTGGTCACTTCAGGCTACTCACAATTTCGCAAACAGGGTGTCTGGTTAGGAGAGGCTGGAAGCTACCTTCAGTCTATGTATTAACTGCCTTGCCTGTCATAGCATGAGAATGCTCCACATCCAGTACTGGCTTTGCTCTGAGGGTGATCAGCACTGCTCTCATACCTCTTAGCTCAAGTGCTGCTAGGCCACACTTTAAGATTTGTTGCTAAACCTCTGGTCAGATGGGGCTGGAAGCCACTCTCCACAGTGGGTAGGACTGTGATTCAGCTCCTTGCCTGGGCATGGACAAACTGAGTTCTAAGGCCAACAAAGCTCCTTCTTTGAGGATCTATACCCCACTGAATTCCCTGGTGATTACAAGCCTCTGACTTGGCTCTGCAGATAAGAAAAATGTCTGGTTAAGATTACTACTTGGGCACATAGTTATGAGTTTGGTCTACCAAGATCCATGTGCTGGTTGTAGCCAGCCCCTCCCCCCTTTCTGTCACAACCAGATTCTCAGTGGTTAAGCCCTAGATTCCCCTGTGATACCGATGGTGTGAGATCACAGTAAGGACTTCCACAAAGTGATCACAATGCTGGGTGAGCTGGTTGTCCCCCAATTTTCTTTTCCCACTGGAGGAACCAGAGCCTCAGGGGAGACCTCTCCTGTGGTGCTCTGCTGACATGGGGAGGAACAATGCAGTCAATATGTAGCTACTTCTCTTATTCATCTAGCCAGTCTTGGTCTCTTTGGTATGGGGCAGGGGTGGAGGGGTGGGGAGGGGCAGTTGCTTCTCCCTCACTCTCATGTTCTAGTATTCTCTCAGTGGTGTCTTATTTTTGAATAGTTGTTAGTTGTTCTCACATGAGGAAGCAAATTCAGGAATAACCTATGACACCATCTTGGTGATGTCTCCTTGAGACTAGATCTTAAATGTTCTCATCACAATAAAGAAATGGTATTATGAGACCCAATAAATGTGTTAGCTAATGCTATACTGGTAATCATATTGCAATATATAATTATATCAAATCAATGGTTTTTATACCTTAAGCATATGCCAAATTATATCAATTATATCTCAAAGAAATCTCTAAGACTTACAGTCAACTCCTATCTATTTACTTTTAATTGCCTCTTGAAGTGCCTATTAATGACTCATTACTTCTAAAAATAAATATTTTTACTCTGCACCAAAAAAGTGAAGGGAAAAAGACAACCAACTTGTTTAAAAAGAAGTCAAATACCTTAAAAGACATTGCTACCTTAAAAGACACCTCACCAAAGAAGTTATACAGATGGCAAGTAAGCATATGAAAAGATGTTTCACATGGTATGTCCTCAGTGAAATGCAAATTAAAATAATGAGATACCAGTACACAATGAGATACCAGTACACATCTATTAGAAGGCCCAACATACAAAACACCACAGACACAATTGCTGACAAGAATGTAGAGTAATAACAACTCTCATTCATAGCTGGTGGGAATGCAAAATGGGACAGTCATCTTGGGAGACAGTTTGGTGGTTTCTTATAAAACTAAACACCACTCACCATAAGATCCAGTGATCCCCCTCCTTGGTATTTACCCAAAGGAGTTGAAAATTTATGTTCATACAAGAACTCATACACAGATATTCATAGCAGTTGTATTCACAATTGCCAAAAGTTGGAAGCAACCAAGATGTTCTTCACTAGGTGAATGGATAAATAAATTATGGTATATCTGACAATGGAAACTACTAAGTGCTAAAAAGAAATGAGCTATTAAGCCATGAAACGAAATGGAAAAAAAAAAAACAACTTAAATGCATACTACACAAGGCAGCATAATATAGAATAATACAAAAGCATATAAATTACTAATTTTCATTTTATAGGGATTATGTAAGTTAAAGGCATGTGGTAAAATCTTACTTCATTATTAACTTTAATAATTAAAAAAAATTTTTAGAATAATAAGATTGTATACTTGTATACAATGTATACAAGTATACTTCCCAATGTATACTTGTATACTCCTAATGTGTACTTCCCAATGTATACTTCCCAAACTACTGCAAAAATAAACTAATAAAAGCAAATGAATTTTGTGTTAAAATAAAGTAAATTAAACCCAAAGAAATCAAGGTTCAGAAATAGAAAGCATAAAATCAAGTAAGTATGAGTAACCACATCATCTTGTCTAGTATGACCAAATGATTTGAAATTCTGTATTATATTTCAAGGCTTTCCAACTTTAAGTTGAGTACTATAAATATAATATGTGCAAACATACAATATATACACATGCACACATATATAATGAAAAAATTAAAATCTAATTTTAGAAAGTTATATCAGGAAAATTAAAAAATAAAGGACCTGGATTTGACAGCAGTATCAACTGAAAAGCAGGATGTTACTGGGAAAAATGTTTGTGAATAATTAATAAGCATTATCTTAAAAGTATATAAGACATGTTGAAGAATATAAAAAGTCAATAAAAAACAAAGTGCCAAAATACATAAAACAACAACAACAACAAAAAAAAAAGAGCAGGAGGAGGAGAAGGAGGAGGAGGAGTTGGAGAAGAAGAGGAGGAAGGAGGAGTAAGAGGAGAAGAAGGAGGAGAAGCAGCCGCAGCAGCAACAGCAGAAACTGACCGCATAATGAAGAAGACTTTTCCTACTCTTTGCCATAGCAAAAATACATAAATAAATCCAAAAGATCTAATTAATATACAATTGTTTCAACAGACCCATGTCAAAGACTTGTTCTACAATATAACATTTTGTTTCCAACTGAATACCTTTGGGGAATTTATGTTTACTATAATTTAGGTCAAATATTTTTAATAAAAGGCAAAAATTAAATATTTACTAAACACCTTCAAACCTCAATGTGAAAAACTAGAAAATCATAATCAAAGGATCCTCAGTAAAACCACTAGCTGGATAATTTTAAGTAAAAGAATTACTTCTTTGCTTTGAATGAGTCCCTATAGTTTGGATCTGTTGCTTTAATTATCATAATTTTCAAAATGTGCTTGCAGAAATGTGCTTGCAGAATTCTTAGGCACAAGAAGAGTTCTATAATTCTGTAAAATAAAGATCTAACCCAAAATAATGAAAAAAAAATTGCTTTACTGTAGAAAAATAAAACTTGTAAAAACACAAATACAGTTCTGTCCATGAATTTGCCACACAGAAGACTGGTAAAACCCAGAGCCTTTTTGTGTGAATTTTTGTTCACTACATCCTAGTCCTTCACCTGGGCCAATTACCCTACCTCTCTGATCTCCAATTTCCTCTTCTGTCACATAAATATATTAATGAGATTTGCCTTTAAAGTTTTTTTGAATATTAAGTGAGATAAAATATATAAAATACTTATAGAGTTTTGGGCCTATATTATTATCTTATTTAGTTAATTCCTGCCAAGTCAGTAACAAAGTTAGTAGTATTATAAACTTGGTCTCACCTAGGCAATTGGAACCTTCTTTGGAAATGCAATATCCCAACAATTTTGAAGCTGTGTCACTCAGATGATGGCACATTAAACACTGCCAATAAGTCTCTATTTCTAAGATAGCCCGAGTTACTGTGGTTGTTTGATGTCTGAATCAGATTTTTTTTTCACATTTTATCAATTCTGGGAGCTACCCTGTATACTTTCCATAATATGATTCTTTTTCAATTTTTAAATAATTTGATAAACTGAGAATCAGATTTTATTGATTGCAATAAAAGAATCCTAATTAGCATCACAGTTGGTACTAGACTGGGTTTTGACAAGATTTGCTTAATTAAAGTAGGGTATTCAGGGGTTCCTGGATGGTTTAGTGGGTTGAGCATCAGACTCCTGGTTTGGGCTGGGGTTGGGATCTCAGGTACATGGGGTGGGATCGAGCCCTGCATGGGACTCTGCACACCCTGGGGAGTCTGCTAGAGATTCTCTCCCTTTCTCCCTTTCCCTCTGCTCCTCCCCCTACTCATGGGTGCTCTCTCTCTCTCTCTCTCAAATAAATAAACCTTAAAAAATGTTAAAAAAAGAAAAGTAGGGTATGCAGAATTGGTTATTAAGAAATAATAAAAGACATGGAATTGGAAGCCTTTACCCATTGGCATATACTGGTAAAATATGTCATCAAATCATGTAAGCAGATCGATAGTAAAACCCACAGGATACTGGATACTTGTTCCTCCAATTTAACACAAGATCTGTCAGTTGGGATTGAAAACACTGACAGTATCCATTAAGCTGGATAATTTGGTTGCACCAAAACACTGGATAAGTTAAGGTAGCAAATTCAAATCCTTTAGACATAACCTAGACATCATCCTAAGACATAAATAACCATGCTGAAAAAATTTTATGGCTATGCTGATAGGACTGTGAACACATTCAGAAACAGACATAGACACACATAGATATAACTGATTGCCGAAGTAGCCTACCTATATGACTCACAATGTCATCTTATCTTTTTCTCTACTGGGAAAAATCACTGGAGTCTAATAATTGTAATAACAACATTAGGAAACTTTGGAGGACTAAGTAACAAGAATAACTAAATTTCTTTGAAATACTACCCACTGCACTTCTCTTCTTGCAGAAGCCACCTTTTTTTTTTTTTTTTTTTTGAGAGAGAGCACACAAGTATGCAAGGATAGGAATGACAGAGGGAGAGAGAGAATCTCAAAAAGGCTCCATGCCTCGTACAGAGCCCAATTGGTGCTTCGTCTCCCCCTGAGGTCATGACCAGAGATCATGACCTAAGCCAAAATCAACAATCAGTCACTTAACTGACTAAGCCACCTAGGCATCCCCACAAGTGATTCTTAAGTACAGAGAACAAACTGAGTATTGATGGTGGGAGGTGGGCTGGGGTGGGCTAGATGGGTGAAGGAAATTAAAGAGGGCACCTGTGATGAGTACTGGGTATTAGATGTAAGTGATGAATCACTAAATTTGCCTCCAGAAACCAAATATTGCACTGTACATTAACTAACAAAACATAAAGAAAAAAATAGAGATTTCCTTCCAAAGTAAATAAATAAATAAATAAATAAACATAACATAACATAAACAAATAGATGTAAATCAAAACTGTAATATAAGGCAAGAACATTTTACTTGGATTCTGTGGATAGCAAAGTATTTGAAACACAGTATGAATCTAGAGGAATCCAATAAGCTAGGGAAAAGTAAGTGGATCAATGCTGAAGAAAATTATGATAAAAAAGAAGGTGGACTTTCCAAAGGAATTCACCTTGTAGAAAATTGACAGTTCAGCCTTTTTTGCCATTGTGTGATAGAAATCATTGTGAGGACAGTTCTGATAGAAACTTGTGAAGAGCCAACACTCATAATACCTCTAGATTTCTGCCAGTCAAGTTACCATCCTAATAAACTATAAGGTGACAGCAAATTCAGAATATAATATTTTAGGTTAATTGTTATATGAGGTTTTATTTTTTATAAGAGATTTTGAAAAGTGGATTTAATGCAAAAACATCCAACATATACCTCTATACTGCTCCCTAGAAACCAAATGAAAACTGTTATGTAAAATTTTTCAAAAAAATACAACCATAAAAATATCACTATAAAGTTCATCCTCTCTTCCTCCTTTTCTGCCTTCTTTCTTTCATCTTGCCTCCTTTCTTTTCTTAAAATTGACTTTAATTAACATACCATAGGCTTAAAATCTTACAAAACTAGAAAGTGGCTTTTATTTTCTAACAACAGCAGCAGCAACAAAAAAAAAGCAGTCAAAAAACATTTCTCAAATTATCTTAGCTGTATTTACTGAAGTTTTTTTTCCTGTAGTTTTATCTGGCATGTGAGTAACAACTTTTGTTAACACTGGACTTCATGGGCAACAGTCTAATTAAATGTCCTTTATCCCTTTCTGCCCCAAACAGGTATCACCATCTGCATTTTCCTCATGCTTGATAGTATACCCAAAACAGTATACTGAGTAGGGAAAAAAATATAAGCAAAACCTAAAACAGAACCTATGAGACAATTTTGCACATCTGTTCCTGCGGGTGTTCTTTCATTCTTTCTCATTTATAATTAATGAAAAATAATGGTGCTGACACAAGTTAATTACTATGAAAAATTACGGTTTATGCTATTCATTATAATAATGGCAAATTACTCGAGATTTTCAAACACTGTTCCTAAGCAATTAGAAGTGTTCATAAGGAGTTCACCTGTGAAATTTTTTCATCTGCGTTTGCATTCTGTGAAGTGAAAGAACACCCAATGTTTTTCATTAGCAGCAGAGATAACACAGCAAGAGATATTAATCATGGAGTCCTATACCTGGGAAAACATTTAAAACAAATTGGGATTGCGTAGTTGAAGCAGAGGTCAAAACAATACACAAAGATATTTATTACAACCAAACTTTTCTTAACAGATTCAAAGGGACTATTAAATCTGTTCCATTTAGTAACAATTTGGTATAACTAATTAGAATTACTATCTTGTCCTAGTTTACAAAAATATTAAATTACTGATTTTAAAATTAGAATTAATATCTATCTAATTAGCACATGCAAATTAGGAGATTGTCCCTTCTCGAACTTGCTTTTCTTATAGACCTATAAATTGTAACACTAATGCAATAGTCCTCAGGTTATTAAGAATAACTTATGACTAAAAAATACTAATTAGGCCTAATATGCCTGTGTAAGTGAGCTAAGTGAAAAACATCCCTGTGAAATATTTGGTCTGTGTACTTTCAATAGTAACCTAAATAAGGAGAAGCTAGTTTTGTCTTATTTAGTTTAATGACAAAGTTGCTGTACATATACACAGAATATTTTGTTTCATTTTTTATTCATTAAAGGTAATATAGAAAAAATAAAATTTCAAAACAGTGACAAATGCTTTATTTTTAATAATTTCAATTATATTTTAGGAATACATTGATTTAAAAACAAACCAGCTATTAATAGAAAAGATAAAAAATATCAATCTCCTCTGAGGAGGCAAAGAAAAACATAAAAATGTATAAATTTTATTAATTAACATGTAGTCAGTAATCGCTGTTGAAATTAGATTTGATAAAATTGTTTAAATATATTCAAAACTCCCTATGTTGTCCCTTTTATCCTCATGACTTACTCATTTCAAAACTGGAAGCCTGCATTTCCATGTCTCCTTCACCCATAAAAGGCACAGCATAGAGAATGCAGTCAATAGTATTATAATAGCATTGTATGGTGACAGATGGGTAGCTATGCTTGTGGTGAGCATAGGGTAATTTACAGAATTGTCAAAGTACTATGTTGTATGCCTGAAACTAATGTAACATTGTGTGCCAACAACCAAAAATTTTAAAAATAATAAAAAATACATAAAATATTCAAAATTCTTTTAAGGATTCATCTATAATATTTCTCTCTATAGCCCAGTATATTGTCCAAAAAGGAATTAAAAATTAAATTGTAGATCTTGAGTCAATATCATATAACATCTCCTACAAAATATTAAATGCCACACTTCAGATGATATTATCATTTTTGTAGTCACATGTAAAAAAAACTTCAAATCAATGAAGAAAATGAGGTGTGTTTAAAGAAAATTAAGAGTACAAGAAAATATTTACTTAGTAAATCTTATAACCTCAGCATAGAGTACCTGAATTTAAAAATTTTTAAGCAAAAAAGAAAGTTGATTGATTCATACAACTGTACTGAATACATTTTTTTTTTCAAACTTTCAGATACGCTCATTGTAGGTGGTAAAATTGAGGCATCCGTGCTCTCTCTTTCTCTGCTTCAGTTAGGCTGCTTATCTTTGGGTGTGTTCCTTTCTCATCAGGATCTTTCTATGTGGTTGCCATGATGAACACTAACAGTTGCAATGCACATAAACCCTAAGATTTCCAATGCAGGTGGGTTGGTGGTGTCAGAGTAAAATGGAATAAAAACTCCAACTATTTTCAAAGCAACAGTAAATTGAAACAGACTTACAAATTGCCTTTGACATCTAATTTCTATTTCATGAATAGATAAGACTACTTTTTTTAAGGAAAAGATTTTATTTATTAGACAGAGAGAAAGAGAGACCGAGAGACACAAGCAGTGGGAGCGGCAGGTACAGGGAGAGGGAGAAGCAGGTTCCCCGCTGAGCAGAGAGCCCGAGGGGCTCAATCCCAGGACCCTGAGATCATGACCTGAGCCGAAGACAGATGCTTAACAGACTGAGCCATCCAGGAGCCCCAATAAGACTACTTTTCCTATCTTTTACCAATTAGATATAAATGGATATTTCTTGGTAAAACATCAATAAAAAAATGAATTCGAAGTACCATTTCGGGGACTATGTTAGGTGTATTATGATGAACATATTGTTTTGTACATATACCAGATTATGATGTAGAAAATAACCTCCTATTACTGAAGACATAACTGATAAAATTAGACATGTTAAGTAAATTGCCCAGAGTCAAACAACTGTGAAGCAACTAACCCAGGAACCACACATAGATTTACCATATTACAAATCTATTTTACAATATTTTTCCAGTTCCTATTTTGAATAAGCTGTATTTAAATAGAATTAGTAGCAAATGATTTTGCTAAGAAGTATAATTATATTTTCTTTATTACGAGAAATCTTAAATCTTTCCTTTATAAGAACATAAGATTATATACAGATAACTGAATATATAACTGAAAATTCTGCTTCTTTCTGTCCTATATTTCAGGCTCTACTTGTTATTAGAGATTGAGAAAAACCAGGTGGTATGTAAAGAAAAGTCTGTATACAAAAGGGTGTTTATATTTGATGATTCAGAGACTGAGATTATTATCCATATATAACACTATTCTTTTCAAAAAAGACTTTACTTTATATGACTAATAGTCTCTGAAGTGAACCAAATTAAATATTTTAATTTTGTGAAAGCACCATGGAATTATAAACTAAAAACTAGATTTTGAAACAAAGGACAATTTTGAAATCATCTGTACATTATAAAATTTTACATTATGAATTCTATATTCATTCTATGAATTCCTTTCTATATAGGACGTCTTCCTTCATAAAATGGTTTCTCTTTTTAAGAATTCATGGGCTCAATAATGTGAAAAATAATCATGTAATATTTATTTGTATCAATTCTTTCAAAATTCTTTCAATATATGTATGTGATACAATACAAAGAAGCAATTTAAGTATCCAAAATGTTAACTCATCCAGAAACTTTATAAATCAAATCTTAGAAACTCAAATGTGCAAAAATTTTGCAATATATTGTTTTCTTTATTTTTTTATTTTATTATCATATTTACCTTTTTTAAAAATACTATTTTCTGCAAATGAAATTAAATCTGCATCCTGGCAATCGTTCCACTGTGTTGATATAACATTTTGCTTCTCATTTGGGAATTTGCTCAAGGATCTGGAAGAGAAGGTAGTTATATAATTATCAAAAATTAGGAGGCGCCTGGATGGCTCAATGGGTTAAAGCCTCTACCTTCGGCTCAGGTCATGATCTCAGGGTCCTGGGATCCATCCGCTCTCTGCTCAGCGGGGAGCCTGCTTCCCCTCTCTCTGCCTGCCTCTCTGCCTACTTGTGATCTCTCTCTCTATCAAATCAATGAAGAAAATTAGGTGTGTTTAAAGAAAATTAAGAGTACAAGAAAATAAATATTTACTTAGTAAATCTTATAACCTCAGCATAGAGTACCTGAATTTAAAAATTTTTAAGCAAAAAAGAAAGTTGATTGATTCATACAACTGTACTGAATACATTTTTTTTTTCAAACTTTCAGATACGCTCATTGTAGGTGGTAAAATTGAGGCATCAGTGCTCTCTCTTTCTCTCTCTCTTATCAAATAAATAAATAAAATCTTTAAAAAAAAATTAGGAAAAGGACTTTGAGTCTCCAATCTACAATGGTCAGGCTTGTGGAATCATTGTTGAAATCCACATGGCCTCCGAAAATGGAACTCCTAATTCTCTGGAGGATATGGGCCTGGGGATGTTTGGGGTTAAGGGAGCTAGGCAACTCTGTATTTGGCAGAAGACTTGGATCCTGGAGGACGGAGACTTGCTCCCATTCACCAGGTCATTAGCCACTGTGCTTGACTGCATTCTAAAGGAAATGGTACCTTTTCTAATGCAATGTTAGGTGCCATGTGTGTGGGCAGCAGTCCTAGTATGACCTACCTAAGTGCACTACCCAGAGGTTCCCTGAAAGTTTCTGTCTTTGTCCAAATTGCCACTATGCCCCTTCCTCACAATGCATTCTCCTTAGAGGTGATTTGTTTATACATACACACCCCTCCAAGAAAAGAAGTTTGCCTTTGAGCTTTCCTACATGAATCTCACAATATAAATACTCCTAAAATTTTTCTTGCACTAAGAAAAAGTCAGAATTTTCTTCATGACATGAAATACTATCCCCATTTTTTACAGTGCTTAGTGAGGTAGAAAGAGGACAGGGAGAAAGGAGCTAGTATTTAATGACTGTTTACTGTGTTTAGGTGCTTACTATCATGCAATCTTTTCTAATAGCCTCACTATCCTCAAAGTGTTAAAATTTTTATCATTTTTAGAACAGGAGGAAACTAAATTTCAGCAAAATGAAAAAACCAAATCAATGTATGCCCCACTTCTAGTTCCATCTGAATCCTCCACACAATTTTCATCTCATCTTGTTTTTTCTTATGCAAAACTATGATATCTCCACTTCACTAGTGCTCCTCTAAATTATTTATTTGTCATGTACCCAATATACAGATTTTGTCATGGCACTGGACTTCTTAAACATCTCATGTGTCTACCAATTTTTAGATATAAAGTCACAATAGCATCTCCTGGAATGTACTCTCATTCCGTGGAAAGATGTCTTACCAATAACTCTCAACCAACTAAATGTGTGGAAAATCCTCCCATCTGACTCCTGGACTCCAGAACTACACCTGCAGCTTATGTAACATAAACATCCCGGGAAGAGAACACAATCACAAAGTAAAGAAAGAAAAGCCAAGTCCTCCCTTCTCTAGATTCCTCTATTTTTTATTCATCAGAGAGATGTACCATATACCATATCAGAGTCAAAGGTTTGTCTTTTTATTTATTTTAGAGATTAAAAGCCTAGGTTATAAGATTTGAAAATTTTTGAAAAGATTTTCCTCAATCACTCCATAAATAAATGTAGTAGAAGAATGTAGACAGAAGTGAAAAATAATACAATAGGGAATTGAAAAGATGGAATTACAGGCAACAGACTAGTGGAAAGGGAACAGGGCCTACAGATAGACACATGCTTCTATGGCTGGTGTTACAAAGGTTGGCACAAAAAGCCAGAGCTGGGCTGTGAAGAAAAACAGTGTGAGCCTAGCAGAAAAGACAGGTTGCCTTGTGAGGGATGGGTGTGGAGCTATTTCATGGATGATCTGCTGAAAGCCAATGAGGTTAAAAATCTGAGTGGAGAGGTAAATCCCATCTGAAGATAGGGCCAGAATGGGAAAATTGAGCAAACTATAGGAACTGAAGAACAGGAATCAGGCCTAAAAGTCTGAAGGAGGGAATGCTGAGGGGAATGCTGCTGAAAACTGAGAGGCTCTAATAATAGGTACAGGGGCTGGTCAAAAATTCAGTTCCAGAGACGGAATGGGACCCAAAGCTTTAGAGGAAGTAGAGGAGTTGAGGTTTGACTTTAAGGGGAGAACATGGGGGTCTGTTAATGGATCTTGGAAGGAAACAAGCCAGGACATGAGTATAGGAAGCTTGTATAAAATAGTCCATGTGCAAAAGACATGAGAATAAAATGACTTCTCCACTTAGCACCATATGGAACCACATCTCTTGTGCCTCCACTCATTTACTCATCCATACCTTAGTTTTCTTTGTCTGAGGCTAATCAGACACTACCCCTATTGCACAGCCAGGCTGAGCAGCCATAGAACCAGCGTTCTTAGCTTCTATCATTTCTTCGGGACCTAAATGAAACAATAACTACACAGCATAAAAGCTGCCTTTTCTTAGAACCCTCTAAAATGGGTCAAATGATTTCACTTGTAATTTCAGGGGAATTCATTGTCCATGAAGCAAATTTTAGCCAATGGGACCTGGGAGACAGAAGGAGCCCAGAAGATGTATTCTATTTCCTATCTTGCTTCCATGGATTTCTCTGTGGCTTGGCTCCCCTTGATGTGTGCCCAGAGGTCTTAAATGTACCATCCTAGACACAGCAAGAGACTGTATCTCTTTCCAGCTTCTCTTAAAGTGGTAGTTAGTGCTGTGATGCATGACTGCATTAGCGGACATTATTTCTTAGTATGCTTTTTCTTCTCCATCTTGGATTTGGGCCACCCCTCTTCTCCCAACTAATAATACTATAACTTTCACCTTTGTTTTGAGGTAACTCTAGCTAAGGCAACTACATAAAAACTATCTCCTATATTTGAGATACATTTTAGAAAACACTGCAATGCACCATGTTGATTCCTATAGGTGTAACGGAAAATGGTAATCAAATATGGACTCAAGTTCCAGTACTTTTATTTGTCACGTGACTTTTCAGTCTTTTGTCTTACTGCTTTTTAACCTCTAATAGGGACAATATCATAAGATGATTTAACTACATCATAGAGTTGCTGATAATAAAAAAAATGTCAAAGTCTATATTACAAAGCAAATTCAGTCAAAAGCTTTCATAAATAAACTTAGTTCATCAAGTTAATTATAAATTTTATATTTATTACATTAATATACTATATAGAATTATTTTATTTTATATTTTGAAGTTTGAATATAAAATTGGAAGTATAGACAAATGGCTGACTTATATTCTAATTCAATATGAATGTAAAAAATAAAAAATGGAAGGAAAGACAGAAGAAAAGAAGAAAAGCTGGAAGAGAGAAGAGAAAGGAGGAAGAAAGGATATGAGGAATGGAGGAAAGGAGAAAAGCTGGGAGAAATGAAGAAAGATAGAAAAATGAAATGTTTACATTTGGAAGGTAAGTACCAGGAAATACTGCTTTGTTTATTTGTAAGGGAAAAAACAGAATCTTAATTAAGTTAATTTCAAGTTTTAAACTAAACTTTGATTGTAAAGATCAACAAGCAATCCTAATTTTGCTTGTTGACATCGACTGCATGGGAAAAATACATGTTTTTCTGTTAATCTCAATTTTAACTTTCCACAAATATACTATTCACTTTGGTTAAAATATGAAGTTATAATCGAGGTCTTTTTCTATTCTAACCAAAGACTTCTTGATTAAAATAATTTTAACTCATACACAAGCTCTAACACTGTCTTCTTGACTATAATGGTTTTACTGCATTCTCTGGAACCACTAACATGTAGATACAATGTAATTAAAATTAATGAGGAATTCTAAGGTATGCTATATAGTAAATTTCCAATTCTATGTTGGCTTCAATGGATTGATATGTAAAGTGTTCCTCATTCATTTTTTTAGGAAAAGCTAAAAGCAAAATACATGCTCTCAGGAATAGAAAATAACTACAGAAGCCATTCCCTTGAAATTCTGCTCTAATTAAACACACATTATTTTAGGAAAACTTGTCCACTGCAATACTTAAGAGGGTTTATCATTAAACCATACTTCTTACTATCTATTCTGTTGTTGTTGTTGTTGTTGTTTTTAAAGATTTTTTTATTTATTTATTTGACAGACAGAGATCACAGGTAGGCAGAGAGGCAGGCAGAGAGAGGAAGGGAAGCAGGCTCCCTGCTGAGCAGAGAGCCCAACACAGGCCTTGATCCCAGGACCCTGGGATCATGATCTGAGCCGAAGGCAGAGGCTTTAACCCACTGAGCCACCCAGGCGCCCCTGTTGTTGTTTTTTTAACTGTGATATAAGCCCCATTTATTTGGAGATTTCTCCAAAATATGTATTTTAAAATAAGGCAATGAATGTACAGTTTATGTTAGAATAAAAGAAGAGATGCAGGAGTTTATCATCACTTGCATTCAAAACTTAAGAAAACAATGATTGAACTCCAGAACTACCTACTTGGATGTTCATCACTGTGTTTTTCTGTTTTTCTCTGTCTTGAGAGTCCCCAATATATGAGCTTAATCCTCTGGAGTTTATAATCAAGTGTGGCAACAAAATACATGGCTTAATTTTCCATTGAATTTTAATGTTTTCCTTGGGCCTCCCCATTATGCCTTCTCAAACTGATTTTATCACTGTAATATAAAGCAATTGAATTAAATATGTAAATCTTTGGCAGCTTACAGGTTTGTTTTTCTTCTGAGCCAAATTAAAATAGCATTAAATTTAAAACTTGTAAGTAGGTTTAGTTAAAGTCTTCAAGAACTGAGTTTCCATGCAGTATACTTTATTTTGAAGGTCTCATTTCAAAATTTAGAACATGACACATTCTAATACTTATATTAAACAAAAATATATAAATCCATAGTCCAAGTTAGTAAATATGAATGGACAAAAGTAACCATTTACTAGAAGATAGAAAAAATGTTTATAACAGCAATGTCCACAATAGCCAAACTATTGAAAGATGTCCATTGACAGCTGAATGGATAAAGATGTGGTATATTGGGGCACCTGGGTGGCTCAGTGGGTTAAAGCCTCTGCCTTTGGCTCAGGTCATGATCCCAAGGTCCTGGGATCGAGCCCTACATCGGGCTCTCTGCTCAGCAGAGAGCCTGCTTCCCTTCCTCTCTCTGCCTGCCTCTCTGCCTACCTGTGATCTCTGTCTGTCAAATAAATAAATAAAATCTTAAAAAAAAAAGATGTGGTATATATTTATACATTGGAATATTACTCTACCATCAAAATAAATGAAATCTTGTCATTTGCAACAATGTGGATGGAACTAGAGCGTAGTATGCTGAGTGAAATAAGTCAATCAGAGAAAGAAAATTATCATATTATCTCACTAATATGTGGAATTTAAGAAACAAAACAGAGGAACATAAGGGAAGAGAGAAAAAAATAAAACATGGTGAAACCAGAGAGGGAGACAAGCCATAAGAGACTCTTAATCATAGGAAACAAACTGAGGGTTGCTGGAGGGGAGAGGGATTGGAGGGAGGTTTACCTGGGTGATGGACATTAAGGAGGGCATGTGATGTAATAAGCACTGGGTATTAGATCATACTGATGAATCACAGACCTGTATCTCTGAAATCAATAGTACATTATATGTTAATAGAAAAAAAAAGGAAAGTCACATACTGTAAAACCATAAAAAGTATAGCAGATTATTAAAAGCTCAGAAATAAGAAACTTGAAGCCTTATTCATAACACCTCCCAGAAGCCATGACCTACCTTGGCATTGAGTTGTCATACTATAGAACCAGATGGGAACTCAGTGATTGTTAAATGCTAAGTATAAATTCCTTATGTTAACAGTTGAGAAAGCTGAGTCCTAGAAAGCAGAATTTGTTCTGAAAAGCTAATTTTCCTCATTACCCATCCAGCTACATTTCTATTCCCCAAAGATAGGGGCAGAGTTTCAGTGAGTTTACTGTAGGAGCAACTGTTCTGTGGATAGTGGGGATGCAGGAAAAGCTGGAAAATACAGTCACGGATAGTAGCTTAGACTTTTTAACCTTACAGTGAACAAAACTTTATTCATTCCTCCCAACTCCAATGATTGCCTCTATTAATGGCAGGGATGTTAAGCAATTTTTATCTCATCACAAGTTTTGAACAATTAAGACTGGCTGCTGGGAATATTATGTTAAGGGAAGACTCTGAAAAAGTGCCATGAATGCTTAGCCAAACTAAGCAGAGGAGGGAATGATAGATTTCCTATATCTAACTTAGATACAATTTTAAGAGGATAAAAATAATTGCTTTTAATATTGGCAAATGCAATAAATCAATGTGTTGTTCTGATGACTAACATCTTGGTCACTGACAAAAGTAATTATTGTATATGTATTATAGTTATTTGGGTCACACTACCCTTATATTAAATGCCACTTCATGAGGACACCAATTAAAGTGTGGGTTTTAAAAAATTAAGAGACATGAGTGAGATGAATTAAATCTGACTGATTTCTCTGAAGCAGAACACTGTGAGAAGAAAGAGAGCTGACAGCTGACTACTAACTTAGGAAAATATCATGGAAGATAGTAGCAGTGGGTGGAGTACTTAGATTTACCAACCAGTCCTCAAAGTTTTCCCATATGTTCAATTTAATTTACACTGAATGCAAAAACTCAAGAATAAAATGGAAAATGTATACAAATACACAATTTTCCAGGTTCTCACAAGTCCCTAAAAACAAGCAAATATTTTTTAGTTTGTTCCATATTTCAGTAACTGGCTAGGTAGTAATTTGGACATGATGCAAATATCAAAGGAAGAAAAGAGATCTGAGGTAACTATTTGTGAGCTGGTGTTGTAAATAGCACATTTAGTTCGAAGAAGTTTAGTATATATAGCTAGTTAGCTACTTCCTGCATATAGGTAATAGCCCTACATCATTTTTATACAAAACAGATGCAAAATAATGTAAAAGTCAACTACAATTTGTGTGAGTTGGTTTCTATTTCTGATAATGTATTTTTCCTAAATTATCACACTAATTACTTTTATTCCCTTTGGTTTATATCTGTTGATTTATCTTTATATCTGAAATAAAAATATTTCCTATTAAATCATAATAAGGAAAACTTATCATAAGACATCATTTTGAAAGAAAGAAATGAAAATTACTATGGTAGCTGAACAGACTGTTCTGGTAAGATTTTCCTAGTTCAAAGACATATTTCTAATCAATATGTAGCTATTCTACTAATATCTTTTCAAATTTAAATTTTAAAGCACAGTTCCAAAGGAAGAAAATACCTAAACTAAATCTTTACATAATGGCCAATTTTCTTAACATATTCTATTCGATACAGATTCCAACAAGGTACCTTCATTTCTTTCGGATACTACTTCATAATAGGTGTCAACCACTATAGTAAGCTGGTAGTTTTTATAGTGTCCCTAATCTATTCCATATTTCCAAAGATTCTCAAAATGTTTCCCTATCTGAATGTGAAGATTAGTTTAATACTAGTATTTCTTGTTTTATTTCCTCAAGATGAAATAAAAGCTCTATATCTTGCAGCTGGTTCAGCCCTCCAGATAAATGACTCTTGCTTGCCAAGCTGTATATATTCATTAAGCTTAGAATGTGGGGCCAACCTAACCCATACAAAAGAAAAAAAGTAAGTGAAGAAGAAAAAAGAGAAAACTATGTCATGCATAGGGTACAAAAATGCTATCTTTGGCAGGCAAGGGAGTAAATGGAGCTCAGATGCTAGAGCATGAGGTATCATTCAAAGTGAAATTTCTGTATCTTAACCCCAGGTGCACTTTGATGAGGACTTTTGCTCCCCAAAGGAGAAAAGGGAAAGCAAGTATTGAGAAGCATTTACTAATGCTAAGACTAACAAATGTATGCACAAGCATATGTTTCATCAGGCAGCAATATTTCTTTAAAAAATTAATAAACAGGAGAAAATAAGGAAATGGCACCAATTCCATAGAGCATTTAGAATTTTTTGTTGTTAGTTTTGTTAATAAAAACATATCTCTGATAATCTGACAAGAGGGAAAAACACATAAAAGTTGAAGCTAGTGTTTATTTTATTTAAGGTTACAGGTTTATTTTTCCACAAGTGTATTAGAGAGTACAAATATGAGATGACCAGGGGCCCCCAGCAGCCCTTGCCAATTTCAAAATCATCGATGAATAAGAAAACATCTAGAAACATACTCTTTCTTAGTGATGTATAATAACCTTCCAATCTGGTAAAATAGAACATAAAAGGAAAGAGAGCGAGAGAGATGATTAATTGTCATTTAAGGGAAATGTACAAAAAAATGTATCCAAAACAAGTCATTGTGATTAGGGGCTACTTGTAAAGTCACTGATTATGTAATAATAATTAAATAAATAGCAAAAAATCTAATTTTGCTTTATTTTAAAGTTGACAATAGAAGCAACAGGGAGTGGTAAATTGTGCTTCTCATGTCTTCTCACTCTAGCCGCTTAAGCTACTTAATAGTAAACGTTTGTTCTACTAAAATGTTAGACGTCACTAAGACTCTTCTGAAAGATGTTTGAGACTGGATAAGCTATTGTTCTGTAAGGGAGGGTATGGGTGAATATAAGGGGTGCATGATAACTAGCTGAATGATTAGCTTTTGCTAACGATCAACACCCAGTGTCCCAAAGGTGTGAATAAATTAAATGGCCAAATAAAATGTACTTAGGCAATCAATGTTTATTTTGGGAGAAGATTACTTCCATGCCACAGAGAAAATCCTTCTCCGTGAAACATTTCAAACCCATGGTTTATTCCTGATGCCTACACATATACACATTGAAAGTCAAAAGAATGCCCAGATGAAAAGCTGTTTTGTCAGTTTTATCTGGGTGACAGAAAATCAGGAAAACAAAATGTGAAGTGTGGGTTTTAGTAATATGTAATTTGTATTACTTAGTAAGCAGTCTGCACGAGACACCAAAACAAAAACAAAAACAAAAACAAAAAACAACAAAACCAGGATAGAATAAAGGTTTGAGTTTTCCAAAGGATCTACTGACTGCCTTCATTCAACACTTCTCATCTAATCTTTATTGAAATTGGAGTATGTTTAAGACCTACCTTAAATTTCTAGGGGCACCTGGGTGGCTCAGTGGGTTAAAGCCTCTGCCTTCGGCTCAGGTCATGATCCCAGAGTCCTGGGATGGAGCCCCACATCAGGCTCTCTGCTCCGCAGGGAGCCTGCTTCCTCCTTTCTCTCTCTGCCTGCCTCTCTGCCTTGTGATCTCTGTCTGTCAAATAAATAAATAAAAATCTTAAAAAAAAAAAAATCTACCTTAAATTTCTAAATATTTGTTGGTATATATCTATTGCTATATTGTCCTCCATAGCATGCATTAACCATGTTTTATAGACCCATTTCCAATTATGGGCTTTTAGGTTATCTGCAGAGTTTCACTTCTACAAAATAAACACACTATTTAAATCTTTTTTCCATATCAATTTGAAGTTCTTTCTGAAATTGTTTTTTGTCAGTTGACTCCCTTTCTGTTCACAATATAACAGTCCACAGGGTCGGTCTTTCCCTACTCCATAAGAACAACCTGTTGGCCTCCCATTCCTGAGGGAAGCCTAATGGGAAACAAACCAATTTTAAAAACAGCTGAGGAAATCCACATAAGCCACTGAGAAAAATCAATACAATTCTTCATTCTTAACTACTCTGGCAAGGTCCCATATTCTTAATGGTCCAACAAGAATCACCACACTTTAGGGAAACACATATTAATACAGGAGAGAGACTGCAAATAAGAAAAAAATCCCTTGATGGTTGATGAAACAAGAGACCTTTAAAAAGAAAACTTTAAAGACACTGGGATACATAACCTTAGTGTAATTTTGAGAAGATGAAAAGGATGCTAGGAGAAGAGTCTATTTAAAGAATAAGAAAGAGACTTTGGAAATTAGAAGTACAATTAAAGCAAATTTAATACATTCAATAAAAATCTGTGACACATGTTAAAGAAACATTTAGTAACAGAAGAAATGACTAAACAAAAATATGTTATATACGGAAAATAGATATATAAGTGCCATATCAGCAGTTTTGGTTTCCAATTAAGAGACAATGCAAAACATGAAAATGAAAGCTTACATGTTTTGCAATAAAAAATAGAAGATACTGTCTTAGAATGAATAAAATATAAATTTTATATTGAAAAAGTCTGTAAGATCTAGTGGAGGATTAAGGAAGAAGTCACATTCCCAGGTAGATTAATACTTTCTACTTAAAATCAAAAGGAATATTTCACAGGTATTTAAAAGCTGAAATGACTTTTATAGAAAGAGTTTAGTTTTCTGTGTGGCTACAACAGAAAATAAGATGCAGACCAATGTGATAAAATTTCATTGGTGCAGACTTGGCTTCCCTTGTTTTCCACTGTGTATAGAAAGAAGAAAGTCAAAGAGCTGCTGAATATGATAAAATAGTTAAAGGAAATAAAGAATGATAAGTTACTTTGAAAGGGTGAGCATCAAAAAATGATACCTTAAATACTCCATTTAAGGAGTGTCTGTGCTTACATTAACACTTGATAGTATGTTAATTATTAAGTAGGAAGTTGAAATATCATGTAGTTTATGAAAAAAATTATAGAAAGTTTAAGAAAAAAATGCAAGATGTGTTGGGCATTTTGATCACTATTTGCCAAGTACAAAAACAACAAAGAATAACTATCGATGAGGTAAAGAGATTTTAATTTTGGGATCCATATGTATTCTAGATAAAAATTTATGAAAATAGTCTGATTTTAGAGAACACGGAAGAAACTTTTTTTTCTTCTATCCTTTTATAGCATTTTATTCCAAGATGAAGAAAACAAACTCTATGATTTCTTTCAGACTTATTTTTCATACTTCAGATTGTTTAATCTGTTGCAAAAGTAAGAGGTTTCAGTAAAAAGCGTAACAGATGTGATTTCACCATAAGAAAATAAGTATTTAAATGATAAGATATGATATATGTTGGGAAGAAAATATTAAACCAATGAAAAGAAAATCATCTCTATTTGTGATAACTTAAACAAAATTCTATGGATATCACAGGAATCAAAAAGAAATTATCTTACTTAACCTGTTGTCTGGTACTGCCTGAATCAGTTGCTCAAAATCAAAATTAAAGGAGCAAAACCAAAAAGATAAAGGCTGGATTTTCCCCTTCCTCCACCTAATTATGGTCATAAATATTACATCAACAGAGAGGAATTTATGGTTTCTCAAAGAAGCCGTAAGCAACTACATATGGCTCTTGTTCCACGAATATCTCCCATCAGTCTTACAGATAACCCCGAAGGCTTGTTTTGTGAACAAAAGTTCTTATCAAATAGTAAAGTTCCAACTTTTAAAGGAAAATCTCATCATTGCCACTTATTTCCTTTTTGAATACTGGGGGAAAAAGAATAAAGGAAGTTTGGGACAGGTATTCTACAGGCAGCTTTCTCTGTTTCAACTGTTTGAGTGGACATTTTTACCTGTTTTTTTTTTGTTTTTGTTTTTGTTTTAACCATGACAAACACTACAGCTACACTTGTCCAATCCTGGATACTTCACTGTGGTTAAACAAAGATAAGACAAGACCAGAAAGTTTCTGAAGATGTAGCAGATTTGCTTGCTACTTTCAACGAATTCAATCCATCTGGGGTCAAAATATACCAATGTGAATTTACACAGCTGATGAGTTTTCTGTTTTATATGCTATGACAAAATGTTCCAGCATGCTGGTCTGTCATGTGAAGAGGAATCATCTTATTTGTCCATAGCAAATATAATCTCACGGAGCATCTTTCAAGTAAACCAAACTTAACAGATACAGAGCCTGGTATTCCTTTTAGATTCCAAAGCTCCTTTCATTTGTTTTGAGTTCAGGGAATCTGAGGGAGTCCTTGTTTTCATGAATGGCTAGAGTTAATGTATTTATGTTCTTTTTTTTATGAATTGTCTGTGAAACAATGTTGATTTAAACAGTACGGTTTTTTGTTTCCTTTTATTTTTCACTAACCATTTTTTTTTTAAGATTTTATTTATTTGAGAGAGAGACGTCAGCGGGAGAAGCAGACTCCCTGGCGAGCAGAGAGCCCAGGGTGGGACTTGATCCCAGGAGTCCAGGATCATGACCTGAGCTGAAGGCAGTCGCTTAACAACTGAGCCACCCAGGCATCCTTTAACTAGTCATTTAAATATTACCTATCCTATGTAATTTTACTTATCCATTGCAGAGTTAGTTCACAGTTTTGTGTTTTGCTGAACTTGTTCTTTATATCATTAGTAATAATAAACATGCATAAATCATGTGCCATTCTTTGAGGATTAGAAATTATTTCTGCCTATAAGGAGTTTATAATTTAGTTGCAGAAAAGAAACACTCCAGATGAAAAACATAAGGCGGCCAGTTCTACCTTAAAATGGTCTATGAAGTCTGAGGAAGTTATCCCCAAAGACAAGAATTCAGGGAGGCTTCCTCTAAAGGACAGTATTTAAAGTAGACCTGGGAAGTAAGAAGTGCTCAAAAAAAAAAAAAAAAAAATCTCTAAGAGGAAGATTTGCATGGTGTGCTGATGAAACCATCTAGACTGGTGGGTTTTTGAAGGATAACAGAGAACAAGACCTGAGTGTTAAGTGAGGCTGAAAGAGTTATCTCCTAGCGTCTTGGAGACTTTGGCAGGGAAAAGCCAGGAAATACAAACATGAATATAACATATTTTATTTCAGAACGTATATTTCATATATATTTCAGAATACTTCCTCCTTTGTCCTACTTGATTGAGCATCAAACGTTATATTCAATAAGTAGGAAGAATTTATGTCTTGTGTTTGATAGTTTCATACTAATTGAATAATCTCGTAATGTGATAATGATAGATTTTTCTAAGTGATATTTTGATAATTTTATATTTAATTTTAGTAAAATAATTTTTTACTGGAAAAAATCATCCATTCATTATTATCATAAACCATAATTATTATAAAATCCTTCTGGTTTATTTTGAGATGAAAATATTTTTTTTTGTTTTGTTTTACTTTCAGTTTAAAATGGAACATACTTTCATATTTTAAGGTAATTTTGTAAAAGTTGGAAAAAGTCTAAATAGTTCCTCTTACGTTTAGATATGATCATGGAAAATTTTTTTTAAAGTATTAAATATTTCAAAACATAAACACATAATTTATCACAACATCAGAAATGTGTGAGGATTAAAATTAAGAGGGACAAGCTTTTTATATATTTTTTTAAGTAATATTCTTCCTAAGTAATTTACCATGAGATCTACTTACTAAAGATATGGCCTCTTCTAATAATTTAATAGCTGCATTGGTTGAGATCTGATATGTGGAGATTTCAAAAAGGACAGAACAATAATGACAAATACAAACAAATGAACAAAATTTAGTAAGGACAAAGAGCAGCTACCAGATAATTTGGAACCAAGAAGACTAGAGTAGCTGCAGGGAAAAGAAAAATATACAATAAAAAATTATGCAAATTAATTTTTAATTCAAAAGAGTCTGTTACATACAATGTCTTGCTAAATAGGCAAAATGAACTCCTTACTCTCTTGAGTCCTGTATTCAAATTCAATTCATTAATAATAATTAAAATTCTTAGGATAATGATAATTGTGTAATAAGGTAACACTTTGGAAGGTAGTAAGGATTTGACACTCATGGATTTTTAAAAAACCTTGTTGACTTACAGAAGGAAAGATTTTAAATGACCTTTTCAGACTAAAAAGGATACCAGATACACAGGTGGGAGGAGGGGAGTAACAATCACTGAATACCATGAGTACCATGTGCCATCTTCTTTATATAGATTATTTAATTTAACTCATTCAACAACAGTATACGGTCAATGAAGCAACTTCAGGTCAGGGTACTTGCCTAAATTCACACATCTGGGTAAGAGAAAAAAACAAAGAATCAAATTTCTCTGCCTAACTGTAATATTCATATTGATTTTACTCTAATAAAATATTTCTATGCAGGAACCATCTCTTAGATGTTATTCTGGTTTCTGGACATAATATGCCCTGAAAATGATTTAAATACAGTAATATTAATAATAAAGTTACTTTGTAAAACTATTGCACAGACTGAGGCAAAGACTGAAATTTCCATAACCAATATCCATTTTTTCCTTCTCACTACAAAAATAATCCTAATTGCATCAGGGAGAGTAAATCTGTACTTTACACTTTCCCTTGCAGATTGGAGTACTCACATAAAAGAATTCCAGTCAATGTGATATAAACAGAAGTTGCTGATTATAACTTGGATGAAAATTCCTTAAAATGTCTGAGTGAAGGGATGGAGGATGGGTGACTTCAAGGTACGTGACATTTTCCCCATGCCCTTCCTGTCAGGAAAACTGATTTAATGCCCAGAAGTAAGAAACCATTTTGAAACTACAAGTCAACATTTCACAAGTTAGGAATAAATGATTAGAATTTCAAAGGAGGGGCACCTTGGTGGCTCAGTGGGTTAAGCCTCTGTCTTCGGCTCACGTCATGATCCCAGGGTCCTGGGATCGAGCCCCGCATCGGGCTCTCTGCTCAGTGGGGAGCCTGCTTCCTCCTCTCTCTCTGCCTGCTTCTCTGCCTACTTGTGATCTCTGTTTGTCAAATAAATAAAATCTTTAAAAAATAAATAAAATAAAATAAAATAAAATTTCAAAGGATCCTATACCCCTGCAGTATTGTGGAGTCCTTACCAGTTCCAACTACCTTTTTCCAAATTTCTCATGACAGGGATGAAAAAAAAAAAAGTAAATGTTGAAGACAATAATTTTTTTCAGATTTTTCAATTTATAGCCTAAAACAAAACCCCAAATTACCAGTCTACATTAAATCTACCTGCTAATGTACATGAAAAGCTGCCTCTCAATCAGTGTGTCTATGTGGTATAAAATATCCAGGCAAATGTTTAAAAAAAAAATAAAAGGCAATTCAAGCAATGTTGTTTTTCTCATCTTTCTCATCTTGTTTTTATTTTTGTTTTTCTCATTTTAATGTTATAAAGACACACACAAAGATTGGTTTTCTATCATGTAATCAAGCCTTCCTACAGACTAAAACCAACCATAATTAAGAAAAATTTTTAAATGTCATTTATAGAAAATGTGTTTAACTTCTAATAATCAGGAAATTATGGGAATAAAAATATATTTGAGTCCTAAATGATCTAATTTATTCTATCACCCTATAGTGCCTATGATTCAGGTATAATTAGTTTATGGTACCTCAACTTTCTGCAAAAGAACTTTTATGGGAATTAAGAGTAAACAGTTTATGAAATTCCATGCCAACATACTGCCATATAAATAAGAATATCAATATTTTATAGCAAAAATTGTAATAAGGTACCATGTGTTTAGCATGTCATTTATATCTTCAATTGTTAGTTACTAATTTTACAGATACAGAGGTATTTCAATCAATTCTTTTTTTTCTTCTATCTGTTGTAGTTTTTATTCTAAGAATTTTTTTTTAATTTTTATTTTAATTCCAGTATTGTTATCAGTGTTATCTTAGTTTCAGGTGTACAACAGAGTGATTCAACAATTCTATACATTACTCAAATGTCATCATGATTAGTATACTCTTTAATCCTCATCACCTATTTCACCCACTCCCTTATGTACCTCCTCTCTGGTAACAATCAGTTTCTTCTCCAAAGTTGACAGTCTTTCTTGGTTTGTCTCTCTCTCTCTTTCTTTTTTCCCTTTGCTCATTTGCTTTGTTTCTTACATTCCACATATGAGTGATATTGTATGATACTTGTCTTTGAGTTATTTTGCTTAGCAATATACTAAGTAATATACTAATACAATAATAACATTGTTGCAAATGGCAAGATTTCATTCTTTTGTATTGCTGAATAATATTCCATTGTATGAGTATCTATGTGTGTGTGTGCTAGTATATATATGTGTATATATATATAGATATGTATGTCTCACATCTTCTTTATCCATTCATCTTTTGATGGGACACTTGGGCTGCCCCCATAAATTTGGCTATTGTAAATAATGCTGTAATAAACACAGCAATGCATGCATCCCTTTGAATTAGTATTTTTGTATTTGGGGGGTAAATATCCAGTACGGCAATTACTGGTTCCTAGGATAGTTTGGTTTTTAACTTTTTGAGGAACCTCCATACTGTTTTCCACAGTGGTGGCACCAGTTTGCATTCTCACCAACAGTGCACAAGGGTACCATTTTCTCTACATCCTCAGCAACATCTGTTATTTCTTGTGTTGTGGATTTTAGCCATTCTGACAGGTGTGTGATGATATCTCATTGGAGTTTTGATTTGCATTTCCCCAATGATGAGTGATGTTGAGAATCTTTTCATGTGTATGTGTTGGTTATCTGGATGTCTTCTTTGGAGAAATGTCTGTTCATGTCTTCTGCCCATTTTTTAACTGGGTTGTTTGATTTTGAGGTGTTGAGTTGTATCAGTTCTTTATATATTTTGGATACTAACCCTTTATCACATATGTCCTTTGTAAATATATTTTCCCACTCAATAATCTGCCTTTTAGTTTTGTTGAGTGATCCCTTTGCTGTGCAGAAGCTTTTTATTTTGACATAGTCTTTTATTTCCCTTGCTTCTGGAGACATACCTAGAAAAATGTTGCTATGGCCAATGTCAGAGAAATTACTGCCTGTGCACTCTTCTAGGATTTAATGTTCTCATGTCTCACATTTATGTTTTTAATTCATTTTGAGTTTATTTTGCATATGGTGAAAGTGGTCCAGTTTCATTCTTTGCATGTATCTGTCCCAACACCATTTTCCCAACACCATTTGTTGAAGAGACTTTCTTTTTCCCATTGCATATTCTTTCTTGCTTTGTTGAAGATTAAATGACCATATAAATATAGGTTTTTTCTGGGTTTTCTATTCTGTTCCATTGATCTATGCCCCTATTTTTGCGCTGGTACCATCCTGCTTTGATTACTTAAGCTTTGTGATATAACTTGAAGTCTGGAATTGTGATACGTCCAGTTTTGTCTTTCTTTTTCAACATTGCTTTGGCTATGCAGGGTCTTTTGTGGTTCCAAATTTTAGGACTGTTTACTCTAGTTCTGTGAAAAATGCTGTTGGTATTTTGACAGGGGTTCATTAAATGCGTAGATTGCTTTGGATAGTACAGACATTTTAACAGTATTTGTTCTTCCAATCCATGAGCATGGAATGATCTGCTATTTCTTGTGTCATCTTCAGTTTCTTTCATCAGTGTTTTATAGTTTTCAGAGTACAGGTCTTTCATCTCTTTATCAATTCTTGTTATAAATATACTGGCTTTATTCCTATAGTTCTGAAGTACCTTTCATGACACGTAATGTTAGTACTTAATGTGTAAGCAATACAATTTAAATGATTATAGTATCATTAAACTTGTAACATGCTTTTACAATAAATTAAAGACATATTACTTAGTTAATTAAAACTTGAATATATAAAATAAAATTGCAAAGTTATGTTCATTTAATCTTTTTAAAATTTATTTACTTTAGAGAGAGAGAGACAGCGGCAGAGGGTCAGAGGGAGTAAGAGAGAAAGTACCAGTACCCTGAGATCCCAGTACCCTGAGATCGTGACCTGAGCCAAAACTAACAGTAGGCCCCTTAACCGACTGAGCCACCCAGCTGCCCCATGTCCATTCAATTTTTACTGAGATATCTGACAATACATAGGATGTAATGTTATCATGGTAAAATATTTTGTTTTTCATTTTGAAAATATAAAAATTTCAAATATTTTCTTGAGTGGCCCAGTTATTTAAAGTAATTTTAATTAATATCCTTTGGGAATGTAATCCCATAGAATTTCCAAAAACACAGTTAAAAGAAACATACTTTGTAATTATATTTTCATTCAACAGATACTATTTAACACAAAGGAATATAGTTATAATTTGTCACCTCCCTACAGAGAAGACATTGGATATATAATTTCTGTGTTTGTTCAGAAAATTTGTATATAATTTTTAACTAGCTATTAATCAGAGGAGATTGAAAAGACTAGTTTATTATCAATGGCATCCTTTCCTCAGGGTTATATCTAAACACTAAGGGAATACTTTGAGAGAGAAATGAAATGGTATGCTATGGAACAGAGGAAAGAACTGAAAGGGACACCCATACTCTAACTTTGCTAAATTAATATATAGTGTCATGCCATTATATCTTTAAACATAGATAAACAGAATACTGTTCAAAGGTATTCATCTTGCATCATCTTTACAATACATAGCGAAAGCAGACCAATATGTTTTTCTCCAGTTTTATATTTATTTCTTTGGTAAAGTACCAGGTAGTTAGCTGGATGCCACTGACTGTTACTTGTCTTAAATACTTTTCATTTCTTCTCTTATTTATTAGTTACTTTAAATGCATCCAGATCATTAAACTTAACACTGTATAGTTAAACAAAGTAAAATATTTTATATAGAATTTTTTCTTTAAGTCATATATAATAAACACATAGGATTTACATGTTCTTTCTTATATTTGCTTATATAATATTTGCCTATAGGAGGCAAAAATTCTAGTATGTATGTGTGTATGTGTATACATAAATATCTCATGTGTGTGTGCATTTCTTTTTACAATGGCTCAAATTTTCAAAATCTCAAGTCTGCAAAAACAGAAGGAATAAATGATTAGAATTTCAAAGGAGGGGGACCTGGGTGGCTCAGTGGGTTAAATTATTTGAAAAAATTTCTGATGTAATACTAATTTATAATATTTTAATTTTCTTACATTCATCCTTTCTTCTTTTTTAAATATTTCCTTGACAGGGAGAAAGGGGGAGAGCACAACCAGGGTTGGGGGCAGCAGCCAGAGGGAGAGGGAGAAGCCGATTCCCTGCTGAGCAGGAAGCCAGAGGCAGGGGCTGGATCCCAGGACCATGGGATCATGATCTGGGCTGATGGCAGACGTTTAATTGACTGAGCCACACAGGCACCCCTCTTATACTCATCCTCAATCCACACAGAACTCTAATGAATTTGTGTTAATGATTATCAAACATAGTAATACTCAAACATAACTGGATAAATTTGATATCCTGTTCTCATAAAAGAAATATTTGAACAATACGAAAATTGAGTTAATTTGCTAAAATATAGAAGGCAGTTCATAGAGTATTTACTAAGATTCAACTTTAGGGAGATGTCTCCTATTATAGCCATTTAAACTGGTAATGGAAAAAAAAAACCTCCTAAGTGATTTTTCAAAATCTGTTTTTTCTTAACCAGGTAGGGGCAGGTAATGGGTGGTGGTGGGGGGACTGAAATGTTTCAACAAATGCACTTATTTCACCTGACATATATATATCTTAACTCCTACTAGCAAAGTAGGAAAATCTCCCATTAAATCTACATTTGCATTTTCTCTAATACTTTTAGCTAGCCATTTGATTAGGGTTGGGGAGTTCAGTATTCTAAGAGGAGTACTGGTTTTCTTTCAGCACTGATGTTTATTATATTCTTTCTGGGCAACAACTCCATAAGTTTGATGTATCATATTAATTTGTTCTGTAGGAGTTGATCAATTAACTTGAGAAAACTCTATGTAGTGTTGATTCAATCATATAACAAGCATAATTTAATATAAATGGTGCATAAGACATTGATTTTTGCCCAACTGCTCTGTAGAATTAGTGTCACTAAAGAAAGCAGCCAAGCTGAACTAACAATATTAAGCATTTGTGCAATTTATCTCTTGCTATAATGAACAGTAAATGATATAATGACCAACAAGATTAATGATAAAACAAACATGCTAGTTAGATTCACGCTATAGAAGACCAATTCACAATGTTACTTGGTAATCAATAATCTGAAGATTAATTTAACCAATAGAAGTATAAAAATCAAGGAACAGAGGAAATGGAAACCTTTCCTGGAACATACTCATTGCTATAGCCGTTTAAAAATGTACTCAAGATTGAATATGCTATAATTTATCTATTTACTTTATGAGAAATTTATTTTCCAGAGTTTTAACCTAAAATTATATACTGTGCCAAGTAATTTATTTAAACGTCCCTAAACTGATGAATCTCCAAATGGTTAGGGATGATTCCTTCCTAACTCTACAAATGGAAAGTGTATTTATCAACAGTAGTCATTCACAACCAGTATGCTTTCTTTGAGTGGTTTTGTGGAATATAATTAACTAAAGGAAGAAAAGTGTGTCCAAGAGCAATTGCATGGGTGATATATAGAAGAAATATCTTAATAGAAAATAATAAAGGTAAGGAAAAACATCTCTTTTATTTTCCTTTCTAGTCCTTTCCAATTTATGAACTCTCATACTCTGTCACAAATTCTTAAACCTTATATCCTTAAATTATGGACAATAAGGCAGTAAGCATACATTCAACAGTAAATTGGAAAGTTTTAAATTTCAAGTTCTATGTTTCCCTAGAAAGATATAATCCAAAGTAGTTCAAAGCCTCACAGTAAGTGGAATTGTTCCCTTTGACTCCATGTCTTCCATGGAATGAAATAGCTGTAAGTTAATACTCAGCAGTTCCTTTACTTCGTTTGTCTATTCATGACTTGAACTACAGCCAATAGTTACTTCCTCTCCAAAAGAGTTATAAGTATTATTCCCATGGTCAATTCCACTATAAAAACAAAGAATTTGTATCTTGGCTCTGTTTTCATTCAGTATTAAACCATATAAACTAATTTTATGTGAATAAATTCCTATAGAATCAAACATTCATTATTAATGTCCAAGCTATTATTATGTAAGAGCATCATTTTCTGACACAAAAAGATCAGGACCCTTTGTGGTTAAATGTACAAATGGTAAGTATTTTAGCATGTGATTATGATAACATAAAAATAAATAAAAATAACATTCACTGATCTTATATGCCTCAGGTACTCCTCTAAGCACTTCAGCTGTAATAACACTTCTTCATCATATTAACTCTCTGAAATAGGTATGAATTTTATCCCCATTTGTAGCTGTTGAAATAGATACAAGAGGTTTTTAAGTACCTTGCTAAAGATCCCACAGCTATTAAGTGGAAGATTTGTAGTTAGTGCCAAAAGTTACTATCTTTGCTATACTAATATTTCTGTTTAAACTTGAAAAAGAAATCCCCATTTTACTGCATTTTTCTCAAGATAATCAAATGTTCTGTTTTGTTTTGTTTAGCCTATATTTCAAAAAAAAATCTTTACCTTGTCATTTATCTAATTAAGCTCATGTGCTTGTGAAGAAGACAATTTCAGATGTATTATATGAAGCCAAATATCTTAACCTCAAGAAGGGCAATAATAGGAGTAGAACACAACTACAGGCTTTTCACTCTGATGTCCACATTAACAGGCCACTACTCCCTAAACTTATTTCCATTTTGCTACAACCCCCTTGTTTTCCTCCACTGTGTGAGGACATGTGTTTAATTTATAGGTTTGGTTTTCTCAAGGTTTTGCCTCTTCATAATTGTAACTTATGTTCTCTCAAAACTTTGGGTTTCTACAAGTACTTTTAAAAAATATTTTATGTATTCATTTGACATAGAGAGAGAGACAGAGAGCGAGCACACAAGCAAGGGGAGTGGCAGGCAAAGGACAAGAGAGAAGCAGGCTCCCCACTGAGCAGGGAGCTCAATGCTGGACTTGATCCCAGGACCCTGAGGATCATGACCTGAGCCAAAGGCGAACACTTAACTGACTGACCACGTAGGCACCTCTCTACAAGTACTTATAACATCTTTCACCATAAACTGCCATATCTAAGTACTTAATTTACATTTCCAAGAAAGAATGTCTGAATGACTTAGCCAATATTGGCAGACCAGACCATATCGGGCTGGCTGATATACTGATTGGCTATTTTTTTGGTCAGGTGCCCACTCTTTCTCTAGAAGCATTGTTACAGTGAAGTGGTCATGGGTCCTTTTTGCTCAGGGTCTGTGAGTGAGTTGGGTGAAGATCATTTACAAGAGGCTACAGGCTAGCAGACCTCATGCTAACACAAGTATCTAGCACAAGAGCCATTGATCACAGACATCACTATTCATGGACATCATTGTTTGCATGTGTCACATGCCAAAAACCAAGAATAACTTAAAAACAAAACTCGTCCAAAAGCTATTTTCAGTGTTTTTTTGTTATATAATGATTATGGCAGAACAACAATCAATTCAGAGAAAATATTTCATGAAAACATTTCATTTCATTTGATCCATATAGTTGTATAGTTTTAAAAAGTTACCATTCCTATCCACTATAATATATCTCAATGAATTAAGTGTTTTATATTTTTGCACTCACACTGGTATTTTAGAATATTGATATTAAATTATCAGAAAGGATTACCAAATACATCACTTCAACAAAATAACCTATTTAAAAATCACAAAATCACAATTTGACAATTAAAAGACCCCCAAAACCTAATGATTTCTAAAGAGCTCTATCTGTGGGTTTTGAACATGGGTTTTGAACATTGAACATTACAATAACCCCTTCTTGTTTCTATTTTCCTAGTACTTGCAACTTCTTTAGAAACCTAGAGTAATTAAAAAACAAAAACAGAGATGTTAAAAAAATGTTTTGTAAACTTTTGTTGACCTCCTGATGTCCACTGACCATTTAAATGTAGCATCTCAGCCCAATATGAGTTAATGTACAAAACTCTTATTTAAATTCTATCATCTTCACATTACCTATTTTTCACAGTCCTTGAGTTATCTTTTTCTTTATCCTCTATGATTATTATCAGTGAAAATGAAGGCTGACTTTGCACTTCCAGCTTTGTTCATAAATCTAACATAGGTAAATTGTTCTTGCTTAGGTATTTATACTCAGGAATATGGTGTCAAAGTGCCTTCTAAGAATCACGATGTTCTTCATAAGGTCTTAGTAGGTAAGACTGACAGAGTAAATAAGAATGTAAATGGATCTAGCTCTATCTAACAAGGTAGCCCAATAACAAAATAAGATTAAGTTAAAAAGGAATGCTAGAGATGCCTAGGTGGCTCAGTAGGTTAAATGTCTGCCTTCAGCTCCAGTCATAATCCCAGCGTCCTGGAATAGAGTCCCTCATCATTCTCCTTGCTCAGCAGGGAGCCTGCTTCCCCTCTCCCTCTTCCTGCCACTCCCCCTACTTGTGCTCTCAAACTCTCTCTCACCCTCTCTCTGACAAATAAATAAATAAAATCTTAAAAAAAAAAATAAAAGGAATGCTCTATGGCTAAGAACATATAGGACACCTTTTCAAAGAAAGAGAATGCACATACTGCCCCTTAACCTGGGTGCATAGTACCACTCTTCACCTGCGAATGCTCTTTTTCAATCTCATGCAATAGGAAATGCTGTAGATTTTTCTGAATAAGTAACAAGCAAAGCCTCAAAAGAGCTTAACAAAATTTACATAACACTCAAAAATCTTTCAGATCTGATTAGCATGCATTTTTCCCTATTAATCTGAAGAACTTCTCTGTACCTAATTTCTCATTTTCAAATTATTAATATAATATGTTGTACTTATAACATTTTCTCTGTATCTGTTTATAAATATACACATATGTATGCTATAGATATACAGAGTATTAAAAACATGTACACATTTTTCTAAATGAATAAATTACATCTTTATTTAAAATAAGTCCAACGGAAATAGTATTGAGTTAAAATAGAAGGTACTCATAACATTTGATGAAAGATACTATGTGACCTGCTTTGGGGAAATAACTAAAAATCTTCATTAGGAGTTACACAAACTAAAATATGAATGAAACTGTTTCAATTAGACCGGTCCATATTGATTTCACAATCCTAGAAGTATTTATTTTCAAAAGTTAGTTTTTTGATATTTACATAGCAAGTTAACAAGAAACTGTAGTAGAGTGGATTTTATAGTAGGAAATAGGGATTTTTTTAAAAATAAGGCCACAAGAGATCATGATAATTTTTTTAAAAAAGCAATGAAAAACATTGCAAGTATCCAGTATAGTCAATCAGAAGAAAGGTATTGATGTGAGGTAAGAGACAATAAAAGAAGCTGTGAAATATAATCCATAAAAGCTATCTGATCTTTCGGTTTATCTCTTCTGTTTAAAACTGATTTTTTCCCAGGACTGATTCTCAGATAAAACTTCCTGATTGGGAATATACAAACAGACTGACATTTATTTAAATATGATAAGAAAAATATGTTTATAACAAAAGCTGACATATTTAAATTCTTAAAAAAATACTTTTGTCACAGTAAATTTTTAATCTTATTTTAAAATGTATACATTTAGACTATTAAAAGTCCAGTCTGGTACAGAGTAGGAGCTCAACAAATATTTGTGAGCATACTTTTTTAAAGTTTAGTGGATACTAATTATCACTTTTATGTTTTTAAACATAATATTGACATTAGTACTGTGATGTCTATTTTTTTAATAGAGTTAGCTTATTCTACTTTTCTGCTTTGTGACATTTAGTAACTCCAGTATTTGTTAAATAAGAGTTATAATGTCATTCAATGAAATTACATGCATAGGGTCCGGTACATAGTATATGTTGAATAAAAACTATTTTCTTTCCACAGTAAATATCATCTCTTAATGAAAAATAAATATTTTTATGGCATTTAATTCACACACAGCCATTATTGTCCTGAAAATTTATCAATAGTGACAAAAATATGGAAAATTCTTCAGAACACTAATTTTCTTGTGTTTTTCTTTGTACAATATAGTTTTTTTTAGTTTTGTAGTTGATGCCATCAAACACCTGTTTATATAAACAGATATGAAGACTAAAATAAATTAAGAGAAAATAACTATTACTAGCTGGTGATCTGAAATATTTTAAAATCTTAGATCATTAAACTATGTATTACTTAAAAGAGGTATTATTTCAAGAAATTATTAAAAATTTGGAGATTGATCTAATAAATTAAAAATTCCTTAAGAGATCAAATATTATTTAATAACTCATATAAGAAAAATTCATGACTGTTCATGCTTTACACACCTTTATAATCCTATCAGTTGACTCTCTTAATCCATCTTTCTGAATTGCTATCTCCTACTTTAAAACTACACAAAACTGACATCCTATATTTTATATACAGAGTTATAATCATGGAGACATAATTTGAGAGATATTAGAAAGCTCTTAACCTCTCCTGCAATACACAAATCCCAGTCACACATAGAATTTCATTAACACTGAAATTTTAATACTTTTCATTCTTGCTTAGAGAGAATTACTTTTCCCTATTAAACACAATAAAAATATACCTTTATAAAATATATTATAGTCTACATTAATTTTATGTATTTATAAACATATTAATAAAACTGATACATATATTATAATATGGATAATTATATATATTTGTTTTTCCTGATTGACCATGATTCACATGTTAGGAATATAGCGTTTTAATCACGGTCAACTAGGTAAAGAAAAGCAAATATGTATAATTAATCATAATACTTCATTGAAAAGTTGTCTTCTGGCATTTTGAGCAGGGCTTAATGAAACACTAGGGAAGGAAGCAATTAATTTTTCTGGGGATGTAATGAGGTGCAGAAAAGTTTTCTTGAAGAATTAGATACAATAAACATGATCTAAAAAGCATTTTTTGGTACTTTATGAAAATGATATCCTCAATATCTGGTACATTGGGCTACAATATATGAGAAATAAACAAGAAGTAGTAGTTGAGACAGCAAAAGTATCTGCTTCAGGCTAGGTCCTGCGTCATTAAGTATTAGACTTACTGCATTAGATTTTTTAACTGTGATTGTGGTGACTTATGGAAACCATATTGTTCGGTGCAACTGGTATTTCTGTGTCTTGTTTTCACCTGGACAAATTTCTTGAATTCTTGGGAACAGGTTATCCTGAAAGATGGCTGATCACTTCTGCCCCCACCAATCCTTCCATCATGCCACTCTTGGGTGAGAATATACTGGACAAAAATGGTTTAACTAGAATAATGGACTTAGAAGGAAACAAACTAATGAAAAGCTAGAGATTTGTATTCATCCATTTCTCTTTCCTCACTACTAGGATTGAACTTACACACAGAAAGTATACCCTCCGCTCTGTTTCACGCCTCCATACTTTGTTTTACAGGGGTCTTCCGCCATCATGGAGCTTGTGATGGTGCATCAGCTTCCCTAACTGAGCAGGCAAACTGATCTAGTTCTAGGGTTCACAAACTTGAATTTGCAAATGTCCAATTGAAATATCAATTATATTGGTAAAAGAATAATGGTTAAACCTTTACCCTCTATTTTACAAAATGAGTCAGAACTAGAGAGGGGGAGGACGAGTTTTTCACAGGAACCACAAGCCCAACTTACAGAATCCCATACAGATACTAGAGTTATATAAAATTAAATTGTGATCAAGACCATTGGAAAAGAATAGGAATAAAAAAAAAATATTGGGGTGCCTGAGTGGCTCACTGGGTTAAAGCCTCTGCCTTCTGCTCAGGTCGTGATCCCAGGGTCCTGAGATCAAGCCCCACATCGGGCTCTCTGCTCAGTGGGGAACCTGCTTCCTCCTCTATCTCTGCCTGCCTCTTTGCCTACTTGTCTGTCAAATAAATAAATTAAATAAAGCTTATTTCTAATTCTTAAAGCAGTTCAACGTAATAGTTGAATAGTTGTATAATTGTATAGTTGGCAGGCAGGTTTCCTTTATGTGATGATTCAGAGACCAAGCTTTTTCCATATGATTTTTCTAACACATCACTCCACTTGGATGCCTAGAGACAACAGGAGAAGGGTGGATGATTGGGAAATGCATTCCACTAGACCCTGCTTCACTTATGGAAGAGGGTTTGATTTTTTTTGTGGTTAATTTTACCATCTTTACCATAAAATATTAAGTTTATAAATAAATAAACAATAAAATCAAGTACCTATAATTTAGTTACCCATAACTGAAGCAAGTGACTCCTGAAGCCATCTTGGTGAAAAAAGAAATACCTGAGAAAGTGAATCTTGGAAATGAGACAATAAGGCCAACTCAAACATGCTCCTTTGTAGGTAATTTTCCCATTATCAACCTTCATTTACTTAGCTTTACTTTATTAAGATGGTTTTCTTGGGTGAGCCCAAATAAAATAGTGTGGAATAAATGTGCATATATACTGGTAGAGCAGGAAGTGATACAGAACCTGGGATCTGGTGAACAGAATTAACATTTAGAAAAAGTGAAAACTCATAAAAAAGAAAAAATATAGGAAGATCCAAAATGAATTTTATTTTATATTCATATATGGTAGAGAATTCCTCAATTATGAATAGATTTTTCAACAAAACTATAATTTAAAAATTTTTTACTGAGATACCTGGGTGGCTCAGTTGTTATGTGTCTGCCTTCAGCTCAGGACATGATCCCAGGGTTTTGGGATTGAGCTCTGCTCAGCGGGAAACCTGCTTCTCCCTCTCTCACTCCCCCTGCTTGTGTTCCCTCTCTCTCTGTGTCTCTGTCAAATAAATAAATGAAATCTTTAAAAAAAAGTTTACTAATGACTTAGGGTTTATATCCCTAGAAGTTTTATTATAATTGTTTCCATTATTTTGTTTTATTTTACTTTATTTTATCCATTATTTTAATGGAGAAAACAAAATGAATGAAAAGTTCAATAGTTTGCCTAAAATCACATAGTCAAAGAACACCCTATTTTTTAGTCCAGATTTTCTGAGTCTTACTTCTATATTTTGTCTATTATGTTACATTGTGTCCAATAGAGTCAGAATAGGAAATACTATGCACTCATCAGTGCAGAGCAAAGTGCTGAGTTCACCAATATGATGTTTTCTTCTTTGGTGTATGTGTGTTTTGGGGGGGAGGGTTGGGAGAGGAGGCAATTTGCTTTTGTTAGTCCAAAAATAGGAAGACCTTCACCGAAAACTCCCTGGAAGAAAGTGAGCCAAAACTGATAGATTGATGCCTTTACTCTATATGACTAGGTCAGACGGAGTTAATTAAGCACACTCAGGGCCCCCTAGCTAGAAGTGCTTTTGGATGAAGTTCAGAGAAAAGTCCCTGAAGCTAGCATTGAAGCTGGCCCCAACTTCCTCATGTTGGCCAATACAAATATTATCATTGGTCTTATTAATCAGTTACAGTTTTGACTCTATGACCTTCTAAAGGCAATATATTTCCACAGTGCTGTGTGAAGTATTTCCTTTTATTTGCTCAAATGTATTTGATAATAATTTCTTCTAAGGCTTTCATATATATTTTGGAAAAACAGTAAAGAAACAATATGGGTCAATTTTTACTATGCCTTTCTTGAACTCTTATGACTCATTCAGTTTCCACTTCACTTCCTATTTCTGGAAAACAGGAAAACACTCTCTAATATATTTCTACACTTACTTTCTCATAAATAGTACTATGAGTACTGATGACATATTCCTTCACAAATTAAATGTAGTACATTGACTTTTATTTTTATATTAAGTTCAAGTTTTATTTTTATATATTAGGAAGTATTATACTACTCATAACCCTTTTTATAAATCCTTTTATTCTTTTCCCTTTATATATTAGAATCTAATTGTGAAAAAAATCACCAATTTACTTCTACCAACATATCTACATTTTATTGGAATTTTCATATTATGCTGGCCTATGCTCTTGGCTTTACCTGGGTTTTTTGCAAACTCTATAAATAAGTTTTTAACTAAGAGAAACCACTTAGTAATATCAGCCTACCTCGCTATCTGCTTCCTCCTTTAAATCATTAATTTATATAAACATCTGGGTAAATCTTGAGTGGTTTCTCATGTTTCTCATAGATAACATTTCTAGACATGGAAAGACAGAAAAAAGAAACCCCAGGCTTCTACCACACAAGGAGTTGAGTCTATAGCAAATGGCATTGATATATGATTGCTTAGCACTGCTTGATATAATGATTATACAAAGCAAGCAAACCACTAATTTGTACATACTTAAGGTCACCATATTTCAAAATGACTTTATACATGTAAAGTCATTTTTAAAAATATTTTTTATAAATATGGTGCATACTTTTTGTGCTTTGTAATTAAACACTCTTCAACAAATTTTATGAATAGGTGATGTGATATCAACAAGGCTCAAAATGTATTAGAATACATATCTTTCCAAGATTTTTAGAAAAAAATAAAATTATGCAGATTCCTAACTGAAAATACATTTTGGTTATGCAGCTTCTTTTTTGAAGATGCTTTGCATTATGACTGAAGTTTAAAATCTCTTATACAGATTATTGTTGCTGTTCATTATGTAGTTTTATCTTCAGCATGTGTATGATTCTTAAGATATTAATAACTAGTCCAAGATACTTCTAAAATTGCACCTAAATATATGCACATATACACATTCTTCAAAGGAGGATCTCTGAATTTCATCTTTGGTGATAGATAAAGGAGTTTCGGGCAGACATATTATTTATCAACTAACTAACATTTGTTGGTATGTTGACCATGCATGTAAAAATGATTCAATATGTTTGTTTTGTAATATTTAGGATAATTACAAATTATTTAAACTTCAACATAGTTCAGTAAATACACAGAACAACTCTTAAAACCAATTTTATAAAATGTATAAAGCCATGAAATTTTCATGGGGTCACAGTATGCTTTTAAGTATCTCAAAAGAAAACTCATTCTATAACTTTACCATTATTTCACTGTCTTTTTACCTGTCACAATGTCTCTACAAACAATAACCTAAAAAATATTTATCGAATCAAAAATGGAATGTCTCAAGGATTGAAGGAGCTGTCAGTCAGATAAGACATTTTCAGGTTAAATTACAAATGCAATGGAAAATAATCTGAAAAATATCCCATGAGGTGAGGTTCCGTGGAGAGATAATAGTAATTATAGGTTTTTTAAAATATTTTTTTTTTCTATTCTCCTTCCTTTCCATGACTAAGAAATCTGAAAAGTTTGGATTCCGATTAAAGTTTCAAATAATTATCTGCATAACAATTCCAACATTTGAACAATGAAGGAAAGAATCAACATAGCTTAGGGAATACACAGTATATACCCATATTACCCATAAGAAAAAAGGGGCAGACAAATGTCCCCCATAACTCACCCAAATAGAAGAGTACTAAGAGAAGGCTATAAAGTAAGAATAAAATATAAAATAGTATAGGAGTTTGATACCATTAATGACAAAAGCAGAAATGGTTTAACTCAAAAATTAAGAATCAAAAGGCCTCTGTAGCAGGGGCAAAAAGGAGTATTGATTATAATGGTGTTTAGAAAAGATTCACCTAAAAAAATCCAAAAATGTTGAAAATGCAAAATAACAAAATTTTATAAGTGAATTGTAAATGAAAGTAATAACATAAATGTAACAAAAGTTTTCTCTGCATTAGTATGCCCCATCCCAATATATCCTCAGGTAGTCATATCTAAATAAGAAAGTTATAAAGTTTCTTCCATAAGCTTAAATTTACATGGAATGATGAAACAGTAAATCTTCATAGTAATTTTTTTAAAGATTTTATTTATTTATTTGACAGAGAGAGACACAGCGAGAGAGGAAACACAAGCAGGGGGAGAGGCAGGTAGAGAGAGAAGCAGGCTTCCCCCAAAGCAGGGAGCCCCATATGGGGCTCGATCCAGGATCATGACCTGAGCCGAAGGCAGATGTTTAACAACTAAGCCACCCAGGCGCTCCTTTATAGTAATTTTTAAGTAAATTTCACCTAAGACTGATTTTTTTTTATTTTTGACAAAAATATACTCTTTATTGTTATTTATATTTAAATTTGGGAGTTACTATATTTGCTGTGCCTGTACTCCTTAATACTCTCAGCTATTAAATGCCCATTTTTATGTCAAGAATATATAAACTATTTTAATTGATGGTTCAAACTAGTTTCCAAACTTGGGGGGACTCACAAGATAGGAAGTCGAAATTACTAAAATAAAACTAATCAAAAACTTAAAATAACCAACAAAATATCTATTAAAATCTGTCATCACATTGCTTACAAATTGGATTGACAAAGATAACACAAAATAATGCTTATTTTTGGGGAAGATATGAAAAAAACCAACAATGCTTACAGTAAGACTATGAACTGGTTCACTGTGAAGGGTGATTTGATCAATAGTCCTTGAGTGAGCAATTTGTGTAGCACTATAAAGCCTAAGGAAATAATTTTTTATAGTTATGTGTATAAAAGAAAGCAAGCAGCATCATGGTTTATTTAGAAGACTGTAAATGGGCCTTTAGGTAAAATCTAAGAAATCTGCTAAATTATGGCTTATAGACATAAAAATAATACTGTTGGGTAGTTAAGATAATAACAAATGGTTATACTGGAATAAAATATTTTAATGAAATTGTGTGAAAAACAGATTAGATATGTCACATCCTCTACTTGAATGTGTGGCTATTCACAAATATTCTGGCTTTCTCTTCAGGAACATGGTAGAATTCATCTTTCTTACCCATTTGAAGCGTTATATGAATTGAAATGGCTTACTGAATATAAACAAAAGTGATACGTGTTGCTTTCAAGCAGAAGCTTAAAAAGTCAGCACATGCTGGGGTGCCTGGGTGGCTCAGTTGTTGAGTGTCTGCCTTTGGCTCAGGGCATGATCCCAGGGTCCTGGGATCCAGCCCCACATTGGGCTCCCTGCTCAGCGGGAAGCCTGCTTGTCCCTCTCTCACTCCCCCTACTTGTGTTCCCCCCTCATTGTGTCTCTCCCTGTCAAATAAATAAATAAAATCTTAAAAAAAAAAAGAAAAGAAAGTCAGCATATGCTTCATTACCTTCTCTTCTTCTGCTCTTCTGAAATAATGGTCACTCTGTCAGGTTGGATCCCAGAATGAAGAAAACAAGTACATGAAAACAACCTAGTTGACTAGTGACGGACATGTAGCTTAAGCAAAGAATTATCTTTTGATCTTTTAAGAAACAAAGGCTGTTGTTCTTACTGCACTATAATCTAGGCAATCCTGGTATTTATTGAAGTGTAATATCAAACAAATATTTTAGAAATAAAATTATTCAGATAAATCTATCAATTTTATGGATTTTGATATGATTATAGAATTACAAATAAATTTGGATGGGTGGAAAAACAAAATTTTGTTCTCTGACCCAATAATAAGGAGGAAAAATGTAATATTGGGATTGTAAAATTTAAAAATTTTTGATTTTTTGATACAAAACTTTGGGAGAGAAGAAACTGGACAAAGTATAATTGGACTTCAAAATTTTACAAGTCATAGGACAAGAGAACATAAGAAAACTCTACCTTTGTGGCTGACACAGGGAAGAATTTGGAGACACCTGAAGACAATCATCTATCTTATATCTCTCCATCTATCATCTATTCATTTATCTATTTACATGTAATTTTTTAAAAGCTAAAACAAATCAAGGCGGTATGAACTGAAAATTATAGCATAGGGATATAATAAAATATCAATATTATTTGAGTCCTATTGTTTCTGCAAAATTTTGCACATTTAAAATGACCTCAAGATCCACAAAGAGCCATATTCCAATTACAAGAAGAAAAAGAAATTCACTTATCATAAATTAATAGTAATGTTTAATTTGGGAGTTAAGAGTTCAGGTAGTGCTTTTGCTTATATATGCTCTATATTTTTTCACAGTACAGCTATGATTCATAAAATACTATTTTAAAAATTCAGTCTATTGTTAATAAGCAATGTGTGCAGTGATTGGTTAAGGTTATAAGTAATTTAGAATTAAATCCTTTCCAATACGCTCCTCTCCCCAACTGAAAAAAAACTGAAAAACTGATCATATCTTATAGAAACATAAATTAAACTTTTGTTTTTTATTTGTATTTTATTTGGTGAAGTAACATGAATTATAATTTCATTTGGAACTCAGGATTTTGATAGTATGAAATCAAGAGAGTCTTAATATTTGGGAATGGAGTGAACACTGACAGATCCAATGGTTTAGAGGCAGATCCTTTTGCCTGTTGCTATTATCTGACTGGCATATCTCTGGAAAGCATGGGTCACTGTGTTTTCAGGCTATTGAGGGAAAACAGCTCCTCGGAACCTGGTAGACTTCTCTCTTTCAATGCAGTAGTTAGAGATGTCTTATGCTTTAATTGGGGAATGATGAATTTAGAAATAGTCTGAACTAATGCATGATCCAGAGGGGAGGTGGATGAAAACCAAACATTTTATGACTACGTAGTCAATGGGTTATTATAGAAAAGCAACCCTGTTGTGGGGAAATGGCTCTAATTCTAACTTTGGCTCTGAAGAGTGGCTACTTTGTTCAAGTCACTTAAACTCTAAATCTTGGTCCTTTGGAAAATTGGGGAGTAGGCAATTCCTTCTTGTATTCTGTATCTCCCAAAGTCATAATTTGAAACATAACTTAAAGCTACATGAATTCTGAGAATCAAACTTACTTTAGCACAGCAGGTCTTTGCATGACTTTTATTTCAGCATTCAGAAATCATTAAAGGACTATAAAAGCCATCCCTCTAACTTTATGTCACTTTTTAAAATACATTTTAAGAGGAGCTGAAGGCTAGACCTACAACTATTTTTGGCTGTTTTATAAGTGATGAGCCATTTTGTTAGTTTACACAGAAATCATTCTCTAGTACAAAAGAGTCGTAGTCACCACCACCACCAACAGCAAACTTCGTACTTGCTATTACAGTGGACATAACAGCAGCTGTAAAAGCAGTTACCAAATTTTGAGCAATATTAAAGTGTCAGCTATTATTCTCTGCATTTCTTTTTTTCTCTCTCTTTTTTTTTTTTAGAGTTTATTTATTTATTTGACAGACAGAGATCGCAAGGAGGCAGAGAGAGCAGGGGAAAGCAGGCTCCCTGCTGAGCAGAGAGCTCAGATTGGGGGCTCTATCCCAGGACCCTCGGGTCATGACCTGAGCTGAAGGCAGAGGCTTTAACCCACTGAGCCACCCGGTGCACCTATTCTCTGCATTTCTTACTTAAATTTTTTGGTTCTTCTAAAAGGTGGTTTTTATTTTCCCATTTTACTGATGAGAGAAAAAGGAATGAAGATAAATCTCTTAAAACAAGAAGTCACTTGCCCAATGTCATAGAATTAATAAGGGTTCATCATTTTTAATCCTATGGCATTTCTTTGGACAATGCTGACTCCTAAATACTATCTTTCTACTTTCTTACATGAAGCAAAAATTTCAGCAACACATTATTAGGTCAACATAGGGTTGTTGTTACAGGAGAATTATTCATTTTCATGCATGTGCGTGTGCTTGTGTGTTTTAATTAATCCAAACCACTTAACCAGCATTAAGATATAACATATCTTTCAGTAGAACTGATACCTAATAACACAGCCCTGTCATTCCAAAAAGGTGGATATGATCAACATTTCGTAAGACAAGCATCTGAACACTTGCTCACATGTTTTTTCACCTTCTTATCACATAATTTGACTTATTTTCTGCTTGTTAGATTTTGCACCAATATAACTGAGTAATGTATGTTTCTATATTCAGTAAATCAATATTTTGACCTGATATTTTTTAATAACCATCCGTGTTGAGAAACATTTGGTTTGATGTAAAGACATAACTTTGTTACAATAATTTTTTTTAAGATTTTATTTATTTGACAGAGCGAGAAAGAGAGGGAACACACACAAGTAAGCAGATTAGCAGGCAGAGGGAGAGGGAGAAGCAGGCTCCCTGCTGATCAAGGAGCCCAATGTGGGGCTCAATCCCAGGACCCTGACTGGGATCATGATCTGAGCCGAAGGCATATGCTTAAATGACTGAGCCACCCAGGTACCCCTGTTACAATAATTTTTGTAAAAGGCATTGATATCTTTTTCCACCCATTTATACTACAGCTCTGAGATACTGCTTTTAATTAAACTCAAGTGTTAATAGCCATAACCAGTCTATATAAAGTATACAGTTACTTAGGAACTATTACTTAGGTTGCAATTTTAGAAAAAAACAAGGCTGATAGTTAAATAACTCTTTGATATAAAGGAAAACTATAACAGCTAAATATTAATTAATATTAACTAACTAATTAATATTAATTAAAAACTAAGGAGTTCAATATAATACAAATAGAACATGACTATTAAAATTTAGGTCAAAAGAGATTACAAAAACTCAGGACTTTTTAATACTGAATAAATAAAATTTTCCATGTATAAGAAAATTTAAGACTGAATTGCAATATTTCTCAAGATTATAGATAGGAACTTTAAATTACTGGCTGGAGGGCACACTAAAAAAGAAAATTACCCAATACCTTGAGGAAAAAAAATTGCCTGCTATAAATTTTCTTAATCAACCTAAAATAAGACATGGGCAATTGGAAATGAATATTGCCAATATGTTTTTCCAAATGTGGACATTTAAAAAGAAACAAGACAAGTTAACAAACAGAACACAGTCCTATTTAAAAACATGGTAGGGCACCTGGGTGGCTCAGTTGGTTAAGCAACAGCCCTCAGCTCAGGTCATAATCCAGGAGTCCCGGGATCCAGTCTGGCAATGAGTTCCCAGCTCCATGGGGAGTCTGCTTCTCCCTCTGACCTTCTCCCCTCTCATGTTCTCTCTCATTGTCAGTCAAAGAAATAAATAAAATCTTAAAAAAAAAAAAAAAAGGGTAGATCAGGACAAGCAGAAAACCGAAACCTCCCAGCAATAGAAGTTTATAGAAGAGGTATTCCTCCACATTACCCCCACTCATATTCTTGGCCTCTTTCCATATCAATTTCTATCTAGTTCAAGAATGGAATAGTTGAAAACAACCTTATTAGTCAAAACTGTATTCTTTCGTATTTATATTGTAAAGCAAAATTCTTCAAATGTGACTTCATGTACATCATTCATTCCCTTTCCCTCTAGATTCAATTCCAAAAAATAAATCAGTACCACAAAATATTTTACTATGTGATTCCTTCCTTTCCAAGGAACTCTTTTTCCCACTTTGAGAGCTCAGGAGGTGAAGGAGAGAGGCAGCCTCTGCATCAACAATGGAGAATGTAAACTTAAGAAAATCTTTACAAAACTTAAATAATATTTAAATAATATTTAAAGTCCATCAAAGCACCACTTTCCCACAATGTAGTGAAAAAAAAAAAGAGAACACAAATCTTCACTTCAAGCAGTTGCTGAAGAGTATAGAAATATTTTAAGTTCTCAAATCTTTTTAGTATTTGAGCTTAAATCATGGAATCTTAGATGAACTTAAATATTCTGCATTTATTTCTCTTCTCTGTTAGTAAATATTGTTAGTGGGTACATAAGAGGTAACTGAATTATAAAAGTAAGATGTTCTAAAAAACTGTCCATCAACTTAAAGTTACCTAATACATGAAATCAAAAGAAGAAAACCAACTGGGGTGCCTGGGTGGCTTGTGTGTTAAAGCCTCTGCCTTCGGCTCAGGTCATGATCCCAGGGGCCTGGGATCAAGTCCAGCACCGGGCTCTCTGCAGTGAGCCTGCTTCTTCCTCTCTCTCTGCCTGCCTCTCTGCCTACTTATGATCTCTGTCTGTCAAATAAATAAATAAAATCTTTAAAAAAAAAAAAAAAAGGATTCCCCTCCCACTGAGTTAATTAACACAGTCCTCACCTCATACAGTTGCCATTTTTGAGTGTATGTGGTGAGAATGATTGAGATCTACACCTGTAGCAAATTTCAAGCATATAATACAATATTAACTATAAACTCCCCAAAAGTTATTCATCTTGTAACTGGATATTTGTACCTTTGACCAACATCCCCTTTTCCCCTCATCTACTAGACTCTAGAAAGCACAATTCTATTCTGAGTTTTTTTTGGTTTTTTTTTTTTTAAAGATTCTACAGTGTGAGTGGGATTTTATGTTATTTGTCTTTCTCGGTCTTATTTAGTTCACTTTGCATAATGTTTTCCAGGTTTATCTATATTCTTGAAAATGATGGGATCTCCTTTATTATGGCTCTATAATATTCTGTCATGTATAAGTACCACACTTCCTTAACCCATTCATCCACCTACAGACACTTATGTGTTTCTGTATCTTGGCTCTGTGAATAATGTTGCAATGAACACTGGAGTCCAGATAATTGTTTTCAATACCAATATCATTCCTTCAGATATATATCCAGAAGTGGGATCGCTGGATCACATGGTAATTTTATTTTTAATTTTCTGAAAAACTTTCATACTGTTTTCCATAATAACCATATTAATTAATATTCCCACCAATGGGGTACAAGGGTTCTCTTTTCTCTACACCCTCACCAAAATTTATCTCCTTTTTGATAACAGTCTTTCTCACTGTGCTTTCATTTAGAGTTTGCAGATGATTAGTGATGGTAAGTATGTTTTCATGTAACTGTTGGCCATTTATTTGAAGGTCTTCTTGGGGAAAATACATATTCAGGTCCATTGCCTATTTTTTAAATCAGTCTATTTGTTTTCTTTTGTGGGGGGTTTGTTTTGTTGTGTTGTATTGTGCTATTGATTGTATGAGTTCTTTATAGATTTTGGATATTAACCCCTTATTAGATCTATAGTTTACAAATATTTTCTCCCGTTCCATAGGTTGCCTTTTCATTTCGTGGATGGTTTATCATGCAGAAGCTTTTTAGTTTGATGTGGCCCCACATGTTTATTTTTGCTTTTTATTTGTTTGTTTGTTTTTGGCCTGTGCTTTTGGTGTCATAGCAAAAAAATTAAAAAATCATTTTTCCCCTATCTTTTGTTCTGAGAATTTTATGGTATTAGGATTCATGTTTAAGTCTTTAATCTATTTTATAAGTGTGTAAGTTAAGGGTCTGGTTTCATTCTTTTGTATGTGGATATATAGTTTTCCCAACTATTTAATACTAATATTAAATATTAATATTAAATATTAAATAATATTAATAAAAATGACATTTATTAAAGAAAGTATAATGCTAAGCAATGCAGATACAACAGTAAATGTTTTTCAGACAATTCTGGCATCCTTGTGTTGAATAGGGATAGAGGAAAGAATACTTTCAGGGTTTAGTTAGAGAGTTAATGTCTTATATTTCTATACCTCACTTGTACTCTGAACTTTCTAGACAAAGTTCACAAAGTTCATTTGGTTCTTAATACTGATATTAGTGCTTCCTTAAATCAATGTTTCATACATTTGACCAATTAACCTTTGCTCTTAAAAATAGAAGCCAAATACCAAAAACATCATCACTATGATAACTTCCTATAAATTGGGTTTTCATATTCTCCACCTAGAGATTTAAGTTATTATAAACCAATATTCAATGAAAAGAATTCCAGTAGCATAAAATAATTGGCAAATAAATTATAATTCTTGTATTATTTATGAAAGGAATGTTTCAGTGCCCACTGTGTTTTTATAGAACTCTATACTTCGAGTATAAGCACACAATCAGAAAGTTAAGAGCTAGTTGGACAATTAGACAGTCAGGGCCATACTTCCCAACAACAACAATAACAACAACAACAAAAAGGGAGCCAGGACAACTAATATGAACCCATACTAGCATCCTGTTCTACAGCTTAGACAAGACCACAATAGCATCCTGTCTAGCAGCCTCTGCAGAAGTGACTTTTGCAAAACATCTTGAGACAAAACAATTAACCATAAAACACTGGTCACTATCACAAATTGAGGCAGTTAGTCCTGAAACATCAGCCCAAAAGACCACCAGCACATGAACAATAACCTGATAGGTAAAGGGGTATATGATCAAAATCCTGATTGGCATACCTTAGCAGATTATGTACAGGGGACCTCCACTCTAGTTACTTAAAATAGTTCTGCAAAAGAGCTTATAAAAACCCCTATATTTGAATGCCAAAACAGAAACCCTCTCAGGTCCCCTCCCTCTACAGGAGCTGTGTACTATTGCTCAATAAACTTTGCCTTGCTGCCCACCAATCTTCATCTGGTCTACCTCTTCATTCTTTGAAGCGCTGTGACCCAGAACCATGAGCACTAAGGGAACAGAAATCCTATAACAATAATTGGAATTTCAAGTTCCAACTTTCAAAGATTTTAAAAGAATAATACACCTTTCCTCTCCTTTCGATTATCTAAAATGTCACTTAACTCTTATTGTTAGCAACAGTAGTTTAGATGTGTTCACTGCTTTCTCTACTTACATGGGAAATAAGGAATTTTTGTAACTTATCAACTTGGGGATATCTATAGAGCCCCAGATGCTTTAGCAAAATTAGCCTAAACAAGGAATATCTATCTATCCTACCTTTCTTTCTACCTTTGAATCCCAGCAAGTATGCATTAAGTTCCTTCCCTTAGAAAAAAAAATTACATACCTAATTTATATACCTTATTTTTTCCTGTTTTATAACTTTTTTACTTATGAAAATTAATAATGTGATTTTGTCAAATGGATCATGCTGAAAATTCTTCACTCTTTTTTTTTTCTGCCCATCACATACACTTCATTATCTCCAATGTGTCTACTACTCTTCCTCTGCTTCTCTTACAATGGTGAATGCAGCCCACACTGTAGTCATACTTTGAGAAAGATTACTTTCAAATGGTAAATTGTAATGTCAACTATTCTCTTCATTTCTCCTTTAAGAAGTGTCTGATTTCCCAGAGTTAGTAACCTGACTCTCTATTCTACACATACACACACATACATATATATGTACACATAATACACCCATGTGCACACATACACATGACTCTTTACCTTAAGATTTAAATAATAAATTTTAAAGACATCAGATGCTTGGTGCTTAATGTCAGATATAGGTGGATATTCCTATTTTAGTTTGCATATTTCTCCTAACCATCTGTGACAATGAACCCATAAACACTTTTCACCCCAGATTAATGAATGCACTTAAAACATTTTTTTAATCACTCTTCCCTAATCTTCTAACCATATTCTCATTTACTTGTTTCAACAAAGCTTCAGGATTAAATGACTGCACAACATTTTTCTGTAGTCCTAGTGTCAAATAATTCTTGTTACTAAATTCCTTTCATTGCAATTTGTAACCATTTCACTTCTTCCAATATTCCTACAGCAATCACTCAAACTCCTAGAGTTACTGCCATTTTCCTTTACAACTAGCTACCACAAATATTATATTAACGTATTTCCCTGCTTTTTAATTACATTATGCATCTTGGTAATATATAGAGAAGCCAAGCCAAGCCAAGTCAAACCAAGCCAAGCCAAAACAAAACAAAACAAAAAAACAACTATTGCATGTTATATTACATTAAATGATTCTCTTTTAATGCCATCCACTTCTGTATAAAATATCATAGCAAAACCCATTAAGCCTTAATGAAACATAAAACATTTTTAATATTAGGATGACCATATTATAAGTTTCTGTTTCTAAATCTCTGGAAGCAAAAACAAATATCCTCTAGCTTCTGTATAATAAATTATAATATGATATTATTGAACAGATGGTACTTACTAGTTACCTATTATGATAAGAACTTCACACATTTACTTATGATGTTCACATTGATTTTATAGGGTATTTCATATTATCCACCCCATTTCCATATGACATAACCAATCTTAATGGAAGTTAACTAACTCATCTAAATTTACCGAGGTTTGGGTAAAACCAGATGTGAACCCAAAGTGCATCCAACACAGAGGTACATCCTCTTAACTGTTTTATGATCTTAAGGATATTATGTTTTCCTTCTTGTGTACCCCAATCAAGGCTGCACTCAGGTCAGAGTATTCTTTTATTTCCCCACAATTAAGAAGTGATCTTAAATTCTTATGACTCTATTTGTTGCTATATTAGTACTGCAAAAAAGCATCAGTTATGGGTTTCTTTTAAAAATATTATATATTGGGGCGCCTGGGTGGCTCAGTGGGTTAAAGCCTCTGCCTTCAGCTCAGGTCATGATCCCAGGGTCCTGGGATCGAGCCCCGCATTGGGCTCTCTGCTCAGTGGGGAGCCTGCTTCCACCTCTCTCTCTCTCCCTGCCTCTCAGCCTACTTGTGATCTCTGTCTGTCAAATAAATAAAAATAAAATCTTAAAAAAAAATTATATATTTAACCAAATATAATAGAACAGATAAACAAGTGCAATAAAAAGCAAATGACACTTAGCTCACTATTTTAATTTAACCTGACATCTTTGAACCTTAGTGTATGAGCTCTCATTTTTATACAACTGTCCTCAATACAATCAATTTTTGTGCATTTTAACATGCTTCTACATATAAACATTTCTTTTTCTATACACAGCCCACAATGTTTATTACCTAATAAGGATATTTATTTTATCATATGTTACAGATCTGCAAGCATATTTTTAAATTTTATTTCACTATTATAAAACATAATTAAGACTTTTAAAAAATATATTGCTATTTTTTTAATCTGAAGTTTATACAAGTCTTTAGACTTAAAGAATTCAATAGAAAATAAAATTTTATTTTTTTATTACATATTTTATGGACAAGGTAACTGAAAATTTGAAGAGTTTATTACCTTGCATCATACAGAATAAGCAGTACTAACAGACCTGACATTGAGACCCTGGGGGTCTGCGCCAGTGTTCTTTCTCTGGTATTATAAACTTCATATTGACACTGCCTCAAATGTCTTTTAATCCTAGGCTTATAAATACAAAATATTGGTTTTCTCTTTATTTGTAGCTTAAAAGCTATTCGAAGGGGGCACATGCACCCCAATGTTTAGAGCATCAATTTCCACAAGAGCCAAACTGTGGAAAGACCCTAAATGTCCATCAACAGATGAAAGGATAAAGAAGATGTGGTATACTGGGGCCCTTGGGTGGCTCAGAGGGTTAAAGCCTCTGCCTTCGGCTCGGGTCATGATCCCAGGGTTCTGGGATCGAGCCCCACATCAGGATCTCTCCTTGGCGGGGAGCCTGCTTCCTCCTCTCTCTCTCTGCCTGCCTCTCTGCCTACTTGTAATCTCTCTCTGTCAAAAAAATAAATTAAAAAATATTTTTAAAAAAAGATGTGGTATATATATACAATTGGATACTATGCAGCCATCAAAAAAACACAAAATCTTACCATTTGCAACTATGTGGATGGAACCAGAAGGTATTTGAGAGGCAGGATGAGGGGTTTTGGCGGGGGAAGGGAAGGAAAAATGAAACACGATGGGACCAGGGAGGGAGACAAACCATAAGAGACTCTTAATCTCAATCTCAAGAAACAAACTGAGTGTGGCTGGGTTATGGACATTGGGAGGGTATGTGCTATGGTGAGTGCTGTGAATTGTGTAAGACTGATGATTCACAGACCTAAACCCCTGAAACAAATAACACGTTATATGTTAATTAAAAATAATAAGTTATTTTTTTAAAAGGCCATGGGTAATTAAATAAAATTTGTAATATACTATATCTTTCATATATATTTTGTTTTCTATAATCTCAAGGTTTCTTTAAAGCCAAAATAAAACTTTTCCAAGAGACCTGAACTTCTTTTTTCTGAAGTAACTGTTGAGCTCCAGACAGACAACATTAATACAATTTATAAGATATGCTAAACATTAGCTACTAAAATCTGCTAATGCAGCATTTAAGCAGAAAAGATAGGTCAGGAAATTCAAAGTGATGACTGTGTACTATTGTTCATGCAAAACTATATTCCAAGTGACCAGGTCACCATAGAAACTAGATATATATGTATACATAATACATATTTTCTAGACTTTACGCATTGAAACTACCAAATTATATTAAGTTTCCTTATATGCATTCTTATTTTTATTATAAGCACAGATCAAATTGTATTCAAAGAGAATTTAGAATACATGATGCATACTCAGATAACCAAATGAGAGGAAAATACAACCTGTGTCTTTTTGGCAGTCATTGAATTTTTTTCAAAATCTTATTTGTTTTTATTTAAATTACCATTTCCTGTATATTCCATTAGGTTGACAATGAATTCAGCACAATTGTTTTTAGGCTTTAAAATATGTAGGGTATTGTAACATCACTTTTAAAATATATGGACCAAATTATATTTTTAATAAAATAGGTCTTCAGAAAATATAGTAAATATGTACTTTAATTCCAACATATTTTTTTTAATTTGCTCTTTTGGGGGGGTAAATATTTATTTGACTCAATGTGATAACAATTGATTAAAATATTAGTTCTTTGAATAGTCTTACATTCAAATAAGGTAACACACATCAAGGTTATGGTATGTATATAGGAAGAAAATGGTGTTTTATTATTTTAAATAGCTTCTTTTCCACAGACCAAGCTGTAAAATAGGCAATATTTGACAGACTCTCTATTCTCACTCCCACCTTCCTCCAAACCCTAGTTCTTTACTAGTGTTCTTTAGCTCTTCTTCATAAGCACATACACATCCTATCTCTCTACATACAAAGCATTTTGAGCATTTTTGCTGCCTATTTTGCACCCACAGTTATGCTTGGTGATTGGAGTACAGTGTGTATTCTAGGTGTTCTAATTGTTTAGGTGTTCTAGACACAACTAGACACATAATGAAAAATGCTACAATGGGAGCATGTGCAAAGCACTGTAGAACCATGGGGAGGAGGCAAGTAGTTTTTCTTAGAAAGGTCTTGAACTCCTCACAATGGAATTTGTGAGGATTTATTTGATATAATAGATATAATGGATTTATTTGATAAAATAGTTGATAGATGAAGTAGTAGAGCTTCAAGGTGGGAAAAATCACTGTTACAAAGGCACAAAACTATGAAAGATTAGAATGAGTCAATGAGTAATAATGTTGGCATCATAAATTATTTGCTATGGGGCACCAGGCTGGCTCAGTTGGCAAAGTATGCAACTTGTCTTGGGGCCTTGAGTTTGAGCCTCACACTGGGTGTAGAGATTGCATAAAAATAAAATCTTTTAAAAAATAAATAATTTGGTATGAATGTATTAATCATGAAGATCTGCAGATGAAATTGCAGGCATCATAGTAGCATATTAGCAATTGGAGGGAAGAGAGGTTAAGGATGAAAAATGATACAGGATTTCTAGGTACAAAGGACAGAATCAAATTGTATACTTAAATTAAATATCTATAGAAATACATCAATCATGAAAGACAGGATTTTTTTCAAATTCTTTAAGGGAATACTAACAAAACACACTTTCAAGATATTTTAATGCTGCTATTTCACTAGGTAATTTTAAAAGTATGTATAATATGCACAGTTAGGAAGGGCAGTGGTATTTTCCAATAAAATACACTTCATTGGCTAGGAATGGGAAATAATGTTTCTGGTTGCACAGTACTACTGCCCCTTGCCCTCAGTCTTCGCCTAGCTATTGTTTGTGAAAACTTAACAGCTTATAATCCTTAGTTTCCTCATTTCCCATTGGTGAGATGAAGGATATCACAATAGTCATAAAAAATGTTCCCTTTTCGAAAATCTCCATAGCCAGGTCGAGCTTTTTCAAACCCCTCTGTCTCAGCAAGAACAATCTTTAAACAGAAAAGATAAGTTGATGAATAGACAGGAATGCTTTTACTTGACATACTGCTAAGTATATTAAGAAAAAACTTGCATTTCATCATTTTATCTTTAGTCCATCTGGTTCAAAAATAGGAAATATCACCATATACGGCATACAATGTTTTCCCTCTGTGTAGGATTTCCAGTAAAGTCTCTGTAGAAAACAGATCCTAGTTGTGAGGTCTTCAAATTCAAGCATCGTTATGGAAATCTTCCAACTCAGAAAGGAAGAAGGTAAAGTCTCAGTCACTTAAGTATATTTATTTTATGGTTAAAAGTTCAACCCTCCCAGATTTTCACCAGGATCATATTGTGTATTTTAGTGAAAACAGAACGTTCATCAAAACATAACATTTCCTTTAGTCAGTCATGAATTCCACATTAACTTTAAAAAAAAATGACAATTTTGGTGTACAGCCTACATACAAAAGTAAAATTTCAAACATTTGCAAGGTAATTAGTTATACCTATATTTTTACAGCTGCAAGATACTGAATAAATATATACATATATATATATATATACATATGTACATATATATATGAACATTTGCTTCATTATGGCATTTATCTCTCTCAAACATACACTTTCCCTCCCCTATCCTCCTTTCTCATATCCCCCCGCTCTCTGTCTCTGTCTCTGGATATATACATAAAGAGAGAAAATCTGGGGGCAAAACTTATACTAATTCAATGTTGCCAATGCTTGCATAAAAAGCAAGACTTTTATACAAAAACTGAAGGCACTAGGAGTATTATTTTTTAACATAGAACTTTATTTTAAAATAACTGTCTCAAGATCATGTCACTAGTGAGAAGCAAAGCAGGAACTTTAGCATAAGCCTGACAGGAAAATCCCATCTAAATTTCATTTCTTATTCTCAATTACTTTCTGCTTTGTAATACTTAGAAATTCTTCTTATAGAGTGTCACTACCTTTTAACAACATTTGGTACGTAACTTTTGTTCTTCTTTGGAAAAGAAGGGGCTGGCAGAGAGTATAATGGAGTAAACTTGTGTACATTTAATTATTTGTACTTACTCAAAGACTAAAACAAAGATACCCAAATATCTGTATGTTTATATATGTGTGTATCTATATGAACATCTAAAGGGATATCCATATATCCATGTATACATATGTAGTCTCAAAGCATAAATCAACTTCTATTTGCTAGCTCTCAAGCCAAGAAATAGTTGGCTATGTGGGAATTACTAAAAATCATATAGTTAATGGGAAACTGTATGTAATGAACTTTATGACCAATAGAAAGGATTTTTTTTAGAAGAGCTGTACATGTATTTTCTTTGTGCCTTGTGGGCTTATAGGGAACCAGACTTGTTGGCAATATAATATAATACTACTAAAGAACAGACACGGCTGGGAATCAAACACAACTGGTTCAAATTCTCTCTGATCTCTTATTAACTATAGAATACAGGCAAACCATTTGCCTTCCATATATTCCAAAGTGTAGATGAGTTTAAAAAATGCTTTCTCATAGAATTTTAAAGCATAGTAAAATGTAAGGAATTATAAATTATCAAGCATAGAACTTCATATACTGTAAAAGCCTAGCAGATAGGTAAATGTTTTAATTATTTTCTTTATAAGATAATTATATCTAAAAATTAGTATTTGGAAAGAATTAAAAGGCCTGTTTGTCTATAGCCTTATATAATGACTTATCTAATCTCCTGAATATATAATCCCCACATATAAAAACATTGGTCAAAATGTAAGCAGAGTATAAATCTTCAATTAATTAATAAATAACCATAAATGAAGGTTAACATATGCTTTCATTTGTCTAGGAGAATTAACTAAGGCATTTTGAATTGGAGTCTTGACAAATGTATTAGATGTATCTGTTAATTCACTTAAGTAAAGCTTTTAGAGCAGATCTTTAATCACAGATACATACATGTACTTACACTTTTTAAAAGAATCTCTTATTATATTAATTTGTTTCTCTAATGAAATGTGGACAGTTTCTATGCAAGTCTTTTCTGAGATATTAGCTTGCATTAGCATGTATCTTATGGCTCTCCAATTTAGAACAAACCAGGAAATTGATCTGTTGACCTTAATTTATCATTTAATAAATAAATTAATGAATGAAAAAAAAGGATTAGATAACCATTAATAGAGGAAAGTTAGACGATTTTCCCAAATTATTTCTCTGTTGCCTTCCCCTTAAACGTAGCTTTCCCACAGAGTTCTGTCCTTCAGACTTCACATTTTAAACTGATATTTTCTACACTTTTTATGACTTCATGAATTCCTATAGGTGAATGACTTCCAAATAAGTACCTCTAGCACGGATCATTCCTCTGCACTTCAATCCTGTACATTCAACTACCTACCAAGCATGAGTAACTGGTGTTCCATGTGTCTATCAAAACCACAGTATTTACAACTGAAAGCATTGCTATTTCCTCCAAAAATCAATGCTCTTTCATTACATCACCATCAGTGTGGTCACACAATCATGGAATCTAGAATAGGTCTTCAAATCTTTTATACTTTTTAGTCGGTATATAAATTGGTAATGCAGTCTTATTTCTTCTTCTACCTTATTAATAACTTATATATCTACACTTTCTGCTCCATCTGCTCTGGTGCTGCCTATTATCTGGACTATTACTATAGTCTCTTCAATAGATAGGTATTTTATCTTCCAAAATTTGGCTGAGAAATCTTTCTAAAACCAATGATAACAACAATGAAAATATGATTCTGATTATGTCCCAACTTCAAACTATATTTATGCAGTTGCTTTCTCTTGTCTACTAAAGTGAAAAGTTCTTAATGGAGTATGAAGAATATCATAATCTGGTCACTTCCTAACTCTCTAGAGTTATTGTCTTCACATTCTGATGCCAATCACCTAAGAAAACAATCAAATGGAACTATGTGCTCATCTCAAACTACCTTTATTCTGCAACTATGCCTAGACTACTGAATCCTTATGTTAACATAAACCAACAATAGGAAGCTATATAGCAGCTTCCAGTTCAAATGGAAACCTATTTCTTTGTGCATCAACTGAACTCTATTAAATTAAAAAATTCTTTAACTTTCATAATAAAAATATTACATTTTTATATTTTCTAAACTCTCCTTGATCATTAAATTATAGTAAGCTCACTAAAAGCTAGTATCATACCTTATCTCTCATTGAGTTTCCTATGCTTAGAATAGTAATTGACACAAAGGAAGTATCTACTAATGTTCATAGAATAAATTAATTCCAAACGAATATTTATTAATCCATTTATCAAATGAACTGGACCAATCTTCTTGATGCTCATCCCAGGAGAAAAATAAATTGAGTCTGAAATTCTTGGAATAAAAGGAATAATAGACATTATTATAATGATGGTGTTGGTTAGGATTAAGAAGTGCCCCAAAATGCTCTGAAAGAAATGAACTCTGTGGGCTTGGTGGGATGAAAGACGGGGGATGAAAGGTAATGTAATGTGAAAATTATAATAATAGGCAAGTGACAAATTTTCAAGAATGTGTTGTGGAGCTCCTATGGTATTTACAAATTTACTGAGCTGCTGGCAACAGCAAACTAGATTCAAGAATTTTAATGTCTTTTATTTTATTTTAAGTTGTATTTTGACCAAGATAATAGAATTAGTATACTCTTAAAGTGATTTTAAGCATTTATGGTTATACCTCATTTATCTCACATTACTGAGAAAGGATATTATTCTTTACATGAATGAAATATTCAGATAACTTTAAGTATTCTTAAAAAAATAAGAATTTATGGGCACCTGGGTGGTTCAGTTAAGCATCTGCCTTCAGCTTAGGCCATGACCTCAGGGTCCCACTATTGAGCCCTGCATCTGGCTCTAAGCTCAGCAGGGATTCTCCTTCTCCCTTTTCCTCTATCCCTTCCCCAGTGCATGTCTCCCTCTCTCAAATAAGTAAATAAAATCTTTCAAAAAAAAAAAAAAAGAATTTCTTCTATATCTATGATGGCACCATGAGGCACTCTACAGAAATTCTCCATAAAAAAACAAGCAACGTTGGTGAAAACCATTTATATAAATAAATTATAGCTCTAAAAATTGCCCTAAGGGCATACTAAGGGCATATATTAAAGAAAAATTATTTAAGAAAATCTGAAATTCTACAAGAACAGTGGGAGTTTGTACATTAGAGCTGCAACTAACTCCCTCCCTCTCACCACCCAGGTCACCTTAATGGAAGGTACACATGTGTAACGTGGGTGTGATCAAGAGGACAGAGCGTTTCTTGTCCCCATCTCCCAATCAAGAGTTACCATACCTGTGAGGAAAAGGCCACCAACTATTCTCATCACCTCCAACACTAAACTGAAGAGATTAAGTGCCATGAATACATCCAACAGGTCAGGAGCTTCCTTCCTCTACCAAGTCCTTATACATGGCATAGAGGTTCTATATCAGGTACAGCCAGCCAAAAATATAGTTTCCTTAATGAGCAAAATACCTTCCATGTTGGGAGAGGCAAGATGGGGGAACCACAGGCTACAGTCACATTCAGCACAAAGACTAGTAGCCCAAGGAGTTTTCCCAGAAGGATAGGAAATCCATAAAAATTGAGAGTTCCAAAGCACTCCCCAATGTTTGGCTTTATTGGAAATGGAGTGTGGGGAAGTTCACTTATAAGGACACTCTTAAAAATAATAATTTAATCAAGAACAATGAATTAAACCATAAACCGTCTATTTCATCAGAGAGAAAAAGTAAAAAATAGCTAAAAATAGCTCTGCTAGGGTCAGAAGAAATTTCAGACTGGTCAATTTAATTTCTGAATTAAACTAGATCTGACTGCTGAGCAATGTGTATACCAAGACATTGCCAAAACACCATGACAATCAACCATTAATTAGGGTAGTCTAACATGTGAGGTATAATACCAAATGAAACACATGCACTAATAGAGAGATCAAGGAAAGAGACTAGAGAAAACAAATGTCAGATTCAACAGGTAGATTTCAAATGTTACAGGGATTCACCTTTCCCTGTTAGGCTCCCCAGTGTGATAGTCTGTTCTTCACCTTTCAATGTGCCCCCAGTTCACTCCCTACCATGGACAGCAATATCCCCTTCTCTCACAAACTACATCTTCTCCCTTACCTTCTTCCATGTGTCCTCTTCTTTACCTTTAGCTGTGAAGTTTGTTCTTCCAGTCTTCAGGTCATTTTCTGAGTTATTTATGCTGATGTGAAGGTTGTAAGAACTCCTAAAATTCAGTCCCTCCTGCTTTCAAAGCCTCTTGTTCTAAGAACAAAGGAGCTTTCAGGAGCCATTTCTCTCCCATGCTGCTGGCACACGGTCACCTGAAGGAATAAGCCTGGTGCCCACACTAGCTGCCTAACTTGTTACACCAAGCCCAACCCCCCCACACTTTAGTGGATCTGCCCTTGCCCATCACACTTGCCTCAGGCCCAGTGCTGAGGTTCCCCTTTCCCAGCACAAACCCTGTCAACACCACATTTCCAGATCTGAGGCCCTGGTTCTGGTGGCAGCAAGAGTGGGTCTCATTTCACAAGCAGACCAGCCAAACAATCATATGTCTTGTTAAAATGCACCCTACTGAGGTGGGGATCAGGCACTTCCATGACAGGTAAAAGGAGTCTCTGTAAATGACAGGACTAAAGAAAAAAGAGGCCCAGACACAAGAGCAGGCCACATGTAACAAATGTAGGTGATGCTCCCTCAAGCATCAGGTCCTGGGGAACAGGGGACTCTGCACTGCAGGGTACCATATGACCTCTTCTTCATTAAACCATTACCTTCAAAAACAAAAGCATAGTGGACTTTTCTAATATATGGAACTAGATATAGAAAGTTAGACAAAATGAGGAGACAGAAAAATATATGCTAAATGAAAGAGCAGTTTTATAACTACAATAAAAGACCTAAAAGAAACAGATATCACAATATGTCTGATAAAGAATATAAAGTATCACAAAGATACTCACTGGACTTGAAAAAAGAGTGGAGGGACATCAGTGAGATCCTTAACAAAGATATAAAAAAATGAAATAAAAACTGAATAACAGGGAGGAGGAGTCAAGATGGCGGAGAAGTAGCAGGCTGAGACTACTTCAGGTTGCGGGAGATCAGCTAGATAGCTTATCTAAAGATTGCAAACACCTACAAATCCAATGGGAGATCGAAAAGAAGAAGAACAGCAATTCTAGAAACAAAAAATCAACCACTTTCTGAAAGGTAGGACTGGCGGAGAAGTGAATCCAAAGCGACAGGAAGATAGACCGCGGGGGGAGGGGCCGGCTCCCGGAAAGCAGCGGAGCAACGGAGCACAAAATCAGGACTTTTAAAAGTCTGTTCCGCTGAGGGACATCGCTCCAGAGGCTTAACCGGGGTGAAGCCCACACGGGGTCAGCGTGGCCTCGGGTCCCGCAGGGTCACAGAAGGATCGGGGGTGTCTGAGTGTTGCAGAGCTTGAAAGTATTAGAACGGGGAAGCCGGCTACAGAGACAGAGCCGAGGAGTGACTCTCAGCTCGGGGTTACCTTGAACCGGTCGCAGGCTCGGTCAGCTCGGAGCGCGGCCGGAGGCCAGGCAGACGGGAGTAATTGGGCGCTGTTCTCTGAGGGCACACTGAGGAGTGAGGCCCCGGGCTCTGGGCTCCTCCAGGCCGGAGACTGGGAGGCCGCCATCTTCATTCCCGTCCTCCGGAACTCTACAGAAAGCGTCAGGGAACAAAAGCTCCCGAAAGCAAACCTGAGCAGATTACACAGCCCGGCCCCTGGTAAGGGCGGTGCAACTCCGCCTGGGGCAAAGACACTTGAGAATCACTACAACAGGCCCCTCCCCCAGAAGATCAACAAGAAACCCAGCCAGGACCAAGTTCACTTACAAGGAGTGCAGTTTCAATACCAAGGAGAGCAGCGGAATTCCAGAGGAAGAGAAAGCAAAGCACGGAACTCATGGCTTTCTCCCCATGATTCTTTAGCCTTGCAGTTAATTTAATTTTTTTTTCTTTTTCAATTTTTTTTCTCTTCTTCTACTAATTTTTTTTAACTTTTACCCTTTTCTTTTTTAACATTTATAACTAGTTTATATAATATATATACATTTTTTTCCTTTTTATATTTTTCATTATTGTTTTTCTTTTTTTATTTGTTTCTTTTTTCTTTTTTCTTTTTTTTTTTTTTTCTTTCTGAACATCTTTTTATCCCGTTCCTCCCCCCTCACGATTTGGGATCTCTTCTGATTTGGCTAAAGATATTTTCCTGGGGTTGTTGCCACCCTTTTAGTATTTTACTTGTTCCTTCATATACTCTTATCTGGACAAAATGACAAGGCGGAAAAATTCACCACAAAAAAAGAACAAGAGGCAGTACCAAAGGCTAGGAACCTGATCAATACACACATTGGTAATATGTCAGATCTAGAGTTCAGAATGACGATTCTCAAGGTTCTAGCTGGGCTCGAAAAAGGCATGGAAGATATTACAGAAACCCTCTCTGGAGTTGTAAAAGCCCTTTCTGGAAAAATAAAAGAACTAAAATCTAATCAAGTTGAAATAAAAAAAGCTATTAATGAGGTGCAATGAAAAATGGAGGCTCTCACTGCTAGGATAAATGAGGCAGAAGAAAGAATTAGCGATATAGAAGACCAAATGACAGAGAAAAAAGAAGCTGAGCAAAAGAGGGACAAACAGCTACTGGACCACGAGGGCAGAATTCGAGAGTTAAGTGACAGCATAAGACGAAACAACATTAGAATAATTGGGATTCCAGAAGAAGAAGAAAGAGAGAGGGGAGCAGAAGGTATATTGGAGAGAATTATTGGGGAGAATTTCCCCAATATGGCAAAGGGAACAAGCATCAAAATCCAGGAGGTTCAGAGAACACCCCTCAAAATCAATAAGAATAGGTCCACACCCCGCCACCTAATAGTCAAATTTACAAGTCTTAGTGACAAAGAGAAAATCCTGAAAGCAGCCCGGGAAAAGAAGTCTGTAACATACAATGGTAAAAATATTAGATTGGCAGCAGACTTATCCACAGAGACCTGGCAGGCCAAAAAGAGCTGGCATGATATATTCAGAGTACTAAACGAGAAAAACATGCAGCCAAGCATACTATATCCAGCTAGGCTATCATTGAAAATAGAAGGAGAGATTAAAAGCTTCGAGGACAAACAAACACTGAAAGAATTTGGAAACACCAAGCCAGCTCTACAGGAAATATTGAAAGGGGTCCTCTAAGCAAAGAGAGAGCCTAAAAGTAGTAGATCAGAAAGGAACAGAAACAATATACAATAACAGTCACCTTACAGGCAATACAATGGCACTAAATTCATATCTCTCAATAGTTACCCTGAATGTTCATGGGCTAAATGCCCCAATCAAAAGACACAGGGTATCAGAATGGATAAAAAAACAAAACCCAACTATATGTTGCCTACAAGAAACTCATTTTAAACCCGAAGACACCTTCAGATTTAAAGTGAGGGGGTAGAAAAGAATTTACCATGCTAATGGACATCAGAAGAAAGCAGGAGTGGCAATCCTTATATCAGATCAATTAGATTTTAAGCCAAAGACTATAATAAGAGATGAGGAAGGACACTATATCATACTCAAAGGATCTGTCCAACAAGAAGATCTAACAATTGTAAATATCTATGCCCCTAACGTGGGAGCAGCCCACTATATAAACCAATTAATAACAAAATCAAAGAAACATATCAACAATCATACAATAATAGTAGGGGACTTTAACACTCCCCTCACTGAAATGGACAGATCATCCAAGCAAAAGATCAACAAGGAAATAAAGGCCTTAAATGACACACTGGACCAGATGGACATCACAGATATATTCAGAACATTTCATCCCAAAGCAACAGAATACACATTCTTCTCTAGTGCACAGGGAACATTCTCCAGAATTGATCACATCCTTGGTCGTAAATCAGGTCTCAACCATTATCAAAAGATTGGGATCATTCCCTGCATATTTTCAGACTACAATGCTCTGAAGCTAGAACTCAATCACAAGAGGAAATTTGGAAAGAACCCAAATATATGGCGACTAAACAGCATCCTTCTAAAGAATGAATGGGTCAACCAGAAAATTAAAGAATTGAAAAAATTCATGGAAACAAATGATAATGAAAATACAACGGTTCAAAATCTGTGGGACACAACAAAGGCAGTCCTGAGAGGAAAATATATAGCGGTACACGCCTTTCTCCAGAAACAAGAAAGGTCTCAGGTACACAACCTAACCCTACACCTAAAGGAGCTGGAAAAAGAACAAGAAAGAAACCCTAAACCCAGCAGGAGAAGAGAAATCATAAAGATCAGAGCAGAAATCAATGAAATAGAAACCAAAAAAAAAAAAAAAAAAACAATAGAACAAATCATCGAAACTAGGAGCTGGTTCTTTGAAAGAATTATTAAGATTGATAAACCCCTGGCCAGACTTACCAAAAAGAAAAGAGAAAGGACCCAAATAAATAAAATCATGAATGAAAGAGGAGAGATCAAAACGAACACCAAAGAAATACAGACAATCATAAGAACATATTATGAGCAACTCTATGCCAACAAATTTGACAATCTGGAAGAAATGGATGCATTCCTAGAGACATATAAACTACCACAACTGAACCAGGAAGAACTAGAAAGCCTGAACAGACCCATAACCAGTAAGGAGATTGAAACAGTCATCAAAAATCTCCAAACAAACAAAAGCCCAGGGCCAGAAGGCTTCCCGGGGGAATTCTACCAAACATTTAAGGAAGAACTAATTCCTATTCTCCTCAAACTGTTCCAAAAAATAGAAATGGAAGGAAAACTTCCAAACTCATTTTATGAGGCCAGCATCACCTTGATCCCAAAACCAGACAAGGATCCCATCACAAAAGAGAACTACAGACCAATATCCTTGATGAGCACAGATGCAAAAATTCTCACCAAAATACTAGCCAATAGGATTCAACAGTACATTAAAAGGATTATTCACCACGACCAAGTGGGATTTATTCCAGGGCTGCAAGGTTGGTTCAACATCCGCAAATCAATCAATGGGATACAACACATTAATAAAAGAAAGAACAAGAACCATATGATACTCTCCATAGATGCTGAAAAAGCATTTGACAAACTATAGCATCCCTTCCTGATCAAAACTCTTCAAAGTGTAGGGATAGAGGGCACATACCTCAATATTATCAAAGCCATCTATGAAAAACCCATCGCAAATATCATTCTCAATGGAGAAAAACTGAAAGCTTTTCCGCTAAGGTCAGGAACACGGCAGGGATGTCCGTTATCACCACTGCTATTCAACATAGTACTAGAAGTCCTAGCCTCAGCAATCAGACAACAAAAAGAAATTAAAGGCATCCAAATCGGCAAAGAAGAAGTCAAACTATCACTCTTCACAGATGATATGATACTATATGTGGAAAAGCCAAAGGACTCCACTCCAAAACTGCTAGAACTGGTACAGGAATTCAGTAAAGTGTCAGGATATAAAATTAATGCACAGAAATCAGTCGCATTTCTCTACACCAACAACAAGAGAGAAGAAAGAGAAATTAAGGTGTCCATCCCATTTACAATCGCACCCAAAACTATAAGATACCTAGGAATAAACCTAACCAAAGAGACTAAGAATCTATACACAGAAAACTATAAAGTACTCATGATAGAAATTGAGGAAGACACAAAGAAATGGAAAAATGTTCCATGCTCCTGGATTGGAAGAATAAATATTGTGAAAATGTCTATGCTACCTAAAGCAATCTACACATTTAATGCAATTCCTATCAAAGTACCATCCATTTTTTTCAAAGAAATGGATCAAATAATCCTAAAATTTATATGGACCAGAAAAGACCACGAATAGCCAAAGGAATATTGAAAAAGAAAGCCAAAGTTGGTGGCATCACAATTCCGGAATTCAAGCTCTATTACAAAGCTGTCATTATCAAGACAGCATGGTACTGGCACAAAAACAGACACATAGATCAATGGAACAGAATAGAGAGCCCAGAAATAGACCCTCAACTCTATGGTCAACTAATCTTTGACAAAGCAGGAAAGAATGTCCAATGGAAAAAAGATAGCTTCTTCAATAAATGGTGTTGGGAAAATTGGACAGCCACATGCAGAAAAATGAAATTGGATCATTTCCTTACACCACACACGAAAATAGACTCAAAATGGATGAAGGACCTCAATGTGAGAAAGGAATCCATCAAAATCCTTGAGGAGAACACAGGCAGCAACCTCTTTGACCTCAGCCGCAGCAACATCTTCCTAGGAACATCGCCAAAGGCAAGGGAAGCAAGGGCAAAAATGAACTATTGGGATTTTATCAAGATCAAAAGCTTTTGCACAGCAAAGGAAACAGTGAACAAAACCAAAAGACAACTGACAGAATGGGAGAAGATATTTGCAAACGACATATCAGATAAAGGGCTAGTGTCCAGAATCTATAAAGAACTTAGCAAACTCAACACCCAAAGAACAAATAATCCAATCAAGAAATGGGCAGAAGACATGAACAGACATTTCTGCAAAGAAGACATCCAGACGGCCAACAGACACATGAAAAAGTGCTCCATATCACTGGGCATCAGGGAAATACAAATCAAAAGCACAATGAGATACCACCTCACACCAGTCAGAATGGCTAAAATTAACAAGTCAGGAAATGACAGATGCTGGCGAGGATGCGGAGAAAGGGGAACCCTCCTACACTGCTGGTGGGAATGCAAGCTGGTGCAACCACTCTGGAAAACAGCATGGAGGTTCCTCAAAATGTTGAAAATAGAACTACCCTATGACCCAGCAATTGCACTGCTGGGTATTTACCCTAAAGATACAAACGTAGTGATCCGAAGGGGCACATGCACCCGAATGTTTATAGCAGCAATGTCTGTAATAGCCAAACTATGGAAAGAATCTAGATGTCCATCAACAGACGAATGGATAAAGAAGATGTGGTATATATACACAATGGAATACTATGCAGCCATCAAAAGAAATGAAATCTTGCCATTTGCGACTACGTGGATGGAACTAGAGGGTATCATGCTTAGCGAAATAAGTCAGTCGGAGAAAGACAACTATTATATGATCTCCCTGATATGAGGGAGAGGAGATGCAACATGGGGGTTAAGGGGGTAGGAGAAGAGTAAATGAAGCAAGATGGGATTGGGAGGGAGATAAACCATAAGTGACTCTTAATCTTACAAAACAAACTGAGGGTTGCTGGGGGGAGGGGGGTTGGGGGGGTGGGGTTATGGACATTGGGGAGGGTATGTGCTATGGTGAGTGCTGTGAAGTGTGTAAACCTGGCGTTTCACAGACCTGTACCCCTGGGGAAAAAAATATATGTTTATAAAAAATAAAATAAAAAAACGAATAACACAAAAAATGAAGTTAAAAATATACTTGATGGAATAAATAGGCTAGAGGAAGCAGAAGAATGAATTAATGGCATGAAGACAGAATATTAGAAAGTAATAAATCTGAACAATGAGGCGAAAAAAACTGTGAAATGAGAATAGAATAAGAGAACTTAAGTGACTCCAGCAAGCATGACAGTTTTTACATTATAGGGATCCCAGAAGAAGAGAGAGAAAAGGGGAATAAAACGATTTTAAAGAAACAATAGCTGTAAAGTTCCCTAATATGGGGAAGGTAACAGTTATTCAGATCCAAAATAATCTGAACACAGTGATTTCCCCAAAAAATCAACCCAAGGAGATCAACACCAAGACACATAGCAATTAAAATGGCAAAAAGTAGTGATAAAGGTAAAGTTTTTAAAGCAGTAAGAGAAGACAGGTACATACAATGGAAACCCATAAGGTTATCAGTGCATTTTTCAGGAGATACTTTGCAGGCCAGAGATGAGTGGCATGATATATTCAAAGTGCTAGAAAGGAAAACTCTGCAGCCAAGAATACTCTATCCAACAAGGTTATCATTCAGAATATAAGGAGTAACAAAGAACTTCTCAGATAAACAAAAATTAAGAGTTCATGACCACTAAACCAGCCCTACAAGAAATATTAAAGGAGACACTCTGAGTGGAAAAGAAAGACTATAAGTGAGAGTATGAAAAAAGTAGGAAATACAAAAGTAGTAAAAGTAAGTATAACTATAAAAATCAATCAAGGGAGTCATAAAATAAAAGGATGTAAAACTACAATACCATGTACCTAAAACATGAGGGGAGAGGAGTAAGAATGGGTTCAAACTTAAATACCCATCAACTTAATATAGAGTTTATATGAGGAAGATATTTTATATAAACCTAATGGTAACCACAAATTAAAAAGCAGTAATATATACAAAGAATAAAGAGAAATTAATCCAAGTATATCACTAAAGAAAGCCAACAAACAATGGAAAAGACCAAGAGAAGAATCAGAAAAAAAAAAAAAAACACAAAGTAACAAAATGGCATTAAATATATATCTATCAATAAGTGTCTTGAATATAAATGGAGTAAACACTCCAACCAAAAGATACAGGGTAACAGAGTGAATAAAAAACAAGACCCACCTATATGCTGCCTCCAAGAGACTCATTTCAGACTTAAAAACACCTGCAGGGGGAGCGCCTGGGTAGCTCAGTGGGTTAAGCCTCTGCCTTCAGCTCAGGTCATGATCCCAGGGTCCTGGGATTGAGCCCCGCATCAGGCCCTCTGCTCAGCAGGGAGCCTGCCTCCACCTCTCTCTCTGCCTGCCTGCCTGCCTACTTGTGATCTCTGTCTGTCAAATAAATAAATAAAATCTTAAAAAAAAAAAAAAACAGCAGGTTGAAAGTGAGAGGATAGAGAATTATTTATCATGCAAAAAGATATCAAAAGAAAGCCAGAGTAGCAATACTTTTATCAGACAAAATATATTTTAAAACAAAGACTGTAACAAGAGATGAAGAAGGACACAAATAATAATAAAGGGAAGATATAACAATTGTAAATATTTATATACCCAACATAAGAGCATCCAAATAAATAAAAGAGGTAATAACAAACATAAAGGAACTAATCAATAATAATACAATAATAGCAGGGGACTTTAACACCCCACTTACATTAATGCGCATATCATCCAAACAGAAAACCAACATGCAAACAGTGGCTTTGAATGACACACCAGAGCACATGGATTTTAAGATGTATTCAGAATATTCCATTCTAAAACATCAAAATACACATTCTTTTCAAGTTCACATGAAACATTCTCTACACCACATATTAGGCCACAAAACAAGTCTCAACAAATTCACAAAGATCAAAGTCATACAATGCATGTTTTCTGACCACAATGTTATTAAATTAGAAATCAACCACAAAAAAATCTGGAAAGAGCATAAATATGTAGAGGTGAAATAAAATGCTACTAAATGATGAACAGACCAAACAAGAAATCAAAGAATAAATTTAAAAGTACATGGAAACATGGGGCGCCTGGGTGGCTCAGTGGGTTAAAGCCTCTGCCTTCAGCTCTGGTCATGGTCCCAGGGTCCTGGGATGAAGCCCTGCATCTGGGCTCTCTGCTCAGCAGGGAGCCTGCTTCCTTCTCTCTCTGCCTGCCTGTCTGCCTACTTGTGGTGTCTGTCTGTCAAATAAACAAATAAAATCTTAAAAAAAAATAAAAGTACATGGAAACAAATGCAAAAAAAAAAAACACATAGTTCAATAATTTTGAGATGCAGCAAAAGCAGTCTTTTTGTTTGTCGTTGTTGTTAAGCAAATACAGGCCTACCTTCAAATGCATGAAAAATCTCAAATAAACAACTTAACTTTACACCTAAAGAAGCTAGAAAAAGAGCAACAACCAAAACCCAAAACCAGCAGCAGGAAGGAAATAATAAAGATTAAAGCAGAAATAAATGATATAGAAACTACAAAGACAAACAAACTAAACAATAGAACAGATCAACAAAATCAGGAGCTGATCATTTGGAAAGACTGATAAAATTGATCAATCTCCAGCCAGAACAAAAGAACAAATGAAAGAATGAATGAAAGAAAAAAATAACAGGAGAAAGAGAAGAAAAAATGGTGGGGAGGGAGGGAAGAAGGACAGAGAAAGAAAGAAAAAGAGAAAGGGAGCAAGAAAGAGGAAGAGAGAAAGAGAGAGAGAGAAACAAAGAAATAAAAAAAATGAGAGAGGAGAGAGAGAAAGAACAGGGATGGAAGGAAGGAGAGAGAGAGAGAGAGAGAGAAAGAAAGAAAGAAAGAAAGAGGAAGAGAGAGAGAGAGAAAGAGTAAAAGAGAGAAAGAAAGAAAGAAACGAAGGAAGGGAGGAAGGAGGGGAGGACTCAAAATCACAAATGAAAGAGGAGAAATTATAACCAATACCACAGGAATACAAAAAATTTTAAGAGAGTATTATGAAAACCTATATGTCAACAAACTGGACAACCTAGAATAAATGAGTAAATTCCTGGAAACATATAAACTACTAAAACTGAAGCAGGAAGATGGAGAAAATTTAAATCAACCAATTATCAGCAATGAAATTGAATCAGTAATCAAACTTCCAACAAACAAAAGTCCAGGACCAGATGGTTTCATAGGCAAATTCTACCAAACATTTAAAGAAGAGTTAATACTTACTCTTCTCAAACTACTTCAAAAAATAGAAGTAGAAGATAAACTTCTGAATTCATTCTATGAGGCCAATATTACCCTGATATTGATACCAGATAACACCACCACTACTTTAAGAAAGAACTGCAAGCCAGTATCTCTGATAAATAAAGATGCAAAAATCCTCAAAAAAATATCAGCAAACTGAACCCAATAATCCATTTAAAAAAATCATTCAGTAAATTACCAAGATACAAAATCAATATATAAAAATCTGTTGTCTTTGTATACACTAATAATGAAGCAGAGAATGAGAAATTAAGAAAATAATCCTACTTACAATTATACCAAAGATATTAAAATACCTAGGAATAAACATAACCACGGAAGTGAAAAACATGTACCCTGAAAACTATGTAACACTGATGAAAGAAATCAAAGAAGACATAAAGAAATGGAAACACATTCTATGCTCATGTAACAAATACTGTTAAAATGTCTATAATAGGGACGCCTGGGTGGCTCAGTTGGTTAAGCGGCTGCCTTCGGCTCAGGTCATGATCCCAGCGTCCTGGGATCGAGTCCCACATTGGGCTCCTTGCTCAGCGGGGAGTCTGCTTCTCCCTCTGCCTCTGCCTACCACTGTGTCTGCCTGTGCTCATGCTCTCTCTCTCTGTCTCTCTCTAACTAATAAATAAATAAAATCTTAAAAAAAAAATGTCTATAATACCCAAACCAATCTACACATTTAATGCAATCCCTATCAAAATGCCAACAGCATTTTTCACAGAACTAGAACAAACAATCCTAAAATTTATCTGGAACCACAAAAGATCCTGCATAGCCAAAGCAATGTTGAAAAAGAAAGACAGGGGTGCCTGGGTGGCTCAGTGGGTTAAAGCCTCTGCCTTCGGCTCAGGTCATGATCTCAGAGTCCTGGGATCAAGCCCCACATCGGGCTCTCTGCTCAGCAGGGAGCCTGCTTCCTCCTCTCTCTCTGCCTGCCTCTCTGCCTACTTGTAATCTCTGTCTGTCAAATAAATAAATAAAATCTTAAAAGAAAAAAATTTATAAAAAAAATAAAAAAAGAAAAAGAAAGACAAAACTGGAGGTATCACAATTCCAGATTTCAAGGTATATTCCAAAGCTGTAGTAATCAAAACAATAGGGTACTGGCACAAAAAACAGGCACAAAGATCAATGGAACAGAATTAAAAAAAAAAAACAAACCAGAAATAAACCCACAATTAAAAGGTCAATTAATCTTCAACAAGGAAAGAATATGCAATGGGAAAAAGAAAGTCACTCCAATGGTGTTGGCTACATGCAAAAGAATGAAATGGGACAAATTTCTTTCACCACATGCAAAAATAAACTCAAAATGGACTGAAGACTTAAATATTAGAAATGAAAGCATAAAAATCCTAGAAGAGGGCACAGGCAGTAATTTCTCTGACTTTGGCTACAACATTTTTCTAGATATGTCTCCTGAGGCAAGGGAAATAAAAGAAAAATAAACTATTGGGACTATATCAAAATAAAAAGTTTCTGCATGGCAAGGGAATCACTCAACAAAACTAAAAGACAGTGTACTGAATGGGAGAAGATATCTGCAAATGACTTATCCAATAAAGGGTTAATATCCAAAATTTATGGAGAATTGATATAACTCAACACCTAAAAATCAAATAGCTCAGTAAAAAAAGGCCAGAGGACATGAACAGACATTTCTCCAAAAAAGATATCCAGATGACCAATACACACATGAAAAGATTTTCAAAATCACTCATCATCAGGGAAATGAAAATTCAAAACTCCAATGGGATATCACCACACACCTGTCAAAATGACTAACGTCCACAGCACAAGAAACAGCAGATGTTGGCGAGTATATGGAGAAAAAGGTATCTTTGTGCACTGTTGGTGAGAATGCAAACTGGTGTATCCACTGTGGAAAACAGTTTGGAGGTCCCTCATAAAGTTAAAAATAGGGGCACCTGTGTGGTACAGTTGGAAAAGCATCCAACTCTTGGTTTCAACTCAGGTCATGATCTCAGGGTCTTGGGATCGAGCCCTGCATTGGGGCCCCTGCTCAGCACAAAGTCTGCCTGAGATTTTCTCTTCTCTCTCTCTCCTCTGCCCTTCTTGCTCATGTTCTCTCTCTCTTTCAAATAAATAAATCTCAGGGGGAAAAAAAAAAAGGTTAAAAATATAGAACACTACCCTAGGATTCAGTAAGCACAGTACTGGATATTTACCACCAAAATAGAAAAACACCAATTCAATAGAATACATACACCCTATGTTTATTGCAGCATTATCTACATAGCCAAATTATGGAAGCAGCCCAATATCCAACAATAGGAGAATGGATAAAGATGAAATGGTATATATATATATATATATATATATATATATATATATATATATATGCACACACACAATGGAATATTATTCAGTCATAAAGCATGAAATCTTGCCATTTGCAACATCACAGATAGAACTAGAGAGAATAATGCTAGGTGAAGTAAGTTGGTCAAAGATTCAATGATTTCAGTCACATGTGGAATTTAAGAAACAAAAGAAAGGAGCAAAAGAAAAGGACAGGGTTGAAGAGAGAGAGAGAGAAATAAAAAAAACAGACTCTTAAATATAGAGAAAAAGCTGACAGTTACCAAAGGAGAGGTGGGTGGGGTAATGAGTGAAATACGTGATGGAGATTTAAGAACACATTTATCATGATGACTACAGGGTAATATATAAAAAATTGTTACATCACTATATTGTACACCTGAAATGAATATAAGACTATATGTTAACTATATTGGGATTAAAATTAAAAACTTAATAAAAAATAAAAATAATAAAAATTTTAAAAATTAAAAAACTCAAACTCACAGAAATAAATGAACCATAAATGTAAATAAAATGGTACACATAATAAAATATATAAACACACATTTGTTTCCCTTCTTTTCTCAGTTTATATAATCAACATGAAATTATACAAAGTAGTAGCAATGTAGTGTTGATTTTGTAGCATATATAGATGCAATATGTATAATAATAGGAAAAAGGAAAAAGAATAGAGCTATAAAAGAGTAGTATTTTGCCATTTCACTGGAATTAAATTAGTATAAATCTCAAGTAGATTTTTTTTTTAAGATTTATTTATTTGAGAGTGTGAGAGAAAGAGCATGAGGGGATGTGGAGGGGGTGGGGAAGGGGAGGGGGAGAGAGAAGGGGGCAAGCAAGGAGCCAGATGAAGGGCTAGATCCCAGACCCCAGGATCATAATCTGAGCCAAAGGCAGATGCTTAACCAAGAGAGCCACCAGGCATTCCTCAAATAGATTCTGATAAACTAAAATGTATGTGGTAAACTCTAGGAATAACCATGGGGGGGTGGGGAACACTTCCAAAATACAATTGAAATGAAAACTTTAAAAATTTAAAATATAAATATACTATCCAGACTAAACGTTTATAAATGTACTGCTTTCTTTTTTAACCAAAATTCTGTGAATATAGATTAAATGTTCTCTCGTAACTTGAGGCCATCATTCTGAATACAACTGACAGCGTCAATATGTTCAAATGGCTATGTGAAGTTGAAATGTATAAAACTGTTTATTGTTAACATAACTGCCTTCTTGTTTTTCCTTTCATTATTTGTCAAATAATAATCTCTTCTTTGTGTTCCTACCACAACATGCATTAAAATGAGGTGTACTCATTTACATACCTGTCTTATTTATCTTTATCTGCCAAGCAGTCAGGTCAGGGCACTATAAACACTAAATACTAAATAAATGTTCGAATAAAGCTTAAATAGAGACTTGGAGATTAATCACTCGAACCAGCTAACTGTAAGGACTCTTTTAAAAATATTTCCTAAGCCCCTTACTGGCTGAACTTACTCAGAAAAGGTACTGAAACTATTTCTGTTTCAGTTTTCTCATTTATCAAATGGAGATAAACATAGTGCTTATTTCATAAGGTTTTTATGAGGATTAAATGAGTTACTACCTAAAGATAGCTCTCAGAACTGGATCTGATTTACAATAAACACTATATATGCTTGCCCATATTATTCATGTGCATATGCTAACATTTGTTTTGGATGCTCTCATAGATCTTTTGATATTTTATGTTCTCTAAATTTGAGAGAGCTAAGCTTATCAGATAAATCACTTCTGGATTAAAATTTACATTTACTTAGTTTTTTGCTATTTGTCTTTCTATTCTCCTTGAAGGCTGCTCTAATAGGAAAGAATAACCACAAAACATGAGACATTTGTCTTTGCAGAGATTTGAAAATATAACTAAGAAGATAGGGAGATCTTATTCCGTAATACTAATTTGAGAGGGAAAACTCAGTCAAGACAGAGCCTTATAAATAACATGGATCAGGTTTTCTATATTGTTTTTATCTCCTATAAATCAAAACTCAATATTCAACATATTTTTGCAATCTTGTCACAATGCCTTCTTGATGCTCATTTATCTGTTCTTTGTTAAATGTTCTGATGGTTCATGTCAGAAAGAGAACATTGGAATTCACACCAAATGTGGTGTTCTCACTGACTGACAGCTGGTACTAACCTACAGGAATCTTGCACTTTTAGAATGTTTATCTATTATTAAAAATTCTTTAAAAACTTGGGATAATCCTAAAGAATCCTGCTGAGTAGCAAGAAATCAAGAACAGCATTGAAGAAAACGGACTGCAAACTTGTACTCATTTAATGTTTAATTTATCATGTCCAAGAGTTGTAAGTAGTTAAAGCATGTCACTAACTCTCGCTTTTATTAATATATTTACTATTACAAATCTTTCTGTCTTGTTTATAAGTCTTTGAGGGCCTAAAGAGTCTTTTGCTTTGAAATTACAAAAGGTATTATAATGTCCTCTTTGTGTGTTCATGGCACCACCCACAAACTTTGGAATTCTGTGGTATGCATCAGATTTTTCAAAGAGATATTTTGCCAAGGACCTAGGAAGCTATCCTGATGAGAAAGAAAATGGAATGTGAAGCGAGTGCAGAAGCCAAATACTGAATTTCTTCTTCCATTTAATGCTTCCAAAGAGACCCTGCGAAATGCATATGCACAGAAAAAAAAAAGAAAGAAAAAACCTCACACATTTTACGCATTCTGAGAAAAATGTTGTAATACGTATGACCTTTGACTTTCTCATATAGGTGGTAATTTCTTATTAATATCAAAACATAACTTAGAACTTAATCCTTCTATATAAGAAGTGTCAGATTCAGTTTGGAAACTTTGAAAATAATGTTCTCCGTTGGGGAGTATTTAATAGTATCCTGCTATCCCAAGCAAAATTTATATAATTAATGAAAGTCCCTAATTTATTCCTAGAAAGTTGTTACAGTCTTAAGATTCTAACAAAAGCAGTTTTCCTCCTCCAGCTACAGATGATTCTAATAAAATAGCCTAATCCAGGGCTTCTCAACCCTGACATAACTAACTTCTAGAGCTTCATAATCCTGTGCTTTGAGGGGCTGCCTTGAGCATTGGAGGATTTTTAGCAGCATGCTGGTCTCCTTGTACTAGATGCAAAAAGACCCTTCCTCAAATTTTAACAGTCTAAAATATATCCAGACGGACCATTGCCGAGTGTCTTCATTTTCAGTACTATGAAATAGATTACCACAAACTCAGTGGCTTAGACATAAATTATTTTACCTTATTTTCAATGGTCAGGAGTCTAAGTTAGGAAGGTCCCCTGCTCCAGATATCACTAAGCTGAAATCAAAGTGTTGGCTGGAGCTTCTCTTCATATTTAGGGATCAGGATTCTCTTCCAAGCTCCCTGATTTAGGCACAATCACTTCCTTGTAGTTCTGTGAATAAAGTCCCCATTTTCTTGCCACCTATAGCCAAGAACCACTCTTGGCTTTTAGAGGCCAAGTTCTGTGACATATGACCCACATAGTCAGGTCACAACCTGGGTGTTTGTTTTCTTCTAAGCCAAAAGGAGTCTTGCTATCTGACTTTAAATCCCTTTCCAATGACTGATTCAGTCCTATGAAAGGCAGAAGAAAGTTCTTATTCTTTCTCTCTCTTTTTTTTTTAAGATTTTTATTTTTTTATTTGACAGAGAAAGACATCATAAGTAGGCAAAGAGGCAGATGGAGCAGGGGGAGAAGCAGGCTCCCTGCTAAGCAGAGAGCCCGATGTGGGGCTCGATCCCAGGACCCTGAGATCATGACCTGAGCCGAAGGCAGAGGCTTAACCCACTGAGCCACCCAGGTGCCCTGAAAGTTCTTATTCTTAAGAACATGCTATGTATCTACACATAACACATCATGTGGTCTGTAAATTGCTTTCAAATAGTTCAGCAATTAGTTGGTAGATAGATGGAAAGTTATGGGCTGAATTGTGTTCCCTAAATTTATATATTGAAGTTCTAAAACACCTCATAATGTGACTGTTATCTGGAAATAGGGTCTTTAAATAGGCAGCTAAATTATAACAAGTTTATCAGAGTGAGCTCAAAATCAGTATGACTGCTGTTCTTTTAAGAAAAGTAAATTTAAGCACAGATAGCTACAGAAAGAAGACAAGGTAAAGACAGAAGACAGACAGACATCAACCAAAGAGAAAGGTTTCAGAAGAATACAACCTACTCACAAAGTCTGTGGTTCTTTGTTATAGCAGCCCTACCAAATTAATACATATGGAGAGAGAGAAAGACAGAAAGATGATGGACAGATAGATAAATTGAGAGCAGGGGGAGGAAGAACACACTATAGTCTAGTAGTACAAATTTAAAACTAGGAATTAGACATTTCCATAACTATGCAGAAACTGAGGAAGAAGGTAACAGCTCGGTGAAGCACTGTGACAAGTCAGTGAGGCAAATACCTAAGGTCTCTACCTGAAGAACCAAAGTGGGTAGTTCTCAGAAGCTCAGTAAAAAGTCACTGAAATTGGGACGCCTGGGTGGCTCAGTGGGTTAAAGCCTCTGCCTTCGGCTCAGGTCATGATCCCAGGGTCCTGGGATCGAGCCCCGAATCGGGCTCTCTGCTCAGCAGAGAGCCTGCTTCCCTCTCTCTCTCTTTCTGACTGCCTTCCTGCCTACTTGTGATCTCTGTCTGTCAAATAAATAAATAAATAATCTTTAAAAAAAAAATAAGTCACTGAAATTCCTAAAAATTTCTAAGCAAGTGTTATAGACTAAATCACGTTCTCTCCAAAATTGGTATATTAAAACCCTAGCTCCAATACCTAAGAATGACTGTACCATAAGAAACAACCTTTAAAGAAGTAGTTAAAAGAAGCCCATTACACTGTTCTCTAATCCAATCTTCCTGGTGTCATTATAAGAGAAGATCAGAACACGCTAATTAAATTTTACAGGTGTCCTTACAAGAAAGAAGACAAACATTCAGAGAGGTGTGAGGATATACATCAGGGATGTGAGGGTACAGGGGGATGGTCATGTGAGGCCCAAACAGTTAGAAGGTAGCCATCTGCAAGGGAAGGGGCAGGGCTTCAAGGAGAAACCACTTACTCGGTCTGTGGCACTTCATTATGGAAGACCTGGCAAAGACAGAAGGGTATTGAACTGCCTCAGTCTGTAGCAGCAAAGCAACTGATTCTCAAGAGAGCGCCAGGAAAAAAAAAAAAGAAAGAAAGAAAAGGGTGCGCGGGAAGAAAGGAAAGTAAGAAGAAAGGGAGGGAGGGAGGAAAGTAGTGGCCAGGAAGTAAAAGATAATTTCAGGATGTAACTGTCTCAGGAAAATAACAATCTCCTTGTCCTGTAATTTCCAAATCTCATGTGATTCTGGGTACCACACAGGAAAGGGGATTCTGGAAAATAGAGTTTCCACCTTCTCTTCTGCATATAGAAGGGACTTTAGAAGATATTATTATTGAATCCAAATTGAAAACAGACATGAAATATAGGTATTGATCAGAAAGTATTTCCCAAATCTTAGTTAGCTTCCTATTATTTTTGTAGCTGTTTCTTCAGTTCCACAGTTTTATTTTTGTTATACTTAAGACTTCTTTAGTGCTCTTATTATTTCTCTTTTGAGAGGAACTTTCTTCCCAGGTGTTCTATTTTGCTCGGGGTTGCCTAATCCGTATTTTGCTTCTATTTTTCATTTGCCTACTAGGTCTTCCTGGACCTTTTATTTTCTCTTTCCTCTCTCTCTCTCTCTCTCTCTCCTCTCCTCTCCTCTCCTCCTCCTTCTCCTCTTCCTCCTCCACTTCCTCCTCCTCCTCCTTGCTTTATCTCCCAGGGTAAAAGGATTAATTTCTCTTTTGTCATGGGTTTACTAGTCAATAGTTGTCCGGGCCCACAGCAGGTGAAACACTCCACTTTAAGAAGTCTTCTAAGTGGCAAAGTGTAGGAGACGGAGCATAGAGCATAGAGGACTCATTGTGCCCAAACTCCAGCCCTTGGAAGATCCCTGACATACAAGATAAAGGCTCTCTTCAGTATTTGCAGCACATTTTTTTTTTTACTCTCAAAATTCTAAAGTAGTTGAGACTTCAAGCCTTCAAAGCTGTCCAGCTCTAGAGAAGTAGATAGGTGCATTTCAAAGTGTTAGGCAGGAGCTAGACATGAGCAGGGGAAGGAAAAACTAAACGCAGAGTCCCAAATCTTTAAAAGAGAATGATAGGGGCATGAACTGAAGGCAAGAGCTGTAATAAATAAGCTACGCATTAAAGCCTGGGGCACAACATCCTGATATAGTGGCTTCCAAGACCTTGAGGCTGACAGATCATGAGCCACAGGTGTGCTCTCCTCTTCCACCTCTGCCCCAGTAACCCCCAGACTCATTATAGTGCATCTGCATTGCAGATATAGCCCCAAACCTCAGGGAGAAAGGCTGCCTTGCCAGTAGGGTCAAAAACTCCCCCCTCCCAACCTGTGGGGGGAGTCCTTCAAATGACTGGAAGTAGTTGCCATTAGAAACCAACCCACTGTACCTAACAGCTTCTCCTAGCCCCAAGAGACTGAATTATATCCAATCCCAAAACAACCTGCAGCCAATTCCACCTCTTGGATCCTCCCTCATCTCCCATCTCCCACCTTGAGAGTGCACTTTCACTTTAATAAACTGCTTTGTGTTTCTTGGTTTCCTTCCTGCTGTCTTATTCTAGCCCAGATCCCCACATACAAGTTCTGTTGGGGAATTCAAAGACCCAGACCTCCATTGACACAACACAGACTCTCCCACCAGGAACAAAGGGTTGTCACACTATTGTCTTTCTTAGCCATGGAAAAATCAGAAAGTCACAGAGTCTGACATTCAATAACAAAAACAAAACCATAAAACTTTCTTTTCCTATAGCATGAAGTAGGATTTGACATTTTGAATTTCTAATAGTTCCCATAACTTATAGATTGGAATATATGACACAAATGACTAAATATTTCTTAGACTACAAACTATTCATCAGGCTGTATACACTGGCTAATTATCAGAACTGTTTAGGCTTTTTTTTTTTTTTCACTATCTAAAAGTTTAAATTTGTATAAATAAATTAATAAATGAGAGGACCAGATCTCAAAAGGAGATGGATGAACAGAGAATAAAAAAGGATTCCTCATTTGTCATCTGGCTGAAATTCAAAAAAATCCAAACCAGGGAAGAAACCTCCTTTCTGGATAGTAGTTTTCTATTCTTTATACAAGCTGCCTTAATAATAGATAATTATAGCCTGTCTACACACTTCCTAGAGCTTAAATTGGGTATCATTTCCTTCATTTCCTGCCTTCAGTCACTTTTAAAATTTGTTGAAAAATTTTAAACATCTGCTTAATTCTACCGAAGAGGTGGCTATGTTTTCTTATAAATGAGGCAATCCATATGTTTAGCTTATTTCTTATATTTGTATATTCAGCATAGTGATTTGATAAAAATGGGCCTATACACTTAAGTCACACATTTATTCACCATTTGAAAGTCCAGAGAATTTTGTAAAATTCAGAAATTTAAGATCATGATTTTATTATGGCTAAAGAGATTACATATGAAGCCAGAGGGTCCTCTTCCATTTGATTTATTGGCTCCAATTACTATCTTCAGATTAAAAATGGGCAACCCACTTGTTCTGGGAGACAGAAGCCTTGGAAGCATCATGTCTTTCTTGCTTGTGAGTCAAACTTAGTTTCATTCTTTTGGCAGCTGCTCAAGCATATTACTACATAACTGGCACCAGCAGCTGCCTCTGCTGTGTAAACCATATGAACATCACGCAATCCAGATTCTCACCATTTCATTTAGTATTAGCTCACTTTTTTGTGCAATGAGGTGTGCAGTCTGTAGTCACAATAAAGGAAACCAAAAACAAAGGATGGATAATCTTACAATCTCGAATTCAGAAAACTTATGGTCCACAAATATTTTTTTTTCAGTATTTAAAGCTGACACAGTTTCACAGTTTCCTCAAAGCCATGTATAGACTTACTTCTCTATGTAGTTTTGGCTTGCTTGTAAATTAAAGGAAAAAATAAATTTTAAAAGTAATTTAAAAAAGCAACAATTACAAAGAGTCATCTTCCACATTCAACCTTAAAAAACAAATTATAAATCTATCTTTACCTTGTCAAGCACAATTTAAAATAATGAACAGGAAAGACATAAAACTAAGGAAAACTTTATCAAGATATTTCCTTGAGGCATATAGAGTTTCATCCAGTTGATGATGAAGTTAAGCTGAAATCTCTAATACAGAAACATATCTCCAGCATATCTCTTTTTGGTATCATAAACCAAACATTTAGCCATCTGCCCTTTCAGTGGGATGTAGACCTTTGGCCCATAATGGAATTCACCTTAGGTATGTTCTTTAAAAAAACAGATGTTCCTCTTAATCACACTCTGTTAAATGTGCAGTAAGCTTGGGAAATACATTCTGGCTGACAAAGATACATCTAGAGTAAACAAGACCATTTAGTTCTTTGCAACAAGTAACCCTGTCTGATCACTAATTCATTTATGTATGCACTTCCATGTGATAGTATTAAGTATCTTTTGAAGTCAATGTATTGAATTAGGGAAAATATATGATATGTGGGTCTCATAAGTGATATAATGCACACATATTCTAACACAGGGTAGTAGATAAGATAAATATGAATATAAATTGTGTAAGTATAAATATGTATAAATTAATGCATATGCATGAATGAACATACACTGCATAATTTGAGTTACTGTGGTTGAATTTAACTGTTACCAGAGTGCAAAATAGTTATTTTAAGTGAATGATTTTTACACTCTCCTCTCATGAAAACATGTATTTACTTATAGCCTGATTTATTTTCTTCATAATATTGAAGAGGCAAAGATTTTTAACGTTTTTCCTACCTATTCATTTTCATTATGTATCTCGCCATCAAGACACACATCGTCACAACTGGAATAAAACCCCACATGGATTTAGCCCTTTTACCAACCCATTTTAAATTACTCAAAAATATTAAAAAATATCAGTTAAAATATATCAAAAATTTATATTTTGTTGAAGATGTTGTGTCTGTATTCATAATGGCTATCTGTAGTTTTTTTTCCTTATAATATCCTTATCTGGTTAGGATATATGATTGTTAGACCGGTAAATTAAGTTTGGATGTGTTTCCTCCCATTCAATTTTCTGGAGAGATTATATAGAATTGAAATGAGTTCTGTGTTAAATGTTCAGTGGAAGTCACCTGTGAAACGATCAGGAACTGGGATTTACTTTGTTGGATATTGTACTATTCATGGTTGTATTTCATCCAGAATGAATTTTGGTAGTTTGTATCTTTCAAGGAATTGGTCTATTTTATCTAATTGATCAAATTTATTGCCACAGAATTGCTTATAATGTTGTCCTATTATTTTAATATCAGAGGGACATGTATTGTGCCTGTGTCCTCTTTCTTTGTTGGCCTTGTTGGAGGTTTATCAATTTTATTGATAAAAAAAAACTTTTGGTTTATTGACTTTTTTATTATTTGGCTTTCAATTTCACTGATTTCTATTCTAATCTTTACTTTCTTTCATCTTGCTTTAGGTTTATTTTATTTTTCTCTCTCCGGTACTTATGGTGAAAACCAGAGTTATTGATTTTAAATCATTCTTCTGATATGTGCTTGTAATGTTTTAAGTTTCCCTCTAAGCACTGTTTTAACTGTATCCCATAGGTGTTGATACATTGTTTTTTTGTTTTCATTTAATTCAAAATATTTTCTTATATTCCTGAGACCTCCTCTTTGGCTCATAGGTTATTTAGAAATGTATTACTTAATTCCCAACTATTTTGGGATTTTCCAGAATATTTTTGCTATTTATTTATAATTTCATTCTATTATGGTCAGACAGGATTTGTATGGTATCTATTTCTTTAAGTTTTAGATAATTACTATTTTCTTTGCTTTTTCTTCATTCCTGAAGTTACGAGATTTCTTCTGGAATCTTCTGTTTTGTTGGGTTTTCTTTTTTTTTTATCCTGAGGAACATCCTTTAGCTTGCTTGGCCTTTTTTTGCCCCCCCTTCCCAGTGTGCTAGTTACAGAGTCTTCTAGTTTTCCTTGGTCTAAGACTGTTTTTATTTTGCTGTCATTCCAAAAAGGTATTATTACTGGATACAGAATTCTAGGTTGGAAGAGTTCTTTACTTTTCTGTTTTTTGTTTTGTTTTGTTTTCATGGTTGATCTGGTTAGAGGTTTGTTGATATTTTAATTAAACTGACATCTTAAATGGTTCTAGTGTCACTTTGGTTTCCATACATTTTGCTGTGCGTAATAGGTTGTTTTTATTAAATTCATCAGGAGTGAGCCCAGACTCATTTACACTTATACAGAGAATTCAGGAGCTCTCCTCTCTAGCTCACTCCTCTCCAGAATTTCTCTTATACTTTCTGTATCCCAAGAGCCCCTTACCTAGTCTTCTGAACAGAAATATTTTCTGTTTATTTTCTCACTAATTTAGCTTCCCATGCTATAAATAAGCAGGAAAAAAATAATGGGAATTTCCCCAAAACTCTGTGGACCACGAGGTATCCTTCCAATAATTCCTCTGGCCAGGAAAATGGTTTTATCTTGGCTTTTAGGTGCCTGTGATATTCTTTTCTTTTTTTTTTCTTACCCTAAATTTTACTTTGCACACATGAATCCCAAAACCCTGATATGTTTATTACAAAAAATAAAATAATAAAGTATCTTAAGTAAAATTAAATATGATAACATCCAGTTTGGCAAGGGTGTGAGGGAATGCCATTCTCACATACACTTGATGGAACCATAAATTGGTATACCCACTCCCAAGAGTGATTTAGCAATCAATATCTTGAAGAGCTGAAAATATCCACTCTTGTACAACCCAGGAAATCCTCATTACAGAATATCTCCCACAATGGGCAAAGAAACACAAATATTATTCATTTTAGAATCATTTACCATAGCTAAAAATTGGAAATAGACTGAATGCCCATCAGCTTGAATGAGATCAGTAACGTCCTATATATTTATACAGTACTATATAGCTATGAAATTAAATGAAGTAGAATGCACTTCAGCACAGATGAATCTCACAAACATATTAATGAGTTTGAACAGTTGCAGAAGGACTTATAAAGCTAGTTACTTACATGAAATTTTAAAAAAGAAAAATCTGTACTTTCTATGGCACTTCACGTAAAAACCGAAGAGTAGAAGAATGCCTTTCAGATTCATACTAATGTTTATCTGTATGTAAAATTCTATGCTACTGGTGACTTTCTCCTTTTTAAGTCCTCTTCTGTCATGCATTCAGGAATATTCTTCTCTTAGGGATTTTATCCTATTCCAATAACTGCTCTCAGTTCACTGAGAAAGAAGTACCACTTCTTTCAATTCTACCCCATTCTTCTCTGGTCCCTCTTATTTTCCCAAATTCAATAAAAGTTGTGTTTGCACAAAAGTGACCCTTAAGCTCTCCTCCCATATTTCCATTTGAATAAAGTGTTTCCTGGAAATATTTTCCTAAAGTCTACTTTTTGTTGCCCAGTACACAGTTCTGTGATTTCACCATGAGCTACCACTGCTTACATTTACAGTTGTTTGGCAGGAAGTAAGCAAGTGAACCAGAAATTTGAAATTTTGCCAAAGAAAGTAAATAAAGAGATAAGCAATCTGTAAATAAACATAAGCTACATCTTTGCATATACCTATCTTCTTAAATGAAGTTTAAAAAATTATGTAATTTTAATGTGATTTTAAATGTTTTCTTAGAAAATAAAAATATTACACATGGTATCAATCATAAATTATACTATCTAATATCAGGTTCAAGTGTTTACAAAGTTAAAAATTATTTACTATTGTGGAAAAGAACTTTTTATGTTATAGTCTGTCTTATTAGATGAATTTCCTCCCCAAACAATAAAAATCTGTTTAATTAAAATTGGAAATGATGGTAATTAAGGTAAGATTACTTAAAACACAAATCTGTACCCTCAAAAGATTACTTTCTGATTAAAGTGTGAATAAGTGTAATATTTTGCCTATTTTCAAGTAAAAGCCAGAAAATTATTTAAGCTGCTTTAGCAGTGGTTTCTTATTCAAATATTGAATATAGTAAAAAAATAAACTTTATCTATGAGTATTTTCAGGCTCCAAACTATTTTTTCCTCACATTTAGGATTGATTGTTATATTACTCAATTGCTGTTAGATTATTTCATACATATTTTATCTCATGCCATTTCTTATTATATGTTCTATGATTCAGACACACCTTTTATTTCCCAAATGGGCACAATTAATGAGATTTTACTATAGATACTGTAGTGTGAAAGCCAATGCTAATTAGCAGCTTTACCATACAGAAAGGTGAACTGAAATTTCCTGTGCCAGAATTATAAGAGAAGAACTTATAAACTTATAAAATACTGCATGTGGTAAGAAATAAAGGAATTGAATGGGAAAGAGAAAGAAAAATAGAATGAACAGAAGGTGCAATTTTTACACACGTAGAATATAAAATACAACACTTGAAACTAAGGAAATGTATAAAGCCTCCACTTACATTAAAAGTACTGTCCAGCAAAATTTGGTTTCACCTGTAATGGCTTAGGCAGGTTCTTATTTTTTATTTAAATCTTTTTCTCTTAAAATATACAGAAAGAGGGACACCTGGGTGCCTCAGTGGGTTAAAGCCTCTGCCTTTGCCTCAGGTCATGATCTCAGGGTCCTGGGATCAAGCCCCACATCTGGGCTCTGGGCTCAGCAGGGAGCTTGCTTCCCCTGCTCTCTCTGCCTGCCTCTCTGCCTACTTTTGATCTCTGTCTGTCAAATAAATAAATAAATAAAATCTTAAAAAATATATACAGAAAGACAATATTCTAACACTAGACATGTCCAAAGCTTAAAAAATCTTGACTGATATTGCAGGTCCCATGTATACAGTTTACAGCATACTCTTGACTACATTATATGTTTTGCCACTATATAAAAGATAAATTCCTTAAGGGATAATATTTGTATGATTCATCTGTATATCATGAGTAGTATCTAACACAGTGTCTTGAGCATAGTAGGAACAAAATAAACGCTTGTTGAATGTATGAGAAGACCATATTTTTCAAGGCATTTGACGCCTGAAGTTGTTGTGTATAAGTGTAACATAATTATCTTTTTTCCTGACTCCCAGCACTTAAAATGTACCTTGCTGCACTACTGGGCATCAATTTTTTTTATTATATTACTTGCACTAACCTAGGCCCATGGAAGAAATGAGATCTAAGATAAGAATACAGAACTGTGGGGTGCCGAGATGGCTCAGTCATTAAGCATCTGCCTTTGGCTCAGGTCATAATCCCAGGGTCCTGGGATCGAGCCCCACATCACGCTCCTTGCTCAGCAGAGAGCCTGCTTCTCCCTCTCTTACTCCCCCTGCTTGTGTCCCCTTTCTTAAAAAAAAAAAAAAAATACAGAACTGCAAGAAGGTGTGAAGATTTCCTTCTGAGTTTTTTTAGATTGTTAAAATACATGATAATCAGTTGATTTTAAAGAAATAATAAAATGTTATCCGTTCTAATGTCTGATCCCAATGCCTCTTGCCTCTCTGAACTGACATGCCAAACAATATTAGTTCCAATTTCTGTGAACTGAAATTAACTAACACATATTTATTGATCTCCGAGACTTCAAAAGGAGATAAACACAATATGCTAAATAGATAAAAGAGGATCTCTGTCCAATTCAGGAAACAAATATTCAGCCTGCCATCTTAGGACAGTATGATCAAAATTAGAAAATTTAGTGGAAACAAACATTGGTCTTCAAAAATCATGCCATGGACTGGTATGGTGACTATGTCAAGAAAAACATATTTTAACCTAGTGTATTTTCATCACTGGAAAAGATTTAAAAGAAAAAAATGTTAAAACTGCAAAGGCAATTAAGAACAGTATATGTTGCCAAATGAAGAGATTAATTGTATAAAATTATTTTTCACATATAGTCTTAATTTTCCCCAGTAGTAAATAAGAGAGCAATAAAAGAAGAAATAAACTAGAAAAAAAGGGGTTTGATGAAAAAATCATAGGACTGTAGTAAAAACCTTTATGTTCTATAAACAAAGAAGAATAGTCTCATATAAAATATTATTTTAGTTTTGGCATCTATGTCTGTAAATAAATCTATGATTAATTCTTTTAATTAAATTCCCTCTTTTGTTCAAACTGGACTTTAATTTCATTGATATGATAAAATAAGATCCCAGCATTATATATTTAGATGATTGTACTTGTCAATTTAAATGTACTCAAAGAAATTCTTATGATTTCAGCCTTTAAGAACTAGACATTCAAACCTGGGAAGGAAATGGTCAAACTGAAAGTTTCTTTCTAAGGCAGGTAGCTGATACACTTTTATATATATATATACAATTTTATATATAAACTGTATATGCTTAGTGTCTGTCAGCATCTGTCAACATCTGTCAACATCTCCACTCAAAGGTCAGTCGTATAGTGAACAAACAGTAAAACAAAATACCAGGGTCCTTCTGAAGATTTTCAGATTTGCATATATAATGAAAATGTAAAACTAGTCTTCTGAATATTTTATATTGTTACTTTTATTATAATGGGCTAATATTTACATTATTTAAAATACTTAAATATTAAAAATATGCCAGAGGTAACAGTGAACAAGTTGGATCTTTACCCCAGTTAAAAGAAGGGAATTTACAAGGGTAATTATTGAGATAAGGATTACTAACAATATTTGTTCTTTCTTACTAACTGCCATCCTAACTAAGACCACTGACAGAATTCTTTTGCAGAAACTGACCCAGACTCACATGCAGAAAGAGAGAAAAGAGTATTTCTCAGCAGTGAATGGAGTAGCAACACATGGAATTTTCAAAAAGCAAATTTCATTAGATTCTATGAAAGGCTTAAAAATTGACAACAGAGTTTGCTTGTCAGAAATGTTTCCATTAATCTCATTGATACTCCTAAAAATAACCAGAGAAATGGTCTTATTTGGACATTTCTGCTGCTAAAGAGGTAAATGGTTTATTTTCTTTTATTTAAGTATTGAAAATTAAGGTGAGAGAGTATATTAAACCTTCAAGTGTTGAGAATTCCAATTAATCTTCATCTTATGATGTTATATACTAAGTATCTTTGACCAATGAATGTTCAAAACTTCTCAAATGTGAAAGACAAAATTAAAATACTGTGTGAAAAATATATATTTTAGATAAGAACACATTAAAAACTATTTATAAAGGAAACATGATCGAGCCATCATCAATGAAAACTGTTTCAAATGTCAAAAGAAGGCATTGCAAAGATTATCAGAAACACAAATTCAAATACAGAAAAATGCTGAATCACTTTGTGAATTTTAGTAATTGCATACACACAGTGTCTTCAGTGATGACTCTTGCTATATAATGGTCTTCTAAATGATTCCACAGGATGCTGAGTAAAGTTAGTGGGGACTGTCTTAAATATTACAAAGCTGAAGTAACTACAGAACAGAGGCAGTATACTGAATATTTCAAATAGAGTGTAGCATATGTCTAAGAGCTTATGAAATAGCTAAATGCAAGCTTTTGCCTTAAATCTATAGCTTCCAGGCAAAAGTTCTGAGATAGGATTTATTTCCAGTTTTAAAAGAAATCTTTACTTTCAGAAAGTGTTTTAGCTTACCTAAGGGTTCATAGTTGGTGTTGGACAAATGTATAATGACATATTCACCATTATATCATAGAGTATTTTTGCTGCCCTAAAAATCCTCTGTGCTTTATCTATTCAACTCTCTCTCTCCCCTACTGGCAACTGTTGATCTTTTTATTGTCTCCAAAGTTTTATCTTTTATGGATTATCATATACATGGAATTATACAATATGTAGCCTTCTCAGACTGGCTTCTTTCACTTAGTAAAATGCATTTAGGGTTCATCCATGTCAGTGGCTTGATAGAGTATTTCTTCTTAAGACCAAATACTCCATTATCTGGATGTACCACAGTTTATTTATTCATTCATCTACTAAAGGACATTCTGGTTGCTTCCAAGTTTGGGCAATTACGAAGAAAGCTGCTATAAACATCCATGTGCAGGTTTTTCTATGGACATAATTTTTACCTCTTTTAGATTCATACCAATAAGCACAATTACTGGACTGCATGATAAGAGTACATTTAGTTTTGCTAGAAACTACCAACCAAAGTAGTGGTACCATTTTACATTCCCAGCAGTAATGTATGAAAATTCCCATTTGATATTTCTATGTTCCAGATTTTGGCCATTTAAACAGGAAGCATCTCATTGTTTTAAGTTGACTTTCTCTGATTATGTGTTGTGTGAAACATCTTTTCATTAGGTGTATTTGTCATCTGTATATCTTCTTTGGTGAAGTGTCTGTTAGGGACTTCAACCCCTTTACATCAGGTTATTGATTTTCCTTTTGTTGAGTTTTCAGGGTTCTTTGTATATTTTGGATAACATTTCTTTATCAGATGCTTCTTTTGTAACTATTTTCTCCCAGAATGTGGCTTGTTTTCTAATTCTCTTCAAATTGCTTACCATAGAACATAAGTTTTTAATTTTAATGAAGTCCAGCTTATCATTTCTTTCATGAATCATATCTTTGGTGGCATATCTAAAAAGTCATCTAGGGTTTCTCCTATGTTATCTGCTAAGATTTTTATAATTTTGCACTTTATGTTTAGGTCTATGACCAACACTGAGTTAATTTTTGTGAAAACTGTAAGATCTATGTCTAGATCCATTTCTTTTTTTTTTTTTTTTTTTTTTGCAGGAGACTGTTCAGTTGTTCCAGCATCACTAGGTGAAGACACTATCTTTTCTCCACTGTATTGCCTTTGCTCATTCTTCTGTTTTTCAGTTTTTTTTTTTTTTTTTTTTCTCACTGCTTTTCTCATTTCTCATTTAAGATTTAGAGGTTTCTTTTGTCATATCCCAAGCTCAGAGATTCGGTCTCCTAATGAGATCATCAATGGCATTCTTCATTTCTGTTACAGTGTTTTTGATCTCTAGCATTTCTTATGTATTCTTTCTTAGAATTTCTATCTCTCTGCTTCTATTAACCCCTTGTTCTTATAAAATATCCACTTTTTTCCCATTAAATCCCTGAACAGATTAATTATAGTTTTCTTATATTCTAAGTCTAATAATGCCAACATTCTTGCCATATCTGATTCTCGTTCTGATGCTTATGCAGTCAAACTGATTTTGTTTATTTCATCTCTTAATACATCTTGTAATTTTTTTGCTGAGAAGTTAACGTGATGTTATGGGTAAAAGGAATTATAATAAATAAGTCTCTAATAATGCAGTGTCAGAGTGAGAAGAAAGGTGAATCATTATGTGACTTACAAGTATGTCCCAGTCTTTTGGAAAACCTGTGTCCTTGAACTGTGAATTTCACCAGAGCTTCTCAAGTTTTGTTTTGTTTTGTTATTTTCTCCCCTTAGCTGGGACCAGATGGATAGAGGGGCTGGAATTGTATATTTCCCTTACCCAGGAAGGTTAGGCTCTGGAAAAAACCCTGGTAAAGTTAGACCCTGGTAAAAAAAGTTTCCCCTGAGGGCAAGCCTAGGTCAGAAGAGCAGAATGCTCTAGCATATTTCAAAATGGTTCCTTTCTCATTCATCCCAATAGAAATTCAAGGGGATTTTTCTCTGACACTCACTATGAGGAGTTGGTAGACCTCCATGAGGTCATATTCACACAAGTGTCAGGACCCTCCTATGACTAGGTCCTCCTAGAGTTTATGACACTCAGATTTCTTCACAAGATTTCTTCACACTGAGCCTCAGAAATTCATCAGAGTCCTGGGATCGAGTCCCACATCAGGTTCCCTGCTCAGTGGGGAGCCTGCTTCTCCCTCTGCCTGCAGCTCCCCCTTGTGTGCTCTCTCTCTCATAAATAAACAAAATCTTTAAAAAATAAAATAAAATATCTGCCTTAACTTTTTTACAAAAAATTTTGCTTCTAAAATTAGTGAAATTAGACACCAGCATTCAAGCCACTATTTTACCTGATAATCTCCACATTGTTCTTACTAATGTAGAATCAGGATATTGGTTTCACCCTATTAAAGAATGCACCAAAAATTTAACTTCACTAAGGACATTTATCCCACTAATTCTAGTAATAAGTCAAAATCTTAAAAAGTTGATCAGGCAATATTAAAATTGCAAAAAATAAATATTTTTTTCAAAAATAAGTATATATCTTTAAAAAATGAAGAAGAAAAGATGTTAGAGAAAACTGACAGCCACAGGACAACTCACAGAAAACAGCAAGAAAAAAACATTGCAAAGCGTTATCTACTCTGTGTTCCTCAGTATATTGCCATCTGTCTTCCAAAAGGGAAATCTAGTTGTTGGACTCATCAATCTGCCAATTAATTGCAAAGGCAAATGTAAGATTAGCCCAAATGCTTCCTGCTTTTTTTTGTGACTTATAAAACCACATAGTACAGTTGATAGGCATATGATAAAAATATATTACCTGTGATATATAAAATCAACCTTTGCTAGCGTTCATTCTTAGGATGATTACATCGGACTCTTAAGCAAATAATTTGAAACTTTAGAATATCTGATTAATTGAAACTTAAGGTACCAATGATGATAACACTAGCTATATTCCCCTAGTTATAACAGGGTATGTATTTATTTAATAAACATAGCATGGAATAGAATTATAATAATTTTAGCAAGTAAGACTCTAATTATATGAGCTAAATTAATCTGTTAATTCATCATGCAGTATCCATGTGAGTTTTTCTTTGGTAGAATCTCAAAAGTCTATGATACTGTTATTTTATATTAATTACTTAACTCTTATAAAACTTGTCAGGCCTGAAAAGAAATGCTTACCAAAGAAATGTGACACAACCAGGTCTCAGTGACTGCTATTATTATATTAAGAGATAGCATTTATAGTATTTATAACTTACAAGGAATTCCAAAATGCATTATTCTATTGACTGAACTAATCCATGAGAAAAAAAAATTGGAAACTGATATTTAAAAAGTTAAAATTCTTGCTCAATGTTCCATACAAAAAAAATGACATCTTGGCTCCCCTTACAGCTTTCATTTCCCAACTCTACTTCATATATATGACACAGACCTTTACAGTTTTTTTTTAACCTTTAAGTATTTACTGCCATGTTTCTCCTGCATTATTACAGAAAAATATCTCAAATAAAAGGAAATAATAATATATTCTAACTGCTATGTCATTCTTACAGTGGAGGAACTGAGACACAGAAAAGTTAAGCAACTTAAACAAATTCACACAGTAAATATAGGGCTAGTATTCAGGCTCCAGTGTCCTCACTACTAAGTGCTGCAAGAATCTCCCTTACAGTTAAATAAATAAACGTCTCCTGCAGCTAAATGATTTTCAAAATGCAATAAGTGAAAATATTTTGATTTTTTTATATCTTCCGCTGAGTACAAGTATATGCAGAGCTGATGGAGATAAAAAACAAGAGCCAACTAAATTGCAACAGAATGATTACCAAACACAAGACTTCTCTAAAAACAATATTCATGTGGGTATAAGTAACACACCTCATACTTAAGGCATAATTTTAGTTATCTCTTTAATATGACATTAAAATGAACATAGTTTTTGGGATGCCTGGGTGGCTCTGTCAGTTAAGTGTCTGACAGGCTTAGGTCATGATCTCAGGGTCCTGGGATGGACCCCAGCATCAGGCTCTGCATTCAGTGTGGAGTTTCTGATCCCTCTGCCCCTCCCCCTGCCCCTGCATGTTCAAATAAGCAAATAAACAAAATAAAAAATAAACAAATAAACAAAATCTTGATAAAATGAACACACTTTTTAAAAATATTTTATATACATAACAATAAAATGTAAGTATAAGAAAACTGAAATATACATGGCATTAATAAGAGTAATTCTGGCAGCTTAAATTTACATTTGTTTTCAAATGTAATTGAAAATATTAGTAATTTAATATTACCTTAAAATGGCACATACATTTGTTACACATATTTGAAGAAAACAAAAAGTGTTACTTTAAACTGAAACAAAATATCAAATAGACACACTTGTGAATCATGCAATTGATCATGCTCTACAGTTTCTAATATAATCTCAAGTGAATATGCTTTTCCTTTCCAGGTTACTGACTTTCAATTAAACAGAATTCAGCATAAATTAAGCAGTTACAGGTGAACAGCTGGACCTTAATTTCTTCATGTGACTTTTAAGTGCATGTATTTAAATTATTTAATTAAATCTGCACTGGTGTCTCAAACTGACAAACATACTGAGGGCTTAATGGAAATGAAATTACTTTGAATAACAGTAAAGTTGAAAATAAACTCTTTTTGCAGAAATTCTATGAAGAGCTAAGATTAAAGGCCTCTAATAAAACCTTGGCGTTTGAAAAACAAGAACCCAGAAAACTCAAATATTATTTTGAGTATACCATGTATACATGTATACTATGTTGAATGTGTTTCAACAATTCTTCAGAGGATCAAAATAGTAAGAGTTTTCTGAGTTGCATTTCCTCCTTTGCCTGATAGAACCATTGTGTTTGGCTTGAATATCAGAGAGGACTTATATATCTTTCTTCTGAATATAAGTCTTGCTATGCCTCTGATAAGCAAAGCAAATGAAATAAGCAATGGAGCCTTTTAGAACATTGGCTTGTGCTGTGCATCCACAAGTGATTTCTAAGGAAAAATAATATTCTAAGAAACTAGTTTGTGTGGATTTTCTTTCTCCCTTGGGTACCACATCACTTCCAATGTATAATCAGGAAGTTTGGCATTCATTTATAGAACTATAGGACTTTTCGTATCCCCCGAACAGACATTTAAGCTTAGAACGGGTCCATCATAAAGTTTCCTGGATTTACAACATTTCTTTCTTACTACCTATGAAAATCTTGCATCAACTCTCATTCACTCTTTCTTACTCCTGCTCTTATACAAACACAGACAAACATACCCAAAGCCTCATGCAGACATAAGAGCTGTGTGGTAAAGCCAGATCTCATCTGGACAGATCTATGCAAGACATTTGTGCATTACTATGGCATAACTTATGTCACACTCAGAATTTTGACACGCAAGATCAAAAATATAAGCACAGAACACTGTGACAAACATACAGAATGCCTTTTTTTTTTTTTTAGGGGAAAGACAGGTTTTTACAAATTGAGTTAGAAATAGAAATGTGGAAACAACAAAGAAAGTTTGAGATATGTGAATGACTTAAGACTGTTTTAAAAATTAATTTTAGATTTTAGAAGTTAAAAATAATTTCAGTCATATTAGCTTCCATTATAAATAGGATGAAGAAGGCCTATATTCCTGTTAAAAACATAATTTATATTAAGACAAACTATAGATCACTGTAGTAATTTTTCCAACTACAATAACCAATACAGTTTAAGTAAAAAGAAAAATAAATCATGGAGGTATAATGTATAGCATGGTGACTGTTGTTGATAACACTGTCCTTAATATTTGAAGCTCCTAAGAGATGTAGATCTTAAATGTTCTCATCACAGGAAAAAAAGATTTGTAACTCTATATGGTGACAGCTATTAACTAGACTTACTATGGTGATCATTCTACAACATATACAAATATTGAATCATATTGTACACCTGAGACTAATGTTATATGTCAATTATATCACAATTAAAAAATAAGTAAGTAAATAAAACCCAGCTCTTCCTCCTTGTTTTTCCCAACCCCAAAGAATGTGAACACCATTTATCCAAAAGCCCAAGTCAAGAATCTTAGTCATACTTGATTCTTTTCTTTTTTCATCCTCTAGATCTGTCAGGATATACTAGATTATACTGCAGTGTAGCAAACACCCCCGAACACTCAGTAGCTTAATGCAACAGAAGTTTATTTCTCACTCTGATTACTAAGCCAGAGGTGGGGCTCTGATGCACTTTGTCACACTGACTCCAGGTCCCAGGCTGATAGAGCAGCCACTATCTGGAACATTCTTGGTTACCAGAACAGAAAGAAAAGAACTCTAAAGGTTTCATCCTGGTAGTTTGGTGCTCAGAGCAGAAGCAGTACACATAACCTCTATCAGAGCTGATAACTGGTCCATCACTCAACCACAGGAGGCCAATCACACAACCCTAACTTATGCCCAGAAGGCAGAGAGTAGAAAAACTAATAAACAGCATTAATGACTACCACACTGTCTTAGGAGGGACTCCTCAGAAGCAGGCCCTAAGATGAGGATTCATGTTTAAATGATTTGTTAGGAAATGCTGCCAGGAATAAACAGTAAGAGAGTGAGGAGAAAGACAGAAAAGAGGAAGAAGGCACACAAATATTCAGCATCAAACAAAATCCCATGGAGGACAATTTAGGCTTAACTCTATGGAAGATTCTGGAGACAGTCATACCTCAGAGCAGCCTGGACCAGGGACAAGGAAGCTGGAGTAGTTATGGTTCTATACCAGGAGCCATTTGCTAGGGCTTCTCCCAGGGAGATGTAAATCCCAGTTATCTCTGGCTCTTCTTGCAGATGCTGGCTATTAGAAGTGAAAGCACAGCATGAAAATGGTAAAGTGATCTGAAAACACACAAGTGGAACATTGATATCATCTGCTACACACACCCCTCAAACCAAAAATAAATAAATAAATAAATAAATAAATAAATAAATAAAAATGTTATAAGACTATTTTTCTTTAAAACAGAAACATTTTAGACTTCTAATTAAATATAATCTTCCCCCCCATCATTTTTAGGTTTATAATTCAAGTCAGAGTTCAATTTAAAAAAATAATTACAGCCCATTAATTTACTAATTTTGAATTAATTTTCTGCTTAATTTGTTTCAATTTTCATTGTCCCACAGATAATTCAAATCTCTTGACTGAGAACCTTCAGTCTGAAAACATGTTAATATTTAATATAGTATTTTGCATGTATTCAGTTAATAGCTATGACGGTAATGACAAAGATAATTTTTTTTTTTCAGTCTACAAAATGTGTCAGGCAAACTTAACATCGCCCCTGGAGTTAAGATGGAAGAAAATTTTACTATATATTCTTCTTTCAAAACTTCAGAAGAAGATTCAGAATAGAATCCAATGAAATCAGACTTTCATCTTTAAATGATTTTAGATATGCTTAAAATGTATTCTGTAATGATGATCAATATAAGTGTTGATTCTGTTTTGACAGGTCAACATCACCTACAATAAATATTATGAATTACTGGCAAGGTTTCTTCATTATTACTGAGTCTATATCCCTTTAACAAGTTCATGTCAAAAATGTTAAGGAAGGTGTTACCCAGCGTTCTAATAAAACAAACTCTCATCTCAAATGATTTTATCCAAATCAAAACCCTTAACTTTAAGGCCTACTATATTGCCATTAATAAGTTTAAAATAAATTCCATAATCACATTATAAAGAAATGATTTATAACCTGAAGCATGAAAAGTAGTAATATTGAAATAAAGTCATTCTATTTTGACTATTTGAAATGATACTTTAACTACAAAGTAAACTTAGTTGTCAAAAGAATGAAATCATTTAAAATGCCTGGAAGGTCAGATACGTAGTTGGATATCAAGTAAAATTCTTTTATTTAAACTGAGAGAATAAGGGCCACAGACAGTGTCTTTCTCTTATTGAAACTAGAAATGATGACTACAAAGATTAATCGACTTAAAGAAAAAAACAAAAGTGACAAGGATAAATACAATTAATATTATTGATTAACACAAGTAAATTAAGAAGATATAATCTTGCAGGTAAGATATATACTCAGTATTCCTATTAGATGTCTACAATGTAGTTAAGAAAGAGCCAAAGATACACAGGAGACAACTGCTTTAAATACACACATGAAATTGGTAGGTTACTCAGGTACAGACATGATGATTATCTAGATTGGTAAGGAATTTGTGATTGTACTAAAGCCTCTATTCAGTCTTTCCAAGAAAATATTCCACAGATATCTCAATGTTTGCTTTGTTAAGGAAAGATACTATTGGATTTATAGCTAGAGTAACTGATTCCTTGAGCTTCTCCTTCAATGAAAGTAAAAAATAGCTTCTGGGGAGTGAGGTCAATTCATGAGTTCAAAGCCAAATGAAATAAAATAGAAAGTGTAAAAATATTTAAAGACAAATATTGGGTAAAATATACCAAAGCGCCATGGATTATTCTTAAATATTTTACAAATATTATCTGAGCTCCAATATGCACTTGGCCCTCTAAAAAAATCCCTGAGAATTGAGCAGTGAACCCCATTCTTCCCACCTTCATAAATCCTGTATTTGTGTATGTATATGAGTCAAATTCTACAAAAGGTAATTATAGAATGCTTAAAGAGTATTATACATAAGATGAGAATTGCTTTTTTTTTTTTTCTTTCCCAATCAGTGTCCTTCTAATCCATCCCTACAGTATGTTTTTCCTGCATTTAACAAATTCAGTTCCAAGACTACTACATCTAACAAAAAGCCCCACAGGAATTCATATGGCCAATTCTTTTCTTTCATTAGAGGGGAATTTAAAGAAATGAAAATAAAGGCAGACCACCTTCTTTCAAAATCTTTCCCTTACTTATCTCCTTCAGAGAGTCATTTACACCAAAAGAGTGTTTTCACCTGTGTTTTGAAAGAGTTAATGATGTCATTTTGTGTTTGACTTTCCGCTTCACTACAAGAGACATTAGAGCTTCTTGAGATATTGTCCATTAAGTGCTTTCAAAGAACTACAGTGGAAAGCTGCCTAGTAAAATGAAGTATCACATTAGTATAGAAGGGTATTCTCTACTTTCCTGAGATTTCGGCTTAAGAGGCTGGTCATAATTTTGTTACCTGACTTTCTCAGGCTGGAGTATATGACATGCTTTTTCATTAGCAATCCGCGTATTTTTGACAGAGCAAACTTCCACTATAGCTGACCCCATCTCACATTGACATTGAGAAGGAAACACAAATTCTGCTCACATGAGTGGTCCTTGTACACAATTTCCTTAACAAGTTTTGGGCTAGTATCACTTTAAGAAAAATTACTATTAGTTATGACAGATCAAAAGTCCACCAAAACTGCTTGATAAAATGTGTGGGGTGCAAAAGCCTCAGGTTCAGCAACTAAAACTTTGTTTTATGATGATGACACAACACACTTATTTTTCAAGCCTATGCTTCCCACCTTGACAGTCCGCTGATAAAAGCGAGATATGAATTATGACTTTGGTAGCTTCCCATTAAGACTTCTATTCCCTTTAAGCAACACAGTCCAGCAAAGCAACTGAGTCAACATAACACTTAGACATTTTAGCATTTTAAAAGGCCACAGCTGGGTTTAAATGCCAGAGCAAGAAACAAATTCTCAGATCTATCTGCTCTTATCTGATACCGTGAAATGTAACCTGAGTCTATTTCAAAAGCATCCTTTAGGCTATTCCACCCCTTATTCTAACCACTAGTAAAATAATGTTAATATTTACACAATAGACTTAAATGATATATTAAATAAAATGAATTCAATCTCCAACCTGTTCTATGTATCATGTATCTTAAATGTAATTGTATAGGACCATGTTTACTCTCTTTTCTGGTTTTGTTTTGTTTTGTTTTAGTAGTTCCATGCCCAGCACTGAGCCCAACATGGGGCTTGAACCCATGGCCCTGAGATCAAGACCCAAATTAAGATCAACAGTCAGATGTTTAACCAAATGAGCCACCCAGACACCCCTCTGTTAAATGATTTTAAAAGTCAGTTTGATGATATCCTGACCATGTCACAAAGTGAATATATAATCAACATGATGAACTTGGTATGATTTAGAAAAAGTAAAATGATATACTCACTTTATAAAAAATTAATGTTTGATTAATTAAGGGTATAGTATTTTTTTTTTCCTTTTACCAACCTGTCCCAATTTCCCCACCCCCAGCCCCTGGCAACCATTTTTCCACTCTGTTTCTATGAGTCTGGCTTTTTTTTTAAAGACTCCACTTATCACTGATACCATGTAATATTTGTCTTTCTCCTGTCTTGATTTATTTCACTCGGCATAATGCCCTCTAGATCCATTTGTGTTGTTGCAAATGGCAGGATTCCTTATTTCTCATGGCTGAATAACATTCAGTGTGTGTGTGTGTGTGTGTGTGTGTGTGTGTGTGTGTGTCACATTTTATGCATTCATCCTTGATGGAGACCTAGGTTTCCATATCTTGGCTATTGTGAAAATGCTGAAATGAATACAGGAGGGAAGATTATCTCTTTGATATCTTGCTTATATATCTTTTGAATAGATAACCAGAAGTGGGATTGTTGGATTACAGGGTAGATCTATTTTTAATTTTCTGAGGAATATCCATACTGTTTCTATAGTGGCTGCACCAATTTACATTTCTACCAATAGTGCACTAGCGCTCTCATTCATCCACATCATGACCAACACTTCTCTCTTGTCTTCTTGATGATTGCCATTCTAACAGGTGTGAGGTGATATTTCACTGTGATTTTGACTTGCATTTTCCTGATTATTAGTGATGTTAAGAACATTTTACCTATTGGCCATTGGTACATCTTCTTTGGAGGAATGTTTACTTAGTTCTTCTGCCTATTTTTCAAAATGGATTGTTTTGTTTGTTTTCATTTCCTTCCTTTGCTACATTTCTGCAATTGTAAAATGGAGTCTAACTAAGGAAAGGTACGCAAATGGCCATTGTCCCTAGTACACACTGATCACTGCATTATATTTAGCTATAAAAAAACAAAGCATTTTGTGAGACAGAACTTTTATTTTTCTTTAAAATTATTATACTAATTGTTAAGAAAACTGAACATTGAAAATGGCCACCCATTTCTTTTTTTTCCTTTAGTTTTTATTCAAATTCCAGTTAATTAACATACAGTGTAATAATAGTTTTAGGTGTACAATATAGTGATTCAACACTTACATACAACATCTAATGCTCATCACAGCAAGTGTACTTCTTAATCCCCATCACCTATTTAACCTATCCCTCCACCCACTTCCCCTCTGATAACCATCAGTTTGTTCTCTATAGGTAAGAATCTGTTTTTTGCTTTTCCTCTCTCTTTTTTTCACCTATGATCATTTGTTTTATTTCTTAAATTCTAAAACAAATGATCATAGGGGAAAAATGACCACCTTTTTCTATTTTTATCTTAAAATCTCTAGGACTAGATAATCACTAGTCTTATAGGAATCACTAGTGTGGTCCTTATTTTTACTTATAGGAGTATACATGAGGACTATGGCACATAGTGTGAACAGACGATCTATGTTCAGGAAGTGGACTGAGCTTTATTCTGTAAAAAGAGGAAGTCATTTATTCCCCCATATTCCCTGGAATATGTTTTTTGAAGGACAGAATAATATCAGAAGAGGCAAGGATTTTTCTGACAAGAAAAATACTTGTATTCCTATGATTTTTTTTACTGTGAATTTAAAGTATTTAAAATTTCTGATGTCTGAGGTGACCCTGAATGAGGCTACTTCAAAGAAGGGAATCCCAAAGGCCCCAAATAAAAAGTTGGAGTAAGAGTGACAGGAGCTCAACAGCTGGGCAGGTCTCACTCCAATACTCAAGGCCCCCCACTCACCCCCAAAGACATGATTTGGGTAAGAATGATGTGCAGTTGTGGATACAAACTGGAAGAGCTTTGTAGAAAAAGAACTGTAATGTCAGCTAGGTTCAATATGGAATACTTACTGTGATAGGAACACTAGGGAGAAGACAAAGTCTTTCTCTGACCCCAGAAGCTTGAAATGTTACTTAAGAATTGGATGTACTTAAGAATTATCAAGGGATAATGGTTTCTAATCGTGGATAAGATTTCAGTGTGACTCTTGCTATATTAGACAGGATCTATAGTGACGCTTCCTGAATTTAGCAGTATCTTGCTTGGGGAACTGAATCCTAACAGAAAAATCATGGGATCCTGACAGCAGCGAAGACAGAGGAGAAAGAGTCAAATGACAGGTGACCAAACATTTCAATTCTCTCTCTGTGAATGAGTAGTTATTGTAACTACTTCAACAATGTAATCACATTTGAAATTCTTAATCTTGTTATTAGAGGGAAACCCCACACAGGAAAGAAATATTTAGGAGAGTTGGAATCATTATGATTAGGACAATAGAAAATTGAATTTTATTAGATGATGTAAATGAAAATGTGTTGAGTGCTTGTGTGTGTGTGTGTATGTGTGCATGTGTGCATGTGTGTGTGTGTCTTTTGAAAGGAAATATTTTTTTGTTCCAGTAATCCTTTGAGCACTTTAACCAAACTGGATTTCTGTATGTACTGGTGAGAATTATTCAATATCATATTCTTTTGCATAATTCCAAGTATAAATTTAAACTTTTTAGCCAACTCTTTAGAAAAATTATGTTCACATATCATGTTCTCCTATACCCAATACATTCTCATTTTTTGCTTATTTTTTGAAAAATTAGTGAAAACATGCTAGTTTTTCTGAAATTGCTTATGTATAATGCATTTGCATAATGAATTACACAGTTTTATTTTTTAAAATTCTCAAATATGTAAATGTCTCAAAAGTCATCTCAATTCATACCCTCTCAGTTCTGACACAAAACCACTTTACCTTGCCAGGATGGACACGGACATGGGGAATAAATTGAATTTATAATATGTAGATCAGAATTAGTGTACTACTAACTACTCATTATGAACAAGAATTAGATATTATACTAGAAGTATATCCTAATTTTAAATTAACAATTGTTCTAATTTCAGTTATTTTTACTTTTTATTATGGGGAATAAATTTTATATAACAGTAAAAAATTTAAAAATTAAAACACGACTTATAAGCAAAAATTGTACTTGTTTTATATAAAATTACTTGTTCCAGATTTTCAAGGAAACATTAATCACTCAGTGAAAGAGTTCAATAAGGCCAACCATTATTATTATGGAATTATTTACCTAGATTGAGAGGTTTCTTTTAAAATACAATTGTTGAACAAGTTACAATAATTTGTTCATTCATTTTATTAGTGATAAATCTTCTAATATGTTGTCAAAAAATTAAAATGAAATTTTATCAGAAAATGTAAATATAACATTAATTATGTGTTCTATATAATTAAAGAGACTGATGATTATTAAATAAATTTTCAGTGAAATTTATTTCATCATACAGCTTAATTCAGAAGTCATTGTTATAATTTAAATTACAAAATTAACTACCTATTTCAACCCGGCAACATACTGTCATATATCTTTCATATACAATCTTGACTCTTCTGGAGAAATGAAAAGAAAAAAATGAAATAACATAAAGATTCCAGTTGGGTGAGATCCAAACTGGATTTGTAATAGTGATTAATCCATTCTATTTCATTCTGGGACCAGATCTGTACACTAACAACAAATGGGAAGTTTAGGCTTAATGATGTTCTAAGGTGAGGGGGAGGCAATAGTTCCTTTAGGAAAGGTCTCATAATTATATATATGATCACATTACAAAAAATATATATTTTTTTTCTCCTCATTTACTACTGAAAATTTAGTTCACTATGAAGTATTGAGGTTTACTTAAATGATCTGAACTCTTGTTCACTAATTCCATGGAGAATTTTATGATAAGTCTAGGCAGTTAGTGATGGTACATATTTGTATTAGTGATGGCATACTTTTAAATTAATTCCTTATTTTGAATTCCAGTACCAAGGGTACTCTTTTTTTCTAAAGTCACTGGAATACAATTAGCATATTTATTAACATGATCCCCTGTTAGCGTCTCTAATAATATTTTATCCTAATATTTGTTGCATTCCTCAGACAAATCTGAAGCTTTTTTAAATGGTGATTTCGACTGTATTATAAAGACTAATATCTCCCAGGTTGGTTTCACTTTTTACCAATTCAGTGTATAAGTAATTATGAAAAAGTTCATAACAGGTCATTCACCCTTTGAATTCTATCATCCTTTCTGTAGATACTAGCATTAATTTGTTCAAATAAGGCTACTTACTGAATATCAAGCCAAAAGTAGTCAAAATAACAATGAAATTAATCATGGAAATGTGTGTGCATGTATACATATTCTTTCTGCCACAAATTCTTAAAATAAAGACATGAAATCAAATATTTCAGCTAAACCTTTTAGGTTGAGTCAAAAATGGATTTTGTATCCTGCTCATATCCATTCATGAACTGCAGGATACTTAAATTTAAGCTGAGTTTATATAACCATTGATTTAGCATTAAAAAAAATGAATAACTAAAGTTTTATAGAATTCCTTATTTATTCTAAACTCCGTATAGAATTTGAACTTTCTAAGAGAAGTGGTGAGAAGCTGGATAAAGGGAAGCATTTTTTGCTTGTTATCTTACCAAATGGGAAAAAATGTGGGTTTTTGTAATACAATTTTATAAGTTCAGATTAAAATATTTTTCTGAAATATTTAAAGGATGAGCCATTACATTTATGTTGGTTCATTTATTAATTGTTAATAATTGTGGTTTTTAATAGTGTATCCTAATTATAGAGGAGCATATATGTAAAACAGTCTTTGACTTCAAGAGGGTTATTGCCTAAAGGGCAATCTGACATATGAAAGAATGTAATATACTCTGAGTGACATTCGCTCTGATAATAGAATACGGGAACACAGAGTATTTGAGTGAAGGTTAGAAAAGATTATTTAGAGGAAGAAACGTTTCATAAGAATATTAAATAAACAGTAGGCATTATTCAGCCTTGAAAGGGTCATGAGGCATTCCAAACAAAGGAATGAGCATGTATGAGAAGAACAATAAAACGGTAAAACAGTCTGCCACCTTCTGAGACAAAAAATACTGTGTCTTAACTTGGTGTATGTCATTGTGTATCCATTTCTGTGTGTGTGTGTGTGTGTGTGTGTGTGTGACAAAGAGGGAGTGAGTGACAGAAGACAGAGAATGTGACAGACCTAAAGATAGGTCTGAATGTCTAGATATAAAATCAAAGATTAGATTATGATAGTTTCTTGATTACTATGTCAAGGTAGACAATCAGAACTCACAAAATATATTTCAACACTGTTTGTCCCACAGAAAGCACTCAGTAATAACACTGATACTATTTTTATAATATCTGCAATGATGCTATGCTTAGTCAGTATGTCCACATAAGGAAAGCAAAGCTCAGAGAAGATTAATAACTTGCTCAAAGAGGGAATAGAAGAATTTAAACTAATACCAATCTTTTTTCCAAAGTCTGTAATATTTCATAAAGCCCAACCATTTCTCATTATTAAGTGTACCTTTGGAATATTCTCTGATGGAGAATGGACATAAGAAAGATGAGACTACCAGTTACGGGCTCTTTAAGAATTCAAGAAAAGAAACAATAAATGATTAAACTATGATAATAAGAATGGAGAGAAGTGTATGGGATCTAAACAAGTTTAGGAAATGAATATGCAACGTTGGTCAGCAAAAACACACTGGACACCTCTTGTGCACCATGTCAAGATCCATCTTCCCTTTTCACCCTAGCCATTACTTCACTATTACCATCAATGCAATCACATACTAAAATTTGGAAATTCATTATTATTTGGGCCACACTGTTCTCCTTTGACTGCCTTACTTTGTTTCCTCATCTATGAAATGGAATAAAAATTTAAGTAAATGCATGCAAATGGCCACTATCCTAGCACACACTAACCACTGCATTATAATTGGGTAAAGAAAAAGAAAAGAACCTGAAAGAACCTACTGAGGCAGAACTTTTGTTCTTTATTTTTATTATTATTGCTAAATCCCACATTGATGCATGTATGTCAAAAGGACACAGGAGCCAAATAAAAGAGCACCCATTATACAAAGTGAACAATTTAAACTAGAAAATAAAGTGTTGGTTTATAGCTCCAGGTATAAAATAAAACACCCAGCGGTCTATACTAATACAATATATAATTACACAAATAAATACAAGCATAAAGGAGAATAGACAAACATTCCATACAGAAGACTTCCAAACAATTTATGTAGATATTTTCCCCTCAATGAAGTGGGATGAACCGACCCACTTCCTGAGTGTGGACTGCACATAGTGACATTTTCCCAAAGGTATAGTATAAAAGGAGGAAAAGAGTAACTTCACATGAGAGAAACCAGACAAACATTACCTCAGCCAGTTTGTCCATGTTAATATGAAAATTACTCAAGTTGATAATGTGTGCTCTCTTGATGGTAATGTCACTTTACCTCTAGTTTTCCTCCCCAAAACCAATAATCTCAGATCAACATGATAAAAGGTCAGAAGAATCCCAACTGAAGGATATCCTACAAGATATGTGACCAGTACTCTTCAAAACTGTTAAGGACATCAAAATCAATGAAAGCCTGTAAAACTGTCAGTCAAGAGAGCCTAAGAAAACATGACAGCTAAATATAATGTGGTATCTTTGATGAGATCTTAGAAGAAAAAAAGGAGAAAAAGGTAAAAACTAATAATATTTGAATAAAGTATGGACTTTAGTTAAGAATGTATCAATATTGGTTTATTAATTTTGACAAATGTACTATATTAGCATAAGCTCTTAATGACAGAGAAAACTGTATGCTGGTTATATAGGGATTCTCCCTACTATATTGGCAAATTTCTTGCAAATCTGAAACTATTCTAAAGCAAAATGTTTATTTAAATGCTCCAAAGTTTTGCTTTGACAAAGACATTTCACAGGAAAATGAAAAGATGAAGCTACAGAGTGGGAAAATATTTGTACACCATATATCCAGGAAAGAATTTCTATTCAAAAAATTTAAAGAACTCTCAAAACTAAAGAGTAAGAACAGAAACAATGCAGCTTAAAAAAGGAGGGGGAGATACTTCATCATAGAGGAGATATAGATGGCAAATAAGCACATAGAAAGATATCTGACATCAATCAACAGGAAAATGCAAAATAAAGCCACAATGGCATGCTACTTTGTGTCTATTAGAATGGCTAACATTAAATACAGAAGGAAAACCAAGGAATTGAAAGGAACTCATATTTGACTGGTAGGAATGCAACACGGCAAGTACACACTGGAAAACCCTTTGGCAGTTTCTTATAAAGTTAAACATGGGCATATCATCTGATCCAGTAATCACACTCCTGCATATTGACAGGAGGGAAAACAACAACTCTATTTGTCATCACTAAAATCTAAAAACAACCCTCTTCCCTTTCAATAGGTAGATGAACAAATTGTCGTACAACCATACTACACAATATTACTATGCAATAAAAATGGAATGAACTACTGATACAATGCAATGACACAGATGTATCTCAAAGGCATTATTCTGAATGAAAGAAGCCTGTCTCAAAAATGTATATACTGATTCTATTCAGTATATATGGCATTCTCATATAGACTAAACTGTAGCTGTGAAGAAGAAATCAGTAGTTGCAAGAGTTAGGGGCTTGGGGTTAGTATGATTCTAAAGAAACAGCAAGGAGTTCTTTGCAGAGCAAAAACTATTTACCATCTTGATGGTGATGATGGTATGAAAACCTATACATGTGTTAAGTTCACAGAACTATATACCAAAATAAAGTCAATAAAACATCCAGTGAAATAGGCACTGAACAATTACAAGTGTTACTTGTTACAAAAGGAAAAACAGACAACAATTTGAGAATACATAGCAATATTTAGTACATTGTTTAGTACATTTAGTACATTTGGTACAACACAAAGCTTGAGTGTATAGAAGATAGTTTCAGAGGTATCCCACGGTGGAATGAGTGGGAATTGTGCATAAGAGTGCAGAAAATATTATTAGGCAAATGAAAAGACAATGAGAACTAAAACCAAGTGAAGATTTAGAAAACTGAGGGCAAACTAGCATATCTGTAATATAAAGTAGAAGTAAGAGAAGGAGTTAAGGCTGGAAAGATGGGAGGCAGCAGATCTTCAAAGACCCTATAAACCAAGGAAAAGCATGTAAAACTATTGGTGGCTAAATTTATTTTCTTAAAGATTAACCAACTTAGACTACAATATATCTTACTGCATGAAGACATTGCTTAAAGTAGCAATACCCACTGGGCTTAATTTATAAAGCAGTGAAGTGTTACCAAGCTAATTTTATACCAGTTTATATGGGAAGAAATAGATATATTTTTATTACCAACACTGTTACAGTGGCAACCATGCTTAGACCTAAATATTAATCACCAATATCACATATACCATACATAATTATGTTCATAAATATGAAAATATGAATACATAAAATGTACAAATAGAAGTACATATATAATGTAAATTTTAGGAAACCATGAAATCTTGTGGCTATAAGGAAGCTTAATGGTCATCTCTTCCAAACTAGAATACTGTTTCATAGGATGGTTATGTAAGATAATTTAAGAAGCATGCAGAGAAATATTTAAAACTTTAAGAGCTATCAATTTATTTTAATATACAATAGAAAAAAATAAGCTATTACTAGCATACAAATGCCTGGATTTCAAGAATATGATAATTTATATTGAAACCAAGATTTTTGTAAGTAAATAGAGCTGATTTTTTAAAAAAATGTTAATTTAATAATAGAATTCTTCAGGCAATATAAAATGAACTGAATTTTTTCTTGTGACCTACAGAGGTGTGAGCATGAAGTGATTGTAATTTAATTGCTTATGCTGATGAAGACAAACAAGGGATGTTACCATCACTACATTCATATATCTCCCTAATAAGGGAATAGATGTCATTCTGGACTCAATGTAGCAGTTGTCCTCCCCATTAGAATGGGCCAAGGATAAGTAACATCGCTACCATTGCCTTCCATCTTCATCTTGTCTATCTCCATGGCAATGAAGAAGAAAATGGTGTTCTAAGAAACAGAGGCTATTCAGGGAAAGTATAAAAGGTTCAAGGTTATACAAATGGAGAAACCACTTCCTCATTCAATAACTCATAATAAAGCTACTCTTCCAAGTTCTCATCCCTTTAATGTGAATCCATTTATCCCATGTACTTAGTTTTTTTCTTTCCTATTCAGTACAACAATCCCCCCTCCTCCCACCAAATACTTAAATAGGTCTATGTGTTGTCAAGGGAGAGGTCAAGCACGTATTACAGTTATTATTCTGGTGGTTGGAATTACCAGAAAAATAAAACACCTATGAAAATGGCTCGTTATCCAGGACTTTATTCTTTCTATCTATGCCATAAATTAACACTTCCAGATAGCACTCAGTCACAAAAGCAAGATCTTAAAAAGCATATTTCCCCCTATTCATCAACATTAAATTTGTTTGTTTGATCGTTTAAATATCTCTTATCTCAATTTAGAGTATGATCACTTTTTAAAATTTTATTAAAACTGGATTTCTTGTTTTTAGTCTTCTTGTTTACTAACAAATGTGGTCATCAAAATTGAAAAGCTAGCTTTAAGCATTCACAAAAACCCACATTTATTTAGCTACTTAGAAAAGAATTCTGCTCCTTTTTGTAACCTCTTCCCTCTTGCTATTTCCTATATGAGATTTTGGAAGAGTCAGAAACACAGCAGAAGAAAGGGTGACAAGAAACAGAGTACAAAGAAGATGCTGATCATACCCTCTTCTCTCTGTACTGCATATTCCCAGCCTCAAGCAAGCCAGAAAGAGATGTTGGGGGAGAGGAAAAATTACCTTTAAATAAAGTCATGAGTTTTCACTTTTACATTTGATGAAGCATTCTAATAACTAAATTTTGGTAATTTTTATGACAACTATTGACCAACTGAATTTGAATTATATAGACACTAAAATAAGCATGTTTACCTTCCAAGCCTCTTCTTAGAAAGAGATAATAAAATATCAAATTACAAAATAATAAAAATACACACTGTACTATATTCCTGCCATTATGCATGTCTGCTATTCTGAAAAGTCATTCTGGTAATAAAGATTTACCTTGATTGCCATGCTTACTAACTATCAAATGGATTCTGCCGATGACTAGTCAAACGGAACAATAAAATTCCACAATAAGTGTATCTGGAAATCTGGTTTTATAATCACGTGATTTGAAAAGGAGAATCTAGACCAAGTAAACAAGATGTCAATAATATGCCAAATATTGTAGGATATTTAGTTTTATATGCCAGATCAATTTACCTTATAATAGGCACAATTATAGGTTAATGATTCTGATTCTTCTATTATTTAAAAAAATCATACCAATTGAACAATATTCATTTTGATTACATTAAGATTAACAATATTATATATAAATTAAGATTAACAATATTCATTTTGATGACATTAAGATTCCCATTGACTCAAGACACATTTTAGGAAACCAAACCCTCTTTGTTTTCTCTACATATTTTTCAAAATTTTCAATTCCAAATGTGAAGAAGCATTAACAATGACTTACTTTAAAAAAGTACTTCATCCACAGACTAAATCAAATTTAGATATTAATAATTACCACATTTTTTATAAAATAGAAAAGAAAAAATGGGCCATCTAAAATCTGAATAGACACTCCATGATTTACTAACTAAGCCTAATTCTTCTACACTTGGATCAGAGCATTTAGGGGGCTTTGCCATTGAATACTCATGTAGCCTTGGAAAAATATGCCTACTCTAAGTCTCAGTTCCCTCCATTTTAAAGTGAGGGAATTTAACTATTTGACCTTTATGTTAACATTAAAAATATCCACTAGATCTATTTCTAACTTAGTTAGGCTTCCTAGTTTAAGAAATTGTGTGTGTGTAACATGCAGTTTAACTTCTCACTCTTAGAAACTATCCTACTAGAAATAAGAAGTGACAAAACCATGCTACGGAGCAAAACTATAACCTGTACAAAGAGCCTTAGCATGTTTGGAATGCATGTATGGGAAACATGGATCTCTCTCACTGCATTTTGCCTAATGACATTGCCTTTTTAAACATCAACACAGCATTAATCACAGTGTGGAATACAGATTCTAGGGAAAGTCTGCTAGTCCTCTCCCGTGGATTCACATAAAGGATGTTCCTCTCATCCAAGTAATTCCGAAGGTGACAAATATTACAGATGCTGAATTTATGGGAGTGCTTGCTCCCTGTTTATTAACTCATCCATCTTGTGAGAAATAAAAGGACCAAACAGTGAGACAAGTGGGCTTTTCTTATCCTGTCAGTTCAGTGATGTTTTAAAGTAATCAATATCTATAATTACTAAATCCTGCCAAGGAAATTTAACTCTTCACTGCTTCATTGTTGTTTACCCAATTCTCGATAGCAAAGTTAAATCCAAAATTAATTAGAAAGAATACAGTTTCAATTATGACATTAATTCTTTCACCAAATCCAAGTTAATGTATCTACATCACATCCCATCTTACTATATGGTTGTGTAGCAGGTGTTCTGAATCTGGGATCCATGGCAAAAGGAGGTCCTTCTGTACATTTTAAGTGTCCAGTCTTAATATATCATATCCTGGAGGTCTTATAGTCAAGTGATCTCACAATTTCAAGGTCTAGCAGACTCAAATCAAAGGTCTAAGAGACTTAAAATATTTAGCTTTAGGACCCTCTTGGAGAGAGGGATTTAAAATAATCTTCAATTATTTAAAAGTGGAGGTGATCTGAATTTAAACAAATGTTTAAATTCTGACCCTCAAAGTAGAAAAAATTAATTCCATATTAAGTAAAAAATGCAAATAATAAATGTGTGAGAATAAATCATGAAAGAGGAAATAAACAAATAATGGCAATCTCCAAAGACAAAAGTAGTGTCTTCACAAGGTCTTTTAAAAATCAGTAACTCCTAGCAAGACTGATTAGGAAAAAAAAAGAAAACATAATTCCCAACATCAATATCACAAAGAGGACAAAAGTGAAGCTTCTGAAGGCACTGAAAAGATAAATAAGATATATTATTAACAGTTTTTCTCAATAAATGAGACAACAATATGGACAGATTCATGACTTATCAAACTGAAATAAGACACAGAAAATAAAAATTACCCCAAATTAAATAGATTGTACAAATTTCAAAACTTGCCATTAAAACAGTTTTAAATAACTTTGCTAGTATGTTCTGACAAGTACACACAAGGAAGAAATAATACTAAGTTACAGAAACTCATTCATATAACACAGAAGAAAGAATCTTATTTTATGAGACCATAAATCAAAATCTAAAAAAGTTAATTTAGAAAAAGATTATTATAGACCAGTATCACTCATAAGCATACATCTAGAAATGCTTGAGAAAATACCATGTAAAGGAATCCAACAACATATAAAAAGAATAATATGTCATAATCAAGCAGGGTTTATTCCCAGATTTCAAGGTCAATTTAATATTTGAAAATAAGGTAATATAATAAACCATACTAAAAGAATGAAAGGGAAAACCATATTATCAACCTAGTAGATTCAGAGAAAGCATGACTAAAGTCAAAACACTTTCATAAGAAAAAAGAAATCCTCTTTTTGATTTAACAATAAAAAAGTTAAACATAGAATTACTATATGACCCAGGTATATACTCAAAAAAACTGAAAATATATGTTAAGACAAAAACTAGTATACAGTTGTTCCTAGCAGCATTACTCCTAGTACCAAAACTATAGAAATGTATGTCTATCAGCATATGAATGGACAAAGTACTGTATATTGAACAAAATATTATTTGAATAAGAAGAAATGAACTATTAACCTATACTACATCATGATTGAGCCGTGACAACATGCTAAGTCAACGAAACAATACAAAAAAAAAAAAAAACTATCTGATTCATTTTATATAAAATTTTGAGACTGGGAAAATTCCAGAGATACAAAAATACATTAGTGGTTGCTGTATGTTGTGAGTGGAAATGGAACAGGGATTAACTGTTTAAAGGGTATGGAATTCCTTTGGGGATGATAAAGGTGTTCCAACCTGGCATAGTGGTAATAGTTATATAATCATATGAACATATTAATACCCACTGTACTGTATACTTTGAAGTATAAATTTTATGTTTTGTGAGTTATAAATAAAACTGTTATTCTTTTGAAAATTGCATTTCTGTGTACTAGCAATGAACAAGTGAAGGCCAAAATTAAAAAAAAAAAAAACCACACTATGATTGCAATTGCTCCAAGTGAAATGCAACATTTAGGTATTATGTAAAGTGTGTATAGTATCTATTTGACAAAATGCTTAAGAAAGGAACTTTAGAAATATTCAAGTAAGTCGAGTGATGATGTTCATAGATTGGAGGATATAACATAATAAAGGTCAGCTATTACAAAATTAATGTATCCGTATCAAAACTGTAGCAAAGTTGGGGCACCAGGGTGGTACAGTCAGTTGAGCAACCAACTTGGTTTCTGCTCAGCTGTGATCTCATTGTAGTGAGACTAAGGCTCCATGTTCAGTGTGCAGTCTGCTTGAGATTTTCTCTCCCTCTCCCTCTGCCCCTCTGGCTTGGGCTTACTCTCACACTCTCTCTGTCTCTAAAATTAATAAACAAATCTTTTAAAAAAAATTGCAGCAAAGTTTTTTTGTAGAAACAGACAAGCTTTTTTTATAAAATTTATGTTAAGCCACAAGTCCTAGAAGAAATAAAACAATTACGTTAAGCAGACTAGTGCCCCTCAAAGATGTTTATATCATAATCCCCAGAATTGGTGAATATATTGAATTAAAAGGCATAAGGAAATTAAAGTTATAGATGTTATTATAGTTGCTATTAGCTGACTCTGAAATGGAACTGCCACGTGATCCAGCAATTGCATACTTGGGTATTTATTCCAGAGAGATAAAAAGTTATGTTTATACAAATACCTGTATACTAATGTTTATAGTTGCTCCATTTGTTATATTCCCAAACTGGAAACATTCCAGATATCCTTAAACAGGTCAATAAATAAACTGTGGTAGATAAACAGGCTGAGAGATTGATAGCTATATATAAAGACATTATGGAATACTGCTGACTAATCCAAAGGAATTATGTAGACACATCTACATATGCCAGGTGATACCTAATCTTCAGAGAACTGTTCTGAGAAAAAAAATATATCCCAACAAGTTATATTGAATAATATTCCATCTAAGAAGCATTTCAAATGACAAAATTTAGATATGAATGACAGACTAGTGATAGATTAGGGATGGGGTGAATAGGAAAGTGGTGCTTATGATTAATGGATAACATGAAGGATTTTATGTTTTGGAACTGTTAAGGATCATAACTACCTAAATGATAAATTGTACAGAGCTTAATACACACCCACAAACACACATACAAGCATAATTAAAACTGATGAAAAGTGAATATGATCTTTGGATTCTGTCAATAACCTGGTTATGATATTATAGTTTTATAAAATGTTACATTCAGGCAAAACTGGATGAAGTGTATAAGGTATCTCTTTGTATTGTATTTTGCAACTGCATGTGAATCTACAATAATGTCAATAAACCTTTATTTAAAATATTTATTAGACTCCATACTTAAAACCAGTATACTCTGTAGCAATATATACATGACAATTAAATATATTTTAAAAATGAAATGAAAAACACATCCTGCAGATCTCAGATAGTCCTTTTTTCAGATTAATTTTCTTGATCATTTTAGTCTTATGTGAGTGATCCAACATCTGCATAAGTGTTCATTTCTTCTTTTTTGGACAATAACTGTTAATTCTAATTTATGTTATTGTTACTAATATACATGTTAAATTCTACTAAAATTATTAATCAGGTTATTAAGTGTAACTTTTACATAAATCAATTCTCCCACTGTGTTTTTATTATTTCCTAGATCTATAGTAACAAAGTACCACACACTAGAAGCATAAAACAACAGAAATTTATTGTCTCATAGTTCTAGAAACTAGAAGTTTGAAATCAAGGTGTTGCTAGAGTTGGTTCTTTCTGACTCCTCTGAGAAAGAATCTCTTCCATGGCCTTCTCTAGTTCCTGGTGATGGCCCAAAATCTTTGGGGTTCCTTGGTTTGTAATGCATCACTCTAATTTCTGCCTCTATCTTCACATGGCATTCTCCCTTTGTCTATATCCAAATTTCTCACTTCTTATAAGGACACCAGTCATATTGGATTAGGACTTACCATAATAGCCCCCATTTTAATTTAATTATATCTGCCAAGTAAGGTCACATACTGCAGTACTGGGGGTTAGGACTTCAACATATATCCTTAGGCAACACAAGTCAATCCATGAGAGTCTTTCTTCTGGTTTCCCAAAATTCATGTCCTTCTACGTGCAAAATAGATTCTTCCATCCTAATACCTCCAGGAGTGCCCATTCTATTATCAACCTTAAATCCAAAATCTCTTCTAAATATCAACTCAAAGTTCCAAATCTCATGTTCTATTTCACCTGAATCAGTCATGGAAGAAACAGGATATGATTTATTCTGGAGCAAAATTCTTCTATGTCTGTGAATCCTTGAAACCAGACAAGTTATGCACTTTCTAAATGCAATAGTAGAAAAAGCAAAGGATGAACACTCTCATTCTAAAAGAGAAAAAAAAAAAAGAGAGAGAGAGAGAGAGAGAGAGAGAAAAGAAATTCTAAAAGGAACAAAAGATAAAAGGGACCAAAATTTCCCAGAAAGTCCAAAACTGAGCAGATCAAATTCCATTAGATTTCAAGGCCTGAGAATAATTTTCTGTTGCTTGGTGCTCTATCCTCTGAGCCTATAGGGGTGGCCTTAGATCCTTAGTCCTGGGCACTGGCCTCACCCTCTGGAAGCCTAAAGATACATTTGGCCTAGGTCTCTATTCTAGGGCTCTGCCTGGGGAGTCACTCTTCTTCCATTTTGCCAAGTCTCTGTTTTTGTTTTTGTTTTTTTCAAACCAGGATGGCACTGTTTCTGCTGGTATAAAATTTTTTTTTAATATTTTATTTGACAGAGAGAGAGAGAGAGAGAGAGAGAGAGACAGTGAGAGAGAGAACACAAGCAGGGGGAGTGGGAGATAGAGAAACAGTCTCCCCAATAAGTGCTGAGCAGGGAGCCTGTGGGGCTAGATTCCAGGACCCTGGGATCATGACCTGAGCTGAAGGAAGATGCTTAACAACTGAGCCACCCAGGCGCCCCTGGTATAAAAGTTTCAATAACCTTGTAGGTCATCTGTGGAATGTCAAAGGAATTCACATTACTATATATAAGGGTTCTCTAAAAGTTCTGTTTTTTACCACTGAACATCAGAGTGCAAGTCTCTGTTCCTTTATAACAAAGATCACCTTTCCTCCAATGTCCAATAATATTTTCATTATTTCCACCTGAGATTTTACCAGAAGCATCTTTTAACATTTAAATGTCTAGTAACAATCTGTTCATGGTAATATATGCATCTAGACAATGGTATGTGTATGTTTATGTATTAGAGATGATAAGCTTCCTCTACAGATCTCAACACTTGTCTCTGAGCCCTCAGCAGAATTCACATTAACATTCATATTTTTACCCACAGTCTCTTCAAAGCATCTAAACATTTTCTATCACATACTTCAAAACTCTTCTAGCCTTTGCCCAACACCCAATTCTAAAATCACTTCTATATTTTTAGTTATTTGTTACAACAAATAACTTGCTTTTAGGTATCCGAATTCTTATTAGTTTCCTAGGACCATGATAACAAAGTACCACAAACTGACGTTTAAAATAATAAAAATGTCTTGTCTCACAATTCTGAAGGTTAAAATTCCCAAATCAAGGTGCTGGCAGGATTGCTTCCTTCTGAGAACTCAGAGGAAGTTTCTTCTAAGCCTCATTCTTAGCTTCTGGTGATGAAGGGAAACCTTTGCTATTCCTTGGCTTGTAGACACATCCCTCTGATTTCATCCTCCATCTTTACATAGCATCTCCCTGTGTCTCTATCCTCAAGTTTCTCACTTTTTCTAAGGCTTATGGGTTATGACTCATCCTAATGACTCTATCTTAACTAATTATATTACTCTGTTTCCAAATACGGTCACATCCTGATGTAATGAAAGTAAGGACTACATCAAACATTTTCTGGGGGACACAATTCAATTCATACAATGTTCTTTACATTGTCTTAAATAAAGTGGTTCTCAATAATTATTTTCTGAATTCATAAATTTAATGTCAAAATGGGATTGTACCATTTTCACTAGAAAGGACATAGCATACACTTTAAGTTTGTATTTTCTGTTGAGAATGCAATGGGTAAGATTGAAACAATGGAAAAAGAAAAAACGCCTCCATTTTGGAGACTAGTTGAGATTGGTGTAAAGAAGGCTAGCAGTGTTGTCCTAAAAACTGCATTCCCATACTGGTATGTCTGAGTCACTGGCAATTTAAATAAATAAATAGAATAGAATAAAATAAAATGAAATAAAAACACAGATATAAATACTTCAGAAATCATATGGAACAATGTAATACCAGAAGTTCTGATCATTATCATTGACAGAATCCAAGCATAAATTTCCTGAAACATTGCTTATATTGTGATTTTTGAAGATATTAGACTAGCATCATTCTAGACTTCATGAGAAATTTAGTCATATATTCTGTGTAAGAGTGGGTAAAAAGTTCCAAAATGGCCCCACATATCCTCTGTAAAGGGTTCAGGTTTGGTTTGGGCTTATTTGGTTTTTCTTGTTGTTGTTTTTCCCTGATCACTATGTAAAACGCCCAGTTACTTGCATTATCTGTCATCTAAACTGTGTTATTTAAAAACAAGAATAGTAGGGGCGCCTGGGTGGCTCAGTGGGTTAAGCCTCTGCCTTTGGCTTGGGTCATGATCTCAGGGTCCTGGAGTTAAGCCCTGCATTGGGCTCTCTGCTCAACAGGGAGCCTGCTTCCCCCCCTCTCTCTGCCTGCCTCTCTGCCTACTTGTGTTCTCTCTGTCTCTGTCAAATATATAAATAAAATATTAAAAAAAAATAAAAACAAGAATAGCAATTAATAAGTTTCCATTTATAAAGGTATAACGTAAGCACACTTTTAAAAGGATGTATAGATTTGTTAAGTGGTATTTTATTTGGATCCTATTGTTCTGTGAATGTGTGGGACAGTTCAGCCTAGAAGGTAAATATAGTAAAGTCATTCCCAAAGGACTGTGATAAAGCCATCTATCTCTACTTGTATCTGGTTCTATATCTTTGTCTATCCTCAACTATCCACATAGCCAAATTATTTATTCAAAAGTCAAACTTTTTACCATAATGTGTAGATTACTTAAAGATCAGAGATTTCACCTTAAAAGAGGTACTGCAAGTCATAATTTATATGTGAATTTTTCTGTATAAAAGCTAAATTTAACTATGTACAGGTGATAAAAATAACTGAACTGGAAAACACATTTGACATACTCATTCTTTTCATCCTCTGGACTTAGGGCAATATCTTGTACTAAATATGGGCTTAAAAATGCTTGTTTAGGAATAAAGAAAGTTCTGTTATTTTCATTATGGTTAATCCCAATGTCTGTGATAAAGAGATTAATCATTTTAGGAATTAAATAAGCCTATAGAGGGAAAAATGCACTTGCAGAATTTATTGAGTAATAGTAAGAATGGTTTCTCTTTATATCATTCTTTAAAATTGATATAAGAAATTACATTATTGATATTAGATATAACATCTAATTATTATAATCTCTAATTATAATATCTATTATAATATCTAATAATATCTAATATTGATATTAGAAATTACATTAGAAAATTACATACAGAAAGCAACTTTCACATATAGATTTTGTATGTCTCATAAATTATACAAGATATGTATACTATATATATTCATTCTTAAATCACAGATGACTAATTCTATGCTCAAAATTTCAAACCTCCCCTGAGACAGAAACTTATACAAAGCAGAGCCTACACTGTAACCCAGGTCATCTGACTTAACTCAAGTACCTTCGTTCTCAACCCTATCATAAACATAGATGCTGTCTCAAAAGTCTTTCTCTACTCTCCTGAAATGAAGTTCATAACAGAATAAAGAACGAACTTACATAATTTCAAAATAATTGATAAAATGCTCCTCATTATATATAAGAAAATGAAGTTATAATGAACTAATAGTAAATTTCTGTATGTATATGCTCAAACATGACAACTCTAGAACATATACTGAAGGAATCAGATATATGCACCAATATGTAGGGTCACTATGAATGCTGCCTGAAACAAATTTACAAAGCTGAAGACTCCCAAGATCTCAATGGTGAATAATTATTGGTAAAATTCCAAACATAACAAAGTAAAATTTTCTAATATATATTGTTTTGAATATAAATGCAATATAATACTAGTTGTATTCAGGAAAATTTTACTATAGTTCAATATTCAGCTAACATTACTTTGTAATTACAAATAGGCTTTGCATCTACTTGAATATTAGTAGGAGGCACAATTGTTCATTACAGTGCATGTAACATCTTTAGCCTCTGCACCTAACATCCTCTGCCTTTGCTCACTACATGCTAGTAGAATACCCAAATATTACAGCAAGCAACACTGCACCTTACATTTCACAATGACGCCTAGGGGTGATATCTTTATTGTGCATTGCTGAACATAGCATGGGCATTAGGCAGTGTGACTGGAAGTTTCAGCTGCTTCACATTTCCCCCAATAGATGGTCAATACTGTTAGGACTTGTTATATTCTCCCTATATTTCTCCCTCAGAAATTTTTGGAAACAGTTTAAAGCACACTGCACTGTGTATACTCAGGCACTCTACCCTGCTTGTACTCAGAAGAATAAAAAAGAAGGAAAAGATGTAGATTTTTTTTTAATCCTAAATTATATACACCTTCTCAAGAAAATAAGGAATTAACTAGTTTTGCTATCATTCAATAGACTTTCATTAAATATCACAAATTCAATTATATGAATGCCTAAAATGATGAAATTGTTTTTTAAAAAACAGTTCTAATTCAAACAACCAAAAGTGCTTACCTATTCATGAGCATCTCCTCAAGGGTCAAAGGCAGAAGCTTTTATTATCAAACTGTGTGGAAGCTAATTCAAGTCCTATGGTCAGAGTTATGGTGACAGGCCAAGATATCAGTTGTAGACTGCCAACTGCAGTTTTTGTTATTGCACTTGTCAAAATATCCCAGTGGGATGGAAGATTTATTAGAATTTTCTTTCCAGATAAATCCCTGTTGTGAATCAAATTATTCATTTTGTATTGAATAGTATTTTAAGAAATAATTCTGGAGTCGCTTAGAGATTATTATTAAGACACATGTCATATATTTTTATAACAAAACCAGAATGCCCCAAAACTCAAATGAGCAATGGCTTTTATAAGTTGACTTTTTGTTGTTTAATGTTATTTAACTTTCCTGTAATTTTTTATCTTATTTGCCTCAGAAACTACAAATCGTACTTACAATTTCACAATAAATATCCTTCTTTTTGATGTATGAAAATAGTTAAGGATTTCAATGAAAGATTAGGTTTACTTGCAATTAATGGTCTTAAGAATTCTGTGTTTTACTTCAATATTTTGTCTGTGTATCTAATGTCTATAACTAGAGAAGCAGAACAAGAGAGTTTAAGCAATGTTAGTAATCCCTGTTTGTTACTGGACCCTTGGGTGTTTTCCCAAATGTGATGGATGAGGTAGATAAAAAAGAAAGGCCTTGGATTCTCTGAGGGAGGATCATCTCACTAGGTAAGTGATGGTCCAGATCTCCCTATGGGTCTTCTCTGAGTGAGGTCTGGAGCCACTGTAACTTTTCACCAGAAACTAAGCAGGTATCCTCAGGCACTTCATCTTTTAATGAAGCACAACATCTGTGTAATTTGAGTTCTTCTACTTTTATTTAATTGAATCACAATGGTTCAAATGTGCATACATACACATATAAACATTAATTTGCTGCATTCAGAGGTCTGTGAAAATGAAACATTAATAATGAGAGTTGATAAACTTCTGAAAGCTTATTAAGGAAGGTTTTAAACTGCATATTTTAACTTACCAAAAAGGACCATATTGTAACATGGCAATCTGCACTTGTAAAGAGCCTATGAAAAAATTCCATGGTTACTCACACAACCCCATTAATGAAAACATACTTAAAAAAAAATATGTTTAGAGGCTCTATTGCCCTCACACATATTCAAAATGACCCTAAAACAAACATATGTTTCTCACCTCCTAACTAAATCTTTCTGACACTCCATTTACTTCACTAATCTTAAAAACACACTTTATAAAGTTACAATTCATTATATCTGAGATTGCTTAATATAGAGGACATCTGGGAATGGGTTCACTTAACATCTGGGACACATCACATCATTAGTCAAAAGAAAACACTGATGAGTCCCTAAGTGCTCAATATGGCTGAACTTCATAGGTCCATAGATCATTTCAGACTGATTTTATATACATGAACACACACATAAAACCCACACACACACATTAATCAAGGACTGAGAAAGAGAAATAGAAAGAATAAAAGAGAGGAAATGAAAAAGAGAAAAATAAAAGTGTGCCTCTTAAAAACTTACCTTAGATCATCTTATTCTATTACTTATGGTTCCTTAATGAATGTAAACTGTGCATAGAATAAAATTCCAATTCCCTGACATACCCAGCATAATTCCACATGACTTGGGTCCTGACTTCCTTTGAAACCTCATCAACTGCTACACTTCCCTTGTTATACTATAGTATAGTAAAAACACTGGCCTTTTTCCCCTGAATCTATAAAATTTCCAGGTCTTTCATGCATTATGATCTTTACACTCACTGTTCCCGTTGCATGAATTTTCTGATAACCAAGTTTTCACATGGTCAGTTATTTTTATTCAGATCTGATCAAATGTTACCTCTTCACAGATGTTATATTGCCTAAAATTATGTCACCCTATCTAAAGTATTTAACCCTATTTATTCATCCTTTCTCCCCATGTCAGCCCTGTTTGATTACCTTTGTAATATTTAATGCCATTGAAGATTATCATATTCGTTCAATAATTAATTTTTCTCTCTTCCGTGTTGCATTTTAAGCACCATGTGAACACGTACCTTGCCTTTACCATCCTAATACCCCTCAACCTCAAATGTAGTAGGCACTCAACAAGTAGTTTGAAAAATTAATCACAGATATGTATGAAGTGATCACATATTTTCAATGGAAATTATGGTCATTTTTGTTGAGACTCAGTCCATTGTATGGTCCCACAAATGTGGAAGGTTCAGATTCAGCAATGTTCATTCAAACCTTAGGGGAATTACTCTTAACAGACTGACTGAGGAATCTACCAGTTCAGTAAGATAGCCCTAAAAAGATTAGTGTCTCATCCCAGAGTCTCCATTAAAACTTGCCACAGACTTCAGTGCACCTTGACATAAAATGATGATGCTGTTGGGCTACTGACTTTACTGTATGGCATTGCTTACAGATAGCTTCATTGTAGCAGCAAAGGGAAGATGACAGAAGAGAAGGATCAGAGAGACTTTTGCATTACAATTTGCTGTCACAGAAGACAAGGAACTTGTATTTTTTTAATTAGTCATAGTTTCTTTGGGAAAGGATTTTGAATAAAACTTTCTTCTTTAACAAATAGATATCAAATATTTTGCTGAAGCAAAGGAAACAAAAAACCCCCACCCACTATTGCTTTGTGATACTACGTTTTGCAAACACATGGCCTCAGAATGTCTTGAAAACAGGAAAGAAACGAAATCCTTTACAGCATAAAAGTGAAAAAAATCATCAGAGTCCAAAGTTTAGGAAATCAAGAGGAACACTTTGATTTATTCTTTCTTTTCACCAGGGAAATCTGTCTGGAACTCCATAGGACATCTGACGTCTATTCTCTTCCATTCCATTCCTTGTTACTTTTTGAAAGGCAGAGTTTAGCCTCAGAAAAACAAATCGCCAAGATGTATTTCAAACCTGACCTAATTCTGACTAGGCCACAAGAGCACTTAAAGTACATATTTACCCTACAAGATTGATCTCATTTTGAGCAGCTATTCAGATGTGTAGATGTCAGTACATTAAACCAAACTCACTCAGTAACTATAATTGCACTTTAAGTTCTAGACACAGATTGACTAGCAAGTGTAACTTTACATAACATATGCTTAGTAATTGTTTTTCCTCTTACCACATTTAAACATAAATAAAATTTTATTCATGAAAACAACATTCTAATCAATAGGGTTACTGATTTTTATTTATTAAGTTAACTTTTTAAATTTTTTGGCTTACCATGGAGCTAGCTAGGTGCATCAAATTATCATAGTCTAATGTCATTTTCTCTGAATCTGACTTTAATAAAAAAGTTCCAAAATAGTACTTTCCTAAATACATTTTATTTAGGGATAAAGAAGACACATTTGGATGCCCTCAGTAGTTACACTTTCATTTTATTTTTAAAGATTTTATTTATTTATTTATTTATTTATTTGAGAGAGAGAGAGAGAGAAAAAACAGAGAGGGAGAGTGAGAGGGAGAAGCATACTCCCCCCTGAGCAGGGAGCCTAATGTAGGACTTGATCCCAGGACCCTGAGATCACGACCTGAGGCAAAAGCAGATGCTCAACCAACTGAGCCATCCAGTGTACTACACTTTCATTTTAGATCAATAAATTGCCGTACAGGTTATCATAATAGATCCATGCATCATTTAATCTCCCTGAGCCTAGTCATCCAGGAGAACATGTAAAATTGTACTCATGGACAAAAAAAAACATTGAAAATAGAACCATGGACTTGGGGTGACTCCAATAAGAAGTAGATAATGCTGAGCTTGTGTCTGATCAATCACCTAGTCACTCTATCTCTCTGTACTACTTAATCTGTACTAGCACCTAACAGACTCATTTAATAAAATGGTTTAAAAATAAATATGATACAGAAATGTCAAAAATGCTTAACATTCTTTATATTAATTCTATTTGTAAGAGGTGAGGAGAGAAACAAGCATATTTAAGTCTTGTTATTAAATATTAAGGTTAATTTTAAATAGTATTAGAAGAAGTTATTAATTTGGAGAGTGTTTAATGATTTCTACTCTTTCTTACATGATCTTACTTGTTTTTATTCAGTTAACATCTACCCTAAATCTGTAATATACCCACCTTCCTGTCCATCATAACGTTTATAATGTCCTGGTAGTACTTTTCCATTGTGGAGAAATAGTTCCCTATCTTTATTCTAATTTCTAGTTCTTTCACCACCACTCCTATCATAGTATGTACCTGGATTTTCTAATGATTCAGTGAGTGACTTCACAAGTTTTTATTAGCCTGGTCTATGGCAATAGCTCTTCAACCACTGAGTGGTTAAAAGAGAGACAATATGTCTGCTTACATGAAGTATATATTACAGTGGGGAAAGGCAAAGAAGAAAAGAAAGGAGAATAAAATTAAAAAGAACTTATAAAGAGAAAAAAAAAGATAGGAAGGCAAAAAGAACAGAAGAATAAAAGAAAGAACAGATATGTAGGAAAGAGTTCGAGGCAAGATGGCAAAGGAGTAGCAGACTGAAATGACATCAGGTACCAGGAGTTCAGCTAGATAGGTATCAAACTATTCCAAAAACCTACCAACTCAACAGGAGATAGAAGAGAAGAAGAGCAGCAATTCTAGGAACAGAAAATCGACCACTTTCTGAAAGGTAGGATGTATAGAGAAGTCAATCCAAAGTGACAGGAAGATAGACCACGGTGGGGAGGAGCTGGCTCCCAGCAAGCAGTGGAGCAGTGGAGAAAATCTGAACTTTTAGAAGTCTGCTCCACTGAGGGACATTGCTCCAGATGCAAAGCAGGGGTGGAGCCCTCCAGGGACAGTGTGATCTCAGGTCCCGTGGGGCCACAGAAAGATGGGGGTGTCTGAGAGTGGCAGAGCTGCCAGGTATCAAGAGCAGGGAAGCCGACGACAGAGACAGAGCCAGAGAGTGAGCTTTCAGCTCAGGGTTACCTTAAACTGTGATCCAAAGCACAGTCAGACCATTTATCTTCAAGCAGGGACCCCACAAGGGGCAGATCCAGGGAAACTCACCTTCCTCCTCAGGAGGAGCAGCACGGCAGGAATCTGCTGAGCTTGGAGACTCCAAATGGGGCCTTGTGCCAGAGATAGGAATGCTTGGTCACAGACCAGGTGAGCTCAGAGTGCGGTGGGAGACCAGGGAGACAGAAGTGATTGACTGCTTATCTCTGAGGACACACTGAGGAGTGGGGCCCCATGCTGTCAGCACCTCCAGGCCGGAGATTGGGAGGCCACAATTTTCATGGTGGTTCAGAAAGCGTTCAGGAAACAAAAGCTCTGAGAGCTAACCCAAACAGATTACTTAGCCTGGTCCTTGGCAAGGGTGGTACAATTTGCCTCAGGCAAAGACATCTGAGAATCACTGCAAAAGGCCCCTCCTGCAGACGGTCAGCAAGAACATCCAGCCAAGACCAAGGTCACCTATCAAGGAGAACAGCTATTAATGAGGTGCAATAAAAAATGGAGGCTCTTACTCCTAGGATAAATGAGGCAGAAGAGACAATTAGTGATATAGAAGACCAAATGATGGAGAATAAAGAAGCTGAGCAAACGAGAGACAAACAACTACTGGATCATGATGGGAGAATTCAATGAGACAAGACATTATTAGAATAATTGGGATTCCAGAACAAGAAGAAAGAGAGGGGGACAGAACATATATTGGAGTAAATTATAGTAGAGAATACTGAAAGGGGGTCCTCTAAGCAAAGAGAGAGCCTAAAAGTAGTAGACCAGAAAGGAACAGAGGCAATGTACAGTAACAGTCACCTTACAGGCAATACAATGGCACTAAATTCCTATCTTTCAATAATTATTCTGAATGTAAATGGGTTAAAGGCCCCAATCAAAAGACACAGGGCATCAGAATGGATAATCACCCAAAACCCATCAATATGATGTCTGCAAGAAACTCCTTTTAGACCCAAAGACACCTCCAGATTTAAAGTGAGGGGCTGGAAAACCATTTATCATGCCGATGGACATCAAAAGACACCTGGAGTGGCAATACTTATCTCAGATCAATTAGATTTTAAGCCAAAGACTATAATAAGAGATGAGGAAGGACACTATATCATACTTAAGGGTCTGTCCAACAAAAAGATCTAACAATTTTAAATATCTATGCCCCTACCATGGGAGCAGCCAACTATATAAACCAATTAATAACAAACTCAAAGAAACACATGGACAATAATACAATAATAGTAGGGGACATTAACACCCCCCTCACTGAAATGGACAGATCATCCAAGCAAAAGATCAACAAGGAAATAAAGGCCTTAAATGACACACTGGACCACATGGATATCACAGATATATTCAGAACATTCCATCCCAAAGCAACAGAACATAATTTCTCCTCTAGTACACATGGAACAGTCTCCAGAATAGATAACATCCTGGGTCACAAATCAGGTCTCAACTGGTACCAAAAGACTGGGATCATTCCCTGCATATTTTCAGACCACAATGCTCTGAAGCTAGAACTCAATCACAAGAGGAAAGCTAAAAAAAACTCAAATACATGGAGGCTAAAGAGCATCCTACTAAAGAATGAATGGGTCAACCAGGAAATTAAAGAAGAATTTTTAAAGAAATCATGGAAACAAATGAAAATGAAAACAAAAATGTTAAAAAAATGTGGAACACGGCAAAGGTGGTCCTGAGAGGAAAGTATATAGCGATAAAAGACTTTCTCAAGAAACAAGAAAGATCTCAAGCACACAACCTAACCATGCACCTAAAGGAGCTCGAGAAAGAACAGCAAAGAAAGCCTAAAACCCGAAGGAGAAGAGAAATCATAAAAATCAGAGCAGAAGTCAATGAAATAGAAACCAAAAGGACAGTAGAAGAGATCAATGAAACTAGGAGTTGTTTCTTTAAAAGAATTAATAAGATTGATAAACCCCTGGCCAGACTTATCAAAAAGAAAAGAGAAAGGACCCAAACAAATAAAATCATGAATGAAAGAGGAGAGATCACAACCAACATCAAAGAAATACAAACAATTATAAGAACATATTATGAACAACTCTACACCAGCAAATTTGACAATCTGGAAGAAATGGATGCATTCCTACAGACATATAAACTACCAAAACTGAACCAGGAAGAAACAGAAAACCTGCACAGAACCATAACCAGGAAGGAGATTAAAGCAGTCATCAAATATCTACCAACAAACAAGAGCCCAAGGCCAGACAGCTTCCTAGGGCAATTCTACCAAACATTTAAGGAAGAATTAATACCTATTGTCCTGAAACTGTTCCAAAAAAATAGAAATGGAAGGAAAACTTCCAAACTCATTTTATGAGGCCAGCATCACCTTGATCCCAAAACCAAAGACCCCACCACAAAGGAGAATTACAGACCAATATCCTTGATGAACACAGATGTGAAAATTCTCACCAAAACACTAGCCAATAGGCTCCAACAGTACATTAAAAGGATTATGAACCACGACCAAGTGGGATTTATTCCTGGGCTGCAAGGTTGGTTCAGCATCCGCAAATCAATCAATGTGATACAACACATTAATAAAAACTACATGATACTCTCAATAGATGCTGAAAAAGCATTTGACCAAGTACAGCATGTTTCTTGATCAAAACTCTTTGAAGTGTAGGGATAGAGGGAACATACCTCAATATCATCAAAGCCATCTATGAAAAACCCACAGTGAATATCATTCTCAATGGAGAAAAACCGAGAGCTTTTCCCCTAAGGTCAGGAACATGACAAGGATGTCCACTACCACCACTGCTATTCAACATGGTACTAGAAGCCCTAGCCTTAGCAATCAGACAACAAAAGAAATAAAAGGCATCCAAATCGGCAAAGAAGAAGTCAAACTCTCACTCTTTGCAAATGATAGGATACTTTATATGGAAAACCCAAAAGACTCCACTTCAAAACTGCTAGAACTCATACGGGATTTCAGTAAAGTGTCAGGATATAAAATCAATGCACAGAAATCTGTTGCATTTCTATACACCAACAGCAAGACAGAAGAAAGAGAAATTAAGGAGTCAATCCCATTTACAACTACACCCAAAACCATAAGACAGCTAGGAATAAACCTAACCAAAGAGGAAAAGAATCTGTACTCAGAAAACCATAAAGTACTCATAAAAGAAATGAGGAAGGCACAAAGAAATGGAAAAAACGTTCCATGCTCATGGATTGGAAGAACAAATATTGTGAAAATGTCTATGCTACCTAAAGCAATCTATACATTTAATGCAATCCCTATCAAAATACCATACATTTTTTTCAAAGAAATGGAACAAATAATCCTAAAATTTATATGGAACCAGAAAAGACCTCGAATAGCCAGAGGAATATTGAAAAAGAAAGCCAAAGTTGGTGGCATCACAATTCCAGACTTTAAGCTCTATTACAAAGCTGTCATCATCAAGACAGCATGGTACTGGCACAAAAACAGACACACAGATCAATGGAACAGAATAGAGAAATAGAATAGAATAGAAATAGACCCTCAACTCTATGGTCAACTAATCTTTGACAAAGCTGGAAAGAATGTCTAATGGAAAAAAGTCTCTTCAACAAATGGTGTTGGGAAAATTGGATAGTCATATGCAGAAGAATGAAAGTGGACCATTTCCTTACACCACACACAAAAACAGACTCCAGATGGATGAAAGACCTCAATGTGAGACAGGAATCCATCAAAATCCTTCAGGAGAACACAGGCAGCAAATTCTTCGACCTCAGCCATAGCACCTTCTTCCTAATAACATTGCCAAAGGCAAGGGAAACAAGGGCAAAAATGAACTATTGAGACTTCATCAAGATCAAAAGCTTTTGCACAGCAAAGGAAACAGTCATCAAAACCAAAAGACAACTGTCAGAATGGGAGAGGATATTCACAAATGTCTTATCAGATAAAGGGCTAGAATCCAAAATCTATAAAGAAATTCTCAAACTCAACATCCAAAGAACAAATAATCCAATCAAGAAATGGGCAGAGGACATGAACAGACATCTCTGCAAAGAAGACATCCAGATGGTCAACAGACACAAGAAAAAGTGCTCCACATCACTCGGCATCAGGGAAATACAAATCAAAACCACAATAAGATACCACCTCACACAGTCAGAATGGCTAAAATTAACATGTCAGGAAATGACAGATATTGGAGAGGATGCCCAGAAAGGGGAACCCTCCTACACTATTTTTGGGAATGCAAGCTGGTGTAGCCACTCTCAAAAACAGCATGGAGGTTCCTCAAAATGTTGAAAATAGAACTACCCTACAACTCAGCAATTGCACTACTGGGTATTTACTCTAAAGATACAAATATAGTGATCCAAAGGGGCACGTGCTCCCAAATGTTTATAGCAGCAATGTCCAAACAGCCAAACTATGGAAAGAACCTAGATGCCCATCAACAGATGAATGGATAAAGAAGATGTGGTACACACACACACACACGCACACACACACACACACACATTGGAATACTATGCAGCCATCAAAAGAAATGAAATCTCCCCATTTGCAATGATGTGGATGGAACTAGAGGGTATTATGCTGAGCAAAATAAGTCAATCGTAGGAAGAAGATTGTCATACGATCTCCCTGATATGAGGAATTTGAGAGGCAGAGTGGGATTTCTGGGGCGTAGGGAAGGAAAAAAATGAAACAAGATTGGATCGGGAGGGAGAAAAACCATAAGAGACTCTTAATCTCACAAAACAAACCAAGGGTTGCTGGGGATAGGGAAGGTGTGGAGAGGGTGACTGCGTTACGAACACTGGGGAGGGTATGTGATATGGTGAGTGCTGTGAAGTGTATAAGCCTAAGGATTCACAGACCTGTACCTGTGGTGCAAATAATACATTATATGTTAATAAAAAAATTAATTTAAAAAAAGAAATGTAGAAAAGAATATTAAAACTACCTGGCAATGTAAGTTTTACATAGATAAGTAAATTAATCTGAAGGCAATGATAGGAACTGGGTGACTAGATTGAATGATGTAGTTATACTTTGTTAAAAATATATATCCTGACACTTTCTGAAATAAGTAAGACTTTATTCAAGATTATTCAATAAGAATACTGTAATAGGGAAGAGAGATCTGGCTCAACTGTGAACCAGAAAGACAGCTGGGGATTTATGGCTAATGAGCAGAGTGAAGGAATCAGTGGGTAGGAAATTCTAAGAGGAGACACCAAGGGTTGGAGGATTCTTGCTAAACTGACTTGATAAAATTCTTGCTGAAGGCAGGACAAGGTGATCAGATATCAAGGATAAGGGATTCTGTCTCAGCTGGCTTAACAGGATTCTTGCTAAAATTGAGGCAGGCAGGCCAGGCAAGGACTGGAGCCAAAGTGCAGGACTAGTTGAGAGGAGAGCTTTAAAAAGTCTGTCTAAAGTTTGATCAAGGAGAATGTCCTTGTCAAGCTCTTTCTGGTTCAATTTAAATGAAATTAGTTAAGGGTAGAGCTTAATTTGAGATCTGAATATCAGTTAAGGGCCAGTTAAGCAAATAACAAGGATAAGAACATTACAAAGAGAGCAACTACAATAAAGCCTCCTTAAAAACTAGTTTGGCTTAATGAAGAAAGTAAAAATATCTATACAACTGAATCAAAGAGACCGAGGTAGGCAATGTCTATAAAACTAGGCCAAATAGCTTGGACAGATTTATTATATGTTTTGGGAAAAAAAATCAATGGGAATTGAGTCAAATGTAAGCATTTAGGGAAAATCCAAGATTAGCAATATCTTCTAGATTGTTGCCTTCAACAAAACTTGGTGAATGGTGGTAACATTGGCTGAGATTGGGAGACTGTAGAAGAAACAGACATGAAGAAATACTGGGTCTTAGTAAGTTTGAGATGCTTTTCTAATCATAAGGGCCAAATCAGTTGGTAGTTAGAGATACCAGTCTGGATTTTATTGTTTGTGTCCAGGGTTTCAGATGCATGACAAGTAGATTTCATCTAATACCTTCAAATCAAATGATGTCACACAGAGAAATCAGGAAGAGGGCACAGGACAAAGATTCTAGGGTCTGATATTTAGAGGTCAAACCCAAAAGAGAGGCAGACAAGCATGAATAAGTGTGTACTGTGAGGTAGAATGAAATTCAGAAGAATGTGGCATCCCAGAGGGTTTTTTTTTTTTTTTTAAGATTTTTATTTATTTATTTGACAGAGATCACAAGTAGGCAGAGAGGCAGGCAGAGAGAGAGAGGAGGAAGCAGGCTCCCTGCTTGAGCAGAGAGCCCGATGCGGGGCTCGATCCCAGGACTCTGAGATCATGACCTGAGCCGAAGGCAGAGGCCTTAACCCACTGAGCCACCCAGGTGCCCCATCCCAGAGGGTTTTAAAAGGATAAATTTCAAGAAGGAACAAAAGGTCAATTATACTGATTTCTCCTGAAGGATTAAATAAGAGAGATATCCACTGATACATCTACTATAATAATTGTCACTAGTTTATTAGATTAGAATTCATGTAAAGGATGCAGGGAAAGGTAAGAATTTATTCAAGTATTTCATGAATCTGAATTGTGGAATAAAGATATGGTATGGTAGCTATGGGAGGATGTAGAATCAATAGAGAGTATTAATTTTTAAGACAAGAAATAGCATGTTTGTTTGCTAATGGGAATGATTCAATAAAGAGGGGAATTGCCTAATTAATGAGTTAGACAAAGGGGGAGGTGCTTGAGGTGAAACTGGTGGATCCCCAGAATGGCTAGCTTTATACAGGATTAAAGACAATCTATTAGCACCTAAGGAAAGGGAGAAATTAGGAAAACAGACTAGCAAATTTTTTGGTGGAAATATTAGACAGGTTTTGAAACATGGCCCTATTTTTATTTATTTATTTATTTATTTATTTATTTATTTATTTATTATTTTAGATGAAGTTCATCAGCTGCAGTTAAGTTAAGGAAAATGTATATAGGCTTAAGAATTCAGCAGTGTTATGTAAAATCATAAGAAATCAACATATTTAGTAAGAGGTATGATAACCGAGTAATTTTGAGTGAATATGAATGACTCATAGTGAGCCATTGTCAGAAATTCCCATTAACACATATTTATGTGTGAGTGTTGAGGAGTCTTGTTATTCTGATATTCATGGTTCAGTATGCTCAAATTTAAAAAAAAGCATTTTTCTTATTTTCTTATTTAAGGAACTAAACTAATGTTTGAGTGGTGGCATATATAGGTAAAAGACAAGGCGTAGCATCCACCAAGTGTGGTTAACCTGAAATTAAGAGTAAAATCTCAAAGAGATCTATGGGGTTTACTATAAGATCAGAAACAGATATGTGTGGAAAAATACTATATATGAACTTGAAGCATTTAATTGAAGAAACAATTTTATGGAAACATAAATGAGAAAGTCTATCTATAATTTTTCTATCGTTTATCCATTATATATTATTTACAGGAAAGTATAGGAAAAAAAGCACAAAGATTTCATGCTATTTGATGCGGGTCTTGAAGCTTCAAAAGAAGAATAGTATAAAAAACAACCTATGACTCAGTTCCTCTCTCTGTATTCTTACCAGGTCAGAAATATTCCGCTTTTGTTATTTTAGTTGACTTGCTATTACCTCTATGCTAATAACTTCTATATTCTTAGCTCTAGCCTCAAGCTCTTATTTTACAATTTCAGCTCTCTAGAGTAAATTCGCACTTGAAAGTTTCATTTTTATCTTAAAATAAAAGCATCTAAAATATGACTGATCACGTTACTCCATAACAAAGATCATCTATCAGCATTCTAAATCTCTTCTCCTAACACTGTTTTCTCATTCCTGGAACTGAAAAATTAAGATTATCTTTTACTTCTCTCTCAAGATGACCACTCTATCCAGTTAAACAATAAGGTTTTTGAAGTCTTCTTAAAAATATTTCTTGAAACGTTGCAGTTTTCTTCAACTTCCTTGAATGCCCCTTTATTCACTCTAAATTTAATTAACACTGTTCCTTCAAATACGGTCAACGACATGGTCCACTTCTCTTCCAAACCAGTCAGCATATCACTATCAAATTTAACTTCTGTAATCTGTTTAATTTTATTTATGCCCTCTTAACAAGTCAGTAATTTCCATAAAATAACTATTTGTGTAATTACAATTTTTTCTAAAGTAGTACACAATATTGTAAGCAATGTTGCCTACATGAATGCCTCCATTATCAATTTGATGAGTCAATATTTAATCCTGAATCCTGAGTTTATATTTAATCCTGGGTTATACTGAGTTCTGGAGACTCACTCCTACATTTTTTTACCAGAGAAATATGTTATCTGATTATATTTTAGTAAGTCACTCTGGGAACAGCAAAAAAGTAAGTAAGTAAGTAAATAAATAAATAAATAAATAAGCTGGAGGACAGCAAAATAAAAGTTTTGTTAAGACACAAATACAGTATTTCAGAAAAAAAATTATGAGAATGTGGAAAAGTTAATATTTATAAGAATCCTAAATGTTAAAAATTTCTTTTCTTCCTTCTAACAAATGCAATATTCTCTATCTCTGTTTAATCTTTTGACAAATCTACTGTTGTTGCTTACTCAATTGTCTCTGTGCCACTTTTCAAATACATAGTAAGAGAAAATGGACTTCCTCATTAGACTTTGCATCTAATTCCTGAAGATATCACTAGCCTGGAGTGGGTTTTCTGCAGTGTCTAAAATAAGTGTCAGCATGTAGGAGCCCCTATGGTATTGTTACCTCTTTAAGCAGTAGATAATGAAGCCATTAATTCATTTATGAGACACCCACATTACACTCTGAACTGATATGTACCACACATTTTAAAATATAACTGTGGAATGCCGTAACAATTTTTATTTCCTTCCTTTTCCACCTAGGAAAAAAAGCTGGAAATCTTCCACTTATAAATCTGGTAATTTGTGTGTACTGCCTTACACAGATATTGCAGAAAATGCTTAACTTCTGTTGCAAATAAAAACTAAAACAATAGCTTTTCTCTATCATGGTGAGCTAAATCAAATCCTAAGTAAGGTATTTATTAAGCAAAACACATAAATAGAAATAATGCAGGTATAAATTATATTGTTATAGAATGTATATAAATAATTCTATGGTTAGTTTATACTTAATTTTTCAATGATAAATACAGAAAACATTTAGTAAATGGATTAAAGCCTGAAAGAAATTAATTCCAACATAGATACATTTTATTCTTTTTCTATAATTAATTCCCTCTTTATACTTTTGTTAGGTGAAAATATTTATAAAAATACATTATTTTTAAATGAAAATTCGACTGCTATATAAAAATATGTAATCAAGGCTACAGATGGCATCATATTTGGCCACAGTAACATATAACAATATCAAATGATGGCCTAAGTTAACATTTGCATCTATCTTAATAATTGAATCATTTTATTTGCTATGCACAATCACTAACTTAAGGATTAAACAATACCAACAAAAGATTCAATGCTAAATATATACACATGCACAAACCACGTGCATACCATTTGATTAAAATGCTACTTTTAAAAAGTTAAATAGATTTCTTTGGACTATATAGAAATAAGAGATATAATCTCTCTATTCTGCAAATAATATGAGGAGACACCGAAACACTGAATTGAAAAAATAAACAAAGACAGCAGTCACTGATTGAGAACATTTGTTAACGGGTATTGAGAACTGACAACTTAGCCAAGACATACAACCTCAAACTGATGCTTCATCCTCTTTGGTCCTATACTTACTATCTAGTCACTCTTTTTCTCCTCTAGATTCACTCTTGACCCTTTTCCACCAAGCCCTGTGGTCCAGAGTTTTGAAACTTGTCACACTACATCATTAGGATGATCCCTTTGCTTTCTGACTTTTGACTGGGTGTGACTAGTAAGACCTAAAAGGAGAACCAAAGGTCCAAAGGTCCAAGATATTCTTGTCTTAGTTCCTTCCTAATGGCCCACTGTGGGCTGGGACTGTCTGCATTCCTTTACTTAAGACTGCAGGTTCTGTATTCATGGCTCTCTCCTAACAGCTACCAGTTTTCCCTGAGTTTTGGTAGCTCCTGCTTCTCCTTTTTTTTTTTTTTTTTTAAACATGAGTCGATGTGGCCATTAGTTTCTCTCTGTTAGCCTAAAAGTACTCCATGATTCTTGATTTCCGTCAACCTGTCCCACACCTTTGTAATCATTTTATTAAAATTTTATCATCTATCTTTTTCCCCCTTTTATTCTGCCAGTCCATTATCTTCTGGGATGCTGACACACAAAATAATTAAATGGCATGAATTTGCTGTTTAACCTAAGTTGACAATGGCGATATAGAGTGAAGATGTAATTTAAAAAATACATCATGACAAACCAGTTATTTACATTAAAATACAAATATCTCTAGTTCCTCCATTTGGCTTTCATATTTTACCCTTTCATTGTCTTAATAAATTAATATATAAATATCTGTGAAATACTAAATAAGAGAATAAGACTATAATAATAAGATTTATAGATTTCTTGCTTTAATTATGAAGAGAGGAATGATGTGATCAGATTTGCATTTTTGATGCCTCTGACAGCTGTATTAGAAGTGGATGGACAAAGCAAAGAATGGACATGGAGAGAGAAGACCAGTACATTCGGACAGGGGGAGATTATAACATAATCCTTACATTACCAACTATAGCTTAGTCATGGTTAATGACCATTTCCCCCTCATTTTTTTTTTGTTAATTTTAATTGGCTTCCTTTATACTTAATTTTTCCTATCTCTTCAATGCAAAGATTCTTGGTGTTTTGTGTGTCAGAGTTCCCTGTGAGAAACTGATGAAAACATTATTGTTCTTTTGCTCAGAAAATGATTAATGAATGCATACACACAAAAACTTCTCCATTCAGATTTAGAAGACTCAGCCAAAATCCATACATATAGTCATAAGCAAACAATATATGAACCACAAGAGAACAGGTTTGGTAAATATTCTCACTAAGTAAGTAGAATCAGGTTTATACTACTGTTTTAACACTCATATCATAAAAATAATCTGAATTAATCAGATATATAAACATATAATATACAAAAGGTAAAAAATATATGGGTATTAATTTGAGAAATATTAATGGATCTTTGCTGATATACTTTTTTGCTAGTTAGCCTGAGGCATTCAATTTTGGAGATTTCTGTCTTTTTGATTAGTTTGTTTTTGATAAGGCAGATAAGGCAGAGAAAAAGGGAAGGTTTTAGAGTTATTTTAATAGTAATGAATAGAAAAAATATCTAAATTCTAATACACCAGGATTTTTAATCCCTTAATATCGTTACAATTTTATTTCTTTTCTTTTCTTTTTTTTTGGACAGAGAGAGAACATGCATGTAAGCAGGTCCGGGTAGGGGGCTGGGACAGGAGAGGAGAAGAAAAGACAGAAACTTAAGCAGGCTCCCCACCCAGCATGGAGCCTGATGCAGGGCTCCACCTTACAACCCTGAGATCATGATCTCAGCCAAAAATCAAGAGTTAGATGCTTAACGGACTGAGTCATCCAGGCACCCTAGTTAAAATTTTAAATACAGAAATTCTTGTATCTAAAGTCCTATTTTACAGCACCACTATATGCTTTAAAGTCATGCATATACAGAGAGAAATGATTCTGGATTTCTCTATCCTATCAATTCAACACTGCATGGCTCACTTCAACTTTCAGCCTCAATGTAGAAAGGACAGATCTTATGCCCATTGTGTAAGCCATGAGGGCCTCTGTCCTAGGGGAAGAGGATACAAAATCAATCCATCCCAATTAAGAATGGCAGGAGGAACAACAGAGTATCTTTTTTTTTTTAATTTTTTTTTTTATTTATTTAACAGAGATCACAAGTAGGCAAAGAGGCAGGCAGAGAGAGAGGAGGAAGCAGGCCCTCTGCAGAGCAGAGAGCCTGATTTGGGCTCGATCCCAGGACCCTGGGATGATGACCCGAGCTGAAAGCAGAGGCCTCAACCCACCAAGCCACCCAGGCACCCCAACAACAGAGTATCTTATAGCAAGGGTGATTATGTTATATAAGAAAGAAATAAAAGAGGGAAGGAAAGATACACATGTAAGTGATCTCTGTTCTTTGGTCTTCAATGCAATGTGACCAAGGCATGTTATGTTACGTTAAGAAAAATGGTAAGTACACGGGCTTTTGCTTGAATTCAGACTTTTGTTTGAGACTCTTTTTTTTTCAAAGATTTTACCCATTTACCTGACAGAGAGAGATCACAAGTAGGAAGAGAGACAGGCAGAGAGAGAGAAGGGGGAAGCAGGCTCCCCACTGAGCAGAGAGCCCGATGTGGGGCTCGATCCCAGGACCCTGAGATCATGACCTGAACTGAAGGCAGAGTCTTAACCCACTGAGCTACCCAGGCGCCCCTGTTTGAGACTCTTGAAAGAGATCATGTTACAGGCTCTCCAGAGCAGCTTGAATGGTGGGACAGCAAAATAAAATAGTTGATACACTATGCCAGGTCTAGATCTTGAGATTTCCTTTTTTCCCTAGTTCCCAGGATTCACAGAAGAGACCAAGATGTTCCTGATTGTCCCTGCGGGATGCATGGTATTTAGCTGAAGGTCTCCAGCCAGAAAATTTTCCATAAGGGAATTTCCACCATCAGGTATAAAGTGGTGGTGTAATGGAGAGCAGCAGCAGAGCAGAAAACCTGAGCTGGGTACCATGTGAATTTAGGTTAAAACTTAAAAAAAAAAAAAAAAAATCCGCAGCACTAGTAGCAGAAGCAAAAACAAAGCCGTTTGTTTTTTTTTTTAAACAAAGCCTTTCTTAAGAGGCTATAGCATCTACTAAGCAGAAAGAGAGAGCACAGACCATGAAATCTTTCTGCTTCAACTTTTAGAACTTAATTTTGACCTAATTCTCAGGAAAGAAAGCAGTCACAATAGGTACCAGGACTGAGAACAGTGCACCAATATTAAGCACAAATCAGAGGCACTTTCTCTCCCTCAACCAATGGGACCCAAGAGAGAGCTTAACTTGGAGAAAAGAGGGGTTTCTAAAGACTGAACATTAATTTAAAGGAGAAAGAGTTACTTAAAAAGAACACTCAAACTGCAGGATCAAAGTAAAATTATTGTAGTCAACTAAAACTTATATTTTCTTATACTGAAATAAATTAGAATAGTTTCAGGCAAATGAAGAAATGGTATTTTCGGATGAACACGGCAGTAAGATGAATAAATCTGTGAACATATTTAAATGGTTTACAACACATTAAATAATGTCTTTTTTTTTTCTGTTGAGTGGACAGTTCTCATCATAAAAGAATTCAGAGGAGAAAATAAGCTGTACTAAAACAAGAAATTTAACTAAATGTAACAGAGTATCTGCTGAGTCTGATCCATGCATACACTAACTCTGTACCCTGGGAATGAGGCACCTATCTATGATAATGGCTTTATGACTGAAAAATCATAAAAAATATAATTAGATAGTAATTAGAGGTAGAATAACACATGGTTTAGTTAGTTCTACCTTGGTTAAAAAAAACTGGAAAGATATTTGGGTGGAGTTTGTACAATAAAATACAATATGATTCAAGAAAGAATAAAATCTAAACTACATATGGAAAAATAAAAACTTCATAATTAAAGATACTTAAATAAATTATATATCTATTCATTGTTATTGCTTTTGTTTTATTTCAGATTTCTTCCACTGAACTTGGTTGAAGTCACCCAAGATGTCAGTGCCCGTAAGTTACATATCCATATGTTTCATTTGATTTACCACTGTACCCTACTACTGGGAAACATCCATGAATTGAAAAATGGTGGAAGATTATTTTCTTTCCCTGCTAAAAACTCTTAATCTGTAGCTTATGTGCTCTCTCACTTTCCCCTTAGTATCACCCCCAGAAGGGTTGGGCATATAGGCCATGGTTTGATTGGAATACTTTTTAACCTGCACATAAAATTTAACTTGGTATTTGACATTAAAATGTGGCCCTCTTATGAATACATTACACAGGAATTTCATATTTTACCACTTGTTTATCTGATGTACTTGCACAACATGTCCTAAACATAAGGTTTATCAAAGAAAAACAGAACTGGCTACAGAAAATGGGAATATGAAGTGACAAGGGGTTTAAAAAGGAGTATACTGGCATGTTCTATTTCCATAATGCCCATTTGACTTGGATTACATCTTCCATTGTTTCACCTACTTTCACCCATGAAACCACAGAAGCCAGAACCTTGAGTTTAACTCCACTCTCTATAGCTCCTGATTATACAGCATTCACTCTCTCTGGAAGAATGTGTATCAATTTCAAAATTCTGAAGATGTTCTTATGCAGAACAAAACTTTGTTATATATGCAATGCCGCTTAACCTCGGAAGCTTGCCATCAGTTACAAAACAGCTCCTGCAGGTTAAGTCTTCTATGACCACACAAAGAATGAGAATAGAGGCACTCTGGAAACGAATGGGCTCCAGTTCAAATATTTTCCAATCACGGAAATGAAAGAAAAGAAGACTGTCTATATCTCATTTCACTACCACAGCTTTATCATGCTATCTTAAGTACTGGGAGAGAAACATGGAAACTCAGGGAAACCTCTCTTTGGCCCTATATTCCATTGTTCCAAAGGCGACAGCACTAGCACCAGAGTATGGATATGAAGACTCAATACTTTGGCAATATTGTGAACTAACTAGAACTTAAATGCTGGCATAAAACACTGCCATTCAGCCAACTGGCCATTTAACCAAGAAAGGTGAATATTTTCCTGGATTTCATCCTCTCCCTTAAAACACCCCATTGTCCTAATTTCTTTCACAAACAAAAACAAAAATAAAAACATTCCTTTTACTCCATGATACTGCCTTAGTTCATGTTCTCACCGTTTTTTGTTCGTGGCGATTGTGAAAGCCTCTTAACAGCCTCCTATGCTTTTATAATCTTTTCCCCATAGGGACACTGATCCTTTGGTATCATATTCCTCCAGTGCATAAAACTTCTCAGTGACTCCCCAATGAATTATCTTGCCTAAGTTTCTGCCAATTTTCCTTTCCTTCAATCACAACAAATTCTTTTTGCACAAATATGTCATTCTGTCAAATCACCTAGACTATTGCATGGGCTCTATCCTCCATCTGATATGCTCTTTCTCAGTCCCTTCCTATCTAAGTCTACCTGTAATAGTCCACAAACTTTTAAGAGTGGCATTACCATTGACTGTCTAGTACAGCCTTTTGTGTCTACCTCAGTAGAGAAAAGCACCGGCCTCTCTATTTCCATTGCACTTCAATTATACATATATTATATTGTGAATTTGACAGGCTATGTTCATTGAATTTCTGTCATGTTTTCTCCTCCACTTAAACTATAAAATGGTATTTTTCAGAGGAGGGATAATATCTTTTCAATTTTTTTATTAGTAATATTTAGCAAAGTCACTAAGTATATACTCAACAAAGGTTTAAATGAATAAGGGAATAAATTCAATTTTTGTTATTTTAATGAGAAACATGTATCTAGTATTCTATGTCACCGGTTTATGTGACTTTTAGAATCCCAACCCCTTTGTAAGTTGAAGACAGCCTCCTCTTGTTCTTTTCTTTAACTTTTTCAATTAAATATTAATAATTCAATTTAGAATATGCTATTTGAAAATTCTGCACAGAGTATATATTATGGTTCCAAAGACACCATTCTTGACCTTAGTGTTCACAATGTCATTTATGTGCCAAAGAAATAGGACTTATAAATGAAAGGACACATTGACTTAAAACAATTTAATTCCTATTGAAGTTCCTTTATTCTACATCCTCCTTGACACAGCCAACTGATTGCTGTGTTTCCTGTGATGGCATTGTATGAAATTCTATTTTCAGTTTTCTGGCACCAGTCTATAGTAATTCTTTGATTCTGTGTACTAAACATATACCCTAAATGTCAAGATGGTTCAGATTTGTTATCACAGCAATGACCTTTATGAACTTAAAGTAATTTTGAAATACAGGAACAGTAATCTTACTGATATCATATATGCACACATGTTTTTTGATGTCAGTCTAAGAAGGAGCAGAAATGAATGCAGCACATATGTAGACCCTTTCTTCTTTGTTCCTTGAAGGAAGTGGTGGGATTTAGCCTGTCAGTGACCTCTGTGATGTGGTTGCAATGAAAAGAAATCTGTATGCAATGTGACCGGAACATCTGTGACTCCTTTTCAATAACAATTAAAAAAACTAAATCTTTACTATTTTTAGGGTGTCCACTTCAGGACCACACTAAAATTGTTACTTAACTTGCTTCTCTGAACTATTTCTTTACCATGTAAATACCATTTAGTAACGCTGTGGCCATGGCCCATCTTTATAAGTATAGTTCTGTTCATATCAATTCTGTAATTCAAAAGTCTATCAAATAATTCTGCTCTCTAAAAGACAGTAATTCTTGAGCCTTCTCAAAACTTCTATAATTTCCTTTCTACTGTTTTTTTTTTTTTCTATGCAACAGCACCCAACTCCAATCTAACCTGGCCTACTGTTCACTGCACATACATTTCACATCTCTGCTAACATACACTGATAATACTTAACCTTTGTATTAAATTTTTTTTTAAAAAGTATCCTATGCCTGTTTGTCTTTGTAGTTGTTGGTTTGTTTGTTTCAATTTGCATATGTTTAAATAAATTTGTTAGGTTCTGAATTATTTTGTATGTTACCTTATGCATGCTGAAACCATTCTCCTCCACATACAACTGCTCCCCAAGACAGTAAATCAACAATACCACCACATCTCTGAGGTGAAGGACAGAGATTAATGTTGCTTTCAATGGCTTGAGTATTCTCTCCAAAATAAAGGTAATGGGTATCACCTATGCACTCATGAAAAATACTACAGCAGGGTCCGCAGTTTGTCCTACAAATCCTTCTGCAGAAAGCTTTTCCAGATATCATGATGAAATATGACTACCACCAGGTATTTATGCAAAAAATGAAAGAAAATATTCTGGAGTATAATCAGCTATTTTATATAAAATATTTCATTGATTTATAGAAAAAATACGTTGTAATGTATTTTTGATTTAGCTCTTTTTGATTTAGCTCTTCTGCTACATTTGTACTCTTTGGCATGTGTTATAGTAAAATCTTAACAAAATGGAATAGCTATCACAATGTGTTAGGCAGTTTTATTATTTCCAGTCTGTAAAAATGTTTGGATATTTTACTCAGAAATTATGGTTCAGTCTCTGTTCACATGTTTCTTTCTTTGGCTAGTAAATTCTGAGTTAGGCACCTTGAGGTACAAAAATAATAGTGAATCTGACACTACCATGTTTCTAATTTCATTAAAAGGAAAAACAAAATACATGTGGAGTAGTTTGAAATCAACTAGCAGCACTTATAAACACTCAAATATAAGTTCTAATAATTCAGAAAGTCTAGGTAAGGCCAAGAATAAGGGAATATTTAAGTAATGGAGAATTACTATTCAAAGAATGAACATGCAGAAACACTTTACCTGCTGCTGTGTTAGTTAATAACTCCAAGTTACTCCCCTATCCAGCAAATCGCCCTTAGACAAATGAGCGCTACATGTTTTGGGATTCGGCTTCCTTTTCCTGTCCTGAAGCAGCCTTGAGCCAACTAACTGATGCAAAGGTATAAAAAGTTTGCCTCTTGTTTCAAGGTGGTACTAACTCCATGGTGCAATTTATACTTCAGCACATTCCTGTATGATCAATCTTCAGCTAGTTTCCAGCTAAAAAAGCATTCTTACTTTGCTTTTTTTCCTTCTTCCACCTGCTTCCCTCATTCCCCTGCTACTGGGAATTACCCCCATTTCAGCACTTGACCAAGATTCCCCATCTCAGGCTCTACATCTAGGGAACCTTACTTGTTGTAAATCTTTGGCACACACTTTATAGTAACCCAGTCAAAATTCCCTAACTGACATGACATAATTCTTTAATATCCAGAATGGTATCAAATTACAGGAACTAGTGGGTTTGGAATAGATAATTCATGTAGTATCTGCTCTAAGACTTTTCATACCAACAGAATCCAAAAGTAAGAGGCGGTTCCTAAAATCTTTAGTTTTGATTCATTTTTAGCATTCAGAACTTACTGAGAAGGAATATTATTGACCTTCAGTACACATTAAATATCAGTTTCCTTGAAGTAAGCCTCCAAATTTTTTTTATTTTTAGTTCTACAACTGTGTCAGGTCTTTTATTACAGGCAATATGAAAATGAATATTGTTACTAATGTTGCTATTAAACATAAAATGTCATTAACCAAAAAAAAAAGCAAGAGGAAAAGCAGAATATGTAAAGGAAAAAAAGCATAAAAACATTGGATTAAAATTAAAATTAAGAGGAAAAAAATGCAACCACAGCTGCAACTGGAACTGAAGGCATCATGAAGGCATCACTGCATGAAGACCAAAAGTCTTTTATCTCAACAAAGTTTTTGCTTTGTTCTTTCTTCTTTGTTCTACTACAACATGATGTCAACAGTCTTTGAAAACTGAGCAAGTATCTATTATCAACTTGAACCTCCAGCTTTGAAGGAAACAACACAATGAGAATTTTACCTACACAAGAACTACATAAAGGTTTTATAGTCTCCCTAGAATTTTATTTTATACATCACATTTCTACATACTCTACAGAAATGTATATTACTTACATATAATGCAGTTATTAGATATTTAAAAATGTCTATGTTATATATCAATAAAATAAAGCATCAGCATGAGAAAATGCTATTCCCTGCATTAAATAATCCTAAATTAAATTGTTTAATATTCCTTTCCTTTACTAACTAATTAAGGCATTTGTTAAACTTGTATAATTTTAAGGTAACAAGGAGAACCTAATGGAGTTCTATTGAATTTTTTCCCATTAAGTTAACATTATAGACTTTTAATGAATGTCTTAATTAGATACTCTTATTAACAGGGTTGAGGCACAAATGAAAATCAGTCTCAGTGTATGCAATATTCCTCATTAGCATTCACTGCAAGACACTGACCAAAAACCCTCTTAATTAAAACTTTGTCTAATCCTCCTATGTATAGCTGCCCATTCAACAGTGTATATGTGTGTTCAGAAATGCCCTATTAAATCAACAAAGATACAGCATTTGAACTTAAATTTTATAAATCTGCTCTTCTTTGATGCCTACTTTTTCTTGTGTCCTTCAATTTTCCCACATTATTCCATCATCCCATTTAGCATACACACACACACACCACACACACAAAAGCTAATTCTCTATTTGCTTTTATTAAAACTCATATTTTGCCTTCCTTTTGTTGCAAGTAAGTTAACATTTTTCACTTGCTCCTTTCTCCTTCATTCCTCAACATACTTTGATCTAATTTCTGTCTAATCATTCCAATTGCTATTCTCAATATGGCCATTCTGATCTTTGTAGTGACACCAGGATCAGCAGACCCTTTTTTCCTCTTTTCCTTATGTGGTCTCTTGGTAGCCATTGACTTAATTCTGATGAATTTTATGAAACTTTCTTTTTCTTTACCTCTGGTAAAAAAAAAAAAAAAAATCCAATTTCTGGATTCCCATATATCTCAGGCTATTTCTCTTCAAATTTCATTTGTATGTAATGGGATTGACATTACATAAACATTCATTTTCCTGAGGCTGTGCTCTTGGCCCTCCATTCTTCTCATTCTATATAATCTTCTCAGGTGATCTCATCAACACCTATAAACTAAATACCAAAATAGAAACTGATTTATTCATTCAACATATGTTTACTGAATGCCTAATTGGGGAAAATACTTTACTAAGTGCTGAAAAGACAGTAGTAAACAAAGCAGACATAGTCTTTGCCTCTCATTAAGCTTATATTCTAAGTTTCAGAAAACAGTGATAATTAGCAAATTATATCTAGTACAGGCCTCTCTTGTGGGCTTAAAATGTGTATATCTGCCTACTTTAAATAGGTCCTGAGAAATTTCAAAGGTACTCAAATTCAGCATGTTGAAAGCATAATTATTATCTGTTCATGTTATTCTGCTCCTCTTTCTAGAGCTCTCACCTGAGTGAATTTCATTAAGGTCCATAAATTTTTCCAAGAAAAAAACTAGGAAATATCCTAGTCTCTTTTATCTTTCTCATCCCTGCACATCCGATCATCTCTTAATCCCTGAAACTCCTCTTTCCATTTCCATAGCTATCATTTTGTTTAAACTCACATCATTTCCTGCATAAGTTTAAATAGTTAATTTTCCTGCTTCTTTATAGAACTACCAACTGCTTCTAATAATAGTAGTTGTGGAGAATGGAGGAACTTTTTGAACACATCTAATCCAGTCATTTATCTGTATAAAATATGAGGTTTTACTTTCCTACGGCTTTTAAAAACAAAGTAAATTTCCTTTATTGAACATATATTTTCCTTCAAACGTGATAATCTACAGCTTGCTAGTATCCTCAAATTAGCACTCACAGATATACATCCCTTTAGCCATAGTAAACCACTTGGATTTTGCTGAAAGTGTATTACTTCATTTTCGATTTCTTCTAATGCACTTTCCTTTTTATCTTTATTCGTACAACTTATCCTTCAAAACTCAACCACTTCTTGAAATACATCTACAAAGTATCAATCTAAAATTTATATTCTTTGTTTCCTGTATTACCCAGGATAAAGGTGTGTAAAAGATTTTGAAAAGTTTATGATAGTCACTGAATTACCAGTCTTATTCCTCAATAAAACCTAGTTCTTGGGGCGCCTGGGTGGCTCAGTGGACTAGGGCCTCTGCCTCCGGCTCGGGTCATGATCTCAGGGTCCTGGGATCGAGCCCCACATCGGGCTCTCTGCTTAGCAGGGAGCCTGCTTTCTCCTCTCTCTCTCTGCCTGCCTCTCTGCCCACTTGTGATCTCTGTCTGTCAAATAAACAAATAAAATCTTTAAAAAAAAAAAAAAACCTAGTTCTTACAGTGCTGGAATATAGATTTTAAGACCTTTCATTTCCCCCTGAAGATTTTAATTCCCCACAGATGTCTACATCCTACTCCCTGGAACCTGTTTCCTTGTAGGATGGAACTGACTTAAATTTACAAATGCTATTAAGGTTCCTAATCAGCTTACTTTAAAATAGGGAAAACATTTTGGATTATTGGGATGGACCCAATCTAACCACATGAGTTTTAAAGATAGAGGATACTGGAAAGTGGGTCATAATTATAGAATGGGAAAAGTACTCCAATCCCCTTTGCTGACTGAGAATGAAGGAATAGGATCACTGTCCTAGGAATGTGGCAGTATTTAGATTCTGGGTGTGGGAAAACAGCAGTATTACAACATTAGAAGAGGCTAAAACTCTATGAGAATCACATTTTTTTTTTAAATTTTTGAACATCACATCTTAGAAGAACAACGAATGGTTTCAGAAACTATGGAATGAATCCCAAAGATAAAGGCAGCCCCTTATTTTGCACATGGATTGACATAAATCCTGGCCTTTCAATCAAGCTGTGCACATATGTAACCCCAAACACACACAGCATAATAAAGACACGAGGAACTGAAATATCTTATATACCAGTGATCAAATCCCAGTTTAACTTCTGAGTGGTGTATATGCTGGTGAATCCAAACATCATACCAAAGAAATTGAAAAATATACTTACACTGCAGCTACCACTCACAAAAGGTAGGATAAAACTTTGAGTCTAAATTAGTTGACTGTCTACTGTATTGGTCTGCCAAAACAAGATACCACCCACTGGGTGGCTTAAACAATAGAAATTAATTTTTTCACAGTTCTGGAGGCAAGAAGTCCTATATTCAAATGCAGCAAAACTAATCTGGATTAACATAAACCCCAGAAAGTTTACTTTCTAGTAAAATCCCCTTTCCTGGCTTTCAGGTAGCCATCTTCTTGCTGTGTCTCCATATGCCCCTTCTTCCATGTATATGTGGAAAGAGCAAGCTATGGGTCTCCTCCTTTTCTTATAAAGACACTAGTCCTAATGGGTTAGGTTCTAACTTAACCTTAATTACCTGCTTAAGGCCCCATCTCTAAATATAGTCACACTGAGAATTAGGACTTCAACATAAGAATTTTGGGAAGACACAAGGCGCCTGGGTGGCTCAGTGGGTTAAAGCCTCTGCCTTCGGCTCAGGTCATGATCCCAGGGTCCTGGGATCGAGCCCCACGTCGGGCTCCCTGTTCAGCGGGGAGCCTGCTTCCCCCTCTCTCTCTCTGTTGGCCTCTCTGTCTACTTGTGATCTCTGTCAAATAAATAAATAAAATCTTTAAAAAAAAAAAAGAATTTTGGGAAGACACAATTCAGTCATAGCATCTAGTAAAACAAAAATAAAATTTTCTGTAGGATAGAAAAGGGTTCAGGTTACCAAGAAATAATGGTCAGAATTTCTAGGAGAGAATCCAAAATTTCTGAAATACAAAGAATTATGAAAATATGGACATATTTAAGAGAAAGGGCAATAAAAAGATACTAACACCTAGATTACATCATTTCTCTTTAACTTGAAGACCATCTTTTAGCATTTAACTTGTAGCATTATAGTGGATCATCTGAGATGACTCAGAGGTAGAATTATAAAAAAAATCTTTAAATCAGCTATCATAATTATCCTTTACAACATAAAACTGAACAATATTAACATGAATGTAAAGTGGAAAACTTTCAGAAGAAAATTAGAAAATAAAAGGAATAATTGAAATTTTTAACTGAAAGTTATAATATCTGAAATAAAAAATTCACTGTAATAGGCTCAATATCAGAATGGAAATGACAATAGAAAGATTCAGTGGACCAGAGGAATTTTCCATATATTAGTAGAAATTATACAATTTTTTCCTAGGTTAAATAATATTCCCCCCCCCAAATTCATGTCTTTCTCAGAACCTTAGGATGTGACTTTATTGGAAATAGAGTCATTGCAGATGTTATTAGTTAAGATGAGTCATACTAGGATAGAGTGAGCCACTAATCCAATAGGACTGGTATCCTTATAAAAAGGACAGACAGACACAGAAGAATACCATGTGATGACAGAGGCAGAGATTGGAGTGATATAGCTGTAAATCAAGGATGCCAACGACTGATTGCTACCACCACAAACTACGAAGAAGCAAGGAAGGATGCTACCCAGAGTGTCAGAGGGAGCATTACCCTGCTGCCATCTTGATTTTTTACTTCTAGCCTCTAAAACCATGAAAGAATATGTTTCTGCTATTTTAAGTCAGATAGTTTGTGGTACTTTGTTACAGAAGCCCTAAGAAACTAATACATACATTACAAACAGAGTGAAACAAACAAAAGAATGAGTAGATTTACAAAGACCTTAGGACAATATGAAAAGGTCTAATACTCTTGTCATTGAAGTCCTAGAGAGACAGGAGAAGGTGATTGGCATATCAAAAGCATTTGAAGAAATACATCCCATACATCTTACAAATTGGATAAAAATAATATACTGAATGATTAAAGAAGCTCAGCAGATCCCACAGAAGATAAAATATATGGATTTTATCCATATATGGATTTATTATATATATATAAATGTTTTTATTTATATATTTATTATATATACAATTATATATATACCCATTCAGCCATAATATAATCAAATTGCAGAAAATAAAATATAAATTTTAAAATGGTGAAGCAATGAAAGAAAATTTGCATACTGTATATAAAGGTGTTATGACCTAAAAGGCAGTAGATTTTCAATAGAATCCATGGTAGCATTAGAAGAATAGCATCTAGGGCACCTGGGTGGCTCAGTGGGTTAAAGCCTCTGCCTTCAGCTCAGGTCGTGATCAAGCCCCGCATCGGGCTCTCTGCTCAGCGGGGATCCTGCTTCCCTTCCTCTCTTTCTGCCTACCTGTGATCTCTGTTTGTCAAATAAATAAATAAAATCTTAAAAAAAAAAAAAAAAAGAAGTGTGTCTATAAAGTGTTAGATGAAATGTCAACCTTGATTTTTATATCAAATGAAAATATGCTTTAGATATAAACCTAAATAAAGATGACAGAAAACTAAGAGGATCTATAATAAGCAAAACTGCTCTAAAATAAATGCTAATTTGTTTATATCTTGAAGTTGAAGGGAAATGATTCCAAAGAGAAATATTGAACTTTATGAGTAAGAAAGCAACAGGAAATGGTAATTATCTCAGTAAATATGAGTCTATAGTTCACCTTTTAAGTTTTCTAGTATGTATGGCTGATAAAAACAAAATAAAATTGTGCAGGTGATTTTCAAGATATATATATCAGGTTCTATGTTTTACTTGTGTTTGTATAGTATTAACTCTAATTAGACTAAAGTATGTGTATTTATCCCTTAGAAATGACCACCAGAAGTATAAAATATAGCCAAAAAGCCAGTAAATATATTAAAATCAGATAATAAAATATAAGTGTTAAAAAAAAACAAAGGTAAACAAGGAGCAGAGGGTAAAATATAAACAAGACAAATAATAAAATGGTAGACTTATATCATGCCATATCAATAATGATATTAAATATAAATGGTGCAAGCACACCAACTCAAAGACAGATTCTCAAATTGGATTTTTTAAAAATTGCAACCAATTTTATGCTGCCTACAGAAACCCGCTTTAATTATAATAATATAAATAGGTTAAAAGTTAATAACAGAAAGGTTATGGTATGTGAACACTGATCAAATAAAGGAGGAGGTTATATTAATATCAGAGTATACTTAGAACAAAGAATATTAAAAGATGAAATCAAATAATTTCATAATCTTAAATGGCTCAGTTATGAAAATGAACAATCACGAATGTGTGTGCAACTCACAGAGCTTCAAAGTATGTGAAGTAATAACTGATATAACAAGGAAAATGCATGAGCACTTAGACAAGACAATTACACACTATTAGACAAGACAATGGCAGATGCTGCACATGCAAAATAAAGGTCTATCAAACCAACTGAGTTTATTTGAATGAAAACATGATAAAAACATACATCATTAAAAAATTAAAATCTAGAAAGGATACTCAAGCGGCTGGGATACAGGACCTTCTTAGGCAAGCTGAGATGACAGTATGGCCATCTCTCCCATGACTCATATCTATGACTTCCATAATTTACCTTAATAAATGTCACATAACTTACCTAGTACTCATGCTAAAAACCTATGGCTCACTTTGACATCCTTCCTTCACACCCTATATCCAATCTATCACCAAGTTCTATTAGTTCTAACATGAGAATATAATGAAAATATCCAAATGCTTCTCATTATCTCCACAACCTCTCTTAATCTAAGTTACTATAATTTCTCACCTCCATTACTAAAATAGCCTTCTAACTGCTCTACTAACCTTCACTATTGTAATTCTTCTACATTTTATTTTCTCTGTAACAGCCAGATTGATCTGTATAAAACTTCAATTGGATTCTGTCATCCTTATGCTCAATATTTTCCTATAGTTTCTCCATGACAAAATAGAATGAAACAGAAACTCCATGACATCATCTACAAGACACTGAATGATCTGGCTGGCCTCTTTTACTCTCTTAGAAAGGCTTCTCATAACTACTTTATGTAGGATAATGTTCCTTCCCTAGTCAACTCTCCTATCCAGCATCATTTTTCTATTTTTCTTCATAATATAACATGGGATACTCCCAACACATATCACATATTTATTAGTTCACTACCTGTCTTTTCATGAGGATGGGGAATGTGCCTGTATTGTGCATCTGTGTATTCACCACATCTAATAGAATACCTAAACATAGAACTGAATAAACATGCTTTGAATAAATGAATGTGCTGTAAGTATTCACTTACTGTGTTTCAAGAGTTACACTAAGAAATAACATAAATAACCCTATTTGACCATCAAATGAATATTTTAAAGTAAATGTAATTTTTGTTTTATAACAAATAAATTATAAATACAAAATTTTTAGTATTTTCCTAAAGTTCAAACAGCTAGCTAGTGACAGAAATAGGATTCAGCCTAGACATCTTTATTATTCCTACATTTCAACAAATGTGTTACACATATCCAAACTATTAAAAGGAGGATTTTATGAAACACACAGGTACATGCCTTTGTAAGTACATGTATTTTTCTTAAGTGTACTTTAAAATAACGTATTTACTAGAATAGCCAACTGGTGAATTCACAGATATTATTGCTTAAGACAAGACTAAATTCATTTCAGCATAAAATATGAGGCACCCCTTTCAGGAGTAAGATGTTTAGTTATCTGCAGGAAAAACTTTCACTATTAAACACTTAAAATTGTTTCATAAGATCTTTTAAAATGTTTTTTAGAACACCTGAATGAACTGAGAGTAAGAGAAATTTTGAAGCCCAGAAGGGATGGCAAATAAAAATACAGAAAGGTAAATGAAAAGTAATAGGCAGTGCACTATAGACATATACTAATTCCTGACAGCCTAGAGCTTGGGTTTCCATGTAGGATTAGAGATCAAGTTGGGATCCATGCCATATGGTGAGATACGCGTGGAAGTTCCTCATCTAGACATGACTCTCCAGTGGTGAACTAGTAAGAAATCTACCCTGCAGATGAAGCTATGAGAAGTCTGCCAATTTTGACTTTAGCTTTAAATTAAACAGAAATAAAAAAGCATCCTCTGAGAGCTCCCAACACCATGGTTCTCAGGCAGGAATTTATTCTACTTGTGAGGTCTGAAAAATAAGAGCTTAAAATTTCATTAAAGTGATCTTGGTTTGTAATGTCCCTGGAAGCCTGATATAGGCAAAGGCAAACCCTAACTGGAAAACACATTTAAAACCTATGGATTAAAGATTACTCTCAGATAAAAGTCAAAGTTTTATAATCTCAAGAAAGAAAGAGAAAGAAAATACCAATCAATAAAGACATTATACTCAAGAAATAACCTGTAAAGTAAGATTCCAAAAATACAAATATTAATATTTTATATAGAATATATGAAATGAGGGGTGCCTGGGTGGCTCAGTCGTTAATTGTGTGCCTTCGGCTCAGGACATGATCCCACGGTCCTGGGATCAAGCCCCCATCTGGCTCCCTGCTCAGCAGAAAGTCTGCTTCTCCATCTCCCACTCTCCCGGCTTGTGTTCCCTCTCCTGCTGTGTCTCTCTATGTCAAATAAATAAGTAAAATCATTGAAAAAATATATGAAATGAAATTACTAAGGAATAAGAAATGACAAAACATGATTAAACAAAATTAAAGAAAATCCATATATTTCTGGAAATGAATTAATAATCATATCTCAAGTGATAGGTTAAGTAAAATATTAGATTAGACACAGTGGAAGAGAAAATAGAGTTGAAGAAATTAGCCAGAAAGAATCACTGTGGTTCAAAAAAAAAAAAAAAAAAAAGGGCTAGTATAATGAAGAAAAGGTCTGGTCTCAGGAAGGAGATTTCAGAAGGCTAGCTCCAGAAGGACCGAAGAGAGAGAAATGGGAAAAGACAGTCATCAATGAGATTAAGGTTATGAGTTTCTCATAAATAATTAGGGGTGCCTGGGTGGCTCAGTGGGTTAAGCCGCTGCCTTCGGCTCAGGTCATGATCTCAGAGTCCTGGGATCGAGCCCCGCATCGGGCTCTCTGCTCAGCGGGGAGCCTGCTTCCTCCTCTCTCTCTGCCTGCCTCTCTGCCTGCTTGTGATCTCTCTGTGATCTCTCTCTGTCAAATAAATAAATAAAATCTTTAAATAAATAAATAATTAATTAATTAAACATAATTATCCTTAGACTTAGATCTTATGCAGATAAACAAAAAACAATCTACTCAACCAATAAATACAAAAAGAATACCTTAAAAAACAAAGAATATTTAAAAACAATCTTCTAAAAGAGTTTTTTTAAAGCTAATGACAGATTTCTTATAAAGGAATGCAAAGTAGGATAGTAAGACTTCTCAAAACCAACAAAAATAGATAGAAACAGGACAAAATTTTCATTAGGGAGTGCACAATTACATAACAACTATAGCTGACTCTAGTTTCCAAATGAAGGTGGAATAAAAGTAAAAAAGCTTATAAGAACTTTGTATCAAAATTCCCTTACTAAAAGTGCTGTTAAACTCTTTCAAGAAAAAGAAAATTATCCCAGAAGGCAGTTCTTAGGTACAAACAGAAATGTTGAACAAAGAAAATAATAAATATGTAGGTACACTGAAAAAAATTTTTAAATATATGTTATATACAGATCAATTTGAAGGACATTTAAAAAATAAATATCATCTCAGGTGACACGTGCACATGGCATATATCAGAATGGCAGTAAAATAATGGCTAATTTGGGGCACTCTCTACTTTGAGGCTCTGTTTCATGAAATAACATCAAAGAATTCCTCTACTCTGTAGGTTACAATCTGCACACATGCCAATTAAGCTCTGAATTCAAAATCCTACATATTGTAGCATCATAATTACAGTTCACTACCATAAACTGTTAACCTGCATATTGCAATGCAGAATAAAATCTCAAGAAATGTTTGCTGAATGATTGAAAGCTTCAAATAACAACATAAAATATTTCAATTTTAAGTATATTTCTTTCCTCTTGATTATAAAAGATTATGTTCATAGTAATTCTTTATATTTCACTATATAAACATAAAACATTGTACAAGATGGTAAATAATACATGCATTAATACATTCATACATACAGCTTCCTGGTATAAAAAGTATTCAACATTTAAACTTAAATGTTTTAAGGATATATAGTTGATTGTGCTTATCCAAGTATATGGTGTGACAGAGAATAAGCTATATTTGTTAATTATAACTCATAGTAAAGAAGGAATCCCGCCTCAAGCAAAAATATTAGGCATCTATATATAGTTTGTTGTAAGATTTGCAACAATAATTCCATTATTACACTATAATAATGCCAAGAGGTGAACTAGGTGTGATAATAAATTAACTTTATTTACATGGCATGTTTGTAAGTGAAGACAATCTAATTAGATCAACTTTAATTATCTCTAGAAGGAAAGAGTTGTTATTGATTGGTTTGTGAAAGGACAGTAAGATAATTCATTAAAGTTGTTTTCTTATTTGCGAATTTAAACTATAAAAGGCTTAAAGCACAACTTTGGTTAGAACTAAATCCTATTTCTATGAAGGTGTCAAAAAGAAACATTTCTTCCCTTCCTTTGTTTCTCAACTTAGGCATGATTTCCTTATGACTTCTTTTGTCTTACTTTAAGGGGACTTATAAATTACCATATCCTCATTTTGATCTCAATTCAGAATTTGGATGTGGGTGTACCACATATAAATTTCAAATCTTAAAGTGGAATTTGGTGTTCAATATGGTGAAAAGTTTGATAGCTCCTCGGTAGGCCACTTTTAACAGACATAAATGAATACTGATGCTCAAATACATATGCCACATATTTCATTTATTTTCTTTTTGCAAATGCTTTAAATTCTAAGAGAGCCTCTCTACATCTTCAGTGTAGATTTTATGTTATTCAAAATTAGGATAAGCTGTGAGATAATCATTAGAGGGATTGTCTAATTTCCTTTTGGTAATTCTAATTTGGTTTCTTTGTCAGTCACATTGACTAAGGTCCCATCTATGCCTACTTTGGCTGATTATTAATCATAAAGTCCCTTCTCTCTACTGTTCTAATATAGAGGACAACAGTGAAAAAGGAAGTATAGAGTAGCATGATTTTGAAGTTCAAGAGGAAAAACTTAGTAAGCAAATAGGGTCCTCAGAGAATTATGAATGATTATTCAACTACTGAGCTACTTTGATACTTTATTTGCCTCTCCAGAATAGTATTTTGAATACTATTTATTCTCAATACATATTAATTTGGAAAGGGAATTTATGCAACAGCTACTAAACTGGGTGACAAGGTGATATTCACTACCTTTTGCCATTCAGAAATTCTTTCACTCTATGACGATGAAACCACTTCAATATCAAAGTAATTATTAATTTGGCCTAAGAAAGATATTCTTTGTGTGAATCTTCCCAATATAATTATTGAATATGCAAATATTCTACTGAGATCTTTGAAGTCTGATGAAAGGTATTAAAGGATTTCACCATAATGTCCAAAAGGGTAATTTAATGTAATAACTATAGAATTATGCATCTAGATAACACTGAGATTTTAAAAGTGTGGCTTTTACATTTGGAATTTATATTTGGATATTGAAATTTTAGACCCTTACTATACTTTTAAGAGCTGATTATTAGGCTATTAAACTTAAGAAAACTCATTTTGGAAATATTATCCTACTAACCATGCATACTATTCCTTTATGATTTAACAATCAATTTTATTTTTTCATTTCAATATGTTTTTTTGATTGTTCTTCTCAGTTTAACTGTGATAAAATGATATGATTACACTGACAGTAAAATAAAAACACTCATTATCTACACATAAGGTATAAAAAATCTTATATAACTTTCTGTCTGTTAAAATAAATTGAATATGGTTATCTAATAGTATCAGTGGAGAGCAGGCAGAGTTGAACAAGAGGTCAGATGGTTTACATGTGCCATTTGAAGAAATCAAACATTTTATTAAAATATTTTCAGAAATAAAATATTTTCTTTTCAAATAACAAGCTATATAGTAACTATAAGGAAGGTAAAAGAAAAATTTTCATAATTTTTGTGTCTATTAGAAATGAAAATGCCAGAAACTGTCTCAGATGATTTTTCTTAATAGTTTTTTGTAACTGCAGGTGATTTCTAGTGTCTTGATATCAGATTCTGTGTTAACTTAAATGTAACTATCCTAATCTCATATTCAGAGAACTCAACTCATCAGGGTCAACCATAAGTAAAGTCTTTTTAGATACTATACATGCTGTATAAAAAAGTATTACAGATTGAACTGTGTCCCTCAGAAAGATGCATTGACATAATAATTCCCAGTACCTCAGAATGTGACTTTATTTGGGAAAAAAGTCTTCATAGATGTAATTAGTTAAGTCAACATTGGTCACAACGGAGTAAGGCCCTTAATCCAATATACAACTGTTGTCATTATAAGAGATACAAGGAGAAGATGGCATGTGAAAATGCAGACATACAGGGAGAATACCATCTGAAAATACAGGCAGAGACAGAAATGATGTGGCTGTAAGCCAAGGAACACCAACCACAGCCACCCTCTGAAGCTAGAAGAGACAAGGAAGAATTCTTTCCTATAGGTAACAGAGAAGGTATGGCCTGACAACACACCGATTTTCCACTTCTAAACTGTAGAGCTATGAGACAATAATTTCTTTTGCTGAAGCCTTCCCAAATCTGTGGTATTTCGTCATGGCAGTAGGTCTTCACTGGAATTTTATATATACTAACTTCAGATACAGTCAAATAAGCCAATTTATCTTTGGATCAGTATACTCACAGAGCTAATCCAAGGTTACTGATTCCAGTAACATCAAAGATAAATTCACGTTGCAAAGAAATCTACAGGAATGAGGATAAATGTGTGAAAGGGACAGGGAAACCAAAGGGACCTCATGAAAGGAAAAAGCTATTTTTTTCTTTGCTTCTTTTGGTGCTTCTATTTTTACTAGGACCAGTACCCCCAGCTTAACACATGCCTCTGTGAATGACCACTTTACAAAGGTCAAGGAGTTAATGATTTCTTTGGAGTCTTCCAACACAAACGATAACATGTAAGGAGTGTTTGGATGAGATTACCATGAACATTTTTCAAGACCACTGACTGACTCCACATATCTTCACACCAAGACCCCTGGCTCCAGGCATAAATGACTTATGGAGGACACCTGAGCACGCATCCTTGGATCAGTTCCTGGATCCCTAGAGGACATCTACACCAGATCACTGTTCTCAAAAAAATTTGCAGACCCCAAGCAAAGATGAGGCTCTTGTACCTTTTCCTTTGTGAGTCTCCCAGACACTCTGTCTGTAACAGTTCTGTCTTCAATAAACTCTGCTCTTACCTCATCTAAGCTCATGGTGTTTATTTCCATCCTGCAAGAAGCCAAGGACCCTCTTGGCTAGTCCTGCAGGACCCACTCTAGGTCTTTGAACCTGGCCCGCCTGCATCAAAACTACCCAAAAACCTTTTCTCACAGACTGGAAGATAGCAACATGTAAGTATTAACGGTGCTATAATATAGGTCTGTTTTGATATTATGATTTAATTTTTTTCTCTAAATCTCCCTGATAAATTCCATGTGAATGGATTAGCAATAATTTGTTTACATATTTTATATACTTATATTCTCATAAAATAAAACTCAACATAAAGGAAATGATTACCCATAAACTTCCTGCAATCTAAAATCTATGCATATAACTCAATTTAAATGGAGATATGAAATGAAAAGTATTCCTAGGTGTGCCTGGGTGGCTCAGTCGTTAAGTGTCTGCCTTCAGCTCAGGTCATAATCCCAGTGTTCTGGGGGTGAGCCCCATACTGGGCTCCCCACTCAGCGGGAGCCTCTTTCTCCCTCTCTAACTCCCCCATGCTTGTATTCCTTCTCTCGCTATCTCTCTATGTCATAAATAAATAAAATCTTAAAAAAAAAAGAAAAGTATTCCTAGAACCCCTCTTTGTAGTTGTCATGCTATGCAAATATGATAGTATTTCTTATGTCAGCAATCTTCCAACATGAGAGGACACAAAGGAATTTCAGCAAACAATTTTATGTATTTAGTTTTTTCTAGTACTAAGCACTAGACTTTAAAGTTATTCTAGATTTATATGTATCTTACTATAGTAAGTGGGACCATCCTGATTTTTATTATTAAAATGGATAAAAAGAAGGAATAAACCAATTTTTGAGTTTTTAAAAGTATAACCCAGTTAAGAAAACAAATGAACACTGAGTATTTATAACAATTTATTAGGCTTTGAAGAAAAGAGAAAGGACAAAACTTAAGCTAAAGTATCTATTCTCTATTCATTACAACCTCCTGGCCAAGTTTGTTCAACATAGCATCCATTCATACCCATAGTGAGAAAAATTTGGGTTTGATTTCTCACTCTGTCATTTACCAGTTGTGTCCATGTTGGCAATTTATATAACCTAAGAGTCTCAATTTCCTTCTGTAAAGTAGATACATTAATAATGTACAGATTTTTTATAAGAATTGAGATAACACATGTAAAGAACTTAGCTCAATTACTGATATGAAAATATTCTCTCCAATAAAAATCAACTACAATTATAAAATAGCAAAATATTGGGGCACCTGGGTGGCCCAGTGGGTTAAGCCTCTGCCTTTGGCTCAGGTCATGATCTCAGGGTTCTGGGATCCAGCCCCATATTAGGCTCTCTGCTCAGCAGGGAGCCTGCTTCCTCCTCTCTTTCTCTGCCTGCCTGTCTGCCTACTTGTGATCTCTATCTGTCAAATAAATAAATAAAATCTTTAAAAATAGCAAAATATTTTAAGAAGGAAAATAACTTCACAAGAGCTTATGGGACAGGAGAGAAAAATGAAAGCTAGCAACTTCCTGGTTCTATTTTTTCATGAAAACAACTATAAGACAGAAATGTAACAATTAGCTGATCACTGTTTAACAGAAGTCATCCTAGGAGACAAGATCAGTTGATCTGAATCACTTCCCCAACACAAACACCATAATGGGTGACTAAATAAGAACAAGGTAGAAGGGACTGGCTTCTGAAGAACAGTACCAATGTCAAATCAAATCAAAACAAAAGTATGCAACTAGTTTCTACTGAGAAACTGCTTCTTTCAAGGACTGCCTTTGGCCTCCAAGCTAAGTGATGAATAGGAAGGCAAATGAAAGGAGTTTGTAGAAAGATCTCCAGATCACCAGAGATTAGCCCCAGATACTTACTGCTTGGAGAAGGAGCCTTGGTACTATAAACAATCTTTACAAAAGCAAGCTTTACAAAAGCAATCTTTTCCCCACCTCATTCAATTTCCAAGCATCAAACACAATTACTTATATTTTGATCCTTATGACCAACAATTATAAAAAAAAAAACTATGTATATATATATATTAAGTACTAAAATTAAATAATTATAATGAATAGAGGCTATCTTTAAAACTGTTGATTCTTATGAGACATGAGCTCATGATATCCCAAGAAAGGATAGGAAAGAAAATGGAAAATAGATAATCCTAAAGAATGAAGACAAGGAAAATCATTAGCAAATATAGAATTTCAGGTCATTTATAGAGAAAACAAATATGGTACAAAACACAGGAAGAATTTATGGAAGAAATTTATGGAAAATGGAAAGCAAATGCAGCAAATGCAACACAGGAAGCCAAGGCCATGAGTTCACAGAATAAAATGTAGCAGGAAAGAGGTTACTTAAGAAATGCAAACACTGAACTGATACACCTATAAAGTGTTCTGCAGATACTGAAGAAGAATTCTCTCTATATTGTATTACTCAAAGTTGTTTCAAATATAAATCTTCCACAGAAAATTCACATGTAGTATGGAAAATGACTTTCTTCTCAAGAGGATTAAAAGAAAATGTTTTGAAGCTATGAAACAAGAATAAAATGAATTAAATTCTACCATAGTAAAATTTAAAGTGACACTGGAGGTCTTATCTGGTGTAATCAATATAAAAATAATCACTTATTAAAACACATATAATAATAAAATATATAATAAATATATAAATATATAAAACACATATAATAATAAAATATGCAAACAAAGTGGGAAATACACATAATTCAAAAGAAACTAATGGAATGCTGAATAGATTGGAAGGAAAGATCAAAGGCAAAGGTATAGAATATTGATTCTCAACATTCAAGTCATTTTGTTATGGAGCTAGGAGACAGAACAAAATGAAGAAAATCAATATAGAGCAAACTAAAAAATACTTCATAAAAATTTAAGCAAATTACTATAAATCATAGATACTTGCACCTATCCCATGTAAGAGGAACAAAGAGAAACTATTACCAAAGTATGTCCTATTGTTTTATAAAGAAAAAGTAAAGAATTATCCAAACTTACAAAAGAAGTTTGGTTGCCTTCGAAATCTATGTTATCTAAAATTTATTAATTATATCAACCTAAGACAACACAGTATGCCTTAAAAGTGTAGGATATGATGCAAAAATATTTCCCAGACCAAACTGACATTTACTTGTGATTATAACAAAAAGTCATTCTCAGGAATGAAAAATTAATTAATTAATTATTTGCATGCAAAATTTAAAAATGAGCAATCAAACTTCACAAACATGCATTCTGCTAACAGCAATGGAAGGAATGTTACAGAATCAAGTGAAACAGAAAAATTAGTAAGTAATAAATGTAGAAACACAAATGTATGCAAACATAAAATGTATTCTTAATCAAAGGTATTACAATATAAATAGGTATGATTACTTATAAAAGCAGTTATATATTTTAAAGGTAATTAATAGTAATGAAATAACATTATAGAAGTGTTTTAAACAGGTCAAGAATAAATTCAAACATCAGAAAAGGAATTTTCACTTTATAGTTCACTGCAAATACCTAGATATTTGTTGATGAACTGATGGGCCCAAAAGAAAGCACAATGAGGGATAACACTGATGGTTAAGTAATAAAGAGCAAGTCAGAATTTGGGATCAAGAAAAGAGAAATGTCAAAAAGAGGAAAACATTTTACCAACCATGAAAACAGCCCAAATTCTGCCTGTGGTTTAGATTGTGTGTGTGGGGTCTGCAACTTTTTCCTCTAAGGGTTCAAATTGTAAATATGTTGAGCTTTATGTACCATATGGTCTCTATCCCAACTATTCAACTCCGCTCTTCTAGCATTAGAATAACAAAGAGTATGAAAACCAAAGAATGACTGTATTCCAATAAAGCTTTCTTTATGCACACTAAATTTAGACTTCATACAATTTTACATGGCAGAAAATAGTAATCTTTTGATTTTTTTCAATCACATAAAAATGTAAAAAAACAAAATTGCTATGAGCATTCAAAAAAATGTAAAAAAAACACTCAGCTTATAAAAACAGGCTGTGGATCTGTTTAATTTGACTAATAAAATGTAATTTGCCAGCTCCTGATTTTGATAAATAGATTATATAACATTGATAAAATATCTTAATCAAAAGATGTATTATATATAAAGCAACTATGAAAGCACATTAAATATGTTATAAAGTTGGTATACAATGAATAAAATAAAGACATCTTTTAGGTGATATCTTAAAAATCGTACCTTAGATTCCTGTGTGCTTGACTGAGTGGCAGTCCTGCCCTCATGGAAAAGGTTCGACACAAATACTTTTCAGAACTCCCATTGTGTATATGTGTAATCTAAAGCCCTTCAAATATTTCCATGCTTTGTTCTTCCAGGGTTTTAGACAGAGTCACTGAGGACTGTCACAAAGGGTTCAGGAGGCACTGCTTTCAGGTCTACGGAACAACTAATGACTCTGTTTTCTGCTTGTTCACTTAGATCATTTCTCCACTGAGCAATTCTAAATTTCTGTATTTAGTGTCAAAATGTGTATTATTACTAACTTGCTCAAACATCATGAACTCTTCTAAATTCCAAGCACAGAATTAGCAAGGAAATACCATTTTTTTCAGCTCAGCTGCTTCAGGAATTGAGTACGCAAAAAAAATTTGGGATCCATAATATAAAAATATGGAGGGTGATTTGGTAATATAAATTGAAAAATCCTAAAATACCATAAAATCTTTGAACCACCATTTAATTCCTAGAATTTATCCTAAAGTAACCATTCTGAATAGAACAACTATTTTATTTAGCTGAATATTCAGAATAACAATTTTTATAAATCCTTAAAATTATAAACCACAAATTTTTTTCAGCAATAATGGTAATTAAAATACAGTACACATGGTAGAATGTATTTGTAGAATTTAGGATGATGGCACAACCAGTAAAGATTATAGAAACAGAATAGCTAAAAAAAATCCTGTACCCCAAAAGACAACATGCTTACACAGTTCTATATGCACAATATACCAAAAATTCATGAACTAGACTCTATATCATATGAACTGGTTCAGGAAATGTATAAGAGAAAAACCCAACCAATTCACTATAGCACATGAAGAAAACTTTGATCACATAGCTGAAAAATAAAATTGGGTCTGATCCAAACTATTAAATAACATGAAAGGGGAAAAAGGGGGAAATGGTTCAATATTAGGAAAGTTCATGATACATATTAACTTTTGAATAATCTTCCCTCCCTTTTACTTAGACACCCTTACTAAATTTAAAGAGCATTTTGATAAAATTTAATAAAAATTTTAATAAAAAATAGGCAAGAAGTATCTGCCAAATACTTAGCACAACATCATACTAATCTGGCAAGAGGTATCTACCAAAACCTTAGCACAAACATCATACTAAATGGTGTAACTTTCCAAACATAAAACTAAAATTAGTAACAAGGCAAGGTGTTCATTATCAGTACTATTCAACAGTATTTTTGAGAGCTTACCCAATGTATGAGAATGCCCAAGAAAAGAAATGATTTCTCATAAACATAATTATTTATTTGAGAAACGGAAGAAAACATTTATTTGGGGATTCTAAGAGTCTCTTCCATAAAGGAACAAAATCTAACAAATATCAAATTATACTGTGAAGACACAGTGTTAAGCCAACATTTAATTTGTGCAGTAACCTCAGCAGTATTGGGAAATTGATTAACTGAACAGAATAGAAAGCCAGAAAACTGAAACAGATATAAGGACTTGCTATATAAATATGTTAGCATCTCAAATCAGTGCATTAAGAATAACAATTCAGCAAGAGGTGAGAGAATCTCAAATGCAGGCAAGTTTGTAGGAAAAAAAGAATTCACATGCATTGCTATTGACAGTGTAAAGTGGTAAGTTTGCCATGGATGACAAAAATTGATTGGAACAGAAGGAATAATAAAATCATAATTGAAAGACATTTATGAAGCCTAAAAGGGTTCACTGCATTCCAGACAAACTTAAGAAATATTTATTTTTAAAAATATAAGGTGCCTGCCAATTAAGATAATTTTGCCTGGGAAATTTTAGACTACCTGCCACACTCAATCCCTTCTTGAAAGTTTTTTTTTCCTCCACAAAGTTCACTGTACTTTCATCACATATTCCAATTACCTGTGTAAATATTACTTGTTTAAAAAAGTGAACACCAACCCAATCAGAAGGATAATGGGATGCTGACATTTTATTTAATATTTAATAATTATGTATTATATGATGACATTTGAACCAATCAGACCTATCCTGTTTGGATGTTTACAGTGAAAAAAATCTGGCCAGAAATCCAGAATAATGGAAAAAAAAAAACCATAGAGTTCATGGATTTGCATCATCAAGGAGACTAAAGTAAGGAGTGATGGTGGTCTGAGAGGGCAACATATAATGGGGTCACTTCAGGTATGCTGTATTCTAAGCAATGTTATATCTATGTACATATATGTATTTATCACATCTTAATCCATTCATCTGTTGGACATATAAGTTTTCTCCCTATCTTGGCTGTTGGGAATAAGGCCACAATGAACATAGCACTGCATATCTCTCTGAGTTACTGATTTCATTTCCCTTGGACATATACCCAAAGAGGGACTGCTGGATCATATGGTAGTTGCATTTTTAATTTTTTTGAGAAAACTCCATACTCTTTTCTGTAATAGCTATACCAATCTACATTCCCACCAACAGCGTCCAAAAGTTCCCTCTACTCCCACCTTCACGGAAATTTGAAATCTCTTGTCTTTTTTATAATCTCCATCCTGAATGGCATGAAGTGATATCTCATTATGGTTTTAATTTGCATTTACATGGTGATTGGTATTGTTGAACACCTTTACGTATACCTATTCACCACTTATAAAACATCTTTGGAAAAAGGTCTATACAAGCCTTTTGCTCATTTTTTAATTGGGTATTTTATTTTTTTGCTACTGAACTGTTTGAATTCCTTACATATTTCGAATATTAACCCTTTATCTGGTATGTGGTTGGCAAATATTTGCTCCTATTCTGTAGGTTGCATTTTCACTTTATTGATGGTTCCCTTTACTGTGCAGAAGCTTTTTAGCTTAATGTAGTTGCACTTTGTTTTTGCTTTTGTTCCTTGTGCTTTTTGTGTCATATCCAAAACAAAAACAAACAAACAGAAAACACAACCTGCATTGCCAAGACCAATGTCAAGGAGGTTTTATCTCAGTTTTCTTCAAGGTGTCTTATGGTTTTATAATTCAGGTCTTACACTTAAGTCTTTAACATATTTCAAGTAAATTTTTATAAGCAGTGTAAGATAGGGGTCTGATTTTATTCTGCATGTGTATATCCAGTTTTCTCAGCACCATTTATAGAAAAGACTATTCTTTCCCCATTGCATGTTCTTGGCACCCTTGTCAAAGATTATCTGACTATACATGTGTGGTTTATTTCTGTGCTTTTTATTTTGTTCCACTGGCGTGTGTTTTTGTTTTTAACCATAATACTACAAAAACTAGAAGTCTGTAATATAGTTTCAAATCAATAAGTATGACAGCTGCAGTTTTGTTCTTGCTCAAGATTGCTTTTGCTATTTGGAGTCTTTTGTGGTTCCATACAAATTTCAGAATTCTTTTTTCTATTTGTGTAAAAAATATCATAACAAAACCCAGCAGGTGTGCAGACACTTGTGATGGGAGCAAGACCAATGGGCCTGAGGAGTAAAAAAGGCCAGTATAGATGGAACATAGCATGGAGTGAAGGAGTATGAGATGAGACTAGAAAGTCAAGTGGGGCAAAAGTATGAAGTGCCTTGTGAGCCATGTTTGAAAATGAGGATTATATTCTGACGGTAACAGAAAGTCATCTGAAGCTTTAAACAGGGAAAAGTGTGATTTGCTTGAAGCTTTACAAAAATCAGTATGGCTGTTCTACAGAGAAAAGGTTTTATGAGGACAAAATGAAAGGAGGACACCAATTAAGAGATGACTGCAACAGTAAAGACAAGAAAAAAATATTGATGAGGACTGCACTGACTTGGTAGATCACTTTGAGTAAATGGACATTTTAATATGAATTTTAATTAATAAATGGACATTTTAATATTAATTCTTCCAATTAAAGACACAAGATATGTTTCCATTTATTTACATCTTCTTTAATTTCTTTCATCAGTGTCTTCCAGTTTTCAGTATATAGATCTTCCAACCTCCTTGGTTAAATTTATTCATAAAGATTTTATCATTTTCAATACTATTATAAATGGGATTTTCTTAATTTATAAATCTTAATGGATTTTCCTGTTGCTCTTTTAGATAGCTTACTATTACTAGGTAAAAACAAATATTAATATGTATATTAATTTTGTATACTGCAACTTTAGGAATTTTTTTTAAGATTTTATTTATTTTTTTGACAGAGAGAGACAGTGAGAGAGGGAACAGCAGGGAGAGTGGGAGAGGGAGAAGCAGGCTTCCCACTGAGCAGGAAGCCTGGTGCCGGGCTCTATCCCAGAACCCTGGGATCATGACCTGAGCCTAAAGGAATTTTTTTATTTGTTCTAAAAGTTGTGTGTGTGTTTTATTGGAGTCTACATGGTTTTCAACATAGAAGATCATGTCACCTGCAAATAGAAACAATTTTTTTTTTGTTTTCTTTCCTTCTGATTTGGATTTGTATTGTTTTTCCCTTACATATCATGTGTCTTTCTGTTTTCTCTCTGCTGAATACTTAAAAATTTTTCTCTTCAGTTGGTTTTCTGTGATGTGATTTGGGGTGCCTATACGTGTTTTTCTTTATATTTATTCTGTGTAAGCTTGCTGTGGTTTGTTGCTTACTTGTTTGCTTGTTTTCTGTTTAAAATATTTCTGCAGTTTTGGAAGATCCCTTTCACAATTTTTTCAAAAATATCTTATTCTGTCTCTTCTGTATTTTGACTCAATTGCAGATACGTTGTATCAACTGTTATTGACCATATACCTCAAATACACAGTTTTATATTCTTCACATCTTTCTACTGATATTTCAGTTTTATAATTTCAATTGACTCTATATTCATCCACACAGATTCATTTATTTTATGTGTCAATTCACTGTTAAGTCCATCTTTTTTATCAAGCCAATTCAAACATTAATGATCTGGCCATCTTTTCCTTATGATTAGCTACTGTTATTTTCCTAATATCCCATTTTTCTTTTAAACTTATATCTGTATTTGTTTCTCTTTAGGATGTGATTATTGGACAGTTAATTGCAACACCATACCTGATTTTAGTGCCTGAAAATTATTTAACAATCTAATCAGACTCATATGTTGTAGAGACCCATGTACTACAGATTCCACCTTGCCCGTTATTCTAATGGCTGAAAAGAGTTGTAGTTCATCTCTATCCTGGAAAGTTACTCTCTGCATTTTAGTTCTTTGGATTTTTGGTTTTATTTCAATCTTATGCTCTCTAATAAGTTCATAATACTTATGATTTTGTAGTATATCTGTCTTGTTTTTTGTTTTACATTGAGGACAAGGCTTACATAACTTTCTACATACTATTCAGAATTTAACAATTCATCCACCTCCTTCTTCTGTTAAATAAACAGGTTAGTGTAATTGTCATTATTTTCTGATCCCTCCTTCTGTTGTCCTATTAAAATAGGAAAAACACATGTCACTTAAATTTTTTTTTCTTTTAAGTCAGTGGTTTTTGGAGAGAATTCTATTCCTCTGTGGGGTTCCTACTTTATCCACAGTACCAAGTAAAGGTGCTTTAAGAATTATCTTGATTCTGAAGTCATCCCTTTTTTTTTCAATAAAGAACATGTCTAAGTGTATTTTGTGGTAATTATTCTTTCCTTAGCTTGAGAGTTTCTAGTATTTTCATTGGTCTAGTTTTATTTTCTATGTTCATATTTTAATTTTATCAGATTTTATATGAAGTGGGTTTTTATAAACTGGTTTCATTTCTCTATTTGAATCCAGAAACAGCTAGTCATTTAAAAAAAAAAAAAAAAACAGAATTTATCATGTAATCCATGTGATTGTGTGTGTGTGTGTGTGTGTGTGTGTGTGTGTGTAAAAAGTTAACCAATGTATAGACTAAAAAATTAGTAATTTAGTTTCATTATACTTGAGTAAGATATATCACTTTTGGTCACATTTCTTTGGCTAAAGCTAGTTTGACACCACTTGTACAAGGAAGTATAATGCCTGCTATACCACATAATATATATAATTTTCAGATTTATAACTCAGAGTAACTGTCTACAATGAGGCTATGTCCAATCTCCATTTCTAGTAATTTAATCACATGTGCTTATATCAGGCAGACTTCAAAGCTTTAGAGGAAAAATAAATCCAATTTTTTAAAAAAAGTTCTATTTTCTAAGCATAAAATAAAATGTTTAATTTTCATAATAATCCTAAAAAGTTATTTTCCACCAAGGATGTTTAAAATGTATTAATTGTTCAGATGAAAGAACTGAAGCACAGATTCTCAAAATGGGAGTTTCAGCTGAGATATTTAGCAAATACCAAGCGAAATATAAGAAACTCACCATTGGATATCTTAAAAATAAGGCCAAGACTCAGTTAGGTGATTGATTCTCATGAAGAAGCATAGTAAGAATTTGATGCAAGGATGTTCATTTGTAGAAAACTGTGCTTACAAAAGTTGCTGGTGGCTTGTTGAGTTCCACCTTCCCTTCATTCCCCCAATCTCAACCAGGGAAACCACATCTCAGTTGATAATCATGGAAAGCTCTCTTTAAGAGAACTCATCTAAGAATGTGATGTGGATGCCCTGAAGTAAGCTAGAAAATCAGACTGTAGTCTGACTCCTGGATGGAAAACCTAATCTCTGAGAGTGATCTAGTACATCACTTTCACAGTAAAATGGAAGAGAATAATTGTTAGGAATCAGCCAGGATTACATTGTTTAAGGTTAAGGACAACTTGAACCATGATTAGAATGCCCATTTTTCTAGACTCCATAACTCCAGAGTTGCCACACAATCTCATCAAATGGGAATACATCTGTTAAGATTCAGTTTTCCTGGCTTTTTCACAAGAGTACCAAATTGTGTTTTATTTTAGGAAAATAAAGTAATGACAAACTTTAGCTGCAGTGAGTTGAAATGAATATTCATTCTACAAAAACAAGAATCAGTATTATTATAAAATCATGAAAGCCAGCATCCTTTCAACAAGTTCGATTTTGTATTTTTCAACAATTTGTTATTATGACATATACTATTTTTAAAATACATGTAGAGCTTCTCAATGCCAATATAAGTATATTTTTGTGTTGAGAAGCTTCATAAAAAGATTAATAAGGGCAGAAAAGTCAACTCTAATTTAGCTACAAAGCCTTATCAAAAATGCCATATTACTATGTAATATATTTTTTAAAAAATTTCTGAGCAGTGAATAGCATTTGTATTAGCAGTTGAAACAAATGTGATAAAATAATACTGTGAAGGAAGTATCTATAGAAACATAAATAATCTGGAAGGACCATCTAGTAACCAAATTTCCAAAGTAAGAATATAATCAGTTAAATGAATAAATTGATTCTAAATGATTAGGGATACATTTCTAAGGCAGTAATTTCTCTAAATTATCCTTCTATAAAAATTATAAATTATTGGCCTGGATAATTATTGTAAATTGTCAACTCATCAGTTAGGTCTTGGCAAATGGTAATAATGATAACCAAAATGAGAGACCAAATTTGTGAGGCCATGTTTTTTTTGAAGGACTGAAGATAAATATGGCAGTAAAGTATCTTGTTTTCATCATATTTATCCATGAAACCATTTGGTGTATCAAATATATTATTGCTCTGTCAGCACAGCACAGCATGAAGTGGATATTTGGCAACTTTTCAATTAACTCAGCCAATGCAGTAAACCAAACCAGATAATTCAGGTTAAACACACACACACACACTTCTGAATTATCAGATCTGGCTGTCTGCATTAGGGACTAATTGAAAGCAGAAAGGACTGCTTGTCAAACACAGTCACTTAAAATTATTACAACTGATTAAACAGATCCCTCATTGCCTAAATTACAAGACAAGTTAAATTTTAATAGCTATAAGGGGAACCTAAGGCAGGATCTTTATAATAAAATGGATTGGCTATTTAATGTCAAATACCAAGTACTCAATCTTATTAAAATCAGCTGATTCAAGTAAGTAGTTATAATATTTAAGTGAATAAAATAACCAGGCCATTATTGTGGGCAGTAAGAAGATGAAATCAGATAAAATTATACCTTTATAAACTTAAGTACGGAACTACTTTCAGCATATTGAAACGCTCTGTGATTTTACTAGAAAGAACAATATATGGTTATTGATTGTACTATTCAACAGGTTATTGAATCATAAAGTGATTTATAACACAGAATTTCCTAGAATAATTTATTAAATTCATTCTGAATTTGTTAAAATTAAGTAACTTTATATAAGGTAAATGCAGCTTTCGGTTACTATTATGACTTTTTTTAGACTATAGTTTTAGTAATAAGGATTCTTTTTGATCATCTATCTTAACTTCATTTGGATTGATGCACCAATTCACTCAACCTCTTATTCTCTAAAACATTCAAATTTATAGTCTAGAAATTTCAGTGTTATGTAATATTTACAAATATTAAGATAAAAGATAATAATCTCATATATCAATCTGTTTTTTCATAATTATGAATTCTGTGATTTATGGTTTTTCTGGAACCAATTATATAGGATTATACAGTTGTTGCTTCATGCATCCAAAAGGCTAGGATGTTTATTTACCTGATGATCGTATACTCTGATCAATTTCATGGTTTTTTGTAATCTGATAACATTACTGACATTTAGAGCACATTCTCTGTGACTACAATATTAGTTAACCCTTACTTACATTTGAAGCACTAATTGATTTTAATTTACAGCAGACTAAATTAGATGCAGATCTGCTAAAACCCAATTTCTTATTTTCTTCTTGAATTCCTATTTATGGCTTGGTTCTCTTTTAATATGATACTCTACAGAAATGATCCTGTCAGTTGAGCAGTTAAGTGGAATCTCGTTGATTTGTAATCTGAATGAAAGTAACTAACAGAGACCTAGAGTTTCCAATGCTACTAAAATCTTCAGTCGCAGAGTAATACAAGAGAGTTAGCAACACTGGAGACTTTCATGTGTGAGACAACAGAATGTTAAATGCCCTATATTCTTCATTCAATTAGGAAAACTGTTTCATGACTTGCCTGAATATATAGTCTTTTTCTGACCTGAATGTTCCATCAATGAATGCCAACACTGTAACTTGGTGAGCTTTATCTATTTTAATTTTTTCACATCTTAGTGGACACTCTAGTCATATTTCACACAGTACACATTTTACATACATAAGAGAAGGGTCAGCAAATGATTTGGGGTACGTGCTGTGGCATCAGGGGCTTCTTTGGATGTAATATTCTGTCATTTCTTCTTGTAACATTAACTCTCAGGATTGCTAGAAATTCACCAGATCCAAGATGGACGAAAAGCCGACCAAAGATTATGTATAGTACCAAGTATCTATACTTCACTGTAAATACCATTTATCATGTAATGAGTGACCTGGCTGAAAAGGGTCTAGCTGCACTGGATAATGGGAGCTGGTACATCCCATTAGAGGCTGCATGACCAACTAGGGGTGACAGCTGAAAGAATCCCAAGATGATAGCTTCACTGACATGGGCTAGTGCATACCCAGTTAGCCTCATCCTTGTGACATGTGTTCAGCATGACAGGGACACCAGAAGCTATTCCTGGAGGTCACAAGATATTTATTATGCTATTAATGTATATCCTCTTTTGTTCTCAGATCTGTATATATATTTTAATTCTAAGTGAGCTTGAACTGGAGAAAACCTATTATATTTGATGTGTTTGACTACCTGAAATCAAGGATACTCACTGCTTCTCACAGAGCAGAGGAGGTTTGAAAGAAATAACTTCTGTAACAAGAAAATAATATTATCCATAAAATATCAAGTTTCTATCCAACTACATAAAGAAAAAGTCCAAGATAACAAGAAATAATATGTACTTTAAACATCCAAATAAATTACTAACCTACTCTATTATTCTAATACTCTGGAACTTTCCTTTTCAGATTATATTTAATATGTTTATAGGACCAAAATGATTACTTTTTTGGATGCTATTTCACTCATACACTTCCTTTTGGGTTAGTGGGATTTGGGGGAAAATGCTTTTGCTAATTTCTAAAAAGTGTTTGAATTAATTCAAAAGTCAATTCAAACATCTTGTGAGATTTACTATGTATAGGTATTACACCTGTTGCTGAGGATATATAATTCATGTTTCTCAAGAGCTTAGCTTCAATGAATGGCAATTTCTGAATGCATGTGCAGAAAAATTAAGTATGAAATCTACAATTTCACGGAAAAATAGACAGTGAGATGACTAAATATATTTTTATTGTTCAAATACTGATTGATTTAAAAGAAAATAATTTCTATTAGTTTTATTTGATTTGCTTTAGAACACTACATTCTGTTCATTTCCCTGAATATATTATTACAGGTACACCTCTCAAGAGCAAATGAAGAAACAAGCTTACTTAAAAATCAATATTGTTAATCCTGCAAGGATGTATTAGGTTAAATATCAAATATCCAGTGGTTATCCCATCAGGTTTTTATGGTTAAACCTAATATGCATATTTCATGAAACTGATAGAACTCAACAACTGAGGTCTATATATTCAAGAAACTACAGCACAATATAGCTGCGTATTTGGGTGGAATTCAAAGACAAGATAAAAATTAATAAAAATTTGACTTTATACCTAAGAAATAGATGTAAACTTTTAAATAAATCTTCCTTAGCTACTAAAAACAAAAATCCTCCTTAACTTCACAACACCATTCTCTAAGAAAATGGTCCCATTAACCAAATTATATTTTATAAAGATGAAGTTCCATGCTCTATCTTTGCAACATAAATCACAGCATATATAAAATCTCTAGAAACACTATAATCACAGTGCAGTGAGTACAGCTTTGATCCAAAAAAGTCAGTTACTTGGAAATTAGTATCATCTTATAGTTAGAACAGAAGGAAAACTTCTATTATTAGAAAATAAAATTCATTATTAAGTTATACACTTGACCTTTATGTGTCTCTTGGGTTATTCTCAGAATGTATTTGTTGTATGTAGTTATTTGAAGTTTTACAGAAAACAGAATAGTGTAAGACATGTGAAATTTACAATCTAACATTGCATTTTTGGCTCTCCTTTATGCATCATCTTTGGGATTTAATTTACTTATCAGATGGTACCAAATCAGAGTCTGAACAATATTATTCCAGAAGGAGTAAATTATATTATGCAGCTATAATTTTGACAGTAGAGAAAGAATTATTTATAAATAATTAATGGCATTTTCCCCCTTTCTTTATCTGAAAGATTGCTCAAGTCGTGTTCCCTGAAGATTTCACTGTTCCATGGAGACGAAGTTGACAGGTGATGGCTAGATATTTTTAATTAGGAGAAACCCCAAAGTAGAGAGCTTTCCAGAAAGAGTAGCAGCTAGCCCCAGTAAACAATATTTGACACCTGCTTTGTTAAATTACAATGAACACCTGCCATTTGCCACTCAGAATGCTTACCGCTCACTAATTTCAAGTAAAAACTAAGAAGTTAGACTTTAAATTGGTTGAAGGTTTAAAGTTAAATAAACTATAATCTGAACTTTTATTTGCCTTAATTAAATTTTATTCCACAAGTAGCATACAAAAATATTAAAATTTTACATTAAAGCTAAGATCTCATTTGACCACCAACTTTGATCTTATTTTGAATATTAACTTAAAAGGTTAGAGGCCTAAAATTTGCCATTTGGCTAAAATGATGTTTCCTATAGGAAAAATCATGAATAATTTAACCTGTATTTCCCTAGACTTTGTTTCTAGAGGGTAATTCAGTCCTTCTCTCAATAAATATTTATGGGGTAGACAGACAATAAACTAATTAAGAAAAAGACATAATATGGTAGAAGATAAGTACCATAAATTTCTAAGAAAAAGTAATTGAGTGTTCCTTTGTTAAGACAGATTACACTTTAAACAGAGTGGACAGGGATGGCTTTATAGGAAAGTTTTATTAGAAGAAACAATGAGACCAAAGTGAGGAAGCCTGCCATGGACATTTGGAAAGGTAGAATGCTAGAGGCAAGAGTAAATTTAAATGCCTTATAATAGAAATCCTGGCATGTTTGAGGAAAAGCAAGACACCAAGTAAGGCTGCGTAAGGGTGAGGTAGTTGGAAAGGAACTGGTAGGCCTCGTTACAAAATCTACATGGCCCATTGCAAAATGAAAATGTGAGGTCCTTTGTTTAAAAACCTGAAGAGGGGTGCCTAGGTGGCTCAGTAGGTTAAGCGTCTGCCTTTGGCTCAGGTCATGATCCCAGGATCCAGGGGACTGAGCCTGCACTGGGCTCCCTGCTCAGTGGGGAGCCTGCTTCTCCCTCCCCTCCCCACTTGTGCTCTCTCTTGCTATCTCTCTTGCTATTTCTTTCTAATAAATATAATTTTTAAAAAATAAAATAAATAAAAGCCTGAAAAAAAGTACTGATAAGGATACTGCAATTTAAAACTTTTCCTTTCTTCCCATGATCTCACTTTATTTGTCATGGTATTTCTTATTTATTTTTAATATTGACCTAGGTAAAGAAAAATTAAACTTCTAAATTACCACTAATTTTACAGACTATATTGCACAACAGCAGTTTTAAATGCAAATAAAAGGACATTGAACTTTTATGTGGAATCACTGAAGTTACACAATGTATAATTTGTATCTCAAACATGCATATATACTCATATATTTTAATGTATATTTTGATGTAGATTACATCAGAACAGTGAAAACAGTGTAACAAACTCAACTGTTATTTCATTTCCTGATATATAAAAGTTCTCCCAATCCTCTCTACCTTCAGCTTAATGACAAATAAAGATGGACTGAAAAGGAAAGAAACTATGGGTTGCCCTATCTAACCCATTCCTTTCTCATCATTTTTAGCATAAGAAGTTAGTTAATACAGGAGTGCTTTATGTGAATTTGAACATGAGGACACAGGAATGATAAGTTTCCTTAATCATGTGTGTTTCCTAAACATAACACCCTTGCCTTTTTTTCCCTTTCAAATAAGTTCCTGTTCAAAGAGAAGAGTGGCTTCTTAGGGATGTCAGCACAATACTGCTTGCTCAGTCACAGACAGAACACACTTACCTTGCTCCCATTTTGGATCTTGTGAAGATCCATGCACTATGGAACCACTGGAATTCTGTGTTCAGGGAACACTGCAAAGGCTATATGAGAATACCAAAGGAGGAGGTGGTGCTGCAAGGAACAGTGTACATATTGTGCAAATCTCCTCACTTGCTTCATAATCCATTGGACTTCACTTATAAATCTCATGTTCAAGGATAAAATTATTAAGAATTTTAAGATGGCAGTAGAATGTTATATCAAACACAGGCTATGTGTGGCTACATAAGTCAGATGCCCATGAAGCTTGCCCTGGCAGGAGTAGTGAAAACAGAAAGAGAATGAAGGGGCCAGTTGAGTTGGGCCTTGTAAGCCATTATAAGATTTTGGATTTACCCAAAATGAGACTGAAATCCACTCTAGAGTCTAATGGGCAGAGTGGCCATACTGATATGTTACATCAACGTTTACTGACAGTTCTCTCCACTTGCTGAAACTTTAGCAATTCAGCTTTCTGCAAAATACCTCAGTTATTTTGGAGGCCAACAGGGTATACTTCCCATATTTTGTGCTTATAGAAATTTCTGGTGTTCCACGAGGTCATTTTGACACTTCTAATTTTTTTTTTCTAGTCATGGCGATTCATAAATACCATAAATACCATTTCAGGAATCTCAAGCTATGCAGAAATCTGAAAGTGAGGGTTCCCAATACAATACTGACTATGCCCCAGTGTACTTCAGAGTTTAATAAAATCACTCTTGCATTTTTTAAAAATTTGTGTTCTAACTCTCCACGGAACTAAAACCCACATGTAGGAAGCAAAAGAAGGGTTAGATTTGAAAAATTAGTATTACATTATACTCATAATCCTATTCCTTTGTTATGATCATCCTACATGATATATTCCCTCTAAGGAAGCTCTTGAAGCAAACTTGGACATGATTTTTTTTTATCATTTTCTGAAGGGATGAACATTTCTATTAAAATTAGCTCGAGTAATTCCTTTCTTTCTTAGTCAGGCTTTAGCAAAGAGAAGTTGCCCATTCTGGTCCTTAAATCTAGGTTTCCAATGGCTTTATAAAAATATTACTGATCTCAGATGTAAAGTTATTGAATTTGGTTGAATTCAAAAAGCTTGTTTCTCTTCATTCTTGCAACTAGCTTTCAGAGTAGAATGTCCTTAAACTAGATCCTTGTAGATCCAATCAAGAAGACTTCTAAAACTACCTAAAGTGTTAAGTTTGGGGCAATTTAATCTCCAAAACTGTTGTTTCTTCAAGTTTCAGATATTAATACTTTGCAGCCATCACATCACAGTACCAGTGAGTTTCTGACAGAGAATTCTCCACATAGCCAGCATTCAAGAGGTATCCATTGGTCATGATCATGGCCTGCATGTCAGACCAAAAAAAAAAAGAAAAAAAAAAAAGGCAAATGGGTTTTAAACTGGCTTGTTTATATGTCATCTCAGTAATAATTACTAAGGAGCTTAGATTTTGACAGGTAACCAGGATTATAATAATTGTTGAGCTAGTTCTCTTAACTCTTTCTGATAACACCTTCTTTTCCTGAATTTTCTAAATGTCCTTCACTTCTGTTTCCCCTGAAAACAAGTATTTTGTTCTAGAACCTTCAATGGCTGTTATCACCTATGGATTATAAAGTATACATCATCTTTTTCATTATGGTTTTCAGGGACTCCATGGATAGACCCACAGTCTGCCTTCCAGATTTATCTCCCATATGGTTTACCACAAATATACAGATGGTCAGCCATTTCCAAGTCTTCTGCTTACGTTCACACTGTTTTCCATAGATTCTGTTAATTGAAAGTATAGTTTCCCCAAGGCTCATCCCAAATTAAAATTGTTGATAAAGGCTTTCTCAAATTCCCCACATTTCAATTATGTGATGAAGACCTTTAGAATATTTACTATGTGCTACTCATTGTTTCAAACACTTAATCCTCCTGCTAATATGTCACAGATACTGTCACTTCCCCATTTTATAGACAAAGAGACTCAGGTACAAAAAAGTTAAGTTACTTGCTTAAAGATAATGAAACTTTTCTGCTTCAATTCCAAGTTCTTAATAAATGTTCCATTATTCCTCAAAATAAAACTTTCTTAACTTGCGCTTATTACTTTGCTCCTTACTTAATTTTCCTCGAATTATAGGAAATAATAAAACTCCTACTCCAATGGTATTTTAAGCACATGAAATCAGAAACTGTATCTTATACTTAGTAGTATTTCCCCCAACATTTAATTCAGTTTTACTGAATCAAAATGAATAAGCAAATCAAAAGTAACTTTCAAGTTTTATACATTCATTACTTTCTATAATTTCATAGTATAACTTTTTGCAATATAATGGTGTCTGGGGTTTGTTTTGTTTTATGTTGCTTATTTTGCTTACTGATTTATTCAGGAAAGTGATACTGTACAATATTAGACAATTGTGCTAAGGTGCTTTTTATTATATAATGCTACTATTATTATTGTGTTTATGTACAGATAGACATGTTAAAGAAGTTAAGTAGTTTGCCTACTGTATATACAGATATGTATATATTTCATAATATATAACTGTATAATATTAATATCAATGATAATAGATAAAATATTTTCTAAAAAGACATTAATGTAATATTACATACACTATAACCAGAGAGGTAGAAATACCAATAAAAACTATACTATCCCCTGCTATAAGAAAATGTACTGCAGAAGATATATTTAACTATTTAACTATTTAGACTATTTAAATATTAAATATTAATATTTATATTAATACAATCTATCTTATTTTAATTTAATAATTAAATATTAAATATTTAGACTATTTGAAATAGTCGATGAAAATTTAAAATAAAAAAATTACTATTATTAATGGACTTAACATACCACTTCACATTTGTATAGATTTTTATACTCTAGAAAATGCATTTTAGTGATAGTAAGCTCACCTTTGAGACCTCTATTCTAAAAGTCAGAAAAAGACTGAGTTACTAACAGTGCCAACTCTATAAAAAAATGAGGAATCTTGACTGCCAGTCCCAAGATCTTTCCAAGTAATTCTCCATCCACAAAAATAATTTACACAAATTTCTAGAGAAATAATTCATTTCCCTTTTATTCTGAAGAAAGCAACATTCCTGCTGGGTGGCTGACAGCAGGTGTTAATTCTGCAAGTACTAATTTAACATAGCAGGTGTCAAATACACTGGGTATTAACTGCATGGTTGCTACAAAGTGATGACAATCACTAAATGAGCTCCGATTAGGTGGCCACTGGCACTTGCAGGCCTTCTGCTCAATTTTATTACTCACCTGAGCTTCATCCATTGGGATAACATCCCATGGAAGCCTGTCACTCAGGAGTTTATAAAGTAATGAACATCTACTTGAGGGATATGGACATTTTCTCCATCTCCATCATTTCCTCTTTTCAGTCACATATGATGTGACATATCAGGGTAATTATAATCATTTTAATTTTTTAAAATGATGAATAATACTGCAGGAAAATTGCCAGCAGCTGCTTCAAAATTAACTTCTTTCCCAAAATATTGCCAACCACCTGCTTCCATTCCATTCCTCTCCCCACTACTTATAAGTAATCCAGAAAAGTATGCACACACACACACACACACACACACTTAAAACTTGCCATAATTTAAATTTGTGCCTTGTCTTTTAATCTATATTTTTGGTGTTGGTGAAATTTTCTTCTAACCTAATTTGTTTTTTAATCTATAACTTATAGATGTTTTCCACAATTGATGACTTTTTTTACAATGGTCATGCTAGTAATATCTCACAACATTTTGTTTAATTACTTGGCTGTGTTTTCATGAGTAGTTAACTTTTATGCTTCCATGTTCAAGCTTTGGTTATTCTTTTCCAGCAATATATTTGTTCTTAAAAAATCCACTCTGTATTCTTTCTTAAACCCTTGTCACAAGTATCTCATTTCTGTACTCCATCTTCACCCAGCAACTTATGTTTACTTTGTTTTGTCCTTTTCTTTAAGGATGGCTAGAACCAGAGGAGACAGAGACTGTTGGCAGATGGGACAGGCATTTTGAGATGTTACTGAGTTCTGGAGGAAGTCAACAAATGACTGAGATACGATATTTTCAAATTACTTTCCTTTAACACAAAGAAATTTTACTGTTCACGTTCATTTGACCTAGCCTAAATCTCCCCAACCTTAAAGTATTAAGCTACAGCCGATATAACAATATATGGTATAAATTAATTCAGTTTTATCTAAATCATCAGGTTCAGATTCTTTGAAACATCTACTTGCAGATAAAATCTATGCAAAGCCTGTCAGCTGTCAGCTTTTTACTATTCTTGTATAGTTGGTTAACAACCGTGTTCAGAGGCTGAGCGAAAGCTGAATTTGTCAGGCTTTTGTGAAACAAAGAACTCAAATTCACAAGCCTTACCATGAGAATAAAGCCACCTCCAGGGATGTTTTATACCAGTTTGATCTCAAAGAAATGAGATGGGGTGCTGAGAGAGCTCCCAAAGGCAGGTAAGGGCAAAAGTCAGTGGTAAGAATACCAACATCCAGGGGAGCAAATCCCAATGTTACCTTTCATTTTTCTCTAATCAACCAATATGCAGTTTATGACCCAGTGCATGACAGCCCATTTGTGATACTCTTTAGAGAGGTCTTACTTCATGAGAGGAAAGTAAGCCTGATGTCTTTGAAATGGAGATCTAAAAATGTAATGAGAATGTACTCTTCAAATCATAAATGTATTTTATGTAAGATCCTCTTTCATCACGAAGAGCTTATTGTGCAGACAAAAAAGAGGGCTATGGAACCCTTATTTTAAAGGACTTCTAAACATAGCTACCCTGCCCCCTCCCCAAACTGTGAAATGAGATGAATTAGCTAGCCAAGGCTTCTTTAGCAGTGGTTATCACATTTATGGAATCATGCCATTGTAACAGGCTTTTTAAATCATAACGGGAAGCTAAGCCTTGACTACAGTATTGGCAAATGGCAAATGTGGGCCAAGAAAAGTCTCTAGATAAACTGACTGACTCAGAAATTGTTAGCAACTATGCTTTCATATAATATATATAATGTATTTAATATACATTAAATACATTTAATGTATAGATATATATAATTTATTTAACATAAACATGTATTAAATATATAAATAAAATCATAAAAACTGTTTAGTCTATGAGGTTTGAATTCATTTATCATGGAACTGAGATGATGTCATAGTGCTGAAAGTCAACTAAGTCAGGCTTTGACCAGTGTTTATGATTTCATCAACAATATCTAGCTGTTATCTATGATAGGAAGTAAGAGAATATACCTCCATAGGGGTATCATGTAAATACTGTGGTTGACGCCCAGCAAACTATACTTTCTGATGTTAAATGAGATATTAAACAAGTAATACTCTTGTGAAAAATGCACACTTCCTTTTAATGTAAAAACTGAATCTTAAATGCAGAAATCACCAGAATTCCATCTTCTGCATATAGGATCTGAAGATAGCTACTTCACGAGAAACCACATACCACCTCTAAACATTTTATTTTATTTTCTCTTATTTCCCAAAGCATGCTTTTACTATTTTTGTCTTGTTGCTTATTTTCCTTACTTCATACTAAGTCAAATCTTACTCAAATGCCAACCAAATCTTAGATAAAACTCCAGACTACAGTCAAGGCAAATATTCCTATATAGACATAGAAGTCAGACTCATAGAAACACACAGACACAAGGAGACACAGTACAGCACACTTTCTTTGTCAATTTGCATACAGATTTAGGCATAGACAATGATTTCTCTTACTGTAATATGGAAAATCAATAGCATAACAAAGAGACCTTTGAAAACAACTGACCCCATAATTTCATGGTTCATTTCTTCAATTTCAGAGAAGTAATTATATAATCCAAGATAAATCGCTACTTTGTCTTTCCAGACTATCTTCACAAGTTCCTTAAATCTTTTTTTTCTTATTTCATCATTCATAAATACTGAAATTTGTCTTTGTTTGCATCCAATTTAGAACAAACTCAAAAATTACATAGAAGATTGTCAGGATGTGTGATGTCCTGATAAAAACACCATGATATGGATTTGTAAGTATGATAAGAGTTTGCAATTTAAAAAAAAAGGGTTTGCAATTTTTATAAGCAATATCTATAAGCAATTGTCTATCTGTGGAAAGAATATAAGTTAGCTTTGGCATACAAAATAAAATGACTAAAAGGAAAAACATTTTTTAAAGATGATATTTATTGTTAAGAGTTAATTGGTATAGTTCTCCACTACTGAAAGTAATACCTTTCCATAACCTCACTTAAGTCATTATCACTATTCTCATGCCACTAGCATTTACACATAAGTATAACACTCCCCTGCAAACTTTGTGAAAACAAGATCATTATCTAATCAACCTCTGTATCCTTCACAATCTCTGTACTCAGTCTCTATCCTCTATATTACAGACTTTTCACAAATATTCAATATAGTTTTAAGCTCTACAGAAGATAGGCAGGTAAGAAAAGACAGGCAGTAAGAAAAAGAAAGCTGTACAGAAGACAAGCAGGCATGTAAGACAGGTAGGTAAGAAAAAGAAAAGATGGGCTTACGTTGTTCTCATTAAAAACAACAATAATAGCATCAAAGTTAATGTGTAAAACATATTTTCCTCACACTGAGTTCTAAAAAAACCATGTCAAATAGGTACTCATGTAAGGGGGAACAGAACTTAACAAACAATATATTTAATTATAATTTCCCAAGACAAAAGATACTTTTCAGGTAGATACTTTTCAAAAACATTTCATTACAAAAGTCAAAGACAAGTAACAACTTCAATCAGGGATATCATTTTGGTGAGTTAACTCTTGACAAGGACAGAACTTTCAGAATATAGAAAGCCTGCCTCTCTTAAATGTCAGTCTCAGGAAACTTGTGACAAGTGTTTAAAGTCAATGTATGAATAAATTCTTTGCTGGGCTCATTTAACACGATGTTCTATTTTGTTGCTGTATACACAGGCTCCAGATATTTGATTCATTTATTCTTACTGCATTTAGATTTTCAATGAACATTTGCCCACCACTTAAGCTGAGAAATATGAGCGCATGATGGAAATAAATTGTAAATTACAAGATCTATGAGGAGATCCAGGAGCATGTACTCTTAGATGTAAGAGTAAAGAATTTCAAGGAGTAAATAATACACAAATTTAGTTGCTAATGTACATAAGATATGTACCCCAACCATCTACCAGTACTCTTCCTCAAGGCAGTAAAATTTAGCTTTTTGGACTCAAAGACTCTTTGGAGAACTTAATAAAATAATATGCCATTAACTTAGGAAAATACACAAACACACGAAATATTTCAAACACTTTGATACCTTATGCTTATCTTGGTGTACGTCCCTCGAGCCATGGTAGCCTCTTTGCTGTTTTCTGAGCAACCAGAACCACTTAGTGACTGCAGTGACAATTCCACTGCCAGTAATGATCCTCATGGAGTTATCTTTCTGGCTTGCCCTCTTACTTCCTTCAAGTCCTTGCTCAAATGCCCCCTTCTCATACGAATGACCTCAAAAGATCTATTTAAAACTTTATTCTTTTCACCATCCCCCACTCTCCAAACACACCCATATTTTGTTCTATATTTTATAGCACCATCTAAATATTATACATTTTATTGTATTATTAGCATATTATACGTGTTATTTTTACTCTTTATTCTGTATTCACTAATTGAAAACCAGATCCACAAGGTTTGGAATTTCTATATAGTTTTCTGTTAATTTCTGTATCCTTGGTACAGTAGTAGATAGTAGATCACTCCCAATATGTATTGAATGAATGAACACTATTTAAAGCAGGCAGGCAGTGAAGTAAGGTGCTAAAGATAATTATTTTTAATCAAATGGATCTGGGTGAGTCTTGGTATAGACATTTAGTGAGTCTATGGGCAAGCAGCCCTATATATTTAGCTTTTGTTTGTGCTAAGTTACAGAAGGATATTAAGAAAGCCTACAGTTATTTAGGGTTCAGAAACAGAATGCTGCCTCTTTCCACATACTCCCTCCTCTCTCTTCCAACTTGTATAGAAAACTGATCTTCCTCAGACAAATCATGAATTTTTGTGCAATATAATATGACCAGCACAAAAAGGCAGAGTATTTAACACTCGAAGAGAAAGAAAATTACTTAGATAAAGAGATTAAGCCAATCTAAATTACTAAATTCTGAGGACAAAAAAAGATGAAAGTAAATAGAGTTAAGTAGAGGGCAGTTCTAGGGGAGAGAAATTAAGATGTTATCAGTGAATAAAAAGTTCTGGACAAGTTCAAATTGTGAAAATTAAGGTACTGAGAAATGTTGCTGGAGGTTATGAATTGCACTGTTTTTTATGTGTTCTGAGTAAGGACTGGAATGACTTTTTCTTTGTAGCTGTTTGAACTGAATGGTTTGAGTTTTGTCCAGGTAATAATGAACAGATACTGACTCCAGAATGCATGCAAGTTACACATACAAAACCTATATAAAAAGCCTAGTACATTGCATGGTCTACTATTACTATTCAATAAATTCTAGTTATTAATATGGTAAAAAATACTCATCATATTCCATGGCAACGAGGGCACTGATTCATTCATTTAACAGCTGCCTATTAGCAAGTGTTACTGCCTATTAGTGTGTGTGTGTGTGTGTGTGTGTGTATTTGGCTTAATAATGACAATTAACTTCTGGAAACTATGCTTGTTGTTAAAGATATGCTACAGATAAAGATAGTTGCAGCTCCTGAATTCATAGATTTTACTTTTGATAGATTTAATTGAGAATTAATTCATGTCAGGGCAGACACAAATATAGTCCTCTGCCAGATTTTATTTATGAGTGTACTGTGGGTACACACATTTTTTCCCCTGGGACCTAGACCTTACATCTTTAAACAGATCCCAGAGAAATGTGTTACTTTATTACCTCAAAAAAAATCCCCTGCCTCAGTGAAAGAAGTTGGAGTCCAAAACAAATTACAGTCAACTGAAGAATGAAATGCATGGCAGATAAGAAAATAAGGAACCCCCCCCAAAAGAAAAAGGAAGAAAATAAGGACCCCAAGAAGCAAGAGAGTAAATAATAGCTAAGGAACATTTCCTTTGTTAGATCGGCCATTAGTTTTATATGAAAGAGGAAGTCATGTTTAGAAGTTGAGGGACAAGACTCACTGTAGAGAGACAAGAGAGAGAAGTACAAAGAAATTAAAAAGAAAAAAATTCAATGAAGAAAAGCTCCAGAGAAGGTAAGAGAAGGAACAATCATGAATTTAAGTGTTTTCATCTGAAGGAAGAGGACTCATTTGACATTTTGTAGTGAAGTTTTTGAATCTTTATTTGAATTATTTGCTTAGGGCTCTGAAGAAGAATTCAACTCTTTATTTTCAGATACTTTCATCAATAACTGTGAAATAGTTACTTCAGGTTACCGACAGAGCAAAACCAACCAAACAAACAAAAACAATTACATTTTCATCAAGTAGGAGCTGATCTTTAGATTCGTCTTGTATTCAGTAGGGATCTTGCCCCTATATACTATGACTATAGAGAGGGGGAAATCCAGAACCAGAAGGGAGAACAGGGGAAAATTCACCTGCCCCTAAAGACTATGACTGGGGAGACAGGGAGATCCAGAACCAGAAGGCAGAACAAGGGAAAATCCACTTGCCCCTATTAACTATGACTGGGGAGAGGGAGAGATCCAGAACCAGAAGGCAGTATAAAAGAAAATTCACTGGGGTATCACCAAGGTGTATCACCTTGGGCTTTGGAGTTCCTGATTCAAAATGCAGTTCTGGGGAGACTAAGGAGAAACTTGTCCAAGACTGAGCTTGCGTGAATAAATGCAGTGTTTATTCAGGCCATCGACACTTGTGGTCCTGAGCCAGAGATTCTCTGGTCAGATGAGAAATTCATTTACTGGGGCGCCTGGGTGGCTCAGTGGGTTAAAGCCTCTGCCTTCACCTCAGGTCATGATCCCAGGATCCTGGGATCAAGCCCCACATCAGGCTCTCTGCTCAGTGGGGAGCCTGCTTCCTCCTCTCTCTCTGCCTGCCTCTCTGCCTACTTGTGATTTCTGTCTGTCAAATAAATAAAATCTTAAAAAAAAAAAAAAAAGAAATTCATTTACCCCCATTTTACTCCAGATGACACCTAAAGGTGCAATCAATCTCTGCACCTTGCCCAACAGAGGGCACATTTGAATGAAGCAGCCCTCCTGTAACACTGGCCCATGGAATTGATATTGCAACTTAAGCTTTCCGAAGGAAGTTTATGGAAAAAAGAGATATACTGAGCAAGAAGGCCTACTGTTTGTGTACTGCTTTAGAAGATAATCTGTAATTATGTAATAATAAGTAAAGTTTTTTAAAAGTCTCCTGAATAGCCCTGGCCCCTTCATATGGCCACTTATAATTACCTCTTAAATTCTCATGGGTTCAGCAAGATAGGTAGAAAAGTAATATGATTTATACAAGAGATACTTAAATAAATTTCTGTAAAAAAAAATAATAATAACTAGATAAATGTCCTTTTGATCAGCATCCCCAGCCTGATTCCCTTCCTTACTCCTCAGAGGAAAGCATTTTTCTGAGCTTGCTCTGTAATTTTTCTGTCCTTTCTGTTATATGCATTTGGTTCATTTAGTACCCAAATCATAAACATTGTACTTATAGGAGAATTTCATTACTAATGTTAATGTAAAAATACTATTCTGAAGCCATCTATTTATTTACTGTAATATCTTGGGGATTTTTCCACAGACCCACTTCCTTATCTGAGTAGCTTGCTGTAGTATACATATACATTACCATGGTTTATTTAGTCATCTCCTTTGATGGATTTTTTAGATTGGTTTGGTTACTATTTGTTTGTTTTGGAGCTGAAATAAACTTATTAGATAGGGTTCTTGTGGCATGTTGGAGGTCATTCTTTTAGCCTTTTCAGAAAACACAGAAATGATTTTGTAACCTTATGATTGGAGTATTTGGACTAACTGAAACTGCTAGTGGCTTTTTTTCTGTAGATCAAATCTTCGGCAAAGCCAAGAATGAGGACTCACAAGATCAGATATTAAAAAGAAAATGTCAAAGTAGTGGAAAAAAAGAGGGCACATGCCACACAGTAACTTCAACTGACAGACTAATTTGTGTGTGTGATTTGGGGACCTCTCTTGAAACTCCTAGTAACTGAGAATGTGTTAGCAGAAGTTAATTTGTGTCAGTGAAGCTGATGGGGGCTTGTTTCACTACAGAATTAGTGTAAGAAGAAAGTACAAAAATTAGGAGGAAAAAGGTGACCTCTAGCTGGCAAAGCCTAAGACATGTGCAACTATTTTATTTTAGGAAAATTGAGAGATATTGAGAAGATGGTTTTGAACTAAAAGCACAAACCAAGAAAGATTAAAACTCCCAACAAATACTTAAGCCTTAAACTCTCCTTTTCACATACAAAATGAAGGGTTTGATGAAAATTATAGTATCCTCCTAATTCTATGCTTTCTAAATAAATTTAATCAAATTCATATTTTCTTTAAAATAGCCATAATAAAACCTCTTATTTAAATTTGATATTCAACAATCCTTCAAACCCTTTAGGAAAACAATCAATTAGGAAAATCAGATGAGAATCGCAGAGATTCATTATAGGTTATCTGGCAATAACCTAACTGGGACTAGGAACTTGTATTTCCCCTTTGAGAGGAAAGGATCTGCCCACATTCAGCCTGTCCACAGGAGCTAAAGACCCCGAATGTCTGCAAGTATGAGGCAGATGGCATTTCCTTGAAGTCTCCTCAAAACTGGCAACTAGGCTAACCTGGATTAAAACCCAAAATATTTACTCTCTGAAAACAAACCTGATTTTACTCTTGCCTCTCCCCACCCCAAAAAAGTGAGAGTAATAAAGAAGGAAGGTCCCATAGTTAGGATACAGTCCCAAATAAAGTCCCACATAATATATTATCTCAATAGTCAACAATGAATGCTCCCCCACAATCTGCCACTAGTCAATCCTTATGTCTGGCACTTCTACCAAATAACCTGTACTACTATTCACAGCAATATACTAAAGTTGCTCTCAGAAATTATTACTGAAACTACCCTCCTGTTTACTTTCTACTTTTACACACTATTAATCACTTTTTGCTTTCTTACAAATCTCTAAATTCTAACTTACATAGGAATATCAAAATATTTGTTTAATGCTTTTTAATAATTAGTTTTTCATCCATATTCAATATTCATAAAGCCATTTATAATTTAACTCAGTAAGCCACCAAAAGGAACTTGGGACTTGCTCTTACAGGAATATATTTTATTTATTTATTTATTTATTACTCAAATAAGCCAAGAAAGTAAGGAAACTGCCACATACTTTAGACAAACTTTAGGTACTTGTGTATATGCATGTGGTGAATCATGTAGAGGTATATTTGGGAAGGGGAGAGCTATAGTATGAATGAAAAGCTATAAGGAAAAGTTTAAATTATTCATACAGTTAAAATTTTACCCTGTCTTCCAGCTCTTTGATTATTGGTACATTATGTGAAAGCACTGTCTTCTTGAAAATGGATAGTCTTTGAGCCAGTTTAAAAATTGCATACATTGAAGCCAACCCCAGTACAAAGAGAACAGACTATCCTGTCTTTCTCCCCTATCCTGCTTTTACTTAAATAGTCATTCAGGTGGAAAAATGCCAGCCTTCCTGCCCTGGGGCTTTGTTGAGTTCACTCACAGATGTCTGGCTCAGATTACAAATACATACAATGGCACTGATGCCAGGAGAAGCCTGGGAATTTCCTTGACCTCAGAGTGAAATATAAAAGTTTGAATGATCACATGTAACAGGTCTAGGATGGCTTTTGCTAATTTTAAAGTAGATCTTACCTTTCTTAAAAGGAATCTTTCTTAAAAAAAAAAAAATCTACTCATCACTCTAGCATATGTTCGTAGGGAAAAAATACTAAAGAGTGGTGGAAGAATGACTTGTAATGGCAATAGGCAGAACACTCTATTAATGTGATGCTGATGGGGAATGATCTGTACACATATGTTAATTTTACAGATAACTGAAACTTAATTTTTCAAGCACTGAAAGTAACCATTTTAATAGAAATATTTCTAAAACATATTACACACATTTATGCTTTCTAAAGCAGGATAAATTTAATATAATTTTAGCCTTCCATTATAGCTCAAAGTGTCTACCTACATGAATGCCAATCTGTTCTTTAATATGATAGTGGACGGGATCAGCGTGTCTTGGAGAGCTACATAACAGGTCATAGTCAAGCATTTTTCAGTTTTTCTGTATCCTTGATCTGTCAGCTGTAACTTTTACTATAGCCTATGTGCCTAACTAGCAATCTCCAAGCTTGAGTCTCATTTACTTTTTCCATTTTTGCTGAATCTTGGGAAATTAATTAGCCTTATTAGAAAAGATTAGGAGTTATGAAGATATCTTAACAAAAGTACAGTATTTCTTTAAAGGAATATCATGGGTTATGTATATTTATTGTATTTTTCCCCCTTCCAGATGTGAAAGATAAAAAAAGAAAAATGACATATCCTCAACAAAGGGGAACCCATACTAATAAAATTAAAGGAAAGGAAATATAAAATTTCAATATTGAGGTTATATTATGGATCAAGAACTTCAGATGAAATCACAAAAAACTTTAAACAAACATAAAGTAATATTTTCTATTTAACAGATGAAGGGAATAAAACTTGAGTTTAAGTAACTTGCCAGTGTTATAAACAACAGAGCCAAGATGCAAAACTTTGTGTCTCTAAACTTAAAACCTATGAACTTTTACTTATACATATCCTCTCCATTTCTCTTCCTTTTTCTCCCTACTTCCCTTCCAATTAACACACACAAGAGTATGAAAAGTGGTCCTAAGTAATGAGATAATTTGCTCAAAGCAGCAATGCTTCTGACAGTCTATCTTTACTTCTTTCCCTTATAGCACTACGCTGACTTGCCCTCACTTATACATCTCAACTTATCCAATGACCTTTTCTTCCACATCTGGGGTTGTTCATAGCCAGATCATGTAGAATTAAGACAGAAAGAAAACTGGTATCTGGGTAAGTGAGATGGCATTGACTTCTGTGGGACAATCTTCTGCCCAACTGGTTGATTTGTTAGTTTTAGGAAGGCAGAAAAAGAACAAGCATACAATGGCAATGCCATAAACAGAAGGAAAGCAGCAGGGTCAATAAATTCCAGGTACAATGTGCATGCATTCAAGCTTGTAAAGGACCTGGATTCAACCATATGGATGTTGAGGCATTAGCTCTAAGCAGCATGTTCTTGGAGCTTCCTGTGGTGAGCTCCCCAGCCCAGAGAATAAAAGGCAAGGCAGTTTAGAGACAGCAGAACCCTAATGTCAAGGACAACTACTTATATTAAAAAATAGGCACTGAAAAAAAAAAAAATAGATGCTGAATCTAGGGACTACGGAAAAAAATCAGCAACTGAGAATAGGTATTTTTAGCTATGAAACACACTTTGTGTATACTGTTTCCATTAGTCTCCAGGCTTGGTTTGCTTACCTTTTTTCTTATAGTAAATGTTCTTCTTGTTAAAACATTAATAATATTCAAAAACCTGATTTTATAACATTTGTACAAGAAACACATCCAAATCTGGGTTTTTCTTAAACCAATTCAAAACATGCTCTAGAATAATTTATGCTTCAAAAAGCAAAGCAAATTACCTAGCATATAAATCATTAAGATTTACATAATGGTTTTGCCTTCAAGATTAGAGCAAAGCATATATATAATTCTGAGCTCAACATTTGGAGCATCAAAAGTCTTCTAAAATTTCCCTCAGCTCTCTTTATGTTTAGTAGAATGGATGAAAGAAAGTTTCTCTTGCCCTGACATTCAGACCAAATGGATATGATCTCAGTATAAAAGCAAAGAAGTGAGAGAACAATGAGAAAGTCAGGGAACACTAAGAGGTCACTAAGATTTGTCTTAAGTCAACTGATCTTCAGGGACTCTTTATTTCTTATCAGGTTAAGATGAGACACCACATATCACCATCACCCAACCTAAAAACAAGCTATAATAGCTTTGTTTGCTAGAAGACACCATGCAATCATAGAAAACAACAGCAAGATTTGATAATTACCTATTGTTCTGTTCACATTTACTTGAAAGGAAATGAAGTTCTTTAGAGCAGAGCCAATGAACATTGCTCGCAAAAACAATAGAAATGAGATATTAATCAAACATATTCTAATGCCTCTAGTGAAAGAATGATATGAATAATAAAGTGATTAATAGGAGACAACAAACCTTTTAGTCCCTGTCAGCATTTGTATGCAGCATGCTTGAATAATTTAATGAATTAATATATCCTCCATGAAAGCCTGGAAGCCAGAATTATCTTCAGCAGGGTCACACCTTATATTCAAGAGTTTCCAAACTCTGTGTTAATTCCCTGAATTGGTATGCGAACCAGAATTGTTGATTTAATATTCATTGCAGAACTGAAGTCTAAACATTAAAACATATCACAACCTAGTGGACTTTTAGTGAAGCACTAGACAGACAATGTCAGTTTTGATTGAGTTCTTCTTCTATCACAGGCAATTTAGCACATGCCACCTCACTTAAACAACAACAACAAAATCTTTGTCACCCTGACTATAATGAAATCTTGGAAGAAAAGCTGTACAAAGAAAACAGAAGATAATACAAAACAAGTTTATCAGAGAAATGTCAAGGAGGCAACCATGATTGTGAAAGGACATTCTTCTTCTTCTACACAATCTTTGAGCCATGCAGAGCTTACTGCCAAAAAAGATAACTTAATAATAATGAATCAGGTTGCTTCTTTGCAAGAGATATGCTGGTATTAAAATAGTGTCTGGCAGCCAAGTACCAAAAACATGGCAGCACATTAAAACTGGCCATAAAAACAGTAAATGGTCTTAGAGAGACATTTAAGGAGACAAGCAACAGCATCTAAATTGCCATATGTTAAAACAAGTATTTGACTGAGCAAGGCAAAGGAGTCTAATTGTCTCCTGTGAAGACAACCAGCTCTGAATGGGACCTAAGGGAAGGAACTAGATATAAAGGAAGGAAGAGATTTCATAATCTAGGTTCTCTGTGCTTCTTCAGCAGTTTCAATTTTAAAACTTTTCATTACTACCTTCTACTTCCCATTAATTTTCTGTTACTCTGGTTAAGAAAAGTACAGAAGGGTGGGTCTAACTTCTGGTCTAATCCTTCTGCACTATGCCCTGATCCTTCATAAGAATAAATTTTCTCTCCATTCACACAGTTTACAGGCCATGACTGTAGAGTGATATAGAAGAATACCCTCTGTTGTTGAATGCTAGGAAAGGAAAAAGGAAAAAAAAAAGAAAAAACAAAACAAACAAACAAACAAAAACAAAGAGAAAAACTTCCCCCCCACCCCGAGATTCCCATGCTGAGATGTATGATCGCTTCCAACTGCTTTGGAAGTTGAAGAGAAGTCATGGCCAGCTCAGGAGAATCTCTGCCAATTTTGCAGAGACATCTTTAGGAGGGAAATACTGGGAACTTAGAAGGTACCCCTATTTTTCATGCCCTCTTTGTGCTAACAGAAAGTTCTACGTGCCCCCCTCCCACCAAAACACTATTTCTTAGAGCTCTCTGAAAAACAGTTCATTCCTTCCCTCATGCAATCCCAACAGTCAGGTTGCCGGTCCAAGTCCCTGCTCACAATCCTCCATCTCCTACTAAACAAACAAATCTTCTCCTACTGAATCTCATATGATTTGATATAATTATCCAAACCCCTACTTGTGACTATGACCTTTAGACGATATACTCATATTTATTAACATCTGGTTTATAATTTTCCTTCTCAATTCAACTTTTGGCACCATCTGAAATAATGTCTCTGCCGTTGTGGGAGTCTGATTTTACAGTAATGGTCCACCCTTCAGTCTACTCCAGCCATCTTCTTTGTGACTTCAACCTGGACCTTTCCTGGTCCAAGAGACGTGAAAGTTACAGTTTTCTAGTGCAGGAATACAGAAATCAATGTGTAGAAGAGAGGATAAAACGAAGGATTTGTATGTTAAGATTGATGGCATAGTATGGAATTTGAAAGGAAACGTGACTGATCAGGTACTTGATAAGTAGAAAAGTCAGTCAGATTAGAATAGGGTATAAAAAAGTGAGGAGTCAGAGACTGGAGGTACTAAAGAAATGGAGAACAGAGGTAGAAAGAATAAATGTGTGGGAAAAACAGCAAAAAAGGCATTTGTGGTCAACAATTCACAGGTAAAGGCAAAATCAAGAATATCAGGAAATAATTTTTAATGCAAGTCTCTTCAATTTAACTGCATCTGTTTGTCACAGTATTTGAAATGCTGAGAAAAGATTTTTTTTTTGTGATATTGATCCTACTCTACAACCTTTCTAGAAATATTACAGTTCAAGTATTCAACATTTTTTTTTAAATGACTTTTATTCTTTTCGGGGGGGGGGATCTCTACCCTCAAGCCACCAATTATCAAATATAATATATATATTATTATCAAATCAAATTATATCAAATATAATTATCAAATATAAATACACAGTTTATTTATTTCTTCTTCCATTCAAACTCAACAAAAGAGTACACTTCATCTTTACCTAATATTTCTTCTACCCCAACAGCCACTAAAAATTTTCTTCCTCAAAGTACCCAATGACCTCTTACATTATTTTAGCTCATCAGTTTCACTTGTGAGTTTCCTCCCCAAGGTCACTTCTACAATTTTCTGAGCATTTCTTGTCAGCATCCATTGCTGTGTTAACATCACAACTTGAGTAATACCCTCATATGAAGTAGAATTTACCATAAAGAGTTGCAGGAAATTTTTTCTCTTTTCTGTCTCTCCCACTAAACTGTGTACACTTTGAAGTAATGTCATATTTTTTATTTTATCCCTTTGTAAAATGCCCCAGTTGCCTTAAAGCTTAGCAAAAAAAGTTTCCTGATGAATATTTCATTAACTTCCACTTGATTTTAACATTATTTAATCTATTTCCAGACATTTTACTCAAATACTAATGAAATTGTGTAACTCAACTTATGCAACAGAAATAAGCCATGCACATTGTAGAGAAAAGTTGTTTTTTCCCTTTTCCAGAGCTCGTATCAATAGCCTATATGAACAATTTCTTCCTATTTTCAAGTTTTAGAAAATGCACAAATAGTAAATGTAAAAGCCAGTAAATTACTCATCCAAAGGTAACCACTAACCTGACACTAAACACAATACATTAGTATTGGTTGTACAAAAAAAGTAGGTAGATCATATGGATACACACTAAACTTTATATCCTAATAATAGGAAATAAATCCTCTTTCCAATACAGCAAAACATTCATAATTTAAAATATTCAAAATTGATCCTTCATTAGCTGACAGAAAAATAAATAAATCCTATAAAGAAATTTCACAAAAAATATCAAATCAATGTGCAATAAAAATATAAACGAACAAAAAATGTTTAAAGGTCTATCTACTTGGAACTTTATAAATATGCATTTAATATTTAAATATATGAATTTATATGTAAGTATGTATATATTTTAAGTTCTATGATGATAGAAACAATTTCTTTCTGATATAAATCAAAGAAAATTTCTTCTAAAGATGACATTAAACCATCATTAGTGGAGTGTAGGTGGGGTAAAAAGTTGATAAAGAACAAAATATATATATTGTCTATAAGTATCTTTCCACAAATCACTTACCATTTATAAGAGAATTTATTATAACTATATATGGAGAATCTAGTGGATATTTAACAAAGTCATCAAAGACAACCTTATCAATGTTGCATCAAAAAAATTTCAAAGGCCTCCTGAATGTAAGACACTGAAAAATCATGACTGACATTCCTGCAAAAATCACATAATCTGGATCAGATTGTGGATCAGATCAGATGAGACACGAGAAAAACAAATTAGGCTATTCAACAAAATAATTGCTCTATATTTTTCAAAAATGTAATTGCCAAAAAACAAAACAAAAAAAAAACAACTTCTGGAAAACCTAAAAAGTGACTAAAGGCAGATATTTTACATTTCCCCTTATAGAGCATAAGCTAATTTTTATATCTTTAGATTTAATGGATTTTAGATTGCCTATACTTTTCACTAAATCCCATATATGCAAGAGAAAGTACAAAGAAAAGCACTAACTGGACTAAAGACATATGATTAGAACTCCTCAGGGAATAACTTGATTTACAGTTGAAGAACATGCAGTTTAACAAATAATATTTTGATGGGGGTGCCTGGGTGGCTCAGCCAGTTGAGCATCCAACTCTTGATTTTGGCTCAGGTCATGATCTCAGGGTTGTGAGATCGCACCTCACATCGGGCTCTGCACCCAGCTAGAGTCTGCTTGGGGTTCTCTCCCTCCCTCTTCCACTGCCTCTCACCCCACTGTTGCGCATGCACTTTCTCTCCCTTTCTAAAATAAATAAAATCTTTAAAAAAACAAATAATGTTTTGAACTGTGCAGGAAAGATAGTAAAACAGTTGTTATATGTAATTAATAGATGTTTTTAATATAACAATGCATTTTCATTTTTTGGTCTTTGGTTTCATTTTTTTTTTTTTTAAGATTTTATTTATTCGACAGAGAGAGATCACAAGTAGGCAGAGAGGCAGGCAGAGAGAGAGAGGAGGAAGCAGGCTCCCCACCAAGGAGAGAGCCCGATGCGGGGCTCGATCCCAGGACCCTGGGATCACGACCTGAGCTGAAGGCAGAGGCTTTAACCCTCTGAGCCACCCAGGCGCCCCTTCGGTTTCATTTTTTAAGTTGAAATTTGTATTGAGATAATTTTAGATTCATATACAATTATAAGAAATAGAGAACCCACATACATTTTATTCAGTTTCCACCAATGGTAATATTTTACAAAACCATAATTTAATATTAAAACAAGGGTATTTACGTCAATACAGCCTTCCAATCTGATTCCGATTTCTCCAGTTTTACTTGTACTCATTTGTGTACGGTATTTATTTCTAAACTGAAGTTATAAAGGCAAAATGTTGAACAGCTCCAATATCACAAATTATTATTACTATTACTCTTCTTTAATTCCGCTTCTCCCATGCCCTTCCTGCCTATTCCCATCCACTGGCAACCACTAAACTGTCCTCCACTTCTAAAAGTTTTTCATTTCAAAAATGTTAGATAAGTGGAATCATGCATTATATATTCCCTCTGAGACTGGTATTTTTCACTTAACAGAATGCCACAGAGATTCATCCAAGTTGCTAATATATCTAGTTCGTTCCTTTTTATTGCTGAGTTTTATTACATGGTGTATGTGCGCATACACACAGTTTGTTTAACCATTCACCTATTGAACATCTGGGAACATTATAGCTTTTTGGCTATTACAAATAAAGTTGCAACAAACATTTATGCATCAGTTTTTGCGTGAACACAAATTTTATTTCTCTGAAATAAATACCCAAGAGTGCAGTTGTTGTGCTGTATGGTAGTTGTGTGTTTGGTTTTATAATAAAGTGATAAACTGGTTTACAGATTGCCTGCACCATTTACATTCCCATGAGCAATGTATGAGTGATCCAATTTCTCCCTGTTCTCACCCATTTGTTATCATCATTTTTTAAAAAGTTATTCTGGGAAGTATGTAGTGACATCTCATTGTGATTTTAATTTTCCTTCCCTCGCTGGCTAATGATGCTGAATATCTTCTTCAGTGAAATGTCTGTTCATGTCTTTTGTCTATTTCTAAATTACACTTTTTGTTTACCTAATTTCCACTGTTGAATTTTGAGAATCCTTTGTGTATTATAGATATCGATCCTACGGTAGATATTTGCAAAATTTTTGCCTAGAATGTAGCTTTTCTTTCAGATTCTTCACATGGACATTTTTATGCAGCTTATTGAAGTTTAATTTATATATAAAGAAATATATTTAATGTCCATCATTTGATTAGTTTTGCCACACGAAAACACCTGTGATACTATCACCACAATCAATGTAATAAACATGGCTAACACCTGCTAAATTATCCTTATTTGCCTTTGCTTTTGTTTCTTCTTTTCTTGTTTCTTGTTTGTTTTGTTTTTTGTGGGGACAAGAGCACTTAATGTGAAATCTTCCCTCAATAAATTTTGAAGTATGCAATACCACATTGTTAACTATTGTATTATACTGTATAACATACCTCTAAAATTTATTTATTTAGGATAAATGAAGTTTTCTATCCATGGAACAACCCTCATCCCTCAATTCCTGGCAATCACTACTGTGCTCTCTGTTTATATGTTTTTACTTTGGATATCTCATATAAGTAGAATCACGCAATATTTGCCCTTCTGTGACCAGTTTATTTCACTTAGCATAATGTCTTTTATTTATCCATTTTGTTGTAAATGGCAGGATTTCTTTTTTTTTTTTTTTTTTTTTTTTTTTTTTTTTTAAGAGAGGTTGGGGAGGAGCAGAGGGAGAGAGAAAATCTTAGGCAGGCTCCACTCCTAGCACAGAGTCCAATGCACAGGGCTCAATCTCACAAGTCTGAGAACATGACCTGTGCCAAAATCAAGAGCTGGATGCTTAACCAACTGAGCCACCTAGGTTCCCAGGATTTCCTTCTTTAAGGCTGAATAATATTACATTTATGTATATATCACATTTCCTTTATCCATCCATCTGGCAGTGGACACATGGATAGTTTCCATATCTTGGTGATTGTGAATAATGCTGCAATGAAGATACTGTTTAGAGATCCTCATTTCAATTCTTTTGGAGATATATATATAATTTATACACACACATATGCACATTTATGTGCATATGTGTGTGTGTGTGTGTATTCATATATACCCAGAAATGGGATTGCTGGATCATACAATAGTTCTATTTTTCTAATTTTTAAAGGAATCTCCATATTGTTTTTTTATAGCTGCTACACCACTTTCCATTCCCACCAACAATGTTCAAGGGTTCCCCTTTCTCTGCATCCTTGCCAACACTTCTTTTGTTTTGATAATAGCCATCCTAAGGTGAAGTGCTATATTATTGCAGTTCTAATTTGCATTTCCTGATAATTAATGGTGTTGAACATACTTTCCTATACATATTTCCCATTTATATCTCCTCTCTGGAGAAATATCTGTACAAGTCCTTTGCCTATTTTTAATTGGGTTGTTTTGTTTTTTTTTGTTTTTTGTTTTTGTTTTTTTTTTGCTATTAAGTTGCAAGACTTTCACATTGGCCTTTGTAGAGCAAATGTTATTAATTTTAATGAGCTCCAATCTATATGTTTCTTTTTATGAACTGTGTTTTCATGCTAAGACTATGAACTCTGACTAGTGATAGGCCCCATATATGTTTCTTTTTTCCCCTAAATGTTGTATAGCTTTGTATTTTACATTTTCATCTGTAATCCATTTTGAGTTCTTTTACCATGTTTAAGTTGAGGTTCATTTTTTGCTTACAAATAACCAAATGTTTCAGCACCATTTATTGAATAGTATTCCTTATATTAAAATGCTTTTGCACTTTGTCAAAAATCAGTGGGCATATTTGTGTGGTTATATATCAGTTCCATTTATCTATATGTCTGTGACATCACCAATAGCAACTCTTATTTACTGCAGCTATACAAGAAAACTTAATATTCAGTAGAGTGACTGTTCCCACTTCACTTTTAGTCAAGATTGCTCTGTTACAGTTTTATCTAATTAAATTTTAAAATAATTTTGTCTATGTTTACAAAAAACTTTGCAGGAATTTTTATATTAATTGCATTAAATTCATAGATTTACTTGGGAACAAATAACATTTGCTATCATGAGTCTTCTACTCCATAAACATGGTATGTCTATTTATTTGGCTCTTCTCTAATTTTAAGCATATGGTTCCTGTACATAGCTTATTAAGTGTATACTGAAGTATTTCATTTTCTTTGATGTAGTTGCAAATGGTTTTGTGGTTTTAGTTTTGGTGTTCATTCTTCATTGTTGTTTTCATTGTTAATATATAGAAATGCAATTAATTTTTAATGTAGTGGTCTTTTTTGTATTTACCTGCAGAGGCAGACCGCAAAAAGTATAGCTTAGATGTTGAGACTGACAATACAAAACATACACCAAGAAGATACGAAAGTTTTGTAACATGACTGAAGTCTTTGAGGGAATAGGGCAGACCTCTCAAGTGTATCTGAAGTGGCTTAAGACAGCAAGGAAAGAAGACTTGCTTAGTTTTAATCATGGTTAGAAGGTGGGACCAGGATAAGTATCCCAGTGCAGTGGAAGGCACTTGCATGGTGTGAATTCCCCACTTACACAAAAGAATGGACTTCCCAGGCTTTTTCATCAGCTAGTCCAAACATGGGTTATAAGGGAATAAAAGATGAGTGACACTTAAAAGCTCTCACTGTCAGGGCATCTGGGTGGCTTAGCTGGTTAAGCACCCAATTCTTGATTTTAGCTCAGTTCTTGATCTCAGGGTTGTGAGATGGACCCCCACCCAGGACTCCACGCTAGTCCTGGAGCATGCTTAAGATTCTCTTTGCTCCGCTCCTTTTGCCTCTCCCCCCCATAAAAAAAAGGCCTCACAGTCAACATCAATAATGAATCCAGATACCTCATTACATTCTTGTAATCATGTAACTTTGATATTTTCACTTATTAGTTCCACAAGTGTTTTTTAGATCCTTGAGCTACTCTATATTTACAACCATGTCACGTGCAGCAGTTTACTTTTTCCTTTCCATTCTATATACCTTTATTTGTCTTGACTTATTTGTAGTGGCTAGACCTTCAAGGGTTATATTGAAAAACTCTTTCTCCCAATCTCCTAGGGGAGAAATACTCACTTTTTTTCATCACTTAATATGATGTTAGTTAGACATTTTAATTTTAATTTTAAAAAATTCTTTTTCTGTGTCAACTGATATGACCGTATGATTTTGCTTCCTTAGCATGTCAATGCTAAATGCCATTATAAATGTCAAAAAATAAATAATTAAGATTTAAATTTATTGAAAATAATTTAATTCCCAATCAAGTTGTCTCAAAATCACTGTGAGTTCCTACTGCAACTGACAGGGCAAACCAAATATTTATTTTTGTTATCACTTTCTATGCTTTTATTTTTATCTAACAATACTTCTTCTTAATTTGGATATAGCATTGTGCAGTCAAGGACTTTTGGTATTTAGTCTTATAATAAATTTTATATTGTTAACAATAATGATGATAGTGATGTTTTGACAAACCTAAAAATGGGCCATGCAAAACTATTCACAGATTTGTAAGTAAATCTGATACACTTTTAGTGATTATCTTTTGTGGTATGTTCAACCCATAAAATATGTTTTATTTTATAGTTAGAGATACTAAACTAACTGAAAGTTGAGTGAGTAATGGTTTATCTAGCTTTCACTAGTTATCAGCTCTGTTACTTTTTAATATACAATCATTTATGAATGAAGAAGGAGAGAAAAAACCTCCTTTGGCAACTTCTCTCTGAACCATTTCTCCCAATTAGGTCTAAGTTGTTCAAGGCACTGTTTTTATGGTGAGGTCTTTTGTTGATAAAATGAAAGCTTGCATTTACTTCAAGTGTTCTTCTTGGAGGAGGACAGGTCAGAAATCACTGCTAGTTGAAACAAGAATTTCCTGCCTTGGCTCATTTATGATAAAGACTAAATCTTTGATGAACACTGTGTTGGTGATAGTGTTGCCATTTAGCAGCCGTGGCCTCCTGTGTGGTAGAGACAGGGAAGATAAACTTCTTCCACTTTAAGAAGAAAAAGGTAATTAAAGCATTGTTGTGCGTCTTCACTTACCCTGTTATTCCATACATATTTGCAGATGGTTAAGTATTATAAATTTCTTCACATAAGTTTCATGTATATTAGCATTAGGTGACAAGGAGTCTCCCACATATGAACTAAAATTCCTGGAGCGCTTCCATGCTAAACAAAACTTTGTGTCAATGTCAGCTGTTCAAATGTACTTAAATCTTTCCAGAAAGCAGAAAGATGATAATGTGAAATCATGTAAGTGCTTGGGGATCTCCCGCAGTCATAAATCATAACCAGAAAACAAAGAAAACCCTGGGCAAAATTGCATAATAGAGGGAAGTGTGTCTTTGTTACTCCCCCAACTTTGTTATTATGTCTATTTCTGGGATTCTGTGTAAAGTTTAAAGATCTCATTGTTCTTTTTAATAGAACAGGGACACAACTCTGGCTTTCCTTGAGTATAGTGCTACTGACCAACAAGGCCCTACAGAACAATGGTAATTTTCCTGACTTTAGTTATAGTTTCTGAGGAAGTACGCAGCTAATATAAAAACACATACATAATAATCACTAAATTAGTAAATATTGTAAACCTACCCATAATGCAGTACATCTAGTAACTGCCGATGGATAGCTAACACATTTAAAATATAACATGAGGATCTACAAAGAACCAGTAACTATAAAAGTCATTAACAATTAAATAGATACCAAATCCATTTTTGAGGAGGTGCTATTAAGAGAACAAAACAATGGCTGTCTAAAAATAATCTATTTTTTTCTAAAATATATAGGAATGTTTCATAAGTTTTAATAGATACAATTTTTGATACCCCCAGACCACAAATGCAGAAAAAAAAATAGGAGTAATGCAAAACACCATTGGTGCTAATGAAAAAATGTTGACTTTGACAAATAGCATGCAGTAGTGACTCTTTTAAAAATATAACTGTTTCTGCTTCTGAACCTCTACTTCTTTAAAGTTTAAAAGTCCTGTAAAAGATTAAAATAGCTGAACTCTGTTTATGAAGTCTAAGATAATATGGATAAGTTCTAAATACATGTTATAAATGTACATTCACTGTTAAGATGTACAGAAATGTAACATTAATCTCCTATAAAAAATTCAACTTAGCTGAGAAGCACCTAATTCTGTTGTTATCTAAAAACTCTTACCCTGGGCCCCTCATCCTCTCTATAAGTAAGTTCTAGGACAGCAGAGACACTGTTTTGTTTCAACATATTATAGTAGATGCTCAATAAAGAACTGTATAAAAAGCATTAAAATTTGCCATTTTACAACAATCCTTACTAGTAGATAAGAATTCATTTCTGCTTTAAGTACATATTCATTAAAATGTAAGCTTTAAACTGTGGCTTTCCCATTTTGAAGATGGTCTCCTGCCAGGCCTCTAAAAAGCAACGGGGAACAAGCATCTGATACTGGCTTTACCCTCAACATACCTAGAATTATATTCTCCACAGTCCTCATGCCCCAGGCTTGACTTGCATTATTCCTAGTCTACAATTTGTCAGCATTAAATCTATCTTCCAGTAATTTAGATTCTAGCATTATAGAGCCTATCTGAATATTCCAAATTGAGTCTTTGGAAATCCAATACATGTATGTCTATATGCAGTGTTCATCTCAAAAATGTTTTATCTCAAATCAAAGTATCAACTATAAGCTAAAACATCTCCTCATCACTTTAACTTCTTTACTCTAGATTCTATCTACTACCTCCTGAAGGGAGGGAAATACATTTGTTCAATGGCAAGAAGCATTTGGAGAAATAAAAATACCTTAAATAAAAATCTTCAAATATAACCCCATGATAAAATGTAATGGAACATTGTAGCAGTGATCAAAAAGACTATGAAACATAAATTAAACTTTCTAATGACAAAGAGATGCAGAGACTGCTGAAGAGAGAAAATGACTGGGAATTTTAGAGAAGTGAAACTTGTGGCCCTCTTAAAATGCAAGTATCTGATGCAAATAATCAACAAAGTGTAACATATTTTAAAGAATTCAACTTAACAAATAAATACCACAACTACCAGCACTTGGATATAATTCTTATACTTTCAACTTTACATTCTCTGAAATATGCCATTTCATTAAAAAAAAAAAAAAAAGAAAAGAAAAGAAAACCACCACAATTTCTTCTAATGTTAGTTTTTCCAACTAGCATCTTGAGGCCAATGAAATAGATTTTTGAGAGAATCTGATTTTATTTTCCAAAACACTATTTCCGTAATGGACAGCTGCAGGTTGTTTTTTCTCTTCCCTTTTAACAACAAGTCCTATATCTCATTTAATATTACTTCGAAGAAGAGTGTTATTTTTTTATTATTTAAAATGTATATATAATGAAATCAAATGTGTTACAATTTTTTTTTCAAGATTTATTTATCTGAGAGAGAAGGAGATAGAGTGTGGGCAGCGGGTAGAATGGGCTGAGCATGGAGCCAGACTCAGGGGCGGGGGCTCGATCCCAGGACCCTGAAATCATGATCTGAGGTGAAATCAAGAGTTGAACACTTAACCAACTATACCACCCAGGTACACCTTACAATTTTTTTAAAGATTTTATTTATTTTAGAGAGAGAGTGCAAGTATGGGGGGGCATGGGGGGGCATGTGGAGGCAGAGGCAGAGACAGAGAATCTCAAGGCGACTCCACGCTGAGCACAGAGCCCATATGGGGCTTGGTCTCATGATCCTGAGATCATGACCTGAGTGAAAACCAAGACTTGGATGCTTAACAACTGAGCACCCAGGTACCACTACAATTTTATTTTTAACTATTAGGAACCTTAAGCATGGTCTGCCCATTGGGTCTGTCTCTATTCCTATGTTAACTGAAAGAGTAACTAATATTTCAGGCTCCATCACATACAGCTAGAGAAAATGTCCTAGGATGGGAAGGCCTCTTATTAATTCTAAGCCACACTACATTGTTGAATACCTATTGTGCTCTTAAAATAATCTGTAATCACTCTTCTCTTCCTACATCTTCCAGAAAATATTGTTTATATTGTGATGCTTTCCTGGCTTTTGAAGAGGAAATATTTACTAACCCACCCTTAACGAAGACCTATTAACAGAAACAGCTGAATAAAGCAAAGCATTAACATTTTCTTTCAACTCCTCCCAAGCTATGTGTTCCTTTCCGAAAAGGGAAAGAAATTAAAATTTTCAACAAAAATGCACTTCAATTTGCAAATAACCACTGCATAGTCCATTGCAATGATTAAAGCAAAGTTACATGAAATGGATCAATAGTGGTATAAGAAATTGCCAATTATGAAAAAAGGTAGTTATTTGTTTCATGTCTAAAAAACATTCTACTGTCAAATACGCCCTAGCTGAGAAAATAACTACAACCTAAAATTGTACCATTGACTTAAAAGTATCACATTTTCATTAGGCAAATGATCCATGTAAAGTGAACCCTTAAAACAATTCTGAACTAACAACAGGCAAGAGACATGCCAAGTGTGTATCTGGATTGAAGTCCTATTTTATGTACTTCACAATTTTTTTGATTGCTGTATGTGATAAAAAATTTTGGGAATATTTAGTCACTGAGAATAAGCAAAGAAAACAACCAAATAAATGCAAAGAGAAAACCAATATAACATATGACAATGTGCCACCTTCCTCTAGGTGAATAATCCACGAATTATGAAAGTTCCCTAAGATTTTCAGAACCAAAAGAGTCAATTTTCTCATTTTTCAGGACTTATTTAACGACACTGATTTGCTATCTGTTATAGGGTGTACCTCATTATCTTTGAAATTTGCATAATCACAGAATGCTTGATTAAGGAATAGAAGTTTTGAGTGTAATGGAAATGCATGCATGATTAGCTGTAGGAGGGGATCTGTAATTATGTGATGTATAAATATACATCTATATACTTTAAACCTTCATAATAAACACAACAAAGTCCTGACATTTATTTTAAAATTCTTCTAGTCATAACTTAAAAAAAAAAAACACCAGTATGTTTAAAAGAACCACAAAAGGTCTTGTTCACAATTTTCCAGAGGTTAAAAATCACAGTATGATATAAAATTAATATTCACTATCAAAAACATTAGTGATTTGGGGAAAAATAGGTAGATTTTTTGGTTCCCCAGGTAGTTTTGTGCTATGAGAAATGCATTCCCAAATCATTAGCCATGCAGAGAGAGTACTAGTAGGATATTTGTCTGAAATCCCTCCACTCCACTCCTTTTAACTGAACTGGAAACTGGCACTTCCCTTATACACTTCCCTTCCTCCATCACTCCCCACTGTCTTATACAACTATGCCCAGGAACACATACCATACCATGATTGCTTCCAAATATCAATGTGAACTTCAAACTCACCAACTGGTAAGGAATCATTACCAACTGGCATATTTGCATAAAACAAGAATGACAAACTGCTTTGAAATCTATTTCCACAGCAGACTTAAAAAGTCAATTAGCTAAAAAGCAAACAAACAAAAAAGTCAATTTGCTAAACTCAAATTTCAACCAAAGTCTAATAATCATATGATAACAGAATTAGAAATATATTTTTAATGAGTCAAGCTTTTTTCCCATGTCCCAGATGACCAGTATTATCTACTTCCTGGATTCAGTCCATAAACATATATTTATAAATACTTGTTACCACAAAATGTGTGATGTAGCGTTTATCTTTTTTTTCCTCTTACATAGGCTGAAAAAGAAAACTGATGACCAGTGAAAATGAAAATCTTTTTGTCCTAAATTATCCTGAAGTGTTTCGCCTGTGATAGTTTAAAAAATATATTTTAAAGAAATTTATTATTTTAGGGCAATGGAAATAATACATATATAACAAAATTATTTCTAATATTTCTTTATAGATTTCCTTTTAAAAAAGGAAATTTTACTGTATATATTTAATTAACTCATTTGCTATCCTCTTTATTATCATGAACCATGTATTACTAAGTTTTCAGTAGTCTAATATTTTACTGAGGAAAACTTAATAGGAAATCAGCCTTAAATGTCATCCTCATTTCCCACCTCACTAAAGGGCCCTTGTAATTTGCAAAAATAAGAGTGAATTTCTTGCTAGTTCATTTATGTGATTCTCTGGAGTGAGTTGATGCTTATGGTTTATGAAAAGCCTTATGTGAAAGATCTACAACCAAAATGAAGAAAATAAGAACAAAACATCTCAAGTTAGCAAATGCAATGCTAACTAGATCTAATAATCTTACACATTTCTGTTTACTTTAAGGGAAAAAATTAAAAATAAGCAGTGAATAAATTTAGTTTTATTACATTTGTAGTAATCATATTTTCTAATATTAGAAGAAAGAAGCAAAGGAGGAGGAAAGGAGAAGGTAGAAAAGATGAAAAAGAAAGTAAAAGTGTATGAGAATGTTACCACCAATAATGACAAAAACAGTATAAAACACAAAAACTTCAGTTTATTTACTATATATTTTCTTACTTTTGGGTGATTTTTTTTCTCAGGTACTAAGTAAAATCTTTTTTATACCAAGCACTCATTTAATTCCCATGTCATCTACCTATGGAATCACTATTATTCCTGTTTTACAGAAAAGAATGCTGTGACTTTGGTAAGAAACCTTACAGCTACCCGGCTCATTTGATTGCAGAGTTTGAATTAATATCTATTTCGGTCAGACTCTAATGTTTGTACTCTTGAACTCTATTTTTTTTGTTGTTCATCCTTGGATGGTGTTAGTCCGCTAAAACTTATTTTAGTAAAATAAAGCATAAATTGCTTATGATGTAAGTATTTGTCCATTTTACTTTCAGATAAAACTCAGACATTCAAATTTCAGCTATGTTTTTCTTCCTCAAATAGCAAGCATGTATAAAAATCAGAAAAGTTAAGAGTGAATGACTTAAATTACAGGGAATTAATTTTACTTCTATAATTAATACAAATGTTTTATTAACTATTACCTTTGCATAATAATATTTTAATACATATCAGCATTGTAAAACTGTCTTCTGTCTAAATTAATGGCCTTTTAAAATGTCTTCCAATGTTTTCGCTAATAAACCTAATATCCCTTAAGAGAATGGTAACTGAAAGAAAAAGCAAAATTATAATCAAAAGCTTCTATTATTTGGGAGTTAAAATAATTATTCAAAATAAAAATTGTTACCTATTAAGATCATATGCTGTGTAAAATATTCCTGTTGATGTCAACAGGAGTTTCAATGAGGATGTGGGCAACATATGGACCTGGCATTTTGTTAATTAAAAACAATGTTTTGCTACATTGATGTGTGTTCCAAAGAGGGATTCCTAGAGCATAACAAGTTGCTGAGTTCACTGTTTTAGGAGATCAGTGGTTACAGAGTTTAATGTTGGATTTAAAACACAAAGATGTAACTTTAATGTTATTCACCTGGTGACATTAGCATACAAATATTCTATTTTTAAGAGCAATATAAAATTTAGTTGAAATTTCTTATTTAGATAACTGGAATTAATTTCAAGCAATTTCCCAGTCTACTGAAAAGATTATAGAAAAAAACTGCAAAGATTATAAATGAGGACTGAACATTTATAAGAAACTTTTTCATCTTTTAAAGTATATGCAAAATTCTTTCCAGTGTATTTACTGAAAAAATAGTCCAATCCTCCATGTCTCTTGCTATATCCACAATGAACTGATTCTACAAGAGGAATCTATTTCTCTACACAATGACTCAGAGACAGACTTCTGACTTGCTTTGTTAATAGAGTGGTGAAAGTGATGATGTTCCTGTCTCAAAATTAGGTCTAATAACCTTCATTGCTTTCTGTCTTCTTTTTCTTCTTGTGGCTTCCTACCTGATCTATACCACCAGAAGGAATACATGGAGCAGATCCAATCCAGTCTAGTCCCAGCTGAAAATCCAGAAACAGGAAAGAGCCTAGCAAATTTCAGCAAAGCTTCATGGCTAACAGGCACATGTGTGGGTTAGAACCAACCAGAAGCACGGCCCACCAAGCTTGTATGCTTGCGTGTAAAATTACAAATTTTTATTATTAAGCCACTGAATTTTGAGGTGGTATTATTATATAGCACTATTGTAACAATATATTCCTGTAGTATTGCTTCCCCTCTCTCACATAAATGGTACATCACTTCTTGAATTAGCATCAGTTTTCAAAAACCAAACAACAGAAATTTACAAACACCACTAGCCACACAGAATCCAAAGCAAAAAAATATGGACTAGAGTGCTTACATGAGCTACCCTTAGGTGGCAGAATATAATTGTTCAACAGTAAAGATACAAATAAATATCTAGGTTTCAATCTAAACATGATCATTTACCTATAGCTTCCATCAGTGTAGGCTAAGTGGCCCTTCTGCTCCCTCCTAAGATAGAAACTGATTGATCTCATTGCTATTGCTCTTCCTGACTAAATAGAAATAGTTCCATTCACCTTCTTCAAAGAGAAACTGATGTTTCAATGACTCATGTTAGGTTTTAGATTTTACCAAAATAGATCATTGATCTTAAAGCCAAAAGACATTTTGTCTAGTCCTTGTTAACTTTTGGATACCACTGCAAAGAGAAAGCTATGAATGAAAGATATGAGGCTTGGGTGCAAAGACATGAGTCAAAGACAGAGGCTTGTGTTGCATTTGACAAAAGCGATTGTGAAAATGTATGTTTTTGAAAGGCTTGTACTACATACAAATGTGGAATGTCACTAAAAGTTAGCCTAACTAGGGAAAAAAAAAATCTGTAAGTCATCCAGAAAACAAAACAAAACAAAGTGATACAACACAAAGAGAAATTGCTTTTGCTCTTATAGTAACTCAAAATAATCAATAATACTTTCTTTCTATTCTGTGTAGGTACATGAAGCAGCAAGAGATGCCTTAAAAGATGGCATGAGATAAAAATACTATATTATTTTTAGATATCATGAATGGAAAATGCATAGGTATCATTCTACTTTCCACAGAGTAAGTTTCAACTATTCAACATAATGTGTAACTTTTACTGAAATTTAGGGACACCTATGTACGTGATCTGTTGTAGAGTGTGAGCATGGGAGCCAACTGCCTGGCACTGTATAGAAAAGAAATGCTGACATTTTTTTTTTTAAGATTTTATTTATTTATTTGACAGACAGAGATCACTGTAGGCAAAGAGGCAGGCAGAGAGAGAGGGGTAAGCAGGCTCCCTGCTGAGCTGAGAGACCGATGCGGGGCTCGATCCCAGGACCCTGGGATCATGCCCTGAGCCCAAGGCAGAGGCTTTAACCCACTGAGCCACCCAGGTACCCCAAATGCTGACATTTTTGTTCCTTCAAACTTCTAGTTGTTCAGTGCAAGATTCTCAGTGCACTAAAATTTACCAAGAATAAAAATCTGAAACAAAGTTATACCAGAATCATACTTGTCTCTGCCATAAGAAGAGAACAAAGACTGAAAATGAAAGTGAAAGGGAACCAAAGGTATCACAATAGATGAAAATTATTTGAAAGTTAAGGTACAAAGGATTTGTTGGACTGCTGCTAGTAATAAGTTAGCAATGTATGTCAAGACGCAAAATTTTCTAGTTATTCTGGACTTACCAACTGACCTGTGTATTCTCTTACTAACTTCCTTTTACCTTTTCCTTTTTCCTTTGTTTTCCTTTCCTTTCTGTTATCTGGAGTTTAACTACAAGGGAGCCATTTTCATCCATATTACGTGCTTTGTGCTCAGTTCTCCCCCAAAACCATTTAGATCAGAAAGGTCAAAGAATCAAAAAAAAAAAATATTCTTTCAAAACATTTGCCAAGATTTAATCTCTCATTGACCCTCAATTTTCAGTGGACTACAGCACTTTCATGGCGTGATGCGTTCCTGGACTCCATGCCCTTGTAAGACTTGAGCATACAGGAAGAAATTTCCCATACAGCTGGCAAGCAGCCAACACAAAAATAGGTCTTCTGGGACACCCAAATAAAGTCTCAGAAGGAAGCTATTACTTTGTCTTAGGAAATTCCAAACTAAAAATTGCCTTTTTTGCATATCTTTTTTGTTGTGACATTGTTGAGAAACTAGATGTCAGCAAACTCTGGCTACTGTGGTTACCTTGTTCTGAATAAAAGTATGTTTATTCAACAGTGTAGAATTCATTACTTTGTATTTGCTAATATACAAAATATATATGTAATTCATATCTTAGCTCAAATCTAACTAAATTTTAATGCTCTTCTTATAATAATTGTGATTATTTTTCTCTCAGAAAATCAAATTGAGGGAAATGTCAACCATATGACACCAAAGTCTATCTTTTCTAGATGCAGATTATATATACTGAACAATGCAACTAAGTAGGAAAGTAAAAAGCCTGCTGAAGGGCAAAAGAAATGAGGTAAGGCTACTTCTAGGCCTTAGAGCTATTCCTTGTGTTTGTAAGAGAAAAGTAAATATATATCTTAAAGCATCTTTAAAAATCGACCTAAACAATTTGCTATGGAATTAAAAGTTCTATAATTAACACTCATATAATTAAAGAGGCAGAGCCATCTCTTCTGTCACAAATCCCCCTTTGACTTCAACAAATGTACAAACTTTGACGTGGCCAAAATAAAAAGGTTTCAAAATATAAAAGTTGGTCCTATACTACCAAACAAGTATCTGTATCAAACTATTCACTCAGTGATATGAAATTCAGTTCCATGTATTCACACATTACTGTTTACTTGAAACAGGTGACAGATGTATTAGAAAAAACACAGGTTTGTGATTGAAATTCTGGCTTTAATTCTCAAAGCTCTGAATTCTTCAGCAAGTTTTCCAGCTGCTCTGAGTTTCATTTACTTAGAGGAAAATCTCAATCTTAAGAGGTAAATGTGTGAGAATGTGTTATATGGCTAACATAATTGAATAATCCATACAAGTTGACTGGTACTCAATAAGGCATCCCTAAATGCTGATTCCCCTCCTTTCCTAATCAGAAATTCCTAGGTAGAAATTATAAGAAATCAATCTAAAACAATGTCTTTATCCAGAAACACATGGTAAATCTAGAAATCCAAGACTATATTTGATGGTAAAAAATCAGGGAAACGAGATGCAGACAAGGAACAAGTTTTGTGCCTAGTTTAATAAACCACATGACTACAGTTTGGAGGAAGAACCATAAAAAGTGCTATTTGAGAAGGAAAATGTGATCTCAGAAAAGTGTCTTGGAACCAGTGCCTAACAAAACTTCCAGGTTTTTTTTTTTTAAATTATAATTTCTTCTGTTATAAATTCACATAATCTCAGATCTACGACTACCTTAAGAACAAAAATTCTATGTGGATTTACTTAATATATTATTCATTATCCACAACAATATAGGACTTGAACATTTTATTTTATTCTGGAAATTGCAGCAAAATTCAAAATATGTCTTTGCCTGTTTTTAATTTTTAACATTATTATTTTTAAAATTCTGAATGTTAAATTTATGAGGTATTCAGTTTACACTAAAATAAAACATATCTTTCTGACTTTGATAGTATTAATTTTATTAATACTAGATATACTAGATTATGATTTGAATATCTTTGTTCTTTAATTTCCCAAACAGAAAACTGTATTGGTCCTGAATGATAATGGGTCTATCCTGGACTAGTCAGTTGTACCCATGAGAGCAGTATCATATTTTATCCTATCTTAACTACATGTTTGGAGATTCCAGAGCGGATGGTGATGCTTGTGAAAGGGATTAGAACTGTGAAGTTTTCTGAATACCTAGCCAAGCCAACCAGAAAGAGGAGAGGTGGATACTGGTGATGAGAAACCAGGTATTTTGAAGCAGTGGCCCCATCAAGAACTGGAGAATTTGGAAAAACAGAACCAGTGGCAGAAAGAAAGAGGAAAGGGAATGGAATGGAAGGGAAGGGAAAAGAAGGAAAGGAAAAGGGAAAAAGGAAAAGGAAAGGAAGAAGGGTTACAGAATGTCAGCCTCTCACTTGTGCATTTCAGACAAAGTTTTCTCAGGGTACTAAATAAAATCAGTGTTATAAGCTCTGCTCTTCGGTATGTGTACCAAAGTGAACAGAGGCCTAGAATATGTCATCCTTATTATAAAAAATCAAATTATTTTCTTTTATAAATTTTCATAATAGCATAGATGTTTTCCCATTATAAGCCTAGTAGAAAAACAGATGGAAGAAAATTAATTTCTCATAGATTACCTCTCCCAAATTATGAATATGAGACTGGATAAAAATTAGCCACGTAGAATTGGCTTTATGTTTTAGATGTAGATCTCAAATGGTATTAGAATAGAATTCTCAGCATACTATTAGCATAACTTTCATTCCCCTGTGGGCTTCCAGCTGAAAATAAACTCTAGTCAGTTTCCTTATCTCTGTTCCCAGTAGCAGAGAAAAGATAGCTAATCTTTCAGTACAATTAGGTATGGAGAAAAGATCAAGGCTTGTTCTAAAAGAACCAGATACCTCCTGCCAGAAATTTTATCTTTAAGGGTTATCAAGAATTGTCTTAAAGTCTAACCTCAACTATAAAATTAGAGGACTCTTTGGGCTGCCTTTGAGGAGACATAAATGGAGAAGCCTGACAATAGGGTAAGTTGTGAAAAACAGTACTGGCCCTACCACAATTACCCTGAATTAAGAAAAGATAAATACAATGAGTGAACCTGAGTTAAACAGCATATGCTTCTTTTTCCCACTGAAGATCACCCAGGCTTAATGTAGGATATATCCTGAGGGATGAGTGAAATTATCCTATAACACTAGTCTTTAGTCCAATTATCCTAGAACAGTAGCTCCCATAATTTAGCATGCATCCCAATCACTCTGAAGGTTTATAAAAACAGAGCTTGCTAGGTGCTGCTCCATGTTTTCTGATTCTAACAAGTACCCAGGTGAAGATGATGATACTGGTTCTGGGTCCACACTTTGAGAATAATTATACTAAAAGCAAGATGCTCTTGAGTGGCCCAAATATTAAAAGATTTGTTTTTCAAGATTCATAGTGTGTGCTACTTCCCTCATGTGGCAAAGCCAAATAGGAATTTTAAGAACAACAACAACAATAATAATAATGGAGTAAGGCTACTCCTTTATGTAGATAGATTAAGATTGAAGTGTTGCCTTTGCACTAAGGTTGGTAAAGGACTAATATTTTAATAGGTACATCTTTTTTGAAGAAAAATAAAAGCTCTAAAAGCACAGATGTTGCATCTCTACTAACACAAAAATACAAACAATATATAGAACTATTAATTTGCATATTCCTTGGATATTATAGCAAATCACAATTCAAACTTCCAGTGGGGAACTTGTTAAAAATTAGATTCTTGGTGTGTCCCCCTAAATGTTAATTGTATGAGTCATGTCTGGGTCCCAGTATCTATTTATTTAATAGGCATCCAAGGGACTCCTATGCAGCGAGTTAGCAGACCATATCCTGCAACAAATTGTCCCTAGATAACACTATGCATTAGACAGAAAGAGTTTGGTTATTATTCTGTTTTACTAATATGGAAATACAGTCAGAGAAATAATGACTTAATCAATGTCCCAAGGTTGGTATTATTTTGAGAACTCTCACATCTTTTGACTTTGATTTCCATGCTTCTACTCACATATCACATTATCTTTTTTTTTTTAAATGGATTTCTTATTTTCACTTTTGGAGTCATAAACAGGTAGTGTGCAGTCTCCAGAGATTTAAAATTGCAAGGTGCTAAGGTACTGTACTATTGTAACTTCATTTTCAAAAATCTTGTTTAATGTTATTCTATCCAATTCAAGTTCCAATCTCCTCAGAAATCCATGTCTCCTACTATATCTTATATCTTCTTTTCTCATTACTGTATCACATTATCTTAAAAATATGGGTTAAACTAGTATTCATCATGTTAAAGGGTATAAAGAAATCTAATCAATATTGGTAAAGCATTATTATTTATTTGTTGTTACTTTGTTGATATCATTTGGAATCCCAGACACCAGTGGTCTTCCCATTAGGCTTACGATTAAAAAAGGAAAGAACATCTTAAGTTCATGTAGAATGTAACTGATTCTGTCTATACATGTTGAACAAAACTGCACAAAGAAAGACATGGTTAAGCAAAGTCTTAACACTCTTTTAAAAGAACTTATTAAAATAGCATGAAATGTGAACTGTTTCCTACCCATTCAGAAAAAAAAATTAAGTTATATGAAATCTGGTAAAATGCCAGTGGGAAGTATTAAATTTACTTAATAAGTACACATCACTTCAATCAGACTATTAAAAAGGGGGAGGGCTTGCAAGATTTCCAGAGTTTTCATCAGTTCCGTATTTATGATTTGAAATACACTTCATGATATAAAAATGTTTGGAAAATGTAGTCATTTTAGTCCAATATGGCATATTAAGTTTCACAAGGAATTAATTCCAAATTTAGTCCATTTGATCTCTTGACTCTTAGGAAAGAAGTTGATCTACATTTAACCCCATTCAAAAATAAACTTTCTATTTTCTTTTCAGCAGCTCAGAGTTCAAGGTCATGCAAATTCATTCATACTAGAACTTTTGTTATCAACTGAAACTATGAGTGCAAGAGAAACACTTTCCAGCCCTCACCAAGGATATGGGGTGGATCAAAAAGAGCTGTTAAATGATGATTAAACTCTTATATTCCTGTAAGCTCCCTCTGACTGGCTAATGGAAAAAAGCTGGTGAAAAACATTTTTCTCTGTTGTCAAGCCAGCATTATATATTATGAACACTGTTTCAACTGGACTTCTTAGCAGTTTCATAAAAGAAAGCCATTAGGATTTTTTTTCTATATACCTTAGTTTATGTGCTGCTTAATTGTAATGAAATAGTAAGAGTTTCCTTCTGGCTTGCTCAGTGATTTCCCTCTTCTTGAATTTCTATTTTCCATATGTGTTTAATATGTCAAACAATCATAGGTAAAAACCAAAAACCATATTCACCACATGTAAAAAAAGAAAAAATTATGTGCAGACTCCAATTGATATCCATGGCTTGCACACTATGTGTGGATTCTGTGCTTCCCAACTCTAAGCAGACAAACTGGATATGCTTTAATCAGTTTTGTTTTCATAGAGTTTAGATCCCCTTTTTTAATTAGCATAATGAACAAATAACTTCTTCCATCTCATCCTTGTCTCCAAGAAGAGTCATTAAACTGATTGCATTTATCTTGTTAAAGAGGAACTTTCATTCCACCCTAACCCTGATTTAGTTTCATAAAGCTGAGCACTTAAGGAAGTAGAACACTTAAAAAATGCCCAGTTTTTGAACTTTTCTGTCTAAATCCTTTTGTGAGCTGAAAGAATTTTCCTTACTAAGCAATGCAGTGAGTCTATATAAAAACCTCTATGGAATAAAATGTCAGTTTATAAATCCTCTGGCTTTCTAGTTTATGTGAAGCTCTTAGTCTTTCTGTTTCCATCCAGCAGTAAGATTGTTACCTCTTGAGGTAGGATGAATGGAATAAATTACTAGAAAACATTTCCTAGCATAAAACCATGCTTTTATTGTTGTCATAGTTGGTAATCACAGAGTGATTAAAACTGTCCATCCCTACCCCTTATCACAGTTACTAAAATACTGTCTTGCTTTTAGTGTCAACACTGCACACCTATATACCTAATAAATGCAAATTCTTATTTACATTATATGCTATAGTCATATGATTCCTAGATTCTGGCACTGACCTTACTGTTCACTGATATTTCTTGCTTAACACATGGCCTACAAATCAGTCTAATAATGACTTCTACTTTAACTTTAATTAGGCAAATTGTTTTTCTATCTACTCTGGTACTGTGGCCTAATTCAACTTCATAATTTCATGTATCACACAAAGCTATGGTACATAAGGAGAGAATTATCATGTAAACTCTTTCCTTCCTCTAAAGGTATGAATAAAGGGTTAACCATTAATCAAATATTTGTAATGACAAAATTCAGAATTTTGAAGGGTATCTCTAATTGTCCTGCTCTAAAAATTTAATTCATACAAGTTCTTTTTTTTTTAGTTCTTTATTTTTAAAAAGATGGTAATATATAGTTCATGTACATACAACATTAATCAGCTAAGGTGAAGATTAAGAGATAACTTTAGTAGCTATGTAAATTTGTTTTCCTTGCTAAGAGCTTTTTTTTGTTAGTCATGATAGATTTTTGAAAATAATTTTTCAAGCTTCTACAGTTTCATGTGAATTTACTGTTACATGAGAAATAAACAATCTTTTAAGTTTAACAAATTTTATCTTCTTAGGGCTTGAAAATAAAATCACATCACCCTGGCTAGTAAACCTTCAACTTATGGAGTCAATTCAATTTAATAAACATTTATGTTTAGATCATGATAGTTAATGATGTAGGGAATCTCAAGGTGTAAAAAGTATGATCCTAATTTCAAGGCACTTATAATCTTGAAAATAATTAGAAATGTCTCAGTCTAATGATAATGATAATGAGCAACAGTTAGAGACTGTTAATTCGAACAACCACAAAATCACCTGATACATAATCATCTATGTCATGGCCAAAATTTAGAAAGTTATTCTGAAAAGGGCCTTCATTGAGTTACATATGAATAGTATATAGGCTTACAGATTTTATTTCATTATAAGAAATGGATAGAGGAAGAATTGTCCCCCTATGTTGAGAGTACTGCCACTTACCTTGTTCAATATTCCCATTGAATATCACTTTTCACAAATCTTTTAAACATGAGGGTCTTTTAAAGAGCTGATATATTTTCTTATACTGAATAGTGACAAAGCCAATATGCTTTGCTTTCTTTATGTGGATTTGAGGCAGTGAGGGGGTTAATTATTTAATAATTATTAAAAATATAAACTATTTTTTAAAGACTTTTAATTTTAGCCTGAAGCAGTGGGGTTTTTTTGTTTTGTTTTATTTAGACTTTATTTATTTATTTGACACAGAGGGAGGGTGAACACAAACAGGGGGAGCTGAAGGGAGAGGGAGAGGGAGAAGCAGGTTCCCCTGGGATCATGACCTGAGCTGAAGGAAGACACTTAACCAACTAAGCCACCCAGGCACCCTGAAGCAGTATTTAAAATGAGACCCACAGATGCCACTGAGACTCTTTCAGGAGGTTTATAAGGTCAAAATTAAGCTTCTAATTAAAATTAAGTCTGCCTTTTTTATTGTGTTAACTTTGCACTGATATTACCAAAGCAATAGTGATTTAGTAGGATAAAAATTTGGGTGGGGCAAGAGATACACTTGCCCTGGGTGCAAAATTTAAAGGAAAACCAAAATTTTCAGTATTCAAGACAAATAATATTTTAGTTCAGTATTTTAAAAAATCAAAATGTATGCAAAAACTGATGATAAAAAATAAAATTTTAAATAAAGAACAATGCCATGCTGAGCTACACTGGGGTCTGGGTAAAAAAGTTTCAATGTTTTTAAACTACATTAAAATTCTGGGGGCGCCTGGGTGGCTCAGTGGGTTAAAGCCTCTGCCTTTCGCTCAGGTCATGATCCTAGGGTCCTGGAATCGAGCCCCGCGTCGGACTCTCTGCTCCGCAGGGAACCTGTTTCCTCCCCTCTCTCTCAGCCTGCCTCTCTGACTACTTGTGATCTCTCTCTCTCAAATAAATAAAATCTTTAAAGAAAATAAAAATAAAATTCTGGAAAAAAATCAACAATTAAAAATACATAAAAACATATATAAATATATACATATACAATTCAAATATATAAAACATATATAAAACACAACACAAAAACACAAACGTACTTCATTTCGCGTCAGGTTCCAATACAGCACGTCAAGGCACTGGTGATCAAAATTTCCGCGTGTCTTAACATGAATCAAGGCAGTGGCACAAAATTGTATTAGTAGCCATTGCATTCTTCACCATCAAGTACTTGTACCAAATGGATAAACTTTTATTAAAAATTGGTATCTTTAATGGGCAGAGTAAATCTTGGTTCTTGAATACACATGTTTTTGATATTCTGCATAACAAACTGGAAGTATGCATACCACAGTACCACTGATGTATCCAAGAGGAGAAAAGTTTTTATAATTGTTTGAGTTGTAAGTTGAACTAGCCACTTTTCTCACTCATTAAGTTCCATTTTAACCCAAAAGGGTGGCTAATCAAAAAAAGAATTATTCAGAGTTGGGTATTTGGCAGAAAATTTTTCTTTTTTGGCAGAGAATTTCTTGAAGATAAATGAGTCAGTCATATCAAGGAGACCAAAAAATGACATTGATTTTTTCCCAATGATACAATTTGAGCCTCCAAACAAATAGTATTTTGGAAAATTTTATCTAACACAATTTTATAATAGATCCCATCAAAAATTGGAAAAGTTGTGTATCAATGAGCCAATATTTTCTGAAAGAGAGATTTAAATATCTGCTCAAAGTATAAGACCAACCAAATAATTTTAATATAATAGAGTACACCAAGTTTATTCATATGGTTTCAGATTCCACACTGTAACTAGTCTTTGAAAGACTGTTATTTGGACAGTTTGGATATACTATCAAAGAAAAATGTCCATGATTATCCAAAAATGTTATTAAAAAACTCTTCCCTTCTCCAGTTACATATCTGTATGAGGCTATGTTTTTATCACACACTTCAACCAAAACAAAATATTTCAATAGGTTGAATACAGAAACAAAAGAATCTAGTTATAGTTGGCTCCCTATAAAACAAGACATGGAAGAAATTTGTAAAATCCATGCTATCTTTTCTTACATACTTTTGAAACTATGGTTACTCTTCATAAAATATACAACACCATTTATTTACCACATAATGGTTTATTATAATATTTAAGGAAACTGATCAAAATATTTTTAAGTTATTCAGTTACATTTTTTAATACAAATTAAATATTGTATCTACCCATGGCCATTGGCATAAATATTGTATCTACCCATGGCCATTAGCAAGACAGAACTGCAAATCCAGAGCACTGGAGTTGTTAGAACTTGATATAAGATGTAGGCAGAAAAGCTAGTAGGATAAACTTCACAAAGATACTGTTATAATATACTAAGAAATTTAATTTCTTATACAAAGAAGTGACATATTGAGAAGTTTCAGAAATGTAACTCCCTTGGCCACTTGAGACACTGAAAAAAAAGACACTGGCAGCAGGAAGACAAGTAAATGACTGTAAGAATCTAGAAAAGAATTCACTGAGGCCTGGATGAAGTCAGTATCAGCAAGGAAAGAAAGAAGGATTATATCCAAGGGATATTTATGAGATAATGTCTTCAGGAATGATTTAACACCAAATTGGGTACAGTTAATGGGGAAGAAAAGCGTTTGGTGAAGAGTTTGATCAACTTAGTAGATGGAGATCATATCATCTCAAATGTAAAATACAAGATGGGGTCATATTTGGGTGACTAAATAGAGCAAACTTTTGATTATGATGAACTTGAAAAGACTATGAGACAATCATAAAAGTAAAGCAGGCAAATATATATTTATATCTTATCCCAAGGAGAGATCTGCATTTGGAAGCAAGCAATTAGAAGTCATTTGGAAAAAGTAGCAGTCACAAGCATGGAAGTAATTAAGATAACCAAGGGGAAATTTGTAGATTAAGAAAAACATTGAGGTCAAAACTCCACACATTACCAACATATATGCTCTTTAAAAAGAAAAACAATAACTGTTTTCACTCTAAAATACCAGAATTGATTTTTACATAGCCCAAAGAGCATGTCGTCAAAAAGTCTACAACAAGAGATGAATTTCTACAAATCACTCTAATTTAATTCCTATTCAAGGAGGAGGAAAAATGGCTTTTTTTTTCCTAAGTGGGCCAATATAAATTTTTATATGCAAAATTTTGATTCTTTTAAAAAAATTAACAAAAAAAAATTTTCCTCATTTTGTTCCTGCTTTCTTTTTTTGTTTTTTTATACCCTGTTTCTTCTTTCTTCTTTTGTTTCAGCACCAGGGACACACAAATGGACTTCAGCTACAGGTGACATGAGCAGTTCCTCTCTGAAGCCTGTTAATGTGTATTTTCTACCCAGAATCTTTTTGTTGATAGTTTTCAACATAATGCTTTTGTTTAATGAAGTTTCAGAATCACTGCTCCAGAGAGTCACTGTTGTATTTCTACTCACATTCTATTTACATTTTAATACTTTGTGAGTAGGCTTGGTTTAGATTTGAACCACTAGTTTATAAGCTTCTCCTCTGTGACTTCTGACTTCTGCCATATTTTTAAACTTATTTCAGTTTATATTTCTTTTGACCATATGATACCAGTCAAACATGTTTTATTCATTCTTTTAAGTTGGTTCCCCCTTGAAAATGGAATCTGAGATGTATATATTCATTTATGTGGTTTATTAGAGAATGCTCTCAGAAACTATTCCTATATGGGAAGGAGAAAACAGGTTTGAGCAGAGGGAGAAATTGAAATGTAATAAAATGATAACAAAGACCCTAGCCCATCCCATGAGATGCAAAGGAACTAGGAGAGACTTGCAGTTGTTCCAAACTGAAGCAATGGTAATGTTCAGTTGTAACCGCCTCCGCCCCACCATCACTAGTCATTAGATTTGGGAAATTCCCAGGAGGAGTATAACCTCAGGTAAGATAGCCATTATCAGCAAAAGCCAATCCCTGGGAAGTGAATATGCTATGAATCATGCTAAAAATCCCAGCAGTAGCTAAAAATGAGTGCCTTGGTCCTAAAGGCAGAGTCTGAACAGACAATTATATAATCTACTACAGAATTAACAGCAAAAGTTGAGGGGTGCCTGGGTGGCTCAGCTGCTTAAGAGTATGCCTTTGGCTCAGGTCATGATCCTGGGTCCTGGAATGGAGCCCCACATCAGGCTCCCTGCTCAGCAGAAATCCTGCTTTTCCCTCTCTCTGCCTGTTGCTTTGTCTACTTGTGCTCTCTATCTCTCTGTCAAATAAATAAATAAAATCTTAAAAAAAAAAACACAGCAAAAGTAGATCTGTCAACTGTTCATCTTTGTAGACACACTCATTCATTTATTATGAAAGTATTGCTCAAGAAATTCCTTTCCAAAGTTCTGCTTAAGAAAATAAAAATGTAAAGATGGGATTACATTTACATTTCTAAATGTAAAGTATTTAGAAAATAAAACATTTTTTAGAGAAAAAGAGTCTAGAAGAGAAAGACTCACAGAAGTTATAAAACTTATCTAGGCTCTTCTTTGGCCCATCATGAAGGCAGTGTATATATTTCTATCAGTTAAAGTGTTTAACATTCTTAAGAGTTTGTAATAATTTTTGACAATACATTAGAAAATCAAAAGAATTGTAAATAATATCTTTTCAGGGAAAACGGTATTTCAAAATCTGATTTTATCCCAAACAAATATTTTGAAAGTAATGGTTGCAACTGAGAAAAGTTGCTGGCTGTTCCAAATATAGAGGGTGCTTTTTCAAGAGTGTTGTGTTTCACAATATTTATGGCTTCCCAATATTTGACAAGTTTGCTTCATTTAAGCACTGGTTACCAAATTTAAATGAGGTTTGAATATATATATATTCATTAGCATTTTTATTTACTTAATAAATCAACAAAAATAATGTATTTTGAGTAAAGCTCTGCATTGGTTTCTGGTGATATAATTGTGCAACTGACAGACATAGGCTACAAAGCCTTTGCCTCAATTTCAGTGATTCCCAAACTATCACTGACTGATATTTTTGTGTGATACAGTAAGAACATATTACCAGAGAACTGAAATAGAAATACATGGCCAAATTCTTTATTATTACAACCACCAAATGTAAGATTACTCTGTCATATGGCCAAAAGAGTTTCTAAACACTTAACTTCAATTTCTTTACTTATTTCATCTCAGATTAGTAAGAATTTGTGGACTGGCAACAGGCCATGGATTACAGTTAGAGTAAGACTATTTTATGAAACATCTTATATTTCAGGACAGATGAGGATGCTGACCAACAAACTTTCAATTATAGTAGAATGTAATAAGAAACACCTAACCCAGACATTTGCAGCCAAGTGATAGCTAATACAAATGCTAAAGTTTACATGGAATTAGGAAAAAAAGATAAATTGGCAGGTAAAGAAAGATAGTTTTCTACTTATAGGAAATACCTTGTGTAGATATCCAGAAGAGAGGACTGAAGAAATTACCAAGACCAAATTTGCAAAGGTTCTCACTGGCCCTGTTTTGAAGTTTGGATGTGTCCTTAGGTCAAAGGAGAACTTTAAAGATGGAGTGGCATAATATATGGCTATTCACTGTAGTGAATATGGGGTTCTATGTGGTATGTCTAGGAAAGACCACATCTCTGTTTTGATCAACAAAAGGAATAATAGTTCCAGTGACTTGAATAGAAAATTCAAAAGCAAACCATTCATAGAAGGAAGACAGTAAGTTTAGTTTTGAACAGGCTGAGTTAGAATCACCTCTGGGATATCCAAGTTGAGATGTATAAATTCAGTCTTAAGTATATGACTAAAGCTTAAGAGATATTTAACCTCGAGTTACAGTGATAAATGTTATCGATTTAAATGGGCTAAGAAAATAGAAGACATTACCAAGGAAGAGAACATATAGTGAAAAGAGAAAGAGGTCTGAGAAGACAAAAAGTTGGACAAAGAGCCTTGAAGGTTGCAGTACTTTCTATTTTAAGGTAATATAGTTTCTACACAGATAGTACCTAAGTAAAATACTTCCAGGATACAGAAAAGAAAAACTTTATTAAAAACTTCATAAAAGTGCATACGACCATCTTAGGACAGAATCCATAAACCGGAGGTGCACTCACTTTCTGGAACAATTACCAACATAAAATATCATTAGCCTTGATTATATTAAGAGAAAGAATCTAGAAAACTCCACCGCTGTTGCCTCTTCTTGACATGATTCCAAAATAAAGCATCTGTTTTTAAATCAATGATTTTCAAGGAGAAAAGAAAAGCTTCGTTTGGGGGAACCTGTCAAAATCACTCGGGGATTTTCAAACATAGCATGCTAACTACAACTAATTCCCTACACTCCAGGCACCCACAAACCATTAAATTCTGACATGCTAACTACAAAGGTATGTCGTAGTAATACTGGACTCATAAATAGCAATTTAATTCAGTGTGAAAATCTTATTATATTTTATTTTATTATTTATTTTTTCTTTGTCCTCAGCACCTGAGATATGAGAGGAGTAAGAAACATACCTTGTTAAGCTCATAGAACTCAGTAGCTGGGAGATTGGGGAGGTGGGGGTTGGGAAGAAAGAGAAAAATAACACAACAATGTGATTAAAAAATGGGAAGAGAGAGGCGCCTGGATGGCTCAGTCGGTTAAGCATCTGCCTTGGGCTCAGGTCATGATCCTGGGTCCTGGGATGGAGACCGGCCAGGGAGCCTACTTCTCCCTCTCCCCCACTCAATCTCTCCCTCTCCTCTATGTCTCTCTCAAATAAACAAAATCTTTAAAAAAAAAGTGGGCAAAGAAACTGAATAGACATTTTTTTCGATGAAAATATACAAATGGCCAACAGGTACACAAAAAGATGTTCAACATCACTAATTATCAAGGAAATGCAACTCAAAACAACAATGAGATTTCAGTTCACACTTGTTGGAATGGCTATTATCAAAAAGACATGAAATGACAAGTGTTGGTGAGAATATGGAGAAAAAGGAAAATTTCTGTATTGGTAAAAATGTATATTGGTACACCCACTGCAGAAAACAGTGATGAGTTTTCCCAAAAACTGAAAATAGCATATGATAGAAATCCCATTTCCAGTTATATATCGAAAGGAAATAAAATCAGTATCTTAAAGAGCTATTCACAATAGTAAACACATATGAAAACAGCCTAAGTATCCATGGACAGATGAATAAAGAAAATGTGGTATCTATAATATATCAAACCAACAGGTTGCAGAACTTAACCTACACAATGTTGTATGTCAATCTATTTCAATGCAGGGGTGGGGGAAGAAACACTGAAGAAGAAACCTCTTTTTCTTTGCAGTGTACTTGCTCTAGAAAGATGCAGACATAGGAACATAATATAAATTTTAATTTTGGGAGAAATATAATGATAATATGTTATTGAAATGGTCGAGTAAGATTATGAATTAGGTCAGTTATTCCTAGTTGTGATTCTGCTCATCAATAGTTTTGTGATCTTGAACAAGTTTCTTAATGTCTTGGGGTTCCAGGTTTCTTGCATGTTAAAAAAAAAAAAAGAGTTGTTGGACTGTTTACCTTTTTTTTTTTTTTTAGAAGAATCAGGTAAGAGTAAAATACATAGATTTCTAGATTCCACCTTAGAGTTACTAAGTATTCTCTATGATTGAGTCTCCCTAAAATAATTTTGTTAGGTAATATCTGTACAATCAATCCTGTAACAGTCTATCTGACTATCATTTGGGAACATCTGGAGTAAAGGACCACTGATTATGTATACCTAAATCACGTCCATTACCCATAAGTTAGGGAAAAAATGCAATCTCCTGGGATTTGAAGATGATGTAATTATATAAAATTTACCCTCTGCTTTAAAATTGTGTTTCTAACTTTGTATGTTATTTTCAAAAGACTGGTATTTATAGATAAATTTATAATTAGTAAACCAAATAGCTCATGAAGGTTGGATATAAACAAAACATAACTAAATAAGTAATTCTCCATTTTTTTAAAAGATTTTATTTATTTGACAGACAGAGATCACAAGTAGGCAGAGAGGGAGACAGAGAAAGAGGGAGGAGGCTCCCTGCCTAGCAGAGAGCCCGATGCAGGACTCGATCCCAGGACCCTGAGATCATGACCTGAGCTGAAGGCAGAGGCTTAACCCACTGAGCCACCCAGGCAGCCCTCTATTCTAATAACAAAGCAATTTTTATATAAATAACCTTTAATTATAACTTTAATAATATATAGTTTCTATATTAAATAAATTTATTCATTTTTTTCCAAGGAAAGGTTGATTTTTCTCATGGTTAATCTTATAAATTTATACCTACTCTTTTAGTCATTCATATCAGTCAATCCATTGATATATACAAAATCTATTATATATAAATCATTGTGCTAATGGCTTTATCATCATTGAATGTTCTCACCTTTTAAGAAGAACCATTATGAATACAAAGCTTTCCCCAAACTAAATGCTAAGCATGAATTTGGGGAAAAAATGCTATTTATGGACCCACAGGAAAAGATGTGCCAATATATTGCCTTGGCAACAGGGCACTATTCCAAACACAAACTTCTAAGCATTTAATTTATATAGGAAACATCAATTCATTCATTCCACAAGAAATTATCTCATCTGGGAACAAGTTATTATTATAGGATTAGATTTCCTTACTTTCATTTCTTAGACTAGATACAGAATTTCATATAAAAAAATTAAGGACATGTGTATGTGTAATGTTTGTGTGAGTGAATGAGAAAAAGAAAAAGTGACAAAATTTATATCTAGCTGACATGTTTGTACCCTAAATCTTGTTCACAGATCATGTAAAACCACTAGAAATGCTTTTGGAATATTCAACAATTCTATGAATCATTAGCATCTCTTTCTCATTGAAGAAACATGATAACATCCCTTTTATGAACTCTAATTCAAAATAAGGGCAGAGTCAAACCAATTTATGAAATATGTCAATTCTCTAATGTGTCACAATGTTTTAAACAAAAAGATTTTGGATTGAGCAGGAAGATGAATTCAGTATTTTAATGTGGAAACTTTATAGAGAGTTTTCTATGGTTGTTTTCATGCAACAGTAGAAAATATTTACAGTGCCATATACAATAATAATACTGAAAAAATTACTGAGTCTGCTCTGCACTATATACCATGTAAAATAGTACACGTTTGTTACCCCAATGAAAATTGACAGGACTTTTAAGAAATGGATACTACCACTATTCCCTAAAGATGAGGAAATGGAGATTTAGAGAAATAAAGCAACAATTAGTAATCTGAGGACATTTCATTTGAATCTAAGCTATCTAGACCATTTAACCACTATATTAATTAACTTCTACCTAGAGGAATGGACAATTACTAGCAAAAATTGATATGGGATCCTCTAAATGTCTGCACTTTACCATTAAAAATTATAAGTCAGTGTCATCTAGTAAACACAGGTATCTGTGCAATCACATTTTTCTCTCTAGGAAGAAAAAAATTCAATCAATACAATCAGTGTATAGGAATTAAGCTTAAAGTGCCAGGATATGCTGATAATAGGAGTACTGAAGCTTGTTGTTTTATTTTGTTTTGTTAATTGGCTTGTTAGTTTTGTCTTTTAACAGTGATTTTTATGGCATAATGGCAGCCTAAAGTAACAGATTCTCTTAATGGGGGTTATTGAGTTAAACATTCAAATTCTGTGGTTTTTTGTTCTTTTTTTTTTTGTAGAAAACATGACAGAAAACTCCCTGTAGTTTTGCTTTTATGTACAACCAGTACACTACTAAATAAGTGATTAAGATCTACAAAACTTTTAAAAGTATATTATGTGAATGTATTTTTCTTATAGTTTACTTTAGATTTCACCAAAAAATCTCCTGTGGCTCTTGTATTTCATAAAAATTTTGTCTAGTGTTGGCTATGGTTTTCAATTGCTGCTATTCTTGATTATAATTATAGATTAGTGTTATTTTGCCTTCACAATCAGCACTTTAATTTGTTGTAGGTTTGGTTAATTATAAAGTGATGCATATTTCCATTAACAACCTTTTTAGAAGCATAATTTTTTAAAATGTGCTTTTAGGAAGTGTTGTATGCATTGTGGTTCAGATATGAATGATTCACACCTCTACTGCTAACAAAAATGAAATTATAATTTTAAAACAGCACATTTATACAGTGACACTCCACTGGAAAATAGCAGAGGACATATGGCAGAAGGTCCCCTTAAGAAGGTTTCATTAAAAACTACTTGAGAATAACCTAAAAGCAAAAACTGTTTTGACTACCTAATTGTTCATAAAAAATCAGAAACAGAATATGTCAAACTTATCCTAAGTTAATTCATTTGTTTAAATATGTACCATACTTCTTAAATATATATATATATATATATATACATACATAATAAAACTGGTATAACAATTTCAATGTGAAATTGATTTCAAAGGAAGAAAATTTTCTAACCATATTTAATACAATTATTATAATTATCAATTAGTCTTGAGAATACACCTTGATTTTGGAAAGGATATTAAGAACCATATCTTACCCAGGGATTGAGATTTTTCAGTTAGTTCACTTGTACAGTCTATGGATCTCATAGATAGTAACATTTTAAATAATGATTTACGTGGTATAGCATTAATTAGCATAACAATTATTCCTCAACAATCAGAAATATACAAATCTCTTCAGAAACTATAGAATTTTTCAGTGTTATTGCCAAGAGGCAATTGCATATCTTATAGAATTTGTAAGAAAAATAATAGAAATGTTTCAAATTGAGGATTTTACTCCTTAAGAGATCAATTATGATAAATTCTTAGCTAAAAATGGTATACTGTTGTAGTAATTTTTATTTCCTTGAGTAACTATAAAGTCATACTATGAAAAATTGTATTTCTTGTTAATTTGGGTTTTCTAGTAAACTGTCATATATTTTTCCAGTTTTCTTTTACCTATTTTAGGTTCAATCACTTTTATATTTAAAACTATGAAATGTGTGTATTAATATTTTTTTAATATTTTCCAATGTAACATTAATTTTATATGTAGAACCTGTGTAAAAGCTACTGAGCCTTCTCTTTGTAATTTCATCCACTGCTTCTATGCTCAATCTCCTTTCATCTGATGATCAGCTAAATATTTCATTTTTTAACTATTTCTTCTGAAGTAATGTGATCTGTACTGAAAATCACATAACCACCAGTGTGCCTGGGCACAGATCAATTAAAATAAACATGGACAATAGTATGAAAAAGGTCCCAGAGAGCCCTGCTCCTGCCAAATATACACCTATCCTTCCGTAGTTAGTTAGGAAAGAGCCTCCAGGGCTGGCTGGAGGCAGAATCCCCCCTTACAGGGCTCAAGGAAAAGTCTATAAAATCAGGTGCATAAAAGATTTAGATATTTTAACTGAATGATAGTACTGGTGCTCTTCAGCAGACTATCAACATCATATGAGAGGTGAAGTTCTAACTGCATTTGTACTTTCCATGAAGCAAAAAATTCTTCACTTTAAATAATCTGATCAAATAATCCATTTTTCTTTTCATTTTAATCAGTAAAGTAAAAACCTCAGTTTATCCTATTATTAGTTCTTAAGGATTTTGTTGTTGCTACTGCTATTTTATGTGTGTGTGTGTGTGTGTGTGTGTGTGTGTGTGTGTGTGTGTTTTCCGTTTTTTTGTTTGTTTGTTCTCCCCATGCCCGGGTATATTGTTATATTTTGGGGATATTAACTAATATTACAGAAAAATCCTTTTAGAGCAAGCTGATAGACTGTTTTCCTACAACTGTAGGCTCTTTTCATTCCTGGGGGTAAAAAAAGGAAGGAAGAAAAATGATAAGACAACCTGAAACCTGTGAATTTCCTCTGTCCTAAGGATTAGTCCAATCATGATTAAACCACTTAGGGAGGGAAGTTTAGGCAATGAGTCAAGCAAAGTAGGATTTTATTAATCTCTACCACTTAAATGAGACATGATGTTGAAAAAGTTATGTGATTTCATAAGCTTTACTGTTTGCATCTGGAAAGTAAGGATAATAATAGTTTTTAAGTATTGTTATGAATTTGTTACTAGATCATTTGGTTTTTATCCCAGATGCACCAAAGATTGGAGACCCAAGACCAGAATGGGGAGATAGAGTTTACTGAGTAGGTAACTATAGTACTCTTTAAAGAGTGAAAGTGGGCCATTGCTGAGTAAGAGTGGCAAAAACACAGAGAAGCTCTAGCTACACTGTTTTAAGACTGTTTGTGTACAGGTAAGTTTGGCTTTGACTGACATTTTTGGTTGACAGCGGGTGGCTATCTACATTTTAGCTTCTGCGCATGTGCCTACCCATGATGCATTCTGTTATAATCGTATTTATTTATGTATTATATACTTATGAGTTTCTAATGAGCTTTTGCATTGACCTTAAGGGCAAGCTGCACCTTTTGTGCGCATGCTCAGCACTTGGAAGTCCCATTGCAGCTTTTGAGCCACTTCTGTGGTAGGCCTTTCCTATTCTGTCAGCTCTTAGAGCTGGCTCTGAAGGAGTGGCTGTTAATGGGGAGTGGCGCCCAGGGTATGGCCAGCATCTGCTTTATCCTCTTTACTCACATCTAACTAACTGCCAACAAATATATGGGTATGAATGTGGGTGTTTCATTTATTTATTGCCAGTTGTGCTCTATTCTACCCATGAGTATAGACACTATATATATTGTATAATATATGCATCTCTATCCACACATACGCTGTATTCTATGTATATTGTATATATAATATATATAACATATATATGCTTTAGGTATTATATACATTAGAATTTGGACTTAGTTAAATCATAATTATTCTTATTTTTGTAAAAACCTCACAGGGTGACTGGGTGATTCAGTCAGTTAAGTGGCTAGACTGGATTTTTGGCTCATGTCACGATCTCAGAGTCAAGAGATTGAGCCCCATGTTGGGCTCCACTCAGCAAGGAGTCGGCTTGAGTTTCTCCCTCTCTCTCTGGTCTTCACCAGCTCACGCATGCTCACACACTCATGCCTTCTCTAAAATCAATCAATCAATCAATCAATCTTAAAAGATAAAACAAAACAAAACAAAACCTCACCTTCCCTTAATTAGGATTAGACTTTAGACAAGTCGCTTGAATTTTAACATGGGCCAAAAGATGCCATGATAAAGGCAGGATCAACATTTTCATAAGAAGTTTCCTATTGTACCCAGGTGCACCCTAATTCACACAATGCTCTCCCAGCAATGTCTCAAATAACATGACAGCTGAGGAAAGAAAAAGATGTCACTGTAATGAAAGAGCCTATCATTAAATCAGCATTTAATTTCCTCCATGGATTTCCCTTACAATCCTCAAAACAAGACTTCATTGGAAGAGGTTATAGCTTCCCTGAATAACCTAATTAAACAGGGGAGGGATGTCTATCAAAAGTTTTACAAAAATCAATGAACTTTAGGATAATGGTTATTTCAAAGTTGCAGAGCATTTTCCATAATTCCTTTGGGAAAGAAAGCTTCGTAACAGTGTGATTCAATTTCCTACAAACCAGCATACAAGCATGGATCATTTCATCGAGAATATCTTTTAGACATTTTAAGCACTAGAGTCCAGAACACCGAATTTAGTAGTTCATGACATCAGCTGTAGCACACATAAATACCTCTCTTTACAATATCGCTGCACTGAAGATCCAGATTTGTATAATTTGGTAATAAGCAACTGTGTGAAACTATACTACAATGATTAGATATATTATTACCTATGTCCTTATACATTGAGACAATTCTCTTCATTAGGTCTTGTTTTTAACTTTCTTCGAAATTTGTATTATAACATCACCTTTATACCATGATACTGAGTTCTGAATATCTAACTACATATATCCCCTAAAGGAAATTCCACTATACTGAGCCCAATATGGACCCAACTTCCCATTATATTTGAGCATCACTGGGTATAATGAAAGTTATCACATTTGCCATGGCAGACCTGAGTCAAAGCAAAATGAGAACAAATGAATACTAGAGTATATGCTCAGGAAAGATTGAGAATGATTAGTTTTCAATACTTACCTAGTTTTGAGAATGATTAGTTTTCAACACCTGTACAAAATCATTATTTTTTCAATTGTTTTATGTTGGCTCAAATATTCAAGCTATATATTTTACAGATTCATTTTTTTCTAGTTTAACTAGTTGTCTTTGTCTAAAGTAATTATATAAACAAATTATTCTCTTTTAAATTCTTTGTTTTTCCTCTAGGATAGTTTTTGAAAGTTGTTTTGCTTTAATTTCTCTATGTCATAAAATTTTAATTTCCTTTCTCAGTTCCCTGTTGATGAATTGTTGAATATTCCCCCAAATTTATATAAGTAAATACTAGTGCTCATCAAATACCAACTCCTTATTAATTTTTTAAATATATATATATATATTTTAAGATTTTATGTATTTATTTGGCAGACAGATCACAAGTAGGCAGAGAAGCAGGCTGAGCAGAGAGCCCGATGTGGGGCTCAATCCCAGGACCCTGGGATCATGATCCGAGCCAAAGGTAGAGGCTTTAACCCACTGAGCCACCCAGGAGCCCCTCTCCTTATTAATTTTTATCTAAAAGACACTGATGTGCTATGGACCCAATACACCCCAAAATCAAACCTATATTGTATTCCCACTTATTAGTAGATATCCTTGGTCCACAAATTCCACCCATATTTCTAATCTAATTGCAACAGTATATGATCCTGACACATCTTTCTCTCAAAACTGTCCAGACATCTTGATTTCTATTTCTTCCCTATGATCACATAGTCAGTTCTATGACTAGTATATTTTCTAGATAAAACTGAATTATTTAGGGTGTTTATCAATTTAGGTTATTTACTAGTTTTCACAGAAAGATCATTTTGAAACTTGAGTGATTAACCTTATTGTCATTTAAAATCTAATTAAAGTATTACAGGGGAGATAATAAAATCCCTTGTATAATCAGTATTATAATTTTGTATAAGGAGAGGAAGTGAGAGGATATAAAAACATGTTGATAACTGTTGAGGTTAATGATTAATAATGGGTACAGTAAGGTCCTTTATACTCTTTTCTCTACTTTTATATGTCTGAATCCTGTCATCATTAAAAAAGAACAAAGTAAGTTATCCAAATGGATATGGAGTTTATTAAAAAAAAAAAAAAGAAAGTGACTAGGAAAAATCTCAAAAGCAATGAAACTACTGGATTTAACTGTAAATGTAAACTCTAAATGAAATACAGGATTCTACATACTAATTCTATAGGTTGTATTTTAAGTATCTAAAGTATGCCTGTCAAAGATGGTTTCAAACATCATAAAGACTGTTAAAACTCAAAATACTACAAAAATTAACACATTTAAATAACACAATCTATTTATTACATCATTTGGCAAATATGTAAGCCATCAAATATTATCACAGCTGCATGTGTTTTGGGAAAAGGAACAGACAGAAGTAAGGAATAGATATAGAATTAATGTAAGAATGATAGTGCCACAACTGAGAAAAGAAAAGTAGGAAGTTAAGACTTAAGGATTTTGAAGTTAGTAAATATATGATATATTGAGCATGAAGATAATCTTAGCTCAGGGCCTCAGTATAATTCACTATTAATTAGAACTCAAGGTAAATACGAACTCCTTAAAATGCTCTTTACCAATAAGCTTTAACCAATAGCAATTATATATTATTTGTAATTTCGTTGGTTTTTTTTTTTTTTAACATTTTCCCTGGTTTAGTTAAGTAGTTTTCTTCTCTAACCTACCCCACATGGAAAAGGGCTTTATTGAAGTAAAGAATGAGTAGACTTTTCTTTCAAAGACCTCCTCCATCTATAATGCCAAGACAATTATAATATACAATTATATTTTTCAACCAAGCATTAGACCAGTGGGCTTCTTACTAAATGAACAAACCGTTTTAGAAGTAACACTATTTGAGCAGTTTTTATTTAAGTATGCTAATGATTTGGTATTTGAGTGTTTTTTTTTTTTTTTAATTGACTTAAATAGTGTGGTTCTCTTCTGGTTAAATACTTTAATCTCTAGACACATATGTAATCAAAGATCTCTTGGGTGGGGGGGCTGATTTGTCTCCGAAGCTTATTGCTCATTTCTCTTAAAGGAACCTCAGGGCTTCAGAAAACCACATGGATTTTTAATAGCCACAAGAGAAATATTCAAAGCTTATAAAGGAGATGATCTTCTCGGGGCGGGGGGGTGGTTCTCAACAAAGAATATTGGTTCTCATGTTTCAGTGATATACTTCTGCCTCAAGGCAGAAGGCTGAACCACATGACTGTGCAAGGTTCATCTCAGCCCTATGGTTATAAAAATATAGAAAACAGCCTTGATCGAATGGCCCTGATCAAATAATTTTTCTCCCCCTGCCCAATACCTCTCAAAAGTACTAAATTTTTATTTGATATATAATGTTCTTTGGTTCACACATTTGTTCACACATTTGTGTGGTATAACTTCTGGATTTCAATGATTTTAAAACATAAGGAGGTAACTGTCTTGACTCAACTACTGAAAGATCTTCTAAATAAAAAGCATATATGTGATTCTATAGTTCCAAACTGCATTCAGTTTTAAAACACATTATTTCAAAAGTTTATGAACGTAAGAATAAACTATGATGATATTCTTTATTTGAATGGAGAGAAAAATTTGTAATTCTTATGAATTCAGCATTAATCTCAAAATTTCATTCAACCAATATTTCATTCTTTCAAGCCAGTCAATAACTGTTTTATCTCATTTCCTTTCTTTTCTACTTTTTTGAGGGAAGAAAATTAGTTTACCCATTGAACTATCTTCACAAATAGGCAAAAATAAGGTACTTAATTCTGGATTCACTTAGAGCCTCTCCTTCAATCCATTCAAACTTTCACCCCCAAATTCCTACAAGTCATCTGGTATACATCTTTCATTTTTAAAGAGAAGAAAGAGTACTTTTTTCTTGACATATTTTCTGAAAAGCTAAAATGCAATGAAACTTAAATCTAAAAAGGCAATAACAATAGGAGGAGTTTCGAGTGTTTTCCACTAAAAGAAATGAAAATGGTGAAGTGAATAGTTGAGCTGCTCAACTGGGAAGTAGAACTCAAGACAAACATTTTTACAAAGGATCCTCCTATTCTTTATTTCATTGCTACTGACACTTGGCTAGGTAGTTTATATAAAGTATTTGCCACTTCATGCAGCAGTCATAACTAGTTGGCTTGTTGCCTAATTATAGGGTTAGGCAACAACATCTTTAGTGAAAAGAGCTCAAAACTTATGGCTGATTGACCAAATATACGTAATCTCCCATGTTCTAGTCAGTACCTTTAACCAACTCCGTTTATTACATTTAGAACTTATTCATAAACACATATCATGTGTCACATCCTATGCTACCCTCAACAAAGACCCAGTTGAAGCCCTTAAGGAACCTGCAAGATGGGCCAGCCAGTTAACTATACTATCTATCTATAATGGTATGGCTAAAATAATAACACCTACTGGAATCAAGGGTGGATCAGAGAGCACTTCAATTATGTGATGTTCATTTTCTTTCACTGAAAATAGAAATAATCACAGCTCCCCTGGAAGAATTCCCAGAATTATTATGGGAGTAAGAATGAGAAAGTAATTGTATATAAAGTCCACTGTTAACTAAAAAGCTCTGCCCAAGTACTAGGATATATTAATGACTCTTTTAAGAGTATGGACTATCTAATTTTATAAAAGGATAAATCTGATTCACCTATCATGAACTTTCACCTCTGTTTCCATATTGTAAAGGCTAAATGGAAGGAGAGTCAAGCTTATGAATTGTAATTCTTCTGACCAAAAATATGGGATTAAGAAGCAAAGAAAGACTTAAAGATGCTGCAAAAAATATACTTCATAAAAGAGCCTAATGTTTCAGGAAGAGGAAATGCATTAAAAGTGATAGAAATTCCTGAAGATTTCTTTTTTCTAGATCTGACTGTCCTCAAATAAACACAGAAAATGCCACTTCTACTAGCCTTAGGCAAGACCGGTTGAATTTTCTTAGGTGACAGTACTGAGTTGCTGGATTGAATGTCCCAACTCCAGAATGACCTTTGTTTTGATTGGATGGTGAGAATGGCCTCCACATAAAGAGAGGAAGCAGAAATCAAATTAGTATCCCTCATTTTAAATCTACTGTGGACTCTGGTTGAGCTGTCACAGGAGTTTTAGGGAGGGAGGACAAGGCGGCAAAACACACTTAGTGGAGGGGCCAATAAGTGTTAACTTCTTTTCCACTGACATATAACAGGATGAAACTTTAAAGCAAAATAAAATAAAAATAACTTAGGTAGAAAAATAATGTGCACTTTCCAGGGCACTTTCCATAAGCACTTAAAATGACAAAACATAGCTGAATGTTCACAACATCCAACTACTTTCGAAGTACAGTTTCATTCACTAGTAGAGAGATCATTTTCAAAAATTTGTAAATCTCCAGTAGAAATGATCAACATTCAGGTGAGTTCCATGGATGTTGGCAGTAAGGATTTCAGCATTCTGGATCATTTAGGCACTTATATCAGTACATAAAACTTTCAGGTCACCTAGCTGTCATCAGTAATTAATCAAAGGTCAAAAGTATATGAGTGTTTAAATCCAAAGGAAGAGCTAACATGCTCCTGTTCTATTTGGGAAAAGAAAAAAAAAAAAAGCAATTCTCCAAAATCCAACTGTGCCAGATTGGGATATAGAGATAGTCACCATATTCACCTGATTGGGAGGAATCAGCATATATAAATATAAATATAATTTTTTTTTTATGAAAAGAGGCCAGCCTAATTTTCTGAACTCTGAGTGACTGTGGATAGGTATAAATTATTCCTTTCCAGTAACCAATGTATTTTACTACTGTGCATTAATATAGGTGAGAATCTTCCCTCATGTAAAATTTGGAACTCTGTAGAACATAAAATAAAGAAAAATTGATAAATTGATATAATAGAGTTGCTTGTGACCTTCTCCATGCCCCACTTGAATAATTACATTCTTTTTGGAAAATCAAAATAATAAGCAATTCAAAGCATACTCAGACATTTTCAGAATAACTAGACCAGAAAACAGTGTCAAAATCATTTGTTAGAAGTTAGTGTTCATGCAAGAGTTTCCTGAGCTCAGCATTTGTTTCACAACAATACACATTTCCCAGCATGAAGAAAAAACAAAAAACAAGAAAGAAGAAGTCATGTAAAACTGATAATCCAATCTAGAAAATGCCTTCAAGTAACATCAAGTCTGACTTTCACAATTGGTATTTTTTCAATTTACATGTCCCAGGTGCTCATCATTTGTTGAGTTCCAATAAAAAAGCCGACACTTAACTTCAATAGGAAGGGGTATTTGATTAGGAGTTCTCTTTCTTCAAATTTGAAATTCCATGTCTGGATTGAACTTTTTACAATGTATCATTATGCTATCTGGAAGACTTGGGTACGAAGAAATTAAATACATCTAAATATATGGAGTAAAGAGAAAAATAATAGGAATGAGCAATGAAAAACTTAGTTTTTATTCCTTTAGTGGTTTCCATAAAACTTACACTTTACTGAAACTAGGACTGATTCAGGTAATACACTTTTAAACTTTTTGTTGAAGTAAAAAATACGTGTAATCAAATGTACATACATACAAATCCTGATGACTTTATCTGCAAATCAAACTTATTAGTTGTAACCTGCACACAAATTAAGAACCTATCTCAGATTCTTTGTTGTTACAAAGATTCTGATCAATGTCTTTTGGTGAACATTTGGGCACACCTACTGTTAGAAATATACCTAGAAGTTGAATCTCTGTGTAATAGGACAGATGTATGTTTAAATTTACAAGAAACTTCTCAGAAGTTCTGATTGATTTTACCAAGTTGCATTTACACTGTATCAAATCCTCACTAATGCCAAATGCTACTTTTTAAAATTTTCCTTTTCTGCCATGGGTGCAGTGATACCATAGCACATTTTCAATGTGCACCTCCAAGATAAATAATGAAGCTGAGTAGCTTTATGTAAGTTAATTACCCATTTTGATTTTTCTTTTGTGAATTGTATGGTCAAGACTTCTGTCCAGTTTCTATTCAACTGTCTTTTTCTTAATGATTTGTAGGATATATTTTCATAAACTGAATTTACATTATTTTGCCTTTTTTTTTAAGATTTTATTTATTTATTTGACAGAGCAAGAGATTGAGCACAAGTAGGCAGAGCAGCAGGCAGAGGGAGAAGGAGAAGCAGGCTCTCCATTGAGCAGGGAGCCCAATGTGGGGTTTGATCCAAGGACCCTGGGATCATGACCTGAGCCAGAGGCAGACGCTTAACGACTGAGCCACTCAGGCACCCCATCTTTTGCCTTTTCATTCTCATGATAGAGTGCCTTAAAGAACAGAAGTTCTTCATTTTTTTATTATTATTATAGTCCAATTTATATACTTTTTCTAACAAGAGTTTTGTGACCGATTTAAGAAATAATTGCCTCGAGGGAGCCCCTCTCCCACGCCCCCTGCTTGTGTTCCCTCTCTCTCAAATAAATAAATAAAAATTTTTAAAAAGTGGTTAAAGAAATAATTGCCAAAAAAAAATTTGCCTACACAAAGACTAATAAGCTGATTTCTTCTAAATGTTTTATTGTCCTAATTTTCATATTTATGTCTGAAACTTCATTGAGATAATTTTTAAAAAAGAAAAAAATTCCCCTTCTATTTAGTGCCTCAAGTTTATACAGACATACACATAGACACAACACACACTCATATACTATATGCATACATTCATTCTCTTAACGAAAGCTTTTAAAGTGAATCTCTATTTAATTTTTTTTTAATAAAATAGACCTCTTCCTTTGGCATGGGTGTGCTTTTAATAGTTGTTCAATTTTCATGAGTCTAGGATAAAAAAAAAATAAGGTACTCTACACCTCAGGTATATTTTAGGAAAAATCAATGAAATAGCCAACTCACTAAAAGTTACTATTAAAATACACATAACATGAAAAACAAAACATTGCCATAATCTCTTGAAGTTTCCTACTGAGTTTAAAATTATTTACGGTTATTTATTTCAACTAAGTTCATACCTTTAACGTGTAGAAATATTTATAAAATGCTTTTAAAAGGCAACATTTGCAATTCTTTAAATCAGCAGATATTTTTCTATTACAAAGTAAAGGCATGTTGATCATACTTTCAATACTTTAAAAAAGCTTATTAACTCTTAAATAACTTAATATTTATTGTCAATTCAAAGATCGGGACACTTAGATTGAAAACAAAGGATGAAGTAAATTTTGGTGAATACAGCAACTGCTCTTCCTCTGAACTATTTTCTGCATTAATTACATACATACATAAGCACACACACAAACAGATATTTACTGAGAACATTATTTGTGTTTTTAAAGTAATCTCTGTGCCCAATGTGGGGCTCCAACTTACAACCCTAAGATTAAAGTCACATGCTGTACTAACTGAGCCAATCAGATGCCCCTATTGTTTTTATTTATATGCGTGTATATATATGACAATAAATGTTCTAAATTTTTTTAATCACCAAATATACTTTTGCTACTACTACCCTTAGGAAGAGAAACATGAGATAAAGCAATCATAACAGAACTTATTCAAGCTTGCTTATTAGTGAACTTCCGATAAAGGAGAAATTAAGAACTAACTTGTGAAATACCATTCTCCCTTAGTGTCATCAGCTTTAATTTATTTCCTTTCTTTTTTCATCAAGAAAATGTCAAGTAGTTCTAATTATATGATAAAATAAAAATTCTAAGCTGAATTCTACTGACCACTAGAAATTGTGCTATTTCTCTATGCATAAGGGGTCTTGTTCTTCCATTTCTCTGTAGAACAACAGAGAGAAATACAGACAGGATAAGAGTGACAGTGAGAGAGATAGACTATCTCTTTTCAGAAAAATGAGCACACAAAATAAGGAATTCTTATTTTGATTAAGAATTAAATACATAGTACAAGAGCAAGAAATAAAAGTATTACTCTCATCTCAGAATTAAGTACATTTTTCATATCTTCCTCCAACTATAAAATCCCTTGTCAATTTTGAATTCTACATTCCAAAGAATTCAGATTGTTTTTACAATACTATGTCTTTTTTCTCTGATATCCTATAAGGAATAAAATAGCATGTTATTTTAAAAAACTTCTCTAAACAATTAATATTACATTATCTTTTTCATATTCCTGTATTTTCAGGAGTCTAAAAATAACAAAGAAACATTTAATGGGATCATAGAAGGCAGAATGGTAATGACTTATAATAAAATTCTGTATTTTCATGATCAGAATTAATCTTAAAGCTTGCCCAAGATAGTGCGGGGCCACCTAATGCCAGACTCATCTACTAATCAGATCAATTTGTGGTCCTAGCACCCTCCACAAGACTTAACACTAGGCACCAGTCTAAGTTATCGCTGAGTTGCTCCCCATCATTACTAGTACCGTTCCTGACATTAAAAACATATTGAGCATGTATTTATATTAATGACTTTATTGGCAACATTGATGAACATGAATGGATGTTCTCAAAGTACATGTGCAACTCTACCCAGGACTGGAGCCAGCTTTTGTGAGATCAATTTGTGAAACAATTTGTGAAGCCAAATGCAACAAATTGCTACAAATTTAGTGGCTTAAAAAAACACAAATTCATTATTTTACAGTTCTGGAGACCAGAAGTCCAGAATTAATTTCATGATAAAGGGAGCCATGAACCCTCTAAAGGCTCTAGGGAAAAAATCTATTTCCTTTCCTTTTCCAGCTTCTTGAACTGCATTCTTGTATTCCTTGACTTGTGGCCCTTTCCTTCTTCAAAGCCAAATAGCACTGCAACTTGTTTGAATGGTCACATTGCCTTCTGTCTCAGTGTCATTCTTACTCTGTCTCTCTCTTTGAGTACATTCTTCATTACACTGGGTCACACTGGATAATCTAGGCTAGCGTCCCCATATGAAGATCTGTAACTATTTACATCTACAAAGTCTCTTTTGCTATTTAAAGTATATTCACAGGTTCCAGGTATTTGGACCCAGACATCTTTGAGGGTCAATATTCAGCAAACCATCATAAACTAAAATCATCACAAAATATTGATAAATATCATTATATATGTGTGTGTGTGTGTGTACTCCCTTTCACACTACTATAATATATTCCCTTTCACACTACCATAATATATTCCTCTGCTTTTTTTTTAGCAGCATGCTTTTTGATTGAATCTTCATATGACGACATTTTACAGTTTTTTTCTATTTAAAGAAGAGAAAGATGACTGATTCTTTCCTCTAGCAGTTAGTTATTATTCTTTATCAATAGTTGGAATGCTTAAAACATGTGATACCATCCATGTCTATATGTACAGTTTCAAATTTTATGAATTTTTGATGTTCTATCAAAAATCATGTGGAGCATATTCTTATATACACTGCAAGAAGGAACTTCTCTTTTGACTGGATGTTGATAAATTTAATGTAAACCAAATTTTATACAACTGATACTGGGAAGATTTTTGCACAGACAAGTTTCCAGCTTCATTCAGTTCTCCTCCCACTCTTCCCATGCCAGGTACCACAGGGCATATCCAGATCACAATACCACCTAGGCCTTTGTGACTTAGTGCAATTCTGTGCAGTCAACACAGTAAGCTGAAGTATTTCTAGAACCCATCCCTACACTGGGCAGCTAAAAATAACTTAGCCATATATAAAAGAAATGTGAACCACATAATTATACCCTTTTAAATTAAAACTGAATATACTCCAAAATTAACTTTCCCTTAGCCAGACTAAAGAAAAAAAAAAAAAAAGGCAATCTCTTGGTGCCATCAGTGAACCATGACACAAGGGGAAGTAAAAATGAGGGGAAGTCAGAGTAGAAAGAAACAGTGGTTTTAAATAACTATGGTTAAAATATCTTACTTCAACAAAATTTATAAAAACATATGGCCCTGTGAACCCACTGCCAGGGCTCCTCCCAGGGCCTTAGAAGGGGCCACGAAATGAAAGCCATGAAGCTCAATCTCCTTGGCTTTACAGGAATTCTTCTGCCTTTGCTTGTAAGAACTTCTTTCTACATACTACTAACAAATCATTTGATAATAAATACAGCTTAAGTGACCCCCCCAAAAAAAACACTCTTACATGGTTTGAAGTCCTCATCATTTTCTACCTAACTGTGTGAATATCTGAAATCTTGTTCATCATTAGCACATGCGTGAACTTCACTAATCTCAACTGCTGTCTACCTTTTGATTATTTTATGATCCTTTCAAGTGCTATTTTAGCTAGCTTCATTAATTCGAAATAACTGGAAGAAAGTTTTTCTTGAATTAGTGCATCATATGAACTACAGAGTCTCTTCTAAAGAAGTATACCTTCAGTGACTTCCAATAGCTGCAGTAGCAGAAAACAGCTTAACAAATACACTTGCACAGAGCTCTTATTTGTGCATATTATAAAACCAAAGAGATGGGGGAATATTTTAAAAGAGCATATTCTTGTTCTGTATAGGTTTTAGACACCTACAAGTAAATTAAATAACAGATTGTCCTTTTTTGTTGTTGATTAGGTATTTCCCCTGCAATATTTCATATTACTAATTAGCACTGACTAATCTGGATGAAAAATCCATGAACTTGACCAAAATCAAGCCTCCCTCCTTTCCAAAGGCCCCAGGTTTTGGCCCACACTTTCGCTAAAGCAAACACTAGAACACAGAACAACCTCAAGAGACCCTTTAAGGATTTGCAGTCCTCAAAGAAAAATATTGCCTATTCAGTAACACAGTCACACCATCTGCCTACCCAACTCCAACCATGACCAGTTCTTCCTAGCTTTATTTACTCCTTCAATCTCATAGTTGAAGCATTCTCCCTGTTACAATTTTTTAAAATAAAGTCTCTTCTGGCTTGCCTGTATTTGTTTTTTACTTGACAGAATGTTAAATTGTCCATTAACATTTTTTTTCAGTGTTCCAAGATTCATTGTTTATGCAACTTCTTAAAATCCAAATTATCTTCAGTCCATATGACTGCAAGTTAAATGCTGATCATTTTCAAATTAATAAGATTTCATTTTCTTTAGATACTGAAACCTATTTGTTTACTTTATCGAGATACAACCAACATAACATAAAATTCACCAGTTTAACTATTTTTAAAGATACATCTAATTGGCTTATAGGATATTCACAATATTGTATAACTGCCAACATTATCTAATTCCAGAATATTTTTGTTATCCCCTAAACAGACTCAATATCCATTAATTAGTCACCCCACATTCCCTTCTCCTTCCAGCCCCTAAAACCATTCATCACTTTTCTGTCTATGTGTATTTGCCTGTTCTGGGCACTCTATATAAATGGAATCATATAATATATTAGCCTTCTGTGTCTTACTTTTTACTCAGCATGTTTTCAAGGTTTATCCATGTTGTGGCATGTATCAGTTATTTCAGTCCTTTCTATGCCAGAATAATATTCCATTTTATTATAATATTATATATATTATATATACTATTATATATAATATAATAATATTCCATCTATTGTTTATCTGTTAGCTGATGGACATTTGGGTTGTTACTACCCTTTAGCTATTGTGAATAGTGCTGATAAAAACATTAGTGTACAAGTTTTTGGTTAGACACTAATTTCTGATTCTCTTGGGTTTAAGGATGGCAGTGAAACTGCTGAGTCACATGGTAACTCTATGTTTAACTTTTGAGGAACAGATAAACTGGTTTCCATAAATGCTGAGCCGTTCTTTGTTAATATGACTAACGTATGAGGATTCAAATTTCTCCACACCTTTACCACCACAAGTTCTGTTTTTATTTGGCACTTTAAATTATTATAGCCATCTCAGCAGGTGTAAAGTAGAATCTCATTATGATTCTGATTTGCATTTCCTTAATGAATAAAGAGGCTAAGTATAACCTTCTTGTACTTACTGGCCAAGAAACATATATCCTCTTAGGAGAAATGCCTATTAGAGTCTTTTGTCTATTTTTAAAATTGGGCTGTCTGTCTTTTTATTATGCAGAGAAAATTATTTTTAATATATTCTGGTTATTAGTCCCTTATCAGATTTGCAAATATTTATCCAATTCCATGGACTGATTTTTCACTTTTTTGATAGCATACATTGATGTAAATTTTTTTTCACTGAAGTCTAATTTCTTTTTGTTTCTGCTGCTGCTGCTGCTGCTTATATTTTTGGTATCGTATCTAAAATCCCACTGCCAAATCTGAAGTCATGAAAATTTACCGTATCCCAACTTCATTCTTTTATATGGGTAACCACATTCATATGTAGTTTTCCTACAATCCTATGAATGGTCTTGGCATCTTTGGCAAAAACCAATGTACCAAAGATGTACAGGTTTACTGCTGGACTTTCAGGTCTATTCTATTATTCTATATACTATCCTTATGCCAGGATCAGATTATTTTGGATACTACAGATCCACAGTAGTTTTGAAATTGGGAAGTGTTCTCCCTCCAACTTTGTTCTTTTTTAAAAGATTGTTTTAACTATTCTGGGTCTCTTAAAATGTCATATGAATTTTAAGATCAGTTTATCCATTTCTTCAGAAAAGGCAGTTAGAATTTTGATAAGGATTACACTGAACGCCACTGGGAAGTACTGTCTTCTTAACAATATTAAATCTTTTAATACATAAACCTGGTTGGTAGTTCCATATATTTAGGCCACCTTTAATTTCTATCAACAATGTTTTGACTTTGGAGTACAAATCTTACACCTCCCTGGTTAAACTTATTACAAATTATGTACTGTTCTTACACTATTGTAAATTGAACTGTTTTATTAATTTCATTTTCAAACTGTTCTTTGCTAGATGTAGTGTTGATTATCCAACAACATATTTTAAGTCATTATGCTGTATACCTTAAACGTATATGGTGCTGTATGTTAATTATATCTTAATAAAAGTGAAAAAAAAATAAAATGCAACTGCTTTTTGTATGTTGATCTTATAACCACAACTTAGCTGAATTTATTTATTGTAACAAGTATATGGATTGGGAAGTAAGAAATAAAACTGTTTCTGTTCACAGAAGACATGATTCTTTGTGTAGAATATCTGGGAGAATTGACAACAAATTTTTGCAACTACTAAGTGATTATAGTAAGGTACAGGATACAAGGTTAATATACAAAGTGAACTGCTTTCCTATATGCCAGCACTTAGAAAATGAAATTAAAATTAAAAACACAATACCACTTACCATCAATCTAAATGTAAAATGCAAAATTATAAAACCTCTAGAAGAATACAGAAGAGAAATCTTAGATGACCTTGATAATGATGATGCCATTTTTGAAAGAAAGAAGGGATAATCCATGTAAGAAATAATTGATAATCTGGACTTCATTAAAATTAAAGACTTCTGTGAAAGATAGTATCAAGAGAATGAGACAATATCGACAGACTGGGAGAACACATTTTCAAAAGACATATCTGATAAAGCACTATTATCCAAAATATACAAATAACTCTTAAAATTCAACAATAAGAAAACAAATAATCTGATTTTTAAAAATGGGTCAAAGTCCTTAATAAACACCTCACCAAAGATGATATATGGAGGGCAAAAAAGCACATGAAAACAACAATGCAAATTAAATTAAACAACATAAATTAAAACAACAATGAGTCACTACTATTCACCTACTAGAATGGCTAAAACCCATGTTAAATCAATGGAAGTAGAAGAGTAGCCCCTTCTCTGAGTCATGTTTTCATGAACTCTCTGGAAGTCCTAGATTTGGGCATTTTAATTAGTACTACTCGTAAAACAGGACTAAACACCCTTCTTCATCTGTGGGATAACCAGGACAACTCAGTTTCCCATTTTGAGGATCAGACTGACCACAACGTCTGTCTGACCCACACAAATATGAAATTACTGGCATGTCCCTTAGAGATGGCTGTCCAAGGCTGGACAGAAGTTCATAATGATTCCATATTGGTATATATTGCAAAACAATCACTACAATATAGGCCCTGAACTACGCGACCAGGAAGAAGGAGGACCTGTACTAGAAATCCATCCAGAGAACGAGCCTTATGATGGGTTGTTATAGGAGCCCATCAAGGTCATGCCTCGCAGGAACACCACACAAAAAGGAGCACTGCACAAGGAGAACAAGCGCGGCACACCCTTCCATAAGAAGACCCTGCAAGCTGATGTCATACTGATCATCATCCCCACGACCCTGCTCTGTCTCCACACCTGCGTGCTGACCGCCCAGCCCGGGATCGTAGAGCCCACCTACCCTGTGGAAATCCAGCGTCAGTGACAAGGGCATAATGACATCTACTGTGTCCTGAAGGAAGCAGGACTACGTCTTCGAGGATTCCCGTGGCAGGCGCGTCCGTGTTTGCCTTGAAGGCCTACCTTGCCCGTTAAGGAGTGCTTTGGCTTCACAGGAGACCTCATGTCCCACAGGGGCAGTCATGCTTTCCAGGGTGCACGTCTGACCACTGCTGAATCCTGCCTGGCAACCCCTTGGACGAGGCCAGCCACCCTAATGAGGTGGCGGCGGGCGGAAACGCACACGCTGAAAGTCCTGAAGGAAGGGAAGTCAGCGCCGCAAACTTCCGGAGCTAATTGTAGACGCCGTCCCGTCAGCCCCCGCGGCCGCCCACCAGAGGATCCGCCCCAGCAACAAGGCCTGGCGTTCCCCTCACAGGAGCGGGGAGATACCCTATGCATTCTTGCCCTGCTTGGAGGGCTTCTGAACCCTATTCCGTTCCATTGCCCGACATTAGCTCTTGAGGCCGTGTCTTCCGATACTGATATCAAGATCTCAGATCCAAGGGAAATGCCTTGCACCTGAGTTTAATTTGGCTGGTGGTAAGAGGGAGAGGGGTTGGAACACCTAACACTTTTTTTCCCCCATTTCTTCAGAAGGAAATCCGTTTTCCTCCCAGATTTTAAAAATAAAAGCATTAAGAGGTTTAAAAAATACTAGGACTAAAAATAATTTGAAAGTAAAGGTTGGTTAATCCAGTCTAGATTAAGGATAGCGTTATGATCATTTTGGAGATCAAAGTCCAAAAACTGAAATCTTCTAAAATATATTGATGCTTATAAGATGGAGATGTTCACTTTGTGATGAATGTTGATTTCCATTATAAATACTTTAAAAGCATTATACTCTGTCTCGTTTCTGTAGTTTCCTTTTTAAATAATACCATGGCAGTCCAATGACATATGAAACAAAATGTATTGTCTCTTTGGCAAATTTAATTTAATTATGATAATATGACTGAATAATTTTACTATTCCAAATCGTGTTTAAACATCTGGCTCCACAACCAGTGGTTATAATCTGTTTCATTTTCAATAATTCATTTTATCATAAAGGAAAGTAAATTACAGCCCTGTACTAAATTGGAAATATTCAGTCCTAGGCCCGTGTTTTACAAAGTAACTTTGGGTAACATGGCCTGTTTTCTGCAAAGAGAAATGTTATGAATTAACTAGAAATTTATGAAAAGACCTTGATTATTTTTCATTGTCTTTTCTTTAAGTCACAGCATATTAAATTATCATTGCTATCTTTAATTTTCAAACACAGATTAATTTCTGTTCTTGCAAATTTTGTATGTACAAAAGCATTAAACTTCATTTAGGACCACAGCTAAAGAATGGTTACACTAAATATTCCGAAGACGTCTGATACAGTTTTTCTATGAAACCATGGCACAATCAAAAGAATAATTTATAAAGCTGCAAATTTGGGGTGATAGCAAAAAACAACTAGATTGAACACAGAAATTGCTCAAAGATAAAAAGAATACTTAAAAAATAATTATAATGCCTATATAAAATACATATTCACATACCAATTCTAAACTTTTCAAATATGTTGAAGTCTAGAAACTCTCCTTTATGGAGTGGATCAATATTCAAAATTTAAAGTAAGAAAGGAATACTCAAGCATAGAAATGACAGAAAACCCAAGAGAAAACTCAACATATGGTCCTGAGAGGCTTCCTTTTTCATTTTGAATATTTCACCTTTTTTGTTGCTAATATGTGTGTTGCCTTTGGTAGACTTAGGGTTCTTACATAATGTAAAAATGATAAAGGTATTTCTAGTATTTTGTTTTTATCATTATTTCAAATATTATATTTCTATATTCTATTTTTAAATTAATTGTGTATCCTAAACACTTAATAGTAGTTTAAGTCTGAGCCTAGTTCTCATTTTCTTAAAATCACATTTCTGAATCTTATTTTAATTAAGAAAAACATTTTATTGATTTATACTCATATCCAATATAACAAACTACCAAAAAGCATCAAGGCAGTACAAACATTTTGAATAAATGGAAAGTTATTAATTTAAAAGACAAAAGAAACACACTAAAAACATGAAGTAAAACAAAAAGGAAAGAAATGTTTTTTACAATCCTTTTGAGGACCTTCACAGAAGTTGAAAAGTTGAATAAAATAGTAGCTTTTGGCTTTCCTTTGTGTAAGCATCCAGATATTCAAGGCAAAAAAGAAATTCAGTATATTTAGAGCCTATTATTTACTAGTATCAAGTATGTCACTATCAAGAGAAACAATTTCTTATCTTGAATTCTACAAAGAAATTAGGATATATGCACTCACACACACAAACACATACACACACACATATAACCACATATATGTATGTTAGATACACACAAATAGTATTTACTTTAAAATATAGTCCTGCACAATTATCTGTATCTTTGAATATATAAGGTTTTTATATATATATACACATATATATAATTATAGTTTATATATATAATTATATATAAATTTATACTTTATTATATATATAATATATACTTTATTATATATATAATATATACTTTATTATATATATATAATAAAGTATAAATTCAACAGATACAGTAAGTAAATGTAGTAATTGCCGGTGTTCAAAGACCCATTTCTGAGAAAAATTTTAAAAAGCTTTCCCTTTAATCCTGAATTTCAAAAGATCTTCCTCTTATCTTCATCAGGTCTTTCCTTCAGATGGGAAACAATTATGCTTGTTTGGGAAACAAACAAGATATGCTCATCCATATTTGTCCAAATATATCTTGTGTGTATGTAGTTTGGTAAAGGTTTCATGGTTGAACATTAATTTCCTTAGTTGTGATTCATGACTTTTCAGTGAAATTGAACTTGGTGTTTATCCCCATGAGAGCACCATATGATTTCTTGTTGCTGCAATCAATGCTTCATGTTATTTCACAAAACATCCTTTAAAGGAATGTATTCCTTCCACTCATCTATAGTGATTTTTTAAAAAGGTAGTCAACTTAAATTTTTGGATACAACTTAAGAGATGAAATAATTTGCACCAGACCTAACATTCAACTCTGAGTAACTCAAATGTAATCTATTCTTCAAATGAAAACATAAATTTAACTACATGTGATATTTCTCTTTAAGTTCATATCTTAGTACACATTATACTGACCTTAGCATTCTTAGGAATTGCTTACCTGAGTCACAAGTAAGTTACACACAAATACACACACACACACACACACACACACCATTTTCTTTTTCTTTTTTTTTTTTTTTTTTAAGATTTAATTTATTTGAAAGACAGAGATCACAAGTAGGCAGAGAGGCAGGCAGAGAGAGAGAGAGGGAATCAGGCTCCCTGCTGAGCAGACAGCCCCATGCGGGGCTGGATCCCAGCACCCTGGGATCATGACCTGAGCCGAAGGCAAAGGCTTTAACCCACTGAGCCACCCAGGCGCCCCCACACCCTTTTCTTTTGCCATGATATACACATACTACTTTTTTTTTTTTAAGATTTTATTTGTTTATTTGACAGAGAGAGATCACAAGTAGGCAGAGAGGCAGGCAGAGAGAGAGGAGGAAGCAGGCTCCCTGCTGAGCAGAGAGCCCGATGCGGGTCTTGATTCCAGGGCACCGGGACCATGACCCGAGCCGAAGGCAGAGGCTTTAATCCACTGAGCCACCCAGGCGCCCCTACACATAATACTTTAAGCAACTGATTTAGTTGTATGAAAATGTGTTAGTACCACATTATTTTATTAAGATGGTTGAATATTGTTTTATATTTTTAGCAGACCTGTCCTTTTGGTTAAGATTTAATCACATCCTGACATGGGAGATGTGACAGATTATTCCTCAAGCTATATGCATAGAAATGATCTTCAGTATAGCTCAGACTCTTCTGGGAGAAAGACAACAGTCTGAATGATGACAAAGTATCCACAGATGCCAAGCATATTTCAAGACCTTGAACATGTCTGTTCAAAATATGCCTGATCTACTGAAAGAAGATATGTTATATCTTATATGTTATATGTTTTGGAGACCTTACTCAAAGTAGTTTGGGAGGGCGGAGTGCAGATTAGGTAATAATATCAATTTAATTCTGCAAATGTTGATAGAATATTTAGTACATACAATTTACTATGAACTGGCTAAAAGAACACCTGTCAAACTCTGATCATTGATAGTATAGTGATTATTTCTTCCTTTCCTATATATACAAGATCCCTTAAAAATGTCTGTCACTGGCCATTAATATCAAGTTCTCTATTCCTTCTGTTGCTATTCAAGTTTTATTGTGTCCATTTCCAGAGGCAATTTTTAGCATTAGCAAACTTGTTATTTACTTCCAAAATGAAATTACCTCCAAACAAAAATAATTACTAAGTTTCTCATCTCAAATGAAAACCAAAATGATGTCTCAAATGAAACCAGAACTTTGGAAAAGATTGCAAGTATTTTGAAATGTTAAATTGAAACATATAATCCCACAGTAATTTAATTGAAAATATTTTCTTCAAATTTATGTATCATACTGTTGACAGGGAGTTTTGCTTCAAATAGTTCACCTGATGAGATGGAAAAATTGTAAACTTGATATTTTAAATTTAACAGTGTGTTCTTATATGCATGAAGCTATAGTAAACAAAATAGAGTAACTTATGATATGCATCAATGGTGAGAATTGTAATGACAGTTTTAAGTGTCAAATGTAAATTTGAAGATTGAAAATAAATTTCCTACAGAGAAATTTACTGAGTATTTGTCAACCATTAAAGTGACGTAAAATGTACAAACCTGACAGAAAATAGCGAAAGAGAAGAGTATATTATTTTGTTGAAGATTTTGATAGAATTATATACTCTTGTTATTAAATGTTCTTTTTCTCTTACCTTTTAATAGCTGTCAGTTTTCAAACAAATATTTTTAACAAAGAAATTTGGGGTTTCAAGCTTCAAAAGCATTTAATATTCTGGTTGAAATGAAACGAACATGGCAACTTTGTCAAGCCTTAAAAAAAGTCTTTCAGAATCCATAAGACATTTAAAGATGGAAGATCATGACTAGTTAGTTACTTCTACTCTGAAATGGTTTTTATATTTATGGCATACTTGGAAATTTATATTGAGAGAAGAAACAAAACATGTAACCACACAGCATGTCTTACGAAATATAGGGTCTCAGATCTAGTACATAAAGTCAACTATTTTTTTCTTAAAGGGGAGAGTGATTTTTAAGATGATCAAGGGGAAAGAAAGATAAGCCTTCAGTTCTGTTGCATCCAAAAAAAACCAACTACATTGAATTCAAATAAGTTTCTAATGTAATTCTTTCATTTCACATTTCTGTATCATAGTCTAAAGAAATAAGATACTACTATGATCTTATTGTTATTATACACTATAATGTTAACCTCCTGATAATCTATTATTTTCTAACACTACTCCCTACCCCCTTACCAAATAAATGAAAAATCACCAAAAACAAATCTGTGTTGTCCCTCAGAATTCACTTTGATTGACTACCTTTTTCAATACTTATTATTCACATTTGTTAGGGAGATTAATACATAATTATCCTGTGTTAACTGGAAATTTATAATTCATATATAAATTTGTAAAGGAGATTAGCTACATAGTTATCATGTGTTAACTGAATTACTACATTTTTGATACTAGTTTTACTGGATTGTAGTGTACAAAGATTGTAGTACATTAAGTATATACTACTTATATGGTGTTTGGCAAGCAATTTAACCATTGTTATTGATGAGTTTCCTTATTTGTAAAATAGAAACAAACATAATACCTTCCCATAAAGCTTAAGTAGATCAATATATGTACATCAGTTGGTTCTTTTGTCATTAAACTGGTATGAAATTCACTTTATGAACTCATTATATGAGAAAAATGACAACCAGTAATGTCGTCTAGAAATTTAGAAATTTTCTGGTGTTTTAATAGAGAGACATGATTAAATCTCACTGAAAATTAGTGCTTCAGTTTCTTTTTTGTTTGTGTATATGTTTTAACACAAAATAAACCTGGGAAATTAAAATGTTTATGTTCTCTACAAATCTAAAATTTTCCTTGGAAATAATAAAATACAAATTATTTCAAATATTCTATTTTTGTAAAAAGATAATTTTCCCTTTTTTTTCCATAGATTTAAGGAAAGATTTATCTTCAACCTCTATATGAAATAGGAAAGATATTTAGAACATACAAAATAATGTATAATGATGTCAGATTGATTGATTTTAATCATTGTCTTCTTGCCTAAAATCTTCCTTTGCTGTTTATATATTATTCTTTAATTCTGAGGTTTATTTTAGGGTTGTCTTCCTAGGATAAGTGGCTTTTAAAGTTAGTGACAGATTGCTGCAGATGGAAAGGCAAATTACTGCCACACTGTTGTTATCTCTTAATTGACCAGTAATAGGGGCTATATCATCATGTTCCTAGACACACGGCTTCTTCTGTGACCAGAATACAGTTAGCAATTGCAGCAGTGCCCTTACATAGAAAATATCCAATTAACTTTTTCCATTCGACATCAGCCATAAATCCTCTCTTATGTCTGAACACTTTTGTTTCAGTCCTACTTGGCAATATTACGGGGTGGGAGGTTGGCCAGAAAGGATGACAAAAATCACTGAGAAGGCTACACTCTTGCTCAGATGGAATGAGATATTCCAAGGCAACTGGGCTGCATGGTAATCACTGCCTTCTACCCTGTACAATGGCTCAGTCATCTTTGTAGATTTACAAAGCAAATAAAATTACTATTGGTTCTCTGATGCAGTTGTGAGGCTAAACTTGTGGAAATGATAATCTTACTGAAGCTCAGCCTTTTCTTCTGCCTTTAGGCAGAGCCTCTTATCATTTTCTGGGACTTCACTCCTCAGGCCCATAAGAAGGAGCATTTTTATTAAATTAGTTAAAGATCCTTCACTGAGAGCTCCAGGAATATGGTTTTAAATTTCACATTCATGAAACTTTAATCTATTTTTCCAAAACAGGACAGCAGTGATGGAATGAGTACTCATACAGAGACTGCCAAGCCTCCACACGGGAGTCCGTGCCTGAACTTGGTTTGTCAAATATTTACTTATAATTAACACAACTAATAATATTTAAATTGACAATTACAAGCTCATAATGATTTTTCTGTATCTATAATGCAATTTTTCTGAGAGGGGCAGTAGTTGATCCACACATTGATGAAGTTAAAATCTCTCCTCTAGAAGATTCAATTAAAAGAACATCCAAAATAAACCTCAAACTGCCCAAAGTGTCTGGCATCAATTCATGGGATAATATTAAAGAGTATAAATCAACTTCATTCAGGAATATGGAAAGCTGTTTTTGTATATTAGCATTTTGTTTTGTTGTTAGAAGCAAGCACATACTGCTACTGAAATAGAGATCAAAGTTGGTTCATTCTACATATATGGGGACTAAGCTCCCATGCAAAATAATTATTTATATTTGATTCTCTACTTCTACTGATTTACTAGACTACTTTGGAAAAAATGAGTATTATACATAATTTTGAGGAAAGCAATTAACAATTACAAAAACTTAAGCCAGTCTCTCCAATGCGTATTTTCTAATACAAAGTCAAAATAAATTTAATGGATGTCTTACATGCTGGTACATATATTTAAATGATATATTTAAATGATATACTAATAAATGAGAAAGAGAAAAGTGATCTTTGACATCCAGGAGTCCTGCTGGTAATGTCAGCTAGACTTTGTTGTTAACCATGAACCAGCCTGGCACTCACAGTTAAGTCTGAATATTCTCCTCTTGAACCTAAAGAATTTGAAAGAAAACCAACATCAGACAAGGTTTACTCTGACCATGGTGGATCAAAACAAAAACAAGACCACTAAGTAATCATGTCTGAACACAACAAAAAGAAACATTGTCCAGCACAAGATAACAAACATCTCCCATTTCTTCTTGTTAATAAATTACACCTTTACCCTCTGTCTTATCATCATTATTTAAAAATACCCAAGCACAGATTTACCCTAATTCTTGATAGCATACAATCTGTAACAAGTCCCTACTTTCTTAAGCCCTCCCTCAAATCATCTAACATGTTCTTACTGAGACTTCCCTTGGTTTCCCAAAGAGTATCTTCTTTGGTGCAACACAAAGTAAATTCAAGTTGTTAAACTATAGTGTGTTCAAGCTGGTCTTTGGCTGGAAGTGATTGGCATGCTATTATTTGGAACTTCATCTTTAAAATGGTATGCCCATGTGCCACTGCAACTTTTGTCTCATCAAATAAACCTATGAACAAAATTATGGAAGACTATATTCAGGAAGATATCAGTTTTCTGAATAAGATTGCTTAAGGTCACTTAAGCAATAAGATCACTTAAGCAATAAATGATAAGATTAATTCAAATGGCTTCTTTGAAATGTGCTTTAAATTGGTTCTGTATTTCCTGGGTCATATTGAGTTATGCTCTAAGTGTCCTGGTCTACATGACTTACATATGATGTCCACACATATGACTTACATTCTAGTCAGGAAAATAAATGTGCATAGCACTTTGGTTATAAGCACATCATGAACAATATATGAAGAAGGTTTAAAGGAGCACAGAGAGGCATCTGGGTGGCTCAGTGGGTTAAAGCCTCTGCCTTTGGCTCAGGTCATGGTCTCAGGGTCTTGGGATCGAGCCCCACATCAGGCTCTCTGCTCAGCGGGGAGCCTGCTTCCCTCCTCTCACTCTCTGCCTGCCTCTCTGCCTACTTGTGATCTCTCTCTCTGTCAAATAAATAAATAAAATCTTTAAAAAAAAATAAAGGAACACAGAGCTAGAGTGGAATGATGTGTGTCTTTGATTCAACAGTTGTTACAATTTACATTTTGGCAATCTTCATTGCCCTCGTTCTTTTACTCAAAAACAAACTACTAAACAATAAAAAATTGTGGGAAACTGTAAAGTTCTAATACAGTTGTTAAAAGATACATAGTACAAGGAGAATATACATAGAACACAGATAAATATATTAAGAATCAACTTCAGAGGAGGTTAAAAATCAGTCGATTATGTATACTTATTTGGGAAGAAATGTGAAATAACCAAGGGATTAAAAAAATAGCTCTTTTTAGTTATTTTGCTAACAGCACCAATTTCTACTTGTGATCTATTACAGAAACAAAATATGGGAGAATTAATCATTTTTGTGACTTTTTTCAAAAATTATAGAACCAAATGTTTTATTTAATGATTAACACCTTTTAAATTTTATCTTCCAAATTGCATTTTTGGCATTTAATTACACATGGAGTATACTAGAAAATGTTTGAGCAAGTAGCACTAATCAGTAAGTAATCCAAAGTAGCTATTTTACAAGAAAGTATAAAAATCCTCAATAAGCCAGCAAATTTTAAGGATTTCTTTTTGTCAAATAAGATAGAATTGCTTCCAAGGAAAAGTTAAGCTGTATAAACTAGTTTTAATATGTGTGTATTTTTAAAATTTGTTTTTGCCGTCAGCTTATACTGCATTTCAATTACAAACAACTGTAATGACTTTACATTAGAAAAAATTAATGGGTGCTAAAGAATAACAATTACTCTAGTCTCTTTAGAAGTGGAGAAAAATAAAATTTTTCTTGTTTTTTCTTATTTTTCATATTCAATATTATGTTTACAGAAAACTGAAGTAACTCTCCTTATACCTGATAATCTGTCTGTCAGAAGTGAAACATTCTATATGTACAAGACCTAAAATAGAAAAATTATTCAGAATGACAGCTGATAACATTTAGAGTATGATTCAGTCACTGCACTTTATTTTTGCTAAAGATTTTTTAAAGGTGACAGTAACATTTATTGTATTGTAAGTACTTTGCTACCATTTTTTTTCCTGTAAATAATACTACCAGCAAGCTTCAGAGACTGTTCTTAGACAATCTATTAAAAGCTAGATGTTGTTTCAGAGGAAGTTGGGATTTTGCAACTTTACTCTTATCAATGAACGGGAGCCACTGAAAGAGAAAGATCTGAAAATGAAATATGAGAAGCTTCAAAGAGATCAGCTGAATAAACTGTATTATTGATTTTTTAAGCTTTTTTATTATCATTTTGGTCAGTTTATATGGTATTCTGAAACTCTGTTTTTGCTAATGCTATAAAAATTCACTTCAAGAGCATGATAGAAAGTCAGTAATACTTTAAGACTTTTATCACATTAGTAACTTTCTTATGATATTAGAAATTCAATAAAGGACAGAAAAGTCACTGATCCTATAGCTAAATTGCTAATATAATGCAGCACTTACCACTATGATATGAAATATGCATTTTACTCTGATGCTTTAAAGCTTTCAATTTTTCTTTTCTAGCCCTTTGAGGGACTTTTCTTTTGGCATATTTTTTAACAATAAATATACAACAATGTGTAAAAGTTCACAAATAATGAAACAGCAGGACATTGATTCTTCTAAAGAGAAGAAAAATGTCATCTAAGAACGAATTGTGCATCTAGGCTCATATAGCAAGAACTCATGTTGACCTAGGATACTTAAAAAGACAAAGTGGGGTGCCTAGGTGGCTCAGTCCATTAAGCAACTGACTACTAATTCAGCTCAGGTCATGATCTCAGGGTTGAGAGATGAAGCTGCCTGCAGGGCTCTGCACAGGGCACAGAACCTGCTTAAGATTCTCTCTCCCCTTCTTCCTCTGCTCGCCTCCCCATCCTCCACCCCGCTCAGGTGCACTGATGCACACACTCTTTCTAAGAAAGAAAGGAAGCAAGCTACCAAAACATTAAAAACGGAAGTCGTGTTAAGCTTCTGCCTTCGGCTCAGGTCATGATCCCAGTGGCCTGGGATTAAGTCCCCACATCAGGCTCCTTGCTCAGCAGGGAGCCTGCTTCTTCTTCTCCCTCTGCCTGCCACTCCCCTTGTTTGTGCTCTCTTGTTCTCTGTCAAATAAATAAACCTTAAAAAACAAACAAACATACAAACCCCTGAAGTTGTAACAAGATCGTAGTTCAAGATTTTGTATTTACTAATGAAAATAAGTATTTACTTATTTTCATAACATAACTTTCATAACTTATAACTCAACTGGGGTGTTTTGAAAAACAACTTAAAGGATTAGTATCACATAGTTAATGCTCTGAAAACTTAACACGATCTCTGATACTCAGGGGCTTTGCTTATTAGAAAAATGGGTGTATATTACAGAAAATTCCATCTGGAATGACAACTGAAATTCTTTCTATCTCTATTAAATCAACATTTTAAGTGCCTAACTTGTGCCAAGATGCTTACAAGTAATGTGACCTATGCCAATGCTAATCTTTTGTTACATCTTTTCAGTAACCGAAATCTTGAATATACAAAACATCATATTCATTTATTCATTTTTTTCATTCATCAAACATCTATGGCACACTACTATGTATCTTCAAAAAGGTACTTTTCAAGGAAATTGGCATACAGTATTTTTTTTAAAGATTATTTATTTATTTATTTATTTAAGAGAGAGTAAGCACATGATTTATTTACTTATTTGAGAGAGAGAAAGCAGGATGGAGGAGCAGAGGGAGAAGGAGAACCAGACTCCCCACTGAGCAGACAGTCCAATGTGGGCTAAAGGCAGATGCTTAACTCACTAAGTGACAGAGGTGCCCCAATATTGGTATATAGTATCAAACAAGACAGAAAGATGAAGTGTGTGAAATATAATGAGTTATTTCAAGTAAATTCAAGGAAATTGGGATAAAGGCACAATATATAATGACATATAAAGGCATAATGATAGCAAATGATGGCGCTGGTGACATGGTCAGGGAAGACTTTGCTGAGAAGGTGTCATTTGAATAGAGACCTGAACAAATGAGGAAGAATCACTTATAAAGTAAAGAACATCAATCAAACAATCAAACAAACAAAAAAACCCTAAAACTTGGAAATTATGTTTTTTGGTACAAATAGGTAATGTACAATGCTATTTAAAAATATCCGTAGTTTTAAAATTGTGTGTATCTACCTGATTATCAAAGCTCTTTTTCATGGATCCTTTTTTTTTTTTTAAGATTTTATTTATTTACCTGAGATAGAGCGAGCACAAGCAAGGGAGAGGGGCAGAAGGCAAGGGAGAAGCAGACACCCCACTGAGCAGGGAGCCCAATGTGGAGCTTGATACTAGGACTCCAAGACTATGACCTGAGACAAAGGCAGATGCTTAACCCCACTGAGTCAACCAGGTACCCCTCATGGATCATTTTTAATATAATGTTTAATGACAGAAAAGACATAAAATTAGTGACTACAACGTAAATACCTGAATGGAGACTCACCATGATGCAAGCTGATTAATGCAGTAAAGCCAGGCACTGCAAACGCATATTGCTGAATTGGAAGCACAGAATGGGACTGAGGGGAAGACAAGCAGTTGAAAGCAATTTTATGAAGCCCTTAGGCTCTTTTGGGTCTCTATCAGGTAAATTTCCTTACTTAAGCAGAAGGTTAGGAGTTGCTCTCTAGAGAGAATGAACCAAAAACAATATAGCCCTAGTGACACCAAGCATGGCTGAAGAAGGAGTAATGGGTTGTACTGATAAGAATGGCACCAAAATAAATATCTACACAAGGAATAGTAAGAAGAAATGTTACAAAGGAGCAATGTTTTGAAAATACTTGGGGGAAGGGGTACTTTTAGTCAGGGAGATATGCATAGAAAGCTATCTATCAAAGAAAGGTAAGAGTAAAATAAAACCTTTTTCTTCAGTTTTTGAAGGTCAAAAAAAATTATTTCCATGCACTTTCTCTAAGAACTAAAAAATGTGGGTATTATGCTCCATAAATAAATAAATAAATAAATAAATAAATAAATAAAATTCATTAAGAACTCATTCACATTTTTCCTATGTAAATAATAAAGATATTGCTTAAGTTCCAATTTAAAGCATATTTAGCTCAACACAGAGCTATATATGTTTTTAAAGATTTACTTATTTATTTGAGAGAAAGAGTGAGCAGGTGGGGTGAGAGGGAGAGGGAGAGAATCTAAGCAGACTGTGTGCTGAGCTCGGAGCCCTACGTGGAGCTTGATCTCATGATCCCAAGATCATCACCTAAGCTCAAACTGGGAGTCAGATGCTTACTGCCACGCACCCCTTAACCTTAAAAGAATATTCAATCTTTATTCAATTATAAATCTCTAGGACCTAGTATCAAGTAGCTACACTGGAGGCCACTATAGAAATGCCCCACAATGCCTAGAAGCCTGCCTTTGACCTGGGATCTCAAAAGAATAATTTTCAACCTTGTATTCACATTACACCCATATTTTCTTTTTCTTTTTTTTTTTTAAGATTTTATTTATTTATTTGACAGACAGAGATCACAAGTAGGCAGAGAGGCAGGCAGAGAGAGATAGGAGGAAGCAGACTTCCCACTGAGCAGAGAGCCTGATGTGGGGCTCGATCCCAGGACCCTGAGATCATGACCTGAGTCAAAGGCAGAGGCTTAACCCACTAAGCCACCCAGATGCCCCTATATATATATTTTTTTTTAAATCCAATCATCAGCCTTAATTCCAGATGAATTAAATCAGAATCTGTGGAGCAAAAATGAGACATCAGCATTAGAAGAGAGAGAGAGATGAATCACTAAATATTTACACTCCTAAAAGCAATATTACACTATACGTTAACCAACTAGAATTTAAATAAAAATTTGAAAAAAGAAACAAAATAATATCCTTTTTTATTTCAATATGCAATCAACTTGGAGAGTAACAACTCTAAAAGCCATTCCAGAGGCACCTTGATGGCTCAGTCAGTAATGCATCTGACTTCAGCTCAGGTCATGATCCTAGAGTCCTGGGATCGAGTCCCAAACCCACATAGGTCTCCCACCTCAGCAGAGAGTCTGCTTCTCCCTCTCCGTCTGCCCTTCCCTGGCTCGTGCTCTCTCTCTCTTTCAAATAAATAAAATCTTACCAAAAAAAAAAAAAAAAAAAGGCATTCCTGTTTCACCAAACCCCTCTTTGCTTGCAGAAACTACTGCTTTTCTGAAGCTTAGTGCCATTTTTTTCAACACATGATTTTCATACAGAGACACTCTGGTGTGATGATACAGTATATATTTGTAGGCACAGGTCATTGTTTATTTGAAGTAAATTTTCCTGTAGGTCAATAGCTACATTCCTTTACCTCTCTCGATTGCCCATGTCTGATCCTTCTTTGCTCTCCACAGTTAAAGCCACACTGAACATCATATTTTGCTAAGGATCTGATTTAAAAAGATTTAGGGGGGAAAAAAGTCTTTATTGGCTCTCTCCAACCATAATTTAGAGTATAAATGTGTCAGTGTTAATTCACTCAGCTTGGGGTAGCTGCTACCACTCTGAAGCACAGGACTTTCACTTAGACAAACACTTTGGATTTAGCCTGTATGTATGGAAAAAGGAGTAAAGGAATAAGGGAGGGAACAAGGAGAAAAAAAAGAAAAAATCAACAAAGAGAGAGAAAAAGAGAAAGAAGGTGGAGGAAAATCTTAAGGGCTTTACTGAATGGGAAACGAATAATAAGAGGAAGAACTTTAAAAATTGTGCTTATGAAAAAACAAATTATAGTTGTCAGTAGTAATCATTCTAGAAAAATATTATCTTGTCTTAAGCTGTTTCCTACAATTTAGACTTTTCCTTCAATCAAGCCAATATCAGTGTAACTATCAAACAAGGTTTATGCTTATTTCCTCCTAGAAATGAAGAGGAATGTGGAACAACTCTCTCACGATGGTATTATCAGGATCATCTTTACAAAATACAAATATAGGCACATGGAGAGGGGAAATCAAACTCCAGGTTACACATACAGTAAATTAACTTTAATTATTTTTGCTTGCAGATGATAAAGAAACTGAACTCAACTTGCAACATGTCAGCTTATTGGCTCCCATACACATACGTCAAAGATACGGCTGTATGCCAGTTAAAGTGGTAAGAACAGATTTTCATCAATAATGTGTTATTGCAATAGGGAAAAGAGCCTACCATGAACTGAGCTGAGCTTCAGTCTATACAGAGGTGACTGAGAGCCCTAAAGGGAGAATGCAGGAGTAGGGAGCTGGGTGAGCAAGGCTCAAAAGAGTCAGGGAAGTGGAAAATTATAAAAAGCAAATGAGGGATTGATCCACGTATCTGCATTTGCTAACTAACATTTCTGGAAAGTAGGCTCCTACCCTCCCACAGACACTGGGAGATGGGGCTGCTATGTTTGGGTGTTGGCTGGAACAAACAGTAAATCCATTGGGCAGCCTTGTGTTTTCTCAGGCAGGCCTTTCAACTGATCCTAGGGTCATCTTAGGGATGTAGGCTTGATGTATTAGTAACTGTTCATGTTTGCTCCAGTCTTTATAAAAAAAAGTTGAGGCCTAGTCAAGAAAGAGCTCAGAGGAACCTGGCTAGAGTTTGGTCTGAAGAGACTCTTTTTCACAAATTAGAGAAAGAAGTATCACATGGCTGAATCCAGCAGCTCAAATGACTTCATCAATATTTATTTTTCTCTGCCTCACAGCTCTATTTCCTTCTGTTTTGGCTTCTCTCCTTAGCAAAATGACTGCTCTTCGTGATTCCCTGAGCTTGAAGCTTTTCTGGTCACTTCAGTAATTCCAATGCAGAAGAATGTTTGCCTTTCTCCTAATCACTCAAGCAAAAGTTCCAAGAGTTTGACACTCCATGAATCATGTTACCCTCTCTGAGCCAAAATACTCTGAGGGATGAATGTGATGTCGTTGTTGACTGGATCTGTGTCACATGACTAATCCTGGACTAATCCTGGACTCAGAATCGTAATGACTCTACCTAAATTACGCGGGCTCAAAGTAGATGGATAGCTGATCACCAAGAAAATATGTTCTGTTTTCAAGTAAAAGGGGAATAGATGCCTGTCAGTTAACAGAAAATAGCCACCAAACTAAAAAAGTATCCTTTATTTTTTTTCTTACTCTTACTCTAAACACAGATTGTTGTCAGCAAGACTATATAAGGCACTGGTCAGAAGCAGAGAAAGATGTTGTTTTATATGAGAATGCACTAATTGTTCCAAAGAATTATAATTAGGCTATCCATAGTTTATAAATATCATACTTTGTGTTTTTTAAGAACATGAATATAACAAATTTTTTCCTATGTAGTGTTCTGTAGTTCCATGATTCATATTGCTTTTCATTCTTAAACTTAGATATGAATGGGTATTAGTCTGTAATCCTAACTAATTGTTTTTCTATACTTGAAAAGAAATATTTATAAATGACTAGGAAATCAAAATCCACATGACATCTGTTGTTCACAGCCGGAACATTACTCATTCACTTTTATTGTTCAAAATCATTTACATTTGACGTAAGGACAATTAACTACACACATCATGAAAGATAATCACATAATTAAATATTCTTCACAGCATCAGAACACTTTAAAAATATTACTGTAGGAAGTTGTTTCACATTGGGCAGGCAATTTTAACAAAGTAGTAGAAAGAGTGACTAATTTTTTTCCCCAGGTATGAAAAGAAGCTTCAAATTAGAAGGAAAATAACAATGTTTCCTTAGTTAGACCACCAGTATTTCTTTTTAAATCTTACCTCTTATTTTTCTTTAAAGAAATGTTTTTTTGTTTGTGTGTGTGTGTGTATGTGTTTTTCTAACTCTTTCAGTATAGTTAAAATTTAGTGTGATATTAGTTTCTGGTGTATAATATAGTAATTAAACAATTCTATATATTACTCAGGGCACCTCGTGACAATTATAACCTTAAATCTATCACCGTTTTCACCTATGACCCCACCATCTCCTCTCTGCTAATCATCAGTTTGTTCTCTACAGTTAAGAGTCTTCCCAGGTGCCTGGGTGGCTCAGTGGGTTAAAGCCTCATTTGGCTCAGGTCATGATCTGAGGGTCCTGGAATCAAGTCCCACATTGGGCTCTCTGCTTGGCAGGGAGCCTGCTTCCTCCTCTCTCTCTGCCTGTCTCTCTGCCTACTTGCGATTTCTCTCTGTCAAATAAATAAATAAAATCTTAAAAAAGAAAAAAGTCTTCCCTCTGTAGTTGTCTTTTTTTCTTTGTTCATTTTTTTGTTTCTTGAATTCTATATATGAGTGAAGTCATAAAGTATTTGTCTTTCTCTGACTTACTTCACTTAGTATTATATTCTCTAACTCTATCCATATTCTTGTAAATGGCAAGATTTCATTATTTCTTATGGCTGAATATATTCCATTGTATATGTTGTATATACAACATCTTCTTTACTCATTCATCTATCAATGGGCTGCTTCCATAATCTGAGTATTATAAATAATGTTGTTATAACATACTATATATAAGTAATGTTGCACATATCCTTTTAATTTAGTGTTTTTGAACTCTTTAGGTAAATACCCAGCAGTTGTAATTACAGGATCCTAGGGTAGTTTTATTTTTAATGGTTTGAGGAACCTCCATACTATTTTCCAGAGTGGCCGCACCGATTTGCGTTCCCACCAATAACACAAGAGGTTTCCCCTTTCTCCACATCCTCACCAACACCTGTTGTTTCTTTTGTTGTTGATTTTAGTCATTCTGACAGGGGTGAGGTGATACCTCATTGTAGTTTTGATTTACATTTCCCTGATGATGAGTGACATTGTACATCTTTTCATGTGTCTGTTGGCCGTTCAGATGTCTTCTTTGGGGAAATGTCTATTCAAGTCTTCTGCCGATTTTTAATTGGATTATTTGTTTTGGGGGTGTTAAGTTATATCAATTCTGTATAATATTTCAGATACTAACATTTCATCAAATATGTCACTTGCAAATATCTTCTCCCATTCAGTAGATTGCCTTTAAGTTTTGTTATTTATTTTGCTGTACAGAAGCTTTTTATTTTGATGTAGTCCCAATAGTTTATTTTTTGCTTTTATTTCCCTTGTCTCAGGAGATATATCTAGAAAAAAGTTGCTACAGTTGATATCAGAGAGCATTACCTGTGCTCTCTTCTAGGATTTTTATGGTTTCAAGTATCAATTTAGGTCTTTAACTCATTTTGATTTATTTTTGTTTATGGTGAAAGAAAGTTGTCCAGTTTCATTCTTATGTGTGTAGCTATTCAGTTTTCCCAAAATCATTTTTGAAAAAAAAATATCTTTTTTCCATTGCATATTCTTGCCTCTTTTGTTGAAGATTAATTGGCCATATAAACATGGGTTTGTTTCTGGGTTTTCTTTCCTGTTCCATTAACTAATATGTCCATTTTTGTGTCAGCACCATACTCTTTTGATTACTACAACTTTGTAGTATAATTTGAAATCTGGAATTCTGATACCTCTAGTTTCATTTTTCTTTTTCAAGATTGTTTTGACTATTTGGGGTCTTTTGAAGTTCCATACAAATTTTAGGATTGTTTATTCCACTTCTGTGAAAAATGCTGTTGGTGTTTTGATAAAGATTGTATTAAATGTGTAGATTGTTTTGGGTTGTATAGACATTTTAACAATACTTGTTCTTCCAATCCATGAGTGTGGAATACTTTTCCATTTGTTTGTGTTGTCTTCTATTTGTTTTATCAGTGTTTTATAGATTTCAGAGTATGGATCTTTCAACTCCTTGGTTTAGTTTATGCCCAGGTATTTTATAATTTTTGGTGCAATTGTAAATGGGATTGCTTTCTTAATTTATCTTTCTGTTGCTTCATTATTAGTGTATAGAAATACAATGGAATATTGTACATTGATTTTGTATCCTGTGAGCTTATCGAATGCATTTATCAGTTCTAGTCCCTTTTCCACAAAGTCTTTAGGGTTTTCTATATAGAATAGTATCATAGTATCTGCAAGTAGTGAATGTTTTATTTCTTCCTTGCCAATTTGGATGCCTTTTATTCCTTTTGTTGTCCGACTGCTGTGGTTAGGACTTCCAGTACTATGTTGAATAAAAGTGGTGAGAGCAAACATCCTTGTCTTTTTTTTCTTTTTAATTTTATTTACTTATTTGACAGAGGGAGAGAGATCACAAGCAGACAGAGAGGCAGGCAGAGAGAGGAGGGGAAGTAGGCTCCCTGCTGAGCAGAGAGCCCAATGTGGAGCTTGATCCCAGGACCCTGAGATCATGACCCGAGCCGAAGGCAGAGGCCTAACCCACTGAGCCACCCATGTGCCCCAAACATCCTTGTCTTATTCCTGATCTTAGGGCAAAAGCTCTATTTTTCATCATTGAATATGATGTTAATTGTGGGTTTTCATTGTCCATACTGACAACATGACTCTTAACACCAGCACTGCCAAATTTAAACTATATTCCCCGTGATCTTCAGAAGGAAAGGACAAAGGCTCAGTGAGTTTCATTCAAGATCTCTAATGATATTTAGGAACTACAATTAAGTCATTGCTTCTGTCTTCTCTCATTCCTTATTCTTTCCTAATAGTGCTTATTTACAATATCTTAATCATATACCATGTTTTTTTCTTTGGCTCTCTCTTAATTTGTAGAGTGTTAAACAAAATGCCATATAGCAGTATAAGTCTAAGAAGTCTCAAATATAGTTTTCTAAAATTATTAACATCACTAAAAATTTACTTCCTAGGGAAAAACCTTATTTTTAATCTCATCTTTCCAAACATTTTATAAAACAAAACACAACAAAAATATTTTTAAAAAGATGCAAAAATGGAATAAAAGGGTAATCTAAATTATTTTATCTATCATTAGTAAAAATACTTACTGGCTCTCCCTCAAAATATCAATAATAATAGTAACAGATTTTAAGTGATTATAGCAGAATAAATAAATTTAGTTATTTAGTAAATCCTGGTTTTATATTTTTTTCTGGTTTTATATTATTAATATAATATATCATGACTCCAATCTTTCTAGTTTTATGTATTAATTATAATAACGATCATAAGTAAAGATATAATAAAATTTATATAGATCAAAACAGAGTGAATTAATCATGGGTTTTGCTCACTAAAATATTTACAGATATTTTCAAATCCACCCACCAAGAATACATATTGTTTTGTTTTGTGTTCTTATCTTTAATTGCCAAGGAAATTTCTAACGTTCTTGAGAACATTAAATTGCCCCTAAAACTTTAAAAATGGCTGCTTAAACAATATTAGTTATATAGATTCATAACTGTTGAAACTCTTACTTTGGGATATTAAAGAGCTTATATATGAATTTTGAATTTTTGAAATCCTACAGACAACGGAATTTTTACATGAGAAACAAATTATTTATGAAGTTTTGGAGCAACAAAATTCTCATTTTTGTTGGTGGGACTGCAAAATAGCACATCCACTTTGACAGTCAGTTTGGCAGTTTCTCACAAAACTGACACACTCTTACCTTATTATCTACCAATGGCACTACTTGGTGCTTGCCCAAAGGAAATGAAGCTATGTCCACATAAAAACTATACATGAGTGCTTATAGTAGCTTTTTCATAATTGTTAAAGTTTGGAATCTACCAAGATGTACATGAATAGGTAAACTGGTATATTTAAAATGGAATATTATTATAATGATAAAAATAAATGAGATATCAATTAATAGCAAGATATCAAGGAACTTTAAATGCATGCTGCTAAGTGAAAATAACCAATTTCTTTTTTTTTCTTTTTTTAAAGATTATTTATTTATTTATTTGACAGACAGAGATCACAAGTAGGCAGAGAGGCAGGCATAGAGAGAGAGAGGAGGAAGCGGGCTCCCTGCCATGCAGAGAGCCCGATGCGGGGCTCGATCCCAGGACCCTGGGATCATTACCTGAGCCGAAGGCAGAGGCTTTAACCCACTGAGCCACCCAGGCACCCCAAAAATAACCAATTTCTAAAGGCTATGTACTTCATGATTCCATCTATAAGATATTCTCAAAAAGGCAGAACTATAAAGATGGTAAAAAGATTAGTGGTTGCCTGAGGTTTGGGGTGAAGTAGGTAAGAATAAATAAGTAGACCATAGGGGATAGTTTTTAAAGATTTACTTTTTTTTTTTAGATTAGTTTTAGGTCCACAACAAAATTGAGAGTAAGGTACAGAGATTTATTATATACCACCTGTCTCCACACATATATCCCCTCTTCCATTATCAACAGCATTCACAAGAAAAATTCATTTTTTACCAAAGATGAACCTACATTGACACATCATAATTACCTGAAGTCCACAGTTGACTTAAGGGTTCTGTATAAGTATAGTGCATCCCGTGAATTTGAAAAATGTGTAATGACATTTATCCATCATTATAATATCATACGGAGTATTTTCTTCTTCTTCTTCTTCTTCTTCTTCTTTTTCAGAGTATTTTTCACTGGCCTAAAAATTCTCTGTACTAGGCCTGTTGTTTTCTATTTCGAAAATTTCTTCAGTAGACACAGACCTATTCAAATCTTCTATTTCTTCTTGTGTGAGTTTGACAGATTGGATCTTCTACAGTTATCAAATTTGTGGACATAGAGTTGTTCATAATATGCTTTTTCTTATTCTTTTAAATTCCCCAGGCTGTAGTGATGTTCCCTCTTTCATTTCTGATATTAGTAATTTGTATCCTTTCTTTTTTTACTTAGTGTGGCTAGAGGCTTATCAATTTTATTAATCTTTGCAATGAACTAGCTTCTGTTGATTTTCTTTATTGATTTTCTGTTTTTAATGTCTTGGTTTCTGCTATAATTGTATTACTTCTCTTCTTCTATTACTTTGGATTTAATTTGTTCTTCTTTTTAGACTTTCCTAAGATTGAAACTTACGTGATTGATTTTTAGATCTTTCTCCTTTTCTAACATATACATTTGAAGCTATACATTTCCCTTTATGTATTGTTTTCATTTTGGTAGATTGTGTTTTTATTTTCATTTACGTCAAACTATTGTTAAATTTCTCTTGAGATTTCTTTTTTACTCCAGATATTATTTAGATATCCATGTATTATGGGATTTCCCAGTTATCTTTCTGTTACTGATTTCTAGTTCAATTCTATCACATTTTGGTAGATTGTGTTTTTATTTTCATTTACTTCAAACTATTGTTAAATTTCTCTCGAGATTTCTTTTTTACTCCAGGTATTATTTAGATATCCATGTATTATGGGATTTTCCAGTTATCTTTCTGTTACTGATTTCTAGTTCATTTCTATCAATCCAAGAGTAGACACTGAATGATTTCTATTCTTCTAAATACATTAAAATGTGGTTTATCTTAATGAGTGTTTCATGTTACTTGTGAAAAATGTGAATTCTGCTATTAATCAATGAAGTAGTCTATATATGCCAATGACACCCAGTTCATTCATGGTGTTGTTCAGTTCAACTTTGTCCTTACTGATTTTCCACAGATATTGGGGGGGGGGCAGTCAAACTATGCAGTACAATACTGTAATGATGAATACATGTACATTTATCAAAAATTATGGAATATACAACATGAAGAATAAACCGAAATGTAAATTATAGGCTTTAGTTAGTAATATGTCAATTCTTGGTCACCAAAGGTAATTAATGTACCACACTAGCACAAAATATTAATAGGAAGGGAATTGTGTGAAGGTGTACATGGGAACTCTCTGTAATTTTCTTTGAATTTGTCTGTAACCCTACGACAGCACCCAAAAAAAATCTACAAATTTTTAAAAGTAAAATTAAGAAATATATAAAAAAGAAAAAAGTACATAGTGGATTCATATCCCATTATGGATTAATATTCCATTAAATCTTTTCCTTTTGGAAATTATTAAAGAGTCTAGATGTGAATTTCTAATTTGTAGAAGTACATAGATGATGGAATTTTTATATGTGAAAAACATGTTAGATGTATTTCCAAGGCTCTGGTTCTAAATTCTTTTGCTTTAGCATCAGTTTCTTTTGAAAAATGATTGCTTTCTTGTTATTTTTAAAACTGACCTTAAAATGATTAAAATTTTTTTTATTTTTAAAATATTTCATATTATCCATTTACTAATATATACATTCTACCATAGAAAACATTGATAATTTTTTTAACACTTCTCTTTGGGTAGAAGGAAAATAAGTCACCTAACCATAAGGCTGATGTTTTTTACTTTACCAAATATATCTCAGTTTTCTTGAGATAGTCTCAATTTGAGCCTGTTGTCTCAACATCCTGTCCAGTAAGTGCCATCTTTTATTTTCAAATTTATTTCATTTGACAATATATTATATGGTCACTATCAATAAGAATAAGAGTGACACAGGTGAGATAATATCATCCTCAGTTATCATTAAGAAAAGTATTGTCAATGGCTCTAGCTTGTGCTTTCCTCATGGCACCATGGTAGGATTTTTGGTCATAAATAAGTTTTACCAGATCTTATTAGAAATGCTGAGAGAAAGTTTGATTTTAACAAAGAGTATTCTTAATTCACATGTTGTTTGCCAGCAATCCTTATACCTCTTTCCACCTAATATATGGCTTCTCATCTAGTTTCTTATTTTCTTGAGAGGGTTTTATGTGAGTTCAACCTTGAGACTTGGAAATCTTACAAATAATAATTTGTTATGCTGTGAAATCACTGAGTTCTGGATATTTACATATATATATGTAATAACAGTAGGAATAATTGTATGTATTTTCTTGACTTATTTCCAATTATAATGCTGAGGAATTACTGAGCACTGACACACTAATCTAATTCTCTGTAACAATGCTATAGCCCCAAATTTCTGGGTCACTATGTGAACCACAGTTTTGCTAAGATAAGGGAACTTCTGTTTTTAGATGAATTTTAGATAAGGATCAATAAGCATGTAGGCAATTTAATGCAACTATTTGGCTATAAACTGCCTCAGTAGACATATGTTTCTTTAATGCGTTCACTTTAATGTGGTAAAAGTAATCCTATTTACATTCATATGTATTAGTTGCTGTTTTTATTTAGCAACAAATTTTAAGGATTGGGAATACTTTTATTTTGCCCTGGCTTTCTTCCATTCTCTAAACTTGTATCTATTTATTCATAAACACACAGGGAAGACAGCAGGCAAACAATGATCCATCCTCAATTAAACATTATATTTTATATCAAGGATAAAGAGGGTCCAGGGAAATTAATCCTTTGCCCTAGGAAGTTTATTAAAAATGCTAAATCAGGAACTGATGGCAGCTTAAATAGCTTGAAATAATTCTCCAGGGGAACTCTTTTAAAATCCTATCTGTTAGGGTAGATTTGGTTCAAGAAGAGGCAAAGACCAAATTTTTTAAAAATGCATAACAAATTGAAAACAATGCTGACCTTAAATATCAAAGCTAAGAAACTACATACAATTTTTACATAATAGACATTATTTGTCAATAAGAATCTATTTAGTACTGAACTTGAATCATCTTTTTAACTTAAGAAGAACTTAAATATCTGAAACTACCTCTGAAAATAAAAAAAAATAAGTATCAAGTTAGAAAAACTGGTGCTTATTAAATATTTTCATTTATGCACAATTGGAACAGGCCTCCCATAAATATCTACTGCAAAAATGACACAGATTGAAATGTTTCTGCACAGAAGACATGGTCTTAGCTTTAGGATTTATTTATTAAAGAGAAAGGATGTAGAAAAAATATCCCTGTTTGTTGTAATTAATTGAGGTATGTGGCAAGTTTCACAAAGTATGATATGTACAAAATATATTTTGCTTCATTATGTATGATAATCATTCCAAGACTAGTATAAAGAGCAGGTTTTAAAAATCTCCAAGGGACAATTCCAGTTTCTGCTCTGATATGCAAAGATCTTGGAAAGGATCACTCCCATATTCACAACAAGAAACAAACTAAACACATTCATAATCAATAGCTCTTGTTAGATCTAGCAGAGCACTGAGGTCACATAGCAAACCACTGCCCCAAAAACTGAAGACACAGACGTATATAGACCTATTACTTGCTCATAGGGAGAGTAGAGAGTTAAAAACTCCCGAGTATCCAGTCTTGGGAAGGACACCTTGTTGGAGCACAAACCGGATCCTTGCCAGTGTGACTGGGGTCATGTTGAATCCTGTGAGAAAATTCTAGGAGATGGAGGGCAAGAGTCTTCCTGGGCCAATGCCGGGAATAAATGTGGGAGGATCCCTAGAGTGTTTTCCTGTCCTCCTTCAGATAGATCTGATAAGTGTGGAGAATCCTTAACTTGCTCTTGTAATTTAAAGCAAAGAGATATTGTCATTTAAAGCTAAGAGATAATCGTTTTTGTGCACTTGTCTGACATGATTGCCTGCACGCACGAATCACATCTCACAGGAAGCCCATGACCTGCACATAAATCTATATCCTGTTTGTAATCAGATCTTGTGGAAGGTATAAAAGAAGTGATTATAAGAAATAAAGATGTCTACTGGTCACCAGTCCATAGTCCCCCATCACTTCAGCTCCAATCACCAGGATCCCCACCTCATGAAGGTGACAACACCTGTACTTTCATGAGCTCCTTCAGGAAAGGAGGCAGGCTTTTGCTGAAGATCCGAGAAAAATTATGTCCTACTTCCAGTCATGGAGAATTAGAGAATCACAATTTTGAAATAGTCCCAGACCATTATGTTCCCCATAACAAACTGTCCTCAAAGGAAAATACTTTACCAGAGCTTTATCCAACTAAGGCAAAGAAGAAATAAACAACTAGTCTTCAGGTCTCACAGGGGGAGGAAAAGAAAAAGGCTAAAATGCTTCTAAATGTCACAACCCAGAGACACTGGCACACCCCCAAAAGGACAAGTAACTGTAAAATTACAGAATGTTCTTCCTCCCCAATATTTTCTAACCAATTCAATAGGGATCCAGTAAAATGATAGTGGATTACTGAGAGAGCTTCAAGACAGACTCTATTTAAGGAGTTTCTAGGGAAACCCAGAGAAAATGGGGACAAAAATAAGGGCACAGAGGAAGCTGAAGCCTCTCACCCTTTGAGTTACAGCAAACATTAATGCAGCATAAACTCTAGCCAGATAAACATATCACTTCTCACAAAAAAAGCCTATGTAACTTGGTTCTTATTTCTTGATACAGCATGTTCAGTTCTCAACAAAAAATTATAAGACATGGTACAAAAGGCAAGAAAAAGTACAGTCTCAAGGGACAAAAGTGTCCAAAATGAGATAAGGGAGTATTTTGGAATTATCAGATAGGAAATGTAAAATGACTATGTTTAATATGTTAAGGGTTCCAGGGAAAACAGGCAATGTGCAAGAACAGATAAGTAATGTAGCAAAGAGATGGAAACCCTAAGAAAAATTTAAAAGAAAATCCAAGAAATCAAAGACTGAATTAAGGAATCAAAGAATGCCTTTGATGGATTCATCATTAGACTAACACCAATGAGGGAAAAAAATCAGTGAGCTTGAAGCAGCACGGCAAGAATCAGCTGGGTTTGGAGACTCCAAAAGGGACCACGTGCCAGAGATAGAAATGCTCAGTCACAGGCCAGATGAGCTTGGAGTGCGGCTGGTGACCAGGGAGACAGGATTGATTGACTGCTTATCTCTGAGGGCACACTGAGGAGTAGGGCCCTGAGCTCTTGGCTCCTCTGGGCTGGAGATTGGGAGGCCACCATTTACATTCCCGTACCCCAAAGCAGTACAGAGAGCGTTCAGGGAACAAAAGCTCTGAGAACTAACCTGAGCAGATTACTTAGCCTGGTCCTTGGTAAGGGTGCTTCAAATCCGCCTTGGGCAAAGACATTTGAGAATCACTGCAACAAGCTCCTCCTGCAGAAGATCAGCAAGAACATCCAGCAAAGACCAAGGTCACCTATCAAGAACAGCAGAACTCCAGAGCTAGGGGAAAGCAATGCATAGAATTCATGGCTTTTGCCCCATGATCCTTTAGTCTTGCAAAGTTAAATTTTGTTAATTTTATTGCTTTCATTTACTATTTTTTAACTATTCCTTTGTCCTTTTTAACGTTTTTAAACTGGTTTAACTTCTAAAAAAAAATCTTTTTTACCCTTCATTGTTATAGTCATATTTTCTCCCTTCATTGTATTTAACCATAATTTTTGTATACATACAAGTTTTATTTTTCTAAAAATTTTGAATACAAATTTTTTCTAATATATCAAAACATACCCTAATCTAGCACATGGCTTTGTTCTAATCTCCAGTCTGAGCACATTCCCTCTTTTTTTTTTTCCAACAAACTTATCAACTCCTTTTCAGAATTATTTTTAAATTTTCATTCTTTATGGTCATATTCTATCTCTTCATGGTGTCAACCCTTATTTTTGTGTATATATATGTTTTTCTTTCTTTAAAATTTTGGGGCATACTTTTTTCTAAGAGACCAAAATATACCCAAAATCAATACACATATAGAATAAAATAATAACTATATATAATAATATAATAATTATACATATTATATAAATATAATATTTATATAATAATATAATATAATTCATTTTTAAATTATTATTTCTTTTTTCCCCTTTCTTCTCCCCACGGTTTGGATCTCTTCTGATTTGCTTAGCGTACATTTTTCTGGGGTCTCAGCCACCCTTTTAGTATTTTATTCTCTCATACATATATTCTTATCTGGATAAAATCACAAGGCAGAAAAACCTCACCACAGATAAAAGAACAAGAGGCAGTACCAACAGCCGGGGAACTAATCAATATGGACATTATTAATATGTCAGAACTAGAGTTCAGAACGATGATTCTCAAGGTGTACTGGGCTTGAAAAAGGCATGGGAAAGATTAGAGAAACACTTCCTGGAGAAATAAAATCCCTTTCTGGAGAAATAAAAGAACTAAAATTAATGAGGTGCAATCAAAAATGGAGGCTAGGATAAATGAGGCAGAAGAGAGAATTAGTAATATAGAAGACCAAATGACAGAGAATAAAGAAGCTGAACAAAAGAGACAAACAACTGCTGGACCACGAGAGGAGAATTTGAGAGATAAGTGATACCATAAGACGAAACAACATTAGAATAATTGGGATTCCAGAAGAAGAAGAAAGAGAGAGAGGGGCAGAAGGTACATTGGAGCAAATTATATTAGAGAATTTCCCTAATATGGCAAAGGGTACAAGCATCAAAATCCAGGAGGCACAGGAGCCCCCCTCAAATCAATGAAAATAGGTCCACGACCTGTCATCTAATATTAAAACTTACAAGTCTTATTGACAAAGAGAAAATCCTGAAAGCAGCTCGGGACAAGAAGTCTGTAACATACACTGCTAGAAATATTAGATGGGCAGCAGACTTATCCACAGAGACCTGGCAGGCTAGAAAGAACTGGCAGGATACATTCAGAGCACTAAATGAGAAAAATATGCAGCCAAGAATATTATATTCAGCTAGGCTATCATTGCAAATAGGAGGAGAAATCAAAAGCTTCCAGGACAAATAAAGATTAAAAGAATTTACAAACACCAAACCAGCCCTACAGGAAATACTGAAAAGAGTCCTCTAAGCAAAGAAGAGCCTATAAGTAGTAGATCAGAAAGGAACAGAGACAACATACAGTAACAGTCTCCTTACAGGCAATACAATGGCACTAAATTCCTATCTTTCAATAGTTATCCTGAATGCAAAGGGGCTAAATGCCCCAATCAAAAGACACAGGGTATCAGAATGGATAAAAAACAAAAACCCATCAATATGCTGTCTACAAGAAACTCCTTTTAAATCCAAAAGCACCTCCAATTTTACAGTGAGAGGGAGGAAAACCATTTACCATGCTAATGGACATCAAAAGACACCTGCAGTGGCAATCCTTATATCAGATCAATTAGATTTTAAACAAAAGACTATAATAAGAAATGAGAAAGGATTCTATATCATACTTAAGGGTCTGTCCAACAAGAAGATCTAACAATTTTAAATATCTATGCCCCTACCATGGGAGCAGCCAACTATATAAACCAATTAATAACAAAATCAAAGAAACACATGGACAATAATACAATAATAGTAGGGGACATTAACATCCCCCTCACTGAAATGGATAGATCATCCAAGCAAAAGATCAACAAGGAAATAAAGGCCTTAAATTACACACTTGACCACATGGACATCACAGATATATTCAGAACATTCCATCCGAAAGCAATAGAACACACTTTCTCCTCTAGTGCACATGGAACATTCTCCGGAATAGATCACATCCTGGGTCACAAATCAGGTCTCAACTGTTACCCAAAGATTGGGATTTTTCCCTGTGTATTTTCTAGCTCTGAAGCTAGAACTCAATCACAAGAGGAAAGTTGGAAAGAATTCAAATACATGGAGGCTAAAGAGCATCCTACTAAAGAACAAATAGGTCAACCAGGAAATTAAAGAATTTTAAAAAATTCATGGAAACAAATGAAAATGAAAACACAACTGTTCAAAATCTATAAGACAGAGCAGAGATGGTCTTGAGAGGAAAATATACCAATACCAGACTTTTTCAAGAAAGCACACAACCTAACCCTACACCTAAAAGAGCTGGAGAAAGAACAGCAAAGAAATCCTAAACCCAGCAGGAGAAAAGAAATCATAAAGACCAGAGCAGAAATAAATGAAATAGACACCAAAAGAATAGTAGAAGAGATCAACGAAACTAGGAGCTGGTTCTTTGAAAGGATTAATAAGATTGATAAGCCTCTTCCAGATTTATCAAAAAGAAAAGAGAAAGGATTCAAATAAATAAAACCACGAATGAAAGAGAAGAGATTACAACCAACACCAAAGAAATACAAACAAGAACATATTATGAGCAACTATACGCCAGCAAATCTGGCAATCTGGAAGAAATAGATGCATTCCTAGAGACATATAAACTACCAAAACTGAACCAGGAAGAAACAGAAAATCTGAGCAGACCTGTAACCAGTAAGGAGATTGAAGAAGTCATCAAATATCTCCCAAAAAACAAGAGCCCAGGGCCAGAGGCTTCCCAGGGGAATTCTACCAAACATTTAAGGAAGAATTAATACCTATTGTCCTGAAACTGTTCCAAAAAATAGAAATGGAAGGAAAACTTCCAAACTGATTTTATGAGACCAGCATTAACTTGATCCCAAAACCATACAAAGCCCCCACCAAAAGGATAATTACAGACCAATATCCTTGATGAACACAGATGCAAAAATTGTCACCAAAATAGTAGCCAATAGGATCCAACAGTACATTAAAAGGATTATTCACCATGACCAAGTGGGATTTATTCCTGGGCTGCAAGGTTGGTTCAACATCCACAAATCAATCAATGTGATACAATACATTAATTAAAGAAAGAACAAGAACCATATGATACTCTCAGTAGATGCTGAAGAAGCAATATACAGCATCCTTTCTTGATCAAAACTCTTCAAAGTGTAGGGATAGAGGGTACATACCTCAATATCATCAAAACCATCTATGAAAAACCCACAGCGAGTATCATTCTCAATGGGGAAAAACAGAGCTTTTCCCCTAAGGTCAGGAACACAGCAGGGATGTCCACCATCACCACTGCTATTCATCATAGTACTAGAAGCCCTAGCCTCAGCAATCAGACAACAAAAAGAAATAAAAGGCATCCAAATCAGCAAAGAAGTCAAACTCTCACTCTTTGAAGATGATAGGATACTTTATGTGGAAAACCCAAAAGACTCCACTCCAAAACTGCTAGGACTCATATGGGAATTCAGTAAAGTGTCAGGATTTAAAATCAATGCACAGAAATCAGTTGCATTTCTATACACCAACAGCAAGACAGAAGAAAGAAAATTAAGGTCTTTTCAACAAATGGTGTTGGGAAAATTGGACAGCACATGCAGAAAAATGAAACTACCATCCCCTTACACCACACACAAAAATAGACTCAAAATGGATGAAAGACTTCAATGTGAGACAGGAATCCATCAAAATCCTTGAGGAGAATACAAGCAGCAACCTCTTTGACCTCAGCCACAGCACCTTCTTCCTAATAACATCACCAAAGGCAAGGGAAACAAGGGCAAAATTGAACTATTGGGACTTCATCAAGATCAAAAGCTTTTGCACAGCCAAGGAAAACAGTCATTAAAACCAAAAGACACCTGAAAGAATGGGAGATATTCACAAATGACATATCAGAAGAAGGGCTAGTATCCAAAATCTATCAAGAACTTCTCAAACTCAACATCCAAAGAACAAATAATCCAATCAAGAAATGGGAAGAGGACATGAACAGACATTTCTGCAAAGAAGACATCCAGATGGCCAAAAGATCCATGAAAAAGTGCTCCACATCACTCGGCATAAGGGAAATACAAATCAAAACCACCATGAGATACCACCTCACACCAGTCAGAATGGCTAAAATTAACAAGTCAGGAAACAACAGATGTTGGAGAGGATCCCCAGAAAGGGGAACCCTCCTACAGTGTTGGTGGGAATGCAAGCTGGTGCAACCACTCTGGAAAACAGCATGGAGGTTCCTCAAAATGTTGAAAATAGAGATACCCTATGACCCAGCAATTTCACTATTGGGTATTTACCCTAAAGATACAAATGTAGTGATCTGAAGGGGCACAGGCACTTGAATGTTTATAGCAGCAATGTCCACAGTAGCCAAACTATGGAAAGAACCTAGATGTCCATCAACAGATGTATGGATAAAGAAGAGATGGTATATATGTACAATGGAATATTATGCAGCCAACAAAAGAAATGTAATCTTGCCATTTTCAATGAAATGGACAGAATTAGAGGGTATTATGCTGAGTGAAATAAGTTAATCAGAGGAAAATTATCATATGATCTCCCTGATATGAGGAATTTGAGAGGCAAAGTGGAAGGTTTGGGGAGTAGGGAAGGAAAAAATAAAACAAGATGCAACCAAAAGGGAGACAAACCATAAGAGACTCTTAATCTCAGAAAACAACCTGAGGGTTGCTGGGGGGAGCAGGGTATGGAAAGGGTGGTTGGGTTATGGACATTGGGGAGGGTATGTGATATGGTGAGTGCTGTGAAGTGTGTAAGCCTGACGATTCATAGACCTGTACCCCTGGTGCAAAGAATACATTATACGTTAATAAAAATAATTAATAAAAAAATGAAGGATAAACAAACACTTTTTCTTTCAAACAAAAAACTGAGGGCATTTGTCACCGGTAGGTCTGCCTTGCAAGAATGGTAAAATGAAATATTTTATTTATCTTACTCTTAATTGATTTAACAGAGCTATTTCTTCAAAATAATAGCAACCATATATTGGAAAAATATATTTTGTAAATAAAATGAATGAGAAAAATGTACAAGGATAGAGAAAGGAATTGGGAATACTTTGTTATAAGGAGAAAGATCAATCACAAATAAATAAGAATGCTAATTTGTTAAATGTGGGAATTTGACAAAGGTAATGGGTGGTGGTTTAGTTTTAGAAAAAAAGAATCTTCTTTTGAGGCAGGAGGGAAAAAACTCAATGATGTAAGTGGTGAAAATGACCTCCATCCTCAATAAATTAGTCAGGATGCCTCTCTGTGGAATGAGAAGAATAATACTGAAAATGACATTAAAATAAAGATCTAAAAAAGAATAAAAAATGTAAAAATACTTCTATAGGTGACGAATCCATATAAGGCCAATAAACAGATTTCTAGGTAGAGATTAAGACCTAAGATAAATAAATTATCATGCTGGATGCTTGTCTCATGTTCCGTGAACATTTCCAGCAATATCAGTCTGAACGGAAGCAAGAAATGAAGTAAAGACACAAGCAGAGTATTATCTTAGGGAGCCTTGTTTTTCTATTTGTTCATTTACTTAAATGTTAATCATCTAAATTTCTGCTCTCTTTATTGATACTTCCTTCTAACTATTTGATTTCAGTGGTTAAGATATAGAGGAAGGAAAAAAATAGGATAAAAATACAGAGGGATACAAATATTAAAATAAATAAACACACTGATCTCTAGTCTTTCTGGGTGGTAGACAGAAAACAAAAAAAAAAGTAATGTGATAAAGTGTCTAAATTTTGTTTAAGCTTTTACAGATCTCTTTCCACTGAGCCAGTAGGAACTGTAATGGAATACTGCTTTTACCCTAACAATGAAAAAAAGTCCAAGTAATCTGAAAAATCATAATTTTTATGAATCTATAAGACATTTGTTACCATTAGGTAACAAATCAATTGAACTCCAAAGTGTGACAAGTCACTACTGGAAGCGGTGAGGCACAGGAGGTTTTTTTTTTAACCTTCAGAAGACCATAGGAAAGAAGGAGTTTATTAAAAGGTAAGAAGAAATTGACTAAAATGTTAACCAGTTTTTAAAGGCCAAATATGAGGAAGAATGACAGTTTGGAAAAGCTAGGACCCCAAACCCAAGGTAAATTTATAGCCCTCCAAAAGGTGCTCATAAGAAGGCGTGGGGACTAAAAAACATCAAACAAACACAAAAACAAGGTGTGGGGACAAGGCAGAAAATCAAAAAGATCCTTTCTCCCTGGTATAGGATGCAGAAGATGATTAGGTGCTGCTGGAGAAAGACACAAAACCATGCCCATTTCCTTCAGAACATGCTTTCATTGGAGGAAAAATTGTAGGCTACTGGTGAAGGACAGCACACTCTCTAGCTCTCAAAAACCAGGCAGAACCCATGCTTCTAGAGGGTCCCGGTTGGGAGGAGGAAAACATATCTGTATCTGGGGAAATAAAAGAACACTCTCACCAATAGGACACAAATAGAGACCCACTATAGCTGGGGAAAGGAGAATAGGGTTGCTGGATTCAGCAAATAAAAAATGTAAGACTTCCAATTAAATTTAAATTTCAAATACAAAACAAATATTTTTAAATATGTTTATTGCATGGGACATGTTTGCATAAACAGCATATTCTACAGGACATACTTATACTAAAAATGATTCATGATTTGCATGAAATTTGAATTTAAGGTAGAAGCAAAGTCTTCTGCCCATGAAGGAGGAGCAGGAAATCCTCAGGTGCCTCGATTCTGTTTGCTCTGCAGTCAGAATTGATGTAGTACCTGACCAGTTTTCAGCAACTGATCTGCAACTGTCATTTCTCACCTGTATTATTGGGAAGGTCCTTTAACTTTATAACTGTTTGGTAACTGGTATAACTGTTTTCTTCCTTGTCTGCATACAGTCATTTCTCAAGGCAGCAGTCAGAATGTTACTGTTAAGACCTAAGTTTTAGTATCTTAGCTCAAGTCCTCCAATGGCTTCTAAAAGAAGAATGGCCAGAAGAAAACCAAAGTTCTTGAGGTCCACAAAGTCCTGGAAAGTTTATCCCTTCCTCTGAATTCATTTCCTCACTCCAACAACAAGGCCTCTTGCTGTCTGTTGAATTTGCCAATCATATTCCCATTTTACAGCCTTCGGACTTGCCTTTCTTTTTCTTTCTTTCTTTCTTTCTTTCTTTCTTTCTTTCTTTCTTTCTTTCTTTCTTTCTACTTTCCTTCCTCCTCCCCTTCCCTTCCCTTTCCTTCCCTTTTCCTTCCTTCCTCCTTCCCTTTTCCTTCCTTCCTCCTCCCCTTCCCTTTCCTTCCCTTTTCCTTCCTTCCTTCCTTCCTTCCTTCCTTCCTTCCTTCCTCCTTTCTTCCTTTCTTTCTTTGTTTCTTCCATTATTTTTGAGACAGAGGGGCAGGGGGGCAGAGGGAGGGATTCTGCTTCTCCTGAAGCAGAATCTCTGCTGAGCATGGAGCCTGACTCAGGATTGATCCCAGGATCTTGAAATCATGAACTAGAACCAAAATTAAGAGTCAGCTGCTTAACCCACTTAGGCATCCCTGTTTTGTTTTTCTTTCTGCCTGGAAGGCCTTTCTCCCAATTATCAAAACATGGCTCTCCTCTCATCCTTTGGATATTTTCTCAAATGGCAGCTGTTAACTGAAGACTTCTGTTATTGTGTTTACTAAAATTCCATATCACCATTCCCACCCATCACTCCCTATTCTCAGCCTGCTTTATTTTTAATCACCTAAGAAACCATATGTTTTATTTATTTATTTTGCTATTTTCTATTTCCCCTTACTTTACAGGGGTTAGAAATTCTTTTGTTTTATTCATGGTTGAGTTCCAGGACTTAGAAGAGCTCCTGAAAACATAATTGTTCAATAAATACATATTGAATAAATGAAGAAGTATATAAATAAATGAGTGAATTAAAGTATAAAATTGAACAATGTTGCTCTCAAAATGAAAATGTATAGATAGGGTTTTTAGAACATGTAATAGTGCTTTAGAGCATATAATAGTATTTTAGAGGTGTTGATAAAACATAAGAGTCTTTTAGAGATGTTGATAAAACATGGTATTTTTATATGTTGTTCCTTCTGAATATTCATTACATTAGAGTATGACTTTTCTTGATTCCTTGGGATGCTGCAGTAACCCTCAATCTCATGCTAAGTTTCTATATTGATATAAAGTGCTGCCTCAGATGGGACATACTGTAGCCTTTTAATACCAACATTCATCATACTAAAATATATGCATGGCCTATAACTTCTGTGGAATAGCCTACAATGTGGAATAGGAGTGATCCCGAGGCAGAGCTTAAAATAAGCAAATAGGTCAAATGTTCAACTTACCTGCAATATTTTTAATTACTTGGCATATCTTTTTAAATGAATGTTCAGGCCCTATCAAACCATCGTGACACTAAACTTAAATGAGAGGAATACGAGAAGCCCCATGTGTTTCATCTTTTTTAATGCTCCAAGTAAAATGAATCTTTTGATTTTTTTCATCCTGAAAATGTCTCTAAAGAGCCAATGGTTTAAATGCAAAGTTCTTCCCTTAAGGAAAAGGTTCGAAGTTTTCATTTTCCAAGAGTAAAATATTACTTTCTCACATGAAAGTTTTGTCTATTTTATTGCTAGAGTTGAAAAAAGAAAAAGTCTCAGAACTTCTTTAATATAGCCCAATTCATCAAACTGATTTTTTCTTGCTCTAGGTTATTTCTCATTGATATTCCCTTTGGTTGCTAGAAATTTCTAAATTAGTGTTTCATACATCTATGTGGCACACATTATTTAGCTAACTATTACCTTTCATTTGTATTCATTATGTGTGTATGTGACTTTATCATTGCTCAGCATTATAATAACCATAAAAGAGTGATTTATATTGCCATAGATACAGAGATAAAAGTATTTCATTTGAAAATCAGCATCTTTTCTTATTATAATCTGTTAAATAAAGGAACTTCATTAAACATAAAATGTCACTATGAACGTGTTTGTGTTTATTATAATATCAGTGAAAAGAGCTTTTACTATCTTCTCGTTTTGTTCAGATTTTGAAAATCTGTATGTCTTTTAAACCTTAAAATACTGACTTTTATTGTTGAAAGAGCAGTGAAGTAATGATGATGGGATTAGTTGCACACTCTAGGTAAAAAAGAATTTTATGTACTATATAAAGTGTGTTGTCAAATTAAAGCAGGAATTTAGAGCCCAGGATGAAAAATTTTTTCTTTTTTCTTTTTTTTTTCCTTTCTTGTTTTTGAGAATGTACATAAGTGTTTTGAGTTTTATCCAGTTACAAAATATAAATATGCTCTACTCTTATAATCATCTCTTTAGCTGATGAAACCACAAGATTCACTTTAAGAAGTATTTTCAATTTGGACTAATTTTTATGTGAATGTATATTCCATACATATGTTTTGAGGGAAAAATGGACATACTCTCTATCAGTTTCACAAATGAGGGTTTGTTAAATGATTAAATAACAAAAATCATAAAAATATAAATAATTCATTATTAAAAATAATTAGTACTAAATTTCAAAAAGGTAATTTGTTTATTTTCGGTCCCTACTTCTTTACTTTGTAAAATTTAACAATACAAATCATCCTATGCAATGATACTATTGCTTACATTAAAATGGGAGTAATTATACGTACATTTAAATATATTTAAACATCATTTTTAGAGTTCTGGAAGTCATTCTGGGATGATTATGTTTAAGTGTGAACTTTGCTAGGCTAACATACCCACATATTTGGTCAAGCACCCGTATAGGTATTGTTGTAGAAGAATTTTTTTGGATGAGATTAACATTTAAATTAGTAACCTTTGGGTAAAGTACATTAACCTCCATAACCAACAGCCTCATTCAATCAGTTTAAGGCCTTAAGAGAAAAAGACTGAAGTTCCTCAAAGAAGAAGCAATTCTGTCTACAGAATGCCTTCAAATTCTAGCTACACCAGTTCCTGGGTTCTCCAGTCTACCCTCCCGCCTTGCAGATTTTAGACTTGGCAGTACCCACAGTTGCATAAGCCAGTTCCTTCAAGTCTGTCTGTCTCTCTCTCTCTAACACACACACCCTACTGGTTCTCTTTATCTGGAGAACCCTGACTTTGAACAATCTCTATCATAAATGTCTTTCGCCTTTTGACTGATGCCACCTCTCCTATAGACTTTTCCTGGCCCTTTTTATCCTCTGACTCTCCCCACGCCACCAGAGCTCACCACTTTGACCACATAAGCTTTTCTGAGAGGGAAAGAAGACTTGGAATTTTTGGTGGACTTATAAATTCATGGGCAGAATAATGAAAGAAACCGGAATGATAATAAAATAAATGACGTTACTCCAACCAACCCAGAAAATAATCAGCCTTGATGGAAGTAAATTCAGAAGTCAATTTCAAAAAAAAAAAAAAAGGATTATCTTTAGATATATTCGCTGTTAATTAAAAAAAAGAAAAAGTAATAACCTTTTGTAATCCTTAAGGGTTTCAAGGGGCAGTAGTCTTAGATTAGTGTAAAACAGTTAAATCATATTACATTCTTCCTATAGTTAAATCAGCAGCCCTTAATAAAAAGGACTTCTTATCATGTAGAAGGGCAATGACTTTGAACTACGAAACACTTGGAAGCAGGTCAGTGGAATGGGTTCACTGGAGGATACAGGGTGGGTGCCTTAGGGAAGGGTAAAACCCAGAACAGTCTAGACAAAGGAAACTGGGTAAGAAAAGGTTACTGAAATGGAGAACAGCAGATACCAATAATAACAGTAACCATGATAATGAATAACAACACAACTTTAATATTTAAACTACAAAGAACTTATTAAACTCAACAGCAAAAAAGCAAATACAATCCAGTTAAGAAATGGGCATAAGACATGAGCAGACATTTTTCCAAAGAAGACATATAGAAAGCTAACAGATACATGAAAAGATATTCAACATCACTAGTCATCAGGGAAATACAAATCAAAACAACAACAAGGGTGCCTGGATGGCTCAGTCAGTAAGTGGCTGTTTCAGCTCAGGTTATGATCCCAGAGTCCTGGGATAGGGCCCTGTGTTAGGCTCCCTGCTCAGCAGGGAGTCTGCTTCTCCCTCCCCTCTGCCTCTCCTTGCTCATGCTCTCTCTCTTTCTCTCAAAAAAAAAAAAAAAAAAAAAAAAAAGAAAATAACAAGAATAACCACAATGACTCATTGCCTCACACCTGTCAGAATGGCTAAAAGTAACAACATAGGAAACAATGTATGTTGGCAAGGATGTAGAGAAAGGAGAACTCTCTTACACTCTTCATGGGAATGCAAACTGGCGCAGCCACTCTGGAAAACAGTAGGGAGATTCCTCAAAAAGTTAAAAATAGAACTACCCTATGACTTAGCATATTCTTTTTTTTTTTTTTAAAGATTTTATTTATTGATTTGACAGAGAGAGATCACAAGTAGACAGAGAGGCAGGCAGAGAGAGAGAGAAAGAGAGGGAAGCAGGCTCCCTGCTGAGCAGAGAGCCCGATGCAGGACTCGATCCCAGGACCCTGAGATCATGACCTGAGCCGAAGGCAGTGGCTTAACCCACTGAGCCACCCAGGCGCCCCAGACTTAGCATATTCTAAACACATGTTCTACTATGTGTTTATCCAAAGAATACAAACATAGTGATTTGAAAGGGCATATGCACCCCGATGTTTATACCAGCAATGTTCACAACAGCCAAAATATGGAAAGAGCCCAAATGTCCATTGACAGATGAATGGATAAAGAAGATATATCGATATATCGATATATCTATATAAAACAAAATGTTACTCAGCCACCAAAAAGAATGAGATCTTACCATTTCAAGGACATGGATGGAGCTGGAGAGTATTAAACTAAGTGAAATGAGTCAGTCAGAGAAAGACAAATACCATACGATTTCTCTTGTATGTGGAATTAAAGAAATAAAACAGACGAACATAGGGGAAAGGGAGAAAAAAAGAGAGGGAGGCAAACTATAAGATACTCTTTTAACCACAGAGAACAGACAGGATTGATCGGGGGTGCTGGACTAAATGGGAGACAGGTATTAAGGAGGGTACTTATGGTGAGCACTGGGTATTGTATGTAAGTGATGAATCGCTAACTTCTACTCCTGAAACCAATCTTACACTGTATGCTAACTAACTAAAATTTAGATAAAAACTTAAACAACAAAATAAATAAAAAGAAACTTTTACAACTCAAGGAAAAAAAAAAAAAAACTATCCTCTGAAAACTAAGGAATCTCTTCTCTTCCTTTTGATATTTTATTATCTCCTAAAGGCAGGGTCCTGAACTCAGGCCAGCAATATTAACATTTCATTTTTGCTACACTAGAGTTTATTAGCATTTAAGAACTAAGCTAAGAACTAAACAAATTTAATAATATTATTCTCATTAAAATATATGTTCTAAGTTATAAATAGTTAACTTAAAATGAACTCTAGGAACACAATATATTTGTAATTTTGAGGCCTGCCAATATTATCAAATATGTCCTCAGTCATATTGAAGACAATGCAAAGTTAAATATTTTGCCAACATTTTTGTTAATCTCTTATAGATCTGGATTCATAAAGACTTTCCAAGATGATTTAATCATTTCAAAACATAAAAAGTTCTGCCAATATTTACCAAGGCGGTTTAAAACTGAGCAGTATTGTTTCTGCTTTGTGATTTTGAAAGTCTGATTGCTACAGGGACACATTTTCAGTTAGCTGACTGATACGAAAACTTTTTGAAATATGGTAACATTCCATTTAGACCATGAATTATATCAAATTGCCCCTTTGTAAACCAATAAAATTATTTTTTCAAAACACAAAAACTTCTGGAAAAAGTTAAAATTTTTTGAACTCACATAATCAAATAAATTACTATTTACTCAATATCTATTCAGGAAGAGGGAACAAACACTAATAGCAAAATATGGGAAGAGTAAAATAGAAGACCTTTATTTAAAAGCTAAGATATTATAAAATAAGAAAACTTTAGAAGTTAGCAAGTCAAGATATTTTAGAATTTAGCATGTTCTCCAAATGTCCTCTTATCACTTTCTCACTTTAATATTACCTAATAATTTCATTATTGTTATACTAATATTTCCATTTAGAGCTAATAAGGTATGTAATCACAACCTATTTGTCTCACCCTAGGAAATATCATTATTAAAATCAGATTCAATGTGTTAATTATATTTTTGAGTACGATTTTGCCTGATTATTTTTTATGTACCACTTAAAATCATCTTGTTTATTTAGTGTTGTATATATATATATGCCACACATTGTAAGAAACTGAGAGGAATCCTATCTGAAAAAACTCAAGATAGCATCAAGCCTCCAGAATGTAGTATTGCATTGCTTAGTATGGAAATTTGTTCCATTGGGTTGCCCTAGTTTTCTAAAAACTCTTCCTTAAACTGAACTAAAATCTGTCTCATAGTGGTACCACATGGAAACGATAGATAGATACAAAGTGGGTCGTGTCTACCTTATTTGAAAATTATACTAAGAGTAAAGTGACCAGGAATTCTTGGGATTAAAGTGACTTTTACTTAGAAAGATTTTATTATTAATTATTATGTGGATGTTAATTTTTAATAAGTTCATATTTATTTATATGATCATAGGTGTTTTGGGGGGTTTTTTGGTTTTTGTTTTTTGGGATTTTTTTTTAAGTTTTCTCAGCTCATATGCTTAATCAAGCTAGTGTAGAATTTTTTTTCAGCACGTATTGTCAAGCTTCCCAATTCTGCTTCTCTTTCTTAAAATGGAAATCCTAAAAAAAAAACTTGTCTACCTGAAATTGGGTTGTTTACAATTCTCTGTGATTTCACAAAATTTTCTTGTTTTATCTTCTATTTCTACTGATTCTACAATTCTATATTATATACTCTTGGTATATTCAGCTATAAGGTAATTTCATTTAGAGATGCACTCCTGCCCAACCCTAATCTAACATTGAAGTTTGAGTCTAGGTCAGGAAAGCAGGAAAACCATTAGAAGGAATAAAAATAAAAATAAAAATCATCTAGAGACAAGTAAAGTGAAATTAATAATATCAAAAGATTATATTTGTTTCAACTGTCCTAGCTGAGAACATTGACAGGTCTTAGTAAATACTGTAAAATTGTACTGATAACCGACTTTTAAATGCATCTCATGTTGCTAGAATTCTGTATAGGTTTTAACATATGCTTTAACTTCAAAGCATCAATATGTGTATGTGTACAGTGTATATGCTTTTCCATGGCTAGAAAAAATATGTGCATGTATTTCTTTCTATCCATGAGAAATTTTAACTTTTTCTGGTTAAAATTTCCTAGGTCAATCAATATCCATTCAACCAATTAGCAGACATGGAAACTTAATTTAGTAAGATGACAGATGTTAAGGATAATGTTTTGAGTAAAACTTTTGGTTCTAACACTATTGAGTGAATCAGAACATTCAAAATTGTGTCTACTAAAAATTACATTAATTCCTCTTAGAAAATCCTGATTTTATATTTATGAAGTTAATATTTTCATTGGCTTTTAATAGTTAAGGAGATTTTCAGGAACATAAGGATTCACAAATCTGAAATAAGTTATTTAGTAGTTTTTACCCTAATATTGTATTACTATAATTTCCTGGCCAAATAAACGTAGGAAAAGTATTACTCTTGTTCAGTTAATAGGCTATTAAAGAGCAAAACGTTCTACCACTGTCTCCTTTAGGAAGCCCCAATTTGTGAACTGACAGTGTATATAGTGGGGGAAAAAAAAATGTAAGACATGCTCTCATTATAGAGCTTCACCTCTACTAGGTGATTTTACTTTCTTACCAGTGAAAAGAGAAGCTTTTAGATGTACATTAGGGAGGGGGGAGTTTAAAATTACTAGTATGATGGGGCACCTGGGTGCAATGGCCATAGTCGTCAAACGGTGGAAAGAACCAAGATGCCCTTCAACGGACAAATGGATAAAGAAGATATGGTCGCGGGTGCCTGGGTGGCTCAGTGGGTTAAGCCTCTGCCGTAGGCTCAGGTCGCGATCCCAGCGTCCTGGGATCTAGCCCCATATAAGGCTCTCTTCTCGCTGGGTGGGAAGCCTGCTTCTCCCTCTCCCACTCCCCCTGCTTATATTCCCTCTCTTGCTGTGTCTTTCTCTGTCAAATAAATAAAATCTTTAAAAAATAAAATAAAATAAAATAAAATAAAATTACTAGTATGCAAGATGCTCACATTCTTAACTTCTTGGCTTCTGATTTATTTTTTCCAGGTCTCCTCTCTATGTTCTTTGAATTCCATTTCCTTTTCCTGCATCTAGAATTTAATCATTCTCATCTTTCCTTAGTTTAATTCACGTAATTAAAAACACAAACAAAAAGAAAAATAAAGGAAAGCAAGCATTAAAAACACTTTATCTCTTATTTTTTATTTCCTTTCTTTCATCCTGTCATGATAGGAATTTCCCAAGGGCTTAAGAGTGTACAGGTGATTAATAGTTGTGTGCTTAATGAAAAAATAAGTGCTTTCCCTTAGGTATCTTTTATCTTAGTAACTTCCTATGTATGAGTTTAGAATAAGTTAAGCACACTTATATGATTAAATGTCATATACAGAATAACATCTACAAAATATTGATAAATTTATTATTAAAAATAGTAAAGCAAATTTAATCAAATGGGAACAAAAATTGCTTAAATCTGAACCCTATACTATTTTCTTTTAAGTGATAGGAATATATCAGTATTCAGTTACTCATGTCTCCCTTGCTTCTTGCAACAATTAAGAGTAGAAAAGAATAAGTTAAATTTAAAATATTAGAACATTCATGAAACTTAGAGAAAAATCTCCTGTTGAAATATTGTTTATGTAAGAAAAAAATCACAAAACTGTAGATATTATATAAATTATATTTAAGACATTATACACTTGAGCATGGTATGATATTTCCAAATGCAATCTACTTATTTTTTACAAATGTATCATTACTATAAAATAAAGTAACATATATAAGAAGTCCAGTTTGAGGAGTTTTGCCAGTTTTACATAGCTATCTAAGCACCACCCAAACTGAGATACAAAAATTTCCATCACCCATCACCCTAGAGAGTTTCCTCATGTATTTTCCAGCAAATTCCCTCTCCATACCTCCAAACTGAATACTTTTATTTCTAATGCTATAAAAAGATTTTGGCTGTTCTTAAACTTTATAAGTAAAATTACATAATATATATTTTCTTGTAGGTCTGTTTACTTTCACTCAGCATAAAGTGTTTGAGGTTCAAAAGTGTTGCTATTGCATGTACTGGTAGTTCTACTATAGTAAATAGTTTCACTACTTTTTTTTTAAATTTTTTAATTTTTTAAAATTTCTTTTCAGTGTACCAGAATTCATTGTTTATGTACCACACCCAGTGTTCCATGCAATTTGTGCCCTCCATAATACCCACCACCAGGCTCACCCAACCTCCCACCCCTCGGTTTCACTACTTTTTTGTTATTGCTGAGTACTATTTCATTGTGTAACATGCCACAGTATTTTTTGAATTTGGGAGCTTCTGCTCTCTCTCTCACTCTCAAATAAATAAAAATCTTAAAAAAAAATAAAAGAATAAGTACATCTTTAAAAGGGTAACACATTACCCTTTTTCTTTTCAGTAATTTGAATAATTAACCATTTTCTTTTCAATAATTTATTCTTCCCATATTTTTTTCTCTTCTTCTGGAACTTAAATTACAGAATGTTAAACTGTTTGAAAGTATCCCAAGGATCTCAGACTCTCTGGTTTGCACTTACAACTATTTTTCCCAGTTTTCCATTTACATACTTTTTATTTCCTCTCTTCAAGGTTACTCATCTTTTCTTTAGCTAGGTCTAGTCTGAATTTAAGCCTATCAAATGATTTCTTCCCTTCTGAAATATTTTTCATTTCTTGCATTCCATTCAGTTCATTTTTTGTGTTCACATTTCTGCTGAAAGTTCACATCTCAACACATTCTTCCACTTTTTCAAATATATTATTTGATTATTTACACAGAATTATTTGAGAGCCCCTGTCTGATAATTCCAACATTTAGACCATCTCTAAGACTGTTTCTATTCGCCATTTCCTTTTTTGAACTTGGGTCATATTTTCTTGTTATGGGGGGATGTATCCAATATTAGATTTTCTACTGAAAGTTTTATAAAGAATCATAATGGAGACTTAAGTAAATAATGTTAATATCCAGAAAAGGGCATATCCCTTTCCCGTTATCCCAAAAGAGTGAGTTCAAGTCAATATAATCTATATTTATTCTGGGTCTGAGTTTTGTACAGCCTCAATTTGGTTCAGATTACAACTGTTTTCAAACATTTTGAGGGTAGAGCCTAGAGTAGAGAGAGAGATCTGAACCCTGGGAAGATTCTAAAGATCTTCTTGTTCCACATTTTAACTTCTAGTTTTCAAATATGTGGAAAATCTCATCCTTCTTAATAGCCTCACTACCAGGTTTTTTGTTTTCTGTGAAAGTCTTTGATATCTAGTTCTGCCCTATGTTTTCTGAGCCTGAGTAAATCTCTTCCAGTTCAGTTGCCCCTTTCCTAGCTTCTGTATGACTAAAGTTATAGATGTGCAGAAGTTCTCTTCCCCAACTATTTTATTGAGCTATAATTGACAAATAGGATTATATGAATTTCAGGTATACAACATTCTTTAGTAGCATGTTTCTCCATTTTCTTGCCATCCCCTCAGTAATTTGTAGGTGAAAGCCCAGAGCACCTACAGTTTTCTCATGCTGTCTTACCCTGACTGACCAGAGAGCCTCTTTATAACTGAAGACCTAGGGAGCTCTCAAAGAATTTTTCTCAGTACTCCTGGCTTCTTCACCACACCCACCACCACATAAATGAAGAATAACAAGTAAAGAGTGCACGTAGATGCAATTTCCTCTATTGTAGAATTCTCCAGATTCTATTCTGCCACACCAGCCCACACAGCACTGTTAAAATGTTTGTTAAAATCTTACTAATGTCTCTTCACTCACTTCTCTTGTGGATTGCTCTTCTGAATATTTCTACCAGGGATGGAAATAGTTGTGAGTTTCTTCTCTCCTGAGTAGAACCCCAGGCTTTCTGGAATATATTTGTTTTCACATGAGTGTGTGTGTGTATGTGTGTGTGTGTGTGTGTGTGTGTGTGAGGGAGAGAGAGAGAGAGAGAGAGAGAGAAGTCAATTTTACAAGGAGTTTTGCAAAACCATGATTTTTTAAAGCAATATATCCAGATTATCTTTGGGTTTCAGTGAGGGAGTAACCACCTCATATGACTTCCTCATATTTCTCAAAGCTTATTGATAAAAAAATATTTTATCCAAAAGATATCCATTACTATTAACCAAATAAATAGAACAGAAAAAAATATATAGAGAAATTATATATAGCTCTGCCTTTATTTAGGTGGATACATATACAAAGAGAGATATGTAGAAAAAATTGGAAGATGTTGAAGGAGAGAACTTTATCTTTGACACTTACTCTACTTATCTTCCTGAAGATATTGATACTTTTATCAACACATCTATAAAAATATTGATCTATACATAATTAAAAATGGTATGCTAAGAGTACTAAGATAATAATGGCTAAATATAGAATATCCACAAATGTCTCCTGCATAGGTATATGTTATTTGCATTTATTATATTTAAATCTTACAAAATTATATGAGATACGTGTAACTGTCATTCTGATTTTACAATTGTGAAAACTGAGGTAGTTGGAAAGGCAAGATTTAAACACATCTGATTTTATTTTTTTATTAAGATTTTATTTATTTACTTGACAGAGTGAGAGAGAGCACAAGCAGGCAGAGCAGCAGAGGGAGAGGGAGATGCAGACTCCCACCCTGAGCAGGGAGCCCGATGCTGGGCTCGATGCCAGCACCCTGGGATCATGACCCAAGCTGAAGGCAGACACTTAATGACTGAGCCACCCAGGCACCCCACATGTCTGATTTTATTACTGAGCTTTCCCTTAAGTTGAATGTGGCACTGCCTTCAACTCTGCAAATAATTCTTTAAGACATGATAAAAATAATTTAAGATAGATATATTTTAGGGACGCCTGGGTGGCTCAGTTGGTTAAGCGGCTGTCTTCAGGTTGGGGCATGGTCCCAGGGTTCTGGGATTGAGTCCTGCATTGGGCTCCCTGCTCAGTGGGGAGCCTGCTTCTCCCTCTGCCTGCTCTGCCTACTGCTCTCCCGGCTTATACTCTCTGAAAAATAAATAAATAAAACCTTAAAAAAAAGATACATATACTTTATAGAATAATAACAAAGTAACTTGTCTAAATCTAATATAGCCATGAACAAAATTGCTCTTAGTAATTTTTTTTTGAAAATCATACATTAGATTAAGTTAATTAAGCATGGTCATTGTCATACAACATAATTTTTAGTAAACCCATTATATTAAATGATAATACATGTATGTCTACCCTGTCCTACATTCCCAAAGGTTTATTTTCTACATCAAAGAGTTATATTGAGCCACTAAAGTGTATTTCTCTTACCAGAACACTGACCTCATTGTCAATTAATAAGATCAGTTAAAATCTTTTTACGTTTTAAACAAGGTTGTATTTTTTAAACATTCATGCAAAGAATAGAACTTCTGGTTAACTATCTTAGTCATCATGTGAGTTAAACCTCAGCTACGACCTAAGTCAATTGCCTTTTATAATGTTCTATTATATGTATGTAAGCATATTATACCCAAAGTAACAGCTAGATTTGAAGGAAAATAATAACTTCAATGATAAAGTCTTATGAGATGGCCATGGGGAGAAAAATACATTAATCAGATATATTCCATTTTTAATTTTTTTTAATTTAAAAAATTTTTAATTAACATATAATGTATTATTAGCCCCAGGGGTACAGGTCTGTGAATCACCAGGTTACACACAGAAATATTCCAATTTTAATAATATACTATGCTATAGTCCAAATTTGTGTTTTCTCTTTTTTACCAGTTTACTTAGGTCAGTATTTCTCAAACTTTTGCAGTTGAGGTCAACATAATGTTCTTCAACATAGAACTGGAGCTCAATGCCATTGTAGGCAAATTTTGGTAAAAGAACAGTTCCTAACTAAAATGGATAAAATACATTCTGTTAATATGATAATATTAATGAAACTAATAATTTCATATGTTTGGGAGAGATTATAAGATTTACCCAGTAAACTCTAAAGGATCTTTTTGAGACTTGGTAATTGACACAGTGAACTTCTAGTTTAGATACTTTATCCAGGTTCTTTTCTATATAATTATTTCTCTATAATTATTTAAAGTTCAAAACTCACAGCTACAGTTTGGGGAATAGCAGCAAGTGCTTGGTGTCTTCATTGTATGAATCTGAATATTTGGCATGGACTCAGAAAATAAGGAAATATTTATCCCTGAAAATGTTTAGCAATCTTATGTAATATGTTAACATGATATATGTATCAGAATTAGTTTTTATTTTTGAGTATTTCAATTAGTCTTTGTTTATGTTAAATAGTGAAAAGAGTGTCATAATTCCTATGGCATATTTAGGTCTTTTTAAAAAAAAAATACACCCAATAAGGCATCACTACTGTATAGAAGTAATGAGAGAAGAAAGGAATAATGAGTCAAGCTTTTCGTTTTCAAATTATTCATATCAGAGATTTTGCTTTAAATAATTGAATTTTTATTATCAATGTTAAAAGTAATGATTTTTACCTGGGAAATTATCTGGTTCTCACTACACAAGATATTAAATATATTCCTATTCAGGCAATGTAGCAGATCACATGAAATAACTGATACTGATTTTTTTGTGTGTATTATCAATGCCACCAATAAATATTTTGTGTCTTCTCTTAGTACCAAAATGCATGGGAGAATTTTTCCTTGGTAGTCAGGGTACTGAGTTGATACTTTGGATATAACTCTACTATTAAATAATTTTTGCGTAAACTCGGTTTTTTTGGTCTTTGACAAAACTGAGCCATATTAGTAGGTTTAATGATGCTTCTTTAGCTTTGGGCTCTTGCCTGCCTTTCATGACAAAAATTTATCAGTTTGTACTGGAAACATTTCATGACTATTCAATAAACATGCACAAAAACCAATAACTTTAACAACAACCTCTGTACTTTGTTCTAAACTGTATGAAAACTTAATTGTATAACATACAGATAAACAGGAAAGAAACTGTGAATACATAGCTGGTCTAATACATATAATTTAAAGATATACTTTATTTGTTCTTTTTATAATTTTTGAGTTACTTTTGCAGAAATATTTTTTCACATATTTCCTTATCTCAAAACATGAAAATTTACATTTTGTATATCCTGAGTTCAGTTTACTATTTACCTCCATATTTGTCCATGTAACATTTTGAAAATATGACTTTTAATATTACCATTTCAGCATATTTTACATTTTAATGAATAATTTTAAAGTGATCTATTTATTTAGTGGATTGGAACTATAACACAATATTTTTAAAAGGTCACAGATTTAAGAAATATAAATAATGGTAATGATAAATAACATCAAATTAAAGAGTCTTTTAATTGAAATGCTAACCAGGACAAAAATAACCACTATATAATTTGTATTGGCTGATAAAATTTCTAAAAATTCATACTAAGCATGTTGTAGAATTTCTATGAAAATCGATCATTTATTAGTGTTTCAAATTTGTGCAACAAATACAAAAAGGTAGTATTGTTTTTTCCTAACTGATATATATGTAAGTCAAGGGTCCATCAGTAAACTAGGATAACACATGCTTATTCTTGTTATCTTAACAGCAAATTATTACTGAGAATCACATACACATTTAATACTTTCCTCAAGTCGCTAAATTCTCTCTACAACTTAATAAAATCTGCCATTAACTAATTCATTGTGATTTATTTCTAATTTCTATTGTAATTATTATAAGCAATTTTGTTTAATATTTTCAAAATTGCTCGGTCATTTATACCATGTTACTCTCCTTCATGGTTTAGTTGTATTAAATCCAAGAGTCTATCAGGGAGTCAATTCACCCATACTGCCAGAAGTAAATTGGCGATACACAAGTTTTTGTCACCAGGTTAAAAGTTAAAATGTGTATCTTATTACACTAAAATATTTCAGATAAACAGAATACAAAATTTTAATATAGTTCATATTTTAGAAAAATTGTATATGTTATGGAATGATCTAGATATACTGGAAAAGTGTAACACTAAAATACATAATTATGCTTCAATGAAAGCTCTCTAGTGTACATTTTACACAAAGTTTACACTTCGGTTTTATTTTTTAAGATTACTCTCTCATATACAATGGTGTGGGAGTAGATATTTGTGTAATGGTAGACATTAAGCAACAAATATTCCAGGAACAAACTAGCTTTTCCTAAAATTCAGTTCAGTAATTGTACTGAATGAGTAACTCCAGCAAAGCTGTGTTAAGGACGTTCCCTACTCTCGTGGCTTTTTTTTTTTTTTTTAAAGTTTATTCATTTATTTGAGAAAGAGAGCACACGTGTGAGCGGGAGTAGGGGCAGAAGGAGAGGAAAACAAGCAGACTCCCAGCTAAGCAGGAGTCCAACATAACACGGGGTTCCAACCCAGGACCCTAAGATCATGACCTGAGCTGAAATCAAGTCAGATGCTTAACTGACTGGACCACCCAGGTGCCCCTACTCTTGTGGTTTTTACGGTATTGTACTTTCTAAGGCATCCAGTCAACCTGTTTCATTTCTAAGGAAAGGTACTTAATACATCATAATGAGTTTGGTTTCCATAAACGAATTTGGCCTAAGAAAAGTAAAGCAAAGTTCTTCCTATAGCCATGCCACATAAATGAAATATCAAAGCCAATAAAGGAGGGGGTATTTTAAAATGCTGAAATCTAGTATACAAGCTAAAATGTGGGCTGAATTTTTCACAGAGGAAGAATAAGCAATTCTAAAATTTGTATGGAACCAAAAAATACCCCAAATAGCCAGAGGAATGTTGAAAAAGAAAATCAAAGTGAGAGGCCTCACAATCCCAGACTTTAAGTTGTATTACAAACCTATAATCACCAAAACAGTATGGCACTGGTACAAAAACAGGCACACAGATCAATAGAACAGGATAGAGAACCCAGAAATGGACCCACAACTGTATGGCCAACTACTCTTCAACAAAGCAGGAAGGAATATCCAATGGAAAAAAAGGCAGACTTTTCAAAAAATGGTATTGGGAAAACTGCACAGTGACATGCAGAATGAAACTGGACCACTTCCTTAATCCATACACAAAAATAAATTCAGAATGGATGAGAGACAAGTGTAAGACAGGAAATGATCAAAATCCTAGGGGAGAACACAGAATACTCTCTGACATTGGCCGCAGTAATTTCTTACAAGATGCGTCTCCACAGGTAAAGGAAACAGAAGTAAAATATTCATATACCACACACACACACAGAAGTAAAATATTCATATACCACACACACACACACACACACACACACACACACATATTACTCAGCCATCAAAAAGGATGAAATATTACCATTTGTAACAATGTAGATGGAACTAGAAGGTGTTATGCTAAGCGAAATAAGTCAGAGAAAGAAAAATACTTATGATTTCATTTGTATGTGGAATTTAAGAAACAAAACAGAAGAGCATAGGGGACGGGAAGGAAAAATCAAATAAGATAAAAACAGAGAGGGAGACAAAGCATAGGAAACTCTATAGTTAAGACAATAAACCAAAGAATGCTGGAGAGGAGGTGGGTGAGGGATGGACTAAATGGGTGGTAGGTATTAGGGAGGACACTTGTTGGGATGAGCACTGGATATTATATATAAGTAATGAAATTCTACTCCTGGAACCAATGCTACACTATATATTAAATAACTTGAATTTAATTTTTTTTTAAATATGGCCTGAAAGACCCTTGCTTTTCTAGAATTCTATTGTAAAGTTAATAAAGTAAATATATCTGGGACGCCTGGGTGGCTCAGTGGGTTAAGGCCTCTGCCTTCAGCTCAGGTCATGATCCCAGGATCCTGGGATCGAGCCCCGCATCGGGCTCTCTGCTCAGTGGGAAGTCTGCTTCCTCCTATCTCTCTCTGCCTGCCTCTCTGCCTACTTGTGATCTCTGTCTGTCAAATAAATAAATAAAATCTTTAAAAAAAAAAGTAAAGTAAATATATCCATGGAGACACAAAAGGAACCCAGGATCCTATTATTTTCTATGATTCAATAATCCCATGCACTTGAAAACTGAGACATAATTGTAAATTTCACCTGTTATCATTATTTTGTTAGCAACCTAGTTTATAGTTTGTATGTTTAGCATAGAATACAGAAACATTTTTTTTTACTCTAAGCAACACAGAAAAGCAGATATTTTTATGCCCATTCTAGAAATATGTAAACTAAAGTATGGATTGTTGGTTTAGCTCCCTCTACAAATAAATCAGTTAAATACCAAAAAAAATCAGTAGTGGTTAATGATACTTGAGATATACTTACCACAACAATTGAGCTAAAATGTAACTGACATTTTATCATTGTGTTTGGTTGAAGATCATGGACTGCATCTAATAATTCTGCCCTTTCTTTACATGGTGAATGTACAGCAAGCAAAATCATAGTTATAATTATGAAAGGGACAATATCTTTAGGTAATGTCAGCCCATCCCACTACCAACAAAAGAGAAATAGAGCAACAATTCTCTCTTTTACTTTCTACTTTAACCAGATTCTCTTTGCATGATTTAGCATCACTAAACACCTGTTTTTAAACTGTAGATCTCCCCATTTGTCCTCAAAGTTCAAATACAACTTTGTTCCTGTTTCTAATTTAACTCATTTTTTGACATATTTTTTCTGCTCTGTCAGGAGGTTGCCTTGACCCTTTTTTCTTTCTGTTTTGTTCAATTAGCTCAAAGCAGTCAATTTTTCAGTCATTCTTCCTATTCTATAAGTGACTCAGCGGACGATACTTGGATTAAGAATGTTCATGTCTTTTATAATGGTGATTTATCCTACTGTATAGTATCAGTATAAGGATATGAGTGTTGTCATCCATTTAAAGCTTCTTTGAAATATTTCTTTCTACTGCAATTGATGTTTCTCAGAAAGTATATTGTGGATCTTTAAGGGAATTAGAACATTTGAAGTAGCAATGGCTTTTCTTGTTGTAAAAGGCGATGATCCAGTATTGCCTACATAAAATGTTCAAGAATTAAGTTTCTGTACAATTTCTACTATTCATTCTTTTATTTTTATACTGAAAGAGAATCTTCTTGTTATTGCTACCAAACAAGGGGAGAACAATAAAATGACTTGCCAAGTTGACAAAGCTATCTCAGCATTCAGTTTGTGAGTTGGCTCCATTGTCAGAGAATTGCAGCAGGGAAGGCAGACAGGCTGAAATCATAACAGAATTAAAAAACATGTTGTTGCTTGAAGCACTGTGATGTTAATTTACTACTCAATAAATACAACAAGTATCCACTGAGGCTTGCAAGCCTAGAGAGAGAAGCAACATGAAGGTACCTATGTGAACAGTTGCTTAGCTAATTATGAACAATGGCTGATTAGAGATGTGCAGGGTGATTCTTCTACCAAAGTTTTATTCCCCACACTTGTACCTCTGAGTCCAAATGTTGTTAGTGTTATAAAAACCCAATGATTTACAAGATAACTTCTGAATGTATAATACCTTCAAAATATGATTAGTGCCTATTAAAATGATAAATAAATTACAATTTGACATATGGGACTTTAATAAGCTGGGCTCTCAAAGGATTTCTGATAGTCTGCTGTTTGTAGCTATGGATGGCATAAATCTCATGACACACTTCTTAAAATTCTCCAGTGACTTCCTATTGCAATCAGAATAAATATAGCAACTTCCATTCTGTTCAGCAAGGTACTATATGTTCTGACTGATGCCTAAATCTCTGATCTCTTTTCTTTCCTCTCTCCCCCTCAGTCATTACACTTCATTCCCATTGGCTGTTATTGCATCCCTTAAACATGCTCAGGTCTTTTACACAGTGATTTCTTCATCATGGATTGTTCTTCTACTAGATTTTCCCAAACTTGGCTTCTGCTTCTTCTGGGTCTCCAGAGAAGCCTTCTCTGATCACCATGGCTAAAGTAACTCCTTCATGTATCTCTTTCCTCAAGTTATTCTTTATTACATTGCCCAGTTCTTTTATTTTGTAGTGTCTATCAGTATCTAAAACTTCATTTGTTAATATTTTTATTTTCTGTATTCCCTTCACTAGAATATAAAGCTCTAAAACCTAGGACTCTATCTTGTTACATAGTAGGCACACAAAAATATTTGTTAACACTTAATGAAAAACAAAGATACTACTAATTAATGTATTCATTTATGAAATTATGAAAATGTCCACTATTAAGACTATTATTGGGGTGCTTTGGTGGTTCAGTCATTAAGGATCTGCCTTTGGCTCAGGTCATGATCTCAGGGTCCTGGGAGCAAGCCCCACGTTGGAGCTTGCTGCTCAGTGGGGAGCCCACTTCTCCCTCTCCCTCTGCCATTCCCCTGCTTGTGCTCTCTTACACTCTCTCACAAATAAATAAATGAAATCTTAAAAAATTATATTATTAAGGTGGAGAGTAGGAGCACAGATAAGAATGCCACCATAAATTTCCTGAATGTACTTCTAACTTCTTATTTATTCTACCAGATAATATATTTATACTATATTTAACATTACATAGTTACATAACGATATTATATAATTATATATTATATATTATATATTATATAATTACATATATACATATATATGATATATTTATATTACATATTATAATATGTTTACTTTTTTCTGATTCATTATAATATATTTACTTCTTATTTACCCTACCAGATATATTTAAAACACTAGTATAATTATTTTAATTCTCAAATGTATTTTTGTGTTTCTTTTCTTAAGTTGTGTTTTAAGTAACAAAATGAAATATGGTTTTGTTTGAAAATTTTTGCAAGAGCTAGGCATTTCATCTCTCAAAAAGGAAATGTGTTTGAATTTGAAATAAGTGCTTTTTATGGTATTTAAAAGACACACACACACCCTAGAATATGGGCTCCTTAAGGGCAATAATAACAAATACCAATGCATCTGCTGAGCAATGTGATAGGCACTCACTATTTCACATTCTTTGCAGATATAAATTGAATTAATCATCACAAGTAGTTATGAGGTCAGTGTTTTATTTCCTACTTCACAGGCTATAGAACTGAGACATGTTTAGTAACACATTTATAGATGTAGTGTTAGAACTGGAATCAGAAGTTACACAGGCTTGCCTCAGAGGGTAAAAACCTGATTTGAGAATTAAAAAAAGAGAGAGAGAGAGAGAGAAAGCATTCCCCATTTCTCTTCAAGGAGCAAAATCCTAAAAATAAAAACAACAAACAGTTTATAGGCACTTAAATCCTAAAATCTCTGCTATCTGTTTTATTCAAAACGCATAGAGTAACGTTTGCAATTAAGTAAAAAGCAAAACAGCTTCCTTTTGAAAAGCAGAATTTAAACTTAGTATAAGCATACCCAAACCCTCTTCTATTGATGGAATATTTGGCAAGCAGATAAGACAGCTTTTCCTTTCTATAAGCCTTTTCGGTTTTTTCCACTTGTTGCACTGAGATGTTTATTTGGATAAAACTGCTAAATTGGATTCCTACATAAACAAACAACAAATGGGTATCTATAATTGATAAAGCATTGATGGGTAATGCAGTTTTTGCCACCTCTAAATAATTCATCAGTTTTAGAGAAATATTATATTCTCAAATGCATATTTCCTCTGAATATTTTCCCTGCCATGGGACTGCAAATTAAGCTTATCAACATAATTTACTCTTCATGTAATGGTAAAAGATTTTATTTTACAGCATGTATTTCTTAATCCATAATTTACCTGGCCACATAACCATATAAAACATGGTGTATGTGTGTGTGTCCTTCCTGTTTCCATAGAGCTGTGAAAGCCATGATACAGACATTAGTGGATAGGAATGTAACAAGCAATTCCTTTTCTCCTATAATTCACTAAGCCCTATGTCTACTAAATTTATTCAAATTTATTTAATAGAAGTATCTCATTCATCTCTCAAAATTATTCCTTCCATTTTCCCTAAGAAGCTGCCTAAAGAGAAGACCTTACTCCATGTTAATTTCTTTAAATTAAGCATAAATGCTCATCTATTAAATGAATAGTGATGACACCACTTCTGTTAAAAAAATTAACAGAATGAAAACAAATTACAGAAAAATATATAAATATTTGAACATCAAGAACATCAAGAAAGGAGAATATAAAAGTACATAATTTGGGTAGTAATAGTAATACAGGTAGACTAACCTAAATCAGATACATTTTCTTTTCCTTATTTATTATTCTTTATATTTATATTCCTACATCTCCTGCTAGAGGTATATTTAACGTCATGTGTACACAGATGTATTCTATAGATCATATGTCCATTAGGGCAAGCTGATTAAGTTTGAAAATATGAGCCTTGGCTTGCCTTACCTGCAAAATTCAGTCAAATAACTGATTTTTCTGTTCAGCCTTAGGTGGGAATAGAGGGAGACAGGTAGGGAGGCAATAAAGTCCAAGAACTGAGGTTTCTTCTGGCTCAGTTGGTAACCATGTCTGAATACCAGCTACTACAAAAATCTCTGCACTGATCCCAACAACAATGGATTTCTGCTCTGGTCCCAATTTAACAAATCTGACAAATCAAGGTAAAAATAGTAACATGGAATTAAGACAATTAATGATTTTTAAAATTGTTTAATTATTTTGAGGAAAAATAATTATCTTAGTCTTCCTTAGGCTTGTTTCTTAGATGTAGAGCTTGAGCCAGGGCTTCTAGCACGTGATTTATTCAGAGAATGTGCTTCAGCAAAGCCTTTAAGAGAATAAGGGAAGCAATATAATGAAGGCAAAAGAGCTGAGCAAGTTTGTGGACCTAGAGAAATCCCATTCTTGTTCTGAGCCGAGGAAGGGAGTAACTTTTGAGCAAAAATCACACCCAAGAAGGGTCCTATGTCTCTACTCTAAGGGCCATTCCACTGCTGGAAGGCAAAATGATTCAGGCAAGGCAGCTTCCTTTAAGTCCAGTCTCCCTGACCAGCACCATAAGCATCACAAGGAACTTGTGAGAAATGCAAATTATGAACTCCAGATCTGGGAGTGGAATGGGATTTAGCAATCAGTGTTTTAGCATCCCTTGTAGAATATTCTGATACTCCCTAGAGGTTGATAACCTTTGGTTTGAAGCAATTCCTTAGATAATTTTTCAGAGAAAGAGAAGTTATTTTGAACCAGTAGCAGTAAACTCACAGCATCTATGGAATGGATTTTCTGGTCTTGTGAAAAGGATCTGCATGAGGCAACTAAGAGCATCCACTTTCTTCATACTATCACCTAATCTTTTTTTTTTTTTTTTTTTTTTTTAAACAGACAAAGACTATTTGGGGAAGTGAGAATGAAGGCAAGAAAATAGAGCTTTACAGAGTAAGACCTATATCATCACTATATCATCAATAAGAATTATATCAACTATATGTTTGACATTGATATCAGCCACCATTATTTATTATACTCTTGTCTTTCAAAAAAAAATTCAGACACTTAAATTTTGAATCAGCCATTGGAGGAAAAACATACAGCATTCAATGATTACAGTGAAACATTTTGAAATTGAGAAGGAATAAATAATTAAAAACCAATTTTAGAGATAGCTAAAGATCAACTGAAAGGCAGTCTCCAGGCAAAACTAAGCTTTATACACACATACCCACAAAAAGGCCTCGTAAAATTGTAACAATTTATGACCTTATATAATGGGCTTGAAGAACATAACTGTTAAACATGCTAATATTCTTCTTGAAACCAATACATAATTTGTTTTTTGTACTAGCTGAAGGAAGAAAAGAAAGACAGAGAGAGAAGAAACGAGTTTATTTTTCATTAAACTAATTATTTTGTCCTCTTCTATGTATATCTTCCACCTGATCAGAGAAACCTCTGGTGTTTCATCATTATTTGTTATGAGCTCAAGGGAAAGGGGAAGAAAGTAGCAGAGATTTTACTTACAGTCCCTAAACAATATCCTTGCCCCAAACTCAATATATACCAATACAAACATACACATATATATATATGGATCTGTGCACACGAGAAGGTGTAATTAGCCATTGTAAATCCCCAGATAGAATGTCTGACTTCCCTTAATAATCAAAGTAATTGCCTAAATTCTCAAGTAAAAGGTAATAAACAAACATAAACTATTTCATAAACCCATGGGAATTTTTACTTACCTTTTTTTGTTGTTGTTGTTACCTCCCACTCCCATTGGTAATGATAACCAATATACAGGTAAATCAGTACTATTCTACGGCTGAGAGTACAGGCAAGAGGTGAAAATCCTACTTGATCCATGCTTGCTTGTTACTGTGGTAACAATATTATTATATGTTTAACAACAGGCATTTGGGACTATTTGTCACGACAGCTTGCTAGTTTTATAGAAATTATCACGTCATCTTAGAAAATCACCTTGGGCTGGGAATTCTAAACAAGCCAAGGAGCTGACTTGTCCTCTCACCAGCAGATCCCTGGCCACTCAATCCATTTCCTGGCTTCATTCTGGCATAGACAAGCCAGTTGACCAAAAAGAAGCCCTATGCAGGAAAGGATAAGACACACTTTGAGTATCTGCTAGTGCCACTGTATGCTGGGCCCCATCTTTGATCGCAAGTATATTATGATTGAAAAGCATTCTTAAAGCAATCAATATCTTTCTTTTTAGGTGGCAGTCGTTTGAGATTGTTACTGCTGCATTTTGTCAAACCACAGAGGGTGGGGAACCTAGCTTGCAGGAAAGAAAAAGCATGTAAAATAGTAAGAGCTAGGCCTACTGAATTAGCAAATAGACTAAATAAGACACCTATTCTAGGATAAAAGAGGTCGCCCATATAAACCATAATAATAAAAATAATGTTTGTCTGCCCTTGACTTCTGTATAGATATTTCTCCTCAAGAACATATAGAAGGTACAGACAGCTTTTTCCCTAACTCATTATCTATAATCTGGTCATTTCATTCTTAATCTCTTAACCTCAGTTATTCTACTTAAAATCACCACAAAGAAAAGGATATGAAAGACTCAAATGAGCAAATGTAACAAATTACTCAGTAATTCTTACCATCTTGATTTTCTGGAGATTCCCTTCAGAGACAAAACAAATGATAGATTAGATTTCTCTCTTCCTACTTTATTACTTTGGAAAAGTATTCATGTCCAAGTGCAGTAAGAAATGCCATAGAGGCCTTTAGACTAAAGAATGTAGTTGAGCCTGTATATTCAATAATAACAAAATAATATCAATCTTCTCTTTTTTGAGTGAGTAGTTTGCAATCTGGGGACACTAAGAACTAAATCATTCCCAAGCGAGACCTTCATCTTTATCAGGACATGTACTCACAATTTGTCAACTGAACTAGAAAAGACCCCAAATCCTTTTCAAATGCTAAAATTGGATGAATCTATATCTTCTTGAAGAAACAGCAGATTGTCTGTGTCTTAGAACAAGATAGGTTTCCATCTCTTTATATGCAATTAACTGTCAGTTACCAATCATAATGGGGAAGTAGGGAAGAGATAGGATAAATCTAAACATAGATTAATCAAAAAGACTGTTGCTGAAGAATAATAGTTATTTTGTTTCTGTTATTTTAGTTTTTTAGCATTTATTTTCCAATTCGTGGTTTACTTAGACCGATATTAAAATGAACTTATATATTCTGAACACATTTTAATAGGTAACCAGAAATATTCTAAGTGGAATAGATAACATAGCCTGGTATTTAAGTAGGTGAGCGAAATTCAATAGTTGGTATTTCTCAGAGTAAATTCCATGAAGTATGCACATTTAAATCACTTTGCGGAGCTTAATAAAAATGCAATCTCAAGGGCAATATCCCATAAATTCCTACTCCCATCTCTGAAACTATAGATCAGGAATTTTTATTTTAATACACTACTCTGCTGATTCTTAAAGATACTAAACTCTGGCAAGCTATATGCTCCCATAATGCAGAATCAGTATCATTTACTTCTAAAACCTAGATTGTATCATTGTTAGTCTAATAGTTAACAAGTTTTAGAATCATAGTCTAAACATGTTTCAACTAAATTCATTAATTTCCTCATCATTACAATTATAGTTTGTCTACCACATGCTAGACGCAGTGAAACACTAGAAATAAAACAGTGAGAAAGATAAGGTCACTGTCTTCCTGGAGCTTACATTCTACTAAAATAACTTATATATTAATCAAATAAATATAATATCACAACATGAATAGAAGTTTATAAGGACACTTATACTGTAAGGAAGTATAACAAATGGTATGACTTGACCTTGTCAGAGAGGTCAGGGTAATCTTTCCTAGGAAAGTGATAATCAAACTTAAATAGGAAGGATGCATAATGACTAAACGGATAAAAACTACGTGCAGAGAAATTAGGTTAGGCAAAGTTTAGATTATACAATGGCCATGAGCTAGTAGAGAGCATGGAATTCTTATGACAGAAAAAAAGGCCACTATAGTTTGTAGAGAGAGCAAAGGGAACTTCGTAATTAATTAAATTGGAGATGTTGGTAGAAGCCAGAATATGCTCACCCTTTTTTATTCCATGTTATAAAGTTGAGTTTGTATTCTAAACGTGATTGTCATCTATTGGGATATGACATAACCAGATTGTTTTACAAAAACTATTTATAGATGCAAAATAAAAAAAAGCTTAGAAGAGAGATTTTTTAAAAAATTAAAGTTTGTTTTTGCTGTGCCACAAAACACGAGGAAACTAAATGGCTTAAAACTTTCATCATTTATTTAGCTCACTATTCCGTGGCTCAGCAATTTACACTGGACTCAGCTGCACTTGCTTCGGCATGTGCAGTCACCTGTCAGTCAGCTAGGTGTTTGTATTTCAAGAGGTAGCTGTCTGTTCGCTGCTGCAACAGACATGATGGGGCTGTATGTCCTTCATCCTCCAACAGGCTAGCTAAGGCTTTGTCATATGGTGCCAATGGAGGCAGCAGTCTCAGGAAAATAAAGATAAGACAAGCCTTTTTATATAAGTGTTTTTCAAATCCATCTTTATTTATATTTGTTAACATCCTAGTAACCAAATTAAATCACATGCCAGAACCCGGGGTGAGAATGGGAGAACACAGAAAATTACATGGGAAAGGGGTGTCAATTAAAAAAAAAATAGTGTGGCCATGTTTCTAATCTACCACAGTAGGATATAGTAAACAAGGGTTGATTGCTAAAGATTGTTAAATGACTTGTAATGAGGAGTGCCCAATGGTTTTCTTCCTAGACTAGAGAGATACTTAGAAGAAAAAGTAGACAGAATTTGATGATTGGATAGAGGGAGTAAGAGTGAACGACTGCTTAAAAACAGCCTACATTTATCTGTTGTACAAGTAGAGATAAGATTATGCCACTCAATGAGATGGAAAGATCTACTATACCATGTTTGTGATTGTAAATGCATGTTGAAATGAATTGGCTTTGAAACTTCTAAGATGACTTGTTAAATAGGCTGCTGGAGCTCATTAAATAGGGGTCTGGAGCTCTTATTAAAGATCAGGCTTTTGACAAAAATTCTGTGATCCATCAGTAGATAGTGTGTAATTGAAGCTTTGTATGTTCTTGCCCTAAATTGATAAAATTGATTAAGAAAATAAGAATGCCTGGGCTTCAATCCTGAGAAAATCTTATGACAAGTAAGAAAATAAATGTGAAATAAAGATCAAGAAGCATTCACAAAGAAAGGAGGCAATCCAGAGACTATTTTGTCTTGGGAACCTCCTGAATAGAATATTCCAGAAGGAGAAATGACCAACATCCTGAAAACTGAAGAGAGCAAAGTAACGATAAATGAAAATTTCCTATTGGATTTAAGACTTGGAATTTCCTGGTGACTTCAGTGCAAGCTACTTTGGGTGAATTTACGAAGTTAAATTGGAGAGCTCTGAAGAGTATGGAGGTAAAGAAAGAGACACAGTAACTTCCAGGAAAATTCCGCATACGCGCACACACGCACATGCACGCACACACGTGCATACATATTGGGTTTTATGGTTTTATAGGACCACGATGATAAGAAGAAATGTTTAGTGATACAATGAGAATGGATTGAGAGTGATAAAGGAAAGAAAAAAAAGAAAAGGGAGGGGCACCTGGGTGGCTCAGTGGATTAAGCCTCTGCCTTTGGCTCAGGTCATAATCTGAGGGTCCTGGGATTAAGCCCCTAATCTGGCTCTCTGCTCAGCAGGGATCCTGCTTCCCACCACCCCCCACCCCCCGCTTGCCTCTCTACACACTTGTGATATCTGTCTGTCAAATAAATAAATAAAATCTTTAAAAAAAGGGGGGGAGCTAGAATTAACCCTAGATGCTTGAGGAGTCTGGAAAGCAGTAATTGCTCTCTTGTTTCTGTATGTAAGAAAACAAATGAGGTAATTGTAGGAAAAATTTTCCTTCTCAGCTTGTAGAAGTTACACAAATGACCTGTTTCTGAGTCTACCTACATTCCGAAAGATTTTTTTTCTCTGGATTTTTCAGTTCTTTATCTTTTTATCCTTATTCCTTGTTTCTGTGTTTCATTCTCTCTCATCATCCCCTATATAAACCATACCTCTGTTTATTTAAAGATAGCAAAGTGCTTTGAATTCTCAGAAGTGATATGCCATGTAAATGGGAACAATAGCAAAAAAATGTGTTTCTCCCTGGGAGCCCCAGTTGTAATATAAGGCAGCAGGTTTTTATAATGATCTACAAAAGTCTCTCTTAAATAACATTAGGCGTTTAATGAAAAGCCACAAGAGCTTGGTAACAGGCAAGATTTCAGCTGATTGTCTATACTTAATGCATTATACCCATATATAGAGAAAGAAAAGTGGGAAAAGAAAATTAACTGTTGTGTTTACTTCAGATTTTCCATTCTCTAAAAGGTAAAGACACATTAGCAGGTTTTGTTTTTATTTTAGAAGGGAGCCACATCATCTGTTCTGATCTTATTTGGAGCAGAAATTTAAGTGTATCTCAAACTAGGAAAGACCTAGGATAAATAATCCTTAGGGTTTCAAGAGATGTATTCCCAAGTATCCTAGAGTCAAATGATAAGCTGATGATTATGGTAACCCCAAATAATTCCCTATGGGGGTACTATCAGGGAAAATTACATTTGTTGGGCACAAGAGTTTTAAAATATACTCATAAGAAGAATTTTTTCTTGGTGCACCTGGGTGGCTCAGTGGGTTAAGCTGCTGCCTTTGGCTCAGGGCATGATCTCAGGGTCCTGGGATCGAGTCCCACATCAGGCTCTCTGCTCAGCAGGGAGCCTGCTTCTCTCTCTCTCTGCCTGCCTCTCTACCTACTTGTGACCTGTCTCTGTCAAATAAATAAATAAAATCTTTAAAAAAAAGAATTCTTTCTTTTTCATTAAAACACAGAAGCATTAAGGCTAGTGTGCAACATTATATTCATTTTCTTTAAGATTTTATTTATTTATATATTTGAGACACAGAGAGAGAATACAAGTGGGGAGGAGGATCAGAGGGAGAAGGAGAAGCAGACTCCCACTGAGCAGGGAGCCCAGTGTGGGGCTCAATCCCAGGACTCTGTGATCTTGACCTGAGCCAAAGGCAGACATTTAACTGACTGAAACACCTAGATACCCCCTATTCATATTGTTATAAGTGCATCAGTGATTATCACTAGAGGAATATTTAAGAATGTCACAGTTGGTGAAGGTATACTCAGTTTGGTGCTGCTCACACCCATGGTGGTGTTAAACATACTAAAATGGAAAGGATAGCCCTCCACAGCATAATAACCCAACTTAAATTTCAATAATGCCAAGATTGAGAAGCCATGGCTATTAATTTACAGACAACCCAGTCAGCCAAATAACCCATAATTTGTCAGACTTCTCTAGAATAAAAAGATTATTAGAATGATATAAGAACATGAATTTGATTATAAAATCAGGTCCTAACACATGACTTATCCTGTTATCTCTAAAGACTAAAACTGAGGTGGAACTTAGTTGTCACAATTTGGGAAAATAATTAATTATAGGGTACTGATCTGAGAGTATTAGAGCCCAATGGGAACTTAGAAGTCATATAATATAACCTGTGCATTTTACAGATAAGGAATGTTAGAAGTAAAAATTTAAATATGTAATATCATGGCATTAAGAAGCAGTAGAGCTAGTTTAAACAGTATGCCTCCTATTTGTCCAGCTCTCTCTTCAGCATGCCAAGCATTACAATCATATCCTTTTCTAGAAAGATGTGTTAAATTATTTTTAAATTAAAAGGATACTAAAGTAAGAAGAATAAAAAAGAAAAAATAGAGAACATTGCCATCTGACTTTGGAAAGTTACTTAACATCTCTAATACTTAATGGTCTCACCTGAAAATGAGTATGAGAATATCTTGTTGAGAGAATTAAAAAATAAAAAACGAAAACAACAACAAAAAAACCTCCTGCCATATGAGGTTCAGACTATAGGTAACAACATTATTTGCTTAGATCCTGTACAGGCTTGGAATATATAACTTTGACATTATCTTAACTGCACAACTGCCATTGTGAATCTCAAAAGGCTCATTTATGCACACAGCCTACATTTAAATACCAGGATTCACAGCCATTTTGTTATGACTCCAGGCATGTGAATTAACCTCTGACATATCAATAAAAACATAAGTGTTTAATACTGACATGAACAGTGAATATTACATAGACTAACTTGGAGCCATAAACACTGCCTACTGGGACAGTAATCAAATAAATTTAAGAAATTAAAAATAACCTGCAAGAGGAAATTAATGTAATAGTGAATATAGTGATAATTCTAAATGTAATACATTACTCTCAGAATAGGAAATAGACCAAAGTTAGTAGGTAAAGAATTGGTGGAAAAATGTAAATAAAAATCACAAAAAAAATCTACATCTATACATATCAAATACCTAAAGAAGAATTCTACCAAGTTTTTAGAAAATGTTTACTGTCAGACAGATAATTCTAATTCTATAATTTATCCTTTTCAAGCCATACTGGACAATTCAGTGAGGCAAAAGAGATGCCATTTCTACTTGCCAGTAACTGGGACATAGACTGGTTCACAGTCTCTGTGGTAACTCAGTCAATGATCAAAGAAAAAGTAAGCTCATCAGAGATCAAACATATTCATGTGACAACAAAAAAAATAATAGCCAAAAATAATTTACATGATTTTTGGGTAAATGTGTGTCTACACACACACACACAAACACACATATATTTCAAAGACCATTTGAGGTTCTGTAGAAAAAATATGATCATATATATAGATAGATATCAATACTTCCATATCTGGAATAACATGAGAAAATATTAATTTTGTGTTTAGCCATATCTATATATACTTATATTTATAAAAATATACTTTTAAGGCCAATTTTATAGGAAAGATAGGGAGTTAGATTTGGAGGCAGCAGTAAGGAGGGAAAATATCCTTCTCACCCTTCTCATTTCTAATCTCATCTAGGAAAAAAATGCAAGAGTTCAAAAGGTTATGATCTTTTGCAGGCCACTGGACAAGTATTTAAGTGTAATATTAACTTTTCCAATAGTGTACTAGTTGATGCAGGTGTAAAAAGTGAGAGGATCCTCTGCATAGTTTAAAAATAGACACACACCTATATGTGTTTTAATTGTATACACTTCAATGTTTGATATCACAGAAACTCCTGGAAAATATAAGAAGAATCCAAGAAGTGCAATGATTCCTACCCAATGTTTTGCTTCATCCATCATTGTGCACCTATTCCTACCTAAGCATATTGTGAGATCACTGTTCTCAAGCTGTGGTTTAAACAGGAGTTTGTTAAATATTATGCACAAATAAAGATGATTTGTATCACAATGGAAATTTCAAGTTTAGAAGGATAAGAATGCTTAAGGAAACTTTTAATTATTTTAGCTAGATAAAAATGGAATTTTTATGTAATCCCTAATGTTAGGAAGACAAATTCTTTTTTTTTCTTTTTTAAAGACTTTATTTACTTATTTAGAGACAGAAAGATAAAGAGAGAGAGAGAGTGAGCACGCATGCAAGTTGGGGAAGGGCAGAGGGAGAGGGAGAGAGAGAATCTCAAGCAGATTCCACACTGAGCTTGGAGTCCAATGCAGGGCTTGATCTCATGACCCTGAGATCATGGCCTGAGCCAAAGAGTTAGAACCTTAACCGACTGAGCCACTCAGGTGCCCCCTGAATGGTACCCCTCTATGTGGCATCTAAAAAAACCCCCAAACTTGTAAAACAGAGTAAAGTGGTGGTTACCAAGGGCTGGGGGCAGGGAAATGGGAGAGGTATTGTTGAAGGCACATGATAAAAAGTCCCAGAGACCTAATATACAGTACCGTGATTATAGACAACAACTATATCAGAAACATTAAACTTGCTGAGAGACTAGATCTTAATTTTTCCCAACACTAGAAGAAATAAGAATTATGTAACATGATAGAGGTGTTAGCTACCAGTACAATGATAATTGTATTGCAATACAAAAGTATCAAGTCATCTTAAACTGACACAATGTTCTATGTCAAATATACATCTGTAAAAATAAAGTAATAAACAGTAGTTATTCTAACACAACTTTGGACCCACAGGGCTGAGCATACAGCCTGGTTCATGACTGGAGGTCTATAAAGAGTTGTTTAATATCATTTGATGTCGACACCACCACCACCACCACCACCACCGCCACCACCACTGCCACCATCATCATCATCATCACTGAGCCCTTCCCATTCCAATTGTTTGTGAAGCATTTTGCAGACCCTTGAGTTTCTTGGCTTGTGGTGAAGGAAAAACTCTCAGAACATATGTTCACCACCAGTTTTTCTCAGAGACTCAGCACTTTCAGAAGCACTTTTGGTCTGGCAGTTGGATATGGACAGTGGCAAAGCGAAGGAGAAAGGAAGAATGAACTGGGAGAAAGGGTTCTCCTGAGCACAAGAGCCGAGATTTTTGACGTGTCAGGAATGGTCTATGTCCGTATGACACCTTTTCACTTTGGAGCTCAGCTAAGTCGGTTAATTAGTTTTACCTCAGGAATGATGGTCCTTCCTTTCTCCCTCCTCCTTTCCTTCCTTTCTTGCTTCTTTTTTTAATTTGTGTTCTTCTTCCTTTCTTTTCTTCTTTCCTTCCTGGCCAGCAGCTGGGGTCAGAGGAAGACAAATTCTTATCTGGTTCTTAATATTCCAGGCACTGTGCTAAGCTATTTACTTGATGAAATAGCATATTTAGTCCTTTGTGAGGATAAGGGTATTATTATCCCATGTTTTCAGAAGGGAAAATTGAAGCACAGAGCAGTTGAGTAAATTACCCAAGATCACATGGTTTGAAAAAATATATAGTAATCAAATTAAAATTATATTGTCTCAAAAGCTCGACCATATTTCTTTTTGTAAATCTTACGAGGAATCCTTTCTGACATTTTCTGTTGAACCTCTGACCTAGAGGAGCTGGAAGTCAAACTAGAACTGATTTTGCTGTTATCATTGGATATTTCGTCTCTAGTCACATAAAAATTACTATTCTAGAGAAATCATCATAATCTAGTGATTCCAATGTGAAGTGGAAGAGACAGCCTTTGTTAGACACACAAAAGTTAACTAGGAGGTTATCAGAACGTGAGTTTAAAAATATGAAATAAAACCACATTTATTATCTTACCTCAGAAAATTGTGATTTTAGAAAATAAAAGATTAATATATTTTCTCATCTCTCCAAGCTATTAAACTACCTTTTGATTGCATTAGTCAATCTTGAAGGGGTTTTGTATGCACCATCTTAAATGTTAATCTCTGGTATGCAATTTTGTCAAGTAAATGATAAAACTAAAAATGATACAGAATAAGTTTTTTTTCATTCAATATAATGAATTTCTGTCTTAATAAAATTTCAACAATTCTGTGAGTTTATGCACTACTCCCCTCACCTAATTCCAGGGAATAGTTAACAAAAGTTGGGAACTTGTCAACCTTCAAAATTTATGAATTTTTAACCTGAATTCTTTTAACCTGAATTCTTCTTCAATCTTCTTCTTCAATCAATCTTCTTCAAAATTATAATAGCTGGGGAAATATACCTTTATTCCTAAAGTATAGGTAACTATCTGGGAAATATGAGCTACTACATCATGATTTTTACAAAGACATAGCTGAAATTTCTGACATTCGCCCAAACTCTACCCTCATAATAACATGTGATTAATGTTAAAGCTTGGATTACTGAGTTAAAAGCAGCAACAACATAATGGCATCTAATTGCTGGAATTTTGTGATATATTATCTGGGAAAAATATATCCTAGATATATTATCTGGGAAAAAATAAAAAAATATTTATGTGAATAATTCTCCAATTTTCTGTCTCTGTCTCTCCATCTTCCTTCTCTCTCTTTCTTATATATATAATAAAAATAGGGGTGCCTGGGTGGCTCAGTTCACTAAGCATCTGCCTTCATCTCAGGTCATGATCTCAGGGTCGCGGGATCAAGCCCCACCTTGTGCTCCCTGCTCAGCGGGGAGTCTGTTTCTCCTTCTGTCTCTCCTCCCACCCCCTGCACATGCTCCCTTACTTCCTCTCTCAAATAAATAAAAATACATAATATAATAATATGTAGAGAGTGAGAAAAAGACAAAGACAAAGAGAGAAAGAGACAGAGACTGAAAGATCCTCAAAGAAATGTTTGCAAAAGGTATTTGTATGGATGTTCATTTTGGCAACATTTTTAATAAAGTTAAAGCAACCTTAATTTGTATTCCCAGAGAAAGTGCTAGATAAATTATGTTGTAGCCATACTATAGAACCAGTATAAGAGTTAAAAAGAATGAGGCAGAAAAATGGCACCAATATAGAAAAATTCTAAAGCATATAATTTGCATATAAAAGAATGCTGTAGAAGTAGAAATATATGTATATATAAAGTGATTGCATACATAAAATATGGATACCCTCAGACATATTTCTATATGCATTCATATAAATGTAAAATGCATAGAAAAATCTCCAGAGTCATTTACTCAAATGAAATCTGTGGCTAAATTTTGAGTTGTAGATTGAAAATTTTGGCTTTATTATTATTATATGATTGCTTATAAGAATGCATCCATTGACCCTTTGTATAAGTGAAATCATGAATTAAAGACATAATCTTCTACAAAGTGAACTTTGAGAATTCCAAAGGAGGAAGACTTAGGTCATTGTAATAAGTGATGTTAGATAAGAGATGTTAACTGATTCACAAGAGATATTTTTAGTCATATTGTTAAAATCTTTCATGAGTTCCTTAGTGAAGAATGTCTGCAGACTGATTATAGAACCTACTCTAAGACTACTTATGATCCTTTCTTATAGATGGATACTGAGTTGCAAAACAGAACACAGTCTGTAAAATAGGCTGTATCAGAAGAATCCAACCATTACTCACCAATTTTAATGATTTTTAAAATTTTGTTATTCCACCCACAGTGTGTGAGGGATAACATTCTCTAGTATTTTATCGATATGACTGATTGGAATAGGGTGAAACTCTGAATGTAGATGGATGAACCCATAAAATGGGCCATGCCATCAGGTTTTCATGTGGGAGAATTTGAGGTCATGTTGGGTCCTACAAATAAGGGGTATTAACACAAAGATCTATCAAATTCTCTTGCAAATAGACCTGCAATTGACATAGCACAAGTTTCCTTCCAATATCCTTTGATTTTGAGAGTTCCATATTCTTATAAAGAAGCTTCTCACCCATCCTCCCCTTAATGTGCATTCATTTCATTTTTATCACTATGTTCAAGTCATGTGATGCACTTCCCTTCTAATTTTTGCCTATATTAGAATTGATTCCGAAGATCTTCAATCCTTAGTTTTTGCTTGTTTGTTTATTTGTTTACTTGTCTCTGTTCAGTATATTGTTCTTGTAGCCCCTGCCTGATACAAAATAGTTTGCATGGCTGCAAACTGTGTTGCTGTGTCCCACATAGAAGATACCAAAAGATGAATATCAAGAAAAGAAAGTCTTTTATATTTAGTTAGCAGCATTCACACAGCCTCTGGATTAATGTTAGCTTTGAAGCCACATGATGAGCAATAGAGGTTTCTCACCATGATACTCATTAGCATCTCTTTGTGACTTGCAAGAAATAATTTGCAGTGTCCCAAGTTTAATGCTAACCTGAAGCTGCCTTGTTCAGAGATAGCTTTCTAACCACAATCAACACATTTGCTTTTCGTTTGACTGACAAACAGGGTGCAAAGGCAATGTCCATTTCTTTCCTTTCTTCTGTTTCTTCTTGCTATATAATTAGGTAGAAATAGATTATTATAATAACTTGATTGGCTCTTTACCTAGCACTTGACAATATTTTTTTTAGATTGGCTTTATAAACCAGACCTGAGATGTTTTGGAAATATGACAATGACACTGTCTCACAAGAGAGGCATAAGACAGCAGGCTGGTGCTCATAATTATAGGACATTTCCCCAAATCACCTTTACCTCATACCTCCCCATTTTATCCTCTTTCTTTAGGTAAAACAATATAGACCTCTGTTTCCCCAGTTTCCTCTCCATACCTACTCTGAATTGATGAATTTATTACTTGCATCTGATGTGATTGTATACAGGGAAAATGCAAAAGAAACAACAAAAACTTCTCCAGATAAAATAGGAGGATATAGTAGTTGTTAGCAATATTAATATGCAAACATCAGTAACATTTAATATGTATTTACATATGTAATATGTAATTACAGAAAATGCAAAAAAAAAAAAAAAAACCCAGCAGCAATGACAATGATTACAATCATTGTAACAAGAGAAGTCCAGACTGCTTATATTTGGCGATAAGACCCTGGGCTTAGAATGATCACACAAGATAGCTGGTGTACAACAGACTCAGTTTATGTCTCTTGTCACAGAATCCAGAGTTTTAAATTTAAAGCAATGTTTATTAGTAACAGGATTAAAATAGAGTGGAATAGGTTAGGAAGGCTTTTTTTTTTTTACTCCTAATATTTGCTATGATGTACAAGTATATGCAACACACGGTGAACAGAGTTCCCACTTTAATCGTGGTGAAATCCTGAAAGATGACCTGGGAACATCTTCTCACTTTCTGACAGCCAACATCTTCCAGTCCCAAGGGTGCTGGGGGAAGGGGACACTGCTGCCTCTTCTAGCCAGTGGTGTAAGTGCCCGGTGTGCTGTGGTATTGTTAGAGATAGGTGAAGCGGCTAGTCGGTTGGATATTCAAGGTCAATTGTGAGAGTTCGTAGCTTAGGTGTTATTGGAATATGTTTGGGAACACAAGAGTCTCAAAGTTCCCATCAAGGAATTTTTAAGAAGGAACAAAGTACTGATACATGCTACAACATGGATGAACCTTAAAGCAGTGTTGTCAAAAGAAGCCAGAAACCACAGACTACATATTGTATGCTACTGTTTACATGAAAGGCTCAGAAAAGACAAATCTATAAAGAATAGATTTGCAGTTTCCCAGGCCTGGGGGTAGAAGCAGAGAGTGACTGCATTTGGGCATGTGGTTTGTTTTTGGAATGATGGAAATATTCCAAAATTGAATTGTGGTGATGACTGCACAACTCTGAAATTCACTAAAACTCATGGAGACATTTAAAATAAGCGAGTTTTATGGTATGCAAAAAATACCTCAATAAAACTGTTTAAAAATAGTCTAAATATTCTTGCCATAACAGTTTTGTCATTTATTGTGATAATTGTACAACTATTTGTTTATTTTACTACCTACCGGCTGTATTTTATTTTGTAATAATTGCTTTAGGGGGTCAGGGGCTAAGTCCATGTTTAATGAAAAGTTAATGAATTTCCATTTCTTAAGAAAGCTAAAAATGAAATGTAACTTGCATAAAATATTTGTCAATATTTACTATCCCAATGGAGGCCACAGTGATATCACTGACTAGGAGAACTGAATGACATATATGTGATGGAAACACATTAGCTTCTACTTTGAAAGGTTATAACTATTTTGGAAAGAACATGTTTGAAATGAACATTTTACTATGTAAATCTGGAGAATGTTGCATATATATATATATATATACACACACACACATATCCCTCTGTAAAGCATGATTCTTCAGTTAGACTACTCTTCCGACTTAATTTCATTTAGTTTTTGATCCCACATTTTCTTGTTCAGGAAATACAGGTGAAGCATTAGGTACTAATACATTGATGCCATTAGCGGCAGAAGGACTTTACAAACAATTACATAATGCCACTTTTTCAACACTGTGGGATCCCATACATTGAAACCCAGTTCACTTGAAGATAGTTTGATTATGTTCATCCAACTCATTGAATCTAAGTAAAGCTTTGGAAGTTTATTCTGTCTGAGGTGAGACATTTGATACCATTGTAAATGCTGATCCAAATTTAGTTAAAAGTTAAACATAAGAGATAAGATTATTTGGTTTTTTTTCAGTGATGATGCAACGTAAATTTTGCTGACTCAAAGTACTATAATGAATACAATTTATTTTAAGAAATCCATTAAAGAATATGCTAGGAAGAAATTATTTAGTATAATTTTAATACTTTATAATTGAAACCATAAAAGTTATAATATTCTACCAATTAAAATAAAATTGGAAATACTTCATGTTTAAGTATAGTTTATTACATATAATAATCTATATATAATTTATAAATAAATATACAGAAAGAAAATACTTTCTATACACATTTAGTTAGTAACTATATGGTAGCCATATGGTTTACACATAGAATAATTAAGCTATAAATTTTTTATGACAAAGTTGAAGTGAATACATGAATAAATATTTCAGTATGGCAGTATGCATTTCCTTTCTTTTCTGTCAGTAATCAGATTTTATAAATGTCTGGGTCATTTAAGAATGACATACAAAGAGTTGAAAAGAGAAATCCTACATTGTTGAGAACAGATCAGAGACCTCCAAGTCCAGACACCTTGGAAGATTTCTGGAAGACAGTAAGTAAATGAGAACATTTAGACAGATAAACAAATACCAAAGAAGGCATTTTCTGGAGGACAAAGAGAAAAATACCATAGCAGAGATAAAACAGGTTTCCCAGTAAAGATGCACAGCGAAATTGCTAGCATGTGTACAAAGAAAAGGAGCAGCTAGTAATGAAAGAAGAATGCTTACTTCAAGGACTATCTAAGGAAAAGTACCCCAGCCATCATCTTTTCTGCCCTTGAATGCATGAATAGTACTTGGTAGCCCAGTATCCAAATCCAGGCATAAAACTGAGAACTCTTCTCTAAAAGAATTAAATAATCTTCCTGAGGGAAACTGGGAGTTCTAATGTAAGGACCCTCCTACTGAGTCTTCTTTTGTACTCTTGAGCCTCCTCTGAAAGAAGTATCTAAACCAGGTGACATCTAAAAAGAAAATGCTGCATCTCCATACATTGTAGGGAGAGTTAGAGGAAACCTACATTGATTATCAATATTTTAAAATTATTAATATTAAACTAAGCTTTTAGTCTTACATGTCATTGGAAAACAGAGATTTGCTGAATATTTGAAGAAAACTAATCATAAAAGAGGAAGAGTACTAGGAAGAAAACAGAACAAAAGGGAGGAAGGAAATGATGAAAGTACAATTAGAAGACAATGTCTCAGAGCCAAAGGAAGGTTAGATTTTTAAACTAAAGAGCCTATCAAGTTACATTCATAAATGGAGCACTGAGCAACACAAGGAGTAGATGACTGATTTAAACAACATAAATGGATCTCAGATACATTATGTTAGGTAAAGGAAGCCATCTCAAAAACAACAATAGGTTCCATTTACATATAATTCTGGAAAAAGTAAATATTTAAAGAGAACTGATCACTTGTCACCAGGGCTTGATGGTGAGAAAAGGGCATGAATAGAAAAGAGGATGAGCTGAATGACATCAGAGACTCTCCTGAAGGTAAGCATTAGTTTAACCAAAATAGCAGATTTTTTTCTGATAAGCTGGTAATACCAATAGTCTTTTGTGCTGGAATACTGTTGCCTGTTATTAGGGGCCACCTAAAGGCCTGTCGTTGGCCAAAATAACCTGTGGGCTTGCCAGATAGTATTATAACACTTTGGTGCAGTTTATCAAGTTTTCCTTCGCATTAAATGATGATGTTTTTCAAATATAGACCATCAGGAAGACCTAAACTAAATAAACTTAAACCTGAGCCTAGGTACTACACATTTCCTAAATAGCCCGAAAAGTAAGCCTTCAAATATATACAATGTGTTCCCTAGGACTTCCTCAAATTCTATATTTATAGAAGTCCTGTTATAAAGCTAAATGCTACAAAAGAGCATTTCAGTGTTATTTCAGTGAGGAGAAAAGTATGACTTAATAGGTTGATTAGATTTCTATTTCTCTGAATTGTGATGTTTGCTTTCCAAACAAAATCTTAATACTTAGGAAGCCAATTGATCTATTATAAGAAATTGGCACCAAGGGATATTGTATAGCATCCAAAGGAAATTCAATAGTTGGTTTAACTACTAGGTTTTAGTCAAATCATGAGCAAATTGCAGACAGATGTTTAACTCATACCAAGGGGTAACTAATGATGTAAAAAAACAATATTAAGAATTGAGATCTTATAAGTAACATGGTTAAAAGTAGCTTTAAACCAGAAGAGAAAGATAGCTAGGAAACTAAAAAACAAAATAATGAAGATTAAGAGAGCAATCTGTGATTGTATTCTGCAGATCTCATGTTGTAAATTCCTGCATCTCATTGTAGTCATTTACTTGATCCAAAATTCTTGGGTGGAGTTAGTTCCTTCTAAAGACTGTAAGCTTAAGGTTGGGAATGTATGTGTGTATTCATTGGGGGTTGCTTAAAAACCCTCAGCTTGTAGTCTCTAATAAAGAAAGTTTTTTGGGGGCGCCTGGGTGGCTCAGTGGGTTAAGCCTCTGCCTTCGGTTCAGGTCATGATCCCAGGGTCCTGGGATCAAGCCCCGCATCGGGCTCTCTGCTCAGCGGGGAGCCTGCTTCCCCCTCTCTCTCTGCCTGCCTCTCTGCCTACTTGTGATCTCTGTCTGTCAAATAAATAAAATCTTTAAAAAAAAAAAAAAAGAAAGTTTTTTGGAATAATGATTTGAGTATTTTTAAATTGAGAGACATGAATCCAAAGATAATACCGTAGGACATTCACTGATGTGCTGGTTGTTAACAGTGCCTGATAAGGTCCTTATACATCAATATGCAAGAATAGCTTTTTGTCTGGTGTTGTTTCCAATACCTGAAGAGAATTAGGTGTCCACGTTTTAGGGTATGCAAAGATTATTTAGGAGGATGTTGAGGAAAGGCGGCTCATAGCTCCTGACAATTGCACTGCATATTGTGTGAGTCCTTTAGGATATATAATACAGTCAGCTTGTAATAAGGCAGAACCTAAGATTAGGGGAGATATTCTGAGGCATATTGAATCACTAGCTATCAGTTTATAGGCAAAGCTACCAAGGACACCTGAGAGAACTGATCATTTAATTGCCATTAAAATCAATGCACAAACAAACTGTGAGATATCCATATAATGATATACTATTCAGCAATAGAAAGAAATAAAATACTGATACACTAAAATATTGAAGAATCTCCATTTAATTATGCTGAATGATAAAACTCAGACAAAAGAGCATACATATTGTAAAATTCCACTTTTATAAAAATCTGGAAAATGAAAACTAATTTATAATGACAACAGGCCAGTAGTCTTCTGGAGAAGGTCAGGGTGGAAGATAGGGAGGTAAGAGGGAGAAATTAGGATAAGGGATAAGAAAACTTTTAGAGATAATGACTACTTTTTTTTTTTTTACGTTGACAGTGTGATAACTTCATGAGTGCATAGGTATGTGCAAAAAATCAAACTGCATGCTTTAAATATGTGCAATTTATTGCATATCATTATACCTTAACAGAGGTTTCATTAAAAAACCTTTAAAAAGATATCCATCATCATCATATCATACAGCTAAATACTATTTCTTAGATTGTAATTGTAAACAACCTTTAGAAAGAATGATAATATATTTAGAAACTTTGAATTATGAGAAGTTTAGATTTAGTCTTATTTAAATAAGAATGTTACTTCATGTAGTAAGCCACAGTGATGTAGAGTTGTCTTTAAAATAATCATTTCAATTAGTTCAAAATTTTATCTATTTATCAGAAATATTACACAAACTTCAAAAAATATAATTTACAAATCTGATATTCATGAACTAAATTTTAAAGAATCTTTAAATCATTTTTGAAGGCTCCTCTTTTATCTTGAACCAAAGCCTTTTCTTCTTATCTTGTAACTATAGTAACAAAAGCTATTATTTAAATTTACTTGTTCACATTTCTTAAAGCAAAAGAATCACAGTTAATTAACTTTTTCTTACACATTTTTAACTACTTATCTGAACTAGATATTCCTAGAGTGTTCACATAATGACAAAAAGATTGCTTTTTTCTGATCAATTTATCTTTTAAATTTCCCGAGTGAGGATAAAAAAGAGAAACAGAAAAAAATGGGGAGAGATGTTTGGGCTTTAGACAGGTATAATACAAACTCTGGTTGCATGGGTTTTACAGGTGTGATCGAAGGAGAAATCAAAGGAAAAACGCATCAGTGGGTAGGTACCAGGCATGGCCCATGGAGTCTGGGAGAAGGATAGGGAATTACTGACAAGTCAGGAAAGGTAAGAATTGGAGAAAAGCAACGATAAAGGTCAGGGGAGTAGAATTTAAGAGAAGCAGTCTCAAGTCTTTCTCATTTTTTATTTGTCCTTTGTATCATTTTCCTAGGGGTTCTGTAAAATTACTACAGACCACGTGGCTTAAAATAAAAATTTTTGTCAAAGTTCTGGAGGCTAGAATTCAAAAATCAAGCTGTCAGCAGGGGCAAAAGAATCCTTTCTTCTAATTTTTAGTAGTTGCCAATAATCCTTGGCATTGTTTGGCTTTGAAGACACATTGTTCTTTTTTTTTGCCTCTGTCTTCACATGGTCTCTTCCCTCTGTGTTTCTCTTCTATATCTCTGTATACAAGCCTCCCTCTCCTTTCATTATAAATACACTGATCATTGGGTTTAGGGTACAGTATAAACTCACCTTAACTTGATTACATTTGCAAAGACCATTTCCAAATGAGACCACATTCATAGGTGTGGGGGGTTAGGACTTGAACATATCTTTTGTAGGGAAGCAATTCAACCCACCACACTTTTGCCAGAAGTCTTTTAGGGAAATAGTTTTAGAGTCCTAATTGCCTTTAGAAGTTTCATCATACCAGAGCAGATATATTTTTCATTGTCTTTCTATTCTAAGGCACCCCATAAATGAAAAATCTTGCCCAATACTAAAAGTTTCCCAAATTCATCACTATGTGGCCATAGTGATATTAAATTGTCCTTCGTTGGATTGTGCCATTTGGAGAGACAAGTAAATGAATTAGCATAGTATATATATATGAGAAAAACGGGCTTCCAACCCAGTGGATGGGCAGGCTGTGTGAGATGACCCAATGAGAAAAGTATAGTGGGTAAAAATGATTGCTATATAACTTCCTGTCTTTACAATCCAGTTTTAGGGGGAAAAAAAAGGCCATCACCAAGGTTCTGACAAAACCCTGAACTAAACAAAGATATTTTAGGGACACAAAAAGCAGCACAGAGTATAGTCCCTATATGGTTTTAATTTTTGTTCTGTTTTGTTTTAATGATCTCTTAAGTTTATAATGGCATTTTTTCTTTTTTTTTAACTTAATTTTATTTAATTTTTTTCAGTGTTCCAAAATTCATTGTTTATGCACCACACCGAGTACACCATGCCATACATGCCCTCCTGAGTACCCACCACCAGGCTCACCCAATCCCCTACCCCTCTCCCTTCCAAAACCCTCAGTTTGTTTCTCAGAGTCTGCAGTCTCTCATGGTTTGTCTCCCCCTCCACTTTCCCCCAATTCACTTCTCTCCTTCTCCCAATGTCCTCCGTGTTATTCCTTATGCTCCACAAGTAAGTGATTAAGCTAAGTGAAATAAGTCAAGTGGAGAGAGTCAATTATCATATGGTTTTACTTATCTATATGGTTTTAAAAAGTGACTTAGGGTGCCTGACTGAAGAGACTTTCTGAATTCAGCTCTTGGGCCAGTTAAAAGTAAGTTTATCACAATAGAACAGCCCTTTCCTATAGACTCCTTCTAATAGATAACATGCAAGGCATATGAAGGAAAATATAAGCAATCAAACCCTTAAAAGCCAAAAAATTCACAAGAGGACACCAAAGTATGAACAAAATACATATCTTGAGGGAACTCCCCTGGTTGGCTCAGTCAGTTAAGTGGCTCCAGTCAAGGGGTTTCAGCTCAGCTCAGGATCTCAGAGTCCTGGGACCAAGTAGGCTCTGTGCTCAGTCAGGTGTCTGCTTGGGATGTTCTTTCCCCTCCCCCTGCTTATGCTTGCACAGGCACACTCTCCTTCTCTCTCTTTCTCCCTAAAATAAATAAATCAATCTTTTGAAAACACACATGCATATCCCGAGAAATGAATAAATCTAACATTGAAAGTCTCAGTGAAGCTATCAAAGCCCAAGTTCAAAGTAAACTTAATCACATCAGAGGTCACAAAGGGGCTCAGATACATGCATTGTTATCTAATCAGGGGTCCTGGTTCATAGCTCTAATAGTCTGGAACAAATCTTGTTAAAGTCTCCAAATTGTTAAAGCTTAATCAGCCAAAGACTACCAAGAACCAGCTAGCTTTCAGACAGAATCAGATTTATTAACTCTCAAGAAGGAACTGCAGACTATCACTCAACCAAAAGGAAGAGTGAACCCTGAAATGTTATTCAACTAAGAGAAAGGAAACAATTTTTGCAAAGTTAAGTTTGTGCTGAACATTTTTGAAGAGGGTAGAAAAGGAGGATCCATTCTGAATTCTGCTTCTCAAAGTGGAATTAGGAGAAGTGGCAATAAACTAGGCATTGGGTGCTGTCATGAGTTAAGGGGAATTTAGCAACTGGGTATCTATAGTAATAAATGAAAATATGTCTGAGGCATCATTGGTAAGATAGAAGTAGTCACTCAGAAAGGTATTGCTAAAGCAGTTTACAATGGCTGCATGAACTTGGAAGAAACAATGTTTTCAGCTTGCAACTGGCTTTATCTTGTCTCCCCATCCTGACTGGAAGGATTTCTTTTTCTCTCTTCAGTTTGGGCTAATTTTCTCTTTTTCAATTCTGGATGGAGTTTGGGATCTTCAAATTATATTATAAATACTCCTTATTAGTTTATTTTTAATTTTTTGAATCAGTGTCTAAGCAAAATACCACAGTTTCAATAATGATTGTAAAACAGAAGAAAATGTTACAGATCTGATGATGCAATGTTATTTCATAGTTAACAGAAATGTGAAGGCAACAGACAAAGGAGGAAACACAGGGGTATCAATTTCTTCATTAAGAGACACAAGAAATAAAGTTTGAATTCTGCTTTTAAACTACATTTTATTAACAACTGATATAAAGATAATGGTATAAATGGTAAAAGGAGATTAGAAAATGTATTTCACTTAGTATAAGCCACTATCTTTGATATCTGGAAGAACTATTAAAAGTGCTATTAAATCAATTAAACTATTGAATAATTGAGAAATACGGGCATACTATGAAGATAACAACCAGAAAACCAACAGAAGAAATCCTTCTAAATACTTTAAGTGTCTGGAGGCTGAAACTGCTGGCAAGTGTATGAGGTAGGAGGCTGCCATCTTTAGTCTCATTCTTGGTATAGCCATTATTGCTTTGTGTTTTTTAAGCTAATGTATGTAAAATCTGGATGATTTTTTTAAAAAGTGTGAACATATTATATAAAACATTTAACATTTTACGGAAGCATCTAAATCGAGATTTGCATAAATGAAAAAATGTGATTGTTTTGGATTTAAAGCATCAATATCATAAAGACATCAACTCTCCCTATGCACACATATGTGTGTAGATAAAAGTATCCTCAAAAATAACAAATTTTTTGTTTATAAATGGAAATGTGTAACTTAGCAAAACTTGGCTCTGTGAAGAAAAATAGATTTGTAAAAACTGTCAGAAGAAAGCACATAGAGAAGTTTTACTGGGTATTTTTCCAAGATTCACATTAAACATACACTAATTAAAATGATATAGTGTAGTCACAGGAATAAACAGACAAAAAGATGAGCAGATCATAATAGAAAACTGGGGGAATAAAAACACTAACAGATACGTGTATTTTCAACTTGCAACTCAAATCACTGCAGAAAAAATGTATTGTTTATTCAATGATGTTGTGATAACATTCTAAAATTCATGAAATAAATGAAATTGAGTAATTCTCTACCTATTTTAACAAAAGAAGTTCAACTGGATCAATATTCTAAATTTAAAAGAATGAAAACATAAAAGTACTAGAGGAAAATAGCAGACACACACACACACGATCTTGGAGTAGGAGGGACTTTTCTAAACCTAAAATAAAACTCCAGACTAACAATTTGGCTTATAATTATTTTTTTACAACTTCTATAATAAAATTCATTCTGAAAAAAGTATAATAAAAGCCAGGGGGGAAAAAAGGCAGCATTTATGACAGTAATGATTTCCATAAATTATTTATATAAATCATAAAAATGAACAACCTAATAAGAGAAAGGGAAACAATTGATAGAAAAATAATCAAAAGATATGAAAGGTAATTAGAAAAAAATGTTTTGGAAATATTTTAATTTATCTTTACTACAGAAATTTTAAAAAAATAATTCACTTAAAATTTTGCAAATATAAACATTATAATATTAAGTTGTACATTAAGAAATAGCTGAACGTGCATAAATCTGCAATTTTATAATTTTTAACTTAAGTATCATTAATTTTAGAATAATGTGGAAGCAGATACTCTGACACTTTTTAACTAAACTGGAATAAATAGTTTGAAAAATCTTTGACAATGCCAAAATTGAAATTCAGTTTTGCAGATAGATCCACTCATTTTTGTATCCATTGACATTAATTACAGCATTGCTTTTTAAAGCAAGTAAAAATTAATTTTTAAAACAATTTAATAAATGTATCTAACAGAAGTATTATCTGGTTTAAAAGAATAAGGCATATTTATATACATAGATATATGAAATCTGCAAATATTGTTAATGTAAAATGATACACAAGCCTTTGTACTATCTATGTATGCATACCCAAATGCCTGGAGAGGTTCTGAAATGGACTGCAATGACATAAAATAAGTGGTGGATGATTTCTATCTGGAGCATAAGACCAATGGCTTGTATTCCAAGGGACACTTATTTTCTATTCTAAATTACTTTGCACTATTTAATTTTGATATTTATGTATTATTTCCACATCATTGAAACTGAAATTTTTAAAGATGATATTCTTATTAAAATAGTATTGTTTGCAATGCCTTAAACATTCATATTATCCCCTAAATCTGAAACTTTGCCAGTCCTGCATCCTCCACTTTTGCTACACTTAACTTCCAGACAACTTTTTATTCCCCAGCTCATCTCTCAAGCTTCAACTTCCATGTTACTTATTCTAGGAACTTACTTCTATGAACTGTAAGACTTGCTTAGGATACCCTTATATGAAAGCACTCTACACTCATTGACTTTATGGTACTGTCATCTTATTTCATAACTTTCTATCTTTTGGTGTCCCTCAACATTACCAAATCTCCTGGAAGAAAACCACATTGCCATATTCAGTACTGTAACTCTTGCAGCTAAAATAGATCTTAATGATATTATTTATACTCAATAAAATATGTAGTAGTGTTAAAGGAATTCTGAATATAGATAAAATCTAGGAAATATAATTGGGGAGAAGAAAAACAAGAAAAGACAGAAGAAATGAAAATTTTTACTTGTCTAATTAATAGTTTTGTCTGCAACTTGACTTTGTCTTTGGCTACCAAAGTAGGACTTTAGCAGCTTTCAGATTCATAGATGATTGACATCAGTGTGAGAGGGTCTTCTAGGATACGCTCAATGTGGTATCCCATCAAGTAAGGCCAAATAACACAACTGCCTCTGACAATCCTTGTATAAGAACAAAACTACATTGTTCTTACACAAGAATTTCCTGTATGGAAAGTAGAGTGCATGGTTTGGTAAAAATCTAGATTATTTTTAGAAGCAACCCAGACAGTACTGGAAAGAAATACATGGGGTGAAAGTTTGGGAAGTAGCCTTTAGTGTGTAACTTTAATGTCTTCAACTATAATTTATGTCACTTCAGCAAGGCCATTACTCCATAATAAAAAATTCTTCCTTTTTTGTTTTACAGGAAGATTGAAATTGAAATTAATACCTAAATGTAGAAGCATGATGAACTGCCTGTCGGTAAGGTCTGCTTGTACTTTTATAAAGTTCAATATCTAGTTCTTCTTGGGTACTGTGACTCATTTTCATTGAAATCATTTGTGGCATTATAGAAAGAAAAGAGATAGTACACTCTTAGTAGTACATGAAATTTCTTCTAGGTTCACATAATATCTGGTGCAATTTTACAGCCTAAGACAATTTCATGTTCACATTCATATCATTTATTACCCAATAATAAGAAGGCTAAATGAAAAAAAAATGGCTATAACAAGTAAGCAAAAGAATGGTTTTGAGACTAGTTTATTACTAAACTTGGGCACAGGTACTATGATGCTGCAAACTCATATCTCATTTAGAATTATTAAAATCAATATTAAATGTCTCATCACCATTTTCATTCCCCAGATATTATAATTGCTCTCCATAGACTTAAAAATAAAAATACTGTTATTTTTCAATTTAGCTGGCTATGCTAAACTAAACAATCTTTCCTTCTGCAAATTTACAGATTTTGCATATCACTCTCTTGATCAAATGAATGTGACTTCACAAGCTTTTGCTATGTAAACTTACCAAAGGGCTGTAACTCCTAGTACCTTTTCTTTATTGACATCTACCTACTCAGGAAAAGTAAGATGTTTTAGGACTAAGAAGGAAAGTTGAATAAATAATTTAGGTTTCTATTTTTTCATAAAAAAAAAGGCAACTCCTGCCAAACCTATCTCATGAAGGTTCTGTGGAAACAAAATGAGATGAACTATGTGCAAATATAGTATCAATTGTACATAGCTATATATAATAGAATGTATATAAACCTTAAAATAGTTAAGAACTGCTATTATCATTTAGAGTAATGGTTGCAGAAAATCATCTGTCTTTGCCTTTCATCACAGTTTTCTTATCTTTCTTCTGAACTACAGAATGATCCCAACAAAGTAAAAACTTATCCTATCCTCTTATTACTTCTTAATATTTCATTAATCCTTCGGCCACTTGCGGACTTTTCTTGGCAGATGGGTTTCAAGCTTTGACTTTACATTCACTACTCTGTCCAAATCCTAGACCAAGCTTCCTCAAACCAAACTAGTATCAGCCTTCCCTGAAAGATCACAAGATGAATGTACAATGTAGACCTTAACATCAAATTGCAACTGGATGTGCCTTCTGCAATATGCCATGGACACACACTGCTGCTTGTAGCATCTCTGACACAGTTCCCAGCCTGTCTAGAGGATTGATACCAATTATCCTCAGTTTCCCACTGAAGTGAGTCATGTGTTTATTGTCCAGAATTCACAAGCACAAAGAAACAGAGTGAGAATGGAAGAAAAGAAGAAAGGAAGGAAGGTAGGAAGGGAGGAGAAAGAAAGAAAAAAACCTCAGCTGCCCCAAAATTTATTCCAATATTACTTTTTTAAAGATTTTTATTTACTTATTTGAGAGAGAGAGAGAACATGAGCAGTGGGGAGGAGCAGAGGGAGAGAGAGAGAAGCAGGCTCCCCTCTGAGCAGGGAGCCCAATACAGGGCTCTGTCCCAGGACTTTGTGATCATGACTTGAGCTGAAGGCAGACAATTAAATGACTGAGCCACCCGGGCATCCCTCCAATATTTCTTTCTTTTTTTTTTTTTTTAAAGATTTTATTTATTTATTTGACAGACAGAGATCACAAGCAGGCAGAGAGGCAGGCAGAGAGAGAGGAGGAAGCAGGCTCCCTGCTGAGCAGAGAGCCCAATGCGGGGCTCGATCCCATGACCCTGAGATCATGACCTGAGCCGAAGGCAGCAGCTTAACCCACTGAGCCACCCAGGCGCCCCCCCTCCAATATTTCTTAAGAATGATCATTCACCACCTGCATCAGAATCCTCCCAGATAATTAATTTCTTAGTCCACACTGGGTAGCTATAGAAATAGAAACATGGAAGATGAGCACTATTTAAGTTAAATAGTAGTTAAACTACTTTAACGAACATAAGTAGTTGAGGTACCCATTACAAATTAACGAGTTCCCCGCCCCACTCCAGAGATTTCTTGCTACAGAATGGGTACAATGATAGTAATGATAAAATGATGTTGTTGATAGTAATGATGAAAATGCTTCTCAGTTAATACGTTTTATTGTTGCAGACAAGACCACAATTAACATTTAAAATGAGCATGATTATGTTGGTGATACTGGATTTGAAACATACTGTTAATGATACTTTGCTTTCCAAATTATGCAAGATCTATTTCTCAGGCTGACTGACAATGCAAATGTTCATACCTTATAGCTGGAATGTTACCTCCTACCAACAGAGGTGTAGCCTTGCCCTTGTATCTATTGGGACCATGATTAAAGCCATAGTAATACAATGTTAGTGTGTTTCCCAAAGTAAGGATTTATTCAGGATCATACACCACATTCGGCACTGTTTTTACAGTGGTTCTTCTGAAATGAGGTGAAGCTTATGCCTGTCTTGTAACTGCCTCATCAAGAAAAATAGAAAATCATCTTCACAAGAAAATAAGAGTCTACAGAGTGTATACATGAGAAAGGAAACTATTTCTCACTGTCTGGCCACACTTCAGGTCAAAGAAAGAAGGAACAATATTTGTAGATATTTATCTCTGGAGCAATATACATAGTTTACAATAACATAAGATTTAGTTTCTTAGCCTAGAACAAGTACATTTCAAGTATTAGATTTTTCAGAGTTCTTCTCAAAGACCAGTGGCTAGGCATTTTATCTCCATTTGTGAAAACTCAAAATGAGGCATCTAGCTTTCCCAAAGAAAGGGAAACAATAATTATATCTACCACCCCAATTTTATCTATCTGTTTTACTGTCTTTTGGACTATCTATATATTTACCTATTGTTATTCTTACATGATTTAGCTCTAATATTCAGCAACAGGTAAAATACATGAAAAGCAAATGATACATTAACCAACCAATTATAATAATAAAGATAGAATGAAATTTAGGATTTAACTAATTACTAAAGGCTTGTGGCAGGGCTAAAGTACAACTCCTTTTTTATTCCAGGAGCTCTGAGACATAACAATCACATATAGGTCTAATATTACAAAGGACTATCCCAAGTGTAAAATTAGTATGTGATATGAAAAGTGGATATCCCATGAAAAATGGGAATTACGAAAATGTGACCTGGGAAATCCTGTCTACTGAAATGCTGCTTTAAGATATCAACCTCTTAACTCAAACTCAACCCAATTAGATAAGTCTTTGTTAATCTTAAGCATCTCAGTGTTTGCCTAAAATGAGAAAAGGTTCAACTAAATAAAAAGCCTGTATTATAATAATTCATAATATTATATTCCATTTATGTGCATATCATATGCCTCTATTGCTTTTAGTTTTACTAATTTTTACCTTAAATATATCATTGGTAGTTAATTATAAATTATTAATGTTATCTATAAATTTATAATATATATTATTCATATATTTTATATAATTATATTATTAATAATATTTATTAATACATATTAATATATTATATGTCATATTATATTATATCACATATAATATATAATTAATATATTATGAATTTATACAAAATAAATTTATAATATAAATTATAAATTATAATGTTTATTAATATAATAAACTCATGGGATGAGTCCTAAAATAAATCTAAAAGAAATTTGTCTAATTTTATGATAGTGATAATGTCATCGAGACCCATAGGCAATGAGACTTTAACTATATGTATGCATAAATACCTATGTATATATACCTGTACATACATATCTATATCTATATATGTATATATCTATGTATGTACACATATGTATCTACATCCATTTACAAAGAGGAAATTTTATCTATTCTCAAGATGCTATATTACTTGAGACTTTTATTTTTCTTACACTATGAGAATAGGTACTGAGGTAATTTCTATCTTTAATAAAATGGAAATCTCTCAGGTGACACCACGAAACTGTCCATTTTCTTTTGCTGACTTTAAATAAGTACATTGTTTCCATCTGTTTTTGTTACTTATGTACTTTGAAGGAGTAGGTAAAACTGAATGTAGCCTAAGGAGAAGGGACAATTTCCCAAATTCAATTATATAAAAGCAAATGTTACTAATTCTATATTATTTACACATATACATTAACACATTAATGGGAAAAGTAGCGCAATTATCTTTCATTATACAATAGAACATACTCCATATGACAGCATACAGAATGAATTCACCATGCTCTTCATTAAGTAATTTTAACAGTACTTTTTTATCTAGCAACTGCAAATTCAGATTTTCATAGAAAGAGACTATGAATAAGTATTTCAAAACATTGTACAAACAGAAAATCCCCAAATATTGTTAATTTGTTATAGAGCTCAATTTCTCCATTTTCCTCATATTATGGGTGCATACTACATTTTCTAGTAATGAATTCAAAGATAAGTGAATATTAAATAATAATTTTATATTTATGGTAATTTTCTTCTAATTGTTGAGTCTTCTGAAATAGAATATGGATATTAATCACAAAATATAGTGATTAAATACCAAAATCACACAAAAATAGAGAAACTACATCAATGGCACAGAGTTACATTATACAGAGAATACTTAATGCATATTTTTGGTGGCTATAGAAGGAAACAATCTATCTACCCATTATTTAGCAATAACTCTCTACTATTTCCTCTCTCCCTTCTTATCAAAAATTATAAGATTAATAAATTAGCATAATATGCTATCATTTATACCCAAAGATCTTGTCGTCTTAGCGTATCAATCTTTTCTCCTTTATTTAAGGGAGGTATAAATTCAGTCTGATCATTAGGAAGCAAAAGTCATTTGTTTTAATAAATGGTTGAGTGAGAGGAGTGCCCATGTGGATTTGAATAAACCGGTAATAAGGACTCAGTTCCATTAACTTCTCCAGAAGACTATTCTTCTAGATGACATCATCACTTAAACCAAAACATCTCTGCCTTGCAGGGATTTCAATAATAAACTCTTGCTCATTTGGTGCATTTTATTTGCATATGGTGCATTTTATTAGCATTCCATACCTTCTTGAAATACCTAGGGTCATTGGTGATTGCTTTCCTCCCTATTATACCACAGCATTATACTCATGTTTAGGATGGTTGAATGATGAAGATGTGGATTATCCTGGAATAGGCAAGTATATCATGCAGTTGAACTGTGGTGCCGCTGAAAGAAAAACCAAGACAATAAACGCTAGAAAGCATCTAAACAGCAAGGAGTCATGAGAACAGTGCCAGTGAAGAGATCCAAATAGGAAATCAAAATAAGTAGATAAAAGCAGACATTGGCCTATGGTTTTTAATCAGATGCTGGGAGCAAAACCTTGGCAGAAGTGATAAATCTGTGGCCTTTTAATGGCATATAGGGATCTCTGCATTTGATCAGGTCAATGTTTATATTAACTGTAGTAGAAATCATTGAGCATTCACTTCTAATCTGAAAAATGAATCACCAAGTTAGAAAGTGTATTTAATTCATTAGTTAGCATGTATTCATTCACCCAAACAAAGAAAGATGGTAAGTTGCAGGGGAAAAACACAACAACAACAACAACAAAAACCAGTATCTAATTACTTCATGTTTTAGATAGAGATACTTAAATTCTATTTATATTTGTTAATATGCTAGTATCTTAGATAAAATGAGTTGAAAAAATTCATGTAACTAATTAAAACTGCATTAAAAAATTATTTAAAATAAATTTAGTTAACATATAGTGTATTATGAGTTCCCAGGGGTAGAATTAATGATTCATCATTTGCATACAACACCCAGTACTTTTTACATCAGGTGCCCTCCTTAATGCCCATCACCCAATTACCCCATCCACCCACCCACCTCCCCTCCTACAGCAGCCCTCGGTTTACAAGACTGCATTTTTAAGCCTGTATAAAGAAACCTGCATTCCACGAAGGGCACTCAATGACAAGTTCAAGTTGCACAGTCAGAGAGGTACTACAAAACACTTCCCAAGTAGAAGATGCAAGTTAAAACCTACTAAGTCTCCTATTTGGAATTTCCTTTAGGAAAAAAAAAAAATACAAATTCTCTGTCAAGCTGAACGGATATAGAAGATACCTGCCCCCATAAGATTTCAAAATTATTTCCTTCCAGAGCCATTTTTTGGTGACTGTAGTTGTGATCTACTAACATAACATGCTTCTCCTCTGGTGTGAATTTCTTCCTGTCTGCAGTGGGAAGATGGAAGCTATAGTTTGAATTAAATTCTGTCAGGAAACTAGGTGATCGTATAATTCAATGGATTGTCAAACAATATCAATGACTTATTTGTTAAAAATAATGTGTTTCACATGAAGAAGGGCAGAGAAGACAAAAGATTAGTCAAAGAGAAAGAGTAAAAATTGTGCAACACTTTATAACCTATTTCTATAGAGAGAATTCAGCAGGTCTTGTCTGTAAAGTATGGTGTACAAGTCTACAAAGTATACAAAATGTAGTTTCATTGTTTTTATTGGAAAAAGTGTAATCTTGACCTTTGATAAATTGTCCAGGGAATAAGCCCCACAAATCTGAATGAGTATCTCCCTATAGCCTGCATAGTTTAGCACTTGGAAGAACACAGGTCCAGTTAGAGAATTTTACCTGAATTTGTATTTTCAAATTTCAGCCAGCAACATAGGCAATCTACCACTCACTTTAACTATTTGAAAAATAGGAAACAGGGATGCAAAACCTCGTGTTTTTTTTTTTCTTCCCTGTTTGCCATCTAACAGCTCTGTATGTATGGGTGGATATAACTGAAGAAATTTTTGACATTAACTATTCAACTAAACTGTCAGCTGTGCTTGAACATGAAAGAATATATTGAATGATTAGAAGGCTGGCAAGTGCTGTTTGCCAATTTGCAATGATAATTGAACCCAGTAAACTGTAGCTGTATTGTTAGTGATACAAGTGTCTGGAAATGTAAGTTTAATAGAACCTCTCTTTGCCATCCTCCCTGTAAGCAATTCCCCTTTTAATTTAACCAGTACTTGTCATTCCCTTGCTAGTATATGCTAACTGATACACAAGGATGCTGAATGCTTAAGGACAAAAAACTACTCTCTAACTACTACCCTAACCCAGAAAAAGTTTGTGTACTGAAGTTTTAGTGTCCTTTATATATTGCCAAATTACGTACTTTTCTTTGAAAGCCATTTAATATTCTAACAAACTATCAAACCCAAATATAAAAAAATTTTATGGTTATGTTCACAAATTTATTTCAAATAGGTATCTGACCTAAATTAGAAGGTAAATTGTTTTGATTATTTTATACTTTAGAATATTGATCAAAGTATCTGGCAAATACTCAAGGCTCAATGCACATGCTCTAAAGAAATAACTGCTATTTATCTTCTTTTCTGTTATTCCTCTCAATCCTTTTTCTATGGATATTCATCCCATTTGTGTTTTCCTATCTTTATCCATAATATATTCACATTCTATTCTACTTACTCTTGTTTCTTGAATATGACAAGAATGCTTCCTTCATAGGAACTTTTCCAAAAACTTTGTTAGCTCTCCTACTTATCCTCTAGACCTTAGATCATCAACATATTCTCAGAAAATCTGCCATACTCTGAATTCTGTTTTTGCTTTCTACTTTCATCTGTCCTTCAGAATATCTCTACAGTTATATATATAATTTTTAATAATAATAATTCATATATAATGTAAATATATATTAATGTAATATAATTTATAATTTTAATAATAATAAAATTATATGTATGATACATATACATGTAAAGTTATTTTTAAATATCCTCATACTAGATACTGAGTGTATCTTTAATCATCATCATATCTCTGCTGGAAATATATGTTCCAAAATATAAATGTTGAATAAAGCAGGTGAATACAAGCCTGGTACAATAAATGTCTATATTCTTAGGAAACTTTCAGTGTATGTTAGATTGCCCACACAGATGACTGCCAACAAGTGCACACTTCATTTAAAGACTTTCCCATGCCCTTGCTTTTTTGATGCATTCATTTCCTTTTGAAGTCCTTTTTCTTTTGTTATGATCTAGTTGGTGACCATGTCTTTCTTGAAGGAGGCAATGTTAGGTTGAGCAGTGTTTTCCTAATCTAGCCATGCATCAGAAGCATCTGACACTGATTCTAAACTTCCTATTACAGAATTTCCTGGAATGAGCTCAGTAATATGGATGCGTGTGTGTGTGATATATCTGATATATTCAAAGTAGATATGACATATTTAAAGTATATATAAAGATACAGTATATATATATATATCAAACGTGTATATATATCAAACATGTATATATACATATAAAGTATATGTGTGTATGTAAGTATGTATGTGTCCATATATGTACATATATATAATATATATACTTAAATTTCTATGGTAATTCTGATTCTATTAATATAGTACTTTGAACCAGAATTGTAGAGCTAGTGTTTTGCCCCTATGAACTGAGAAACCAACATTCTCTATCCTTAGTTTCCTTAACTTTAAAATGTAGAAATTATACAGCATTGACTATAATCCTTCAAAGAAATATATAATTCTAAAACTTAACAAAAACAGATAGTTTAAAGACTTTAAAACCAACTCTGTAGTCTTATCATTTGCCCACAAATCAGTAAGTTAATAAATGAGTGTCAAGGTTATTTTTGTTATTTTGAAAAGCATATATGGCAATATTGATGGCACCATGAGGACTATTTCCCCATCAAAATAAAGGCATATACTTCTTACAATTAATTGCCTATACAGCAGGTGGGATCATTATAGTTTCATCAAGAGTAGTGTTGGCCTCTATGATTCAGTTTATTTTATATGACATTCCAAAACTTGAAACTGTATTTTAACATTAAAGAAACCACAATTTATAATGAAAATAATTAATTCAAATTAGAATATAAGCCAAAGTTATTTGCCAGATATTAATACCCAAGGCTAGATAACAGAGTTTGATTTACTAGCTCCCTAGAGAGAAAGACACTGACTTGTGTGACTTTTCCACCCATCTGCGCTCATTAAACGCAAGTAATAAACATGAATATGCACCAAAGCACAGATCAGAATTAGCAATCAAATTAGTGTCACTTGCATTCATAGCAGATTTTTAAATGCCTTTAATTCTATTAGAAACAGAAAGAAGAACATTTCACACTGCCACGAATGTCCCTTTAGGATGTATAAATCTGAAATAGAATTCCTGTGATGAGGCAGGCTAGAATTTGACTAGATCTGTAGAGCTGACAAAAGCCATGTTGAAATGGGGTTGACCTGTAGTTCCTCGTACTCAAATGTTCCTACTGAGAGAGTGTGAATTCTAGCATTGGGTGGTACTGCACTTTTGACTCCAGATGGTTTTAAGGTCAAAGAAAAAGAGATGTAAAAATAAATTCTGAGCTTGCACCCACTTGAAAAGCCACATGCAATTAACTTTTTTTGTTAAACAGTGTTTTATGAATATAATTTTTAACTAAAACTATCTTTCCTAAAGTTAGTGTTCTCTTAAACTAAAAGATTATCTATCTTCAGAAATTGTACATTTTCTTAAATTAAACAAGATCTTTTTTAATATCTCCAAAAAAGAGTGAGGTATCAAGTGGGGGCAAGATACTTAGCGAATCTTGTAAGAAACAGGAAAGGTGAGTGGGGGAATTTGAAGCAAGGAAATAGGAGGTTTTCTTCTGTGAAAACTGTAGATTCTGAGATTTTACCTGACTTGCAAGCTAACAAGCTGAACTATGATAGTTTAATGAACACTGACATAAGATACAAGACACCTCAGTCAGAGACAAAGAACGGTTTATCACTCACAGTAATAACAGTAGTCAGAGTACAGCATTTTCCTGTTCTGTTTCCTCAAACCCAGATTCCCCAGGGAAATGTAAAGAAGACAAAATGATATCTGTACATACAATGGATTGCTATGGACAGCAAGCATGTCTATCTTTTACTCCAGAGAATATCAAGGAAACTATCCAGAGAAAAATTATGTCTAGCTTCCAAGGATAGAAGCAAACTTGCTCTTTGTCCCAAAGGGTGACAATATCTCTGACTTCCAAGGCTGTTTGCTATATAAAAAAGGATATTCCAGAACACAGTCAGTGCTTCTGTTCGCAAGACATGCAGCAATGTGAGACACATGGAAAATTGTCTCTCAACCTCTGGGAAACCACATCTCATATTCTGCAAGCTAGGGTCAAGGAAGGTAGGCCTATAGCCTTTGATCATTTAGCTAAAACAAGAAAACAGCTACCCTGAAAGAGAGAGGCAAAAAATTATCCACAGTTTCTCTTCATAGTTCTCTTTCTGTGACTCTTGGATACAAGCCTATGAGGCTATCTCTGTCCAGGGAATTACTATTTGGCATAAACGAGATGCTGATTTCTCTACTGTTACACTACAGGTTTGAGGGTATAAACATGTTATAATAAAAAAATACAAGTTTCAATTCATTCCTCTCCTGCCAGTTTATCAGACATATTTGAATTAAAGTATAACCCATTCTGCATAAAAATAATTAACTACAGCCCCTTCAAAAACATAGCAATCTGATTAACTTAGGAACAAAACTTTACAACACCCAAATATGGCTCAATACATTCAATATATTTAATATTATTATTAAATCACAATGAATACTGTAAGAACCATTCCACAATATGCCCAACTTTAAGTGGCAAACTAACAATGAGACTTTTAGTTGAACATCCCAATAAAAACTGTCCAGGAAAAATTAACACCATAAGTTAATGATGATTATCATGGGATGTTAACAATTGAAAAATGATTCTCAATTGCATGTGTTATTAAAAAAAACCTATGGAGTTCTGAGTCATAGGCTTTAATTTGTTATGCTGCCAGAAATCCCTCTATTAATACACAAAGTATTACTGGAATCTATCACATTGCATTGGATAATACAGAAACTACCCAGGCTAAAAATCTCTGAAAATGCCCAGTAATTATCATCACATACTTAGGTTATAAAGCAGGCATAAAAGACTATTCAGAATTTTGGTTTTGAAATAAGGAGGCATTGTTTTTGAAACATTCCTACAGATACCTTTGTGTCAAAATGACTAGAAAGCAAGATACACAAGAAAGTTTCAGTTTTTCTTGGGCACTTTATACCAAGGAGTTTTCATCTTCTGATCAAATTATGTGTTTATTATAATATTAAAACCTGTGAATATTCATTAAATTTATAGTATTCCAGTTTTCAAAGATTACATGTCTCATAGTAGGACAAGTGTCAGTAAATCAGTGAAGATGATATTGTGAATTTTGCAGGTGCATTTTTTCAGTTTTCAAAACAGATCTGTTGTAAAAACATAATGTCTGTGTGTGGTAAAGGAAAGTTGTTAAATTCTGATTTATTAGAGAGTAGCAAAATGCAGTTTTTATGCTTCTGTGTTTATTCAATACTAATGTCATCAGTTATACTGCTTTGTTTTTATGTTAATATATATTATTTAATATTTTTAAAATTTAAAAAATATAAAATTCACTTCACAAAGAAAACTGGTAAATATATAATTAAAATTAGCATTATTAAGTGTCAAATGCTATAAATTGTACATATATCTAATCCACCGCTCTTTTTTGTAATCACTCTAAAGCATAAAAGAACACATAATGCAAATACGAGTGTGTGGCAACATGACAATACCATTTTATAGAGTACCTGTATTATATATGGAAGATTGATACACTGCACTTATTTTTACTTCATCCTGCTATGTCACAGAAATAACAGTGGAACTATCAAAAAGCTATAAAACCACAAAGACAATGAGAACAGAATGTAAGACAACTGTTGACCAGAAATTGGACAAATGAAGGATGGATGTTAACTTTTATATTTCAGACTGAAGAACATCTAAGTTTTGGCAGGGTAAAGATAGAGGAATTCTCATAAAATGCGAGACCGCTAAGATCAGAAAACTGCACATATCCTCAGGAATTTGAGGTTCCTGGTATTGCTGAAGGCCAGAATGTAGGGATAGGTTGAACATAGGAAGATTAGCTAGAGTTTTGTATGAGAAGGTAGAGGGGAAGTTAGGTCACCTCTCCTGGATATGTAGTCAGGAAACTGGCCTCTCTCATTCCATCAGAGATGGAAGGCAGAGAGGAGTGTGGAATTGGGAGCGTTTTGGAAAGATTTGGTGAAAATAGACAAACTGATGGGTAAGAACCTCAGCCCCATAAATTCTAAGAACCAGGCTAAAACTGATCCATCCCTTCGCATACCAACTCTCATGCAGGCAGGAGGTTACAGGACTCCTCTCTGGATAAAGTGACAGAAGAGACAATGTAAGAAACCAATGACATTTTATTGCTCCCCAGTGAAGAGCCTGATCTCCTATGATGTAGTCCCATCCGTGCGGAAGACCTGAGTGAACTCTAACTTCCAGTGACTCCTTCCTTTATGTGGTCGTTAGAATACTGGACCAAGTCAACCTCTTTATTATCTAAGTAGCACACTTAAAAAAAAAAAAAAAAAGCAAACCTCATAGGTGACATACAGAATATCCTACCAACACAGAGTGATATACAAACAGTTGAAAACTCCCATATCATACTGAGCTTTGAAAATACATAGTTTGCTAAACATGTGCAATAAGTAGATGAATTAAGACAGGCATGACTCATAGAAATACCTGTGTACATATTGGTATTTAAACAAAGCTTTGAGATTAAAAAGTTAGTTTAGTTGTTGTTGCCATTTTTGTCGTTTTACTATTTAGTTCGATTCATAGCGAGAGAGAGTACAGATTGAATTATATTGTATTTTCATTAAAAAATATAAAACAGTTAACATTCCTATTTTAGGCAGTATATAAAAGAAAATGAATGGTTATTAGTGGCATAGTCTCTCAGGTAATTCTTCTATAAATTCTTCTAATTTGGAAAAAGATTCAAAGGTGAGCAATCTGATAAGGCAATATTCTGCTCTTCAAATAGAGATTTCTATCAGTCTACCCAATTAATCAGATATGCTTGAGAAGTATTTTCAGTAGTTAACAAAGATTGGTCTATACTCTATTAGTATTATGAGAATAGAATTGGAATGAATGCTTTTTTGAATTTAGATCCATTTGCTCTCCACGTTAATAATGCCTTCAATTGACTGAAACCAGCCAAAAAAATCTGCAATTAAGTGTCATTAGTTAAATTCACTTAAACTGGGTCTTTGAAGAGTCTCTTCCAAGATATTAGGTTTCACTGAATATACTGTAATATTCTGGTGTTTAATGTTCAAGTCTTAAATTACCCTGTCAGTTGAAATGCAGTGGACTTGGTAGTTGGTGTTACATATCTTGTCACAATTTCTAAAGAAAGATATGAAAGTATGTATGTTAGGATGACTTAGGCTACAAGTTACAGAAAAATCCAGCCTAGATTAGCTAAAAAGGAAGAAAATGTGAAATGTCCTAAAAGGCTTGTTTAATTCAGATTAGCTCCATCATAGTTGATTGATGCAGCAATTCCAGGCATTTTATCTGACAACACAATATGCAGAAGGAGAAAAGGAATGTTCTATTCCAGTTTTCCTGTAGACCTTCCAGAAGACCTATCATTGCGTATCAATGCTCAGAAATTTGTCATATGCTCAACCTTTGATCAGTCACTGGAGAGAGAAATAATATTATCACAATAGGCTCAGATTTATAAGATTTACCCCTTAGCTAGGCATGGAGAAACTTTCTTAGGAATGTAAACCTGAACAAATTGTGATTTTGTCTGCAAAGAAGTGAGGGATGATGTCGTGTCGGTAACTGGCATTTTTTTACAGACAAGAAACTGTAGAAGAGATTAAAAAAAAAAAAAAAAGAACTAACCAAACAAACAAAACCAAAACAAAATAGCAGAAAGCCTCTAAAACACAGAAAAATGCATATTATGCATATCACTTGTGTAAACACACACACTCTCACATAAAACTGCTTAAAATGGACCTAAATTAAAATTATAAAACACTTATGAATTTCTTTAGGAATTAACTGATATGGAATCATGATTTATGAATGTATCAGTCACTGCCTCCAGGGAAACAGAATAGAATACACCCACACAGAAATAATTTATTTCAAAGAACTGGCTTACACAACTGGGGGGCCAGTTTGAAGTCTCTAGAACATTCCTCCAAGCTAGCAACTCTCAGAAGCTAATGCTTCATGCAGTCTTGAGGGAGAATTTCTTTTTCCTCAGGAAAACCTTAGTTTTGCTCTAAAAGCCTTCGAATAACTGGATGGGGCCCACCCACATTATTGAGGATAATCTCCTTTCCTTAAAGTTAAGTGATGGTAGATGTTAACTGTAACTACAGAATTCCTCACAGTAATATTAAGATGAGTGTTTGATTGCTTACCTGGGCATAGCCTAGTCAAGTTGACACATAAAACTTATCATCATGGGGTGCCTGGGTGGCTCAGTGGGTTAAAGCCTCTGCCTTCGGCTCAGGTCATGACCTCAGGGTCCTAGGATCGAGCCTCACATCGGGTTCTCTGCTCAGCAGGGAGCCTGCTTCCTCCTCTCTCTCTGTGCCTGCCTCTCTGCTTACTTGTGATCTCTCTCTCTGTCAAATAAATAAATAAAATCTTTAAAAAAAAACCCTAATCATCATAGCTATGTTTTTTCTTTGACTCACCATTTTTAACACAGAGGGAAATATTATGTATCTGTTTATTTGCTTTCTCAGCTCCTGAGATAGCTTAACCTAAATAGTGGAAGTCTCTTACCACCTTCTGCTGTCTTAACTTATTTATTTATGTTAAAAATTTGAGCACAGTTGACACACAGTATTACATTAATTTTAGGTGTACAATAGGAATATTGATTCAACAGGTTTATGTTATGCTCACCACAAGTGTAGCTACCATCTGTCACCACACAATGTTATTACAGTACCATTGACCGTATGTCCTATATAGCTGTAACTTTTATTCCCACGATTTACTGATTCCATAACTGGAAGCCTATCTCTCCCACTTCCTTTCACTTGTTTTGCCCGCCTTCTGACAATCATCAGTTTCTTTGTACTTATAGGTCTGCTTTTGCTTTTTGTTTGTTTACTTGTTCTGTTTGTAGATTCCACATGTAAGCGAAATCATGATACTTGTTTTTCTCTTATTTCACTTAGCATAATACCCTCTATGCACATCCATGTTTTCAGAAACGGCAAAAACTCATCTTTTTTAGGGCTGAGTAATAGTTCATTGAGATATATACACATATATATGTGGCTATAGAGAGAGACAGAAAGAGAGAGTCCATGGAGATATCTATCTATCTGTATAGATACAGATATCTGTATATTTCACACCTTCTTTGTTCATTTATCTCTGCACACGAAGGTTGCTTTCATATCTTGGCTATTATAAGTAATGCTGCAATAAACAAACATAGGGCTGTATATATCTTCAAATTGGTGTTTTAAGTTTCTTTGGGTAAATACCCAACAGTGGAATTATGGGATCATATGATATTTCTATTTTTTTTTATTGTTTGAGGAACCTCCATACTGTTTTCCACAGTGGCTGTACCAATTTACATTCCTACCAAAGTGTGCAAGGGTCCATTTTTCTTCACATCTAACCAACACTTGTTATTTCTTGTCTTTTTGATTCTAGTCATTCCGAAAGATGTTAGTTGATATCTCATTATGGTTTTGATTTACATTTCCCCTCACAGCTATGTTTTAGGACTGGTTTTGATTTGATTTTCAATTGACCATGGAATGATAATCAGGTAATATATAAGGAAATGCCATTACATTAAAAAAGTCATTTTGGTAAGATAGATCTATTTCCTATTGAGAAATTGTTATTGATAAAATGATTATATTTTAACACTATTTCAATTATCAAATGTTTCATACATACAGGAGATAATGTACTAGGGACCTATGTACTTAACATCTACATTTTTAAAACTTCACTATTTTGTTATAATTGAAAACAGTAACAGTTTTACTGTAGTTTTTGTTATTAACCACATGGAGAGGAGTCCCTGGGTATTTCAGTTGGTTGAGCATTCTACTCTTAGTTTTGGTTCAGGTCATGATCTAATGGTCAGGGGTTCAAGTCCCACATGCAGCTCCACACTTGGCATGGAGTCTGCTTGGGATGTCTCCCTCTCTTCCCTTACCCCTCCCCCTGCTAGCATTCTCTCTCTTACAAACATACATACATACATACGTAAAATCTCAAAAAAACCCATATGGAGAATATAGATAAAACCTACTCATGCATCCCATATTCCTTCTTCTAATCATAGTAGAAACCATTATACTTAGGTTGGTATATTTTATTCATTTGCATGATTTATGTATTATTCAGATAATAATTTATACATAACCACATTTAAAGGATGATAGGGTGTGTTCTAACTGGATTTGCTATTATAGTGTAAGTATTTTCTTGCAGTATTTTAAGATCAGCATTTATTTTTCCAAATGTATTCTGGTTGTTAACACTTAAATTTGGTTTAGTAATTTTAATAACTAGATAGTATTTCAATGTACAACTGCAGAAGACTTTATTTCTATGATCCACTTTTTATGAAGCTTACAATTTATCAACTTCCATAGGAATTACAGGCATCCTTTTGCACACAATGATTCTTTGAGATTTTGTTAGTCGAAGTGTGGTCTCAGGCTTGCAAAAATCACATAACCTTGGAAATATAACTTTACACAAAAGCAAATTATACTTCAAAACTAAATTCTATTTTCATATATATATATATATATATATATATATATATCTCTCACCCACTATTATGGAATGTTTACATTTATTTCCAACTTTTAATTAGATTTCTCATCTTTTTATGTAATAGGGGAGACACTGGAATATTTTAAATTCTTATAATTAGCTGGTTACTCCTACATTGTTTTTTAAGTGTTTTAAAGTTTTGCTTTTCACATTTATTTCATTAATTCAAGTGGAATTTGTTTTGGAGTACTATGTAAAATAGGAACCATCTATTCATATGTGCTGTCCGGGTATCAGTGATAGGTATTGACTATATTTCCATTATGCCCATTCCTCACAAAATCACAGTACTACTTTTGTCATGTATCAAGTTTTTATATGATTTGGATCTCCTTCTGAGCTCTTGGTTATATTTAATTCTTAAATCCCTTTACAAATAGCATTTGATTGCAGTTATTAAATTTTTACACTAAGTCAAAATATTAAACAGTCCAGTGAGTCACTCTCTGCTTTTCACACAAATACAGTTTTTTTCTTCAGAATTGTTGGTCAGTATTTGACTTTTTATTCAGACATATAAACTTCTGGATCAGATTCTCTAGTTTTGAAAAGAATCCTACTGGAATTTGATTAGGATTGCAAAGAATTTACAAATTAATTCTGGGGAGAACTGACATCTTTAATATATCATCTCCCTATATATGCATGTAGAATGTACGTCCTTTAAAAAATTTTGGTGTTCAATATTTGTATACATATTAAAATAAATGTTATGATTTTTCCTATAAAGTTCTAGCACATATTATTATTCTGAAATACCTCTTAAGTTTTTACTTTAATATTATGGGTGAGGTTCCCAAATAGTACATTTTAAACTTTTTTAATAGCTGTGTTTTGATGTTGCATACTATATCCAACAATCATGTTGGACTTTCAGTCTTCATATTATTTTTTGATAGGATGTTTTAAAGTTTCTATATGATCATGATATCTACAAAGACATATTTTTGTTCCAAATTCTAAATGAATTTTCTATGTCATTTCTATTATTGTTTTCCTGGCTGAAGCAAACTATAATCTTGTACCAATGGTAGCTACCTTTTCTGTGTTTTCCCTGCCTTAAAATGAATGATACTATCATTAATTATGATGTTTTTGTGTTTTACATGGATAACTGTAATAAATTCAGTAAGTTTCTTTCACTTTTATTTTACTAAAATTTCTGTCAAAAATACGAATTTTCCCAAATATTTTATTCTGTGTCTACTGAGATAACCATTTGATTTTTACCCTGATTATGTTAATGAGGTTAATTATTTTAAAGGTTATCTTATGTCCACGTTTTCTGTTAATGAAATTTACTTGGGGTGATTTTGTACTCTTATATATAGTTTCATTAATTCGGCTAAGTTTTGATTCTGTTTTTCACATTTATGTTGTTCTTAATCACTATACCTTATAATTATTTTTTGTTACTGTACTTGCCAAATTTTGGTTCTTTTCTTTTCCTGTTTTATGAAACTGTATATGAAAGAAATTGTCTTCCTTGAAAATTTTGTAGAATTCTCCCAAAAAATCTGAGTATTATGGTTTTTATCAGTAGATTTTTTTCTTGACTCCATTTTGGTAATTTTTATACTTCTAGGAATGTTTGCTTTACATCTGAGTTTTCTTTTCATTGGAAGTTAGTTGCTTATACTATTGTCATGTAATACCTACTTGTATTAGTCCGCTTGAGTTACTATAACAAAATAACATAGAGTGAGTAACTTAACCTGTTGAAATTGATTTCTTACTGTTCTGGAAACTAGAAATCCAAGATAGAGGTGCCAGCTGAGTTTCCCTGTGAGGGCACTTTTTCTGGCTTGCAGATGGCTGTCTTCTGAATATGTCCTCGAATGATTTTTCTTTTATAGGTAAAAACAGACATATCTCTCCTTTCTCTTCTTATAAGGGTACTTATCCTATCATGTGGGCCTCCCCTTCATGACTTCATCTAGTCCTAAAATTACCTCCCAAAAGCCCTATCTCCAAATACCAATTTATATGAATATTTGGGGAGGATACAATTTATATATGTATAGAGGCATATCTTGTCTTATTGCACTTTATTTTGCTTTGAAGATAATTTTTTCTTTCCAAATTGAAGTTTTGTGGAAACCCTGCATTGAGCAAGTCTATTGGTGTCAGTTTTCCAAAAGCATTTGTTTATGTCTCTGTGTCACAATTTGGTAATTCTTGCAACATTTCAAACTTTCTCATTATATTTGTTATGGTGATTTATGATTAGTGATTATGACTCATTGAGAGCACAGATGATAGTTAGCACTTTAGCAATGAAGTATTTTTTTTAAATTAAGGTATATGTACATTGTTTTTTAGACATAATGCTATTACACACTTACTAGACAGTATAATATGAACATAACTTTTATATGTACTGGGATACCAAAAAATTTACCTGAATCTCTTTATTGTAATAGTCACTTTATTGCAGTGATCTATAACGAAATGCACATTATCTCCAAGGAACCCACAATATCTTAGAGGTATGTCTATATACAATGTATACAAATATAATGAATTTCACAATGTATATTATATCGATTCTCCATGATGTACATTTAAGTATCTTTTAAATTTGTATGTATATTATATTTCAAAAAGCCATAAAATATTTGGGACACAAATATTCATTCCATAACATTAATGTTTCTTTCTTTCTCATTCCTAATAATTTCAACTTAAATTTCTCTTTGTCGCATATGACTACATTTTTCTCCCCCCATGAGTTATCTTTTGGCTTTCTTTAGCCTTTCTAATAAGTTCTTATTTTCTATTTAGTTATTTTCCACTCTAATTGCTGTAATTTATTTCCTCCCATTTTTTCATCTTTTGTTTTTCTGTTTTCCTCTCCTCTTTTTCTTATTTCATGATTTGGAGTCTTGGGTCATTAATTTTTTTTCAAATTTTACATTTAGGACAATAAATGTTCCTCCATGTGCTATTTTTGATGCATCTTACATTTTGTATGTATTGATACATTAATGTTCAAATCTAAATAATTATAATTTTAATTATAAATTCCTCTTAGGCTAATTCATTACAGATCACAGTTTAAAAAATTTCCAATGTATGAGGTTTTGTTTCTTCTTAATGTCCAGAAGTTTGTCCCTGTATTCATATAATATTTTCTATATTTTCTGTTGTTAGTTCTTTATTTTATGGTTCATATCACTAAATGTTTCATGTATATTTTAAAAGAATGCATGTTCTCTAATTGATGAGCAGGGTTCTGTATGTTCATTAGATCAAATGTATTGTGTGTCCTTTTCAGTACTGTATTTTTGTCTTTTTATCAGCCAAGTTCTTGGAAAAAAAATTCAAGATCTTTCCCATGTATTATACAGATCAATAATTCTCTTGTTTCATTTTTATTTATATATATCATCATCAGACTTAAAAATTTTTCCTGAAAAATTTGTCACTTTTAATTGATTAATTAATATTTTTGATAATATATTATGTGACTTAAGAGTGCTACAGTAGTAAAATAAAATAAAAAAGTAATAATGCTGCTCATATCTATAGATTTTCCTCAAAAGTCTGTAACAAACATTAATATTTATATAAGATTTTTAAAAATTAGTATAAATTTTCCATCTCTGTACTTTGAATATTTCTGAGACATTACATTTTCATGATGTTAGTAAACTTCATATTGTAATATTAGGTTTTTGTTCATCTTGAATATTTTTGGTGTTAACTGTTATGTTTAAACAGTTTATTATTACTGATGCATCCATACTTCTTTCCACTATCTTATTTTGTACTCTATGTGTTGGTCCTTTACTTTATTTTCTCTGTCATTTATTCGTTTTTCTTGGAGTGATCATGTAATTCTTTATTTTCTATTTATATTTTAATGTTTGAATTCTATTCTAATATTATATTCTAATCTGATCCTTTTTAAAGTTAACCATATTTTTCTAACATGGATACCTACAACATGGTAGGTTTTTTTTTAAACTTTTTATTTATTTATTTTTTTTAGAGATTTTATTTCTTATATTTGACACAGAGAGAGAGAGAGACAGCAAGAGCAGGAACACAGCAGGGAGAGTGAGAGAGGGAGAAGCAGGCTTCCTGCTGAGCAGGGTGTCCAGAGCAGGGCTTGATCCCAGAACCCTGGGATCATGTCCTGAGCCGAAGGCAGACACTTAACGAATGAGTCACTCAGGTGCCCCAACATGGAAGACTTTTGATAAGCAAGGCTATTCTGCTGCCAAAACCAGTCTTTAAAACATTTTAACTTACCTTCTGTATACCTTTTATATTATTCTAATCTATTCTTTTAGCTCTATCTTGTTTGTTACCCCTCCAACTAGTCATTAATGCTTATTTGGTTTTACTTACATTTTAAAGTTCTTAATCAAATTACTGTTCATTTGCAGGTATTTTTTCCCTTCCTTCTGATTTTTTTTTCCTCCTTCTCTTTGTTGTTGCCTTTAGGATATCTTTTCTATTTTCCCCCTGGTGTTCCACTACAGTTTATAGATTACACTGTTTATAGATTTATTTTAATTATCCCATTATTCATTGTGCTTTTTGATCTAAAGGCTAGTAACTTTCTCCATTTCTGGAAAATTCTCTATGGTTAATCATTTCATATACCCCTTATTTCTTAGGTACATAAAAATAAATGGCAAGAACTTCTGAATTTTTGAAAAATCAGCTGAATTTTTTATTATTTATTTATTTATTTGATGAGGGATTAAGAGGTGTGAACTGTTAGTTAAAAAATAAATAAGTCATGGGGATGTGATATACAGCATAGAGAATATAGTAATTAATATTGTAATAATCTGGTATAATGGCAAAGGATAACTAGAATATCAAGGTTATGATTTCATAATATATAAAAGTAACAAATCCCTATGATAGATACTTGAAACTAATATAATGTATGCCAATTATAATTCAACTAAAACATGTATGATAAAAAAGATATTATTAATTTAAAAAAACGATTTTATTTATTTATTTGAGACAGAAAGTACCCAATAGCAGGAGAAACAGCCAAGGAAGAGTGAGAAGCAGACTCCCTGCTGAGTAGGGAGTCCAATGCAGGGCTCATCCCAGGACCCTGGAATGACCTGAACTGAAGGCAGATGCTTAACTGACTGAGCCACCCAGGCGCCGCTCAGCTGAATTTTTAAAAATCAGTAGACAGTGCTCGTTGTGGCATAATATTCAATATTGGTTCTTTTATTCTGTTTGACTAAAAACATGCCTTCTTTATGGCGATATTGTGTCCAATTAAACATACCTATACTCACAGACTACCTACCTCTAGAAAGTTGCCATTTGATGCAGTTCTGGCCAAAGTAAAATAAGTAGATTAAAATAAGTAAATTAAAATAAGTAAATAAGTAAATTCCCAAAAGTTCATTGAAAGGGATAAAGACTTATAGTTAGTGATACTGTTTTGTACACTTAAAATTTGTTAAGAAAAAGTGGTGTGTGTATGTGTGTGTGTGTGTGTGTGTATTTATGTGTGTATAGGTTAATAAAGGAGCCAAATTCAATACAAAGTCAATCCTAACAAGACACCTAGTCAATGCAAGATATTTTATTATGGGTTTTGGTTTTGGCATTGGTTTGTAGACAAAGTATATCATATAGGTTTGAATGGGAAGACATTAGTGGAACTCAAATATGAGAGCAGCAGATGACCATCATTCCATTGGTCAGAGATGGTGGAAAAGAAAGTGGGTATATTATTTTCAAAGCAGAAAAGATGAACATAAGTTGCTTTTGCCTAGTTTCATTTATTCTCACAGTCACTTACAATGTAAATGTGAGTTTAGTTCCAATTCTTCAAGTCAATATTAAAGTTTATTTATATTGTAGTTAAAATTTTAACTATTCCAAAAACCATTAAGTGTGTTTTAATTTTCTTAAATTACTTAACTACTAAATACCCACACTGTATACCACTCATCGTAGTTTCGGTAATCTAGTGAGTGAGTCAGTGATATTCCATCAATCTTAGGCCATAACAAGGAAATAAGTTTATATTTTACAAGTTTTCATAGTAACTTAATAATGTAAATTTAAAATTTATCTTTTGATAACATTCAAACACATATAATTCTCTTTTCTTGAGTATCTATAATCTACGTAAGAAAATTTCTGTTGTTAAGATCCAAGCTTCTGTCCTAAAATTGAAACCTTAAATCCTGAGGGATTTCATAGTTTGGGGTTGAGAATAGAGACAAAAAGGGCCAAGTATAATGTGAATAGTTTCCAAAACCCTGAACCATTCAGTGAACCTATAAACCTAACATTTTGCTTTCTCTTGATAGCACAGGCTGCTTTGAGACCAATTTTTGTGGTTTCATTTGGGTTTTGTGTCTAATTCTTATGCCAGTTGGTAAGAATGAAAAAATGAACTAAACCCTAGAGAAGTTTCCAAACCCACAGAGCTCAGCAAAGAGTAGGAATTTTATTTTGAGTTTCAGGTTTCCTAGGGTTTCAAATGAAAAGAAACCAAAGGCAAAATGCAGTGGACATGACATTTGTGATCAAAAACCAATATAAAGTTTACTTTAACTGATTCAGTGTGGCTGGAGTTACCTTCATCCTTTCATGAAGGAGAGTCTTATTTTCTTCTGATTTATCTGCTGTCCACAGGAAAAAAGGAAAATGATGCTTCATTTAGCCATTTTTAAGATCCAGCTTTTAAAACAAAGGTTCCTTTAGCTTGGTCCCATGTTTACTCATCAAAATTTCCCTAAACATTATAGTTTTCTATATACAAAATCCTATTTTTCTCTCTCCTATTTTTTCTCTCTCTTCCCTTTGTTCTATTATTTAAAATTCCTAACTAACAAAAAATTTCATGAAGCATCATTATCTATTAGTTTTCAACAGAATTAAAACATTATTTTAAAATAGAGTAGGAAAGCATTATAAAATGAACTGTCATTTAATATTTGCTTACTGCAACTAAAGAACTAAACTAAATTCATGTAATTTTGGTACATAAATTTCATACTCGTTCATTTTGTAGACAACTCTATAGTGGACTCCTTTCTCTTTAACTTCTTGGTAGTCTTGATGGATATCATGTTATTTTATTTTAATTTAATTAAAATTAAGAGAGAGAAAAAATACAAAGTATAATTTTACATATATATTATATATAAAAGAAATAATACAAGGCTAATCCTCAATGCAGTGAAATTATAATGTTTAGATTAAGAAATATGATAGAAAAATTGCATCGTTACTTTAATCCAAATGAGTAAGAAAGGGTTGTTGTTGGGTCTCATATAAACGAAGCAAAACTTGTTCTCATTAAGAAAAGAAAGTGGCTTTAAGAAATTGACCTACTGTAAACTACCAGCTTCTATTTAAATCAGAAAATTATTAAATAAAATGTTCTAGATTATTTTAGTTTCTATAAGAATCTAAGAGAAGTAAGAGAATGGGGTGCAATAATCTGTTGTCTCTGGCAACTGACACTCTTCCTGTCATATTTTAAAACTTTATAATTTGTTTTTTACTCCATGTATACTCTTTTCTTCTATAGATATTAGCACAGCTGATCACTTAGACATCAACATAATATTAAAATGTTTGTCTTCTATAAAATATTTTCAGATTAGTTTGGCACATAGTAGGTACTTAGTAAGAATCGTTTGAGTATAGATGCCTCCACTTAGATATTAGTAGTTTATATTAAGCCCTAGCAAATTAGATTTATCCCCTCCACAAAAAAATAAGCATTCCTTCTATGGCAAAAATTTTCTGTCAAGAAAGTCTTTTTCCACGTCGTCGCAAATCATGCTTAGTGAAATAGGTCAATCAGAGAAAGACAACTATCATATGATCTCCCTGATATGAGGAAGTGGAGATGCAACATGGGGGGTTAAGGGGGTAGGAGAAGAATAAATGAAACAAGATGGGATTGGGAGGGAGAAAAACCATAAGTGACTCTTAATCTCACAAAACAAACTGAGGGTTGCTGGGGGGAGGGGGGTTGGAAGAAGTGGGGTGGGGTTATGGACATTGGGGAGGGTATGTGCTATGGTGAGTGCTGTGAAGTGTGTAAACCTGGCGATTCACAGACCTGTACCCCTGGGGATAAGAATATATTATATGTTTATAAAAAATAAAAACTTGGGGCGCCTGGGTGGCTCAGTGGGTTAAGGCTCTGCCTTCGGCTCAGGTCATGATCTCAGGGTCCTGGGATCGGGCTCTCTGCTCAGCGGGGAACCTGCTTCCTCCTCTCTCTCTGTCTGCCTCTCTGCCTGCTTGTGATCTCTGTCTGTCAAATAAATAAATAAAATCTTCAAAAAAAAATTATTAAAAAATAAAAACTTAAAAAAAAAAGAAAGTCTTTTTATTTAGGCTCTTTGGAGCCACAAAACAAAGAATTTTTATTTTCGGTAGGACTTTGGAATATTTATCATTTGTTGTCACCATTGATTCACATATATAAGAAATAATAGCTATGAATATCTAAGGGAAAGCTTTGTTTGTTGCACTGGCTTTCAGAGTCAACATTTTCTTCAGCAAAGGTTATAATTGTAAGCCAATACCACACTGTGTTTTTCCCTCTAGCTGTTAGCAGGAAGTTTAACTTGTCTTTGAGGTCTGTCAAATCAAAAACACAAACACTGTTTGCTTTATTTATTTATTTTTTTTTAATTTAAAGGTCAGCTTGGCTGTTTAAGCCATGTCTTACTGTGTATTTCCTACTGAAAAAAAAAATAAGCTGAGATAATGTCAAGTGACATTTTTAAACTTTGCAAAATACACACGTATTTTACACACAATACATAAGTTCTAAACACTAACAATGAAATACTGAAATCAAGTAACATATTTCAAAGAAATTCCAATATATGTATATCTTCTATATTTGACTACAATCCACTCCCTTTCAAAATTTTCTAAAGAAGACTGAATTGAGCCTAATTTCTAAATTAGCACAACTAGCATATTTGTTAATTAAATCCTGTTTGTATTTTAAATAATTAAGCTTCTATATCAGCCTTAACTACTAATTATGTAAAAACACTGAAAAGATTTCTATGTCCATTTAAAAATACTTGTGAAGGTCAAGCAAACCTTGCAAATTTAAACATATTATTATTATTATATAAAAGCCATTAAAAAGTTTATAAAAAGCACCATGATTATTTTACTGAAGGGAAATTTATATTTGAAAATAGGAATGTACGAGATTGCCTCAATTAATTAATGTCCACTTTCTAGTCATCAATAGAGCTGAAGGATAGAGATAAATTGTCAAATCACTAGTATTTTCAAAGGAACATGGGAGTTTTTTGTCCAATTCCTGGCCACAACTTTAAAGTATAGGAGTGTACATTTTGGTACATGCATACATGACTAATTTAAAAAGTTCTGGGTGTAAGAGATGCTACTGGGCAAATTAGCTTGTATGCCATGGTAGCTGATTCCTAAGTACCTGTCTAACCTTACCTTTCCTACATTCCCAGCCTTGAATTCTCTAGTTCCATTTTCTACGAAAAAGTGGCACCTGATCTTTTGACACTCTTTTTAAAAAGTTGTCTGCTTGGCCTGGAATTCTTTTTTTTTTTTTTTAATTTTTATCTGTTCATTTTGATATGATTATAGACTTACAGAAAAGTTCAAGTACCAAAAAAAATTACTCTATATACATTTTATTACCCAGATACCCCAAATTTTTCATATATCTGTTTATATATAATACATGTATTATATATGTACATATAATATACATATAAGTATATATACATATATACTTATACATACATATATACATATATATACATATATGTATATATACATATATATACATATATATACAAATATGTATACATATACATACATATAATATACATATAAGTATATATACATATAATATGCATATACATATATATACACATACATGTGTATACAATGGTAGTTGATATTTTATAATTTATATTCTCTACATATGATATATGTGCATATCTTCCCCACAATCATTGGATAATAATTTTCAGACATGAGATCCATTGATCTGAAATACTTAAACTTCCTTTTCTAAGGATCAAGGACATCATCCTATTATATAACTATAGCAGAATTATAAAAAGTCAGGTAATTGATTTGATTCTCCAACTGGCTGATAATATTCAGATTTAATCCATTTCCCAGTAATGTTCCTTATTAAAAAAAAAAAATGCCAGGATGGTGCACTTAGTTGAGCATCCCACTCTTGGTTTTGGATCAGGTCTGATCTCAGGGTGGTGAGATCGAACCCCACACAGGGCTCTATGCTCAGCATGGAGTCTGCTTGATTTTCTCTCTCCAACTCCCCTCCCCTCCCCATGTGTGCTTTCTCTAAAATAAATAAATCTTTTAAAAATAAAATAAAATAAAATGAATTCTAGGTTGTGTATTGCTTCCAGTTGACTCTTTAGACTCCCTGATTCTGAAATAGATTTGCAGTCCTTGAATTTCAGTATATTTATATTTTTGAAGGATACAGGACAGTTATTTTGTAAAATCTCCCTCACTTGGGGTCACTGTTGTTTTCTTATGATTAGATTCAGATTATGCAGTTTGGGCCAGGATATCACAGGAATGAAGTTGTAGTCTTCTCAGCAATAATATCAGGTGGTCTGTGAGGCCAGTTTTCCCCATTATTGGTAACACTAAGTTGGCTCTCCTGGTAAGGGTGGTTTTCTGCAACATTTCTTCATTATACATTTATTTTTCCCTTTGTATCTAATAAATACATGTGTGGAACTACTTTAAGACCATATAAATTACTCCCAATTCTCAAATTTTCACTTACTCATATTACCATTTATTAATAATCCCTGTTTGAACCTATTATAATGATTGTTGCCATTATAATTTGATCATTATTTCCACATTTATTATCTGGCTTTATACTAGAGAGAGGAGCTTCTTATTTTCCCTGTTTGTTTGTTTGCTTATTGGTTTATTTGTTATTCATTTATGAATTTTTGATATATTAATTTAGATTCATGTTTGGGCTAGTTTTTTTCTTTAATCTTTAGGTAAGTTACAATATTTATTTGAAATATGACTTAATTGTTTTTGTTGGAATTCCATTTTAATTTTTCCTTATACCTTAAAAAAACATGAAACATTACCAGAAAGCATACTCAGAGAAGTGTCATTTCACCCCACTAACAAATTTATAAAACATTTCTTTTTCTTTTCAGCTTCACTGAGGTATATATCCAGCATACAAAACACTGTATATAATTAATGTACACAATTTGGTGAATTTGGACATTGTTACCATTGCCATAATAAATATGACTGTCACCTCCAAAAACTTCCTGTGTCTCTTTTTGTGTATTTGGGTGTGCTAAGTAAGATCTGAAATCATAAAACTCCTAGAGGCGAACATAAGGAAAAACTTCCTGATCTTGGTCTTGGAAATAATTTCTTGGCTATAACACCAAAGGCATGGGCAACAAAAGCAAAAATAGACAAGTGGTACTCCATCAAACTAACAAACTTTTGCACAGCAATAAACAGAGTGAAAGGCAACCTGTGAAATGAGAAAATATTTGCAAAGCATTTATGCTTAAAGGTTAAACTTCCAAAATATATAAGGAACCCCTACAACTTAACAGCAGAATCAAAGAAAGAAAGAAATGGTGAGGGGCGGGGAGTGCCTGTATGACATAGTTAAGCGACCACTCTTGATTTTGGCTCAGGTAATGATCTCAAGGCCCTGCCACATTGGCTCATTGCTGGGCTGTGGAGCCTACTTAGGGTTTTCTCTCTCCCACTCCCTCTGCTCCTTCCCACTGCTGGCACACTCTCCCTCAAAAAGAAAAATAGGAAGGAAAGAAGGAAGGGAGGAAGGAAGAGAGGGAGGAAGGGAGGGAGGGAGGGAGGGAAAGGGAAAGGAAGAAAGGAAGGAAGGCATCTCATCTTTAAAATGGACAAAGGACTTGAATACACATTTCCAAAGAAGACATACAAATGGGCACCAGGTATATGAAAAGATAGTCATTACCACTAATCATCAGGGAAAAGCGAATCACCTCACACCTGTTAAAATGGCTATTAAAAAATAAAAATAAAAAATAACATGCTAGTGAGATTGTGGGAAAACTGAGTGCCTCCCCCATTTCTCTATCCTTTCCATGCCATTACAATCATCCTTTGATATTAACTGATCTCAGTAATAACTAGTATATGCATCCCATGGTTTTTTTCATTAGTACTACATTTGTGTATTTTTAAAATTTTTACATTCCTTCTTAATCACAAAGTAAAATAATATAGACACTTTTGTACTTTGCTTTCCATACTTTAAAATATATTTTGGGAAATCACTCCAACTCTGAACATAAAATTCTTTATCTTTTTTTTTAAGTTATGTAGCTCTCCTTTATGGGAATGTATTATCATCTATTCAAGCATCCTCACATGTATGGACATATTATTTCCAATATTTTCCAGTTACAAATAATTCTTCATTAAGTAATATAGTATTTTTATTTTTTATATATATTGTGATAAGCATATCTGCAGGTTAGATTCCTAGAAGTGAGAAGACTGGATCAAAAGTTAAATATGCATGTAATTCTGCATGTTTTTCATAAGCAGAATACCAATTTGCATTCCAACCTGTGAAGTCTGAAAGTATCTAATCACATGGGGTCACTAATAGATTCTGTTCAACTTTTTTAATTTTGCCAATCTGATAGATAAAAATAGTATCTCAGTGTAGTTTTATTTTGCAGTTCTCTGTTCTGAATGAGGTTCAATATTATTTCCTAAATAATGTGAAGCATAAAAATGAACAATCTTCAATTTGCACTCATAAACATAACATTGAACCTCAAAAATATATTTTTGAATGTGAGAAATTGGGTATAAAATAGTATATTCTGTACTACCTCATTTATATAAATTAAAAAAGTGTGAAAACTAATCTACACTATTACAAGCCAGGATAACAGTTAAACTTGTCAGACTGTAGTGACTATAATAAGTAGGGATGAAGTGCTTCTTTCATAAACATGTTTAGATTGTGCAAGTTCCTTGAACTGTACTATTATGGTATGCCCTTTTTTGTATGTATGTTAGATTTCAGTTGTTATAAAACAGTAAGTTTAGATTGACAGGACTACTAGATATAAAGTTAAATATGTTATCCAATACGAAAGAAAAGACATCTTTTCTTATTATTAGAATATAGGCTGATGTATGACAGTTGACTACATTCTAACTTGTTTCTGCTTCACAATATCACAGAAGAAAATTGCTTTATTTACAGATTTAAACCATAACGATATCGAGTTGTTGAATCATTGTCTTGTATTTCTGCAAGTAATGTAACTTATGTGTTGACTATACTAAAATAAATAAATAAGTAAATAACTAACTAACTAAATAAATAAAATGCTTCAATTCCATAAAAAAATTTCTAGTCTGAATCCTGAATAAAAAATACTGTGTTGAGTATGTTTAAATCTTACAATCCTTCCTGATATCAGAATATTGTGGTTACCCAACACTACTGTCATAGGCCAAGAGGAATGCCATTGATAATCTGAAACTGGATCACTTAGGTGGGCACCTTAACTCAGAGGAGTTGAAAACATTAGAAAGCTTTTGTGGTTTGCAATTGCTTGCTGCTACTACTGTTTCCTTTCAAATTCCACTATTGGATAAGAAAAAGAGTTAGAAGTAGATTCCCTTCTCTCCACACCTCACAGTAACATCTATTTGTGTGTGTTTGTGTATACATGTGTGTGTTCAGTATTCTCAGTCCTCTATGAAAACAGACAAAGCTTCTAATTGATGAGGGAAACTGGTGTACATGCAAGAGTGTGTCATCATACTCAAAACAATAAACAACATGTCCCAAATGTCTGTCATCTGAGTGCCATTTTCAGGACTTTTGCCATAGAAAAAACTTTGTCATTAAAATGGAAAATATTAGTTGCCATACTAGGAGGTGATATAAAAAACATATGATAAAAAGTACAACATTTAGCTCTCTAAACCAGAGACTAGGTCTTCTTCTGATAAAAAATTAAATTACTGGAGAGTTATGAAATATATATATTTAAGTTGAGGCTTTTTCTTGGAAAAGGCTTGAAAGGTAATTAAAAGTAAAATAAAGTGATCAAAATTTATTTCACTTTTATTTAATAGTCTAAAATCTTCTCTTCTTCCTTCACTGTTGTGGGTCTCACATTTTGTAGGAGCTGTTCTAGTATGACCCCAGGATCCATGTGTCTGGAAGTTTTGCTTAGCAGCAATGACTTCCAAACTGCTATTTCATGGTGTTCTTCAATTTTTATTTGCCTCTGGATATCTGGGTTTTTTTTTTTTTTTTTGTCTTGTTTTGTTTTGTTCTTTGGCATATTGTGGATCCACTGCTTAGTCTTTTACTCAGCTTCTCTTAGTCCCTGGCTCTTCTAGTTTAGTTCTCTTTTCTGCTTCTGTACCTAGTAGCAGCTGCCCCAAGTCCTTTAACTGAAGTTTTGGCTTGATAGCTGACAGCTACTTTCTGGAACTGAATTTCCAAAAGGCACAAGGGAACAAAAGATAGTCTTCTCGAATGCATGCATAAGGCTCATTATGATGTGGTCTTGTTTTGACAGAGACATTGGCCTTGAATATTTACAGGCTTTACTTTTCCTTCCATCTTCCTAGTTCATTGGCCTCAGGAGCAAGGAGAAATTTATACAAAGAGAAGATTAAAGATGGGTCATGTATAATTCTTAGAATCAAACCAAAGTAACAGTAGGTAGCTATCATTTCATACTTCGCTTTGGCTTTCACTATGGAGGAGATCAGAATGTGCCCTTTGGTGTGTAGCCTTGAGTCCAGCAGAGCAGGGTCAACAGCAATAAGCAGTGAATGCTCTTGGCAGCTTGCCTGTCAGCATTACCGAGAGGAATTTAGTCAAAGCAAATGACTACTTAAGGGGAAAAGAAGAAAACAGAATTCTCATTCCCAATCTCACAGTTCTCAGAGAGTGAAGCAAAAGAAAGAAAATGCTGGAAGATCAAGTAACAAGTATTGCAGTCTGAATAGAGCCTACACTTTCTAAAGCTTGGTCAATTCAAGAATATGCTCAAAAAGGATATAAACATGCACAATCCTTTTATGGATAAATGATAAATTTTAGAAATGGCAAAGGTATGGAAAATGCCTTTTCCCATATAAAATTTCCCTTCTCTGTGATTTATTAAACTCTGTCCTCCAACTGTAACTGGAGACTTTTTCATAATATATCCAAAACCACTTAAATGCAAAGCAGGATGGAGTCCATTGAAAAAAAAAATACGGTGTTACTCTGTATGAAAAACATACAATATGACTATTTAGAAAAGAAAAATACTCAAAAGTACAGCATGTAATTAATACAGTGTATCCCCAAGGCAACAGTTGGATATAGCTTATAAGAGCCAAAAGTGGAGCAGGGATTTCTTATACCTATATATTTCTGGCCATTCAGAAGCTAGAGTTGTTAGTAGACTCTGCCATGTGTCAGCTCTAGGCAATGCTATACTTTTCAAAGGCAAACTATTTATGTTTACAGAATATTAAAGTTATTTCTTCTTTTTCCAGTATTTATTTTATTTATTAAATAATATTTAACAAAGACATCATTAAAAAGTAATGGAAAAAAGAAAATGAGTCAAGTAAAACAAAATTTAAGTATTCCCACAGTGTCCCACTACACAGAGTTTTATCAGTCTTTCCATTTCCCTGTTTTGCCATCTATCTATCCATCCACATTCTCATGACTTTTTCACAAAATTAATATATTAGGCCAGATAATATTTGAGATATTACTTTTTTGGACCCTAAGACATAGCATGTTCTATGATTTAGGGCATAATGGGTATTTTTTTAAATACCCATTATGTATGGCTATAGAGCTATCTTTTGCTTTCGAAGTCCAAAACCATTGAGAAGAATGATGATGAAAGAAGAGGAGGTGCTTCACTGGCTAAACATTTCTGGAAATGAGAGAGATAGACATGAGTCATATAAGCCAACAGGGCCTGTGCTACCTCTCTGGTGGTATCCTGAGAGGTGTCAATATATTCTTTGAGGGCAAGGATACTTAACACACTTGAGACCAGCCAGATCCTGCACCCTGGGACTATAGCCCAAGATTCTCACTTACCACAGGAGACAAAATAACAGACTGGAAAGGGCCATAGAAGCCAGAACATAGGTAGCCATATATAAACACTGCCATGAGCAGAGGTACCTCCCTAAAACTCTGGTAGAGTTCCTGGAAGCAAAACAGCATAGGTAGACACCAAGACAGAATTTTTCACCAGTCCCCATGAAAGAAGAGTTTGGCATCAAAATTAAGTGACTTATAGAGAATTAAGAACAGGTATACAGTATTCCTTGTATATCCATTGTGTACTAGAATTTTTACCCCATATAGTGCATTTCTCTACTTACTTCATCAGTTTTTTTTTTAATACCCATTATATATATGTAAAACATTTTGCTAAGCATAAGGTAAAAAGAGAAAATCATGGACAATAGTACTACTGTGAAGATATTTTCAGTTAAATAAAAATATAGATGACTTTAATGGTCAAATTATAATTTATTTCCTATTTATACAATACTTTATTTAATTAACCCCATATTGGCTTAACATCTAGGCAACTTCTAACTTTCCTTTAGAATAAAAACAAATAAACAAAACAAATTCTTCAATTTAATGAACTAATTGTACAAGTATCCTGTTAACATAAAGGATGCACATTTATTTGACACAGAGGAGACTATGCTTCTTATTTCCCTAGGAAATCTCATTATCAGTGCTTCCTTCTTCCCCCATCTCTGAATTATTTCATATCTTTCTTATTTTAAAACAAAACAAATGGAAAAAAAATAACAACAACCAAAACTACTTCCTTAACCCCACATCCCTTTTCGAATACAATACTAACTTAATTTCTGTTTTAGTACTGTTTCAATCTTCAGTGCCTCCCACTTTCATACACCTACTCAGTCTTCAACTCACTCCAACATGGCTCTCCTTTACATTGTCCCAACAGTGTCATTGCTCTAACTCACTAAATGTAGTCAATCCTTGCCTTCATCTTCTTAGTTATAAAATCTTAGTACAAATATTGATTACTTTATGCTCTTTGAGACTCCTTCTATTGCTAATAGCTTCTCTATCACCAGGGTTTCCTGGTTTTCTCTCTAGTGATAGAACTGTTATTCTCAGTTTCTGCTGCAGAACTTCCACTACTGTTTAAGCCAGAGTCTTCAAATAACTCAAAGTTCCTAGGCCTCCTTTTCTTCTTTTTTTTCCCCTTACCCTACATATTTTCAGGAAAACTTATTCATGATTATAGTTTTAATAATTATCAAATACATGTAAACATATATTTATATGTTCATCTCATATCTCTCCTTGGAACTCTAGGCCTGAATATTCAAGTGAATTACTGATGTTATTACTTAGAATTCTTAGAACCAACTCCTTTATAACAGCTACAAATCATCAAATTCTTGGTATTTTCTCCCCCACAATTTATCAAAACTCTGCCCCCAGCCATGATTTGTTCATTTTTCTGATTGGGTGTACTGTCTTTTCAGTCATTCAGCAAGCCTTGGAGTCACTCCTAAAGAATCCTTCTCCTTCCTTCCCCATATCCAACCCACAACAAATCCTAGAGATTTTGCATCTTATGTAATGCTTGAGTTCATTTATTTCTCTCCAGCTATCCTACACTACCTTAATATAAGCAAGTCACCTCTACTACACAGGACAGTTTTTGCCCACCAACTGTTTTTCTTTTTATTATTATTTTTTTTAAAGATTTTATTTATTTATTTGACAGAGAGAGAGAGAGAGAGAGACAGCAAGAGAGAGAACACAAGCAGGGGGAGTGGGAGAGGGAGAAGCAGGCTTCCTGCTGAGCAGGGAGCCTGATGTGGGGCTCGATCCTAGAGTCCTGGGATCAGAGCCCAAGCCAAAGGCAGATGCTTAACAGACTGAACCACCCAAGCACACCCTTACCAACTATTTTTCTATAATCTCTTCTTGACTCTTTGATCTGTTCTTTATAATGCAACTGGAGAGACATTTTCAAAAGAAAAATGAAAAATTCTGTTACTCCCTACTAAGTCTGCTTAATGCATTTCCATTGTTTTTAGATAAAATAACAGTATTTGTAAGATGGCTTGCCAGGGTTCCATCCTATTCTATTTACTGTTCCAGCATCATCCTTCTCCCCACACCTACCATCTCCATATAGATCGTATTTCAATTTCTTGACTAGAATACGGCTTGCCAATCCCGTGCCTTGAATTACTGTTCCTTCTCCAAAACTATCTTTGGGTAATTCACTTATATTTTGTTCTTGAAGTCTTAGCTTAAATTGTTTTCTCAGGAGAAATAATCATGAAGAGAAGTAGAGATGTGTCTGATAACATCATGTTCTTAAACTTCACAGAATTTCCCTGTTTATATATGCATCTATTTGTGACTATTGGGTTGTTTCTCAACTCCCTTATTAGATTGAAAGTATCCTGAAAGTATGAGCTGTACTTGATTTTGCTCAAATATATATGTCAAATATATATGTCCATTGACGAAAACACTACCTGACACATAGCAGATGCTCAATATTTGTTGAGTGAATAAATTAATAAATGATTTTCAGGGGGGAAATTGTCTAATATTTCTTTAGAAAAACTTCTGAAAGTGGCATTACCATGCTATAGACTATTAACATTTTGAAGACATTTTACAAATTGCCAAATTGTCTTCCTGTTAATTTTTACTAACTCCCCAACAAAATCTGTGTGTTCCTTTTGTATATCCCAGTGATTATTCTAAAATTTATCATTAATTTAAATTTTTTAAAAACTGAAAATCAGGGGCACCTGGGTGGCTCAGTCGTTAAGTGTCTGCCTTCTGCTCAGGACATGATCCCAGGGTTCTCGGATCGAGCCCTACATCGGGCTCCCTGCTCAAAGGGAAGCCTGCTTTCTCTCCCATTTCCTCCTGCTTGTATTACCTCTCTCACTGTGTCTCTCTCTGTCAAATAAAGAAATAAGATCTTTAAAAAATAATAATAAATAAATAAATAAATAAAGTGAGGAACATTTAAAAAAACTGAAAATCAGATGAAAAGACTGATTTTCATATATCTGACTAGTCATAATATTAAATAGCATTATTCTCTTTACAACTGCATTTTTATCTTATTAATTATCTGTGTATGTATTTTTCTCACTGTACTATTGATGTCTTTTTTTAAATTGTTTTGTGATTACTGATGACAAGAAAAGAAGCATGAGATGTGATGTGGATAAATTTATGTTCATTTTTGGAGCAATTCCTGGTTGTAAATGACATGTTTGATCTAAAATCTAAGATACTGTATCTGTGTTGTTTCCTTGTATTCATTCAGAGGTCCTATATATATGCATATAATTATTAATCATTTCTTGTAAATGAAGGAAAGTTGGAATCTAAAGGAAAAAAGTTGGTAAATTAAAAAATTATAGTACTAAAGTACATTTCCAGCTGTGTCAACTTGTTTTTTCCACTACCCGTTGGTTCTATAGCATGTAAAAACAAAACACAAAAACAAAAAAAATAACACAACAATCCCTAGAGAAAAGGATTCTAAAGCCTCACTCAGTAGCTTATTTCAGTTTATAACTGTCCTTGTAAACTTGTCAAGTTCCAGTTTTAAATCCTAGCTCACCTCACAGATAAAAATTTGTTAAAAGGGTTTTGGGTAGGTTGTTCTACTTTTCATGAGTACACAAGACAAAAACAATTCTTGTTTTGACACGCATTGTTCTTATGAGGTGTAGACTGCTGAATACCAAAAAATACAAAGACATGCACTGTTGTTCACATTAGTCAGATTCTGAATTAAAAGAGAAAGGGGGGGGAGGAGTAAAGATGGCGGAGAAGTAGCCCACTGAGACTATGTCAGGTAGCGGGAGATCAGCTAGATAGCTTATCTAAAGATTGCAAACACCTACAAATCCAACGGGAGATCGAAGAGAAGAACAGCAATTCTAGAAACAGAAAATAAACCACTTACTGAAAGGTAGGACTGGCGGAGAAGTGAATCCAAAGCGACGGGAAGATAGACCGCGGGGGGAGGGGCCGGCTCCGGCAAGCGGCGGAGCCACGAAGCACAAAATCAGGACTTTTAAAAGTCTGTTCCGCTGAGGGACATCGCTCCAGAGGCTTGACCGGGGTGAAGCCCATGCGGGGTCAGCGTGGCCTCGGGTCCCGCAGGGTCACAGAAGGATCGGGGGTGTCTGAGTGTCGCAGAGCTTACAGGTATTAGAACGGGGAAGCCGGCTACAGAGACAGAGACGAGGAGTGAGCTCTAAGCTCAGGGATACCTTGAACTGGTCGCAGGCTCGGTCAGCTCGGAGCGCGGCCAGAGGCAGGGTGACGGGAGTAATTGGGCGCTGTTCTCTGAGGGCGCACTGAGGAGTGGGGCCCCGGGCTCTCAGCTCCTCCAGGCCAGAGACTGGGAAGCCGCCATCTTCATTCCTGTCCTCCGGAACTCTAAAGAAAGCGCTCAGGGAACAAAAGCTCCCTAAAGCAAACCCGAGCGGATTACTCAGCCCGGCCCCTGGTAAGGGCGGTGCAACTCCTCCTGGGGCAAAGACACTTGAGAATCACTATAACAGGCCCCTCCCCCAGAAGATCAACAAGAAACCCAGCCAGGACCAAGTTCACTTACGAGGAGTGCAGTTTCAATACCAAGGAGAGCAGCGGAATTCCAGAGGAGGAGAAAGCAAAGCACGGAACTCATGGCTTTCTCCCCATGATTCTTTAGCCATGCAGTTAATTTAAATTTTTTTTAATTGTTTTTTTCTCTTCTTCTGCTAAATTTTTTTAACTTTTACCCTTTACTTTTTTAACGTTTTTAACTAGTTTATCTAATATATGTATTTTTTTCCTTTTTTATTTTTTCTTTATTAGTTTTCTTTTTTTAATTGTTCCTTTTTTTTTTTTTCTTTCTGAACTTTTTAATCCCCTTTCTCCCCCCTCACGATTTGGGATCTCTTCTGATTTGGCTAAAGCATATTTTCCTGGGGTTGTTGCCACCTTTTTAGTATTTTACTTGCTCCTTCATATACTCTTATCTGGACAAAATGACAAGGCGGAAAAATTCACCACAAAAAAAAGAACAAGAGGCAGTACCATAGGCTAGGGACCTAATCAATATAGACATTGGTAATATGTCAGATCTAGAGTTCGGAATGACGATTCTCAAGGTTCTAGCCGGGCTCGAAAAAGGCATGGAAGATATTAGAGAAACCATCTCAGGAGATATAAAAGCCCTTTCTGGAGAAATAAAAGAACTAAAATCTAACCAAGTTGAAATCAAAAAAGCTATTAATGAGGTGCAATCAAAAATGGAGGCTCTCACTGCTAGGATAAATGAGGCAGGAGAAAGAATTAGCGATATAGAAGACCAAATGAGAGAGAATAAAGAAGCTGAGCAAAAAAGGGACAAACAGCTACTGGACCACGAGGGCAGAATTCGAGAGATAAGTGACACCGTAAGACGAAACAACATTAGAATAATTGGGATTCCAGAAGAAGAAGAAAGAGAGAGGGGAGCAGAAGGTATATTGGAGAGAATTATTGGAGAGAATTTCCCCAATATGGCAAAGGGAACAAGCATCAAAATCCAGGAGGTTCAGAGAACCCCCCTCAAAATCAATAAGAATAGGTCCACACCCCGCCACCTAATAGTAAAATTTACAAGTCGTAGTGACAAAGAGAAAATCCTGAAAGCAGCCCGGGAAAAGAAGTCTGTAACATACAATGGTAAAAATATTAGATTGGCAGCAGACTTATCCACAGAGACCTGGCAGAAAGAGCTGGCATGATATATTCAGAGCACTAAACGAGAAAAACATGCAGCCGAGAATACTATATCCAGCTAGGCTATCACTGAAAATAGAAGGAGAGATTAAAAGCTTCCAGGACAAACAAAAACTGAAAGAATTTGCAAACACCAAACCAGCTCTACAGGAAATATTGAAAGGGGTCCTCTAAGCAAAGAGAGACCCTAAAAGTAGTAGATCAGAAAGGACAGAGACAATATACAATGACAGTCACTTTACAGGCAATACAATGGCACTAAATTCATATCTCTCAATAGTTACCCTGAATGTTCATGGGCTAAATGCCCCAATCAAAAGACACAGGGTATCAGAATGGATAAAAAAACAAAACCCATCTATATGTTGCCTACAAGAAACTCATTTTAAACCTGAAAACACCTCCAGATTTAAAGTGAGGGGGTGGAAAAGAATTTACCATGCTAATGGACACCAGAAGAAAGCAGGAGTGGCAATCCTTATATCAGATCAATTAGATTTTAAACCAAAGACTATAATAAGAGATGAGGAAGGACACTATATCATACTCAAAGGATCTGTCCAACAAGAAGATCTAACAATTTTAAATATCTATGCTCCTAACGTGGGAGAAGCCAACTATATAAACCAATTAATAACAAAATCAAAGAAACATATCAACAATAATACAATAATAGTAGGGGACTTTAACACTCCCCTCACTGAAATGGACAGATCATTCAAGCAAAAGATCAACAAGGAAATAAAGGCCTTAAATGACACACTGGACCAGATGGACATCACAGATATATACAGAACATTTCATCCCAAAGCAACAGAATACACATTCTTCTCTACTGCCCATGGAACATTCTCCAGAATAGATCACATCCTCGGTCGTAAATCAGGTCTCAACTGGTATCAAAAGATTGGGATCATTCCCTGCATATTTTCAGACCACAATGCTCTGAAGCTAGAACTCAATCACAAGAGGAAATTTGGAAAGAACCCAAATACATGGAGACTAAACAGCATCCTTCTAAAGAATGAATGGGTCAACCAGGAAATTAAAGAAGAATTGAAAAAATTCATGGAAACAAATGATAATGAAAATACAACGGTTCAAAATCTGTGGGACACAACAAAGGCAGTCCTGAGAGGGAAATATATAGCGGTACAAGCCTTTCTCAAGAAACAAGAAAGGTCTCAGGTACACAACCTAACCCTACACCTAAAGGAGCTGGAGAAAGAACAAGAAAGAAACCCTAAACCCAGCAGGAGAAGAGAAATCATAAAGATCAGAGCAGAAATCAATGAAATAGAAACCAAAATAACACAATAGAACAAATCATCGAAACTAGGAGCTGGTTCTTTGAAAGAATTAATAAGATTAATAATAAACCCCTGGCCAGACTTATAAAAAAGAAAAGAGAAAGGACCCAAATAAATAAAATCATGAATGAAAGAGGAGAGATCACAACAAACACCAAAGAAATACAGACAATTATAAGAACATACTATGAGCAACTCTACGCCAACAAATTTGACAATCTGGAAGAAATGGATGCTTTCCTAGAGACATATAAACTACCACAACTGAACCAGGAAGAAATAGAAAGCCTGAACAGACCCATAACCAGTAAGGAGATTGAAACCGTCATCAAAAATCTCCAAACAAACAAAAGCTGAGGGCCAGATGGCTTCCCGGGAATTCTACCAAACATTTAAAGAAGAACTAATTCCTATTCTCCTGAAACTGTTCCAAAAAATAGAAATGGAAGGAAAACTTCCAAACTCATTTTATGAGGCCAGCATCACCTTGATCCCAAAACCAGACAAGGATCCCATCACAAAAGAGAACTACAGACCAATATCCTTGATGAACACAGATGCAAAAATTCTCACCAAAATACTAGCCAATAAGATTCAACAGTACATTAAAAGGATTATTCACCACGACCAAGTGGGATTTATTCCAGGGCTGCAAGGTTGGTTCAACATCCGCAAATCAATCAATGGGATACAACACATTAATAAAAGAAAGAACAAGAACCATATGATACTCTCCATAGATGCTGAAAAAGCATTTGACAAAGTACAGCATCCCTTCCTGATCAAAACTCTTCAAAGAGTAGGGTTAGAGGGTACATACCTCAATATTATCAAAGCCATCTATGAAAAACCCACCGCAAATATCATTCTCAATGGAGAAAAACTGAAAGCTTTTCCGCTAAGGTCAGGAACACGGCAGGGATGTCCGTTATCACCACTGCTATTCAACATAGTACTAGAAGTCCTAGCCTCAGCAATCAGACAACAAAAGGAAATTAAAGGCATCCAAACTGGCAAAGAAGAAGTCAAACTATCACTCTTTGCAGGTGATATGATACTATATGTGGAAAACCCAAAAGACTCCACTCCAAAACTGCTAGAACTTGTACAGGAATTCAGTAAAGTGTCAGGATATAAAATTAATGCACAGAAATCAGTTGCATTTCTCTACACCAACAACAAGATAGAAGAAAGAGAAATTAAGGAGTCTATCCCATTTACAATTGCACCCAAAACTATAAGATACCTAGGAATAAACCTAACCAAAGAGGCTAAGAATCTATACTCAGAAAACTATAAAGTACTCATGAAAGACATTGAGGAAGACACAAAGAAATGGAAAAATGTTCCATGCTCCTGGATTGGAAGAATAAATATTGTAAAAATGTCTATGCTACCAAAGCAATCTACACATTTAATACAATTCCTATCAAGGTACCATCCATTTTTTTCAAAGAAATGAAACAAATAATCCTAAAATTTATTTGGAACCAGAAAAGACCTCGAATAGCCAAAGGAATATTGAAAAAGAAAGTCAAAGTTGGTGGCATCACAATTCCGGACTTTAAGCTCTATTACAAAGCTGTCATCATCAAGACAGCATGGTACTGGCACAAAAATAGACACATAGATCAATGGAACAGAATAGAGAGCCCAGAAATAGACACTCAACTCTATGGTCAACTAATCTTCAACAAAGCAGAAAAGAATGTCCAATGGAAAAAAGACAGCCTCTTCAATAAATGGTGTTAGGAAAACTGGACAGCCACATGCAGAAAAATGAAATTGGTTCATTTCCTTACACCACACATGAAAATAGACTCAAAATGGATGAAGGACCTCAATGTGAGAAAGGAATCCATCAAAATCCTTGAGTAGAACACAGGCATCAACTTCTTTGACCTCAATCGCAGCAACATCTTCCTAGGAACATCGCCAAAGGCAAGGGAAGCAAGGGTAAAAATGAACTATTGGGATTTTATCAAGATCAAAAGCTTTTGCACAGCAAAGGAAACAGTTAACAAAACCAAAAGACAACTGACAGAATGGGAGAATATATTTGTAAACGACATATCAGATAAAGGGCTAGTGTCCAAAATCTATAAAGAACTTAGCAAACTCAACACCCAAAGAACAAATAATCCAATCAAGAAATGGGCAGAAGACATGAACAGACATTTCTGCAAAGAAGACATCCAGATGGCCAACAGACACATGAAAAAGTGCTCCATATCACTCGGCATCAGGGAAATACAAATCAAAACCACAATGAGATACCACCTCACACCAGTCAGAATGGCTAAAATTAACAAGTCCGGAAATGACAGATGCTGGTGAGGATGCGGAGAAAGGGGAACCCTCCTACACTGTTGGTGGGAATGCAAGCTGGTGCAACCACTCTGGAAAACAACGTGGAGGTTCCTCAAAATGTTGAAAATAGAGCTACCCTATGACCCAGCAATTGCACTGCTGGGTATTTACCCTAAAAATACAAACGTAGCGATCCGAAGGGTCACGTGCACCCAAATGTTTATAACAGCAATGTCTACAATAGACAAACTATGGAAAGAACCTAGACGTCCATCAACAGACGAATGGATAAAGAAGAGGTGGTATATATACACAATGGAATACTATGCAGCCATCAAAAGAAATGAAATCTTGCCATTTGCAACGACATGGATGGAACTAGAGGGTATCATGCTTAGCGAAATAAGTCAATCGGAGAAAGACAACTATCATATGATCTCCCTGATATGAGGGAGAGGAGAATCCACACGGGGGGTTAAGGGGGTAGGAGAAGAGTAAATGAAACAAGTGGGATTGAGAGGGAGAAAAACCATAAGTGACTCTCAATCTCACAAAACAAACTGAGGGTTGATGTGGGGAGGGGGGTTGGGGGGGTGGGATTATTGACACTGGGGAGGGTATGTGCTATGGTGAGTGCTGTGAAGTGTGTAAACCTGGCGATTCACAGACCTGTACCCCTGGGGATAAAAATATGTTTATAAAAAATAAAATTAAAAATAAATAAATAAATAAATAAATAAATATTATGAAATCAGGGGGGAAAAAAAAGAGAAAAGGGCTCTGGTCTGAAAGTTAAGAGTTCTGGATTCATGACACAAGTTTTGCACTAACTTGTTTTTAGCCACCTTTCAGTTTACAAGATCTTGCAATTCATTTGTTTGCTATGCTGTCTTAAAGTTTTTAGCTCCAAGGCAAAAACCTGAGATTATTCTTACAATTGCTAGATCAATAGAATCACCTAAGCATTTTTGAAAATATAAATTCCTGGAGCACACCACAGACATTTTAAGTCAGAATCTCCAGGAAACAAGTTTCCTAGTATCTCTTATGTTCAGGGAGATTTGGAAATAACTGCATTTGTTGACCCCTGTGACTTTTCCTAACTCAAACTTTAAGATTCTAATTATTGGTCAGTAGCCGACAAACCTCTGTTGAAATGGTGAGAAGGGCATTTACTTTGGAAATTCCTCAATTGCTAGAATATGATAGCAAGTGAGAAAAATAAAAGGATAATCTAAGGCAGCCGTACATCCTTCCTCACTTTATAATTTTTCATTTTTAGTCTCAGAAGCCTGTTCCTTAGGGCAGCATCCTAACCCCAGCCTAATGGCCTTAAGTTTCCTCCCAAACTGACTTCTGTTTAACAACCACAACTGCTTTGCTATAGCATGGTGTTAAAACAAAACAAAACAAACAAACAGAAAAACAAAGCCTCAGTCGTTTTTTATGAATGTGGATCAATCTTCCTTCTGTTCTTTCTTCTCTGAAAACAAATTATGATCTATGAAAAGTTGTCTTTTCCTACATGATCTAAGTAAAACATATGTCTTCCTGTAAATATACTTATTTACGTCTACTACTTTTATCTACATTTCAGCCATCACCTCATTATTTACATTAGAAAATAACCTATAAAACCAAAAAGAAGAAGGAAAGAAAGAGAGAGAGAGAAAGAATGAAAGAGAAAGAAAGAGAGAAAAGGAAGGAAGGAAGGAAGGAAGAGATGGATGAAGAAAGGAGAGAAAAAAGAAAAGAGAAGAGGAGACTGAGCAATATTGGGGCTGTGTTTGTTTTAGAAACTAAAAAGTTGGTTAAACATTGTAAGACTATTATATATCCATTAAGATGAGGGTTAATTTAATCATCTTGGTCGTGATAATTAAGGGAAAATAGATTAGTCTGTTCTAGAGACTGTAAGGAAAACAGAAGGTTGATTAAGGAACCTTCTCTGAACTAAATGATAATCCTATTACTTGTGGTAAAAATCATAATAGAACATGGCATCTCTACAAAATTTTTATAGTTCAACATAATTTTTATAGGCATAATGTGAACATCACATCTACCGTGGTTTTTCTCTGGATATTACACCTATTTTCAAATGAAGTAGTTGAATTAAAGCTTACTGAGAATGAATGATTCATGCATCAACACTCAAGTCTAATTTTCCTGGATTCAAGTCTAATGCTCTTTCTTATCTACCATAAAGTCCTAAATCCCATGTCTTCAGCCACATTTTATTACCACACCAAGACCCATATCTACACAATCTTGAACATGAACAAGCTCCTGCAGTGAGTCTGATCTCTAATTTCCCAAGGCATAAGGAAAGGGCAAAGTGCTGACATCATCACGGTGACAGCTCAAGTTCATTTAATGCTAAGCCTGGTGTTAAGCATTTTACACATATTGTCCCATTTACTTCCCACACTCACACTCTGATATAGATGATGTCATTGCCCGTATTTTATAGATGAGTAAACTGTCTCAAGTAGGTCGTCTAAAGGTAAAGAGTGACTCCATCTACTGCCTCTCCTCTTGTGGACGGGGTATTATGTTGCCCACAAGTTGAACTCTGAATGCCTTTTTCCATGAAAACATTGCTTCCCTGTATGTTTTCTATTATTATTCCTTGATTACTTATTCATGTTATTAATGAGAATAAGATAGACAGTTTAGGGACTTGTGTACCATTTCTAAAATTGTTTCTGTAGAAGGAAAGTCTCCTGAGATTCTACTTAACATATTGAAGTGAGGACTGTGTACAATTAATCTTGATTGTTATGCTTATTACATATCCCTATGGAAATCTTGGATTTGGAAAGGAGTAGAGACCTAACTCCTCTTTGATACCTGTGTACTATCCCTACAAACAGTTTCACAGCATTCACAAATACTAGGATGAAAGAAAAGATAAGTAGAAAGGTAAAAGCAGGCAGGTCAGCAGGATATGTAAAAAAAAAAAAAAAATACATGGTTTACATCTAGATCATATATCATATACATGCATACATACATATTATATATATGAAACACTGCATATTTCATAATTAAAGATAGATGTTCTAAATAGCAATGGATGCTACCATTTCTTTACTTCATCCACTGCAAAACAGTGAAACTAGGCAGAGAAAGAATACAGAACGGATCATTGAAGATTGAGTTTATCGGTAATAGAAACAAAATAAACAAATAAAAAAGCTGAGCAGAAACTGTACTTCTCCATTTTGTTTTCTATTTTTCTGTCTCCTTGTAACTGGAATGATTGGTTATTTTCATACGAACACAATTCACCAAAAATTAACGTTGATTTTATCCTTACTTGCTGTCCCATCTATTTAGTTAGAAAGGGGCAGAACTACCTCTATTAGGACAAATTTGCTCAGGGTGAACATCTATCACAGACTAGATGATGGAAATGAGGAAGCACTGGGAAGGCACACATGGGAGTGCAACACGAAACCTCCTGCTTCTAAAGGCAGATGATCATTTAAAAATGTCGTAACACGGTTTTTCTGGACAAAAGTCACACCACCATATACAGCTGGTTTTTGTAAGCTAATATTTCACATCTGTTACCTAAAACTACAGATTTTAAAGGTAAGAAGGCCATTGAAATGTAACATGTTGAAAATTGATGGGATATACTTTAATTTAGAGTCTGAGCTCTTTTCTGTATAGGCTGCACAAATCCCCCTATGGTCTTGAGGCCATAAAAAGTGAGCAAGATTTCTTTGCTTGCTTATACTTGGCAGGAAAAGAGAATCATCATCTGGAAGCTGGCAGCTTGTATAAGTTCCACAAGTGCAATAAGCCTAAGTCTTGCTGACCTATGGGCTTCTGGTACTACGCCAGATTACTGAGGATGAAAGCCTATGTAATCCATGTAATGACATGGTCACCCATGTCCCTGGTATAGAAGAGCTAGTAGAAGCAAGAACAGAAGGAAAGAAGATGATTAGTTCAGATTTTTTACTTGCCCAGAATTTGATTATAAAGTCTACTTTTAACTCAGCATGTCTATAAATTTCAGATATCATTATTTCATATTTTTATTATATACCAGGAGAAATGAGCTTTCCAAATCTATCATGTTCTTAGGACATCTAAATGCTTTTTTTTAGCCACTGATAACACAAAATTGTAGATATTCAACACACACCTGTTGAATTAATCAATATGGCACCATTACCAAATTAGAAGTAGTATCTATGTAAAGAAGGTTAGAAAAATGACCTATAGACTATTGAGATGCTAGCAATCTATGAAAAGCATTCTTGTATTATGGACCACTGTTGTAGATGATCAAAAATTACTCTAGTCCCAAAGAGAAAAGAGAAAAGAGGACTGAGGGCAGTGCTCATCCTTAAAAATATCCACTATATGTTTCACTACATGAGTATGAAATAGTTTACTGTTCCCTAAACATATTATTTATCATTTCAGGCCAACCTCATTATAAATACACTGAATAGATTTTGAGTTCCATGTTGTGCTGGTTATCAGGCTGGAATCCTCCAGCTCCAAACTCACCCACCTACACTTATATAATGCTGGGGTTAAGACTTGACTGTGAAAACTACATTTCCCTCTTTACTAGCTGACTCCCTATTAGGTTCTGCCAACAATGGCCCTTTAAGGAGATCTGAAAGCTGTAGGCAGTGCAAGGACTCTTCCCTTCCTGTTTGCCTACTGTGCCTGTAGAGTCACTCAGCCAACTGCTCTTAATTCCTGCAGAAGCTGTTGCTTCCCACTGTCAATTCTATTATTTTCTCCACTGCCAAACCAATTTTATCACAATGCCTCAAAGGAGTTGTGTAGTATCCAGCAGTTGGGCAATACCCTGCCCTTGGTGATCTGCTCCCCCTCCTCAGGACCCACCTTCAAGTGCTTGGCTCATTTTTATCTCCCTTCAGGGATGGTAGCTGCTCCCTACCATTGGCTATATGTTATCTCCCAGTCATCTTTTTGCTGGCTACAGTTTCCTAACACCTTTTCAACCAAAACCCTGCTTTCAATAATCTCTGCTAGTGTGGGTTCTCGTTTTTTGGCTGGACTCTGATGCATACATAATGTCAGTTTATACTAATATTTTTTTTTCTAATGCTTGGATTTAAATGTTTCATAATTAAGAAGGTGTTCAACTGCAAGTTAGGAGATAGATTTTATTTCTGGTTACCTAATTTTGAACAGAATACAATGTGTGTTTTGGCTTTACATATGAACTGAAGCATAAAGAACATATACATGTATGCATAGACATATGCATGTACACAGATTTTCAATATATTATTTGTCTTTATGGGATTATTTTGGAGGCAAAATGCAATAATGTGTACAAAAGGACTTTCAAAAACCATTGTGTAGGCAAATGGCAGTCACTATTTTAAAATAAATATTTTAAGTTGGCCTAAAATGCTGTGTTCATCTTGCTTTGCAAATCTCAGAATTTTATGTGTGTATATTACAAGAAAACACATCCCATTTGTTGACATGAATTATTTAAATAGAAACTATATAGAATGAATATAAAATAAAATAAAACTACAAGTTAGCAGGATTAGACTGGGACACGTTTATTTTCTCTTCCTTTTGTCTCTGGATACTACAGGAGCTTTCAATGCAGAAAGTGGGAAGAGTAGATAACTTTTTCATGAAGCTAGTATGAAATATATCCCAACAGTAGTCAAAATATTTTCTTATGCATTCTCACATAGATTTCTTTAAGTTACTCTCATTGTGAAGAATAGGTGTTTTTGCTATTATAAAAATATGCAAGAATGTGCATAAGATAATTAACACATTTCACCATAGCCTTCCCTTTTTATTTCCAGCTTTATTCTTAACACTTAGCCACACTCACATTTCCTTTAAAATTTTATGTTCTCACTGACCTCAGTGACTTGAGCATGCTCTTTTTAATAGTCTGACTTCATTTTTGATCTTCCATTACTGACAGCTTTCAATTTCTACCACTTTCCCTTCCCCTTGGGCCCCACATCTGGGCAAATGGGTAAGGGAGCCTTGACACTTTCTCCTTTGGCACCTATGGGAAATTCAAACCACTCAAACAATGATCTGGTATGTGAATCCTAAACCCCCCATCTTATAAACACCATTAAACCCCAAGCCAGCCTCTTTTCCCTGTTGCTTCATGCCATTCTTGGATCTGTGGGAAAGTCCACCCTGCTTTCCCCCAGAAAGCCTTGTTATGTGAGTAATAAATGTTCTTAAATCCCCCTAATACTCGTGTTACATTGTTAGTTTCAAACCAGATTTTGAATGAGTCCATTCTGATGATGACACAACTACTGGCAAAGAGAAAAGCAACCCTGGGCAATGACCACGGCCCCTGGGGAATCTTTATTCTCTTGCTCTCTCTTGCTCACTAGCTCTGCTGCTTGCTGTTAGCCTGCTTTGAGTCGTGTTGATGCCTGGTGGCAAGTTTGTACTTTGATCTGTGCCCTTCTGTGCTATATTTGCTGGGTTCTAGTTTGCCTCCATTACAGATTCATCCCAAACTAAATCAGAAGTTATAATTGGTGTTTAGGAATGAGTACGGAAAACAAGACTCTCCTTAAAGTGATCCTGGCATGTGACTCTACTGATGTCCCTATCTATTGCCAGTTATTAAAATTATCAATGCCACCTAATCAGCAACAGGTAGTACCCTTCAGGGTACAAAATACACTTCACTCACAGATTAGATTCACTTTAGTTAGTACCTATTTCAACAGGCTTGCAGATACAATTTGCACTTCTCTTTGAAGGAACACAATACACCTTCACCAGCTACTCATGGAGTACCTCAGTAGCCCTCCCATCACATACAATCTTTGCAGGAAAGATTTTAACCATATCTGACTTTTTCTAAGAACACAGGTATGACATCACATGGAGGATATCCTCCACTGAGGAGATTCAGTTGACAATCATCCAAGATATACAATACTCACAAAGGAACTCATGAAAAGGAGATGGATCCTTGCCCCACACATAGTACAGGGCTCTGTCACTGCACTTAAATTCCTGAAAATTAATTGGTAATCAAGGCTGCTCTTAACATTGTCAAGAAATAGTTGCTGGGGCTCCAGGGTGGCTCAGTTGGTTAAGTATCTGCCTTCGGCTTGGGTCATGGTCTCAGCATCCTGGGGTCGAGCCCCAGGGGCTCCCTGCTCAGCAGGGATCCTGTTTCTCTCTCTCCCACTCTCCCCTGCTTGTGTTCTCTCTCTCAGTGGTCTCTCTCTGTCAAATAAATAAATAAAATCTTAAAAAAAAAAAAAAATGAAACAGTCACTGGCCCTCTTTATACCCATAAAAGCAAAACAAAACCATTGTGTTTTAGATTCTAGAGGAAATATATCTCTCCATTTTACTTAATTTCTTACAAAAGTCTTACTTAAGCCTACTTATGCTAGCTGTTACTTGAAAATTGACCCACTTGGAAATGAGGCCCCCCATAGCAAAGGTTCTAGAATTTGTCCAAGCGGCAATACAGCAATGTTCCCATTAGTACCTCCCCAAAGTTCCTTCCCTGTGAAGTCTTCCTTATGCATCTTGGAATTTCTCAGCCACTCATGATGGCCATAAATTGCCTGTGAACTTCTGGTACAAGAAACTGTTCTTCTCAGCCCATGCTATACATCATTAGACTGGTAATAACTGGGTCCTACTGTACTCTTCTGGAAATAGAGGATCTCATGGGCCCTGAGTCTATGATCCTTGACACCTAGCTACCCATTATGCTTTGCAGTACCTGCAAGCTTGGCATGGTCACCAAGCTCTCCTTGCTACAAGATAGAGCCATGCCTGGGTTCTCTGGTATATTTTGCCTATAGGAAGGGGTGACCTCTCCTGAAGTCAGTCCCTTGCCAGATACCATGGTGCTGAATGATGAGGTCATCCTTGTCCTGATCATACTGAATGTATAATAAAGGGAATTCCTATAATTTAAGAACTCTGTCTCCACCATATGCATGATGGAGCTCCTTGGGGAGCTACTGCTTTTCATTAACCAGGATACACCTGATCTAGGATAGGACCCAAGAGTCAGCTTAATTGGTTAAATTCAGACAGTCATCTCAGCACTGGATGCCCTGGCCAATAAGAGTCCCTATGTGCACATTTTTGCAAACTCTTAAACTACTTCCAATGATTTAACTGTCTGGTCTAGTCAATAGCAACAACAATTTCTTATCCAAGCTTTTCCACTTTGGGGTAAATAACTCTAGGAATGGCTCCCTTCACATATATCCTAAATATAATGAATGTCAAACATGTTTCCTTAGATCTAAAGCCACAATACAAGACCACAATACAAAACCACAATACAAAACCAACAATGACAAGCTCATGAACAAGGCATTCATTGGAAATTTCACCTCATTTATGGTCTCACGGCTATAAGTATCATAAAGGGTAGTAGTGGCCTACTTAAATGAGCCCAAATATAATTAAATGAAACATGGAATATTTTAGTCACCAGCCAAACATCATGAATTCTAATAATCTGTAACAATTATGAATTGTAGCACTCTGACTCCATTTCTTACTTGACCACTGATGAATTAATTTCAAGACCCACTACTCCTCTTCCCTCTTTTGCCTCATATCCAGATAACCTAAGAAAGTTCAGATAGCCCCTCCTTTGGTACTGCAAGAAAGTACAGACCACACAAGCTCCAACCCACATGCAGGAACCCTCACTCTCCCTCACCCCCTAGCCGCCATAAAACATCAAGCTAGCTTTCTTTCCTGTACTCTCATACCGTTCTTGGACCTGTTTTGGAATCTACTCTGCTCTCCCCAAAAAGCTTCGTTATTCTGTGAATAACAAAGCTTTTCATAACCTCCTAGCACACATACAGTGTCATCAGTCTCAACATCTGAGTAAATTTTGGGAAAGGGTATCTATCTCACCTCTGTGGACTAATTGTAACACTCCTGTTTGGATTTTTATATCTGTTTGCATTTTTATTCTGGTAAAAAACACACAACATACAATTTACCATCTTAACTATTTATACCTATACAGTTCTTTAGTGTTAAGTATTTTATATTGTCGTTAAAACATCTCCAGAAATTTTTCATCTTGCAAATCCATAAGTCTATGCCCAATAAACAGTGACTCACTCCCCTTAGTCCATCTTGCAAGCCCTTGATAGCCAGCATTTTATTTTCTGTTTCTATAAATTTAACTACTTTAGATACCACATGTACGTGGAATCATAAAGAGTTGTCTTTTTCTGACTGGCTTATTTCGCTAAGCATAATGTCCTCAAGGGACATCCATAATATAGCATTTGGCATAATTTCCTTTCTTTTTAAGGCTGAATAATGTTTCATTGTATGCATATGCTACTTTTCTTTATCCATTCATTCATGGATGGACATTTGTGTTGTTTCAAGACACTGGTGATTGTTATGCATTCCCCAATATTCTCCATCTTCGTCTCCTTGCTCAAGCAAATATTTTATAACTGTTCTATCTCTCCTGATGTAAAACTAAATAAGGAAGATACAGTTACTACTTATTCACTACTGTGCCTGACACTTCCTAGGTGGCCTCTACATACTCTTGACTTTATGACTTGATTGTGTGAATCAAGAGTTTTTGCTGTTTGCTCTGCTGGAGGGAGAGTCTCCATAAAGAAATGAGTAAATCACTTTGAATTAACTATCATCATTTGCTTTCCTGGAAGCATTCCTGTTATTGGGCCCAGAGGTGAAAGACAAGCAAACAAACAAACAAACCAAAAACAGTATTGTGATAGTGCTAATTTTAATTTAGCATTTGCTTTTTTCTGAATAACTATATTAAGTGATTTATTTGTGATTGAAAGAAAAATGTACTATATCATATTTAGATTGCCAGTGAGAAATGAAGCTTCAGAAGACAAGCAGTTTGTCCAAGAGCACACAGCTAGTTTGCAGAGGAACAGCGGTTTGCTAGCACTGGGCAGTCTGGCAGCACAGTTCTGTTGTGTTGCAAAGAAGAGGAAATGGGCCAGAAACCATCAATGTTTTCCTTGAAATGGGTGTGGAGCTATGCTATTATTCCAGAGCTGACAGAGAACAAGTGAGTTCAGTGTGTGTAAAGCACTTAAAGGCCAGAATTATTAGCTTCTCTGGAAACAGAGTAAAGTAAGTTTTATACATCTCTTTTAAGGCTAAAACTAAATGCATGCATTGTTTCTGCATTAACTCAGCCATTGAACAGGAATATGTAAATTAACATTCTCAAGGGTACTTCTTAAACCATGTGTACAAGACTTTTCTTGGTCTGTATATGAATTAAAACAATCTCTTGCCCCTTTGCTTACATTAAATGGATGACTCTGAAGCAAACTATGGCTCTTTCTACATTTAACCAACTTTGTCAATTCAGTAAAAAAATATGCTCAATTATTCAAATGTTAATTCTTCAGGAAAGAGAAAAAATTTATGATTCCCAGGTCAAATTTGGTGATCTGCTTAATTTCAAGCACTAGATACTATTAACCTTTTTGTTTAGTGCATTTTGTATGTGGTGTTGTTATTGATTCAAATTTGTTGATGGATGGATGGAGTTAGAAGAAACTGATATTTGTTAATTCACTCATATATTTATTATTTATTCCTCTAAGATTTAAGTAACTAGCTTCCAAACTAGTGTGAAGTAACATATACGATTAAGACACATATGAAGCAAGCCAATTAAAATGTAAAGTTTGCTCAAAATCCAGTTAGAAGGAAGACAGACAGCAATGTAGTATGTATCTAAAATTAATCATTTATTGTAATTAAGCATGAAAATTTCTCTCCATTTTCAAGTAGTTAACTTGAAAGAGTAAACATTTTCTGCACCTATAAACTCAGTGACAAATTAAAGAAAGCAAACAGACTATTGAAGATTTTTTTTTCTTTAAATGTAATCTAGGGAATTTGTCACATAGGTTTCTACTTAAAGAACATTGTCTTATTTGAATAGTTAGCAAAAGAGAAGTCATGATTTACACACACACACACACACACACTCACTTCCCCCTGACACACACATGCGCACACACATACAAGTTCATTCACTCACCAATTCTGTTTCTCCTATAGTATTATCTATTCAAAACCCATTCTTAATTCCTCTCATTCTCTCATCTCTTATACATAATTCACCAACATATCCTGTCCCTGCTCCATCTATAATATGTCCTGAACCCATCATCTCCACTGCTAAAAGTGGCCCAAACCAGGACTATGGTTTCCCCCCACACACATGAGCAAAGGGCAGCAAGCATGATGTTTTAATTTCAAATAGGGTATTATCATTCCTTGTAAGACCCTGAACTTGCTTTCCCATTGCAATTGGCATGAAAATCAGTCTCCTTTATGAGGTTTGATAATCTACAAATCTCTGACCTCATTTCCTACCTATTTCTTTCTGGTGTACTATGTGCCAGCTACATTTTTTCAACCCTTTACGCATACCAATCTCTCCTTCCTTGTACACATTGCAATTAAATATTATCCTACCTGAAATACTCTTTTCCAAGATTTCTGTAGCATTAGTTATTTCCCTTCATTTAGTTTTTAGTTTACGTGTCAGTTCCTGAAAGGATTTTTTTCTCACTTTTCTAACTAAAGTGCACCCCACCCTATTAAATCTGCTATGTTTATTTCAAAGCATCAGCCTCCGCATAAAATGCTCTTATAGTTGCTGTGTATATTTATAGTATGTAATTCCCAGAAGAGTTGCTTAAAATAAAATACAATCACCACTAATAGTATTAATGGCTATAATTATTAAGTGCTTACTCTCTCAGGTACTCGTCTAAGCATCATATTGTATTAACTCATTTAATTTTTCATAGTTCAGGAGGTTTGACTCCTTCACTGCTGGGTCCAGACTGGCATGGTAGGAACAGAATAAAAATGTGTTTAGTAGTACAAATATGCTGCCTAATATCCTCAATTATTGCTTTCCTAGCAATGTGAATGAAAATCATCCCATCTACAGTTATATAAAGACTAGAGTCAAACAGTGTTAAGAGTGATAGAACTGTGTATAAATACTCAAAACAGAAAAATCTAAGATTTTCTGAATACCATGGGTCTAGCCATTTACAGTTAGTGGTATACTTTGCATGTATAATACATGTTTCCTTATTGAAAAAAGTCAGTGACTGTGAGATGAACAATTTCTGAAGAGTACTGAATGTCTTGCTATCTGAAACTCTAAATGCATTCTTTAATACAGGCAAACAATGATAATTTTTTTAGTACAAAAAATAAGAATTTCTTAGCATTTTTGGTATATATAAGGATGTTCATTATCAATGAAAAATCTTATAACTAGAAGAATGTAAATGTATAACGTCAACTTTAATGACCATAATGGAGTGAATTAAACAACTAGTATTATGTGTCTTTTACTAACATTTATTATCTTTTAAGATTAATCATGATTATTCATTTGCTGAAAGGAAATTCTCCTTAACTCATGCCAAAATTTCATTAATACATTGATATAGATCAGCAATATCTCAGAACAACTTCAAAACCTAACAGAGTAAAAAAATCTAAATTCTATTTTCCTTGTCCATCCTCTTCCTCCTCCTTCTTCTTGAAATTTGGCAATAAAACTTATTTTGTGCCAAATCTTATTCAAACTGCTGAAATTAGGTATTCTTAGTAGTGACATACCTATTTTCCTCAATATTTGGCTTACTGTTCTGTATTTTATGACACTGGGGTAAACTGAATAGTGAAAATGTCAAAAGTATTAAATATAATTCCATAGGAATAACAAAACTAAAAATTACAGCAAAATTTAGTTTCAATATCTGACAAATGATGTTATTGCATTAGCTTCTTCAAGGTATATTTGTGTGGTATCATAATGAGGAATGTGATGTAGAAAATTCCATATTTCTTTAAATCTTTCGTATATGCCTTGAAGAAACAGAAACCTAAGTTGTTGAAGTCTTTGCACTGGAACCTGACAATGGTTACAAGAAGGAAAGAGAAATGGGAAAATACCTTACAGTAAAACAAACAACAAATAACCAAATAAAAAATAAAGACTGACTGGTACTGATTAAGTAGATTTGACAGTGAAGTAAACTTATACTGCTAACTGATTTGTTGGTGATGAAGTAAGCTAGAGTATTACACAAATAACTAAAAATAAAAAATAAATGTACATATTCAGGAATTCAAGAAGCATCATTATGTAAAATTCCTGAAAACCTATAGCAAAAGATTTCTGCAAATCATGAGGTGCCTGAAAATTACATTGACAAATCTGATAAGATATTGACAAAAATCATAATCCTTGGAGAAAATTGAGGGAATGAATGGTCAGTATTTACAATCATGCACCTTTTGTCCTATCCCATGGATGATGAAGAAATTGCTGAAACAATGAGCATGAGGAAAGCAATGTTCATGAACATAGGAGGAAAAAGTCCCTAAAACACGGTAAAAAAATGTGATCAAAAATTGATTTCCTTGATCATGGTCCATTTAGCAATCAGCAGGAAGTTACAGCAGTTTACTCAGACACTGCTTAGACAGAAGGCTACTTAATGAGGAAGGCAAAACTAAAATATCTCTTTAAAAGCCAACTATCAAAGTTCTGCCTCATTACGTGAGAATTCTCTCTGTCCATTGTCACATATCCACCTCAACCTGATGAGAGTGAAGGTGTCAATACTGGAGTGAACTCTTCTCTAAGATTCCCAAACAATCAGACATAACAAATATTTATTACATGTAGATAGGTAAATTTAGAGACAGAAACATAAACTTTAAAAAATTAAATAGTATGGGAATATTTGTAGCTTGTACTTATCCACCGTATCACTTATTAACAATATTACTGTATGATATGACTCTAGCTAAACACAAATGATTTATGATTTTTGTCCCAAGTAGGGTGGCTGTTCAACTTCGGTGATAGCAATTTGTGAAAGTAGAGAGTGTTGTTCTAGAACCTGCCAAGAATGTTATATAATATAATTTATGCCTGTATTATCTTTCTGAAATCTGAACAATTCTGAATTCCAAAATACATGTGGATTCAGGGTTTTCAGATATGGGACTCTGGGCCTACTTAAACTTTTATCATGTATGCTCCGGTCACATAATAACTTTGCTAGCTTTAACATTAAAAGACACATAATATTTCTGCTTTTTTGTTCACATTTTTTGATCAACATACATTAGCAAATGTATGGCTATTCTATTGATGTATCACAAAAATACCACCTTTATGTCCTAATGTAATTGATATGTAGTTGAGCACTCATATACACACACGTGCGCATGCTAGGAAAAGAACAAGATGTAGGAAAAGAAAAAGGATCTACCAGAGAACAGAAATGTTTGTATAAATGGAAGAAAAAACTTGAATGGGAAAAAATACACTGAAAGTGGTGAATGAGATTTTGAAAGATGTCTCAAGTTAGTGGAGTAGAGAAAACCCTTTTGTCAGTAAGAAATTCAGCACTTATGAAATGCCTTGAATTAAATGTACAATTTATTCTAAAGTTGATTTAATGTTATATGGTAATGTTGTCCATTTCTGTGCATGTTTTGATCAATGACAATTTAACTGGACTATTTCCAAGAAACAGTACACTGACTGGAATGACAGAAAGCTTAGAGCTAGGCCTAGAAAAATCCATCATTTCTTTGAACTCCTATGGCATGTGTTGATCTGTGGCTTGAGAAATGTATTAACATATGGATTTACGGATTTATTTGTTTATAATATTCCTTGTTCCACCTAGGGACTTTGAAAGCTTTATATATGCATGTCTATGTACGTAAGCTTCTTGAGAACAAAGCCAGTGCCTTGCACTTTTCTTCTACCCCACACAGAAGTGATTTTTCATACACATCTATTAATTTTCATTCTGTAGATAACTCTCCCAAAAATCTCATGGAAAAAGAAAAACGTTACACATATAATTAAATCAAAGAATGTACAGATGATATAATGAGTTCAAACGAAGGGGTTGAGAAAAAAATCCCCACTTGTCTCACATTTTTTATTCCTGCCTTAATTTCTTCAATATCAGCACTTTTTCTTGGCCAGTGAATCACTACATCAAAAAAAAAATTTTTTTTTTTGGATGCTGCATCTCTTTGGATTTAGCCTCATCTGCCTAGAAATCTCTAGACATATTCATGTTGCTAATTCTATCGCTGATACTGACTCACAAAGTCAAGTGTTAGCCTTATTTTAATAGACTCATAATTTTAGCTTCTGTTTGGAAGGAATCAGAGGTTCAATTCTATTTAATCCACAGGAGGCTGGTTTTTGATCTTCGCCACTCTATATTAATGCTTTTCTCTAGGGTCTCTAATTCCAATGCGCATTTTCAAACCCATTTTACTTGACCCCTCAGCTTTATTTAACACTGTTTACCATCCTTTTTTTTTTTTTTAAACCAAAACACTCAGTTTCTCTTGCTTTTATGACTCTGCACCATCTATTTATGTTCTGACCACTTTTCAGTCTTGTTTTGGTACTTTCTCCTGACCTCTAACTGTTAACAGCCCAAAGCTATTATTTTCTTCTCACTCTTGACTCTAGTTCATACAACTTATTCATGCCCATATTCAATTAATGGCTCCATCCTCTAAAAATTATTTCTTTTTTTACTCAGGCATGTCTTCCAGATCTATACTCTTAAATAATTATATGCAGAAAATAAAGTGGAATTTCAGCTAAACACAGTGGAAAATTGGAATGCCTCTTGACACTCTCTTCACACTCATCCACTATATAGGTGCCACAATTCCTTTCAAGATTTTCTCCAAATACTTTCAAATGTGGCCACTCTTTTCCCTGTCTATCTAATCTTCCTATTCTGAGTTACTCTGACTCATGCCTGTTCTTTGGTAACCATCTACCAGTTCTTCCTATGTCTACCTTTGTAGTTTCCTTTCTATAGTAAGCCATAAGGATCTTTTAAAAGAAAAAGATATCACATTACTCTCTCACTAAAATATTTTAATTCTTTTTCATTGCCTTCTGGATAAAGTATAAAATCCTTCAGACCAATAAAGGTATTCATATCAAGCCTATGTTTGATTTGTTGTTGTTTTTTTTTAAAGATTTTATTTATTTATTTATATGACAGAGATCACAAGTAGGTAGAGAGACAGGCAGATAGAGAGGGGGAAGCAGGCTCCCTGCTGAGCAGAGCCCGATGTGGGTCTTGATCTCTGCACCCTGAGATCATGACCTGAGCCGAAGGCAGAGGCTTAACCCACTGAGCCACCCAGGCACCCAAAACCTATGCTTTTCTTTGCAGTCCATTCCTTTGCCACTGTTCTCATCCATCCCTGTGATAAAATCACATTGGTTCTTTTACCATCCCTTCCTTGTGAAACTTCTGTTAATCTCAGTGAACTTGTATGTGAGGTTCCTACTCTTTAAATATTTGAAACACTCCCTCCCACTCATTGCCTAATGTATTCTAACTCATTCTTCAGATTTCAGGAAAATCTTTTCAGGACACCCATTATGTCAGGGGCCGGTGCTTTATCTTTACACGACATCCAGGGTTTTCCCACCATATCGTTTACCTTGGTAAGATCACTTAATATGAGATCTACCTTTTTAAGAAGTTTTTACATGTATAGTACTTTATTATTAACTGTATTTACAATGTTGAACAGCAGATGTCTAGAAGTTATTCATCCTCCTTAACTGAAACTTATGCCCGTCGATTTTTCCCCTCCCCTTGCACCTAATAACCATTATTCCACTCTTTGATTATATTAATTTGACAACTTTAGATAATTAATGTAAGTGGAATCATGCAGTATTTGAATTTGGGTACATATTGCCATCTCTGGGTGGAACAAAATGCCCTATTTTGATAAATAAGTTATATTCAGCATTTTTCCCCTCTAAATGTTTAAATTAATACAACAACTGAGAATGATATATAAGCCCATTCTATTTCATATGATAAAAAATGTTGACTCTTTAGGGAAAGAGAGGAGACCTATCTTCACACACATTCACATTTTATTAGCAAACTAGTTCCTCGCCCATCGAGATCTGATTGTTTTCCTGTTATAACCATATTCTTGGCATCTTTGAAAAACCACAGAAAAGTTATATCTGAAAATACATCTACCTTAATTATGGGGGAAATCAATGTAATATTAATTCCAGAACTACGTGCCCAATTAATTGAACAGTCAGACATTGCCGATGTGACTAATAAAATGTGTTTGCTACCGTGCTTGTTTTTGATTTTCTAGCTAGGTGAGTTAAACTATTTTAGAATCCCTCCTTCCTCCCTACTACCATTATCTGTCATCTCTGGCAGATTTCATACCTGATGAACACAGACACACATACATATAGGTACAGTACAATTTAGTTCAAACAAAAACTTCACTCTCATTTCTGAGTCTCTACTTTGACATGCTTTGGGGAAAAGGAGGCCCACTCCTAAAATATAGAGCATCTATGGCAAGAAGTATAAATAAGGCACTATATACTGTGAATCCACATATTTGAAAGTAATAAATCAAGCTAACTGTTAAAAAAAATGTATACCATGACAAATATAATTTATGACAAAATAGAAAAATATGTGTAAAATTATACTTTTTACATGATAGTAAGAAAAATATCAGAAACAACTTAAAATTATGCATGTATGGTACAGGGTTTATAGGCAAATGACATATGGATGAGAAATAAATACATAATTTATAAATTAGTAGATAGTTATTCCATAAAAATTTGAGTGATCATGTTGTTATGATCAAGATTTTCACATAATTGGCATTCAATTTACAGTGATGAGCTAAAGGATTTGGCAAATTTTTTGTATTCAAAGCACTCAAAATTTGGATAAGATTTTACATGCATGTAAATTAATGCTAAAATTAATGCAAGACTAATATTTTCATGCGCTTTCAAAACAGTTATATTCTTGAAATTTAAATGTATAGTTAATGAGTTTTGGATTTTTAAATCAAAATTCTCTGACATTTTTCTTTACATTTTAATATTTTATTCAGTTTTATTTTTGCTTTTGCGAAAACAGTAATATTTTAATCTCAACATTCAGTCCTGATGTAGTTGCTAATGTAAATAACTGCTGCTATGTTGCATGCCTTTACAACTGGACCTACACATGTACAAATAGAATGCAATATGGATATTTCATAGCTTCAAAATTATTCTCAGACCAATAGTGTAATCATTATGATAATGTTGCTAATTAATGATGAATTCTGGAAAGTGACCTAGGACATGGAAAAAAAATAATAAGCAAAAACAGAAAATTAATGCCCTGACATAACTGACAAAGTTAAAAATAATAGTTTTTACATAATAATCAATTGGCATTTATGTTATATAAGATACACGAATTAAAAAGTCAATTAATCTCTTTTATCTTTCGTAAGTACTCTGTAACTCACATTCCCTCATTCCAAAGCAGTGCCTATTACTCAAAACATAAGCAGTGGCATAACTCATTTATCTGTTGATCCAAAAACAAAGCAAGAGATGTGGAGACATCTCTTTTCTGTGGGGCCTTAAAGGTTTTAGTTACTAAAATAGTTGAACTGTGCTATGCCATCATTAGGCCCTAAAGCTGAGTGAAAAGGCAATCATGTATACTTAAATTTTATAATATACTAAACACCATCATTATGCTGGTGCTATGTGGTGCCCTTTAAAGCATAGAGCTTTAAATGGGGGTTCTTTCTTGTCTGGGTCTAAGACAAAAGGATGGGGAGGTGATAAGGGAGGAAAGCCTCATACATACTGCTTGCATTACCCTCTTTGACCAAAAGAATTTCATACAAACCAAGATCTGGCTTTTAAAAAATGTCAGTAAAATAAATAAATACTCTATATAGCATGGCTAATGAATCGCAAGCAAAGTCATAAGCTATCTGGACAGTTCCAAAGCCAATATACTATAGTTCCAGAGAAAGAGTAGTTATGACACAAGACTCCCCAAATAAACAGAGTAAGAAATGGGTGAAGCCGCACTGCAGAAGGTGATTCACTTAACCACATTATGGGTGTGAGACAGAAGGATGAGGACCAGCCTTAGAGGCTAGAGGGGGAAACATTTTCTTCTGAGAAGAGCCTGATTTCACTTAAAGCAGGTGTTGTGATATAGACTGAATATTTATTTCATATATTGAAAACTATTCCCCAGCATGGCCCAAAACCCATGTCCCTCACTATTGCATTGTACAAGGAATTGGACCAATCCATTTGTGGTTTTATGCCAAGAACAAATGTGGACAAGACTATGTATCCAAAAGGCAGAAATTACATAGCAATTATATAACTGCAGAGCATGTATAATGAATATTTAAATATTTTTAACTGATTCCTGACAGGCATTATTATGTCTGGGTGTAATAGTTGGTTAACAGTATGGTATATTTGGAACAAAATCATTCTTGTCTTACGTGCCTTACTGTTTTTCTTTTATACCTTTCAGCCAGTGCCTCTAACATTAGGATTATTTATTGCTTTAGTTTAGGACAGTGCCTTTCAAACATCTGTATACTTCATAATTACCTAAGAAGTTTAATTAAACAAACACACCCCCACCAAAAAACAAAAAAAAAAACAATCCCTGAAACTTATCTGAAAGTTATATTTCAGTTTGAGCCACATGTTATGAAACACTGATTTAAACAGTTACTTCCCCTAAAACCACTTTCAATAAAGGGAATGAATGAAGCTCATATCAATACATTGGGACAATAACTGAAAATTGGTTCCAGAATGGACGGATTTTTATTGAAAAGCCTAACACCAGAAATAGTTCAAGCATGAAAACCTTACAGGCAAGTCAGGATGTTCTGAGTTATGAAGGGGTAGCCTTCAATGTCCAAGTTGGAATCTTATAGAGCCAATCAAAGAGGTTGGTGAATTCACAATTTATCCAAGTCAGGACTCATCTTTCCTTTTTGTTTCTATAATAATCTCCTTGTTAAATGGTGAGATAGCACTTGCTAGTAATAGAATACATTCTATATTTTGTCAAGCTTTTCTGTAAAGGCTGAGCTACTTCATAGCCAATACGATATTCATCCTACTCATATGTTTCAAATCTGTGGGATAACATGCATTCAGGAGCAATTTATCATGCACATCTGTAATAGTGCAGCAATTTAAAATAAGCAGCTTACATTATTGATGAAAAAATTCTTGACTGTTAAAAAATCTCTTTGCTTTAAAAATACCTTTTATCATGAAATTCAATCCAGATTGCATTTTACAATTTTTCTTGATTCAGGGTATTTATATTCTACAGCTGAGTAAAATAGGATAGAATAAAAAATATTAACTCAGTTTTGAGTGGTGAGACAAAAAAGCAACAGTAACAAAAAACAAGAAAAAAAATAATATATTGATTATTTAATGCCTAACAGGATCAGCTTTAAATCCAATTACATAGTAAGTAAAAAGAGTGACATTCAATATCATTCAGTGAGGATGAGTTTATCAATTCGGAGCCAAAATGGACAAGAAAATGAACAACTCTAAAAAGATAAAAGCAAAACAGATGCTGTTGCTATCAAGATAGTACACTAGGTCAAGCTGCTGGCCTCTTGCCCTACTTCACCTTAGAGATGAAAAAATGATTTTGAGCAGAGAAAAAAACGACTTTGAATAGATAGGAAGAATCAAAATAAAGACTATAAGAATTCCCTGGGGAAGGAGAAGACTGAAGAAGGGTAAGAAGCCATTGCCAGAGAATTATCTAGGATCAAACTTTTGAGCTGAAGCCTTGCTCTTTGCCATATTACTGTTGATGGATTGCATAATACAGTAAACTGCAAACAGAGCCCAGTACTGTGGTGATGAGTGGACAGATAATAACAGGGCTGCTCCAGTGTTTCTTCCGGGGAATGAGGTGGACCAAATAGAAGCAGAATTTTGGGCTGCTCTTGAGCATCTGGCCTTCTGCTCCCTTTCCTAAGACCTTACACACTCAAAGCAGTGGACAACCTCAGAAAGGAGAAAATCTCACAGAAGTAGGCTGCTTTAGATCTCTCCATCTTCTGGGTTTAAGATTGTGGCTTATAAACGAAATTTGCCTGATATGTTAATTGTGTTATCCAACATGACATTTATTTTTACATGTGTGTGGTTGTTTCTTATTGACAAAACTTCATGGGCCTCTCACATATTTGCATGTCCTGAGAGAAGAGGCACTGACTGCCTTTATTCTTACACTATCTTTTAAAAATATACAGTAGACAACTTTGGAAGATACAATGTTTTGCTCTAGAGCATAGGGCAAGAATGCTTAAAGCTCATAATAATTTTCCACTTCCTCAGCTAGGGGAGCCCTTCCTATAACAACCCATTATATGTTACTTGACTCTCTTCATATCACTCTGCAGGAATTGGGATTCAGGGTTTCAGCAAAAGTGCTGCTTCTCTGGCAACTGCTACTGTTGTGAATAATAATGTCCTTTCTTCTCCCCCTCTAACCCAGGAGTGTTTTTTTTTTTTCTTTTTTCTGATTGGATCCATGAAATTGTGGCAGAGAAACCTGTTACCTTAGCAGAATCTCAGACATTTCACATTTGTTGACAGTTAAGGAAGACTGGATGGAAAAGTTACAAGACTGAAAGAGAAAGAATGAGGACTTCATGTGCCAATTAATAGAAATTGAGGAAAGTCCACAGGATTGGTAGTAACCATGTTGACCCAATAGTACGGGCGGCCAAGCAATAAATGGTCTTCTGTTTGGAGCCCAAATGGAGCCAAAATTGGAAAGGTGGCTCCAGGCCAAGTGGCCAGAAGTAGATTCAAAGATAGCTGCAAGGACAATACCCTGGTTGATGCTAACTCGGGCTCAGCAAGTGAGTCACCTGGTGGTCAGTCCTACACAATTGTAATAACTAGAACTAAAAATTTCATCAGCTGCAGAAGGTTCTGCCTCCTTTCAGATAAAAATTAAAGAGATGCTTTTCTATACTAAATCTGGAAGAGAAAAAATTATAGCTGCTATGAGTAGAATCAGGTGAATCTTCAAGCAATGGTTGGTTCACTTGGAGGATAAGCATAAGTGGGGTGGGGATGGCAAGGCATTTAGTCTTTATTAACAAAGAATGTCAACAGCTGTGCTGTCTTGAGACTAAGCACTACCCACCTCTGGCCCCCTGTGGTCTATTAAACCATATTTAGATCCATTTGGAGACAACAGTAAAAGAGCTTATAGTTTTTTGAAATGGGTCCTGGCTGCTAAAACAGAGTTTTGACTCTTCTAGGAAGATATCCCTGTGACATACCATTTTCTGTAGAAAACACAAATGCAATATTGACTATTATCTGGGGATACTACTGCCCTAAATTAGGTTTACAATGCTATCCAAGGGGCAATGAAAAACTGGCCTAAAGAAATCTATATAAAGTCTTATAATCATCTCTACCACCTTGGAATCTCCCTTAGCCCTTATACTGAAACTGGGTGAGAACTTAGATTTTATTTTAGTAAGAGAGTAAGAGATCCCCAGATACATGTGAATTTGATAAAAAGAAGTACCACTCTGAGTAAAACCCAAATCAGCAAAGGAGGATAATCCCATGGACAACAGCTGGAAAGCAATGTGGCTATAGCTATAGAATCCAGACATATCCAAAGCTGAGACAGTTAGTACTCAATATTGGATTTAGAGTGAACAGAAAATATGAAAGTTTCATTTGATTGAGCCATTTGCTGTTGTCACACTGCTTGAAACCAAATACAAATGTGTTTTGCTTACTAGAACAGAGCTGTTTTTGTCCTTTGTGGACCTGATCATTTCCAAGCTTTTTGCCCCAACATAGCTGCTATAAAGACAAGGTGAAGAGAAATAAAACTGATGTCCTATCTCCTGGAAGCACTAAAGGCCATGTGCACACATCCAGTTAGGCTTGGAAAACTTGGGGAAGAAAGAGACTCAAACTTTTATGGCACTGTTGTGTGTAGTCACCCAAGTAAACATCCTATCTAGGTTTATGTGCAAAGGGGTCATTGATACAACTAATGGCATCTGAGAATTGTTTATAGTGAGAAGAAAGAATATTATCAGTGGGTGTGCCCTTTGGGGCCTGTTCAGTGTTTTTGTGGCTTCTACTACTATATTTTCAGTTGGTATTGATGTCTTACATACTTGTTACTCTCCATCCCATAAGTGCAAAAAGGATTCTCCTGATCAGGAAGAACTTCTGTAGAAAAGTGCTATTATTTGGGGGGATCCTCAATACTAAAGACCACTTTGACCTAGAATTCTATTTATGACTGAGGATTTTAAGAATAGGAATCTCAGGCAAAATAAGGTGCCCCTTGATGTTTAGGACTTGTTTTCCAGACATGGCTACCAAGTATACCATTGGAAAGTAAGTTTTGCCTTAAAACTGGCCTTTTGTTGAAACTGAATGGGTAATCCGTGGAGACCTTGTGAAACTGTGGACTTACCTCTCTTCTGGGATGGATCAACTTAGGCTCAATGATTGAAAGAGGTCTCTGCATTTGGGCTTCTCCTTTGCAATGCAACACAGTGTGTAAATGCATCAAATGGCTTTCTTAATGTCACTTGTGAGGATTTGGGCTGGAGAATCTAAACTCTAAATTCATAAATTATTTTTATTCTTTCTTACATTCCATGTGATAGGCTTATGACAAAAATCACTTTCTAGAAAAAGAAGGTAAAAAATTATAAATCCATATTTTTCTTTTAATCCAATAAATCAGGAGTGAATTCATTTATATGAGATTACATAAGGATAAATATTATATAAAAGGAGACACAAAATTAATTGATGTAATTAAAGTCAAGTAATGCAAATAGGTACGAAAGGTATTATATGACCTTGATATTCAAGTTGTGTGGTCTGAGTTCCAGGAGTGTCAGCATAAGCTAAAAACTTGCTGGAAATACTGAATCTCTGCTTCCATTCCAGTCATACCAAATCAGAAACTACATTTTGATAGGACCCCCAGGTTAACTGTGTGAACATTATTAATCTTTAAGAAAGTACTGGCATATGAGAAAATAGCCATCTGTAGGAAACATGGTGAATAAGAGAAAGGACCACACATTTATAGCTACAGACCTTCATCTGTTTAGGTTCAGAATTGTACAGATTTTATAACTTCTAAGAGAAACTTACAATCTAATTTTTAAAGCAAAATTTCCAATATTTATATACTTAAATAATAATTTAAAGAAAAATCTTATATATCTTCTGCAACTGATAAAACATGACTATTCTTCAGATGTTGGTGGAAGCCAAAAGTTTTTATATTATCATCTAGGTTTTTCACATATTGCCTAATTCCAAAGAAGTGATGACAACTGCCCTGAGTCACGGCATATGGCACCTTTGGGCCAAAAGGGAGAGGAAAAAACCAAAGATGCTTTTGTTATTGTAACCTAGATGCAGAAGTTAGATAATAAGAATGTTTAGGAATGCTGGCTCTAAATTCACACAGCCTTAGTTTGAGTCTGCTTCAACATTTCTTATTTATTTATTTACTTATTTATTTGACAGAGAGAGATCACAAAAAGGCAGAGAGGCAGGCAGAGAGGCAGGCAGAGAGAGAGATAGAGAGGAAAGCAGGCTCCCTGCTGAACAAAGAGCCTGATGCGGGACTCAATCCCAGGACCCTGAAATCATTACCTGAGCCATAGGCAGAGGCTTAACCCACTCAGCCACCTAGGAGCCCTGCTTCAACATTTCTAAGCTGTGTTGCTTTTGGTAAGTTATGCATTTAAATTTTCTGCTTGTTTCAACAACAAGATGAAGTAAGTAACTTCTGCAGTGTAGGAATGCTAAAAAGATTAAATGACATAATACAAATAAAGAGATTCTCACAATGTTCAGTGAGGAATAAACTAATAGAATCATCATTACCTCTATCTAATGCAATCATTCCCCAAACTTTCTGTACATTAGGAACACTTAGGGTGCTATTAGAAAATGAACAATCTCTGAATCCTTTTCCCAAACATCTACATTAGACTTTCCTTAGGTGAACATGGGCTTGGGTACTTAAAAATCTATGAGTTTCTAATGCACAGCTAGATTTAACTACTACTTTTCTAGTGGAATGGAATATATATTTATATAATTGAAGAAAGAAAGTGATTTTCACAATGAGATACCATTTCACACCAATCAGAATGACTAGTATGAAAAACAAAAGAAATGACAAGTGTTGGTGAGGATGTAGAATAAGGGAACACTTGTGCACTGTTGGTAGGAATGTAAATTGGTTCAGCCACTATGGAAATCAGCATGGAGATTTTTCAAAAAATTAAAAATAGGAATACCACACAATCTGGTTATTTCATTGCTGGGTATTTATCCAAGGAAAACAACAACAAAAAAACTAATTTGAAAAGATATATGCACCCCTATGTTTATTACAGCATTCGTATATTCTTTACAACAGCTAAGATATAGAAACAACTCAAGTGTCCATCGATCGATGAATGGATAGATGGAGAGGTAGACAGATACCACAGTAATGAAATATTATTCAGCCACAAAATATACTGAAATCTTGTCATTTGCAAATATGGATGGACATCCTAGGAGGATATTATGGTAAGTAAAATGAGTCAGACAACAAAAGACAAATACTATACAATTTTACTTATATGTGGAATCTAAAAAACAAACACACACAAACAGACTCATAAATACCAAGAACAACTGGTAGCTTCCAGAGGGTAAGCGGGGGAAGGGGCTGGTGGTGAATGGGTGAAATAGGGGAAGAGAAGAAAGAAAAAAGAAGAGATTTTTCTGAGCCTATATGGTTGCATTGGTTGTTTCTACGTTGATTTTTGATAAAATTCCATGCAAAGGAGGCATATTGTCTTTTTTTTTTTCATTTTTGAGGTTCCTTTAAGTGAAAATCTTTTTTATTAATTTCTCTCTATAACTTAGATACTTTCTCAACTCATACACAGGACTTCCTTGTTTGTTGTTTAGATTGGTAATCACAGGGTTATGGAATTATAGAATTACTATTAAAATTTCTTAGTCTTTATAGAAGATGATGCACATGAGTAACGGTTCTCCCCCATGCTCAGGCACTGTTTCTGGAACATAAGCAGTCTTTGTTTTTCTCAGGTCGAGCTTGTGCTTCCATCCTTCTTTACAAGTTAGTTTTATAGGTGGCACTTCATATTTGCATAGTTCAATGCAAAACTTACATGGTTAATTATTTTCTCCAACAACTCAGGTAAAATATTACCCAGAGGTAGATATATATATTCCCTTAAAATAATGAATTAGCAAAATTGTGAGAAATTCTAAAAAAAATTTTTTTCTTGGATCCTGCCACAGGATTATTTGTACAAATAGCAGAGCAGGACACCAGCCCCATGCAGACAGAAGTCCACGGGTCACACCAGTTCCTCCATCTTCACACTGGCAGAAAGAGATCCCTACCTTGAAGCCTTTGTTGGGCCCTAGGCACCTTTGAGAGCCTGAGCCACAGAAGGAACTGGAGCCAGAGTCACAGTTGCAGGCAGGACCTTGGTTTGAAGCTTGGTCTTGGCCTTTGGCCAGAAGATCCTGAGATCTTTGTCAATGTGGGCATGAGTATGTTTCTTGAAGTTGGGATTAGGGATGTAGGCAAGATGATTGAATTTGTAGCAGCTGTGCTTTGGAATCTTGGACTTTACCTCTTTGGGCTTGATGAGGGCATTGATAGCCTCAGCACATGCACTCATAACTTTCATGTCATTTGCCTACATCTTTGTCAGGTCCTTTTTGTGCTTTTTGGCAAAGTGCATGTTCCTTAGGAACTTGGGATCTACTCCCTTAAGAATTCATATCTTTGTGACCAGGGTTTCTTGATGCCATTTTCATGACTGGTTGTGCATGGTGTGGTTCTTGGACTTGATCATGTCTGCACCAAAGCCCATGGCTCCCAAAGCAACTTCTAAATTTTTTAAAAATTGTAATGAAGTTGTTTTCTTCATATAAGAAGATCTGAATCACAGGTCATAACAGCATTACTCTTATAATGCTTTATAATTACTCAGTATCAATAAGTATTCCATGTAATCCTCAGTAATAAATTCTATTTGAGAGATTTAAAAAGGTTTAAACAAACTGAAAATCAAATTTCAAGAGTTCTTAGAATTATGGGATAGAAGTACATAGTTAAAGAATAGTATACCAGGAGTAGCTAGCGCTTCCAGACTCCATTGATACCAGTTAGATACAGGTCACCAGAGCATACACAAAGGAAGATAGTGGGGCTGTGACTGGATGTGGACACTTTTTTTTTTTAAGATTTTTTTAAATTTATTTGACAGACGGAAATCACAAGCAGGCAGAGAAGCAGGCAGAGAGAGAGGAGAACACAGGCTCCCCACTGAGCAGAGAGCCCAATGCGGGGCTTGATCCCAGGACACCTGAGCCGAAGGCAGAGGCTTCAACCCACTGAGCCAGCCAGGTGCCCCATGATGCGGACACTTTTTATAATCAAACTTTTCTGCCATGTTATCTCTTATATTGCCAAAAATATGATTGAACAACTGTTTTTTTTTTTAAGATTTTTCCTCTTCCTTGGGTTCAAAACCATTAAAATTGCTGACCATAATTTCTTAAGCACAAATTAGAGGGCAACTCAAGAAAATCTAGTCAAAGCATGGACACAAGCAATGAATCATGTTAACCACAAACCCCAAAATTCTAAGCCTTTGATGAAATTCCCAGATAAAGATAATTAGCAACTATTCCCTTTGTTTGACTTTTGTTTTGCTTCAGAAGAGGATTTTCATATTACTGCTTTCTTTGGGGAGAACAATCTACAATTTCTTAGCACATTTTGTGGTATTTATTCTTCTCTTGATATATTTAATTTACTGAATTCAAACGTTACAGCATTCTAATCTTTATTTGTGGGGTTCCGCAATATGAGATCTGAAAGCACCAACAACTATTTAGTTCAGGTTATGTCAACATAGATTGGGTTTATTGGATCTGGATGCTGGTATTGACAAAAAATTATTGCCTTTGTTCTTCACTTGATTCTGGGTTCCTTTCTTTCATTTTGTTTAAGTGGTTGGCCATTTTCCCCCCATTACTTATTTACTCAGCTTAACTTCCGAAACTTTTGACCTATTGTTGAAATTTGATATGTCAACTCTGCTTGATTCTCTACACTTTCCTTTTATATCTAGAACTGTAATTATTTATTAATCACTACCTTACTAGCAAAATTAGCTCTATAGTCAATCATAACTTGATTCCAATACTCTACCTTTGAATAGAAGAACTAATCTAGTTTACTTTTGTGTTTATAGCTATCCAACTCCTCTCATGGAGAATAAGATAAAGATTCATGACAAATAAATTAAATTCTATTAATTATTTTATAATCCACTATTCCAACTTTATTCATATACATACACCAAAGAAAAATTAGTAACCTCATGCTGTCAGAGGGGAAAATATTTGAACTCAGCAACGAAAAAAATATTTCCCTGACTCATATTTGTGCAATTGTAGAGCAGATTTGAGCTCAATTTACTGGTTATTTTTTTCTTCATAAACACTGAAGCAGAAGGAGAAAAATGTGGTCTCCTCCTCTAAATTCTGTTTGAACTCTTTATGTATGTGTGGGTATTGTAAATCTTTCTCAGTCACTATTTGGATCATACCTATCCTATGTTCAGTCACTTTCAGTGATTCTCATTAACTCTCAGAGACAGCCTTTCTCTTTAGTTGATTCAAAGACCTCTAATGTTACTTCCAAATATTTCTCTTTTCACTCACCATACGTCAATGACTCCTTGAGCCTTCTATATACACCATATTCCCCAGAAACATCTCCCTAGCCCACATAAACCTTCTTTACTCTGGATGTTCTTTCAGCCTGTTTAAGAGCAAGTTTACTGCATTTATATATTTTTTTTCATCTATATATAAATAATTTCAAATAGATACCAATTTAGGAATAGTTTGAGTTTCATTTTCCATTTAGTATTAATTACCCTCTCAGATTTTTCATAGTGTGTGATCTCTTTCATTCAGACACATATAGTATGTATGCATAAACAGGGCTAATAATCAAAATAATTTAATGACTAGAAAGGCATAAGCATAAAGTAAACAGAATGAATACAAAACAAATCAGAAGTAATAAGGGCCCATACACTACACGAACATGCTGGCTGAACATCAAGTATGTGTGTCTGTGTGTCTAATGATTTACAGATATGAGTGATGGAAATGATGCCAGGTTTGCATTTTTGAGAGAGATATCTTTCTTTATAGAGTATTTAATCTCCCTTTCAAGTTAGAGTAATTCTCTATAAGTTCTTAGATGCTAACTCTTAAGTTGTCACCAATTTATTTTCATTTAGCTAACAAAATGAACCTTGGACTCCCTAACTAATCTCTTGTCCTTGAGAGAAAATATCATTTGGCCTAGGGTAATGCAATTAATCTATATTGAAGTAAAGATCATTTATTTTTTTAGTAGACTGCAGACATAAAACCTCTTTTTAGAAGACATCTTTTATGTTTGTTAGCTTGTCCAACTGCTTTAACTTTAAAAAAGATTGCAAAAATATAATTTCTTTAAAATGAGCGTAAAGTTAAAGTTATCACCACTTTAAATATGTCAGTAATATTATCTATCTGGAATGCTATAGAATAACTGTATCACTTCATTGAACTACTGTTATAATCTTTCAAAAAATTTAGCTAAGCATTTCAGTGATAGAGCATTAATACATTAGGATGTAATTCAAATCCAAATTTGTAAATAACTACAAATTTCATAAGGCAAACTTTGATTCTAATATGAATTATATAATTTTATTATATAATTATACTGCAAAAAGTTCAAATCAGGAGGAAATAAACTTAGCTTTTGTCAGATTTAAAGCTATCAACATTCTTTGCAGAACCCCTCTGCTCTTATTAACAGCATATGACAAGTCTCTGATAAAACAATATTATAGGTGGATTTTTTTTGTCTTATATCTAGCTATACATTTTGAAGAAAAAAAAGGTAGATTACTAATGATGAAAACATAAATGCCAGTGTAGCCTTCTGGAGAAGAAAATGTTGATGAATGGAACCTAAGAAAATGCTTGAATGACACTTCATATTCTTTAAGTAAGTATTTAGGTTTACCTACTGATTAGTTATCCCTGAAAACCACGTGGAGTTTTCAAATAATATAACTAGAAAACAATACACACTAAATGTATACTTTTTATTAAATAAGCATCTGTTGTTCTTAAGGAAGGAAGAAGCATTAGTAAGGAATTAGTCTAACATTGAGTTTAGCTTATTAAGATAATTTTTTTCTAATTACTTGAAATATTGTTCTTTTTCCATTTCATGTAACTTTTATTTGTAGACTGAAAAGGATTATTTTATTAACATAAAAACTTTATACTTTTCCTGGACATAGGCTATTTTCATATGAAACCACAATAAACATTTTAGGAAAGAAATAAATGACACATATAGAATCAAGATACATATTGAATTAAGAAACACACTATTCCACTTTATACTATTATATTAAAAACTCTCTGTAGTAGTGAGATATACAATGGTATGGCTAATTTGAACAATTATTCATAGGTGAATTATAAATAACAAACTTCATGAGACTAGCCTTAAAAGGAAAAATAATCAAGCAGATATTTTTAAACAAAAATTATTAAGTAATAATAGGAAAAATAATAGCAGCCAACAAAGAGTTAAGAAATAGATTCAACTTTTCTTAAGCATATCAGGAAATGTGTATATACACCAGGAAATTTTTATTACAACTTTATTTGTCATTCCTTTTTCTATGTATTAATTAGGAGACTCTTTAAATATGTAAAAGGTATAATTCTTCTTTTAGGTTTTTTATGTCATTAGGACACACCAGGAATAAATACATAAAGAACTATTCAAAACAATGTAAGAAAGCAGCTACATGATCTAAATCCATAACTGAAGAGTTTAAAAGATGACTTTTCTTTATGAGAAAAAAATTCAAACATTTATACACTTTGTTAAGAAATCTCCATCTTCATATCCAAGGAGTTGGAAGAGGATAGAAATTTATATCCAAGTTCTTTTTTTTTTTTAAGATTTTATTTATTTATTTATTTAACAGAGATCACAAGTAGGCAGAGAGGCAGGCAGAGAGAGAGGGGGAAGCAAGCTCCCCACTCAGCAGAGAGCCCAATGCGGGGCTCCATCCCAGGACCCTGAGATCACGACCTGAGCCGAAGACAGAGACTTTAACCCACTGAGCCACCCATGTGCCCCTAGATCCAAGTTCTAAATGTTGTTGGCATTTATAAACTTCTGTATATAAAATAAAACTCTGTATATAAAATAAAATACTTAACACAGTATTATGGTTGAACTTCTCCTAAGGTGGCCTTCAATAGAGATTTCAGTGAAAGGGTACTTAAATGACAATAAAAGAAATTTTTGAAATCCTACTAATAATAATAACAACTATTGATATTACTCATTGAACACTAATGGATATGCCTGAAAGTATAATCTGTAGGTACTAATTATACCCATTTTATAGATTAGGAAATGAGACCTTGTCTGGGTAGTTTGACCACTATCACAAAATTAAAGATAGATCCAGATATAGAATCTGGGATTGTCTGACATAAAGTTGGTGTCATTGTGTCACTCTTAAGCTCCTGAAATTTTTCCATAGCACCATTTCTGACAGATGGTGCATTTTCTACATGCATACATGCACCCCAGATCCTTTAATGTGGTCAGTGAACTGCCTTGGGCATTGTGGCATGAATAAAGTATTAATCTTTTCCTTGATGAGCTAATATAAGTTTTTTTGGAGGCTACTATGTTGCATTGTTTTTATTGTATACCTATAGAAGAGGGAAGTGCTGAACTCATGACACCTTGCACAACTTCAGACAAAAGGTAACTTTTATGCTGCATCACTTATGACAAGTAGTTATTTCCCTGGAAGAGATATTGAGAAATTCAAGAAACAAGAGAGATTTTGGAACTTGGCAGTGAAGACCCAGGCAATAGCCTGCAAAAACCCTGACAACATAAAATAATATATTGTGTATATAATGGTAACTACAGTTGGACTTTTGCCTAAAGGAGTTGGGGAGGCATTAAAGTATTAAAGCAAAGGCTTAACTTGTTCAGATCTGTATTGTAACAAAATGACTTTGGAGCTGTGGATACAGTTTAGAGTGGAATAAGGGGAAGCCAGAATTAGAAGACAGAATTTAAAAGCTGTTTCAGTGGTTCAGAACAGAAATAATGAGACTCTGAATGAGTCAGCTAGAGTAAGGAATGAATAAAAAGAAAGGTTTTGATCAATGCAGATAAGAGCTAACATTGAGAGAGCTTCATGAGTCACTGACTGGGAGAAGAGGGAGAGAATATGAAGAGGAGCTGATGTGAAGTTTTCTAGCTTGAAATATTATGGGAATTAAAGGTATCCATGATGCAGAAAAAAACAAAGTACTCTGGGAAGAATGAGTTTCCAGGGAGTGATTCCAGAAGCCCCTTATTTTTATTTTCTAAAGAAAGAAGATACAGGGGTACCTGGGTATCTCAGTCTGTTAAACATCTGCCTTCAGCCCAGGTCATGATCTTGGGAGTCCTGGGATCAAGCCTGGTGTCTGGTTCTCTGCTCAGCATGCAATCTACTTCTCCCTTCTCTGCTCCTCCCCTCCCCTCAGCTCATGTTCTCTCTCTCCTTCCCTCTCTCTCAAATAAATAAAACAAAATATAATAAAAACAAAAAATTGTGATTACATAAAACAAAACACACTACTGTCCTGTCTCATCTCAAAAAGAATTTCCTGAACTATGTTTGGAAAACAGTTGCATTCTGTTAGTTGTCAATTAAAGCAATGGGAAATGAATGCAAAGAATGGGAAAAGAAAGGAGGGATGGAGGGAAGGAAGAAGCAGAAAACTGCTATATTAGTAGCCACAGTTTTTAGCTAAAATAAATTTTAAGTTGTAGGTAAAATATACCATATATAATTAGCAAGACAGGAAACAATGTGTGTTGGAGAAGATGTGGAGAAAGGGGAACCCAAATTAGCAAGACAGGAAACAACATGTGCTGGAGAAGATGTGGAGAAAGGGGAACCCTCTTACAGTGTTGGTGGGAATGCAAGTTGGTGCAGCCACTTTGAAGAACAGTGTGGAGATTCCTTAAGAAATTAAAAATATAGATTCCCTATGACCCTGCAATTGCACTACCGGGTATTTATCCCAAAGATACAGATATAGTGAAAAAAAGGGCCATCTGTACCCCAATGTTTATAGCAGCAATGGCCACGGTCGCCAAACTGTGGAAAGAACCAAGATGCCCTTCAACGGACGAGTGGATAAGGAAGATGTGGTCCATATACACTATGGAGTATGATGCCTCCATCAAAAAGGATAAATACCCAACTTTTGTAGCAACATGGACGGGACTGGAAGAGATTATGCTGAGTGAAATAAGTCAAGCAGAGAGACTCAATTATCATATGGTTTCACTTATTTGTGGAGCATAACAAATAACATGGAGGATACAGGGAGATGGAGAGGAGAGGGGAGTTGAGGGAAATTGGAAGGGGAGATGAACCATGAGAGACTATGGACTCTGAAAAACAATCAGGGTTTTGATGGGGTGGGGGGTGGGAGGTTGGGGGAGCCAGGTGGTGGGTATTATGGAGGGCACATATGGCATGGAGCACTGGGTGTGATGCATAAACAATGAATTCTGTTACACTGAAAAGAAATTAATAAAAAAATATACATCATATACATATAAACTTCTAGATTTTATGTATTTAATCTGCCTTTAAAAAATATATGTCACATCAAAGAATGCACCACCAGTTCTCTTTTGAGCAAATGCTCTGGCTGTTATTTCCTGGAACTGACACACTGTATACTACCTAACCACTGCATTATCTACAATCTAGTTAATAATCTAGGTCCATGGTGCTTGAGCCAAATAAGGCCAGAAATACAATATATCAGAGCACAACTACACCCATTATTTACGTATCGTGCATGGCTACTTCTGTGTTGCAATGGTAGAGTTGAGTAGTTATGATAGCTCAAAAAGCTAATATAGGTACTGTCTGACACTTTACAAAAAAAATGTTTGCTAACTTCTGACCTAGTTAATGATATCATATATTTTATTAGGTAATTTCAGTATAAATTTGTTAGTTATAATAAGATGGTTTGTATATATATAATATAAATACATATCTGTATATAAATATGTATGTTAATTTATTTACAAAGTCATATTTTGCCATCTTTTTAATTCTAGTACATCTTACATTTGATGAATTTCTGGTACTGTCTCAAACTACTAGAATATTAAAACTGATTCATGGTCAAAGAACTTTGGGTAAAACTGATCTATATTCCTGAGCCTACACACTGGATTCATTGACCAAATGGTTCAATAATCCTGACTGGAAATAAATAGTGCATCACAGGCTGAAAGCTACCTTGAGAACAATTTAGTGTATTCTAAGAACCTTCTTTCAGACAATTTCACTTTATCCTTGTACTTCCTTCTCGTACTGATTTTTTATTGTTAAAATTGTGGTATAGTTACAACGTAACAACTACAAGAGACATATTATTAGAACAGGCAAAGCACAGGATATAAGTTTTTAAATAATGTCTTGGTTTGCATTTTATAATGGTTTCAAAAGAGGACTCTACTGAAAAACAGTGAAGCAAAACTCAATATTAAAAGGAAATGTCTTTAAAAATAATATAAATAAATAAATAAATAAATAAATAAAAGGAAGTATCTTTCTGGTCAACTGAATTTTCAAAATGATTTTATATTATTGATTATATTCTTTGAATGTCCTATGATTTAATATAACTTATTCATTAAGTGGTATGTATTCTCCAAATGAAAAATTAATTACTTTTTAGATAAAAGAGTGACTGACCTGTGTGATTTATATCTGAGGAGATTCTATGGGCTACAAAATATTCAAGGTGTGTGAGATATATCAGTGTACAATGATTGATGTATAAACAGTTCCTACTGTCAATGACTTTCCAATACAGTGCATGGGATAGAATGTAGGCAAAAAAGTAAAGGTAAGATAGTACAGTATAATAAAATATAGCAATAGTATAATAAAGTATTTAAAAATATTTTAAAAAGTAAAACAGTATAATATAAGGAAATAAAGAATGACTAGGATACAAGGATGATCACTGTTTTTATAATTGGAAGTACTGTAAAAAAAAAAAAAAAAAACTAACCCTGTCCAAGTCTAAGGATTAATGACAACAATTAATAGTCCTGTCACAAATAGGGAAGAGAAAGTTGCTAGGTATGAATCTCTTCCAAGCATTCTGAAGTGCCTGGGAGAAAATAGCAGGGACAATTATTGAAATGTTGTTCTGTGTGTGGGGTGAGCACTTTGGTGACTTGCCTTAAAGCAGAACCATGAAGCTCCAGATGAACAAAGGCAATCCTGTCTGGCTTCCAAGGAAGGAATTTAGGGATGGGGTGTGATTTATGATTTATAGTAGAATTAATCTTATAGGCAGTACAAAAAATTACTTAAAGGGCAGGGTGATATCTCTCCAGAAAATGTGTTTTTCCCAATATTCAAGTGAAAAAGGAAGCCAGAAATTCTCCCTTGGTCACAGTTGAGAGATAAGTTATCTTTAAGATGTAAGAAACAAGTGTTAGTTCCCTAGATGCTTGCACTATTATTAGAAAACAATGCAGGTAGTTTCTTGTTGGAGAAAGGGTTATAATCAAATCATCTGGGGGGAATTGGAGGGTTTGTAGGGAAAAACATAAACCCTGGGTAGAGGCAAAGAAAACAAACATCTGTGAGATTTCTGCCTGTGACACAGTGGATTCCCGAGACAGTTCTAAAATGGAGCTTCAGGGCTAGCAAATGACTTGGGAATCATGAGGCCTGGAAGGTCTTCAAACAGGGAGGAGGACAGCTATGGATAGGCAAACCTGAGTGCCATAGATAGCAGGAACATTCAACTCAGCCTGGCACCTGACCATATGAGCTGTCATTCTACCACCAGTATAACCATGCAGGTCTCTGCTGGGATCCAATGTCTAAACTTCCTATCAGGGCATAAAACAGGCAACTATACCCTAATTTTGTATGCCACATTTGAGCTGTCCATACCAGGTACTACTGTAGAGCCAGAATTCTTGGTTGTTTCAGGAAATAAATGTTTCTCAATCTCAAAATTTCTATTTCAGTCAATGACTGGGAATCCCAAAAAATAAAAATTATGGGGAGAATATAAATTGAGGAAAGAAGATGCATGTAGGTATTCAAATATGTATCTGTCTTTACCTCTAACTACTCATTATTTGGAAGGTGTAACAATTTTAAAATTATAAGTTGGAAATTATCTATAAAATCAATCAGTAGTAATGCAACACCACCTCCATTCACCCATGTCAAAGTATTCTGAATAAACACCTAGTCCAAGTAAAACTGAACAAATGCAGCTTTAAAACAAATCTCCTCTTAAAAATTTTTTAATTAAAAAATTAAAAACAAATCTCTTCTCAACAATATCCTTGTCCCTATGTTCTTCCTCTAAATAAATCTCAGAGAAGTCAATGAAAGCAATGGAGAAATGTACAGAGTCCACATAGATGGAGTGACTTTTAGAAGACAGACTGACATCTAAGGCTTCTAGATTTGACTAAACCTGCTTGAACATATGAAAATGCAAACCGGAAACATGTGAGGTACCCTGAAAAGGAAATTTAGCTCCCAATGAAATCCAACAAAAAGAAGAGTTTATCACATTTTTGTTGTTGTTGTTTTCAGTTTGTTTTACACATTAGGCTTTCATATAAGATCTTGATTTTAAGGAAGTGGTTTGTTGCTTTTAAAATGCATTTTCAAGGATGTTTCTAATCTGGCCTGATGGAAAACCACTTTAAATTAGATGAACATGAATTAAATAATACCTTCATCATTAGCTCTATGTCATCAGGCTTGCCCCCTTGTTTTCTTTGGGTCTTAGTTCCAGTATTTGAAGTACAGTGATAAAAATATTTAAAAATATTCCCAAGTTGTTTTTATAATTAAATGAAAATGTATGGAATATGAGTATTGAATATTCTCCTTTCCTTGCCTCTGTATTAGAACTCTTTCTAACGTGAAGTGTTCTTTCACTGATATTTCTCAGACAAAAGCACCATCTCATCAAGTCCTGAAACAACTGCGAGAAAACATTGTTTAGGTGAAAATTTTAGATAATAATAATCTTAAGAAATAGATATTGCTTCTGACAGTCTTCTATTATTTTGGATTAGAAATATAACCTTGACAATTGGCTTTTTTGTAATATATATACATTTATTTACACATCTCAGTAGATAGACATTAAGCATCTTCCAGGTAGCAGCTAGACTTAGAGAATATAATGATGAATGAATGAAGATACAAACCATAATTTCATAGGTCCAGTAGAAAGGTAGAGTGATGAAACAGGAAGTGTCTGAGGAACTAGTTCAGATCTGATGGTCAGCAAAACACTGTGAGAAAATTATATGTAAGCTTAGGTTAGAATTAGTTCTCCACAGAATGAACTCTCCCATAGAAAAGTCACAGGAAGGAGAATTCAACTCAGCTGGAATAGGTGGTACAAAAGCCTTAAGACTGGATTGACTTGAGCTGTTTGAGAAATAGACTGAAGTCCATTCATGGGTCAGTATTTATGGACAGAGGTCAGTGGCACAAAATGAGATAAAGCAGGACCTGTACATAGAGGATCTCTGTAGTACAGTATGCCATCAGAGGTTTACCATAGGAGCAAGATATAATCTTTTTGGTTTTACAAAGAACATTTTGGTTGTTTTGTGAGCAAGGAATACTCAGGGATTGAAAAGAATCATAGAGACCAGTTAGAAGGGCAATTTTAGAATTCCAGGATAGAGAATATGGCTAGGGTCACAGCAAGGAGGATGGACAGAACTAGAGAATAACAGGTTATTCCCCATAGCATCTTATTTTATTGGTTTATGAGGCACAAGCCCCCCCCCATCCAATACACACACAATTTCTCTCATTCTATTATTGAATCCTTCCCCAAATGTTATCTTTATTTTAGATGAATTCTGTCCTTCCCTGAGAACCCATTATTTTGATACTATAAATAATAATTGCAGAAAGTCAATTTGGTTTTTCAATAATTTTTCTACCAGTTCCTCATTTACTATATAATCCTTAATAAATGTATGTTGAGTGAATCACTGAATGAATGAATCAATCAATCAGAAGATGGGATGAAATGTTCATATCTTTGTTTACAGTCTTCGGGTTCTAACTATAAACCTCAAGGTCCCTAGAGGTGCCTTCTTGGTCCTCTGGCTGCATCAATCATCTGTCCATGAGTGATCAGGACAGGTTTTATCAGTGACTTTGGTGCATATTTGATTATGCTTCTTCATGCTTTATCGCACCTCACTTGGTTTGTAGGTACTCCCGGAACATCTGCTTTTTTAATTGGTTGATTCCAACTCTTTTTTGGTTGCTATATATTTATTAATATACTTATTAAGCTGTCTACTACTCTCTTAGACATGCTCAAATAGTTTAATCTTCCTCATGTCTGCTTTTTTGATCCAAGTACTTAATTTTTATCAGAAATAGCAGCACAAGCAACTGTCTTCAAATCTGCCTCATCCATCCACTCTTATTCAGCACATCTTCCAGGTAAACATTTCTGGCATTAAGTATTCATGTGCTTACTAACTTATCTGTTATTTATGCTGAACTTCTAATTCCATGGCCCATTAAAATATTTAATTAGAATTAAACATTTTATTATTTATTTATGTTTGAAATGAAGGAGAGATTGAACAGAGGGACAGAGGGGGAAGAAGAGAGAGAATTTTAAGCAGGTCTCATGCCCAGTGTGGATCCTGAGGTGGGGCTTGATCTCACAACTCTGAGATTATGACCTTAGCCAAAATCAAGAGTTGGATGCTCAACCAACTGAGCTACCCAGGCACCCCCTAATTAAACATTTTAGAATAAATAAAGAATATCTAATCTGGCAGTTCTCAAGCTTATTTTTAACAATGGAGTTTTTTGTGCAAATGAAATCATAAGCGTATAAATGAGAGAATAAAGAAATAATAGAACAGTTTTTCTTTCTGAAGGAACTGGAGAGATAGAACCTTTTAGTTTGCCTCAATTTCCCATAAAGTTGTTCCTGGGCTGGGGTGGGGGGGTTGCTCCTGAGAAGATTGGAGGAACCCATAACCTCAAATGAATCCAAATTGCAAAGAATTGACTTAATACAGCTTTCTCTTTTACAGATGATAGCATAGAAGTCCAGAGAAACTTACCCAATGCAATGAAGCCACCTCAAAGCATAAGTTGGGATGATTTCTGGGTGCCACAACTATAAGGTAGCAGTATGAAAAAATTGGCGAGACTTCAATGTTAGAAAAGCCTGGAGTTAAATACTGCCTTTTACATCTTACCACTTGTGTGATCCTGTGAAATTTATTTACTCTCTCTGATAATACATGATTTTTAGGAACAACTGATAATTACATGCAAATAAATGATAGAGCCTAAAATATCACCATATTCTATTCAAAACTTTCAACCATCCTATGCTTTATATAGATATTATTCCATTTTGTCGATGAAAAAATTGAAACCCAGGTTTCAACCCCATTAATAAGTGGCTGTTCTGGGAACGGAACACATGTATATCTGATATAAAGTTCCCTACTATTACTGACCACAGGTGTTAATTAAAAAATAATGGGTGAGGGGCACCTGGATGGCTCAGTGGGTTAAAGCCTCTGCCTTCAGCTCAGGTCATGATCCCAGGGTCCGGGGATCGAGCCCCGCATCGGGCTCTCTGGTTAGCAGGGAGATTGCTTTCTCCTCTCTCTGCCTGCCTCTCTGCCTACCTGTGATCTCTGTCTGTCAAATAAATAAAGAAAATCTTAAAAAAAGAATGGGTGGTAGAACAAATAAAATCTTCAAAAAAAAAAAGGGCAGTAGAGTAAATAGAATCTTTTTTTTAAAAAAGGACAATAGAGATTAACAGCACTATATGTAACTTAATGTTTTGCTTTGCACTTCCAAAATAACAATCTCATTTAAAGTCCATACTGGCCCTATAAAGTAGATTTTATTACTCTTGTTTTATAGAAAAGGGAACTGCAACTGAGGTACTAAATAACTTCACAATGTCACACAACTAGAAATCAGAACACTGGATTTTATCTCAAATATTTTTAAAGATTTTTTTTAGTCAATGGCTTTTTGAAATACATGGTGATTTTGCACTCAAATACATAATAATAACAGAGCCAGATTGAATCTGTTTTGCTAGTTGGGAAAAATGGGGAAAAAATGTACTGATCCTTGTTTCCTGTCTTTTCCCATCCACTTATCTTTGTTAAATCTCAAAATTATACTATAAAACCCAGGAAATTATTTAAGAACATATCAGCATAAGTTCTTTGTGTATTTAGGGAAACAAGCAGGACTTATTTTCTTTCTTTCTTAAACTTCTTGGTAGTTACATAACATTGATAGCATAATTAGTAAGATGCTCATCAGAATTTGATATGTACCCTGCGTGTCTAATCTGTGAATCCAGCATCTTGGAACATGCATCAGGCCAGAGAGCCTGCTGACACTCAAGACTCATGAAGGTACTTACAGAAAACTCTCTGGCAGGCCACAACATAAACAGATCACATGGAAATTACTCATGATAACTTCCTCCAGGCTATTCTTTCAGCCACAAGACAATACAATACTATTGTTCATGTGGTCCTGCTGGAAGTCAAATGACTTTTGAGTAGCTTCCAACATCCTCATTCTTAAATTATGAATTTATCTTCCAACCACAAAAGCCTGATTAGTGTGTATTTTCTAGTAGTTAAGAAATTCACACACCCACAGGGAACTAACTACATATTTCCATTTTCCTACTTATTCTGTCTTGCTTTCATAATTATATGTCAGGAACTATGAGAAAATGCCCATCACTTTTCTTATATCCATTCCCATACAACCTAAAAAAAGATTGACACCTACCTTAAATTTTGTACCATTTATCCTTTTAACTGACTATAAATAATAAGAGGATTACATTTTGGAATATTTTAAAATCTAAAAAAATAAAGAAAATAAAAATCCTGCAGGAAGTACTCTTTTATTAATGTATTTATTTTAGTGTTATTCTCTGAGCATATAAATCCTTTGTGGGCCTAAATACATGTCTATGTATGAGTCAATATTGATATTATATTGTATGTAGTATTTGTATTTACTTATTTTCATGTTATTTTGTGAACAAATCATTAAATATTTAACAGGTTGTATAATATGCCATCTCATGATTATTTCAAACAATATTTAAGCATTTTCCAATTGTTTGCAATTAGATTCTTTCCAAATGCTTATAAGTTAATTTAGATAATAATTTACTTGTGTGAATAATCTTTGATTATGTCTCTAACTGATTCCTTATGATGGAGTCACAAAAGTAAATAAAAGCCCATAGAGCATTATTGCATTTTAAGTCCCTTAAAACAGTTTGGTACAAATAGTTTTCTAGAAGACTATGGAAATTTATCCATAAACCTGCTGCTCTTTTTCTGGTTATTGTAATAATACCAATGTCTAGTTTTTGTAAAAAGTTTAGAAAACAGGGGCAACTGGGTGGCTCATTCAGTTGAGCCTCCAAATCTTGATATAAGCTCAGGTCATGATCTGATGATCAGGTGGTGAGACTGAGCCCCCTGTCAGGCTCCACACTGACTGCAGAGACTGCTTTTCTCTCTCTCCCTCTCTCCCTCCCCATTTCCCTCGCCCCTTCCCCCTGCTCGCATGCTCTCTTTCACTCCAGAATAAACAAATAAATCTTTTTTATTAAAAAGTTTAGAAAACAAGGGAAGAGAGAGAGAAAAAAAAAAAAAACTACTCAAAGTTATACTTTCCCAGATTACCATAAAGACATATCTTTACATATAGATACATGGATGGATAGATAGCTAAATTACAGTTGTAGATAAGTAGATAACTAGAGAGAAAAAAATACTTAGACCTTACTATAGAGTTTAGTTCCTAATTCTTTCATTAAATACTATAGCCTGCTCATTTTCTTTATTTGTAAATACTTTTATAAGAAAAGCACAAAAGTTATTAAACGTATTATTCAAGCAGAGCATTCTGAATATTTAGCAATACTTGCTTCTAAATATTTACCACCATTTTAATACATTTTATAATTTCATTTATATTAAACTCTTCAAATGATTTTATGTAGGTTTTATAAAAATGTATCTTTAATTTTATTTTGCTTATAATTATTTATTTATTCTACTCTGTCTATATAGAGATGGACATTCTTAACTTATGCTCATATAAATTAGAACTGTTTTGTATGGAGATTCCTCAAAAAGTTGAAAATAGAGATACCTTACGAACCAGCAATTGCACTATTGGGTATTTACCCCAAAGATACAAATGTAGTGATCCAAAGGGACATGTGCACCCTAATGTTTATAGCAGCAATGTCCACAACAGCCAAACTATGGGAAGAACCTAGATGTCCATCAACAGATGAATGGATAAAGAAGATGTAGTATATATATACATAATGGAATACTATACAGCCATCAAAAGAAATGAAATCTTGCCATTTGCAATGATGTGGATGGAACTAGAGTGTATTATGCTGAGCAAAATAAGTCAATCAGAGAAAGACGATTATTATATGATCTCCCTGATATGAGGAATTTGAGAGGCAGGGAGAGGGGTTGTGGGGGTAGGGAAGGAAAAAATGAAACAAAATGGGATGGGGAGGGAGACAAACCATAAGAGACTCTTAATCTCACGAAACAAACAGGGTTGCTGGGGGTTGGGGGGTAGGGATAGGGTGGCTGGGTTATGGACTTTGGGGAGGGTATGTGCTATGGTGAGTGCTGTGAAATGTGTAAGCCTGATGATTCACAGACCTGTACCCCTGGGGCAAATAATATATTATACGTTAATAAATAAATAAATAAATAAAATAATAAAATAAAATTAAAAAATAAATACATACATAAATAAATAAGAACTGTTTTAATGCTGTTTATTGTATTTCATAGAATTGTTCATAGTTGATTTATCTCCATTGAACTGCTCCAGGTGATCACAGATAATTAATTAGTATAAGTTTATTTAAAAAAGATATCATATTTACCCACATGTGTGTACATGTGTGTGCATGTGTGTATGTTTAGGAGAATTCCCCTTCCCTACATTATATCCAAGTCTGAGTATGGCTAAGTCTGAAGTTTTTCTTTAAAGAAGAGTAGAAAACTGGACAGAGCAAAGAAAAGCGGAAACATCACGTGAATTCATCAGAAAGTTTAACTTCCAATCAACCTGGTTTTTATAGTAAGCAAAATATTCTCATGCCTACTTTTCTGGATCCAAAAAATATATTTTATATATCATATAAATATTAACTCTTCACTTAAATTAAAGACACTTAAAAGAAGGATCTGTGTTTTATAGCTCTTTAAATCCCTAAAGGATCTGGAACAGTGCTCTGCACGTAATACATTTTCAACAAAAATTCTTATTACCAAATGAAGTATATGGTTATTTTTCTGTCTCAGTAAGTTTATCCATTGGCAGAATAAGAAAGAAGGAAAAGCTGCATTTTTGCCTATTCACACTGCTCATGCTTTACAGATTTCAGTCACAATTCTTCTGAGCCCCTGACTTTCTATAGTGTGTAAGTCTAGTAACACCATTATTGAACATCTGTGTATACTGTGCTCCATGACCTTTATATCTGGGCTCAGTATTTATTTCTTAGTGTTTTTTCAAAAACTTAGAATAGAAAACTGCAATAACCTTGGTGTTGGAGGATGATAGGGCCTATTTTATAGGTTTGGCTCTTTGACTTAAAGGAAGAAAAATATACTGTATTATGAATATACTTGGCTTGAAGTATAGATGAAAATACAAGAGAGGAACTTTTGTATAGTATATTTCAAAATGGCAAAAGGCAGATGGTGCGATGATATTAAAAGAAAATACAAGGACTTAAAATTAAAAGTGCATGTCAGAAAAAGAAAGAAAGAAAGAGAAAATGATTCAAGTACTGGTAGAACAGATAGATTGTTTTGAGCATGTTTCAGTATAGAGCAACAAAATCAGAAAACAAAATTTTTAAAAGTAGGTCAAAGAATACAGGGTTTAGAAGAGCATATACTCTTGTTTTATCAATCTTATTTGAAACTACTTGGCAGGGGCAGTGCCTCGGTGACCCCACTGGTTAAGTGTCCATGTCTTGATCTCAGCCTGGGTCTTGATCTCAGGGTTTTGAGTTCAAGCCCTGTGTTAGGCTCCATGCATGGTTGGGGTGGGGGACAGCGTGGAACCTACTTGTAAACAAACAAACAAAAAAACAAAAACAAGGGGCACCTGGGTGGCTCAGTCCTTAAGCATCTGACTTAAGCTCAGGTCATGATCTCGGGGTCCTGGACCCAGTCCCACATTGGGCTCCCTGCTCAGCAGAGAGCCTACTTCTCCCTCTCCCACTTCCCCTCCTCGTGTTCCCTCTTTGCTGTCTCTCTCTGTGTCAAATAAATAAGTAAACTCTTTATAAATAAATAAATAAGGGGCAAGTTAATGAAAACAACATCCATAAACACAATGATGCAAAAAAAGATGTTCTGCATTTAGGAAAATTTAATACCAAGGAAGAAAGAAAATAAATAAATAGGATGAAATTTATTCTTAAACAAAAGCACCTACAATTCTCTACTTCACTTTGAACTGTGAGGAAGCATACTGATATAAAAATAACAATCAGACTTGAGCCAGGATCCCATTCAGGGGCTGAAAACTTTAGGCAATTACTGATAAAACTTGGGTTAATAATGTACAAAGCAATTCTTAATAACTGAGAACTTTCACAGAACTAAAATAGAAATAGAAAGTGGTGTTTGATCATGGGATATATTTTAAGGATATTAAACAGATGAATTTACATTAATTTCCCTCTTAAATGACAGCAAAACATATCCTAGTAAATGAATTACAACTATTTTTTACTTTAGGTTTGTTTAATTGAGATTCATCTTGAAGAAAACCAATTCGTAGCAGAGAGTTACAATGTAAAGAAAATACAATTAATGTCATTAAAATCTACTTTGCAGAACTTGTTTTTTCCTGTATGGTACAAAGACCATGATTCACATGGGAACTATATGGAATATAAGCCGAAGTATGGTGCACATGCAATGGGCAATACATTCAGGTGAAGCATTAACCTGCTGTGCATTACTAGTAGAACCTTTGAAAATGTATGTCATTCTAAAAGCAATGTATTGCTATCATATAGAGATGCCAACTATTCCCTCTTACTCATAAAAATATACATATATTTATATATATTATGTATTTTAATAATATATTATATATATATGTAAATGTAGAGACTAATCACCAAGCATCAAGGTTTTATAAGTGCCATCTGTCTGTCTATTACTCTAAAAAGGGCTGTGCTGGGCACAAAATTAGTTACTCCAGATTATCTCTCAAAGTGCTGCCAACATTTATACTTCCATGCTTGAGTACTTATCATCATTTCTTTCCTAAACTATTTTTCTCCATTCCTCATTATTTCTGAGTAAATTTTAGAAGTGCAAACTGATTGCACAATTACTATGCTAAAAATCTGTATGTGGATCACCACTGCCTTTGTTAAATCTTAAATTTAGTCCCATATTTTCCAGATCTTTCTTCATCTTGTTCCTGATTTCTATTCAAGCTCTGTGACTACCATTCCTACCTTTATCCTGAGATGCAGGTATATGTCAGATTACAGTCCACCAGATAGTCCATGTTTTCTCATTGTGCTGTGCCTTTGAAAATATAGGGCATGTATTGCATGGAGCACTGGGTGTGGTGCATAAACAATTAATTTTAGAACACCGAAAAAAAATTAAATTAAATTAAAAAAAAATAGCTTGCTGTGCACAGATCTCCATTTCCCATTTTACCCATCAATTTAACATAATATTCTTCAAACCCATCACCTTTTGTGACCACTCAGTCCTCCCTGGTGCCCAACAGACATACCTAAACTTCACTATGTGTTCTTCTTCGGTACCTCATTAATAACATCTGTACACTATTAAAGTGGTTGATTTCTTTTTATTTTTTGAGTTGAAAGATAGTGTTTACTTATTTCTAATCCTTTGATAATTTTTAAAAACTGTGAGCCCCAGTTTCTGCAGGTGTTAAATAGAATCAATCTTACCATAATGATGAAACAAAATGAGGTCTGTAAGGTTGATTCTCCATAAATGAGTGATCCCTTCCTATTACCCTTTCTTTCATTTTCACCAAAATCAGAGTTCTTAAAAAATCTAATTCATCTACACATTTTTAAAACTTGCAAAAGTCCCTGTCAGGAACTTAGGATAATATCAATGATGAAAAGGAGAGTGGAGGATTAAAAGAGGAAGGAAGACAAGGAAGAACAAAAGAGGACTAGGAAAAGAATTACAGCTTAGGGGATAGCAGGAATGTTCATAGCAGCAATGTCCACAATAGCGAAACTGTGGAAGGAGCCAAGATGCCCTTCAACAGAAGAATGGATAAAGAAGATATGGTTCATATATACAATAGAATATTACTCGGCCATCAGAAAGGATGAATACCCACCATTTGCACTGACATGGATAGAACTGGAGGGAATTACGCTGAGTGAAATAAATCAAGCAGAGAAAGACAATTATCGTATGGTTTCACTTATATGTGGAACATAAGGAATAGCATGGAGGACATTAGGAGAAGGAAGGGAAAAATGAAGTGGGAGAAATCAGAAGGGGAAACAAACCATGAGAGACTATGGGCTCCTGGAAACAAACTGAGGGTTTCAGAGGTGGGGGTGGGAGGATGGGTGAGCCTGGTGATGGGTATTAAGGAGGGCATGTATTGCAGTGAGCACTGAGTGTTATACTCAAACAATGGATCATGGAACACTACATCAAAAACTAATGAAGTGCTGTATGATGACTAAGGAAACATTAAAAAAAAAAAAAAAGGTAGGAAGGTGGAGAGTAGCCCAAGCCCACACATAAAAACTGGGATTCTGACACTTCAGAATCCACTCTTCTCTCCTGCCAGAGGTCTGCTGTCATTGTTATGAAGGGGAACAAATTTCCTCTCATGTTGCTCAGCATTCTGGTTTCAATTTTTCACTCTTGCTTTCAAACACTGTTTTCTCAGATTTTTGAGGTTTGGGAAAGTAAATAACTGTCTTCTGACTCTGGCATTTTGCACCTCATGGAACCAAAATTGAGATACAATCCATTTAAGTATTTACTACATTCTGGTGTCTAGACTTAGGTTCTCATTCTTCTTTTACTTTATTATCATGATGTTTTTACACCTATCTTACCCAAAGTAAGATTGCTTTAAAACATTAGTTTTGGGGTTTAATAAATGTATACCATTCACTTATTTCCAATTCCCTTACAAACTTGTTTTATCAGTTTCGTAATTCTTTTCTGTAGAGGAGAATAAAGGTTAAATCCTGTTTTCAGTTTTTGATATATGCATGGATTAGAAAATATTTAAATTAAATGTATACTCACTTTTTACCCCCAGTACAATGTTTTGTCTTTAAAACAAATAGCTACACAAAGATACCTGACATAAATAATTGTAATGTCCTCAGCAAATTTCTTTTGGTAGCCTAGGATTTTGTTTCATTTTGTTTTTAGTAAGATAATATATTTCTGAAGGGTATACTTAAATGAGAACATCTTTAAGTGCTACAGAGGAAAAATAAATGATGCATATGTCACGTATTAACCCAACTGGTTGAATTCATAAGCTAAGATCTCTTCTCTCCGAAGATCCCAGTATGTCTCATCATGATTATTGCTCACTCTTTTAAGACTTTATTCTTATATCACATCCTAACTGTGTGGAAGTACTCACAGATAGTCAACTCATAAACCTAAGGTAGTAGGAGCTAGGGTTTATTAGACTGCAGAAACAGTTCCTAAAAGGCCCAGGTAAACTTAAACTTGTTTCATGCTTATATCATATTTAATATTTGTCCCCTTTTTGATATAGTCTCCTACGATGGTTAAGTTCATGGACTTAGGGTAGACCTAAATGTGGGGCTTGCCCATGGAACTTTGAAAGAGTTACTACACCATTCTTTCCCTCAGTGTCCCTATTTGTAAACTGGAGGAAAACCTAGTTTCTGCCTCATAGGATTATTGTAAGGATTAAAATATGGCAATACATGTAAAATGTTTTTCAGAGTCTTTGAGCATATGTGTGTCATTCTCAGTTCTCAGACGCCATGTTTTCACCTGTTAATTCTGATACGTATATATTATGAGTACATCAGATTCACATATATGTAACATTGTAGGTATAAAAATTGTAAGTGCTTTCGAAATGACATAGTATCATCTGATACTATTTGAATAAATATGTAGCTAATGAATCACTGAACACTACATCAAAAGCTAATGATGTACTATAAAGTGGCTAGCTGAATATAAAAGTAAAATAAAATAAAATAAAATAAATAAAAAGGTACCCGAGCAGAGAAAAAAAAAAACAAACAAAAACAAAAACAAAAAACAAAAACCAGTGGCTTCTTTGACATGTATGGTAGAGAGGCAGGCTGTCACAGCATGTGCTCTAGTCAAACACACTGCATTAGTCAGCAGAAGCAGAGATGCTATGAGGTGGCCACGACGCTGCTGCTCATCAGTTACATATGCTGTAATACATGGTGATGGAAGGTCTCTGTAGGCTCAGAGTTATGAAGTTATTCCAATGCTATTATCACACTGCATTTTTAATAATGACAGAAAATCCCTTCCTTATCAAAAATAGATTTCTAATTAACATATATTTCCTCCTTTTATATTAATCATTGTATATACAACATAATTAAGGGGAAGGAAAAGTTTGTCACATTAATGTTATAAGCACAGCTTTCCTCCCACTATGTTTCATTTAAGGCTGTTTTTATGAAGGAGGACCCAGGTTTTTGTTTTTGTTTTTGTTTTTTTTTACTATATTCTGCCCAAATAATAAGATGAGTTTTATTTTGCATCCCAATTTGCCTCAAGATCAAGGTGGTTCCTACTATTCAATCTCCTGGATCTGAAAGTAAGATACATTTCAGAGCTTTTTCTTTTCTTTTCTTTTCTTTTTTAAGATTTCATTTATTTATTTGACAGAGATCACAAGTAGGCAGAGAGGCAGGCAGAGAGAGAGGAGGAAGCAGACTCTCTGCCAAGCAGAGAGCCCGATGTGGGGCTTGATCTCAGATCCTTGGGATCATAACCTGAGCCGAAGGCAGAGGCTTTAACCCACTGAGCCACTCAGGCACCCCTCAGAGCTTTTTCTTGAATATTTTCTTTAATTTTTAGAATTTTCCTTAGCATTCTTTTTTTTTTCTAAAGATTTTATTTATTTATTTGACAGACAGAGATCACAAGTAGGCAGAGAGGCAGGCAGAGAGAGAGAGGAGGAAGCAGGCTCCCCACTGAGCAGAGAGCCCGGTCCGGGGCTTGATCCCCAGGGCCCTGGGACCATGACCTGAGCCGAAGGCAGAGGCTTTAACCCACTGAGCCACCCAGGCGCCCCAAGAATTTTCCTTAGCATTCTTGACTTCTCAGTATTTTCCTTCCCAGTTAAATTTCTGGTAGAGTCTTCAATTCTTGCAATAATAGTTAATATTAAAAAGAAAATAGTTGCAGCAACTTTGAAGGAGGAGCATTTGGTGTTAAGGGCAGTGCCAAACTTTGTCACCAATTTATAACATCCCTCACTTTACTCAGGTCTTTATGGTTCTAAACCTTCAACTTGATCTGAACCTGAAAACAAGAAAGTCTTTCTATCAGCTTATGTTATTCTGTAAGGGAAGACAGAAATTAAGACATGCATGCATTGACTAACTGTTGAATATCAAGTAAAAGTCATTCTGATTGGTACCCTGCAAATATACTAGTAAATAAATAAAAAAGGAAAAATGCATATTGCTTGGATGACTTCTTTCAATATTTTGATATTAAAATATTTACCTACTGTTTTAGTCTGCTTAAGCTATCATAACAAAACACCACAGACTGGGTTACTTAACAGAAATTTATTTTCTCACCGTTCTGGAGGCTGAAAGTCCAAGATCAAGGTAACAGCAGTGTTGGTTACTGCTGAAGACTCTCCCTGCACCTACAAGAGAGACTTCTCACTGTGTCCTCACATGGCCTCTTCTCTGCATGTGTAGAGAAACTATTATCTCTTCCTCTTTTTATCTGGACATCAGTCCTATTGGATAGTGCCCCACCTTTATGACTTTATTTAACATTGATTACCTCCTTAATTAATACCATCTCCAAGTACAATCACTTTGGGAGTTAGGGCTTCAGGGTGTGAATTTGGGGAGGACATAATTCAATCCATAACATCTACATAAAAAATTCCTTCTTTATAGCATTCAAATATGATATTCCTTCCTCATAACTCTTATACAGCATTTTGCTTACTGAATATGGATTTAACCGACTTATACTGCCTTATTTTATTCTTCTATGTGTATCCAGGTAGACTTTAGGATTCATGAAGGAAGTATTAGCAATATTTACATCAATGTATTCTCCAGAGTTTAGCAAAAGTCAAATATTAAGTATGTATAATCTTTTCCTATAAAAAATGTACTTTAAGGAAAAGAAGGAAGAGAAATCCTACTGAGGAAAAATTCCCACAGAATGAGGAGGCACTCCATCATCTGAAAGTGTTACGCACAAGCATTTCTGTGGCATCATTGATCTGTCTATTGTGTCTTGTCATCATATCTACTTGTTTGGATTTTTAATTGACCTTATTGCTTCTATACAGTAAAATTGGTCTCTTGGTTATATTATTTACAATAAATTATATATATTATTATTTATAAATAAGGATTAGATAGGAGAAACATATACACCTGAATATCCAGAAAACTTAATAAGTCCATGGACGTATGTGTGAAATTAAATAACACAGTAAACACCACCATTATGCATGTATAGACATACTAGCTGGTTATATTAGCTGTGAACTTCTGAAATAGGCTGAAAAATTGGCAATTATGTAAGAACTAGTGGGTCAAAATGGAGGTATCTGTGGAAGAACAAGCTTCCTCACATGAATATCTGACAGACTGTCATCTATTAAAATTTTATTTCTTGAAAATAATAAGAAGCAATTAAAATTGCCACTGTAGGTTTATTTCTGAACCATTGAAAAGAAGAAATTGAGAGTCTTAAGAGATAGGTCATAATTAGATGATAATGGTTGAAGGACATAACTTGGGGAGCAATATGTGTACCTTAGATACTTGGAATATATGTTTCAGTGCATTAAGAAAAAAAGTCTTTAATGAGACATTCTGAGGGAACTATGAGAGAATTATGACTCAAGAAAGAAGAATGATTCTAAAAATTTAAATCATCAAATAGTCACTTATTATATTACATAACTTTTTACAACTTATTAAATGATAACTTATTATAACTTCCTTATTTCTAAAGATTTATAACTTTTTATTCTGAAGAGACACCTAGAGTGGAAACAATATGTCTGACTGAAAGTTAATATTTGAAAATGCTATCTGCAAAAGATGGAAGAAGTATCCATGTCTAAAGATGAATTTTAAAAATGGTGCTTATCAAAAACAACAGTTGCAGGAAATCTAGAGTTGAGGATAAATTGGTAATTAACCAAAATGCTAACAGGTATGCAGTACATTATCCCTAAATGGTAAGAGCTGCTAGCATAATGCTGACAAATAATGGGGCATAAAACTTCTTTCAATATAATAAACATGTGTTTAGGAGAACTGAAGCACAAGTCAGAACATATGTAATGAGAAAGTGTCTGGAAATTCTAATGACATTATGGGTTGTTTCAGGTAACTTTCACTCAACTGTCAAGAGGACTTATATACCATATCAAAGAAATGCTACATTAAGGATAATCAAGGGAAAGAGGTTTTCCATAATATGCCATAAAATCTTTGGTTTCATTCTTATCAAACTTTTTTCTTTTTAATACATGACTTGGATGAAGACCCAGAAGCCAGGCTTGGAAAGATTAAACTATGCTAGAGGAATAACTACCACTATATTACATGAAACAACAATAATAATAATAATACAATATTATACCCTGGCATTTCGAAAATGTAAAGTACTGCATTTATGTTAAAAAAAATTGCAAATAATGTGTGAGTGCAGGAACTGAAGGCTGTTTGGTAGTTAGGTAGCTGAGTGGTTGAATAGATTCAGATAGAATAAAATGAAATAAACCAAAAGTCTATTTTGAGGCCCAAAACAGTAAGACTATTTAAATAATAATAAAAACATCATGTTTAATGAAATAGTACTCTTCAAAAGACTGACAGACAACATCTCACCTTGAAGGCTATACCAGAAAAACCCAGTACTGTTTTCAAGTCAAAGTTTTAAGAATATGGTAAAAAGCTGGCATGTATCCAAAATATGTTGACCAACATGGAAAATGTGTCAAAAGAGCAAATATATAAAGATAACAGAATGTTGAGACAAAGGTGATAGAAAGGTGGGAGCAGCTAAAATTAGTCTTAGAGCTACAGAGACTGGATAAAGAGCCAACGGATATCTATTAAGAAGATGCTATTACTTACATTACAATATTTTTAGAAAACTGATCTATTCAACAATGGAGTGACCTGACTTAAAGAGCACTGAGTTTCTTGTCACTTACAGTATCTGAGATCTACAATGGATAACCACTTGTCAGAGATACTGACACTGATAATTTCTACTTTGGGTGGGTAGTTAGGCAAGGTTATGTCTTAGGTCAGTTCCAACTCAAAATTTCTATGATTACTTCAAGTGAAAATGAAAAATCTCTTAGATTTGATGAACTCACAGTGACATGTTTAAGTATCATAGATAATAAATGGCTGCTAGCCAGCTGGGGCCAAGAATGAACTCTTTTTTTTATTATTATTATTACACACAATGACTGCTTAAAAATTTATTTGAGGATCCGATAATGGTTCATCCCCTCAGAGCAGTCATTCTTGAATTAATTTGATATTGTTAGAGGGGCTTATTTTAAGTGGAATAGCACACACACACACACACACACACACATATATATATTTTTCCAGGAGTAATATAATAAACTACATTATTTTTTCACCAGAATTTTTGCTACCAGTAATAAGAACTTGCCCTTCTCATGGTAATCTAATAGCGGATATTCTAGTTTTATCGCAAATTCCTATATGAACAAAATAATAGGATTCACATGTATAAGTAGGTCTGAAATATGTCAAGCAATTCCATAAATCTAAGTCAGATTTTCTACATGACAAATAGCCATTATCAATCTCATGCTAAGTGGGTGTTTAAATTTTCAGAAATCAAAACAATTGAAAAATAAAATCAATCATCATAAAAATAAGAACTATAGTTCATCAGTCATGAGATGTCAGAAGGTCCCATATTTCCATAACTCCATTCAATCTGAAATAATCAGAGACAGTGAAAATAAGTTATAAAATACATAAATGTCACTTTCACTTCCCTAGTGTTTTGAACCTGGAAAAATTTAGATTCACAGAGACTCTATTCGGACATTTTATCTCAGTCTACCTCTGCATCACTAGTCTGACTGAAAAAGAGGAAGGAAAAAAAATTGCTGAAGCAAGCTTTGCAATCTGATCTATTTTGTAAGGATCCAATTAATCCAATGACCATGTCATGCTCTGGCTTCTAGTAGCAAAATTAATACCTCTGTTTGAAAGTGATTCATACACTGCATATGAATGAATCCAACCTTTTGTTCTTCTTTTTTGTATTTTGTATATAGACCTTGGGAACAAATCTATACATTTTTTTCATTAAAATTATAGTTCAGCAATTATACACTCCCACCTTGGAGTTTCATTCTATATACTTTGTCTCCTCCATCTACTTCTTGCCAATTCATGAATGAACAATTTTTACAGATTCAGGATCTCTGTGTGAAGTTATTCTCTCTGTGGCTTACACTTTGGCTGTTGGCAAAGAGTACCAGAGACAGCTCAATCTGATGCCAATTTTGGCAGGACTGACTTTAAGCAGTTTTCCAACATATTTGACTCTGATCGACTCTTTTCCTCTGTTTATTTGTATCCTGAGAGAACATAATTATAGGCAACAGCAAAAAAGGAATTTAACTTTTTCTTTTACATGAGTCTTCATTTACCTTTGCATCATCAAGAATTAATTTAATTGCACCTCAAACCATATTTTCATAGCTCAATCTTTTTCCTTGGATCATACATTAAAATACTGCTAAGTTATTGCTAGTCCACAATGACCTTCTGCTCTAGAGCCTGATCTGCAGGGAATGCAGATAGAACTGCTTTGGTTTGGCACAAAATGTACTCTTTGAAACACTGCCCAATAACCAGAGACAGAGGTACTAAAGCAGATGATGTGTAAGCAGGTGCTTTTCAGGCCTCAGTGACAGCATTAGGAGCTCTGGTTGAAACAAATCTTTGTTCTGCCAGTCCCCCCACAGTGCACAGTGAAGCATATTCTTTCGCTTTCCAACACCAATGTGCTTGTGGAGGCATGTTTTATATTTTATAAACCGGAATAAGTTTCAGATTCCTTACCCAGCTTTGTACAAACTGCTGAACACTTGTTCTCGTGCCCAGACCATGCCCATGCAATTTGAGTTGTTGATTGTAACAGCATACCTGTTTTGCTGCTGGGAAAATACAGCTCCATAAGAGCTGTATTAATTTTCTGCTGCTGATATAACAAATTACCATACATTTAGTGACTTAAAACAACAAAAATGTATTGTTCTGTAGGTTACAAGTCCAATGCAGTTATCACTCAGTTAAAATCAGGTGTTGCTAATGCTGTGTTCCATTCTAGATACTATGGAAGAATCCCTTTCCCTAACTTTTCCAACAGTTGGCAGCAAGTCACATTCCTTGGCTTCTGACCCTCTTTCTCCATCTTCAAAGCCAACAACTTCCATTCAAGTTCTTCTTATACCACAGCACTTTGGACATTCCTTTTGTCCTCGTATCTCTTTTTTCTGATCTTCTCTGACTCTTTTGCAGTTTTAAGGACTCTTAAGTTTACATTTGATCCACCCAGATAACCCAAAATAATAACCTTATCTGGCAATTAAAAACCTTTAGTCAATCCGAAAGTTTGACTTCCCTTGCCATATACTGACATATTCGCAAGTCCAAGGGGTCAGGACAAGGACATCTTTGGAATGCCATTATTCTGATTCTTTCAGCTGTGGTTAGTAATGTGTTTCCTTTATCCTGGGAGGAAATCATAATCATAATCTGATTATGATTCTATTTATATATTTGCTACAAAGAATTTTGATATATGACTATAAAATATAGACTATTTATTTATATTATATTTCTAGGTGGCAATGCTACCAAGAAGATTGTCTACTACCTCCTTTTGGCTAATAGCTCATGGGGAGCAGAAGAAGGGAAAAGCAAATAGTTTATGAAACTACGGCTCAGTCCTTTCCTTTAACCAGTATCTTGTATCCTGTGATTCTCAGGCAATAGAATGGAGCTTTCCAAATTAATTCACCTCATTTTCTAAAAACTGTCATAGAATATCCGGAGACAGCAAAAATTCTTGGAAAACTAAAACCTTGGTGATTTTCAAAATGGTGTTGAATTAAAACATATTACATACACAATAAAGTATATAGAAATTTTGCCAAATTCCAGGAAGCTTCTTTATTTTTTTATAAAGACTTATTCCGTGTAACAAATGGATATATGTTAAGGGCAACTTTTTTCTTGCTATTAGTGTTTAAGAATCATTTTAAAACATAACCTGTCAAGCTGCATTTTTTCCAAAAGGATGAAATCTGAGTTTTTATTCTGATAATAAAGTATATGAATGTTATTAGAGAAAAATGGCTTTTTTAATGAGACTCATTGCCCTGAAGATGAGATTGAAAATTTCTTTAATTTTAGCACTAGTACTAGAAGGAAACATATGTTATTTGCTTTGAACGTTTAAGGCTAAAACTATGTTTTTTCTCTCACAGCTAGATGAATGCTATTTTTTGAAATAAAACATTAAAAAATATGCACAACTCTATAATTTCAAAAAGTTTTAGCTCCAAGATTTTCTTTACCAGCCCATAATCATAATGCTAACATACTATTCCTTAAATTATATCAAATAAACAAATGACTAAGGATTTAGACAGATAGATACATAGGTATGGATATATATGTACATATATACATAACTGGAACAGATAATCCAGTACCTTCCATTGATAGTATTACTAAAAATGAATAATGTCCTTTTAAATATCATTTCATGTTGTGCCACACTTGAGGAACACATTCCACTATATTTAATTCCATCTATGAAATTTGATTTTATGGAGATGTGTAATTGAAATAAAATATTCACAAAACAAATACATTAAAGTTACAAGTATGCAGCTTACTGACTTCACAAACTGAATAGAGTTGGGTAGCCAGCAAACAGATCAAGTCTTAACAGTACCCCAGAGTCTCTGTACAAAGCTCTTCTCATCACTGTTTCCACTCACAGAAAAACTACCCTGACATCTAACACTATAGACTGATTTTTACTTTATTTGAGCCAAATGCAAATGGAATCATGTAGTATACTTTCTTTCTGTCTTCTTTCATTCGATATTATATTTGTGAGACTCATGTAGTTGTAAGTTGTTCACTTTCAGTTTTGTATTAAATTTCATTGTATGATTATAAGTTCATCTCTTCATCCCAGTGTACAGGAATGTTGGGTCATTTTCAGTTTGGACTATTCAGAGCTTTGCTCTCCTTGTAGGTGTGTTTTTGGTGAAACATATGAGCACACAAACACATATACATACAAACACACATGTACACAAACACACATACATGCACACAAACACCACACATTGTTGGACATGTATCCAGAAGTATAATGGCATTCCCTTGTGACTACTGAAATTGAATAGATCTTTAGGTCTTTACTGGCCATTTGCTGTCTTCTGAAGTCACTATGTAAATATTTTGTAATTTTTTATTATTCCTTTAATGAATTATCAAATGATTACTGCATAGATTATGTAACCAGGGCCCCGGGGTACAACTGCACTTGGCTCCAGGGATCCTAAAGAGACCAGGTCAGGCCACTTGCTGCTGACAAAAATCCAAAGGCAAAGAGACCAGTGGTGGTGAAACAAGAAAAGAATGTTTCAGTGAGGCCAACACTGGGTAGAGAGTGGACTAACATCTCAAAGACATTCTCTAAAGTTCTGAAAATACTTCTAGGTTTACAAAAGAAAAATATGGATCAAAGGTTGGTGGGTACATGTGGGTGGGCAGTAAGGTCAGGTCAATCAGTCATTGTCTTGGGGTCATTCACATAGGACTCCATCAGGGTAGTCTCTACTATTTAAGGGGGTAGTTTTGGTTCCCATCACAGCAACTTTACCTGCTGAGTTAAGAGATTTTGCCTGATTTAAGAGATAAGCTGGAAAGAAGAACCTGATTAGAAAGTAGAGACTGAGATCAAAATGGAGGAAAGATTTTGACTGACCTCAGTCAAAATCTTTCAATAATGACTTATTATGTTCTAATATGTATTCAAATAAAATAATGCTATTAATATAATTTATTGCATTTATTACTCTCAAGATAATTTTAGAATCCTAGAACCTTTTAATTAGTCTTTTCTATCTCCTATCTTATTTCCTTCATGCATTTTAAGTTTACCTAATTTCAAAAGTAAGTTCTGATCATGTAGATAATCCTCTTTTGAGTTGCCACAGAACACTGCATCCTTCAGCAATAGCATTACCATACTGTCCTGATATCTTTGGGTTACTTAATTTGCCTTCCTCACTCAATTAAAGAAGAACATGGTAGTATAATGATTAAGAGTGCTACTTTGACTCCAAATTGCCACGTTCAAACCCCAGGTTTGCCTTTACAAACTTGTTGACTTTGGACATGTTATTAGCCTTCAGTTTTAACATCTATAAAAATGGTAAATTATTAACTCTTACTTTGTAGGTCTATTATGACTATTTTTTTTAAGATTTTATTTATTTATTTGACAGAGAGAGATCACAAGCAGGCAGAGAGGCAGGCAGAGAGAGAGGAGGAAGCAGGCTCCCTGCTGAGCAGAGAGCCCGATGCGGGGCTCGATCCCAGGACCCCGAGATCATGACCTGAGCCGAAGGCAGCGGCTTAACCCACTGAGCCACCCAGGCGCCCCTATTATGACTATTAAGTGAATTAAGGTAAAAAGCCGTTAAAACTATGTCTTAGTAAGTTCAATAAAAATTAGTTATTTTATTACCTATGCCTTCTGGTAGAGATCTGTCCAAATTAGAGTAAGTTACCTTTATGTTACCATCATTAAAGGTCAATAAAATCTTTTATTTTTTTTCCCCCCTAAGACTTGTGTAGATTTTTCCTTTCAGGTTTTTTTTTTGGGGGGGGGGTGTTTTCTGCTGTTTCTTTAATATTTTTTTAATCCTAGCTATCAAGTACACCATTACCTTGTTATATCCTATTACATTCCAGTGCAAATTTCTGAATCCTAAAGTGTTTAGACCTTTTCTCTGTTATCATTTCCAAATACATAGATAATATTAACTCATTTACACTGGCTCCCTTTGTTTCTCTAAATTGTGTTTTTTGGGACTCTCCTATGCCACTGAGTATGATACATGTCACAAAATCTTCTTCTATGCTTTCTGTTGTCAAAGTTATGGTTTGCATTCTTTCATCTGTCTGCTTCTCTAGTCAGGTGCTAATAACCTTATTTGAAAATACTAAACACACAGTTCAGCAGATGAAAAGGTAAATTTGCCTTAAAATAGTATGGTACTTGATAAAATAAGAGGCAATCAGGATTGGGATCTTAAACAAAACTGATTAACTAGCTTATTGAAGGTCAATCTGTGTCAGAAAGTCAGGAAAAGATGAATGCCAAGATGGTTAGTACGAAATGTGTCTATAATTTGGAATGAGTAAGATGTATTTGATTTAGAACGTTGGATATGGGAATGATTTTCCCTAACAAATGTTATGAATACCAATACTATACATAAACAGCTTTTATTCAGAAAATGTAGAAGACTTCTGTTTCTGAAGGTTCAAGATTTGGGTGTCCTGAAGCTATTTTCCAAAAAAGTTTCACTGTATAGTAGAATAGATGAGGCTAGCTTAACTTAATCAAATAAATGAGAAAAAATGAATTTAATGCAAAAACAATTTAGGTATTTATGATTGTATGATAGAGGTCTTACAGTAGACAATGACCAAGCATAGATGTTTAAAAGAATCCTTTATGAGACCTTTTTCAATTTCCATTTTTATTCCTTCATTACTTACGTGCATAAAAATATAGGTTCCTTGTCAATGACAATTTTACAGATAACTCACTTGTTTGAAAGCTACTTGCTTGTTTCCCCTGAAAAGACTAATAATAAACTTCATTATTCTTAAAAGAATCGATTAAAAATAATATAGTTAGATTTTAAAAATCCTTTTATGCAGAAGCATTTAGCTGGAAATAGAAAATCATATTTTCTGTCATGTTTCAATGATCATAAGGACATGTAACTAGACTAGTTACCTTCTCATTTTAATAGAAAATGATTAGGAATTCTTTTCCATAAGGAATACTATAATATTAAATATATTTATATAAAGAATAGGTATAAAAAATTTAAGATAGTACTGACAGTAAGTTTTAGCATACCTTTGTGTACCAGATGTGGTTATATGTTATTGAAATTAACTGACCAATTACCATAGCAAAAATGACAACTGTATTTTGTCCACTTCAAAATTGTCAACAATAGATATATGCTTACTTCACTGAGTTGACTATCCTTAGAATATTAAAAACTCTTTTATTTTAATTTTATAAGCAGTTTGTTAGTTTTATAAGACCAGAAAGAAAAATCAGTCCCATTACTTTATAAGCACACATTTTTCCCCCCAAACTCATTATGTACTCACGAGATATTCCTACCCTACTCCAAATTATCTCGGCATCATGCTCATAACCTCCGCACAAAGTTCAATAGAGGTTTATTGGATATGTTGGCTTTAATCATTGAGAGCTGTAATGATGAAATTTCATTAGGTTTTGTAAATATTCTCAGAGGCTAGTTAAAACTCAGGCTGTCCTGAGAATCGCGCCAGTTTCCAGATGGGCTTACAAAAAGAAACTTTTTTCTTTCTGCCTTGAAAAAATATGCAAGTTTTAAAAGCCAGAGTTCTTTGGTAATGTTGCACATCTACAAAATATGTACACAGGGCAATTACTTCTTGGCTATGTTAACTAATATGTAAATATTTTAGAAAATATTAGGTGAATCTTAAAAGTTTGCTAAGGTCATTTGCCCGCAATAGGAAGGTTGAACCAATAACTCTGATGAAAACTGATTGTTAAAAAAGAAATCTGTGACAGCAAAAGTCATTTCCAATCAATAAGTCTTAGGGCAATTTTTATTCTTTTTTTTTTGTATTTTTAACCATAATATTTTAATATGTATGTGTGTATAGAAATAAAGTTCTTTGATGTTTTTCTTAAGAAACCAGCTTTACAAATCTTTCATTATTCTATTTTGAATACTTGTCTCTAAATGACATGAAATGCCAGTTTCAGGCTTAGTTTTGTGGACAATTAGACACACCAAAAAGTCACCACCACAGAATCATTGTTTAGTGAGAGGCCGTAAGCATGGAAATTGCTAAAATAAACTTTTCTAACCACAATGGTGAATGGTTTATTCACAGTGGTAATGGAACTATTTGAGCCACTTAAAGAAAGCAAATTATGTAGTCACATTACCACCACTGCAAAACAGCACTGTTTTATTAAAAATCTGTATTACTTTTTTACTTGCTCCTTTTCCCCACTACTCCCTCATCCCCACCAAACCAAGTCATACCAGTGTAACAAGAAAGTTTACAAGTTACATTTTAATCTACACAAAATAGTAAAAATTAACATCCTGGTATTATTTTTCAAATTTAAAGACAAAGAAAACATTTGCGCTCTTTACTTCCTAAGATTTTGGGTTTTCTTGAAAATCATGAAATGATTTACATGTAGCATGGCAAATTTTTTTAAAACAAATATATTGGTATACTTTTAAAGCAATATTGTTCAACACATATTGAGTGTTTATTTGCTTTATAAGCTGATTTCCTTCAAAACAATGGTTAATGTGCTTATACCCATTTTAATACTAAAAAAAATTGAGATTCTTCAATATCGTATCCAACTTAAAAAGAGTGTCATCCAGTTCAAAAGCCTATGTTAAATAACTAACCATTCTCAATTCTCCAAATGGCTTGATCTAATGTGGACCACTTTGATCACAGAATTTGAAAGGAGGAAGGTAACTTAGAAGATAATAAGAAAGATTAATTTTTATGGTTAATAAGATATTTGAGAAGAGATACATTACCGTGAAATATATTTTCCACAACAGGATTAACTAAAAAAGTCAAATTTTAGTTACATTAAATGTGGATATATCAAACACTGGAAAAGGGAGAAAACTTTCTAAGAAATGAAATTCTTATGATGGGCCAGGGGTGGGAAAAAATTTCAAAGTCTTATGAAAAGCTATATACAATTTTAAAAGGCACACAAAGAAATGCTCTATTTTGGTCTTTGGATATCTTTGTTTTCTTTCCTACTTTTAGCTGTCTGAATTCCATGTTGTTTTTGTGACCAGGCAAAATCATATGTATCCACACACACACACACACACACACACACACACCCCAAAAAATGTGTGCATGTGTATGTGTGCCTCAATATATGTATGCATCATTTTCTATTTCATACCACTTATATTTTTATCTGTATCATCATATTTGCCATTAAATTATTGTTTGCTAAGTAGCACTACAGAATTTTTAATAATTTTAATTAGCTATACATCATGGCCTATCTTGTATAGCACATCCTGAGGGCTGTGTAGTAAAAAATTAAAATTTTGTTGAGCAGGTAAGATAAAAATCTTAGAAGCTTTGACTATCATACACTGAGGACAGCTGTGGTATTAAAAGCTAATGGTTGGAGAACAATCATCTACCACAAAATTGATAGTACATATTGACCACATAAGTATTGTCAGAGTGGAAAACACACACACACACACAAACACACGGTATCTATTGAGGAAAACAGACACAGAGTGTTTTATGTGAAAATATCTCAATTTTTTTTAATGTAGTTTAAATTTTTCTCTTCCCTTGCTCTCAAATTTGTGCTGGCATACTTCAGAACATCCAACAGCTTCTAGTCTTCACATATTTTTAAAAAGTTTTACTAAGACTGAGTTAACTACTTTATGTGCCAACATTATTTAGATCACGTAGAAGCCCTAGGATGTTTTGAAGGTTGAGCTAAATTCAGTCTCCTCCCCAATAAACAAAATTTAAGCAAAATTCATGTGTTTGCTAGGAAAATCCAGCTTGAAGGTGAGTTCCCTAGACTACTTCCTCAGAAAGGACAAACACAACACATATAGATATACACATTCCCATACACTTTCGCCACATAGATACTCCAGGCCAGAATTCATTAACCCTTGACTATAGAAAATTTCTAGATCCAAAAGTGATGTAGGGAAAATTGAATCTGAATTGCAAATGTTTTGTTTCCCAAATATGTATGCAGGGTGTGTGTGTGTGTGTGTGTGTGTGTGTGTGTGTGTATGAGAGAGAGAAATAATTACATGTTGTCTATCCTCAATTCGTTACAGTGGTATTACATAATCAGCTTTAGTTTTCATTAGAAAATATCAGAAAAAATTCCTTCTTATCTACTTAATACAAATTTGTTATTTGTTCTTTTCAATAATAATGAAAAATGGGTTTGTCAATATTTTGAATACCTGGTTTTACGGACTGAATTGTGTTTCCACAAAATCCATATGTTCAGATCCTAACCCCAGTGTGACTATATTTGGAGATAGGATTTTTAAGGGCTAATTACTGTTAAACAAGGTCATAAGTGACACCAATAGGATTGAAGAAGAAACATCATGAGTAAATTCCTAAAGAAAAACCATGTGAGGACACAGTCAGAAGGCAACCATCTGCAAACTAAAAAGTACTCACTAGTACCCAAGGTTGCCAGCACTGTGAGAAAATACATCTCTGTTGTTTGAGTCACCCAGTCTGTGGTATTTTGTTATGGTGGCCCCAGAAGGTGAATCCACTCTGTTTTACTGTTACACATGGCATCTCATTTAATCCAGTAAGATCTCTCAGGATATTCAGAGGCACAGAAATAATTTAAATTTGGACTTCATTTAAAGTATTTTTAAAATTTACCCTTCTTATATCTTTCCCAATTCTACAGAATATGGAAACAAGATTACAAGTAAAACTTGAGAACTGAAATATTGAGCATATTAAAATTTATCGAAAAACAATTTATTTGTAAAATCAAAATATCAGAATGTACATTCCCTGATTCTTTAGTTCGTCTGAACATTTCATAATCCTGTTTTTTAAAAACAGATTTGTTAATTCCTTTAAATGACAATAGTCTTAGTGTTATGAAACTGAAGATTGTTGTCCTTTGTTTTGAGGGATTAATTTTAAATGCAAAAGGAATGGCCATATATAGGTAACCTAAGAATAGTCAGCATCAATGCTGACCAAGAGTCATAAAATAATGATCTAAAGATGACTGAAGATAAAAAGGAGGATGAAGACAAATAATTTACTGTGGGCCAGCCACTGAATGATGTATCCGCATTTCAGACTCTATCATAGAATAAAATCCAAGATTCATGCTCTTAGGTATAAGCTTTTTCCTATTAATTTTATGGTCTAACTGCTATATAAAGTGTAAATACACTACACATACAATCTATTGAGGGATTTAGTAAGGTCTCTAATTATGAACTTCAATTTGGGCATGTAAGCACATAATTAAAAGTATGCCTCCCTTAGTTATGTGATGAATTAATATACATTTAAAAAGTACCATTTAAATGCCTAGAATAATATTTTACTCCAGTGACCTTAAGGTAATAGTTGGAATTGATATCCATGATTCTGTACATAAAGACTTGTATTAAGAGCAAACTTTTAAAAAGTATACATTATAAAAGAGATTAGAAATTAATCAAAGATGTCTTTCTTCTTAATGCTAAGCAGTGACTCTATTACATTGCAGATCATTTATTCCATAGCACTGTTGTTAGAAGCTCATATGTGATAATCACTCTATGAGCTCTGTGAGTTTACAATATGCAAGAGAGAGTAAAAACACACATGCACGCATGCACACACACCAGGATTTCAAGAAAATACAACATGGAGATTTTAGTACTGTTTTAGGTAGAACAGAGTAGTCATGGAAGGTGTTTTTGAGAGTGGCATTTAAGCTGAAACCAGAATAATGAAGTTTTAGAAGAGAAGGAAGAGAGACGTAGCAGGAGAAAACAATTGAAAGTATGTTCAAAATTGTCATGGGGAAAAAAACATGTTAAAAAAATGAAAAAGGATGAAAAAGATAGTGGAGAAAGGTTAAAAAATGAAAAGAGATATAAAAGTCAGGTAATCAAGTCTTGCAGTCCTATCAAGGAATTTAGATTTTCTAATTTAACAGGAAATAATAAAATATTTTAAGAAAGACGAAATACTAAGACTTCTTTTAGTTACTCTATAAATTTGGCAGATGTTGGTACAATCTATTGAGATAGATGATAAATTTTTAATTATTGCTTTCTTCTTTTTAAAAATTTATTTCAATCAGGAATAAAGGGTCCAGCTTGAGAAATGTTAATACTGAGATCACTCTAATCATCAATATGGAGAGCCTGTTAGAAAGATTTCTATAAGAAAGGTCTGGAAAAATTATTTTTAAGTTACAAGTTTTGGTAAATAGAGGAGATATAAAGTTATGGGAAAGTAAGAAATTAGCTAGAAAAACAATATAGATATAAGGGAGAGGCCTTTGAAGGTCTGGCAAAGGAAAGAGAAAAAAAAATCTGGAAAGAAAATTAGGATTGTGCATGTCATGGAAGATAAGGAAAGAAGGATCCAGGAAGGAATAGTCAACTCTGTCAATATTGCTAAGAGGTCAAGCAAGATGAGAATTGAAAACAGATCCTCTTTTTGACTATTGATAGTGAACTTGGAAAGGAAGTTTTAGTAGAGAAATGGGAACCAAAGCCATATCAAAATATAATAAATGAATGTATGGAAGTTTCATATAAAAATTTTATTGAGAGATATTTATAAAAGCCTAAATAAATGGAAAGATCCAAAATTCAATATTTTAATGATGTCAAGTTTTCTCTAATATAGCTGTAGATTCAAAGCCATCTCCATAAAAATTAACAGATTTTTTTAAACTAGCAATATGAACTTAAAAATGTATGCATCACGATTGTCCAAGAAAATTTTGAAGAAGGATAGGATGGTTTAGGGGGACTTGACTTATCTGATAATAAATGTATTAGAAATCTTTAGTAACAGAAACACTGTTATAGTGAAAAAATGATAAATCAATGTCAACTAAGCAGGAAATAGAAACTTAAACTCATGCATACATGGATACTTGATATTTTATGTGGGTATAACCACATATTGGTGGAAAAGGACAGGATTTTTCAATGAATTACTGTAGAACAACACAGTAAAGGATTTATAAAATAATATAATACATAGCATCTGTATATTTCCTGGATATGTTGATACTTCTAAAACAAAGACAAAAAACACTACTTTCCCAAAAAGATTAATCAGAATAACATTAAAACATATCTATCATCAAAACAAACTAAAAGGCAAGTTAAAACAGTAGCCTTATAGTGCAAAAAGTGTATGCCATAAATTTAATCTAGTATGTTATCATCCAGACTATTGAAAGAGCTCCTTACGATCAACAACGCAAAAAACGAAAATCTACTACCAAGAAGGGCAAACAACTTGAATGAACTGTTTACAAAAGAGAAAATGCAAATGGCCAATAAATAAAAACATTAAATAACACCTAACCTAATTAGAAATAGAAAGATTCTTATTAAAACCAGAGAAAAATACTCACCAAATTTGAGGGGGATGAGGGAAGTCTGTCAATACAAAATGTTGGTGAAGAGGTGAAGAAACAAGAACTTCTGGCAGCATTTTAATAGGTATTTTGACTTGGGAAAACAGGTAGATAGTCTCAGAAAAGTTGAAGATACATTTAGCCTATGATTAGCAACTCCACTTCTAGACTGATTCCTTAAGGAAAATTGGTGCTTATGTTAACACCTGAGACATATACAAGAGTGCTCGTGTTGGCCTTGATTGAGCAAATGCTGAAAACAACCCAAAAGTCCCTCAACAGTCAAATCAATAAATAAATTATAATAAGCACTGTACAGCAACAAAAATAGATTAATTGTGATTATATGCAAAATGAGTTAAAAAATCATAGTATTTAGGAAAGAGGAAGACACAAGCAAATATATATTGTTCAATTTTTATATACTTTATTAAAGCTGTCAAACTAAAATAATTTTAAATAATTTACACAGTGATTTTAAAAAAGCAAAAGCAATTAAATAATTAACATAACAGCAGGAGAGTGGTTACTCATAGGGTTGATGGAAGTGGTTATAGTCCCTATGTAAGGCTTTGGGGATACTGGCAAATTTTCTATTTCTTAACTAGGTCAAAAAACTTGTTTGCTCAAGGGTTTACTTCAGAATTATACTTGAAATTGCACATGTATTTATATGTATTTGTGTGCATATTAATGCACTAGTCTGTGTGCTAATGCTAAAAACATACACACTAAGCAGAATTAGTGGAATTTTAAGTGGTGACTCTGAAGAAGTTTGGCTATAAATAGGGGCAGAGCCATAAGATGGTTATAGAAAGATGTAGGGTTGAGATGGATTTTGTAAACATGGGTGGTGCTCAAGCATTTTATTGATGCAAAAAGTCAGCCTTAAAAATAATCTTTTCATTTCCCAAAAACTTGCTTGTTAATATCTTTCTTTACTTCATTTTTTTATTAGGGATAATAGTTTGCATTTTGAAAGTTACTCTCTTCTAAATCTCTAGTATCTGTAGTATCACAAAATACGCTTATGGAAAGCAAATACTTACTGAGATAGCTTTAGCTTTGAGAAATTACAGCAAAAATAATTTCCAGTTAAATAATATTCACATGACTATACTTAAGTTGGAAAGGCAACAGAGAATAACAATACTATATAACAGATTTTTCAGGTGATGCATACATTCTACAATAATAACAGAATAAAAATGTCATTTCTTGCTGGAATTCACTTACAGCAAGAAACACTGTTTGAAAAAGAACAGTTAATAGCAAAGGAAAGGGAAATTACTAAAACAAGGCAAAATTGTCCTAACACGAAATGCCAAAAAACGTTCATATATACCACTTTGGATTTTTTCCAGCTTTTCTGAAATACAGCTGACAAAAATTACTTATATTTAGGTTGCATAATGTGATTTTTAAGGTGTACAATGAAATAATTATATATTTATATAGTGAAATTATCACAATCAAGTTAACTAATACATCTAATATCTCAAAAAATACATATTTTTCCTTTTTTTGTGTGTTGACAATGCCTAAAATTTACTATCCTGCCAAATTTTAAGCATAAATTATTAATACCTATAATCATATCAGATCCCAGAATTTATTCATCTTATAAATAAAACTTATACCCTTTAATCAGTATTTTCCTATTTCCTCACCCCCTAGCCCCTGAGACAATATTCCACTCTCTGCTTCTATGAGTTTGACTTTTTTATATTCCACATATAAATGATATCATAGAATATATGTCTTTCTGTGTCTGGTTTATTTCACTAAGCATAATATCCTCTGGGTTCATCCATGTTACCACAAATGGCAAAAGTTTTCTCATTTTTTCAGTTGAAAATATTCCATTGTATATATAGATCACATTTCCTTTATTCACTTCTTGATAGATACTTAATCTGTTTCAATGTCTTGGCTATTGGGAATAATGTTGCACTGAACATGTAGTGCAGACATCTCTTCAAGACAGTGACTTCATTTCCTTTGGATATACAGCCAGGAATGGAACTGCTGAACCATATGACAGTCCTATGTTTAATTTTTTGAGTAACCTCCATACTGTTTTCTATAATGGCTGTACCAATTTACCTCAGATTATAAGTGATTCTATGTTCATATGAAGAATAAAGAATTGGGCAAAATTTATGACCTAAATTAAATGATGATACAACCATAGAGAGGAAATAAAAATACATTAATTGCTTCAGAGTATATGTATTCTTTACTTATTTTTTTTTCCAAGCGAGAGAAAGCATGCACATGCACGTGCACACTAAATGCAGGAAGTAAGGGGTGGGGGGAGTAGCAGAGGGAGAGAGAGAATCTCAAGTGGACTCCATACTGAGCGTGGAGCCCCATATGCGGTTCAATCTCATGACCCTGAGTTCATGACCGGAGCTGAAATCAAGAGTTCGACTGAGCCACCCAGATGTCCCCAGAGTATACTTCTTTTTTTAAATTCATATATTAAAATTTTGGAGATAATCTATTTTTAGTTGTCTTTTATGATTGCTCTATTATTCAAAAAATACATAGCATATGACTTAGAATGACTAAGTATGTCAGAATATAAGTATTCTTATGACTAAGTATATAAGAATGAACAAAGAAAATGTATATGTGTCTATGTGTGTGTAGAGTTGTACACTCTTTTCTTCACCATTTTATCAGATTCCAGTGTCTTGTAATAGGACTCAGGTCTCTTTACATTCCTCCATTTCTGTTCCAAGGCAATAGTATTTCTATGCTGTGATTATTTTGTGTCTCATATTTCACTGTTCTTCCATGGATAGAAGGAATTTATTCACATGGGATGGGATAAAAATGTGTCAGGTCAATGTCTTTACTCTGTGCTCATATTCCACCACTAAATCACTGCTGATCCTGCCAAAACAAGAAACTAGTTCATTGATTTACAATATGAATGGCCTCTGTCTGTTGGTATAAACACACAAAGCAGAGAATCTTTCAGAACTTTGTAATGAAAAGTCTTGGATGTGAGATGAATGACCTACAAAAGATGAGGAAATCTACCCCTTTCTTCACCTCAGTAATCTCTGTTCTGTGAGGAGAGAGTTGATTTCTGCTCAAGGGATATAAAACTGCCCATCTTTAGTTGCATCAAAATTCTTAGCAATACCAGGGGCCCTGAATGAATTAAGCTTTGTATATATTTCTATAAAGAAAGGTGTTTTTTTTAAATAAATGCCCAAAGTTTAACTACAGGTGTGTGTGTGTGTGTGTGTGTGTGTGTGTGTGTGTGTGTGTACACCCGTAATTAAACAGTTTTCTTTCACTAATACCTTCTCAAACAAATTTTGTGTCTTGCTACATTTCTCATTTTATAGGAAAGATCATAAAAATCACTCTGATTTTTCCTTTATAAATTTTATTAGAGTTGTCCCAACAACAATCTTTGATCTCCAAAGTGTACTCTACTTTTCAATATTACAACCTAATTTAGCCTAAGTTGTTCTATAACTCACTCAACATTCTTAAAAAAGGATTTCCGATCTGCATTTATCTGACAAGGTGATGCATCTTTTTGAAGTTTTGTCTTCCATCACATCATGATGGCCTGTCACTCATGTGACAAGGAGTTTAAGATGAATGGAGTTAAGGAGAAAGGTCAAATAAAATGCACTGCCAGGCTCTAGCATGACACAATCCATCAAATGAAAGAGCAAAACCTCTTTAGCCTGTAAACATTCACTTACAAATTGTCAAATGTTCATGATAGTCTAAACTTCTGGGATAAACTGAAAGTGAACCTTGGTTTCAAAAATGGGAAGTGGCACTAATTTAGTGAAAATAAAAGTGAGCAATAGGTCTTTCATCGTCAAGCATTTCTTTTTTTTTTAAATGGACATCATACTAAATTATATCTTCAAAATTTTGTTTTATTTCAGTGTTTGACTTGATTTAGATTTATAACAAAATGCTCCGATGTTAGGAAATTGCCTTAAGTGTACTTCCAAGATAGCACCAAATTTAATTCAGTGATTTCAGCAGGTAAGAAATGAACTCACCTGCTCAGGTGTTAATATGTGCAACTTTGTCTATCACTATCTTACAGCACAAGAGTTGGTGAAAAGATCAAGGATCATAAATTTGGATATTTTCAGGGGAAAGTAGTTGTGGTCTAATGGGGAAAAAGTGGTTATAGATGGCCAAACGGACAAATGTGATTGTAGTCAAATCACTAGTTGGATTTACTATAAAAGTTGAGGTTGCAAAATTACATGTTAAAATTGGTTTTAACTTTTTCACTTTCTAACTACAAAATTTGGAATTGATATTCATATCGACCTTGAGAGAAATAATTATTGTGGTAAAAACTCTAAGTAGTTAACAACCACAAAATAGTAATACCTTGTTAAAAAGTTTACATAATACCTGACTTTTGGAATCCCAATAAAAACTAATGGAAAAAGATCAATCAACAGGAAAAAATAATTTGGAAAAAAAAAGTCCATTTTGTACAGCAAATTTCTTACTCTTTACTTGAGAAAAGGGCTGTCCTGATGATTCCAAGAAAATTCATTCAAATTTCCTAATTAATGTTCTTTGCAAGTTAAAAAAATCACCTGAACTTTAACTTTTTATTTCACTAAATAAAATTTTCCCCATGCCTATATTAATGTCTTTTATTCTCAATTGTGGAATTAAAACATAATCATTCAATATATTCAAACTGATCTTAATAGTACTTCCAATAGAAATATCTTTATATTTTTAATTTAAACTAGTTTACTAATTCCATAAGCAAGGCTGCTTTATTAATAGAGATTATTCATATTTTAAAGTAATTCATTATAAGCATGATTTAATACAAATTTTTAATCACTTCTCTTGTGCTATATAAAATTTCCAATTTATATCAGGTACTTCCATATAAACACAAAATGAGGACAATCTATGTATGGAAATTATTTGTATATTGTTTGTAGTGACCCCAAATATTTTATTGTATATCATAAATATCCTTCCCCTAGGACTGGGTTTTAGATGCATATAATAATCATTGTGTTTTCTTAGTTCACTTTGTTTTTTACTTCTTAGTCAGCATCTCAGATAAAATTTTTGATCAGTTTGTGAGAAATGCACACTCATTATTATTATAAATTTTGTTAAGGAATTTTATCATACCTGAGAATTGAGATATTTTGATAAATTTCTACTACCCCAATTTTTATGATGTGATTTTTTTTTTTTAAAGGAAATCAGTTACTTAGGAATGAGGTAAGAACTTGTCACTAGTGGGACAGATAAGTATTTTCCAAGTAAAAAATGTTAAAGAATTATTCACAACTTTTACATGGTGTGTTTTTATTTTTAAAGTTAATGTTCTCAGATGATATCTAATCATTTCTTGGGTACACTTTAGAAAAGACAGTTCCAAGATATCAAATAATAAGATCACAAATAAAATTTTCAATAATATTACATTATTGAGAATCTGATATCACAGGAAAAAAATTACAAGAAAAATTTTGAAAAAAAAGTTTTATCCTTTGCCTTGCAACCACACTGTCCTCACATACTACTGAGAAGTAGACTTTTTTGTTGTTGTTTTTAGTAAGATCTAACCACTACAGAAACATTTCAAATATTTTACATTATTAATGGACTGATCACAGTGCATTTAGCAAACAGTATCTGAAAAGAACTACTATTTGCAATGAAACCATTTCTGCAGCTGCTTAGAGTGGGCCAACATTTTTGAGTAATAAAAATTAAGCTGCTCAAGTGTAAGGTGACAACAATAAGCTGCTTTAGTTGTGACTGAAATTATAATTTCATCGGAGACACTGGATCAGGTAGGTGATGTCTCTCTGAAGTGATTGTCATTTAAGAATCTTACATTTCAAGCTGACAACCAAGATACATGGAAGTTGATGAGCCACCAAGCACCTCAGGGCTACTTATTTCAAATCAGATGGAACACAGGAAGGAGGCATAGCCACCTGTCACATCATAACATAGTTGAACATATTGGCAAGGGAAGAAGGTTGCAGGCCCAAAGAATAAAAAAAGAAAAAGACGGAGTACATAAAATGATGATTCACAGTACTTCATTCCAAGATCTGGCTACTTGCTTTCTACCAAACACCTATAAGAGTTGCATATATTTTAAAATGAAACTATGGCAGATTGTACAAGATTAACTTTATAGAAAAGATAGAGCTTTAAATTATTGCTAACCACACTCTTCTAAGGTCAAACAGCTTGTTGTAGGAGATAATCAGTGTCTCCAGTGCATAGTAAAATCTGAAATTATACACATAGTATAGAAGTGTTTTTAAGAATAAAATTTTTAAAAATAACTTGCTATTCCAATTAAAATAATAGAAAATTAATAGGTTAATTAAAAGTACACATTGAAAAATATCTTATATTTAAAAATAGTCCTCTAGTGTTATAGGAATGTTCCATTTTCCCAGTTTTATTGAGATAAAACATAATGAGTTACGTACTATTGCAAAGTGATTTTAAGTTCAGTTACCATCTTCACTTTACACAGTTAAAAATGTTTTTTATGATGAGAACTTTTAGATTTACTGTCTTAGAAACTTTTAAATATACAATACAGTATTGGTAATTATAGTCACCATTCTGTACATTATATACCCCCACATTATCTTCTAACTGGAAGTGTATATATTTTGACTACTTTTACTCATTTCTCTACCCTCTAACCCTCACTTCAGGCAAACACTGATCTATTCTTTCTCTGAGTTTATTTTTTTTAAGAATCCACATATATTTAAGATAATACAGTATTTGTCTTTCTCTGTGTGACTTACTTCATTTAGCATAATGCCACAAAGCCCATCCATGCTGTCACAAATGACAGGATTTCTGTTTTTATGGCTAATATATACACAGACATACACAACACATACACACACATATATACTAATACACACACACACATACACACACACACACACACACCACAGTTACTTTATCTATTTGTCCATGGATACTTAAGTTGGTTCCTTGTCTTGGCTATTGCAAATAATGCAGCAATGAACATAGAGATGCAAATATCTCTTTGACATAGTGATTTTTAAAAATTTTTATTATGTTCAATTAGCAAGAATATAGTAGATCATTTGTTTTTAATGTAGTGTTCAGTGATTCATTAAAAATATAAAATTAAAAAAACGAGATGTATTTTGTTTCCTTTAGTTTATATCCAAAAGTGGGATTGTTGGATCAGATGGTAATTCATTTTTTAATAAATTTAGTAGTAAACTCCATATTGTTTTCCATAGTGGCTGTGTACCAGTTTACATTCCCACCAACAGTAAACAAGAATTCTTTTCTCCTTACAACCTCACCAATACTTGTTTCCTCTAATCTTTTTCACGACTATCAATCTAACAGGTGTGTAAGGGTATGCCATTGCAGTTTTCATTTTTATTTCCCTGTTGATTAGTATCTTGAGCCCCTTTTCATGTATCTGTTGGCCATCTATATGTCTTCTTTGAGATATATGCCCCTTCAGTTTCTCTGCTCATTTTTAGGTTTTGGTTTTTTGTTTGTTTTTGTTTGTTTTGTATTGAGTTGTATGAGTTCTTTATATATTTTGGATAGGAACCCTTATCAGATACATGATTTGAAAATGTTTTCTCCCATCACATATTTTATAGATTTCATGAATGCTACATTCGTCTTTTCTAATACATAGTTAATGGGCTAGAGAATGCTTTTAGAAGAACAATACTTCTTACCATGTACCATGATTATATTGCGAAGTATGGTGCTACAGACAGAACATGACTAGAGACATGTTTACAAACAGTGATTGTGTGATGACAGGAAAACAGTACACTGAGGTGCTATTTTGTGAAAAGAAAAAAATTAAGTTTTCATGTAGAATGTAATTAATATTTTTTATAAAACTGTATTTTAATAATGTGTGAGAAACTAAAACTCATATATAAAAGCAATACCCTCACTTCAAAAAGTAAGTTATTTGGGATCCCTGCTAATATTTAAGCTGAATTGCTATCGTTATTCTTCAGGCCTCCAGCAATTGCTGTTCTACTAAGAATCAGAGATCTGTAGCCCTAGAACAGAAAATAGCATAAAATGTGCATAAGAAGTTTGCAGAATATTAGTCGAAGTTAATAGTTATATCCTAGGACACTGAGTTTGAGGCTTAAGATGACTATGTAGGTCCCTGTTATAATAGTGGGCTGACTATATAATTAATCATCTCCTTGATTTATGAAAATATGTTTAAATTCAGTAATAGTTGATGCTAAACCAGATGTAAAACCCAAATGCACTAATCTTTACAAAGTCAATGATCAATGACTACCAAAAATCGGCAAATTTTTCACATTATTATTTTGTTTGTTTGTTTGTTTTTTTAAATTGTTTTTGTTTATTTTATTTTTTATAAACATATATTTTTTCCCCAGGGGTCACATTATTTTTACAGACAGGGAAGGAAAAAGCTAAAAATTTTTATAATGTAGTGTTGTTTTTTTCTCTAACATAAGTTTTATGCAAGTAGCTGCCTCTTCTGTTGTCTGGCCAGGCATGGAACTCCCAAAAGTTAGCAAGAGAGACTCTGAACTGAATTTTCTGTCTAGTGTGACACATCACCACAAATTGTTTTTAGCAAATTTAGTTACCTACAGCAAAATTACATGAGATTATGATAAAAATGTAATTGCTTTGATCATTAAATCTGACGATAAAACATCCAAGCATAGCCAAGTAGCTGACAAGTGTCTGAGGCTGTTCATGCTGATATAACAAAATACCTTAGACTGGGTATCTTAAACAACAAATGTTTATTCCCTATGGTTCTGGAGGCTGTGAAGTCCAAGATTAAAGCACCTGCAGATTTAGTGTCTGGTGAGAATCTGCTTCCTGCTTCATAAGTAGGCATTTTCTCACTGTGTCTTCACATAAAAGAAATGGCACAAAGGAAAAGAGAGCTCTAACCCTGTTTCTGAAGGCTTCACTTTTACATTCCCACCAGCAGTGCACAAGAGTCCCCTTTTCTGCATACATTCACTAACACTTGTTATAGTTCATCTTTTTGATGGCAGTCTAACAGGCCTGAGGTGATATGTCACTGTGATATGTCATCATCTTGCAAAGACACACTTCCTAATACCATAAGATTTGGGTTTGAATTTTAACATACGAATTCTGTGGAAACACAAACATTTAAGTCCATAACAGAACTAAAGCTCTGAGAGACAAAGCCAGAGAATAGAGAAGATGACTTACAAAGTACCTAAAAAGAAATATGAGGCAAATAACATTCATTACTTGAGGTAATGCAATAAAATATCATCCCTGCAAAGGAAACTGACATGTTTTTTGAGTCCAAGTGGAAGAGAAAGCTTTACTGGAGGCAGTTTATTTAGGAACAATTCTCCATTACTATATTGACATTCTAGGTACATTATCTAAGCGTATGGAAGAAACCGATGTTCTAAGCATTAGGTTAAACCAAAAGAGATGTTAAAAGTAAATACAGAATTTGGCATTGCCAGTGGGTTTAATAATTGTTAGTTAACAACACATTCGGTAGATTTTGTGCTTTTATGTGTCATGCCTGGAATTAAGTGACTTGTAAGGAATCATACCCTTTAGGGTTTCACAAGAACACAGATACCGCATAACAAAGATATTCTGTGTTCAATTCCTATGTGCCACAAGCAAGAGGGAATTATGTATAGAACAATTCTCCTAAAATGCTGCATGAACTTGCTTTGAGATCAGAGCAAAATATTTATGTTTTTGTTTGTTTGTATTTAAAGATATTATTTATTTATTTGACAGAGATCTCAAGTAGGTGGAGAGGCAGGCAGAGAGAGAGAGAGAGAGAGAGAGGAGGAAGCAGGCTCCCCACTGAGCAGAGAGCCCGATGCAGGGCTCGATCCCAGGACCCTGAGATCATGACCTGAGCCAAAGGCAGAGGTTTAACCCACTGAGCCATCCAGGTGCCCCCAAAATATTTATGTTTATAGTATGTTTAAAATACAATAGACTGCTGAAAAATTTTGTACCATCATAGAGTGAATGAATTTGTGTCCTGGCATAGCTTAGTTGTAACTGAATAGATTTAAAAGCTCTTTCAAATGTTTGGGAATGTTGCATTATTATTTTAAACAAACACAGATTATTTGCAACTGGCTACTAGTCATAGTTAAAAGTGTCTACTAGTTAAAATTTAAATATTAAAATACTGTGTTCACTGAATTTTTCATTATCGTTCACTTTGGAAAATGTCTGCAATAGACATATAAACAAATAATTCCAATGTTTGATAATTATTGCAAAACTTTAGAATTCAAAATTCAACAAGGTAAGAAAGTCAAAGAAACTACATAAGATTTTTTTTAATGTGTGTGAGAGAGTAAAATAAAATATTTACAGATAAGAAAATGTGAGAGGGGCGCCTGGGTGGCTCAGTGGGTTAAAGCCTGTGCCTTCGGCTCAGGTCATGATCCCAGGATCCTAGGATCGAGCCCCACATCAGGGATCCTGCTTCCTCCTCTCTTTCTGCCTGACTCTCCACCTACTTGTGATCTCTTTGTCAAATACACAAATAAAAATTCTTAAAAAAAAAAAAAAAAGAAAATGTGAGAGAATTTCACACAAGTTTAACTATGTATACTACCAGAAATTGTCAACCATGGAAACTTGGGTCAACAGGAAGTAGAGTATGATGAAAAGAAAAGATGAGAGACATAAAATTGTCATCTTAATTTCTTTAAAATAAAACTCTTCATAGTAAAACTAATGTATTTTACTTGAAGGTTTACTTCATATAAAGTATATGACAATACTAGCATAAAGGAGAGAGGATATAGAAATTTGAACATCATCAACCCACTGTACCCAACTGTCATTAATAGAATATTGCACTAATAACTATACAAAACACATTCTGAATTTCAAGAACAGATGGAATTTTACTATGATACCACCTATGCTGCACCATAAAATAAACTTCAACATACTGAAATTTTACAGAGCATATTTCTGACTCAACATACGTAAATTAGAGTTTGATGAGAAAATGTCTAGGAAAATGCCAAATATTTGGAAATTAAGCAATACATTTCAAAATCACTCATGGTTTGAAGAAGAAATAAGAAGAGAGATTAGAAAATATTTTCACTTGAATAACAACAGGGAAATTGGTTTGTGGAATGCAGCAAAAGCAATATTTGAAGCATTTATGTAGCTTCAATGTTTATACTAGAGTAAAAGGTTAAATTGTACAATGTAATGATGTAAAATATATATGCATTATGAAATGATTACCACAATCAAGTTAGTTAACACATTCACCACCTCACATATCTTTACTGTATTATCTTTTTGTGTGTGTGGTAAGAACACATAAGATCAAATTTCAAGTATGCAATGTAGTGTTATTAATGATAGGCACCATGCTACATACTTTTAAAGCCCTCCCTAAGCTGAGAAAAAGATAGTAAACTGAAACAATGTAAGTAGAATAAAGGAAATCATAATTGCAGAAATAAATAAAATAGAAAACAAATAATACAGAAAAGTAACAAAGCCAAAGTTGATACTTTGAAGATAGTAATAAAAGCAATAAACTCCTACAAGAAGTGAATAAGAAAACAAAGAGAAAAAAAATACAATTACTGATATCAGAAATAGGAGGAGACATTATTGTCAATCCTACTAAAAAAATTGTAGTTACACCAATTAATACAACTTAGAATAAATGGACAAATTACTTAAAGAACACAAATACCAAAACTTAGACAAATTTAGAGAGAATTGGCATGGCATTATGCCAATTTAAACACCGCATTATGACACAAAACTTTGTCTAAAAGTAAGTTCATTTACAAAGGTTTAAATGAATTCTATTAAATATTTGTGAGTAAATAATACCATTCTTATCCAACTTCTTTCAGAAATTGGCAGAGGAGAGAACCCCCCAAATTTGTTTTATGAGTTTATCCAAACCATGAGCCCAAAACTTTCAAATACTTTACAATATGAGACAATTAATGAATAATAATCTTTATGAACACAGACACAAAAATTCTTAACAAAATCTTATCAAATTGTATTCATCAATATATAAAAGTTATTATAACCATATGATCCAGTGGATCTTATTCAAGAATTGCAATATCAGGCTAATATCTATTATCGATTAATATAAATCAGTCTAGTGGCAGAATAAAATAAAAAAAAGCCGTATGATAAATTCAATAGATGTATAAAAACCATTTTACCACAATCAACATCCCCTTGTGATTTAACAAAGAACTACTTGGGGCACCTGGATGATTCAGTGGGTTAAGCCTCTGCCTTCGGCTTGGGTCATGGTTTCAGGGTACTGAGATCGAGCCCCATATCAGGCTCTCTGCTCAGCAAGGAGCCTGTATCCCCTCTCTCCTTCTCTGCCTGCCTCTCTGCCTACTTGTGATTTTTTGTCTGTCAAATAAATAAATAAAATATTTAAAAAAAAGAACTACTTAACACTGTATTAGAATTCCAGTCCATCTAATAAATGAAGAAAAATAAATTTTTAAAATATCAGAAAAAAAAACATAACTGTAATTACTGAAAGATGACATTACTATCCCTATACAAAATTCTATAAAATATGCAAAATTTTAAAAAGTGAAATTAGCAATGCCCAGAACATAAGGTCAGAAAAAAATCAATTGTATTTTATAAAATAACAAAAGTTTGAAAAATCAAACAGTTTTTAAAAAAACTCCTTTACACTATAATTAAAAAAATAGGAAAAAATCTAATGAATGGTTACAAAACTTACCGAGACTACTGGATTTTAAGTAGGAGATCACAGATTCACAGATTTATGAATAAAAAGACTCAATACTATAATGTGCTAATAGTCCTCAAGTAAGTCTATAAATTTTCCTCAATCTTAATAAAAAATTCCCATAGGACTTGTTTTTTTTAATTAACATTGACAGCTGATTCCTTTTTTATAAAGTGTAAAGATAACTGAGCAAAGAAATTTTGAAAATGAAGAGAAAATTATAATCTTGAGGTGGGCAAATCCTTGCCTTTTTGGACACGAAAAGTACTAATTGGGGCACCTGGGTCGCTCAGTGGGTTAAGCCTCTGCCTTTGGCCCAGGTCACGATCTCAGGGTCCTGGAATCAAGCCCCTCATCGGGCTCTTTGCTCAGCAGGGATCCTGCTTCCCCCTCTCTCTCTGCCTGCCTCTCGGCCTACTTGTGATCTCTCTGTCAAATAAATAAATAAAATATTTTTTAAAAAAATCACTGATCATTAAAAATGATAAATTTCAACAAAGTTACAAACTTCTGCTTCTCAGAAATATCAATTGAATAAATGGGTGAGCCATACTGGAAGAAAATATTATCAATAATATATCTAAAAAATAACATGTGTCCAGGAAACTGCATAGATTTGAAAAAGACAACGTATTGAATAATAGACAAAAAAGCTGAATAGGCAATTGTTATAAAATATATTTAAAATCAGAGGAGGGCAAGATGGAAGAGAAGTATTAGACCCTGTTTCAACTGGTCCCCTAGAATGAGCTAATTATCTGCCAAGCACTCTGGACACCCATGAAATCAGCATGAGATATAAGATTACATACTTCTGGATCTCTACAGGGGTAGAAGACTCCAGTGGAGAGGTAAAGTGGCATGGGAATGATTGGACTGATATTGGAGGAAAAACAGAAGAGGGAGAGAGCCACCAGAAGTGACCCATTGGAAAGTAATACCACAATACGAGAGTGCCCTGTGATTAGGGACCAGCATTAACTTGGAGTCTGGTTAAAAGCACTCAAAAAGAGCAAAGGGTCTTAAGGAGCAACTGGTTGAATCTGGTGGTCATAGGCATGGACCTAAACTCACAGTCCCAGGACAACTACTTCCGGGGACCACCCGTGCCAGAAAAAGTGTGGTGGAGCCCATGCGCTTGTGCATCTTGCCTCATGGCTCAGCGGGGCACACTCCCACCCCCGCATGAGGGAGTCTGGTGATGGCAGCAGCCTGTGCTCCCTAGAACTTTTGTGCACTGTGCGACCAGGGTCTGACCCACTCCCTGCGCCGGCGCCTGAGAAAGCTCCATCCTGGTGTTAGTCAGTGGTTGCTAGGACAGCCGATGGTCTGGACTCTTCCAGACAGGGTGGAAAGGAACTCAGTGCGATCTCTCACTGCAGAAACCTGAGGTCTGGACCCCAGTAGTCGCAGCAAAGGCAGCCACGCGAAGCAGGCTCCCTGGACCAATACTGCTCACAGCTTTAGTAGCACAGGGGTGCAGAGTCAGCACTTCAGGCGGCCCCTGACACCGTGGCTGGGGATATGCTCTGCCTTTGGGGGTTGCACAGCTCAGAGGAGTTTGCAGAGGGGGAGTCTATATGTTCTGGACCACCCAAAGGGGAGCAGACCGAGGCTTCTCTCAGAGACAGAGGTCTGGGTGCAGTTTGCTTTCCACTAAACCTCCAAAAAGCCACAAAAAGCCGCAAAAGAACAAAATCCTCCAGAGAACAAAAGCCTGAAAAACCAGTTTCCACATAGCCCAGACCCTTGATAGGGAGAAGGAGGACTCAACCCAAGCAAGACTGATTGAAAAACAATGCAGCAGGCCCCTCCCCCAGAAAGCCAGCTGAAAGAACGAAAGGACAACCACCACAGGGTCCCCATAAAACTGTAAAACCCCAATATCAGGGGAAAACAAGCTCCCGGTATTGCCTTAAAACCTGTATATTTCATAGATACAACTTTTATTTTTAATTCATTCTCATTGTTCTTGTTCTGCTTAATTTTTTTAACCTATTTACCATTACAACTAGAGGGTTAATACAACATATTCCATAATAACCTTTTAACTTGAACTTTTTTCAAACATATACCTATTTTAATTTTTCTTTTCTATTTTTTTAACATCTAACTTTATTTTATTTTTTTCACTAAACAAACACCTGCCATGTATCCAACACCTATGGATGCATTCCACAGTACCTGTTTAGTATTCTCACATATTGAATCTCTACAACAGTTTTATGGAGAGAGTCATTAATATTCCCAACGCTGCTCTCATATTTTCTTTTTTTTGTTGTTTTTCTTTTCTATTTTTTAATATACATATAGATATAAGCTTCAAGGTAATCCTCTTTCCCTAATCAATACTACCCCTATATATAAACCAGTTTTAATCTCCATTTATCTCTGGAAAGTTGAGTCCTTTAACAAAGATATCAAGATACACCTGGAAAGAATCAAAATAACCTTCCTCACCCACATCGAGGATTGATAAGCACCCTCCTATCTTTTTCCACTGTCAGTGTTTCTGTGTATTTGTTTCTCTTCTTCTATTATATAAATCTTATACTTGGGGTTCATTTTGGCTGAGTTCCTTTTTTTTTTTTTTTTTTTGACTTTTCGTTCTTGCCATTTACCTTGTTGGTCTTTTTTTTTTTTTTTTGGTCCATTTTTGTTTATATACCATATAAATCATACTTTTGGGGCCCATTCTGGCTGGTTCTTCTCTTTTATTATTATTATTATTATTATTATTACTATTACTATTATTATTGTCTCTCTCTTTCTTTCTCTCTTTCATTCTTTCTTCTTTCTTTTTGGTGGTGACTTCCAATTGCTCAGAAGCATTCCAGGATGCACCTTGCCTGGATCACAGTTGATATATTCAGCTAAACATGCCCTTAACCACCTCTCACCAAAATGACTAGGAGGAACACACAACAGAGGAAAAATTCAGAGATTGTGCCCTCTCCATCAGAGCTATTGGATATGGACATAAACAATATGTCAGAAAGGGAACTCAGGATAACAATTATCCAGGCAATGACTAGGTTGGAGAAAACCATTAGTGACAACATGAAATCTCTAAGGGAAGAAGTGAAAGCTGCCCAGGAAGAAGTTAAAAATGCTATGAATGAGAGCCAATCTAATATAAATACTCTAACAGCTAGGGTAACTGAGGCAGAAGTTAGAATTAGTGATCTAGAGGACAAACTGCTAGAGAAAAAGGATCAGGAGGAGGCCTGGAACAAACAGCTTAGAATCCATAAAAACAGAATTAGGGAAACAAATGATGCAATGAGATGTTCCACCGCCAGAATTATTGGTATCCCTGAGGGGGAGGAGAAAGAGAGAAGGCTAGAAAATATAGTTGAACAAATTCTGGACAAAAATATTCCCAATTGGGGGAATGTAACCAGTGTTCATTTCCAAGAGGCAGAAAGATCACCCCCCAGATCAACAAATCTAGAAAAACATCAAGACACTGGATTTTGAGACTGATGGATAATTTTAGAAAAGAGCTTTTGAGAGCAGAGAGGGGAAGAGATTCCTTACATACAGAGGAAGGTCCATCAGAAAAATGTCAGACCTGTCCACAGAAATCTGGCAAGCCAGAAAGGTCTGGCAAGACATATTCAGGGCACTAGATGAGAAGAACATGCAGCCAAGAATACTTTATCCAGCAAGGCTAACATTGAAAATGGATGGAGAGAAAAAGAGCTCCCAAGACTGGCAAGGTTTAAAAGCATATGTCACCACCAAGCTAGCACTACAAAAAATATTAAGGGGGGGTACTATAAAGAAGAAAGAACTCAAGAGTGTCATAGAGCAGAAATTTACAAGACAACCTATAGAGAAAAGGACTTCACAGGCAACATGATGTCAATAAAAACATGTCTTTCAATAATCACTCTCAACATGAATGGCCTAAATGCTCCCATAAAAAGGCACACGGTTGCAGACTGGATAAAACCACAGGACTCGTCCATATGTTGTCTACAAGAGACACATTTGGAACCTAAGGATACATCCAGACTGAAAGTGAAGGGTTGGAGAATCATCTTTCATGCCAACCGGCCTCAAAGGAAAGCTGGGGTAGCGATTCTCATTTTCAGATAAATTAGATTTTTTTAGATAAATTAAATTTTAAACTAAAGGCTGTAGTCAGAGATAAGGAAGGACACTATGTCATTGTTAAAGGGTCTACCCACCAAGAAGATCTAACAATTGTAAATATTTATAGCCCCAATTCGGGAGCAGCCGACTACATAAGACAACTGTTAATCAAGGTAAAGAGTCATATTGATATGAATGCATTAATAGTAGGAGATCTTAGAAGTAGGTCTGTCAGAAGTAGACAGATCATCCAAGCAGAAAATCAATAAAGAAACAAGAGCATTGAATGACACATTGGACCAGATGGACCTCATAGATATATACAGAACATTCCACCCTAAGTCGACAGAATACTCATTCTCAAGTGCACATGGAACTTTCTCCAGAACAGACCACATACTGGGTCACAAAACAGGCTCAACCGATACCAGAAGACTGAGATTATTCCCTGCATACTCTCAGACCACAATGCTTTGAATCTAGAACTCAACCACAAGAAAACGTTTGGAAGGAATTCAAACACTTGGAAGCTAAAGACCACCCTGCTTAAGAGTGTTCAGATCGGGGGCACCTGGGTGGCTCAGTGGGTTAAAGCCTCTGCCTTCGGCTCAGGTCACGATCCCAGGGTCCTGGAATAGAGCCCTGCATCGGGCTCTCTGCTCAGTGAGGAGCCTGCTTTCTCCTCTCTCTCTGCCTGCCTCTCTGCCTACTTGTCAAATAAATAAATCTTTAAAAAAAAAGAATGTTCAGATCAATCAGGAAATCAGGGAAGAACTTAATTCATGGAAACCAATCAGAAAGAAGACTCTTTGGTCCAAAACCTATGGGATATGGCAAAGGCGGTCCCAAGGGAGAAATACACAGCCAACCAAGCCTCCCTCAAAAGAATTGAAAAATCCAGAATACACCAGCTCTCTTTACACCTTAAAGAGCTCAACAACAAATTAAGCCAACCCCACACACCAGAAGGGAAATAATCAAGATTAGAGCAGAGATCAATGAGACAGAAACTAGAGATACAGTAGAACACACATCATCAATGAAACTAGAGGGTGGTTTTTTGAAAGAATCAACAAGATCGATAAACCATTGGCCAAACTAATCCAAAAGAAAAGAGAGAGGACCCAAATTAATAAAATTATGAATGAAAAGGGAGAGATCACGACTAACACCAAGGAAATAGGAACAATCATCAGAAATTATTATCAACAACTATATGCCAATAAGTTAAGCAACCTAGACGAAATGGACGCATTCCTGGAAACCTATAAACTTCCAAAACTGAATCAGGAAGAAACTGACAACCTGAATAGACCAATATCTAGTAACGAGATTGAAGCAGTGATCAGAAGCCTCCCCAAAACATAAGAGCCCAGGACCTGACAGATTCCCTGGAGAGTTCTACCAAACATTCAAAGAAGTAATACCTATTCTCCTGAAGCTGTTTCAAAAAATAGAAACAGAAGGAAAACTTCTAGCCTTTTTATGAAGTCAGAGGCTTTTTAAAAATCAGACTAAAATATTTCGATAGAGAATCTCTTGGTGTGCTTCCTTAAACTTTCTCCTTAGTTTTGCATTTACCCCTCATTTTCACAATGATGGGTTTATGTTAATCTCAAATAAGATTTCGATAATTTACTTAATATATAGACTATTTTATTATTTCAAATAAGATATACATTTTTTAGTAATGACTTAAAGGTTGCATGCTCAGAGAGGGTGCATGCATGCACCACACTCATATTACTTTTGACAGCATTACGAACGCATAGATGTTCCAAGAAATCATTTAAGTTAATGGCAATAATTGTATTGTACCAGCATTGGCTGTCCTTTAGTTTCCAAAAAGTTATTTTAATCAATGTTAATTCAATCTTTTAGTAATAGGTCACTTATTTATTGAAGCCAAAAAAAATCCCTTTTTAATACAATATTATTTTCCAAGGTGTGATAGATATTCTGTAGTCCTTCAGTTTTTTTGTTTTGGATTTTTCTCTTTCTACTAAAGGATAAAGAATAACTGTGTGGACCTTGTGTAGATTTCACTTGTCTGTTTCATGAAATAATGTAATGTTTTTAGATGTCAAACAAACAGGTTACAAAAACTTTGAGCACATAAAGCCATTTAGAAAAAAAAGAAAATAGACCTTCTCTGGAAGTATCTATGATGGTGTCCATTTTTATCTTAGGGACTTTTATCCCCCATTACTATGTGATATCATGATTACATGAGTAACTCTTCTTATAAGTTTCTCACTCAAATGGTATAAAGTAGACAATGTGTTAAAATGTAGGCTACAATGACTATGCTATGAATATTTATATATTTTGACATTTAGGAAGAATATGCCTTTCCATAACCCCACCAGTGTTTTAGGTGATATATTTCTAAAAATTGAGCAATTCATTTATACTGTGTCACTTTGGACTTAAGGGACACATAACCTACCTTTACTCAGGCATAAAATTCAGTTGTCTTATTTCTACTGCATGAATTATGCCCAGAAGCTGTGGAGTCGCAAATGCTTTAATGCTTTCTGTTTCTACATTTATTTATCCCTAGGTAGCCACAGTCACAGAATTGAAAGGGATATCAAGAAGTTGCAGAATGTGGGGCATCTGGGTAGCTCAGCATGTTGAGCATCTGCCTTGGACTCAGGTCCTGCTCCCAGGGTCCTGGGATCTAGCTCCACATTGGGCCCCCTTCTCAGCAGGGTGTCTGCCTCTCCCTCTTCCTCTGCCTGCCACTCTGCCTGCTTGTACTACCTCTGTTTCTTTCTTTGTCAAATAAATAAATAAAGTCCTTTAAAAAAAAAACTGCAGATCCATATGTAGAATGGCGTCTTAACTGTATGAAATAGTCCTTTCTTTGTAGGATCTTCAGAAAAAGATAATCACCAAATCATTTTGGGAATTTGCTTGGTTAATACCAAATATAATATCAGAAAACTATTTTTCTGACCTCATGTAAATGTGCTCTGTAGTTTAAGTTTTTTCTCACATCTTTTGTGAGAAATGGGATTCTGGTTACCTTTCTTATAATCTATTGAGGAAAGAACAACGGTATTACCATAGATCCTCTTTTCATTTCTGGAATGGTTGAAGCTGTCCTCAGTCATTTTTCTATTCCTTTCAGCCTTAAAGCTTGAATTTTGATGAGAATCAGAACTATTCTAAGAAAAATAAATAGGCTACATAATTATTTTTAAAGTATACCAGACAAATTGCTATAAAGTTTGTGGATCTTAAATTTAACCAGTATATGTTCACTCTTTCTAGTTCTTTAAAGTCCAAGGGTGTATTGCCAGGGCTTTTATTGTTTTACTAAGGTAAAAATTATATAATGTTAAATGCATGCATCTTAATGCACATATTAAGAATTTTGAGAACTTAATATGCCTGTGTAAACAGTATCCAGTGAAAATATCAAACATTACCATTATCACAGAACGTTCCCCTATATCCATTTTCTGTCAACATTTATCCCTGTAGGCAACCACTATTCTGATTTTGAACACCACATATTAGTTTTCCTGGTTCTCAAGTTTATATAAATGGAATCATATTGTCTTCCTTTTTTCTATGCACACTCTTTTAGAGATCCATGCATGTTGTTTTATATACCACTAGTCATTCTTTTTATTGCCAAATAGTATTTCATTGTATAAATATACCAATTAATTCAATTTCCTGTTGAAAAGAAAGTTTAAGTTCTATTTCAGTTCTACCTACTCCATATCCTCACCAATATGTGGTGGTGTCGATTCTTGAAAATTTAGACATTCCATTGGGTATGGAGCAGTACATATTATGAATTCAATTTTCATTAACCTAGTGAATGATTTTAAATATATATATCTATATTTTTATTTATTTTTTTAAATTTTGTTTTATTTTTTTCTTTACTGTTTCGAAATTCATTGTTTATGCACCACACCCAGTGCTCCATGCAATATGTGCCCTCCATAATACCCACCACCAGGCTCACCCCACCCTCCAGTCCCCCTCCAAAACCTCGGTTTTCTTCTCAGAGTCCACAGTCTCTCATGGTTTGTCTCCCCCTCCGATTTCCCCCAACTCTCTTCTCCTCTCCATCTCCCAGTGTCCTCCATGTTATTCCTTATGTTCCACAAGTAAGTGAAACCATATGATACTTGACTCTCTGTGCTTGACTTATTTCATTCAGCATAATCTCTTCCAGTCCCATCCATGTTGATCCAAAGTTGGGTATTCATCCTTCCTGATGGAGGGATAATACTCCATTGTATATATGGACCATATCTTCTTTAAAAAAAAATATTTTGTTTATTTATTTGACAGACAGAGATCACAAGTAGGCAGAGAGGCAGGCAGAAAGAGAGCGGGGGAAGCAGGCTCCCTGCTTGAGCAGAGAGCCCGATGTGGGTCTCGATCCCAGGACCCTGGGATCATGACCTGAGCTGAAGGCAGAGGCTTTAGCCCACTGAGCCACCCAGGCGCCCCTGGAGATATATCTTGAAAGATGCTGCTGTGGCCGATGTCGAAGAGGTTAGTGCCTATGTTCTCCTCTAGGATTTTGATAGATTCCTGGCTCACATTGAAGACTTTTATCCATTTCGAGTTTATCTTTGTGCATGGTGTAAGAGAATGGTCACGTTTCATTCTTCCATACATAACTGTCCAATTTTCCCAATAGCATTTGTTTAAGAGACTGTCTTTTTTCCATTGTATTATATTTCCTGCTTTGTGGACGATTATTTGACCATAGAGTTGAGGGTCCACATCTGGTCTCTCTACTCTGTTCCACTGGACTATGTGTCTGTTTTTGTGCCAGTACCATGCTATCTTGGTGATCACAGCTTTGTAGTAAAGCATGAAATCAGGTAACGTGATGTCCCCAGTTTTTTTTTTTTTTTTTCAATATTTCCTCAGCAATTTGGGGTCTGTTCTGGTTCCATATAAGTTTTAGGATAGTTTGTTTCAGCTCTTTGAAAAATGCCAGTGGAATTTTGATCAGGATGGCATTGAAAGTATAGATTGCTGTAGGCAATCTTTATTCTTCTGATCCGTGAGCATGGAATGGTCTTCCATCTTTTTGTGTCTTCAATTTCTTTCAATTTCATTGAAAGTACAGATGGCTCTAGGCAGTATAAACATTTTAACAATGTTTATTCTTCCGATCCCTGAGCATGGAATGCTCTTCCATCTTTTTGTGTCTTCTTCAATTTCTTTCCTGAGTGTTCCATAGTTCCTCAAGTACAGATCCTTTACCTCTTTGGTTAGGTTTATTCCAATTTATTTATTGGAATTGATTCTCTCATTTCTCTTTTTATATTTTCATTGTTGGTGTATAAGAAAGCAACTGATGCTTTTTCTGCATCAATTGAGAGGAGCATGTGGTTCTTCTTTCTTCTCTATTTGATTTGTTCTATCACATTGATTGATTTGCGAATGTTGAGCCACCCCTGCATCCCATGGATAAATCCCACCTGGTCATGGTAGATAATCTTTTTAATGTACTACTGGATCATGTTAGATAGGATCTTGTTGAGAATCTTGGCTTCCATATTCATGAGGAATATTAGTCTGAAATACTCCTTTTTGGTAGGGTCTGTGCCTGGTTTGGGGATCAGGGTAATGCTGGCTTCATAAATAGAGTCTGGAAGTTTTCCTTCTGTTTCTATTTTTTGAAACAGCTTCAGGAGAATAGGTATTACTTCTTTGAATGTTTGGTAGAACTCTCCAGGGAATCTGTCAGGTCCTGGGCTCTTATGTTTTGGGGAGGCTTCTGATCACTGCTTCAATCTCGTTACTAGATATTGGTCTATTCAGGTTGTCAGTTTCTTCCTGATTCAGTTTTGGAAGTTTATAGGTTTCCAGGAATGCGTCCATTTCGTCTAGGTTGCTTAACTTATTGGCATATAGCTGTTGATAATAATTTCTGATGATTGTTCCTATTTCCTTGGTGTTAGTCGTGATCTCTCCCTTTTCATTCATAATTTTATTAATTTGGGTCCTCTCTCTTTTCTTTTGGATTAGTTTGGCCAATGGTTTATCGATCTTGTTGATTCTTTCAAAAAACCACCCTCTAGTTTCATTGATGATGTGTGTTCTACTGTATCTCTAGTTTCTGTCTCATTGATCTCTGCTCTAATCTTGATTATTTCCCTTCTGGTGTGTGGGGTTGGCTTAATTTGTTGTTGAGCTCTTTAAGGTGTAAAGAGAGCTGGTGTATTCTGGATTTTTCAATTCTTTTGAGGGAGGCTTGGTTGGCTGTGTATTTCTCCCTTGGGACCGCCTTTGCCATATCCCATAGGTTTTGGACCAAAGAGTCTTCTTTCTGATTGGTTTCCATGAATTAAGTTCTTCCCTGATTTCCTGATTGATCTGAACATTCTTTTTTTTTAAAGATTTATTTATTTGACAAGTAGGCAGAGAGGCAGGCAGAGAGAGAGGAGAAAGCAGGCTCCTCACTGAGCAGAGAGCCCGATGCAGGGCTCTATTCCAGGACCCTGGGATCGTGACCTGAGCCGAAGGCAGAGGCTTTAACCCACTGAGCCACCCAGGTGCCCCCGATCTGAACATTCTTAAGCAGGGTGGTCTTTAGCTTCCAAGTGTTTGAATTCCTTCCAAACGTTTTCTTGTGGTTGAGTTCTAGATTCAAAGCATTGTGGTCTGAGAGTATGCAGGGAATAATCTCAGTCTTCTGGTATCGGTTGAGCCTGTTTTGTGACCCAGTATGTGGTCTGTTCTGGAGAAAGTTCCATGTGCACTTGAGAATGAGTATTCTGTCGACTTAGGGTGGAATGTTCTGTATATATCTATGAGGTCCATCTGGTCCAATGTGTCATTCAATGCTCTTGTTTCTTTATTGATTTTCTGCTTGGATGATCTGTCTACTTCTGACAGACCTACTTCTAAGATCTCCTACTATTAATGCATTCATATCAATATGACTCTTTACCTTGATTAACAGTTGTCTTATGTAGTCGGCTGCTCCCGAATTGGGGCTATAAATATTTACAATTGTTAGATCTTCTTGGTGGGTAGACCCTTTAACAATGACATAGTGTCCTTCCTTATCTCTGACTACAGCCTTTAGTTTAAAATTTAATTTATCTAAAAAAATCTAATTTATCTGAAAATGAGAATCGCTACCCCAGCTTTCCTTTGAGGCCGGTTGGCATGAAAGATGATTCTCCAACCCTTCACTTTCAGTCTGGATGTATCCTTAGGTTCCAAATGTGTCTCTTGTAGACAACATATGGACGAGTCCTGTGGTTTTATCCAGTCTGCAACCGTGTGCCTTTTTATGGGAGCATTTAGGCCATTCATGTTGAGAGTGATTATTGAAAGACATGTTTTTATTGACATCATGTTGCCTGTGAAGTCCTTTTCTCTATAGGTTGTCTTGTAAATTTCTGCTCTATGACACTCTTGAGTTCTTTCTCCAAAGGCAAAGGAAACAAAAGCAAAAATGAACTTTTGGGACTTCATCAATATCAAGATTTATATCTCACAGCAAAGGAAACAGTCTACCAAACAAAGAAACAACCCATGGAATATGAGAGGACATTCACAAATGACACTACAGACAAAGGGCTGATATCCAAGATCTGTAATGAACTCCTCAAACTCAACACAGACAAAATAGATAATCACGTCAAAAAATGGGCAGAAGACATGAACGGACACTTCATATGTCCAGACGTGAATGGACACAAGACATGAATGGACACATACAAATGGCTAACAGACACATGAAAAAATGTTCATCACTATTAGCCATCAGGGAGATTCAGATCAAAACCACATTAAGATTCCACCTTATACCAGATAGAATGGCCAGAATTAACAAGACAGTAAACAAGTGTTGCAGAGGATGTGGAGAAAGGGGAATCCTCTTTCACTGTTGGTGGAAATGCAAGTTGGTACAGCCACTTTGGAAAACAGTGTGGAGATTCCTTAAGAAATTATAAATAGAGCTTCCCTATGACCCTGCAATTGCACTACTGGGAGTTTTCCCCAAAGATACAGATGTAGTGAAAAGAAGGGCCATCTGTACACCAGTATTCATAGCAGCAATGGCCATAGTCGCCAAATGGTGGAAAGAACCAAGATGCCCTTCAAAGGACAAATGGATAAAGAAGATATGGTCGGGGGTGCCTGGTTGGCTCAGTGAGCTAAAGCCTCTGCCTTCAGCTCAGGTCATGATCCCAGGGTCCTGGGATCGAGACCCACATCGGGCTCTCTGCTCAAGCAGGGAGCCTGCTTCCCCCGCTCTCTTTCTGCCTGCCTCTCTGCCTACTTGTGATCTCTTTCTGTCAAATAAATAAACAAAATATTTAAAAAAAAAAGAAGATATGGTCCATATATACAATGGAGTATTATCCCTCCATCAGGAAGGATGAATACCCAACTTTTGTATCAACATGGATGGGACTGGAAGAGATTATGCTGAGTGAAATAAGTCAAGCACAGAGAGTCAAGTATCATATGGTTTCACTTACTTGTGGAACATAAGGAATAACATGGAGGACACTGGGAGATGGAGAGGAGAAGAGAGTTGGGGGAAATCGGAGGGGGAGACAAACCATGAGAAACTGTGGACTCTGAGAAGAAAACTGAGGTTTTGGAGGGGGACTGGAGGGTTGGGTGAGCTGGTGGTGGGTATTATGGAGGGCACATATTGCATGGAGCACTGGGTGTGGTGCATGAACAATGAATTTTGAAACACTGGAAAAAAAATCAAAGATTATAAAAATAAGAAAAAAATAAAAATTAAAAAAAACTTTCTGAGTTTCATGTTAATTAACCTATTGAATTTCCAAAAATATTTAATAATTATTAGTATATTAAATACATGTTTTCCTCAATGATAGACTGTAATTTGATTCTTTTCTTTAAATATAGTCTCCTAAAACTTAAACTTTGGAAAGGTGTTCCCCATATTACTGGAGTCTCATATATCCTTGGTTACAACTCTAAGGAAAATTAGTTACCTTTGAATCTTTATTTAGTACTTTACCAATAAAATGCATGCTAAAGGTTTCTGCTAGAATCATAAAATCAAGAAAGAATTGACACAATGCACACTAAGATACATACTAAGAAATTACTAATTCTAATCTTTACCTGATCTAAGCATTCTCACTTAAGATAAATCTCAAATGTTCAAGAGCTTCTTCTTGCATACCTCCAGTGGGTAAACACTACTGCAGGTTTCCCTAGTTAACCTGTTTCTATTGAGAAATTTGTTTTTTTGGAAATAAGTGTTCCATTACCAAAATAAGTATTTGCCAAAGAGAAAGCATTACAGTTGAGTATCAGTTTCAGTTTTATATTTTTATTGAGACTAAAAATGCCATTATTTGGAAAGAGGGCATTGAGTCTATAATTAGTACTTTATCAAATGTATGTTATTAGTTTTGCTTGGTTTTTTACTTTTATAGAACTTTTCCTTCAATTATAAGCTTTTAATTTGATGCAGCAAAATTCATAGCCCCTATAAATTAAAAAGCTGAAGTATCTGTGTTAATATTTTTATATCTCATAAACATTTTAAATTAAAAAAGCAAAATTATTTTTCCCTGTGTATCAATATCATCTGAGTGATCTTAATAAAGACACTTTTTTTAACTCTACAAAATATGGTCGGTCAACTGTTATGGAATGGTCATGACAATTCAATGACTTGGACTAGTACTGAATATTTAATTTTGTTGAAAACATGCTTGAATTCAATATATTATAGAACAATAAAAACGACATTTCCACAAATTACATTGTATAAAAGATGACCCTGAATTCAGTGCACTAGATTTTGCTGTGAGACAATTCTACATGGGTCTCTCCAGCTCCCATATATCTTGCAGAGGTATTAAATTTTTTTTCTGAACTATCTTTTCAACTGTTTTTGCTGTACAAACATCCTTGAAATACAGGGATAGTGTATTTCTCTGGAGCAAAGGGCAGACATGATTAGTCCCCATTAAGAAAGATTCAGGCTTCCCAAACTCATGGATTCTACCTGTAATGCAAACCATTACACATGTAGACATAAGTCTGAACACATCTACATTATTTCATGGGACTCAAGGTCAAGTAGAACTGACCCAAAATGCACTAATACTCATGATGCTTGTTGTGATGTGAGTAATAAAATCCTTTCTACCTAGCAGTCTCAGTCAGCATCCATGAAACTGTGTCAGGCTAACATGTTAGCTTGCAAGTAGGATACAATCTCAGAACTTTCACAATCTTGACAGATTGGCATTGAGAATATGATGTTGACAGAAATGTTTTTCTAAAAAAGGAAGAATGAGGGCCTCCTGGTCTGGGACAAGGAATATAATATGACTCCCTGGGATGTGGAAGTGCATGTTCTTGCCCTAGTAGTGAGCTAGGAAGAAGTATATCCCAATGTCTTAGTGAATGGGAACTGAGGAATTAGTCTTTAGGTTATAGTAATTTATTAGAGCAGCCCTAGAAAACTACTCACTATTTGCTGCCCATAATAAGAACCTGTTCTCTGATGAGAATGACTGAAACCAACCTGCTGACTGAAGCTGCGCTAAACATTGCTGTACTTAGATCTATCATCAGTCTAGGTGTTGCAATATATCCATCGTCACAGACTGGAACTCTATGCCTCCAATTTTCCATGTTAGAGGAGTGATGTTCCAGTTTAATCAGCTAATGCTGTCCATACAACTATGGCCCTTACCATTAATCTGTATAATATCTGACTTTCTGGGTCATTTGCAGTCTGAAAAGGGTATGAATTTCTTGCAAACTATTCAACAATGGTCTGAGTGTCCTTTAACGGAACTTCCACAGTACCTAATATACATAAGAATCTGGTATTGTTGAGTACTGGAACAGTCTCCTCAAATATCACTCAGAAAGATTTCTGACTTATCTCCATTATCTCTCTCTGGTCTTGATAATACATTTTTGTCATATAAATGCAGTTGTCCCCAGAAAGGATTCATCTCCTCTTATTCCTAGCAGTGATCATAGGGCCATGAAAGAAGTAACAAAAGAAAGAAGTAACAAGTTATGTACACTGTTTGCCAAATTCCCCATAAAGACTTATGTTAGGTACATAATAGGTCTATTAGTTTTAGGAAAGTTCCCTCATCTCTCTGTAGAGAGCCATCTCTACAGTCCTCCTCATGAACTAAAATAAAATAAACAATCAATTTTTTTTCCCACCCTCTTTCCTGTGGTAGGCAGAATTATAGGCTGACTTCTACTCTATGCCCTCCCCTACTAGTGTTATCATTGACTTTCCTCTTCTTGAGTGAAATGGGTTTTGAAACTAGCTTCTAAACAACAGTATATGACAAAGTGATGAGATGACTCTGATTTGATTAGGTTACAATATATAGGAGTGGTAATGGGCTATGACTCCAGTGATTATGCTAATAGATATATTAAGACTGTTCTGGTAGCATGAGCAGAGAAAATCCCTTTGTTGGCTTAAAGAAGATGAGATGGCCCACAGAGAGAGCCATGTGGCAAGGAACTGCTCCTAGCCAACAGTCATCAAACAAAAAAAAAAGAAGATGGAAAAGGAGGAGGAGGAGAAGAGGAGGAGGACTTCAGTTATACAGAGTTATACAGCCACAATAAATGAATTCTACCAGCAACAAATACAGGCTTGAAAGTGGATCTTTCCCCAGTGAAGCCTCTGATGTGAAGATAGACCTAGATAGCACCTAAATTACCTCTTATCAAGACCGTGAAGCATAGAACCCAGATAAGCTGTGCCCACAATGCCCATATAAAGAAACTATGATATAAGTGTGTGATGGTTGATATGCTAAGTTTGTGGTGATTTATTATGCTACAATAGAAAAGTAATATAACATGGCTTAATCATCCCATTGGAAATGGGATGATCATATCCCATGGCAAATACCACCTGGTTATTGGAATGCACAAGGACAGGTTGGTCTAACTTCCCTTAAAAATACCTCAAGAACAAAGGGTAAGTTCAGTTACCCATACCGAACTGGGACTTTAAAGACTTACCAGTAGCAAGGGAGGTGCACCATTAACAACGGAGGCATTGGAGGCAACTGTGACTTTGCTTATGTAGGTCCATTTGGAGGACCCCAACAATTCTAAATCACAATTTCTTTCCAGGTGCAAAATGTTCATCCTTGGGACTATATTTCTTATGTGTGAGCCAGGCATTAATTTGCCTCCTTTCCCAAAATAGTGATGTGCACTTCAACAGTAGTCATAACAGACTTGCAATTCTTTAAGGAGACACCACCTGTAGATCATGTAGCCCTCAGACACTGAAAAATCTCATCTAAATTATGCAGCTCTGGGCCACTTAGATAATTTCTGGGGGAGGGAGTACTAACTTCATATCATATACATAGTGCAGGGAATTGTCTTTATAGTGGGAATTATACAATTAGAAAAGGTATAATGAAATGTGTCTATAACTTTACCTAAAGAGATCAATAATCTCAGCCATGGGAGCTATTCAACTCAGACTCAGCTCACTAAGCTCACTAACCAGGACAGTTGTGGATGAGAGAATTACCTTAGTTGTCCCCTTTGTGAAACAAGTTAAGTATATATATTCTCTGATACATCTTGCTCTAGCTGGATGAATACTTTCACCAAGAGGAAAGGTCAATATAGACATGACAATTAGATGGAGAAAGCCAGCTAGTATCTTAAGTTAGACCCTGATAGTTTATGGAATTTCTTGACAGTTTCGGTCTGAGACACTTGAAGGCATGGTTGAAACAAATAATACAGGTTGGTCCCACCATGCAGCTTGAAGTCCCATTGGTGTAAACTTAATTAAATTGCTGAATAAGACAACTGAATGGATTAGGTCCCAGTCTCTGACCATCAGGTTAATTACAGAGCCTGATAAAGTGGTTTAGTCATTAAAAAAAAAAAAAATTACAATCCCAAGACAGTACAGAAACAAGGGGTAGATATTGTTGGGAGACATTTCTCAAAAGATCTCATATTTCTAAACATCTAACAAACAGAAACATGTATAAAGATGTTTGTATAGCAAACAATCTTGGGATATTAAGAGTGCATCTCCTTTCAGAGCAAACAGGCATGCTTATTGTTCATTGTAAATTATTTGGTTTTTCTAAACTCAGGGTTTCTGCCCTATAACATAATCTATAACGTAACCTAACATAACCTGAGTGCAGGCACATATTAGGGTACCTCTGTACCCTAATGGCTGAATAGGACTTCAAATGCCAGAGGAACCAATGCAAATATGGTGTTCACACTTCTTGCTGTTATGTGAGAAACAGTCTTTTGCTCTCATCTGGAAGTCCTGCAGGCACCTTCTGAGAACATACTTAAAAAATGTGGCAGGCGAACCATTTAGCTTATAAATAGGGTAAAATCTTAAATCTTTTATTGTTCTTTCTCTCTTTTCTAAGATTTTATTTATTTATTTGACAGAGAAAGAGCGCGCATACACAAGCTGGAGACCAGCAGGCAGAGGGAGAGGGACAAGCAGACTCCCCACTGAGCAGGGAATCCAGTACAGGACTCAATCCCAGGACTCTGGGATCATGACCTGAGCCGAAGCCAGATGCTTAACCATCTGAGCCACTCAGGCGTCCCTTATTGTTCATAACAGATTTTCAAATACCTTATTTATTGCACAATTTGAGAAGGCTTATATTCAGGGAAGAATTTTCATATCCAATTTTAAAATCAGTTAACTTTACTTAAAAAAATAGAAAAATGACATTGCTTGCATTTATATTTTATCAGGAATAAAATATTCCTTTAGCTATGTACTTAATCACTATTGTTTGAGATTTATTTTTCCCTCAGTGATGGACCTTATTTAATTATAAGACTTCCAACAACTAACAATTGTCCATTAATTTCTCCATTTACATATAACAGTATTGCCAAATACTATCTGAACAATGGGCAAAAAATAAAAATTGTTTATAGTGTACAAATTAAAGAGTAAAATATTTCTTGAGACACCATGCTTTAAGTAGGGATATAGATTAACATTTTTGAGGGGTGTGTGGGTGGCTCAGCGTCCAACTCTTTCTTTCCTCTCCTATCATGATCTTGGAATAGTGAGATGGAGCCCTGAGTAGGGCTCCACACTCAGAGAGGAGACACCTGGAGATTTTCCCTATCCCTCTCCCTCTGCCCCTGCCTCCACTCACAGCCCCCTCTAAAATCAATTAATCTTAAAAGAAAAAAAAAGATTAACAATTTTGAGAATATGTATAGATCTATGCCTGTAGTTTTTAGAAGATCACAAAATTCATGCCTTTTGCAACTTAATATTTTCTCACCAGAACATTCACATGTACATCACCCATTTTATCAACTACATAATGTTATGGTGTATAGGTATATTATAATCCATTTAACCATTCTCTTCTGTTGAATAATTTGGTGATCTTCAGGTACTTATTTTTTGACTAATACAAACAATACTGAAATGAACATTCTCATTTCTTACAGTCTCTAGAATAAATTCCTAAAACTAAAATTGCAAGACTAACATATAAATTTGTTCTAATGTTTTTAAAATTCATGTTAACTTATTTCATGTCTAAATTCCTTTCCTTAATTTACAAGAAGTTGAATAGCTATAACTAAGGTACCTTTCTGTTATCAATAGACTGAGCCATGAAAATTCACCAATACTTGTAAAAATGCACCACAAACTGAACTCAAGTAAATGAAGCTTATCTTTAGAATTAGAAATGAATTTATTTCAATAATTATATACAATAGTTATTAATGAGATGACATAAACCTTATTATGATACTAATTCTTCTCAAAATTCATCTATAATCCAATGAAATCTTAACCAAGAGAAACCAAGAATCTTAATCAAAGCAAAATTGGCTATTTCACAAAACCTCATTTTATAAAGGGCATCAAATACAGTTAAGGAGGAAATATGGAAACAGAATTATTGTTGTCTTCACAATCTTATAAACAACAGAGAAAGTGTTTATGATTAAGAATGGCAGTTGACCTGTACCCCCGAGGCAAATAATACATGTTAAAAAAAAAAAAAAAGAATGGCAGTTGACATGTTGTGCTCTACTTTATTTCCTAAACTTAGAGGGTAAATGAACCAGTTCTTACTGAAGATCTACAGGGAGTCATTCCCTTTGTAGGGAACTTTATAAATATTACATTGGGCCATTTATTAGGTCAAATGAACTTATTGAGTTAACCACACCCAAGATTCTATTTACTTTCTATTACTATCTTTCAAAGACCAAACAGAAAGAAGAATTACTATTGGTTCTTTAAACTATCTTATTTTTTCCCCCTGAAATCTCAATCTTGCACCAATTCCTGTTTTTATACCAAATGCTGATTCAATGTCTATTATATCTCACTATTTATATTTGTGAATACAACTTAATGCTTTGACAACTGGCTGGTTATTTCTCTGTTGAGTTATAGTTGACCCTCAACAACACAGGTTTGAACTATTCAGGTCCTCTTATATACAGACTCTTTTTGATAAATATAGTACAGTACTGAAAATGTACTTCCTTCTCTTAAAAATTTCTTAAATAGCACTTTCTTTTCTCTGGCTTAGTTTATTCTAAGAATACAGTATATAATACATATAACATGCAAAATACATATTAATCTACTGTAACCAGTAAAGATTCTAGTCAACAGTAGGCTATTAGTAGTTAAGTTTTGAGGGAGTCAAAATTATCTGTGGATTTTTGACTATGCAGGCATGTCAGCATCTTTAACCCCTATGTTTTTCAAAGGCCAACTATAATACCATTTAAAAAATCTTCTAATATGTGTAGCTATACTTGAGATTTGATTTGATCTAAATAATATCTTCTTACTTAGATATTCTTTATCTTATTTATTTTCTAGATATTTTCTTATTTAGATATTCATGACACCAATTTATAAATCTGATATACTCTCAAGTAATACAGTGTTTATTTAATGCATCAAGAATATTGCAATAGATGGATTTAGTAGACCAATGACCTTACTTTCTGCCATATGAATAATATTATAAGGAATAATCTAAATTTTCCCCAAAATGATACATTTCAACAGGCACACTGATAGACTCTAAGTATAACCTATGTAAATGCTGAATTCCTAGTATTAGCAAAATCTTACACTGGCTAGGGATTAATTAGGTGACTTCTAAAAAATACCAGGTGAAGACAGTTTTTCAAATATTATGATATTTTATATGTATTTTTTAAGACTTACAGCTAATAGGAAAATATACTGACCTATGTGTTTATATCTCTTCTAGATAAACAAAAGCGGAAATGAAAATGCCTTGCTGGAATTCAACTTATATAGATTTCCATCTCACATCCACATTTATAGAACTTACTATCTCATTGTCTCTGTCACTTTCCATTAACTGCGTCAGTGTATCTCAACACTATACATCACATATTACAGGGATGTAATTCAGCGGTGGAAGGGAAAAGAAGATCCTATTTATAGTGGCATTATATATCCACTTTGAATAGAGATACTGTCTGATCAAGTTCCAAGAAAACATGAAGAGAAAAATGGAACAGGCCTCCATCAATATTGCCTTTCAAAATGATTCAGAAATGTGGCAAAACTTGATATGAGTGGATTTCTGTCACATTAAATAAGAGATGTTCTGGGACTTCCTTCACTACAGCAATCTTCATCCTCATGTCTAAATGCATCCAACGTTATATCGGACATATTTAATGACCTGTTGCTCAAGTTTTCCTTTAGTAATTATATCACCTAGGTAAATACAAGTAGGAGAAGAGAAATTAAAGGTAATTTTTTCCTTCATTATCTTGAACATTGAGATCAAGCCTTTTTTTTTTTTAAGATTTTATTTATTTATTTGACAGGCAGAGATCACAAGTTAGGTGGAGAGGCAGGCAGAGAGAGAGGAGGAAACAGGCTCCCTGCTGAGCAGAGAGCCTGATGTGGGGCTCAATCCCAGAACCCTGGAATCATGACCTGAGCCGAAGGCAGAGGCTTTAACCCACTGAGCCACCCAGGCACCCCAAGCCTTTTTTTTTTTTTTTTAAATGAAGACATATTCAAGATATAAGGTTATTATAGAGAGAAAACAAAGATCAATGAAAGTTTGAGTACATAAACAGCCTGAAATTTTCTAACTATGGAAAGTAATTAAAATGCTTTTGGCACTTTCATGTCATATATAATTGTTTTGTTTGGTCAAAAGTATTAGTTGAAATTAGCTTGTCTACTCACTCTGGCCCCAAATTATAATTTGTCTAAAGTTGTTTGATACAACCTATGTTTTAGATGATTATGTTTTTGTTTTGTTTTACTTTTGCTTTTCTATTAAGGAAGGGTCATAGCTTCTTTCCAAAGAAATTAATAAAAGGAAACTACATCTCAGTAATATTGAGATGTTTTTAGAACAAAAATGGATTATTTCATTAGCACTCAAATTAAGTTCTGAATCTATACCTCCCCATCTCATATTATTTTTGGGAAAAAAGTAGACTAAGGTTTATCTTCAATTAAACTGATGACTGAAATAAAACTTTTTGGTATTTTAATGGACACTGGCATAAAATACTGGCAAAATCCTCATTTGGGTCTACTTTGAGGAATGTTTGGAAACAGTGTTCAAAATATAACATACAAATATCTTGTATAAGCTCTAAAATGTGTTAATTGTCCTACCAGAATTTCATGTGCCTCAGGAACTATGCCCTTTTTATTTAAGTAACTGCCTGACAACAGCAGAATGTGCATGAAGAATGCAGACTATAGAGATGCTTTATCATAACTAAAATGCTCAACTTTTAAGACTACCTTTAAAAAACACAAGTAGAATACTTATATCTAGACTATTTGAAATGTAATAAATAATACTTCTTCACTAATTGAATTACTATTTCTTAAATATCAGGAGAAATTTGACACTTTTTATAAGATAAAAGGCAGTTTTTGTTTGTTTTAAACAAAGTCAGGAAATAAGTACAATAATCCATCTATGTATTCTTTCATTTTCATACTAGTTGAGTGCTAGAATTTCTCATTTGTTTTGCAGTTGTCTTTAAAAGGTATTCCTTTTATTTAGACAAAAACTGAAAAAAATCTCCGGTGTTTGTTAAAGTAGCAGAAAAATAGTGATAAAAAAGAACTGATCCTGAGAAATGAGTTGTCCTTTATTTTCTTATATTTCAGTGTATTTTCATAGATGCAGTATTTAAATTATATAATTTTTAGGGTCTTTGAATATAAATATTCAGTTAGACAGTGACATTTAAATCATTTTTAATAACTATTAATCAATTGAAAGTTTTTCTGATTTACATTTAGAGTTTTAATACTGAAGTGATTCGGGATCATGACAAAGTTAACTTTAAGGTAATTTTAGATGATAAGAAAATTCTGACCGAGTTTGCCAAGTGTTTATGCATTTTAACTTTTTATACATATATATACAAAAAAACTATAAAATCAATTCTGGAAAATGGATATAAAAATGCTAAATTGATTAAAATATATCCTGAGTTTTGGTGATGTTGACAGAAATGTCTAATCATTTGTGCATAATTCAAATTAGAATGCCTACCTATAAGTGTTTCTATGGTAAAGAAAATTTTCATCTAAATCTTAAAAATATTCATGTGGGTGTTGAAAGATAAAAAAAAGATATACTTGCTTCAAAAAGTGGGGCAATAAGGACACTATCTCAAAAAAAGTGGAATGTCTGTGGAATTAATAAAAGTAAACTGAGAATATGAGGAACCTCCATACTGTTTTCCAGAGTGGCTGCACCAGTTTGTGTTCCTACTAACAATGTAAGAGGGATCCTGTTTCTCTGCATCCTTGCCAACATCTGTTGTTTGCTGAGTTGTTTCTTTTAGCCAGTCTGACAGGAGTGAAGTGGTATTTTATTGTGGTTTTGATGCAATGAGCACTGGGTTTTATATATACCTGATGAATCACTAAATTCTACCCCTGAAACTAATACAAATCAATCAATCATTCACTGAACTGATGTGTGCCTGCTAGGGGAAGGGGCTATCTGTGGGGTTTTATTTCCTATTTTAATTAAACAACGTGAAAACGATTTTTTGAACTATTTTAAAAAAACCTCTGTCAGTATTATAAAAGGTAAACTGAGAATATGAGAGAGTATATCATAGCAAAAGAACAAAAAAAAATTGTAAGAACTCCTAAGGAATATAAAAAAAAATTAGTATCATGGCAATGTTTAGAGAGTGTACTTATTTTTACAAGTATCTTCTACAGTGTGCATATGAACTATATATATAAAAGTACCAAGGTAAATATTTTTTTAAAAAAAGATTTATTTGAGAGAGAGAGAGAGAGAGAGAGAGAGAGCGGGCAGGGGGAAAGGGGAGAGGGATAGGGAGAGAGAATCTTGAGCAGACTGCCCACCATGCAGGGCTCTCACAACCCTGAGATTATGACCTGAGCCAAAACCAAGATCCAAGTGCTTAACCAACTGAGCAATCCAGGTGCCCCCCCCAGTTAAATATTTATATACAATATAGTTTGTTTTTTTTCCAGTTTCATTGAGGTATTACTGACATATACCTTTGTGTGAATTTAAGGTACAACATGATGATTTGATACACACGTATGTATTGTGAAATGATAACCACTATAGAGTTACTTAACACCTCCATTACCTGACATAATTGCCTTTTGTGTGTGTATGTGGTGAGAACATATAGATCTATTCTCTTGGCAACTTTCAAGTATATATCATAGTATTATTAACTATGGCCACTAAAGCTGTACATTGTATCTTCAGAACTTACTCATCTTATAACTGAAAGCTTGTATCCTTTGGTCAGTATCTCATCATTTCTGCCATCTTCCAGCCCCCGGCAACACCATTCTTTGTCTCTATGAATTCAGCTTTTTAATTCTCCATACAAGTGAAATGATACAGTATTTATCTTTCCTCTGTCTGACTTTATTTCATTTAGCATAATGCACTCAAAGACCATCCAAATGGCAGGATTTCCTTCTTTCTTTTGGCTCGATAATATTCCATTGTAAACACATCTTTATCTTAGCTATTGTGAATGATGCCATAATGAATATGGATGTGCAGATATCTCTTTAAGACCCTGATTTCATTTCCTTTACATATATACCCAAAATTGGGACTATTAGATCATATGGTAATTCTATTTTTAATTTTTTGAAAAACCACCATACTATTTTCCATGGTAGCTGTACCAATTTATAATCTCACAACAGTGCATAAAGATTCTGTTTTCTCCACATCCTTGCCACCACTTGTGATCTCTTGTCTTTCTGATGATAGCCACTTTGAGGGATGTGAGGTGGCATCTCATTGTGGTTTTGAGTTGCATTTCCCTAATGATTAGTGGTGTTGAATGACTTTTCATGTACCTGTTGGCAACTGGTATGTCTTCTTTGGAAAAAATGTCTGTTTGGGTCATCAAGACCATCTTCTAGCCAGACTATTTGTCTTTTTGGAATTGAGTTGTTTCTTACATTTTGGATATTAACCCTTTGAAAGACAGATGGTTTGCAAATATCTGTAGGTCGCCTCTTCATTTGTTGATTATTTCTTTTGCTATATCAAGTTTTTTAGTTTGATTTATTCCCAAATTTATTTTTTCTTTTGGTGCTAGTGTTTTTGGTGTCATATCACCCAAATTTCTGTCACAACCTAGGAATTTTGCTGTTTCAGGCCTTATGTTATTAAGCCTTTAATCAATGTCAAGTTAGTTTTTGTGAGCGATATAAGATAGTGGTCCATTTTATTCTTATGTATATGATTATCCAGTTTTTCCCACACCATTTATTGAAGAGACTATCCTTTCCTCATTCAGTACTCTTGGTTCACTTGCCAAATACTAGTTAACTATAGCTGTGGGAGTTTATTTCTGGATTCTAAATTCTGTTCCACTGATCTATGTGTCTATTTCTATGCCAGTATGATGCTGTTTTGATTAATATAGCTTTGTCGTATAGTCTAAAATGAGGAAGTGTGATGCCTCCAGCTTTGTTCCTGTTTTCCAGAATTACTTTGGCTATTCAGTTCCATACAAGTTTTAAGATTCCATATATGTTTTACGATTTTTTTCTATTTCTGTGAGGAAATACCACTGAAACTCTCATAGAGATTACACTGAATCTGTAGATTGCTTTGGGTAGTATGAACATTAAAAAATATTAATTATTCTACAGTTTGTTTCATCAAAGTCTTATACTTTTTAGTATACAGATCCTTCACCATTTTGGTTAAATTTATTCTGAAGTATTTTATTGCTTTTGATGCTATTGTAATTTGGACTGTTTTCTTTTTCAGATATTTCAATGTCAGTATATGGAAACACAACAGATTTTTGTTGATTTTTGTGTCCTAAAAATTTACTGAATTAACTTATTAGCTTTAACAGTTCTTGGTGGAGTCTTTAAATGTTTTATCATATCATCTGCAAAGATCTTAACTTAGTATATGTGACCAATAAAAGATAAAATCATATTAACCCAAACTAACAATAAGAAGCAAAGAAAATTTTGCATATTCTGGAGTCAGTAGGTGTGCTAATCATTTCATTTCTCCTCTTCTTAATTCTGCTTTATTAGCTGAAGTTCAGCTAAAATTTTGGATAACTTAAGCATTAATTGTTGAGAAACTAGTAAAGCCAATGTTAAAAACATAAAAGTTCATTCGTTGATGGAAATATATCCCTTGCTTCTACAATTTTAAAGGACATGTGGCATATCTCTTTCACTACACACAGAATCAGTGTTCTGAATATGATGATTCACTTTTAGTTTGAGGCTGTTTTAGTCTGAGAATGTGGTATCACCTTAATTTTAAATTTCATCCCATTTTCTGCAGTCTATGTCCAATGGTCTACCAAGTACATTGTTATATAATATGTCTACTCTATTTCTTTTGGTCTCGGTTTATTTTTCCACTTCTTTCTTTCTTCTGCCACTGTTCCTTCTAGTTGAGAATTTGACCATTTATAAATTCCTTGGCTAATTAATGAATTTCCTCAATATTTTTCACTTGGTTGTTTAAATATTGAAGAAGAACTCAGGTAGTAGGTACACCTTCAAGAAGTGAATGTTAAGCCTCTATTAGATTCAGATCCAAAGAATGTAAATAATGTTAATCTCTGTAAAGTCTCTGTTTAAGGAAACTAATACCACACTGGTACCTCATGCTGAGTGCCTGACTTGTATAGTTATTAAAAACAAATAAAAGCCATCAAAAGAGAAGCATACGTGCCAAACATTGATTTTTATAGGACAACCTTAAGTTGAATGTGATTTCCATTATTTTGAGCTCCCATAGCCCTGTTTGTATAATTTCTCTATTTGACTATAGTTACTTACAACTTGTCTTAGTACCTTTAGTAGACTGCAAGTTTCTTGATGGAGGAGAAAGCAGCACTGTATTATTTGTTCTTCTCATCTTTTAAAGTTGTCCTGAGGGAGAGAACAATATGCTTTGCTTTATTCTGGAGGGAGGTGATCTGCTTGTCCATCTTTGTCCAATTTTCTGATTTGAAGGCAAACATGACAGAATTGAGGTTCTTCATGCATTTTAGGTGATTAATATCAAGTGCTTTAAGTGCTTAAAATCAAGTGTATTTAAAGTGTAAAGCTTTCGGAGCACCTGTGTGGCTTAGTTGGTAAGCGTCTGCCTTTGGCTCAGGTCATGATCCCATGGTCCTGGGATCGAGCCCAGCATCAGGCTCTCTGGTCGGCAGGAAGCCTGCTTCTACCTCTCCCACTCCTCCTGCTTGTGTTTCTCTCTCCCTGTGTTTCCCTTTGTCAAATAAATAAATAAAATCTTTTAAAAAAATAAAGTGTAAAGTTTTTAGGTAGTCTACCCAAGGTTTTAATAGTTAACATTTGGAAATGGTGATGTCTATCTTAACATTTTCAACTGTGGTTCTCAAATGACCTCAACATATACCTATAGGGATACTCACAGATGGTGTACATTAATCTGCATTTTCCACAAGTTCTTCTGGGTTATACCAAGGCATACTAAATTTTGAGAATCAAGGATGGCCTTTGAGAGAGTGACTACAAAAGAATAACACAGGTTCTCTGGGATCAGACAATTAAACTGGTTTTGAGAACATATGTTCTGAACTCAGTGCTGCTCAAAAACCTGGCCATGTTTTTTGGGAGGTTTTTGATTAGTGATTCTGTTTCATTGCTGGTAATCAGTCTGATCAAATTTTCTACTTCTTCCTACTTTTGTTTTAGTAGGTTATATGTTTCTAGACATTTGTCCATTCCTTCTAGGTTGTACAATCTGTTGGCATATAAGTTTTTGTAATATTCCCTTACAATTATTTGTATTCCTGTGATGTTGGTTATTTCTCCTCTTTCCTTTGTAATTTTGTTTTTTGCATCCTCTATCTCTCTCCCTCTTTCCCTCTCTATTTCTTTTTTTTCATGAGTCTGGCTAGAGGTTGATCAATTTTGTCATTCTTTTCAAATAACAAGCTCTGACTTTCATTGATCTATTTTTTACTTTTATTTTTATATCATTTATTTTTGCTCTTATCATTATTATGTCCTTCACTCTGTTGGTTTTAGCTTTTGATTGTTCTTCTTTTTCTAGTTTCTTTAAATGTAAGTTAAGTTATTTATTTGAGATTTTTCTTGCTCTTTGAGGTAGGTCTGCATTGCTATATATTTTCCTCTCAGAACTGCTTTTGCTGCATCCCAAAGATTCTGGACCTTTGTATTTACATTTTCATTTGTTTCCATATAATTTATGATTTCCTCTTTGTTTTTTGGCTTGGTGCATTGTTTGGTAGCATGTTATTTTACCTCCATATATTTCTGCTTTTTCCAGACTTTTTATTGTGGTTGATTCTAGTTTCACAGCATTATAGCCAGAAAAGATGCATGGCATGTCTTTGATCTTTTTGAATTTGTCTAGACTTGTTTTGTGATCTAATATGTAACCTATTCTGAAGAATGTCCCATTTGCACTTGAAAAGAATGTGTACCCTGCAGTTTTAGGATGTAATGTTCTGAATTTATCTGTTAAATTCATCAGATCTAGTGTGTCATTCAAAGCCATTGTGTCCTTGTTGATTTTCTGTTTAGATGATCTATCCATTGATGTAACTGGGATATTAAAGTCCCCAACTATTATTGTATTACTATCAATTATTCCTTTATGTTTGTTTTTAACTGTTTTATGTATTTGGGTGCTCCCATAAATATTTACAATTGTTATATATTCATATTGGATTGTCCTTTTTATTACTATACAATGTCTTTCTTTGTCTTTTGTTATAGCTTTTGTTTTAAAGTCTACTTTTTCTGATGTAAATATTGCTGTCTTTGCTTTCTTTTGACATCATTTGCATGATAAATGTTTCTCCATCCCCTCACTTTCAATCTGCAAGTGTCTTAGATCTGAAATAAGTCTCTTGTAATAGACTGATCTTGTTTTTATCCACTCTGTCACCCTCTTTTGATTGGAGCACCTAGTTCATTTACATTCAAAGTAATTACTGATAGATCTGTATTTATTCCCATTTTATTGCTTGTTTTGTTGTTGTTTTTGTAGGTTTTCTCTGATCTTTTCTTTTCTTGCTCTCTTTCGTGATTTGTTGGCTTTCTTCAGTGATATACTTGGATTCCTTTCTCTTTATTCTTTGCATATTTATTACTGATTTTTGATGTGTAGTTACCGTTAGGTTTATGTATATACAACATTTTCTGCATATAGCAGTCTATATTAAGTTGATGGTCACTGAAGTTTGAATTCATTCTTTACTCCTCCCCTCTCCATGTTTTAGGCATATAGTGTCATACTTTACATTTTTTTATTTTGTGAGTCCCTTCTTGATATTTATAGATACACTTAATTTTACTGCTTTAGTGCTTCCTACTTCCCTTACTCTTGCTTATTGTCTTTCCGTGTCACTCAGAGTCCCCTTTAATATTTCCTACAGAGCTGGTTTAGTGGTCCTGAACTCCTTTAGTTGTAGTTTGTCTGGGAAACTCTTCATCTTTCCTTCTATTGTGAATGATAGTCTTACTGGATATTCTTGGCTGTAGATTTTTCTCTTCCAGCACTCTGACTTGACCATGCCACTCCCTCTGGCCTGCAAAATTTCTGCTTGAAAAAAAAAAAAATAAAAAAGAACAAAAAAATCCACTATTAACCTTATGGGGTTTCCCTTATACGTAATTGTCTTCTTTTCTTTTGTGGCTTTAATTTTTTTTTTATCTTTACCTTTTGCTAATTTAATTACTATGTATTTTGGTGTGGACCTCCTTGGATTGATTTTTTGAGGGGATCTCTGTGCCTCCTGGATCTGGATATCCGTGTCCTTCCCCAGAATAAGAAAGTTTTCCACTGTTATTTCTTCAAATACATTTGCTTCCCCCTTTTCTCTCTCTTCTTCTTCTGGGATCCCTATGATATGAATGTTATTACACTTGATAGGGTCACTGAGTTCCCTAAGACCATACATGATTTTTTCCCTCTCATTTACTCAGCTTGCTCACTTTACATTATGCTGTCCTCCAGGTCATTAATTCATTCTTCTCCTTCCTCTAGCCTACACTATATTCTATCAAGTTTATTTTTAATTTCATTTATTGTGCTCTTCATCTCTTACTGGTTCTATTCTCATTTGAAGTTATAAAATAAAATGAATGTATTAAATGGCTTTACTGAGTGGTTCAAGGGTTGAAGTAATTTCGGTCAGTGCTTGATTCAAGTGTAAACTGAACCAATATTTTTCTCCCAGAATTATACATTAACAATAGAAAAGATAAAACCCATATGATCATTTCAATAGATACAGAAAAAGCATTTCACAAAGTACAAAATTTACTCATGATTAAAAAAAAAAAACACTCAACAAGGTAGGTCTAGAAGTAGCATATCTCAACATAATAAAGGCTCTACATGGAGAACCCATAGTGAACATCATACTCAATGAGAAAAAAATGAGAGCTTTTCCACCAAGGTCAAGAACAAGACACGGATGTCCACTCTCACCATTTTTATTCAACACAGAGCTGGAATTCCTAGTCAAAGGAATTAGACAACATAAAGAAATAAAAGACATCCAACTTGGTAAGAAACAAATGAAACTCACTATTTGCAGATGACATGATGGTTTATATAGAAAACCCTAAAGATTCTACCAAAACACTACTTGAAATCATAAATGAATTCAGTAGTCACAGGCTATGAAATCAATGTGTAGAAATCTGTTGCATTCCTGTACACTAAGAATGAAGCAGCAGAAAGTGAAATTAAGAAAACAACCACATTTACAGTTCCACCCCAAACCAACAAAATATCTAAGAATAAACTTAACCAGAGAAGTGAAAGACCTATTCTAAAACTATAAAACTGATTAAAGAAATTCAAGATGACACCAAGAAATGGGAAGATGATTGTTAAAAAGTCTGCACTACCCAAAGCAATCTACAGATTTAATGCAATCCCTATCAAAATACCAACAGTATTTTTCACAGAATTAGAACAAACAATTCTAAAATTTGTTTGGAACTTCAAAAGACCCTGAGTAGCCAAATAATCTTGAATAAGAAAAACAAAACTGGAGCCATCAAAATTTAAGACTTCAAGGTATATTACAAAGTTGTTAGTAATCAAAATATCAGCATAAAAAAATGACACATAGATCAATAGAACAGAATAGAAAAACCTGAAATAAACCCAGAATTATATGGGCAATTAATCTTCTACAAAGCAGGAAAGTATATCTAATGGGAAAAAGACAGTCTCTTCAACAAAGGGCGTTGGGAAAACTGGAAAACTACATGCAAAAGAGTGAAACTGGACCACTTTCTTATACCATATGCAAAAATAAATTCAAAATAGATTAAAGATCTAAATGTGAGATTGAAACCATAAAAATCCTAGAAAAAAGCACTGATAGTAATTTTTCTGACATTTGTCATAGCAACATTTTTAAAAGCTATATCTTCTGAGGCAAGGGAAATAAAAGAAAAAAAAGCTATTGGAATTACATCAAAATAAAAAGCTTGGACGTGGCAAGCAAAATGATCAACAAAACTAAAAGGCAACCTACTGAAGGGACAAAATATTTGCAAATGACATAGTTGATAAAGGGTTAGTATCCAAATATATAAATAACTGATAGAACTCAACACCTTAAAATCAAATAACCCAATTAAAGAATGGACAGGAGACAAGAACAGACATTTCTCTGAAGAAGACATACAGATGGCCAAGACATACATGAAAAGATGTTCAATGTCACTCATCATCAGGGAAATGCAAATCTAAACTGAAGTGAAAAAAAAAAAAAAACTGACGAGAGAACACTTCACACCTGCCAGAATTGCTAAAATAAAAAACACAAGAAACAAGTGTTGGTGAAGATGTGAGAGAAAGGAACCCTCATGCACTTTTGGTGGGAACGCAAACTGGTGCAGCCACTGTGAAAAAACAGTATGGAGTTAAAAATTAACTCCTCAAACAGTTAAAAATAGAACTACCTTAGGACTCAGTAATCACACTACTGGGATTTGTCCCAAAATACAAAAACACTAATTCGAAGGGATGTATGCATCTCTATGTTTATTGCGGCATTATTTACAATAGCCAAATTATGGAAGCAGCCCAAGTATCTATCAACAGATGAGTGAATATAGAATATAAGGTATATATATCTATATCTATATAGAGAGAGTAGCATATATATAGATGTATATATAGATATGTACACATACATATACAGAATGGATGCACACACACACACACACACACACACAATGGGTATTATTCAGCATAAAAAATGAAACCTTGTCATTTGCAACAACATGGACAGAACTAGAAAGTATAATGCTAAGCAAAATAACTCAGAGAAAGACATATAGGATTTCACTCATATGTGGAATTTTAGAGAAAAAGCAAATGAACAAAGGAAAAATAAAAGAGAGTGACAAATGAAGAATAAGATTCTAAACTAAAGAGAACAAACTGATGGCTACCCCAGAAGAGGTAGGTATGGGGATGAGTGAAAGAGGTGATGGGATTTAAAGAGTGCACTTGTTATAACAAGTGATGTAAGGAACTGTCGAATCACTCACTATATTGTACATGTGAGACTAATACAACACTATAGGTTAACTACACTGGACTAATACAACACTATAGGTTAACTATACTGGAATTTAAAAAGCAAGCAAGCAAACAAACAAAAACATAAAAGAAAAACCTGGCTATGTGGAGCTATCACTAGTCTGCAAAATCCAGTGAGTTAATGCAAGACTGCTCAGAGAGATGCCCGAGACTATTCCTAGCTACACTGTATATTGGACTTATCACAATAAGACAAATTCTACACTTTTTCTTCAAGGCAGAGAGGTGTTCTCAAATACTATCTTGGATCATGAACAACGTATGACTCAGTCTATGAAAAGCCTGTGCATAGAAAGGAGGAAGGTAGAGCCTTAATATCAGGAACTTGGAAACTTCCTGAACACTCATTTGGAGTTTTAAAATAAAGTAAATGTATTAGGTGGCTTTACTAAATGAAAAGGCTGAAGTAATTTCAATCTATGCTTGATCCAAAGTTCAAATGTAAATTTGAACAAGCTATTTTTCTTACTACATTTTTTTTTTTTAAGGGAAAGAGAAAATCTTAACAGAGACTCCACACCTAGCACAGAGTCCAATGCAGGGCTCAATCTCAAAACCCCAAGATCATGACCTGTGATGAAATCAAGAGTCAGATGCTTAACCGACCAAGCCACCCAGGCATCCTCCTACATTTCTTGACTGAAAGATTTAAAAAGATGTATTTAGGACAGTAAATTTATAGTATAATATTGTAGTTCTGATTTTATTGCTTGTTCCTCCACAACAGCAGTAAAAATTACTCTAGAAAATGGAATAAATCTTCATTTAGTTATATGTGGTAAAAGTGAGAAAGAATGCAATACTATAATAGAGACAAAATATTTTCAAATATTATCATCCTCTTTATTTTTATACTATCATTTACAAGGCAAGCAGATTTGGTATATATCAAAAGTCTTTATATTTCATGTAATATAAAATTCAACTAACCCAAATTTTTAGAACAAAAGGAATTTTGAAGTCACTTCACTGTGCAATGTGTGGGTTATTCTAGTTTCAAGATAGGCTGATATCTTGGGTTCCAGCTATATACCCAGGACGCACATCACTCTCAGCTCTTTTTTTCTTAATCTTGTATCCATTCTGTGATGGACTCGCCTTTGTATTCCCAAATTGGATGTTAGCATCTTCTACTAAATGCTCCCATGTTCTTAGACAGCAAGAAAAAGAAATTCTGCTTCCTTAACAGCCAAATAAAAGCCATGTAATTGAGACCCATAAACTCTGCTTGCCCTAACTTTTTCATATGGGCTAACCTGGAAAATTCATCTTGTCCAAAAAGATAGGTCATGTTAACTGGATTTAACTAGTCTTAGTGCACCCATTAGAAACAGGAGGAATAACACATCCCTCATCAACATTAGAGGTAGGAAATTCCAGGTACTCTTAGGAAGAGAACGATAAATAAATGATAAGAGGCTAACCAAAAAATGCCCAGTATATTTTTGCAAATGGATACTTTTTCTAAGTTTTTTTGAAGAGAGTCCAAACTTTCTTTCTCATCTCAAAACTGGGCTATAGAAAATTTTCTTACTGTTAACTTAAATTTTCTTACATGGTTAGAGATCCAGCTTTTCATTATTTAATGAACTAAGTAAGTAGTACTACTCATCATCCATAGATCATATTTTATTTAGAGGTAATTTCAACTGCAGAAAACCAACTATAGTGGTTTAAAAATAGGCTTAATGTTTTTTGCTTCCATATAATGTGTAGTCAGAAGGTAGGCAGTTAAGAAGTTGGTTAGGTTTTCAGTGGAATAAGAGCCAGGACACCTGTGATTCCCTTTGCCCTTGGTTACCAGTTAAGTGTAATAATTTTATTGCTCCAGTGACCTTGCCAGCAACAGAAAGAGGAGGGAGGTAGAATGGAATGTAGCATTAGAATTTATTACAACTCATTGACCACTCCAGCTTTAATGGAGCCAGAGATGAGGACTTTTATTTTTCTACTAGAGTAAAATCAGACAAGAGAGAAAGAATAGCGAATGGGTGCTAAGTGAGTCAACCTATAATGTCTTCTCCAGATAATATTCTCTATTTCATTGCCCATATCTATTTAGGAAGAAAGAAGAGGCTAATCTTAAAGACAAAATTAAAAGTCTGAACTGTATTAAGGCTAAACCTAACATAAAGAATCTAGTAAGAAAACAGACCCACTTAAAGGCTTTTAGGTTTCTTCTATTATGCTAGACTGGGATTTATTCACAAGGAAATAAAGGTCAGTGAGGGTGCTCTGTATTTACCATTACTGGTAAGTCTACTGGTACAGTCTTCAGAAATAAACTATATATTACTCAGTTATAAGTATAAATGGTCCCATGGTGTTGGAAAACTCGGTTAACTGTCATACCATGGTAGTCATCTTAAAGCCTGCTTAGTGCTTTTTTTTTTTTTTTCAAAGCACTGGATTTCATATGAACAATGAAGGCTGAACAGTTGCAAGTGCAATAAGAACATACCATTTAGTTTAAACATTCCCCTTGCATACAGGAGAATTTGAGGAAGAAGCTCTTTCTCCTTTTTCTGTTTCAGATTCACTTTCCCAGTCAGGGGGAAGCCTCATGAAAGGATGATGCTTAGTAGCTGATCACATTTTACCAGAATTTAAGAGATATTTCGTGTGTATGTGAAGATACATTCTGTCATTTAATGTCCTCTACGCAAAGACAAAAACTCCTCAAATTTCAAAATTAGGGGAAGAAAACCCTTCCTAAAATACTAATGTTTTCAGATAAGACAACCAGTTATATAACCACTTCTAAAGGCACTTTGTGTAGTATCAAGGATAGAAAGAGAGGAAGAGAAAAACTGAGATTTTCCCTATCTGGCCAACTTGGATACATCTTGATCATAAATCTATGATGTTGGACATTAAAGATGGACCCACACACTAGCCTGAAAGTGGGAAGATTACTGGCAATCACTTCCTTGTATCGAATGCCAAAATCTGTACTATCTATGTAACTGATAACCCACTGTGCCAACAGTGAGTACTAGGTTCTTTTTAGATGCCCCCTAGGATATGATAACAACTAAACAACTCTTTTCTTATATCTACTCACTTTATTTCTTTAAAGATTTTAATATAAATTCTAGTTAGTTAACATACAGTGCAATGTTAGTTACAGGTGTACAATACTTCAACACTTCCATACCACAGCTGGAGCTCATCACAGCAAGTGTCCTTTTTAATCCCCATCACCTACCTAACCCATTTCTCCACCCACCTCCACTCTGATAACCAGCAGTTAGTTCACTACAGTTAAGAGTTTGTTTCTTGTTACTCACTTTATTTTAAAAACTGTTTCAAAGTCTGAGTGATGAAAAGTTATGAAAACTACAGCATCATAAAGGCAAACTGATCAAACTCGGTTTTTCTCCTATTATGTCATATATTTATATTTATACAATTTGAAAAGTGAAAACCATTTTAATGTCTATGCTGGATATATCACAATAAGAGAATTAAAGAGAAAGAGAGCTTGAGAGAGAGACTCTAGAAAATATCAGAGAGAATCAAAATTAGAAGTTAAATGTGCTAATAAAATTTTGTCGGGGGTTGAAAATGTTGAAATGAAGAAGTTAGTGGCTAGGAGCTTGCTTTAGAATCAACAGATCCTCCAGGATTATTTATTAGCAATGCAACTTTAAACAGATTACTTAGCCTCTTTGAGGTCAATGTCCTCCTGTGTTAATTGAGAAACACTATATCTGGCTTACAGTGTTATTGTGAGAAATGAATGGCATCATATCTGTGAAAAGCCAATCCCAGGGCTAGCACTTAATAAGAACTAGAATCATTTGAAGGTTTTATCATTTATCTTACCCAAGCAAAAAAAAAAAAAAAAAAAGCAGAAATATGCAAATCCTGAAATAAAACTAAATATAAGCTTATAGCTATATAAGGTCTACTGCTATTGTAATGTTTAGGAAGGCAAAATGTGAATGAATATGTGCATATAAAATTTAGTAAACTGTATAAATTATAAGGTTTTAAATATCATCTTTAAGAAGAACATACATGAAATGAAACCCAGACTATGGGAAAGGCTGTGTAAGGGAAAACACTGATTTTTTTAATAAATAGAAAAAAAAAAAAAAAACAAGAGAAATATAGTGCATTAAGTCTGTAAGAGGCTGCTTTGGAGTATTCAGATGTAACATGTACAAAAAAAGGCATTGTAGATCCTGCTTTGACATTAATAAGAGAAACCTGGAACATGTAGATTCCTGTGGCAAAGTCCGAAATATTACAAATGTAATTATCAATGAAGCTTCTTCATTATCCACTCATTCATTCACTTATACTTCAGAGTGGGGGTTTGTCTTTAAAAAGAAAGAACAAGGGCACCTGGGTGGCTCAGTGGGTTAAAAAGAAAGAACAGCATGTGCTACTATATTTTAGTTATCAATTTTCTTTGCATTTCCTGGTTTGTTCTTTTATTTATTATATAAGCTTATTTCTGAATGAAATCACATTACTCTATTGACTTACAATGCACACTATATTAAGAATTAGACTTTTTAAGGATTTACAACTCCTTGCACAAAACCAAAGGTTGGCTAGGATGTCAGCCATACACTGCTATAGGAACATCAATTTGTTCACACACTTTTTTTTATATAATTTTTAAATTCTTTTATAAACATATAATGTATTGTTAGCCCCAGGAGTACAGGTCTGTAAATCACCAGGTTTACACACTTCACAACACTCACCATAGCACATACCCTCCCCAATGTCCATAACCCCACCACCCTCTCCCTACCCCCCTCCCTCCGGCAATCCTCAGTTTGTTTTGTGAGATTAAGAGTCTCTTATGATTTGTCTCCCTCCCCATCCCATCTTGTTTCATTTATTCTTTTCCTACCCCCCAAACCCCCCACGTTGCATCTCAACTTCCTCATATCAGGGAGGTCATATGATAGTTGTCTTTCTCCGATTGTTCATACACTTTTGAAAACAATTTAGCACTGTAATAATACCATGAAGATACCAATAAATACAAAATTCATGTCATTAGTCACCTTACAGATGATTCAGTGATGGTCACCCTTAAAGTTTCAAAAGCAAGACCAGAGTCTTAAATTGAATGACTGGTGTTCAGAAGTCTACTTTTATTATTTATTATTACTCTAAATATTGCGTGTGTATTTCATAATAAAACAGGAAAAAACTCTGTTAGAATAAAAGTAATCATTATCCCAAGGTGAAATTGTTTACATGCATTTTATATAAATGTCTCTAACAAAGGTACCTCACATGGTTTCTCATCAATTTTTAAGTTTTAAAGAAAAACAGTCAAAATATTGTTTAAAGGTAAATTTATCTTCTACATAAAGATGAGAAAATATTCTTATTTAAATAAAAGAAAACTATTATTGGCGCTTTGCAATACCAAAAGTATATTATTTATATTTGTATACCAAAAGGTTATGACTACAAACTTGTGTTTTCCCTTCTGAGTATTCAGAAATATATGCCTCCAGTGGCTAAGTTGTAGGAGTTGGAAAAAAAAAAAAAAAAACTAAGGGAAAATGTAAATTTTCCTGGCCTCTGGCATCTATGTAAGACAACTATTGCTAGATGCAATGATTAACTCTGCCGAAATATTAGAAACACTGGGAAATAATTTATCAAATCCCAATGATTGGGGCCTCACCTTTAGAGACCAAGATTTAAGTGGTTTGGGTGGAGCTAAAATATTAGTATTTTCTAAAAGATCCCCCAGATGATTCTATTCACTAACACTATAGTTCTTCCACTTTGATCACTAGACCAGCAATAGCAGCACAGCACCTGTGAACTTTTTACCCATTCTAAGACTCCACCCTGGACCTGCTAAATAAGAAACTCTGGTTTTGGGGCTCAATAGTCTGTGCTTTAACAAGCTTTCCAGGTGACCTGATGTCGCCTGAAGTTTGAGAACCAGTACGATGAACTGTGAAGTATTTCTTTTAGATTATCTTTCCTAACTCACTCCTCAGTAGTGGAGGTATGTCTTATCAGATTGGAAATTTAAAGTGAAGAATCTGAGCCTGTTAAGCTCAGCAAATTGAGATTTATTTTCCTGGTGGCTGGCCCAGTCATGGGAGGTTGCAGTAGGGTCTTCTCTCTGGTCATGCAATTAATTCAATATGGCAAATTCTGTTGCTTTAATTTTCCAGCTGCAGCAGTGACTTGGGAGGGAGGGCATAATCTAACTTTGGGGTGTACTATTTAAAGAAGCTTTGGCTACAGATTGAAAATTTTCTGATTTGTCATGTTCATCAGTATTTTCATCTCTGTATCTATTTACACATAGATAGATATTTTATATATATATATATATATATATATATACACACACACACACACACACACATACACACACACACACATACATATATGTATTTCATCTCTATATCTATAAGGTACCCCTGTATCTTAATTACAAACAGGTTCCAATATAAAGGGAATGGTAAGAGAGGAATTACATTTATTGCCTCCCACAAATCATGTTACTGTTGACCAAGAAATGAGGCAGAAGTGAAATGAAATAAAAGCACTTATTTGGGGTCTTAGAATTTTAATTCGGGGAGCACAGATCCAGGTAGTAACCCAAATTGTGGTCTTAACAGAAAGCAAAAGTCAGGGGTTTGTAAGGACAAAAAGTGAGTGCTTATATAAGTTGTTAAAAAAGAATTTTGATGGGTGTTGGCAGCAGGAAACTAATGTTGGCTAAACATAACTGGTTATCGCTATCACTAAACAAAGGTTTGTTATAGCAGGTAGCAGGTGTTTGTGTAGAATCCTTGATGTGTTTGGGGTTTGGCCCAGTTTAAAAGTTTATGGTGCCACCAGATAAGGACATGTTTAAGACCCAACATTTTAATGGCCTCATGGCTCCATTATAAAACCCCTTAACAGAACTTACAGCGTTTTATTTTTACTTTTTTACATGAAACAGGATTCTTTTTTTTTTTTTTAAGATTTAATTTATTTGACAGAGATCACAAGTAGGCAAAGAGGCAGGCAGAGAGAGAGGGGGGGAAGCAGGCTCCCCACTGAGCAGAGAGACCGATTCGGGACTCGATCCCCGGACCCCGAGATCATGATCTGAGCCAAAGGCAGTGGCTTAACCCCTGAGCCACCCAGGCGCCCTGAAACAGGATTCTTTACCAAATGATCAGTGATGGCATATCTGAGAGGAGGGAATGGATTGAAACCAGTGGTGACAGTTTCATGTTGGAATTTAGAGGTTTCTCATCACGTTGATGTGGTAGAAAAGCTAGATGGTGAGAGAATAGGCGAGCAAGTAATGGACAAAAGAATAAAGTAGGTACTGGAAATTGTAAAGGATATTGGAAAGGGTTTTGAGACTAATTCTATGTGGGCATCCCTTGTAATATGCTTTAGGAAGCATGATGTAAATTCTGAAGGTGATGTCAATGTGTTTAAGTTGTTTCTGTTTGTTTCTGTGGTGAGTACAGAGGGCTATTTAAGATCTGGTTGCAAATCCTGGTCTGACATTTCCTGGGGTCATTTCCTAACCAGACAGGTAGGTTATGTCTAAATGGCATTTATGTCTAAATGAGTATCTTGTGGAAATTTTAATATGCATTTCCTTGATGACTAATGTGGTGGAGATATAGTTGTTTCATTCTGTGTTTTTCTTTTATGAAGAAGAACTCTTTACCCAATTTTCTATTGTCTCGCCCACTACTTGGTAACATTATTTTTTAATTTCATAAAAATACATAAGTACATTTCTTAAAATAAAAAAATCAATATTCCTAATACTGGTTCCCACCCTTGATAACATTTGATATGTTTCTCATATTATTTTTATGTATATAAGCGTATTGATAGAAATACATAGTTTTATTTTAACTTTGTAATTGTACACATATTATATCGTTTTTGTACTGATCTGGGACTGTCTTCCACTAAACAATATGCCCTGATCTGTCAATATCATTGACTGCAGGTACACAATTTCACTGCTACATAATATTCCAGTATACACATGGATATTTTAGGGACATGTGGAATCACATTTTGCATTACCAGAAATGCATAATTATGTTCTTGCCCACCATACCCTACCTTAGAATATAAAGGATCATATCTGACCTATTCATTGTATTATCCCTGGGGTCTGGATGGTCCTTTGGTACATGGTTGAAACTAGATGAATATTTGTTGAATGACTGAATGGATATACATACTAGTTGGCCCTTCATTACATGAAAGGACTTAAACTGTCTTACCATTCAGGATCCTGTTGAATCTGGATGTCAGATAGCAGACCCAGGGATCTGCATATTTCTCAGCTTCTAAGGTAGTTTTCTGCAGACTTAAGTATGGGAACAATTACTTTTTACAGCAGTGGTTCTTTAGTTGTTATGCCAGGATCAGCAGCAAGAATAACACCAGGGAACTTGTTAAGAATGTAAATTCTTTTGCTCTAACCCAGATCTACTGTATCAGAAACAGGGGTTGGGGTCCCACAATGGCTCAACAAGTCCACCAGGTGATGCGAATTTCTGAGAACCATTGCTTTAATAAAAAGCTTGTCTTTGATTGAAGACAGCTGTTTTAACTAGCTGCCAGTGGTAGTAAAAATTAGCAGTATTTTTTTCACTAGGTTAAACATTAAACCGTGAGATAAATTGTTGATCATAACCTACTGAGTTATGCCAGTTGAGAAAAGTAGAAAAGTTAGACTGGATTTCATGTGGAGCCTATAAAAACATGATTTTAATACCACCTTAAGCAGTATTTAAAAAAAATAATACTGTTCACTCAAATACATAAAGCATGGCTTCTTCCCTATAATTTTTATTATCTTTAAATGTGTCGGCTTAGGTTATGGGGAAGTATGTAGCACAAATTGTATAAAATGCATGGCAGTAATTTTTTCATAAGAGATCTGGCTTGCCAGCACAGATAACAGAGCTATATTTTTATAATTAGGATTTTTTTTTATCTCTTCAGTTCCTTTTCATCAGTACATTTATGAAGATGGTAGAAGATATTAAGAGGTCTGAAGACTTTTTTTTTTTTTCCATTTTCCTTCTAGTCACAGACTACTTCAGCATGTTACAATGCAATTTCACTCTCTAGGAGACGGCTATAATTCATTTCTCTTTGTAAACTGAATCAAACGCTGAGAGTATTATAGAGAGCTTCAGCTCAGGACTTCAACACTCGGCTGAGAGGGCTGCTAAGGATGGTATAGTACAAGTTCTAGAAGCCTAACTGACTTTGTTCTGTAATAATAATTACAGCCTTTCCTAATTGAGGCCTGTGAAATTTGCCAGAGTTTTTAATTCCCTTTTTCCTTTACAGATTTAATAAAAAGTCAGACCTTTTAAAATGAAAAATTATTTTTTTATATAGTTACCTGCCCTAAGGAAATACGCTGGTATCTTATGAATTATTGATTGCAATTCGGCAAGCAGTATGTACCTGATAGGATATGTAAGAAATAGAATGAAAAACATGTCAATTAACACAATTTCCCTTAATCTTTCCTACAAATATATACTCATCAGTTTGTATTAGTTTGAAGAAATTAAATAATTTCTTAAAAACTCATCGCTTTAAAATTGGTTAGAATTCGCCTTTATAATAAATGGAAACATAGTTCTCTAGTAGCTAGAACAATTTTACTGGTTTACTGTAAGTCACTGTTTTACTTGAGGCACTGCCAACTTAAATATCTTAAAGATTTTACTCAATTACACAGACTGAAGAAAAGCATATTCAACATTTGCAAATAACCACCTATGGTATGCTTTTATTTTAAAGTATCTTAAGTCCTTTTAATTAAGTGGGAGCTTATGATAGACACAGAAGAAAAAAACTTCTGTAAGAATGTTAAGGAATTTCTTCATCTGTATTCCTTCTGTAAGAAATTTTATTTCAGAACACAAATCTACATGTACTTTATACAAATTTTAATTAAGCAAATACTGTTTACCCATACATGGGCTTACAATATAATTAGGGTACAAATTTAAATGAGCCTTGGTTTCTGTTCTCAGTGTTTTACTTTTCTGGACTATTACTTAGGATATCCAAATTTTAATCACTAATATGTTAAGAGCTTTGTCTATGTAAATGATAGACTTAGAGATTCACATACAAAAAACACTTTTGGAGGCTTCTTATACTACAGAAAACTAAACTGCAGTGGGTTTGCCTTCCTTTCTTTCCCACTTCACATCAGTACCCATGAACTTTTTTTTTTTTAAATATATTATGGGACTTGACAATGAACAAGTAAGACATGAGAAAATGAAGAGCAGAAAATGAACTACAAACATGGGGGGGGCAGTCCACTGGTATTCTAATCTCAGATTTATGTCCTAATAGCTGAGAATGGGGTGCTGACAAGCAGAGTAGAATATAAGACACAACCCTGAATGGGTGATAAGGAGCTTGGAATTACCTAACTTCTATAAAGATGAAAACAAAATGGATGTTTGATAATCTACTGGAAAGGAGGGGGGAAAAGCTGTCTTTGAAAATTTGAAATCTCATGCCTGAGCCACTTTAGGTTGTGAGTTGGGAACTCTAAATATCGGAAATATAAGAAAATGTAAAACCATGAAATAAGCATAAATTGAACAGTTTCAAAGAACTCCATAAACTCCACAAAGAAATGTCAGAAACACCTGTGTAAGCAAGACTGCTTTCATAACCATAGAAAAAGGGATCCCCACTGAAGATGATACCATAAAAAATTATAAAATAAGCAAAAAGAAAAATTGTGAGTCCATTTATCCAATAAACCCAAAGAACCTCTGATAAGAGAACAATTATCTGAAAAATAATATGAAATAAATAGGTTTAAAATAATTAAATGCATGAAAGCTGAGTCAGAGACTTGGGAAACAAAAATAAAATAAGGGGAGATATTTTAAAAGAATAGTGCTGTCAAAAATCAATACAACTATTCAAATTAATAACTCATATGACAGATTAAATAGCCGATAAAGTTCTTAGAAGACTGAAATATGGAAGGTGATTTAAGGGAAACCCAGAATGCAAACACAGAATTAAAGCAATGGAAAACATGAAAGAAGGGTTAAAGGAAAACCTGGATTTCTTTTCCAGTCCAGTCTACTTACAAAAAACGTCTACAGAAAACATCCAATTTCTTTGAAGATGTATATGGAATTCCACTTGACATTGAGAAGAAAAAGATATTAAAGCTTATTAGAGCAAAAATTATATTTGGAATCCTAGCTGATGACTATAAATGGAAGGAATGAATTTTCCTTTATTTGCAGTGATGTGACAATCTATATAAAATTCTAGATTTCTTTTATGTATTAAAACAAATAAGAGAGTTTAGCTGTTGCTTTGGATGTACAATTGGCATGCAAAATTAAAAGGATAATTGTATACAGTAATAAGCAAATAAGAAACTGACTTAAAATAGTCTGATAGCATTAACAATTAAAATACAGGTTCTGAACTAAAAGATAAATAAGAATTTTATGGAAAAATTGTAAATTTATTGAAAGGACTTTTCTCTCTTCAATCTTATTTTTTTCAAATGTAACATACCACATGCCCACTGTAGAAGATCAAATGATTCAAATGATGGATTTGTGTTAAAAAAAAAAGTAGATTATCACATCATCTGCCAGTCTCAATCCTGTTAAATATATGTGTATGTTCTTTGAGATAAAAAATGCATAAATGATAATATGTAAGTTTTAAAGCATTATACAAAAACCAATGCTATATTTAAGAAGTAAACTATTAACAATACCCTTCATGGTTTGCCCACAATATAAGGTAATCAATCTTGACAATTTTTTTAAAAGATTTATTAATTTATTTTAGAGACAGAGAGTTTATGGGGGGCAGAGGCAGAGGGAACAGGAGTCTCAAGCGGACTCCTTGCCGAGCTGGAAACCCAAGGCAGGGCTTCATCTCATGACCCTGAGATTACAACCTGAGCCTAAACCAAGATGCTTAACTGTACAACACAGGCATCCCACTGTTAATACTTTTTTAAACATAAATTATTAAAATACTTAATAAAAGAATAATATACATGTTCATGGCTAGAAGAAAAATGTTTATTAACAATAGCTTATTTCTAATATATATGCATATGCAAATATACATGTGTGTATACATAATGTTTCTATTTAAAATTCTGATCATTTTCAATAATTTGGCAAAATAATAATAAAAATCAAAATGGAAAAATCATAGAGCCCTGGATAACTAACTGATGAAGAAGATAATAAAGTTAAACAATATTTACCCACAGAAATATAAAAGATATTAAGCCATATTTTACAGTCATAGAAACTAAGTCTGTATATAGGCACAGGTAGACTGTATGAAAAGAGAACCCTGAAAGAAACCAACATAAAGAAACCTACTACTATGTTGTATCTGATGATGTGTTCATGTAGGTTCATTGATTATAACTAACCCACTATTCTGGTGCGGGGTGTGGATAATGGGGGAGACTTGCCTGTGCTGGAAGAGCAGTATGTGTACAGGAAATCTGTTGACCATCCTCTCAGTTTTGCTGTAAACATAAAACTGCTGTAAAGAAATTCAGTACATAATATAAGTGGTTTGAAAATACTGACTATTCCATTGCTTGGTCTTCATATTTTTTCAACATAGAAACATAAAATACTGAAATCACATAATTTCTGCAAATATGGAAATAAATGATATAAAACAAATTCCCTTTTTAAATTTCTTAGCGAAAAAATCAAACATTCAATATTTTTAAAGTAAAATATAGAATAAAATATTAAGCATAAGTGGCTTAAATAATATACAAAAGGTTCAAAAGACAAAAAGAGATGTATGTTGACACATTTTAAACATTGATAAACAACAAACTGATAAATTCATAATGTGATACATATAAATCAACTGATAAATACAGTATACAAAATTCTTAAAACCATAGAGTTAAATGCAAGATATTGGCTGGAAGGGGATATCTGTAAAACATGTAACTGACAAAGAACTACTCTGTAGTTTTCAATACTATGGACAAAAAACTAATTCCTATAAATTTTAAAAGGAAAATAAAAATGAAAGAAAATGGACAATATACATAAACAGGCCATTTAAAGATAAGGTAATCTAAAAGTGAATATATGAAAAATTGTTCAACTTCAATTTGTAATCGGGTTTATGTATGTTTAGCCAACAAAAAGATATAATCAGTCATCAAAATGAAAATATTGTCAATGAGGATATCCTTTATTTAAACTTTCTTTTTTTAAAGATTTTGTTTATTTATTTGACAGAGAGAGATCACAAGGAGGCAGAGAGGCAGGCAGAGAGAGAGGGGGAAGCAGGCTCCCCACTGAGCAGAGAGCCCGACGTGGGGCTCGATCCCAGGACTCCGAGATCATGACCTGAGCCGAAGGCAGAGGCTCAACCCCCTGAGCCACCCAGGCGCCCCCCTTTATTTAAACTTTAAGATCAGTAAAACAAGTGGACACATGTCAGTAAGTATAAAATTGAAAGTAAGAACAATGAGGGGTCTCAGATTTTACTCTTCCTATCAGGATAAGAAGGTCATAGATGCTAGCTCAAGACACAATACTCAGGGTCCAAAACAACAGACTAGATTATTCATGGCACAATAGGTAGCTTGAAATTCATGTTCGTCCTCGTTCCTCTGTCCCAAATGTCCTCTCCCCATGGAGTTGAACACTATGTACACAGTGCACCTCTTCACAATTTAGGAATGCAGATCTTAGGAAACTAATAAACCTGCCCAACATTTTCCCCCCAAAAGCGATGTTTTTATTACTGGTCAGCAAATAAAGACGTTGGAGGGAGATTCTATCTTCTAAGGCTATTCATCATGGAAACATCCTTGAAAAGATAGTATGTAATGAAAGTTTATATAAGATATGTAGAGTTTCTGTGGGAAATTCTCTCTCAACAGCTAGAATGGAAATGACCCAATAAACTTCAAAATAGTGATATCTATGCAGTAAAAAAACAAACATACCAGATTTCCAAAAGACTTTCAAAAATAACACTGTTTCATTTATTTCAAAAAATTGGGAAGTCCCACTTCTAGAAAGGAGTGCTTAGTCATTGCCCAAAACAAACAGAAAAGGAAGATTAAAAAACAAAAACTAACAAAAGACACCAGTGAGCTACTAAAGCAATGAGGGCTAGAAGATTAACGAGACAGGTGAATTGTGGAGCAGACTTTCTGCAACTTATTTTTCTCTAGGGGTATTTACTGATTCTAAGTATAGGCAGAGGCTAAGAATCTGTGTTTTTCCCATTAAAAGTGCCACTACTGATATGAAAAGACAGCTGAGTTTTTAGTGCTTTTGCAGGACTTGAGTACTAAAGTTTGAAACTTTCCCATCTCAAACACAAAACTAGTCTTATGAAGACCTTTTGCAAATCCTGAAGCTATATGGAGAGAAGGAAAATATACTTCACAACACTTTGGTGGTGTTCTTAACCATATGACTTGCTTTTGGTCTATGGAATTTGGGCAGAAGTGACAGTGAACCAGTTCTGAATCTATCACACAGGAGATGCTATAATTTCTTGTGCCCCTGTTGGGAGTTTCTGACACTGAACGAGAAAGAACATATTTGAGGTAGCCAATATTCCTGGCCAGAGATTGATAGATTTTGAATATCTCCAACTAACCTAGCCAATTCAACAGTCAATAGACAAAACTAAAAGCCCTAAAGGAATCCTGATTAAGGTATGCCACTGAGATTTTAGTAGTATGCGCTATACAGTATTAGTGTGACTATAGATGAGTAATACAGAAATTGGTATCTAGGTGAAAATTAATAAAATCTTCATATGTAACATTGGCTCTAGGGTAGGGTGTTGCACATTAAGTAAAGTGTCATCAAATGCTAGAATCAGTAACGCACTGTTATGTAGTGGTGAAAGACTTGCTAAAGCTATGAACTACAATAATCTGAAAGAAAAAAATGCAGTTCGTGATGTTGTGAGGGACTTGTGAGACCCAACGTTGAAAAAGTTAATTGTCTGCGACTGTTGTAGACCACATATATCTACATGAACTTAAAAATATATGCAAAAAAATACTGAAATTGATAAGAGAATTTATCAAGTAAATATACTACACAAGGTTAATGTGTAGTACTTTGCATATCTGTACAGTACTAAAAATATCCTGAAGATAAATTTGTAAAATATTTTAAAATATTAATATTAATATTATTTTTAACATGAATAATATAAATTCTACAAATGATACATAAAAATATATAATAAAAACAAATATGTCATGGAATAGTAAATCACTTATCCCCCAAACTGATCTATAGAGTAAACACAGCTCCAATAAAAATTCCAGACAGTTATGTCTTTTTGAGAGGAAAAGAGAGCATAACAAATTCTAAAACTTATATGGAACTCCAAAGGTCAATAATGATCACTTTTGAAAATACAAGTAGAAATGATGGACAAAGAAAAAAGCCCACGTGTGATAAATATAAATACATACTGACCATAAACACCAGAAATAGTAATGCATTATAATTTTAAATGTGTATAATTAACAAATAGAACAATACTTAAGGCGCAAAGAAAAACAGAAGATCTAAATGTTACTATATCTTTCTAGAATTTGAATCCATTATTAAAATCTTCTTCTTCTTCTCACAAAGAAAACTCCAGGCTTCAATCATCTTGAAAGGGTGGAAATTCCAAACACAGAAGGAAGAAGTATCACCAATCTTACATAAAGTCCTCCAGAGAATAGAGAGAGAATATTTTTCAACTCTCGTATGAGCCCTCATATCCTTGATAATAATCACAACAAGGTTAAGATAACAAAACACCCTTAGTGAATATGTGTAAAAATTCTAAAAGCAAGATAGCAAATCAAACCAGCAAAATATCAGAAGTATATATCATGTAAGGAATGCTGTAATTCCAGGAATAGAATGATGACAGTTATTCCAGGAATGCTACAATGATAGAAAATCAATATAATTTAACATATTAACCAATGAAAGAAAACGTAATACAATCATCCTGATGAGTGAAGAAAAGTATAAAATCAATCTTAACATGCAATCATGACATAAAAACCCTTTGCATATTAGGAACAAAAAGGACTTCCTTACTATAATAAATAGTACCTACCAAAAATTTATACAAATATCCTACTCAATGGCCAATTACTGAAATTCTTCCTCTGAGAACAGAAAAAGAACGCTTGCTTTCAAACTTCTACTTAATATTATACCAAAGATCCAGACCAATGTATTAAACATTGAAAATAAATAATTAGTATAATAAAAGAAAAATGGCTTACATTATTTGCTGATAATTATTGTATGCAATAATGGTGAATAGACATGAATGATTAAACTGGTTCATCCAGATTATTAAATACCACTAACCAAAAAAGGTAAAACAACCACCATGTAGATTAATCTCTGGGAAATTATGCTGAGTGGAAAAAAAACAACAACAAAGGTTTATATACTGTATTTTTAAAATAGTACATATAATCTTTAATTAAAAAAAAATACAAGTCTCTATGAAGGAAGCACCGAAATAGAATATCTGATAGAGCTGCATTTTGCCTAGAATCTTTAAATGATATAGATAATTCAGATTTATTCAGTTATTCATCTACTCATTTATTTCAAATTAATATTATATTCTTTTACTGTGTTTGCAAGCAATTGCACCAAAAAGGTAAGAGCCAAAAAGTGCACAACGTACTAAAAGATGGAATGATGTTGCTAATTATATAAAAGTTAGAATTTCAGAATATAGTTGAATCTTTAAAATACCTAATGAGAAGAAAAAATAAGCAAGTTTTATAAATACAGAATTTTGCTCAAGACAAAGCACTTAGAAGAGCTACAAAACTTAGAAAGGAGTTATATATTCTTATTTCCTGTTTGTTTGTTTCAGGTATAGAATTTAGCGATTCATCACGTACATACAACACCTTATGCTCACCACCACGAGTGCCCTTCTTAATCTCAATCACCCATTTTAACCCATCCCCCTATCTATCTCCCCTACAGAAACCCTCATTTGTTCTCTATAGGTAAGAGTCTCTTTTCTGGTTTGTCCCTCTTTTTTCCTTTTTCCTCTATGTTCATCTGTTTAGTTTCTTAAATTCCACATATAAATGAAATCATATGGTGTTTGTCTTTCCTCTGACGTATTTCACTTAGCATAATACTTCCTAGCTCCATCCATGTCACTGTAAATGTCTAGATTTCATGTTTTTGATGGCTGAGTAATATTCCAGTGTGTGTGTGTATGTGTGTGTGTGTGTATTTATATCCAGATTATATCTATCTATGTCACTTTTTTAAAAAGATTTTATTTATTTATTTCAGACAGAGAGAAAGCAGATGAGACCACAAGCAGGGAGTTTGCAGAGGAAGAAGGAGAAGCAGGCTCCTCACTGAATAGGCAGCCCAATGAAGGGATCCATCCTAGGACCCTGGGATCATGACCTGAGCTAAAGGCGACACTTAACTGACTGATCCACCAGGTGCCCCCACTTCTTCTTATCCATTCATCAGTTGATGGACTTTTGGGCTCTTTCCATAAAGTGATAATGCTGCTATAAACATCAAGGTGTAAATATCCCTTTGAATCAGTATCTGTGTCCTTAGGGTAAATACCTAGTACTACAATTGCTGGATCATAGGGTAGTTCTATTTTTAACTCTTTAAGAACTTCCATACTGGTTTCCAGGGTATCTGCACCAGCTTGCATTCCCACCAACATTGTAAGAGGGTTTCTCATTTCTCTGCATCCTCTCCAACATCTGTTGTTTCCTGTGTTGTTCATTTTAGTCATTCTGACAGGTGTGAGGTGATATCTCATTGTAGTTTTGATTTGTATTGAGAAGCACTCAATAACTATTTTATATATACATTAATATTGATAGAATGCTCCCCTTCAGTTATTGCCAATTTTTCTTCTCAGTTTTAAGAACGGAAAGATCTAACGATTATCCTTATATATCTTCTTGGATCCTTCTAATCAACCATTACAATATAAGAATAATATTTTAAAACACAATTCTGAATAAGGCAACTCATTGCTTAATATTTCCTTTGGCTTCCTACTGCTCTTAGAATAAAGACCAAAGAGTGGAAGTGTTACACAAGATTTCATATGAATTGGATTTTGCCTTTCTTCTTCCTGTTCCTTCACTATCCTTCCCATTATATTTATTTTAATATCAGCTGAATTTTGTCTTATATCAAAGGTTCCTAAATGGATTAGCCTTTTAAATTTCAACTTATTTATTTTCATCCTAAGTGAAATGGTAAAATACACATAATAACTGACAAGATAAAAAATTAAAATGAGTACAGCCCTAATATTTTAATCCATTTACTTTGAAAATTAAACATGGTTTCCAAAATAGTCTCACTACTTCAAAGGATTTGACATGTGCTAAAATGTATACAGGCAGCAATTTTTGTCATTAGGAACTTTTGGAAATATGGTTGTCCAACAGAATATTATTTTAATAATTTTTAACTACAAAAAGACTAATAAAGTAATTCTTCTTAAAATTTTATTTTTTCAAAATAGAAATATATTTTTCCTTGAATAGATCATAGTTCTGTAACATGGTATAAAAATATCAGTTTTTGATAAAAATTAAAATAATATAATTTCAATATGCATATGTCATCCATGAATTGACTTTATATATTGGAATTTAAGGAGTTTTTAGATAATTTAATCCTACAACTACCTTAATTTTCATAGTTGTAATAAAATATACACAGTTTATCATTTAAACATTAGATTCTTTTTTTTTTAATGTATGAATAATGGCAATAGTTTCAGTGAAGACATTTCAGGTTAAGTTACAAAATTTATTATAACTGACATGCAGCAGTTCGTTTACTTCTTCCCTTGGATCTGGATGAGTAAATTATGTTGCATCTCCTGAGGCCAACATTAGAAAGAAAACATTTTAATGAAGAAAAACACATTCAGAAGAGCAATTTTAAAATGTAATATGAGCCTTATTTTCCAGACTTAGAGTTGATGAACATGTAAAGAATTTTTTTTTTGGAATTCAAATGGAAAGTAGAAAATTGCTAGAATGCTGTTTACAAAGGAGTCTGATTAGCTATAGCTACATAAAGGTGTTCTTAAGAAAGAAAACAGAGGAAACAACTTAGAGTGAATCAATAGGGAAGTAAAGTTTCAGCAGGTGAGTCTTACCACTGAGGAAGCTAAGCCAAGGAAGGAGAAAGGATTATCTATCTATAGGTTCGTGGCACTTCAATATCAAAATGACCTGGATCAAACCAGTTCTCAGTAAATACTCATTCATATTAACCCATCAATTGCACTTAAACGTTTTTGGAAACCAAATATTTTGTGTGTGTGTTACTTTGTCTTTTAAAGATCAATGATTCGAGGGGTGCCTGGGTGGATCAATCATTAAGTGTCTGCCTTCAGCTCAGGTCATGATCCTGGGGTCCTGGGATTGAGCCCCACATCTGGCTCCCCGCTCAGCAGGAAGCCTGCTTTCTCTCTCTCCCACTCCCACTGCTTGTGTTCCCTCTCCTGCTGTCTCTCTATGTCAAATAAATGAATAAAATCTTTTAAAAAATGATCAATGATTCGAGATGCCTGGATGGCTCAGTTTGTTGAGTATGATCCCAGGATCCTAGAATTGAGTCCCGTATCTGGCTCCTTGCTCAGCAGGGAGCCTGCTTTTCCCTCTCCCTCTGCATCTCCTCCTGCTTGTGCACACACACACACTCTCTCTCTCTCTCTGATAAACAAATAATACCTTTAAAAAAATGATTCTTTCTTAGACAAGAAACAGACTAAAGGAAATAGAAAAAAAGACACCAGTGCCAGATTTGCCCCCAAATACATCAGAAACTATAAGCACTTTTCACCATAAAGGTATGTACACCCACACACCTATTTCAAACAAGATAGTAACATAGTACCAATAGTATATTACATATATATTATTAAGATTTTATGTATTTGTCAGAGAGAGATAGAGCATGAGCAGGGGGCAGCAGGCAGAGGGAGATGGAGAAGCAGGCTCCCCACTGAGCAGAGAGCTCAATGAAGGGCTCCACCCTGGGATCATGACCTGAGACAAAGGCAGACACTTAACCAACTGAGTAACCCAGAAGCCCCAGTATGTTACATATTTTTAAGTGCCTTCCATGCATGAAGCTTGATTCTAAGCCAAACCCATGCATTAATTTATTTAGTTCTTACAACATTATTAAATTAATGCCATGATTATCTCCACTTACAAAAGAGAATATGAAAGCATAGTAATTTGCTCAAGGTCACAGAAGCTGATAAGTGATTGAGTCAAGTCACACTACAAACAAATACAAAAGTCACATTCATGAGCTATTGTTATGAAGCCTATAAGGAGTCAATTCTTTTCACTTCTCTTAAAGTCTTTAGGCACCATTTCTGTCACCTAGCCTTCCTGAGTCTAGATCACTGTCCTAAAATGAAGCAGCTCTACCATCTCATGATTGCATTTTAAGAGAACTATTTTATCCTGAAATTCCAAGTCAAATTATTTCAAAGAAATATGTATTTGCCGAATGTGTATCACAAGGGTACTCAAAGTATGCTTACAAAGTTTTATAAAATCCCTCCATCCAAACTTTATGTACTACACTGAAGTCTTTGAAAGCCCAGGAAATACAGATGCCACAAAGTCTATTTCACTTACATTAACGCATCTGTTCTTGAGAATGTCAGTGTTGCTTCATCTTTACCTATTTACAATTAAATTTTGATATTATTTTGAATGAATTAGAAAATTATTTTCTCCGCTAAAATGAAGTAAAATGAACTCAAAAGAGTTTTAGGCAGAGTTCTTTCAAACTCTGTTCCTTTTGTAGTGTCAAAATTCCATGTAGTTTTAACATAAGGAATTCAGTCTATCACTGCATGGTTTTATTTTATTACACCATGTTAAGTGATCCCAAGTAGCCTAACGTGCTTAGTCATGGCCCTTCTGTCAAATATCTAAAGAAATGTGCAAAGTACAAAGCTTTCTCAGTAGGAAAGAGAGGCAACTAATTAATTTAGTTCCTGGAAAGATTATGATTATCCACTTATCCAAGAGCCATTCTGCTGTTAGTAGCCACTGCTTTTAAAATTTTAGAATCCACAGAGCATTTCTGAAATTAAAGTCACTTTCAAAAAAATTACTATTATACCAAGAAGTGATAGTAAGCAAATTAGGTGCCTAATGCAGTTTAGAATTATTATCATCAAGATATATAGCCTCATTTGTAGATATTTCAGTGAAATTTTAAATTAGCCAATAGAGGAAGAATACTTAATAATATAACAGATATAAGAAGCCCAATAGATCTTACCTGACATCTATATTAACTATGAGACTGAAACCAAGAGATAGTTATAATGAACCAAAGCTAGCCCTACGGTTTCTTCCTTCTTTTTCTTTTTCATACCTTTTTTTCTTATTCTTATTTTTCCCTCTTTCCTTTCTCTTCTTTCCTTCCTTTCTCTCTTCCCCCCTTTCCTTCCCTCCTTTCCTCTTATTTCCTTCCTCCCTCCCTCCCTCTTTCTTTCCCTTTCTTTCTTCTTTCTCCTTTTTCCTCCCCTCCCCTCCCCTATCCTCTCCTTTCCTTCCCTTGAAACATAATAATTAGCAGCTGCCTGAATCTTCTAGATAGTAAAATACAAGAAACTGACTCTCTGCTTTCATTCTTCATTTGTGTCTGACAATTAAGGTAATATACTTTTATCTTTGTATATCTAATCAAAAGCAGGCCTGGCAGAGTCAAGCAAGCATCAAAATGAAAGCAAAAGATTCTGTCCTTTTTTTGAGGGGAGATGTTAAATCATACATTATGCATAAATTAAGTCATAAATTAATGCATAAATTCAGAGATTCCCTTTCATACTGTTTTCCTATGCAGGCTCATCACTAAATTAAACAGAAAATCTGATGCAGCTTCTTTCTGTTTGCTAAACATGCTTACCATTTTTCTTAACACACAGAAATCCCATAAAATATTAAGCGGTTTATAGGGCTGCAAGGTCCCCTCCAGTTACTGCCAATTTTAATTCTTAGCTTTAAGAATAGAAAGATCTGGGGGCACCTGGGTGGCTCAGTGGGTTAAGCCTCTGCCTTTGGCTCAGCTTATGGTCTCAGGCTCCTAGGCTCTCTGCTCAGCAGAGAGCTTCTGCCTGCTTCTGCCTGCCCCTCTGCCTACTTGTGATCTCTCTCTCTCGCTCTCTCTCTGTCAAATAAATAAATAAAATCTTAAAAAAAAAGGGGGGGAAGATCTGAAGACATGTTTTATTTCAAGTTCAAGCCTAACCACTTAATCAAAAACAGTTTAGAGGTTAAAAAATTGGTATGATTTCGATACATTATAGCAAGCTATCAAGGAAGCTCTGGGAGCAAATCTCCCACGGCCATTTTTGTGAATGTCTTTAAGAAAGGAAGAGACTCTGATCCCAAATAAACATAAATATGTTATTTGACTTCTTGTTCTAATTTTCCTTAATGTTACAGAAAGATGTCTATGCCTTTACCTGCTGAAGTACAAAGCAAACTTCTTTTCCACAGAAAGGGGGGGGGTGGTATTACTACATTAAAGTATTTTAAAAGAGGCTTTGATACATCTCATAATAGTTGTTAAAAATATATTAGATTAAAAATATGCTTTGATGGAACAAGAATAAAATATTACTGTAGTCCCTATGACTCAATTGTGACCTACTGCTAATTGTCAATTAAATGTATCTACTATTAGGTAGAAGAACGGCTTTGGAGCCCTGAAAAAGAGAGTTCTATCTTCCTCAACTATCATATACTTCACTTTTTCCAAGAACCAAGAATATATGCTAAGAAAACAGGTAAAAAGTAGTATTTTAGGAACCAACTATTGGGATAAATTTGGAATACTTGGTTTATAGTTCAGACTACTCATTAATACAGCATTTCTCAAACTCTTGACATCTGCATATCATTGACTAGACATTTGGAACTCACATGGATCATAACATTAAGGTAAATTAAGAAAAAGTGATTTATTGCAAAAGAACACAGAATGTTATTAAATTGTTAATAATTTCCTATCAGTAATAATGATAATGTTTGCATCTTACACTAATGCTTCCAGTCCTCATTTAATGATAAATAGCTATCATTGTAGGGAAGTTTGCATATCAAGGTAGTTTCTTTTCTTTTTTTTTTTTTAAGGTTTTATTTATTTATTTGAGAGAGAGAGCATGAGATGGTGGGAGGGTTAGAGGGAAAAGCAGAATCCCCCCGGAGCAGGGAGCCTGATGTGGGATGAGTCCCAGAGGTCCAAGATCATGATTTGAGCCAAAGGCAGTCTTTAACCAACTGAGCCCACCCAGTTGTCCCTGTATATCCAGGCAGTTTCTTATCTTACAAAATCCTAACTCATAATTATATGTTTTATAAAATAAATACACATATGCACTTCTGGGTCATATATATATATATATATTTGGACAGGAATAGTACAGAGAGATTTCTCCTAAGGGGAGCACTTCATCAGAGAGTGTAATGTCAAGGAATTGTCCTAAGTTCCTGGTTTGCTGATGTGGATCAGTAGTGTTTTTTTTTACTAAAAAGGAACAAAAAAACAAGAAACAAGATTTGTTCTCTTTGACAAACCTCACTGTGGGTTGTAATTTATAAGCAAACTAATTTATTTATGTATTCATTCAATGACTGTGTAATAGGAGCTCATTAAACAGGTATTTTGTCCTCCTACCTCCCTGACTGCTCCTGAATCAGTCTTCTCCCATTTTCTTCACTATTTGTTTGCATTTTCTGTAATCATACCTAGTCTCATGGCTTGAAACACTATTTGCTATTTACTACCAAATTTAGATGTCTAATTCCAGCCTCATTTTTGAGCTCTATATCCATATGCATTACTGCATATTCAACAATTCACCTTGCATGTCTACTGGGCATCCCACACTTAGCATTTCCATTACAAAATTACTGAAACTTTCTCTAGCTGCTCTTATTCCCATCTTAGGAAACTGTACAATTTACCTGATTGCTCTGAAAAAAGTTTTATTATTCATACTTCCCTCCTCTCTTTTTCTCATAGCACATACCTAATACATCAGTACACCCTATGCACTCTACTATTTCCTATTTGCTTTCTACTGTGTTCTTTGTACCTAGAGCAATGCCCGACACATACCTGGTACTCAATAAATACCTTACAGATCAATAGAGGGGTTAAGCAGGAAAACAGCAACATAAGCAAATTTGAAATTATTACTCTATAATGTGGAGAATATTCTTTGGCAGGGCAGAAGTGTTTATGAGAGCAGAGTTAAGAAAGTACTGTACTAACCCAGGCAGGAGAATTTCATAGCCTGAACCATGAGGAAGGAAATAGAGATGATGAAAAACAGAGATATGAGAGCTATTTAAAAGGTAAATTACAGAGCAGTAATAAATTAGATATTGGGGTATGGGAGAAGAAACATATAGGGTACCTCCTAGATTATTCACTATCAGTATAACACAGATAGTAGTTTTTATTACTGTTAAGGAATAAAAGAAAAAGGTGTCTTGGGGGATTGGGAGGGTGTGGGTTCATTTTGAGATATGCTGCATTTATTACCTGAAAATGTGAGAACTGTTAGATACCCAGTTCTGGAACAGAAAATGGAGTCTGAGCTGGACAACTTTTGAGCCATCTGTACATAAATAACAATTGTGGCTATAAGCTTAGATGAAATATCAGACCATATAGAATAAAAGGAAAGATAATTTAAGATGCATGATGAACTAAAAAATACAACAGCTGAGTAGAGAATGATGCATTTGCCAACCAAAAAGCCAAGACAGACCAAAAGATAAAAATAGAAAATGAGTAGAGAAATGTACTGTGGAAGCCAATTTTGAAGAAAGTAAATGATGTAGTGATTAAAAATGCTGAATGACAGTGAGACCTGTGTCTTGTGGAATGGCATATTTGTAGATGGTTCCTCTACAAAGAGATAAAACTGCTAAGTTAAAAGAAGAAAAAGAAACATTAAATTTGACAATGTAGTAAGAAATTATGAGGCGAAAAGATTACCAGAGGGGAGCAAATATTATTTAAGGATGTTAAAAAAATGGCTATTTTCAAATGCTACTGAGAACTCAAAGTACTAGAAAATCCTTGATGGGTTTAGAGAAGTGGATTTTAATGGCTTCCTTATCAAGAATTGTTTGAGGCAATATTGTGCTTGAAAACAACTTGGAGTAGAAAAGAAATCGGTATCAGCTAACAGAACAAAGAGAATGAATATCATCATCTCCTTGGAGAAGTTTAGCAACAAATTCACAATTAATTGACTGATAGGGCAACAGCTATCAGATGATATGGGGTGGTGAGGTTTATATACTTTTTTAAGGGAAAAACACTGATCTACAACTCTATCATTTTTGATCTACTTTAAATTTACTGCATAGATTATAAAGTAAAAAACTTCTTTATCATGTGTATAATTTTGTTAACAAGTAGGACATTTCTCCTTCAAAAATAGATATATACTTCAGTAATGCATATACCTATATATATGAAATACGTAGATATGCTTTGCATGCATGCACACGCACACACATAAACACACTATGCACTTTAGTGATATCAATCATCTAAAAAGAAAGCAAATAGATATGTTTATATAATAGTAAATGTTTTTTCCACATTATGTATCATTGACTTAATATCACTGTCAACACTGCATGTATGAAAAGAATGTTTTCCAATAGCTACTTGTTTTTCTGAGTGTATCTGTAACTAAGTTCAGAATTGGTTTTATGTATTTTTCTGCAAAAGATGTGATTTTTAACCTCTTTTCCTTCTAAGAAGTAAAAATATTCATGAAGCCTCTGTAATTTTGTTCTCTTCCCCACATTTAATGACTAATTAATCATTTGTTCAATAAAAAGCATGATCACAAAATTAATATCAATAACAGAATTTAGGGCGCCTGAGTGGCTCAGTGGGTTAAAGCCTCTGCCTTCGGCTCAGGTCATGGTCCCAGGGTCCTGGGATCGAGGCCTGCATCGGGTTCTCTGCTCAGCAGGGAGCTTGCTTCCTCCTCTCTCTCTGACTGCCTCTGTGCCTACTTGTGATCTCTCTCTCTGTCAAATAAATAAATAAAATCTTTTAAAAAAAAATAACAGAGTTTAGAATAATACTATAAACATATATGGATGACCTCCTTACAAACATAGACTATGTTGCTCTATACCTACAAAAATTATTTGATGTTTATTGTGTAAATATCAGTTGTATTCCAGAGAAATCACTTGGGTTCAATGGAAAATGATGAAAACACTCCAGTGGTTTTATGTTACTCTTTAAGAATGAAATTCTCCAATAAAATCCAATTTTAGAATATTCAGCCTTAAACCTCCCATTTTAAAAAAAACTATCTTTGACAGTTGCCTCTCTGAAGTTTGAGTTTTCCCAGCACATAGTTTGCACATTCTATATGTGCACTACTAAATTCCTACATATATTCTTAATGTATTTTTCACATTACTTGGTCCATCCCACAACTTTTAAATAAACTATTTCTGAGCCACTGATTCATATCTTAAATTAGTGTAATGGCAGCAAAATGTGATATATGATAAATTATTAAACATAAACAATAAAAAATAAATGATGTGAAACACCTTGACAAAAATTACTGAGCCTGTTTAATGAATGATAACAAAAGCCCACTCAACAACTGGAATCTGTAGTTCACAGGAAAACTTTAAAAATGTAGAGACTGCTAAGACTCTAACAATATTAAATCAAAATCTGAATGGATTGTACATTTTACATTTCAAATTTGGGAAATACAGATAAAGAAAATTTTTGCTTCTCTCTCCTCCCTCAACCCCCTGCCCCCAAACAGCAGCTCCATCTGCAGAAAACGTGATAGACCGCAGAGAACTGCAATGGTCCATTTACCACACTTTACAAACACTGCACTAATGACTGCTTCCTTATCACTCTCCACCTATTAAGACGTGCAATAAACACATCTTTTAAAGCTTTATATTACTGTGGCTTCAAATACATCTTTTATGTGCCGTAATGATTTTCTAATGAATGTATATGCCTCAATGTCTTCTATGTATTGATTAGTATAAGCAGGCTAATTTTAATTCCTAGCTATTTCCATTTGTCAACAAGATCTTTATCAGTTTCCTACTGTATGCCTAGCCTCATTAAGGAAAACAGATTTGAGCTAGATGTTTAAATCTGTGATTTTTCTTTCTTAAACAGACAGAAGAAAAGGTAGTACTTAAATATCATAATATTTAATTTATAATTTCTTGTCATTTAAAAATAAGTATTTTCAATAAGACTATAAAAACATTAAAATAATTTTGGAAAAAAAGACACCAATAATAGTTTGAGTCTCACATTACTGCTAGACTTCCTCAAGGGGTGAGATTGATATGAATTTGTTTTAGCCCTTAATCATATGGATTCAATACAATTCAACACAATTCACATTAAATACAATTTTGCTGGCTCTATTCAAGTATTTTGTCATTCTACATCACTTTAACTTTATGTAACATGTTATATATACCAGTTTTAAAAAGTATAATTTTGGGCTTTTTGCATGAACATTTTCCTTTCTCCTTCGTATTTGTCATTTTTAACATCTACGTCACATTCCTTTTAGCTGATGTATCATAACCTTTAGACACTTCCTTAGACATAGTATTTTCAATTTTATGATTCCGTAGGTAAAATTTTAACAAACTTTGCTTAGCATATAGCATTCTAGTTTTAGAAAACTGTTTCTTTAAATCAAATTTTCAGAAGTTGGATCACCCAATCTGAGATTGTGATTATGCATTTTGATTTGCAATCATGCACCATATCATTTTCAGAGAATCTTACCAATATATAACACCAGATTTTTTAAAAAAGAATTTATTTATTTACTTACTTGGTGGGGTGGAAGGATTGGAGGGAGGAGCAGAGGGAGAGGGACAAGCAGACTCTGAGCTGAACACAGAGCCCTTCGCAGGGCCTGATCTCACAACTGTGCAATCATGACCTGAGCCACGATCAAGAGCCATCAAGAGCTGCAGCCTCAACCGACTAAGCCTCCCAGGTGCCCCACACCATATTTCTTGAATAGGGAAAGACTTGAAAAGTTACTTCCCTATACTGAAATTATCTTGGGACAACAACTACAAACTAAATTCTTTGTGATATTTAAGTTGCCGTTAAAATTTATTTTTCATTTTTTACTACCTAAACTTTGCCCAGTGTCTTTTTTCCCCTCCTCTTTGCATTTGCTATGAATTAGTAAGTTTCACTGATACCTTCGTGATATAACTAAACACACAAACTTGAATTCTTTGATGTTAAATAAAACATACGAGTGTAAAATTCTTCTGAAAGTGAAATTTAGAGTCAATTATAAAACTTACAAATGCTCCTCCCTAAATTCCCTGAAGAACAGTATAAGTATCATCACTCTGAAGAGAAGCTGAACATATATAAATACACAGCCATTCTGAATTCCAGTAAGAGTACCTGAAAAATAAGTAACTCCTCTGTTGTAGTAGTTATTCCCATGTGATATTTTCAAGCTGATAGTTCACATTCTGAAAGTCACAAACCAGTAGTGAATGTAAGAAATATATTAAATAAGATCTCCTTGATGATTTTTGTTGACAGGAAATAATTTAAGGTTTGTTTGTTTCTTTAAGAAACTAATTCACCCCCTTTCTTTGAATTGAGAACATCTAGAGAATTGTACTATGGCAGCACACTGTGTTTAAAAAAATAAAGTATTTTAAAAAATACATGTAAATACATTCATCAATGGAAGACCTCACATATTTGGAACTTACAGGTCAGTTAAAGATAAATATCAAATAGCACAGGGTGCAAAAATGACCTGGCCTACAGGAAAATTCCAAAATAGTTTTATTCAATTCCTCCATAAAATTGGATTAGGATTTTTTTTTTTTCATATCTTACTGCCATACAGAATGCCCAGGACAACCTACTCATATTCAGATGAGCTTAGTGACTCCAACTGCTAGACTGCAAGTGGTCCCGAGGCTATGAATAGATAGTGATGCAGAATCAGTAACGGGAATTTGTGTTCTTTTTCATGTCCATGACTCTTGTTTCTCCACTCCTTCCTTTCATACTAAGTCGCCCCTAAGCCACCAGTCTCTCCCTCCCCGCATTTACCTCTGGTCTAAAATTATCTTTGGATGGAGAAAAACTTGCTCTCCAAGTACACATTAGAATCATTCAGTTTATCATGTAGGCCAGTGTTTTCTCTAAATACTTTTTTTGTTTGTTTCTATGTATGGTGAGAGAGAAGATGAAAGAAGCTTACTTAAGGTTCCAATGAAATGCCAGAAGATATGAAGAGAAGCACACAGGTTAGTACTTCTAGACTTAACCCTGCTACCTGTGTGTGACTGCTTACAAGATAGCCTCATATCCTAGTTTCTTTTATAACTGAGTTTGACATTCTGGGTAGTGTGAATCCTATTTACACAACAGGCAAGAGGTGAATCTAGTTGTTATTGTTTTTTTTTTTTTTTCCAGGTAATGGAATCCAGGTCATCAAGTTTTCCCATTACTAATAGGAATGACATAGTTACTAATTCTCAGGCTAACATCTATAAATTCCATTATGTTTTGTTACCCAAGAAAATCTCAGAGTAATTTAAGATCCATGTTAAAACAAATAGCTGAAAGTTCTTCAATTTAAAATACTCTTTTTGAATACCAGATATAAAACTGTGGATTTTAATTTAGCTATGGAATACTCATGACTGAAATAGGTTTGAAACTTTTCTGCTTCTAATTTTTTTTAAAGAAAGGAATCATTTGTATCTTTCATGAAAAACATATAGTTTCTCCAAAGTTTGACATACGTAAAATCTCAGGCTTGCTTGCAAATAAATTTAACACATTCTATACTTCATTATCTTATGGAAAACATATGTCTCTTCAGCAGGATCATTTGATAGTTTACGAATAGATTCTTGGCCTCTGTTGTAATATAATTATACTGGTTTTATTTATGATATTATTTATAGCCTTATAATCAATTACATAATACATAATACATTGAATCTCTAAAACACTGCTGTGACTGGGAATCTGTGTGCTCTTGGAGGAGGATACAAGTAAAGTATAGGGTGGAATTAAGCACCATTTTCAAGGCTTATTAAAAATCCCTCCAATTAAAATTAAATACTCACTTTTTTTTCTTTCATAACAGGGCAGCTTGAAAAATTCTTATGTAGTCAGTTATGCATTTGCAAAAGGTATGCAAGAGTGTACTAGCAACTAAGTCCTACCTCATTATCTTCTGATGGTTTCCTCTCACAGGTCTTCTCAGATCTGCACAGCCATCATTTATCCCACCACAAGAAGGTACTTACCTTTCACATACCAACTGTCAAAATATTGTGTCATTTTAATATGCTTTGTTTTTCTTTACGGATTGTCATCCTCGAATAAAATGGACTCTTTCAGAATCAGAATACTGTCTACCTTCACTGCTTTTCCCCACAACTGATATATCACAAATTATTTATAGCTTTCATAAACCTTTGAAAAAATCTCATTAATTTTTTATATATACTTCTATTTCTCCCCAAATAGCTTCCATTAGGATACACATTCTAATATTTTCTTTATATTAGCAAAGGTGAGCACTATGTCTTGAGCCCCAATTTCTTCATCATGTTTTGTTGATAATGATAATGCATTTGATTTTTTCAAACTTTTTCTGCTTCTTTTAGCTCAAAGATATTTTCATGTTATAAATAATTGATTAAAATAAAACAAATCAACATGCAAAATAAAAGTAAGTCATAAACTAAATTTAAAATATGTAGAGTAAAAACTAATTTTTTAAAATATTTTATTTATTTATTTGACAGACTGAGATCACAACTAGGCAGAGAGGAAGGCAGAGATAGAGGAGGAAGCAGGCTCCCTGCTGAGCAGAGAGCCCGATGCGGGGCTGGATCCCAGAACGCTGAGATCATGACCTGAGCCAAAGGCAGAGGCTTTAACCCACTGAGCCACCCAGGTGCCCCAGTAAAAATTAATTCTTGAACATAATTATTTTACTACATAAGAAAGACATCAGGATTAACTATCCAACCTTTGTATAATGTTCAAAGGCTATTTTTTATATCTATGTAATCTTAGATTTAATTCATATATTAAAAAATAAACATGCATTAACCAAATTCTATGTAGCAAGTATAATGTTTATATCAGAAAGCATTTCTTAAGTAGTTAGTTTTTATTAAACATAAAACATCTGCTTTTCTGGAATGCCTCAGTAGTTCATCAGTTAAGTGTCTCCCATTGGCTCAGGTCATGATCCCAGGGTCCTGGGATTGAGCCCCAATCTGGGTTCTCCTTCTTCTTCTGCTCCTCCCCCTGCTTGTATTCTCTCTCTCTCTCTCTCTGTCTCAAATAAATAAATAAAATCTTTTTTTTTAATCTGCTTTTCTCACATCTAATTTTTTTTAATAAACCACAAGGATGAATTAACAAAAATTGTACACAAAATATATTACAAGTAGAGGCATCTGTTTATCAATCACTTTTCTATACTTCAGTATTAATGACTGCATACCTTTTAAGAGGCAAAATACACAATTTGGAATTGTTTTTATCATATGCCAATAACACCTAACAATCAAGATAAACACCTCTTATAACTGAGTAATCTTCTGAAAAAAATAGGTAAAATAAGAACTAAACATTCTCATATTTCACTTAGACATTCAGAATTTTAAAATAAAAATACTTTCAGTAGAAATTTATCCTTAGTTTTTATAGCTTACTACATTCAGTCCAATTGCCTATATCTGAATATGAGCTTTACCATTTACTAAAGGCAGAACCTTTGGGAATTTTTAACCTTTCTAAGCCCTTGTCACTTTATTTATAAAATTACATCGTATGGGTTTTTTTTTTTTTGAGAATTAAGAGATTTTATATGTATAAAATGCCTGACAAATTGTAAAAGCTCTATAAGCATTATTTTCATTTTATGGATTTAATTTTAATAGTATAATGATTTCTCTTGTAATTCTCTGCTGAAAACATATGCAAATAAAAAATCTTCTCAAGAGCACTTACTCTTTTGTCCTTCGGGGGTATCCAGCTTTTTATGAGATAGAATCTTCTGTCCTTGGAGAAGTCCTTCAAGTAGTACCTAAGTGTCAGTCAAATGGCAGTTATCATACATCTATTACAGTTAATGCTTTTCAAGATATCACCCTCTCACAAGCCCAAGAACTGTAATTATTTGGAAATAGATATTTTCCTTAAAATTGGTGTGCTTTAACCTGTTTGAAAGCAGGAGGTCAAGGAATATTTAAATTATAGTCTATGTTTCCTTCTTACTCAGAGTTCAAAGTGTTTTAAATGAATATTTCAATTACATAGATCTTCTTAGGCTTTAAAAATAACAGAGAAATGTCATTTGGGTTACTTGTTACCTAATCATAACTTTATCATCTGTCAACTCACCAAGTCCCTTCTGGAAGTGTTGGCACAGAAGTCTGGACACTCACGGCTCTCATTTTTCTGGTTGGCTTCTGGCTCTCTGACTCATTCTCACTTCTGCATGTTCTAACAGAACACTGGGATATATTGTTTGTATAAATGTTAGTAAAGTGGAATTCAGTCCTACAAATAATCCTATATAAAAGCTCTCCAACATTTTATTTCTAAAACTACTTCAAAAGCTTTACCAAGTTTTCATGATCACCAAAAGGCATAGTGGGGATTACTTCTTCAATGAAACACTATTTTAAAATAATCCTTTATAAAGTCACAATCTTTAACAAGTTTAGGGTTATGATAAAGAGGTTGAAAATCAAACATGAACTCATGCCTTACACTACACATTATAGTAAAGAGATGTGGACTATTGGCAGTTTGAAATCAATTTGTTCTACTTAACCAGAATGTAGATCATGAGACAATTCTATTTAGAATTACGCACAGTGTACTCAAATAGAAGTTGCATTGCCCAGCCAAATAAAAATCGTTTTATGTTCATGAGGCAGGAGGTGGGTAACTGCGGATGCTTGTTAGGTGCTGATTTTTGCTGACTCACACATCTGCATAATGATCTTAGTTTAGCATTACCTAATAAAAGAGCATGGAGATAGCTATACTGCTTAGAGTGACAGAGAAGTAAAAGGTAGAAAACAAACTGGAGCCTAGCTGTGCCTTTTTGTATGTATACAATAAAGTATGACAGGAGTTCAAACTAATGTCAACAAAATGTTGAGCCACGGGCCTCTTCCCAAATATAAGGCATGGTAAAATGTTTAAATGTGTATATTTATCAGAAGAAATTTGTCCAACCTTCTTATTTTAAATCTGTCTAGTTCACATAACAGAGAACATATGTAACAATATACCTGATTTTTTCACTTTATTTCTGAGATTATCTCTTGATAGCTTAGTTTTAGATACATCATCCAAAAATCACATAATTTTTGTGTCTACTATGAATTAGAATAAGTGGCAAAGAAGTGCATAAAAAAATCAGGATACCAGCTTTACAGAAAGCACAACTAATAATCAAATAAACACACATACTGTATTTATATTCATTTTAGAAACTTTTGTGAAAGTTTATAATTTTTAAATCAAACTTATAAAAGAGATAAACTTAATTATTCCATTGCTGACTACAAGTTTCGTATTTGTGCAAATCTAGGGATTCTTTGCTGGTAGATTTCTCTCTCCCTGCCTTCTTTCCTCCTTGTGCTTTCTTTTCTTTCTTATAAATTAATTCAAACTCAGAACATGCATACCAATTTTGTTAGTTTCAATGTCTTCATTATATTCCATTTATGGATCTAAAATAATGACTTGAATTATTTTCCTAAAAATGGCTACATGGATATTTATGACATTTTTACTATTTGTAGTAATGTCACGTGGAACATGTATGTTGTATGAGTGAGAATTCCAGTGCACTGTATGAGCATCTTCACAGGATAAATTTCCAGAAATAAAATTGCTGATTAAAAAAGTGCATTTTAAATTTGGTGGTTGTGTTAAAATGTCTCACCCTGAAGAAAGTTTATGTCAATTTACAGAACAATATTAGAGTATAAGAATACCTGTCAAACTGAAATCTTTCCTTCATTAATCCATTTACTCATTTATTCAAGAAATATTTATTGCATACTCACAATATGCCAGGCACTATTACAGCTAATGGATTATCACAGGGAACCAGTCAAGTAAAGCCGCTTCCATATCAGAAGCTTACATTGTAACAAATAATTAATGAAGTCTGTCGCCAAATACTTGATTTTATGATAGCCTTCTAGCATAAAAAAAAAGTTGGATCTTGAGGAAAAAGTCCTCTGAGTTTGGCAATGGTGTTCAAATAGATAATATATCCTAGTAAGAACTGAAAATGGTGTTCAAATAGATAATATATCCTAGTAAGAACTGAAAAGACACAAGATTTATTTACAAAATAGCAGTCTATTACTAGAAGGCATTATAATTACCTCAGAGATCTTATTTTTGCAAAACATCAAGAGGTCAAGGAGAAAATCAGACTCCCTTTAGGGCCACAGTTTGGCATTTGAGCAGCAGAATGCAATTCTAGATCACTGTACCCTTAAACATTCTTTTGTGATTCCATTTGCTCTTTCTTTTCACATTACACAGTATAACTTTGTATTATTTTAATCATTATTGTATTTCCCAATATTTTCACATTACATAAAAATCTCATGGAGATAAATTTGAGCAATTAGTTTCAAATGTTTAATACTAAGTTATGAATTGGAAATCCATACACTGGGTTATAATACATGCTACATAAAAGATACATAAAGTAAACTAAATGTTCTTTCCATCCCCGACCCACAGCCATCATTTGTTTCTTGTGCATACTGTAAGAAATAGTCTAGGCATATGCACTGAAACATAAAGTATACATATAATTTATTGACCAAACTTAGACCCTTTTAAGAGTGAAAGGGTGTGCAAGTATTAATTATGCTAGGACAATAGATAAAAATTAAAGTATACTGGGCAAACTGAAATATATGGTCACCCTATCTAAGCATCACATATATTGGGCTGAATATATAATTTAATTTGACCTATAAGGCAGCATAGTACAAACTCCTCTTCACCTTTTTCCACATAAAGGTATATTTTGGATATATTTCCAGATGATTATACATAAAATTATTAATCCTTTTTAATGTCTACATAGACACATCATTATTTCCCTTGTTAACATTTAGATTACTTTCATTCTTTTACTATTACAAACAGTATCATATTAAACATCCTTAAATATATATATATATATATATATACACATACACATGTCATTTTGCTTATATGTAAATATATCTGTATAATAAATTGTTAGAGTTAGAACTGTTGAGTTAAAAGTCATGTGTTCTTAAAAATTTTGATGGGCATTGCCAAACTTTCCTCTTGAAAAGTTCTATCACCAATATATGCGTTCTCCTATTTACTCAAGTGACTGTCAATGCAGTGAATTATCACTATTTGTTATATGTTGTTTGTTAATATTTTTTAAATGATGTTAATTTTTATTTTCATTTGTATGTAACTTTAAGACATTTTAATTTCCTCATGCCCATCTTTTCCTATGAAATTACTGATTTTTACCCTATTGATTTATAAGAGATATTAGTCATTTTGCATTGATAGGAATTATCACCCATTCAGACCTATGCACTGAGTAATCAAGACCTACATTTCAATTGCATCCTTACTTAGCAATGTTGATTTTTTTTTTTTAAAGATTTTATTTATTTATTTGACAGACCGAGATCACAGGTAGGCAGAGAGGCAGACAGAGAGAAAGGAAGGGAAGCAGGCTCCCTGCTGAGCAGAGTGCCCAATGTGGGGCTCTATCCCAGGACACTGGGATCAGGGTCTGAGCTGAAGGCAGAGGCTTTAACCTACTGAGCCACTCAGGCACCCCAGCAATGTTGATTTTTAATTAAAAGAAATTCTAATCCTCTCAAAGATTTAGTTGCTGAGTCATCATGTAGGTATGAGAGAAAAAATAAATCTATAATGGGGATGGGGCTTTTCTCAAATGAAAAACTCAATGATGAATGACTAGACATCTACATGCCTTTCACTCATGTGCATACCTAGTATTTATTTAGTAGGAACTTTGCAGCAGAGTGGCAGGAGCTATAAGTAAAATCATGAGAAGATGGCTCTCAGATGGTTACTAGTCAGCTAATGGTAGGTTATGCCTTGGAAATAAACAACCTCCAAATCTCAAAGGTTTGAAACAACAAAGGCTTATTTCTTGCTCGCGTTACATTAAAGCTGTGGCAGCTGCAATTCAGCTGTCTCCACCCCAGTAGTCTTCTTGGGTCTTTTTTACTCTAGCAACTAGGCAACAGCTTATATTCGGGGCATGCCATGCTCATGGCCAAAGGAAAAAGGGAGAAGTGTTGAAACATACTGTCACTCTTAAACCTTCTTCTCATTGGTATACTCAGACTTCTTCATATATTCTACCAGACAGAGAAATAAAACCAGAAGTCAGTGGGGTGAGCACAATACCTCCATAGAGAGGTATTGTATCTCACATGGTAATGGACAGGGTTATATAATCCTGTTACAACAAATGATTACAAAGAGTATTACAATCTACCACAGGCAATGCTCTGGCCACAATTGTTCACTTTCTTCCTCTCTATAGGTAAAATATCCTCATCTCCTTTCTAAGGAGTTACCAAGAAGTCCTATCAAATCCCAGCATGAGGCTCAAAGTCCAGGATCTTGGTATAGACTTGACATTTGTTCCAGATGTAAATCATCTAGATTCAAAGACTTGAGCTTGAAAAAAATCAGGTTATCTGCACTCATACACCCTGTATAATAGTATAATAGGGACCAATTAATCATATAGTCTTTTTCAAGTAGAAGATTTGGAGACACAAAGAAGTTAATGTTTCATAGCAATGATAAATTTGGGGGATAGGGAATATTTTTAATTAATTAATTAATTAATTAATTAATATTTTAATTAATTAATTAATATTTTAATTAATTAACACCTTATCTACTTGAAAGTAGCCAAAAAGCTGATAGTACTCCACAAGCCTTACTTCTCATAAGCCATATCTGAAAATAGCATTGAAGAATAGGCTTACTTCATCCCACCTTCAGCTTGTGAAATATCATCTTACTCAATATATCCCAAATATATTTGAGATATATTTACTCAAATATCATCTTAAGTTTTCCATAGTCTTTCTCTTTTGACTTAAGGTGCTGTGGCTCTTTAATGACTGAGTTGAATGTTTTTCTATTTGGTTCCAGTTAGCTCCACATGTCAACAGCTCAAACCTACAATTCTTTTAAAGATGTGTCTCTTTACCACATATTTAAATTTGTGAAGTCATTTTATATCTAAGTTGTGATACTATCACCCTTCTAACTTCCAAAGAATAGACTAGTTGTTCTGCGAAGGTTAAGGGGGTTAGAAATCATGGTAGGTGGAACCACACATGATCCTTACTTCCCCAATTAAACATGCAATCATCATTAGGGATTCAGAGTTTATCTTTAGAAAACAGCTTGAATTCCAAATATATGTCAGAATATCAATGAGAAGAAGAAAGTAGAAGTAGCATCTCAAAAAGGGAATTTATATACCTAGATATGATAGTTCAGGAAGTATTATTTGGAAATTAGTAATTTAAAAGTTATAAATATTGACTCCTTTGCTTCTAATACTTGGAGGCATAGTATTACATTAGATGCTCTTGTAACACTGGTTTTTAGGCATGTAAGGACCATTTGTTAATGAAGTCCTCAAATGAGAAAAAGAGAAACTAAATCTATAGCTAAGGATTTTTCTCTTATAATATTTTGTATAGCAAATATTCCTTCTCAAGAAGAAATTGTAAGGGGATAATGTTGTATATCAGTATCTATCATATTAAACAACTGAGAAAGAAAATCATTCCTGTACCATAAACAAGATGAAATTATTTAGGTATTTCTTGATGGCATTTATCTTTTTTTTTTCCACTGAAATTAAAATCTATACACTTCCTTTTCACTATACATTTCCTTTTCTTTCCTCTATCAATATTTATTGACTGGTTTACTCTTTGACAGCAACTGTGCTATTCACTTGCAATGAGAAATGCAAATTTCTTTACACAACCTGAAGTAAAATAAGAATGACTAAACAAGCAGTATCCAAACAGTAGGATACAGGAGTCAGGAATAAGCTGAGTGCTAAATGAAGAGGCAAGAAAGTGCTTCGGGAGATTATGGGAAAAATTCACAGAGGAAGTACCTAATAGAGCCTTTTCTTGTTTTAACCTTTAAGAGGAGTGGGGTGAGTGGCAGAGGGGAAGAAAGAGAGAGAATCTTAAGCAGGCTCCACGCCCAGCACAAAGCCCAACATGGGGCTCCATTTCACAATCCTGAGATCATGACCTGAGCTGAAATCAAGAGTCAGAGGTTTAACTGACTGAGCCAACCAGGCACCCCCCACCCCCAAGAGTCTTAAAAAAAGAAAAGTAAGATACTGTGAGTGGAATGACACCAATGCAAACACAAAGAACATGAAAAAATAAGGACATTGAAAACATACTTGCATACCTGAAGTTTAACTTTGAATTAATGAGACCTGAGTCCCAGTCGGCCCTGTGAAGTATACTAAAACTAAAACTAGTCTTCAGTTTCTCACACACAATTTTTATTTATTTATTTATTTTTACTAAATGAAGTATGATCAGATGAGGGATTTAAAACAATACACCTGATGGGACTGGGAAATGGATTGGCATAGGGTGATACAGACAGCAGGAAGATGAAGCTATTTTAAGTGACACAAACACTCACAGGTCTGAAATAAGATCTTGGCCATTTTCTCTCAAAAATCACTTTTTTGAGATACTTTAGGCATTTTTTTCAATAAAGGAATTATTTCTCCCAATTTCACTATAAATGTTAAAACAGCTTTCTGCTTCTACCGTAATTCTGAAAACAAAAAACAAACAAACAAAAAAACTCACAAAACTAGGTCCAATGTTACTTTTACTTGAAATATGCCATTGTCAAATGTATAATCATTTTAATACAGCATAACTGATAGATACAAATGCATACTTCTTCAATTTCTATGAGGAGAATGGACAAATGTTTTGAATGTTTTACAGAAAGTATTAACCCACCAAGTAGAGAGTTACCATTTTTAATTCACATTTCTATTCCTATTTAAGAAAGACACAAGACAAGATGGAGAAAAATTTACTGAAAATTATCTATTTAGGCAGCAACCTAATCCAGTGATTTTACTCTATAATAAATACTACTCCACATAAGGGCTGTCACTATATCCTGTACCAGGCAGAAAGTTTTATTGAGCCAAACTAATTAGTAACAAATCTGCCAGAATCCACTCAAAACATTCTCCTAATTAACCAGAATAGGAATAAATGAATTGAAAAATGTTATCACCCTATGAAAGCAATATTATCAGTTTCTGGAGTTACTTAACTGATTTGTCTGTCTTTATCCTGGCATACCCTGTTAAAAATATTCTGATTATTTGCGATGAAGAAATTATAAAATGCTTTCTAGGAGCACTAAATAATTGTGATTCTTAACTGGCTTATATTTACTTGTTCAAGCACACTTTATTCTAGTAATATAATTCATCTCTACTCATACACTAATATAGTAACTTCTGTCGTTCCTTAATCTTTAAGTGACTTGTGTGCTTTTAGAATACTTTCATTTGCTTTTTATTATTTTGGCTCTTCTATAATTTCTTTTGATCTCTTCTTCAACAATTTCCAATGACTGTTTCCAGAACACATACAACAACATTTTAAATGTCCTTTAAGTATAACAATTAAGTTTCATTAAAGCATAATAATCTAAATCTTAACACCAATGATCAGCATTTAATGAAACAAAGACAAACTTCCATTTGAAGATAAACTGACTTTATTTTTTTTCCAAGCTGAGGATCCAACAGTCTGCCTTTGGTAGGAATTGACCTTAATATTTGTAACTTCATTGCTTTATTCTGTGTTTCTAAGGGCTTGCATCATGCTTTTTTTCTACACCTCTGAAGGAATGTGTTTTAAATCCCCAAGATTTTTCCAAAGTGGAGAGTATGGAAAAAGGGAGGAAGTATAACTACACTGGAGAAACATGGCAAACACTCCCTCAGATCTGTGATCAAGGCTAATACCTTCAGTGAAAAATTATTTTGATTTTACATATCTTTGATATATGTGAGAAGAATGGCACTTCATCTTTGTAGTCTTCTCCCTAAAGCCTTGTAGCCCTGGTGTAAACATACAAAAACAAAACAAAAAAAATCAGAAAAACTCAAACTGAAAGCTAGTCTACCAAAAACTGGACAAGTACTCAAATATATCAACATCATCGTAACCAAGGATGTGTGAGAAACTGTCACAGAACAGAGAAAGCTAAACAAACATAATGATTAAATGTAATTAAATAAATTCCATAATGATGGAATCCTGGAATAGAAAAAGGGCATTAGCAAGAAATTAGGGAAATACAAGTAAAGTAAAGGATCGGTTTTAGTTAATGGCAATATTACCAATGTTGGTGATTAGTTTTGACAAATGCACTGGGGTGATGTAAGATGTTAACTGCGTGAGGGGTAATAAAGAATTTTGTATACTATCTCTGCAAATTTTCTGTAAACCTAATACTATTCTAAAAATGTTGGGGCGCCTGGGTGGCTCAGTGGGTTAAAGCCTCTGCCTTTGGCTTAGGTCATGATCCTGGGGTTCTGGGATCGGGCCCCACATCAGGGTCTCTGCACAGCGGGGAGCCTGCTTCCTCCCCTCTCTCTGCCTGCTTCTCTGCCTACTTGTGATCTCTGTCTGTCATATAAATAAATAAAAATCTTTAAAAATGTTTTAAGTTTATTTTACATTTTTTCCTTAAGACAGCAAATCAATAACAATGTAATACTGAGAACAGGCAAAACGGCCTCACATGTATACCCGACAAATAGTATATTATTAACAGGACTTCCACATGCACTTTATACTTTGAAATATTTTGTACTGTGGATTTACACCTTCTGAGTTAAGCTGTAATCAAATGGTAAGGGGAACACTTTGTCAAAATTACTGTTGACAGTCTGTTAAACAACCACAAAATACGGAACATATTGTCTTATGTATACAACATTCATTACAGAGAATTATATCAGTTCTTGTAAATCCTTCACAGTCAACATTTCTCCATGGTCCCTTTTGTAATAAATATTATCCTTCGATTTAATTTTCTAACTCCTAACCACTTGCACAAACAGTGTTATTCATTTCTTTCTCAATGATCTGGAAACTCTTCAGAGAATCTCCATTCTCCTTTCAAAGACATTAAAGTATGGGTTGATAACTTAAGATTTTATTGTTTCTTCTCAGATGCTGAATCGTCATCTCTAAGTTATTTTTATTTCCTGATGGTTCAAATGAGTTCTACCAGGTACACATGTGACTCCACTATTGTTCAGGATATTGAATTCCTTTATTAGCTTTTATACTTCTCATGACTAAAAGGTGAAATATTTTATTTAGGTAGGAAAGAGCTAGGTATTGATATATTTAATTGGAATAAAATCAGTGAACTATATTTAAAGAAAAAGTCATCTAAATATGGAAATTAGCAAATCAGAGATGATCATCAAATTAATGTTTGGTCACTTTAAAAATTAACCTTTGAAGCAATTACATCTAATCCTGGTGCTGCTATTGTGCCATTAAAAAAGGTACCAGTATTTGGGTAAGTGAGGTTTGTTATTACTTGTATTGACACTGAATTAAAAATCCGAAATTAAAATCCTTCAATCCTTGATTTAAAAAAGCTTGGTTGGCTAAGCATCTGCCTATGGCTCAGGTTGTGATCCCAGGGTATTGGAATGAAGCCTGGTGTCCAGCTCCCTGCTAAGCGAGGACTCTTGTTTCTCCCTCTCCTTATATCCCTCCCCCTGTTTCTGCTCTCCCACTCTCTCTCAAATAAATAAATAAATAAGATCTTTAAAAAAATAAATAAAACTAAAATTACTGATCAAGTGACAAAAATTAACCAGAAAAAGTTCAATTGCTTATTCAATTTCTTTTTTTTTAAGATTTTATTTATTTATTCATGAGAGACACAGAGAGAGAGAGGTAGAGGGAGAAGCAGACTCCCCAATGAGCAGAAAGCCGGATGTGGGACTAGATCCCAGGAACCTGAGCTGAATACAGACGCTTAACCGACTGAGCCACCCAGGCACCTGGTTATTCTTTTCCAATAAATAAAAGTGAATAATAAAAAAGTTCATCTATTGTAAAGATTTCATCTAAGTTATATGAAGTGAAGAGGTAGCAGTTAGAATGGGCAAATTTAGTGTTGTTCATGAAATGTTTCTGACTCCTGACCCTTCAGGCATAGTACACTTCCTTGACCCTCATCATTGCATGGGTCTAACTGAGAAGTTCTGGCCTACCAATAGTGTACGTAAATGATTTGTAACACTTCTAGGTTAATATTTAACTGGTTGTACAAATCTCCAAACCTTTGTTTTTCCTCTGGCAATGTGACCAACAATGGTCTAAATTGCTTTTGCCGCATTGCCTGGGTTCACTTGTCACTCTGCAGTTCCAAAGAATGCAATTCCTCTGTTGACTAGGTTGTGTTTTGCATGAGAAAACAAGCAGGTAATACACAAAATACAAAATAAAAAATACAAAGCAAATATGTCGTCAAAGTCACTGAGAATTGAGAGTCTCTGGATACCAGATCATAACTTTCTTAAACAGTGACAATGCCATTTTTTAAAAGGAGGAAACACATATAATTTTAGCCCCAAAGATTTTATTTTAATTAAATACATTCTCTGAATAATTAAATAATTTTTAACTAATTAAATAATTCCCAGACATCTTCCTTCACAATGGATTGTGTGCACATAAGGAAATAATTTTAAAAAATTGTTTTAGGCACGAAAAGTAGACATTTAGTTTTAAGACATTACAGGTAATATTCCAATTATAGTATTATCACACCCCACACTAAAGACCAGCATTAAGCTAACACCAATATTTCTCCAGGTAAAATTAAGAGCATTTAAAATACTTGAAGAACTAGGACTCATATATATGCAATGAGTATCAGATACAGTGTTTGCTTTGAAGGAATGTTCAGTGAACGTTTCTCATCTACCAAAATCCTTCCTTCCTCATCTTTATTTATACATACTATTTGCCCATGTTGAGATTCTTTTGACAGTCCACACCTTACCCATCTTTAAAGACAAGGAAACCTATCATCATCTTTATTGTCCACAGATAAATCATTTCTCTGAACTCCTATAATACTCACAGGGTATATTAGAAAGTCAATGTATATTTTCTATTTTGTAATCATTACTTTACCTTTACTTACCTGCAATAATCTCATCTTCTAAGCACATTGGATAGCAAGACCAGAACCCTACGACTTTTGTCTTCATAGCTTACCTTCCATTAGGTAATTTACTTCAAACAATCCCAGGTACTTGGCTAGTGTTCAGTTTTGTGTTTTTTTTTTTTTTTAAGCTGGAAGATTCAAACCTAACTTCAAATACACATTTTTCCATGAAAACTTCTTAGTTTCAATATTCTTAGATAAGTTTCTTACTCTACAAACATCCTCAATATTTTTATTCAGTACATATAGAGTATCAAAATTCAAATTTATTAATGAACTCTGAGATCAACAAGTTTACTCACCTTAGTGTTACATTTTCTATCTCTTGTATTCCACCATATTTCCTAAAACTTTACCTCAATGTTCTGAATTCAAAAGAAGTCTTAACTACTAAACACACGGATGTAGATGGGTCTAATAAAAAGCATAGATAAGCCAGCAAAGCCTATAGGTTGATTACCTTTGAAAAACAAGTTCAACTTGATCAAATGTTCTTTATCAAATACACTTTATAAAGATAAAAACTTTAAATCTAGGAATTACAGAAAATAAGACACTAAAATCCCTCAAACACATGTGAAAAATATTTCAACTTATTTACAGAAAAATGCAAATTAAAACCACAATTAGATTTCATTAAAACCCATCAGAAACAGCAACTATTTAGATCTGAAAATGCTAAGAATGGAGGAAATGTGAATACTACGAGTACACTCTAGTTCACTATTTGGGAACATTATTTAGGAAATTTTAAGTCATACATATGCTCCAATACAGCAATTCAATTTCTATACATATATATTCCAGAAAAGCATTTGTTTACATGTCCCAGAAGACATGCACAAACATGTTTTTAGTAGAACTTTTTCAAAGTAGTCTGAAACTAGACATGTATGTATACCATTCATACACAGAATGGGTATATTTTTATTATATTCAAGCAATATAAAACTGTACATTATAAAACATACAGAAAAAAACTTCCTTCTACTCAGGTTTTGTAGCTGGGCCTGAGAATTAAACTTACATAAAACAGATTAACAGAAAAAAAGCATACACATTTTAGTATTTTTATGTGCACGAAAGAGTCTTCCTGAACAGTTGTTAGGACCAGGAGCTTATGTACATTTTTAAATTTGTGGAGAAATGAAATGATAAGTTTTTTGAAAGAAATGATAAATTTGTGGAGAAGTGAAAAGACAGATATTTGGACCAGGGGCAGTAAATCCTGGCAAAGTGACTAGGAAATATATGGGTGAAATTAATGGGAAATAAGGATCATTGTAAGAGGTTTTTTTGAATAGGTAGATTTTGCATCATTTCTTAGTCTCCAGTGATAAGAATTTTCTTTTCTGGCCCAAAAAGGACAGCTTTCTCATGGGTAATTTTATGAACAGCTTTTAGATAGAAAGGGAGAGGTCAGAGAGCTTTTTCTGTATCTGCTATGTCTCTAGTGCCTTTCGCTCAAAAAATTCAATATGCCATAGTAGCATATTTTGGGGGTTAGATGTTTTGCACCCTCTCAAAAGTGAATGGGCAGTGTGATGGTTAATTTCATGTGTCAGTTTGACGGCTGGAGATGCCCAGATTTCTGATAAAACATTTCTGGGTGTGTCTCTGAAGATCTTTCTGGAATACATTAGCATTTGAATTAGTATAACACTGGGTAAAGATCACCAATGCTAGTGGCATCATCTAATCCTTTGAGGGCTTGAATACAACAAACAGCAGAGGAAGGGTGAACTTTCTGGCTGCTTGGGCTGGGATTTCTCTCTTTTGCCCTCAGAAGCCAGCATTTCTAGTTCTAGGGCCTTTGGATTCAAACAAGGACTTAACACCATTGGCTGCCCTGGTCTCAGGCCTTTGGACTAGGACTGAATTACACCACCTGCTTTTCTGGTTCTACAGCTTGCAGGCTGCAGATTGTAGGACCTTTCAGCCTTCATAACAGTGTGTTCCAATTTCTATAATAAATATCTCTCTCTCTATTTTGTGTCTCTTTCATTTCATATTGTTGCATACTGTCTATATTAAAGTTCTGCAGAAAACAAAAACGTGTGTGTGTGTGTGTGTGTGTGTGCAGACAGAAAAGAGATAAAGAGATGAAAGAGATCCTTTGTTTTTGGTTCTCTGGAGAACTTTAATATAGACAGTATACAACAATATAAAATAAGCTGGCAATATTTTTCATAGGAAGCAAAGCACACAATTTTATATAATGTGGGTTAATTTATATAAAGTTCAAGACAAAGCAAATTAAAATAATGTTGTTAATTGATAAATACATAATAAAATAAGAAGCAAGATCAGGAGAGTGATCATTTTTGCAGGAAGGAGTATTTTGGGATAGAGCATGCAGAAGCTTCAAGTGCTAGAAATGCTCCCTTTTTTGAACAAGGTGATGGTTATATGGATATTCACTAATACTTACATAAATGACACATATATTTTCTGTATTGTGTTTACATAGTATATCTCACAGTAGTAAAAGTCAACAAACTTGAATTGTATATAATGTAGGATGGAACAAAAAGAAAAAGGGTAGAAGAAAGTAGGAAAATAACTATGAATATAGAAAAATTTATGGGTTTATTTTCCCAGGATCTCAATAAAACATCTATTAGCTAAATATTCCTTGGCATGGTTCAAATTTATAAAGGGCTTAACAAATGAAATTGACTTCTATAATAAAGAGACAAGATACCTGAAGAGCCACAGCACAGACAGCTTAATTGGGTTTCATTAAGATTTTGATTATATTGGCATATATAGTTATGTAATGTGGCATGTGATACTCAGACTATCAGGCTAGTAAATTACTTCAGAATTGACTGTGGCTTTTGGAAATTAGGTGATTAGTGATTTAAGAGCAAATGGAAATAAAATAAAAGAAAATGGAAAAGAAATAAAAGAGCACTTGGGGAAATCTTGTATAGTCATTGTAAGATATTAATTTTTGCCATATTATTTTTCCTCTCACTTAGATTATCCTCCCCTTTTAAAAAATGAATTTAGACATTGTAGAATAATTCAGATACTCATTTATGTACTAGCCATAAAAGGCTTTTTATTCCTTTTTATAGAGCCAAAAGTACAGGTAATCTTCTCCTTATCTTAGTTTTATAGATGTTGTTCCATATATAGTCAGTGCCTACATCCCAAAGGCTTAAGAATCCATTAGGAGTTTATTCCTAAATTAAAACACAATCTTTAAATTAAAATTTAAAATGAAATTTTAACCTCATTTGCCTTTTTTAAAATGACATTTTAACCTCATTTGCCTTTTTTCACCTACTTTCACCACTAGAAGTTGTACATTTTCTAAAGGAAGAAGACATTATATTCACATGCTGTTTGCAGAGCATAAACTGAAAAAAAAGTATACTTTGTATGTAGCACATGTAATACATTTTCTATGTATTGCTCTCAATTTCCAGTATGTGTTCTCAGCCAATAATGCATATTAGTATGTATGGGCTGTGGTGATTTTTTTCCACCATTTAAATCAATACTGGTCCTATTGATTAGGAAAAATGTTTACACACACACAAATACACATGTGTATATAAAAAGAGAAATACTGTTAAGCAATATGACAGAATAAATACACCAAATAACCTCCCTCTAAAAGGCACTTAGGAATTCTGTCTTTAGGAGTGAGGAAACGACACTTAGGTGAAAAATATTATGAATACCTCCTCAATTACATGAATGAGTTCACAAGAAATTAAACAAAATCCCAGATACCAAAAATGAAGAGGAAGTCAAAACCAGAGTAGGTAATTTGATGTAAATGTGTAGGTGACCTGAAAATCTGCTTTAACCTGGTATTCAAGAATTTGGATCTTCATGGCTGTGTGGATACAGAAATTGAGGCCTTGGGGATCCATGAAAATGAGAAGTCAGAACTGAAATGCCAGAATAATGCCAGCAGAGAGGTATCCATTGCTATTGCAGGATATAACAAGAAACATCATGTGCTTATCCTGAGTCCAGTTGGAAAATATCTATCCATGAAACTGAGACTAATGATCTGTTCTATCATGAGTTTGTAGTTTTGAAGATCCTTGCCAGGCAAGACCAACACAACTTATTTGTACAATGACCCTCAAACATGACTGTATACAAATATATATATATAAAGCTTAACAAATATTAATACACAATATAAAAATTTTCAGCACAAAAATGAACATTCTACAATGAAAGAATGAGAAGACTTAGGTTCCATCTTTTTAGTCCCTATTTTATTTATTTCCACTCCAATCTATTATTTCCTTCTTTCTACTAACTTGGGTTTTGATCCTCTTTTTCTAATTCCTTGAGGTATAAAGCTAATTTGTCTATTTGAGATTTTTCTTGTTTCTTGATATAGGCTCTATGTCTTTTGATTGGAGAATTTTGTCCATTTACATAAGATGTTTATTGGTATGTACGGAATATTGCTATTTTGTAAATTGTTTTCTGGCTGTTTGGTAAAACTTCTGTTACTTTCTCCTTCTCTAATGACTTTTTCCTTTGTGGTTTGATGATTTTCTACAGTGATATGCTGGGATTCTTTTCTCTTTCTCTTCTGTGTATCTACTACAAGTTTCTGCTTTGTGGTTATCATTAGGTATCTATAAAACTACTTATCACAGTCTACTCTAAGCTGAACACATACTAAAGCTCTATATTTTTACCCCCCTAACCTCTACTCATTTTATCTTTTTGGTGTCACGATTTGCATATTTTCTCCCTTGTGTTCATTCACAGATTATTTTATAGTCATTTTTACTACTTTCATCTTTCAATATTCATATTAGATTTATAAGTGAAATACCTGGCACCATTATATTATTTTAAATTTAACTATGTATTTATCCTCTTGTATGTTTTCCTTTTATTAGTTAGTACTCTTTCATTTCATCTTGAAGAAGTCCCTCTAACCTTTCTCATAAGGCTACTCTAATGGTGATGAACTCTTTCACTTTTACTGATCTGGAAAACTGAGGCTTTCCTACCTGTTTCAATGTATTTCCTCTTCAAACAATGTGTGGGAGATAATCAAACTCATGGATTTATTTCAGAGATAATTTCTCTATGTACAGCTGTATATTTAGTGTGTTCATGAAAAAAAGGGAGTTCAGGAACCTCTTATGTTCCTCTTTTGGGGTGCCTGGCTGGCTCAGTCAGTAGAGCATGTGACTCTTGATCTCAGGGTGGTGAGTCTGAGCCCCACATTGGGCATAGACATTACCTTAAAAAATAGAAAAAATTTTAAAAATTTCCTCTTTCAAAAGTTTTTATTTATTTATTTTTAAAGATTTTATTTCTTTCAGAGAGAGAGAGAAAATGGGCACAAGAGGTGGTAGGGGTAGAGAGAGACAGAAAAGCAGACTCACACCTGAGCAAAGAGCTGGCCGCTGGGCTCAATCCCATGACTCTGGGATCATGATCTGAGCCAAAGGCAGATGCTTAACCAACTAAGCCACCCAGGTACCCCTCAAAAGGTTTTAAATCAGCCATAAAGGAAAGGCATTTTAAGTAGAAATTATGACAATTAGACAGCAGACTATCAATTACACTAATAGATTACAATAAGAACAGAATAATAACACTGGGAAAAAGCTCTTACAAATGCTGAAATATAATCATCCATAATTTTATACCTATTTAATTTTTAAGAACGTAAAGTTAAACAAAAAAATTGTACAAATATTGATTTATGGAGTTTACTACTTATTAACCCTCACTAACAAATGTTTAAAAAATTTGCTTCAAGAAATATAAAGTAAACGAATAAAAAAAGAAGGGTAGAAACATAAGGAATAATGAGCAAAGGAACTGGTAAGTGTGTATGCAATCTAAACATGTTCAATATAAAATGGTAATAATATCCAATATATGTTGGGTATGGAATATAATACATAAGTAAAATATTAGATAGCAATAACATGTATGATAGGAAACAATTCTTAGTTTTGAGAAGTATTAAGTTCTAATGGCCTCATATACTTCTTAAGGATGGTAGAACTATTGCTGAATGAGTGTGTATGTTAATGTATGTGTGCTATACACAAATACTTAAAAATAAAAAGAGTGTATAGTTTTAAAACCCTTAGGGGAAAAAAGAAAAATCTACTAAATTGAAAGAAGGTAACAAAAGAGATAAAGATATTACAAAATAAGATTTTAGCAAAAAGTCAAAAGCACTTATAACTGTGATACGTATATATGGTATAAATTTTCCAATTAAATACAGAATTCATAGGAGTAAATAAAAAGAAACAGAAACCAACCTTGTGCCTTTTACAGAAATAAATTACAATGTCAAAGAGTGATTGAAATTAAAAAGACAAAAGACAATTATATTAATCAAATAGCAATGAAAACATATGGTATAATCACGTTTTCTATGAGACCAAATAAATTTTCAAGCAGAGTCATCATGTTGTAATAAAATAACATTTGGGGTATGTGTTGCATATTTTAGCATCATCTCCCTCAATCTTTTGACAAATATAATATTATAGTCTCAAAATGTATGAGGAAAGCATGCACAGAATTCAATAAGGTCTCAACAAATAAGCCATCAAACATATTCACATAAAAAACTGGTCACATTTTAAGGCTTAAAGCAAGACACAGCAATTTTCAAAGACAGACAACGTTTTGTGATCAAAATATCATTAAGCTAAATATACAGAACAAGATTACTACGAAAAGTTCAAAAAACTAAAAATCTAGTAAATTAATAAAATACTTTAAGTAATTTATGCCTCAAAGAGAAATCATAATATAATTAGGAAATTCAGCACTTAATTTATTTTTATGAAAAAGAAACAGTTAGTAGACAAAGAAGAGACCTGAGATTTCCAAACTAAATAAACTGTATTCTCTAAAAATCCATCAGCAAATAATAGTGACAAACAAATAATTAAAATATTTATTTTAAAACCAGAAATAAAAATACATGCTTGAATATTTTCATTACTGCTTTTCAATATTTTATTTGAGGGCTTAAGTAATGCAAATTATAAGAAAAATAAATAAAAATTATAAGCTATTGAAAGAAAAACTCATTACTTACAGATTTTTATTCTCATAGAAAATTAAATAGACTCTACAGACAATTATTTGAATTTATTAGGTCAATATGTAATAAATCATAACTTCATTATACAAAATGAATTATTTTTCCACATAGCAGAAGCAAAAATAGAGGCAACATATTTGAAGAAAAATCTTTTTTTTTTTTTAAGATTTTATTTATTTATTTGACAGAGAGAGATCACAAGTAGATGGAGAGGCAGGCAGAGAGAGAGAGAGGGAAGCAGGCTCCCTGCTGAGCAGAGAGCCCGATGCGGAGCTTGATCCCAGAACCCTGAGATCATGACCTGAGCCTAAGGCAGCGGCTTAACCCACTGAGCCACCCAGGCGCCCGAAAAATCACATTTTTAAAAAATAAAAATATTAGGTTGTTGACTACATTTAACAAAGCTGTATAAAATATTTGTAGAGAATATATGATTTTATGGAACATTACAGAAAAGCAAGAAGAAGAAAGAGGAGAAGGAGGAGGAAGAAGACGGGGAAGGAGAGTGTACCAGGTAATGCATGGTAACACTACCATATACATACCATTTCCCTCCAAATTCACCTATAAAATTAGTATAACTCTATTTATAAAACCAACTGGTTATACTCATGAAACTTGAAAACCTCATGCTAAAATATACGTGGAATGGACAAGAACCAAAATTTCTGGGGAGAGGAATGAAGAGATTTGCTATGACAGGAATAATAATAAGGATGCTTACATTTACATATTACTTTCTAGCTGCCAACATTATTTTTAAAATGTTTACATTTAAAATATTATTAATTCCCACAACAATTATATAACCCCATCTTGTAGATGAGGAAACAGAATTATGCAGAGGACAGAAAATTTGTCCATTTTTCACATAGTGGTGGAGACTGAATTTAAACCTGGACTTTTTGGTTACATAGCCTTGTTTATAAATATTACCTTACTCAATGTCAGAATATTACTGAATTTGAGTTACTGCAAAGTGTTGTATTACACTGGGATAAACAAAGATGTTAACTGATTAGAATAGAAAGCCTGGAATTTGGTTCAAAGATGTATAAGTGTTTGCTCTGTAGCAAAGATGGTTTCATGAAATCAGGATTGGAGCAAAGTTTGAAGAATTTGATAAAGCATGCTTAGTTTACTATACATACACAAAATAAAATTCCGTAGACAACTCAAAATTTGTTGCAAGTAAGTTCAAGGCTGAAATATGTAACACGAAATTTAAAACTTATGTGTAATTTTTAAAATTTTGGTTTGAAAGGATTTTTTTTAAAGATTTTATTAATTTGTTTGAGAGAGAGACACAGCGAGAGAGGAAACACAAGAAGGGGGAGTGGGAGAGAGAGAAGCAGGCTTCCTGCCATGCAGGGAGCCTGAAGTGGGCCTTAATTCCAGGACACTGGGATCATGACCTGAGCTGAAGGCAGACACTTAACGACTGAGCCACCCAGGCGCCCCAGGATTTTTATTTTTTTAACGAATGAGTTAATGAATGGTTTGTCAGAGAGACAGGGAGAGAGAGGATGCACAAGAAGGGTGAGCGGCACGTAGAGGGAGAAGCAGTCTCCCTGCTGAGCAAGGAGCCTGATGTGGGACTTGATTCTAGGACCTAGGATCATGACCTGAGTCAGAGGCAGATGCTTAACTGAGCCACTCAGGTGTCCCTGAAAAGATTTTTTTAAATTAGGCTCAAAGGCACATAGGAAAAGACTGATAATTTTAACCATGTTAAAATGAAAAACATCTATCTTTGTATAGCTAACAAAAAAGGAGTAACAAGAAAATATTTGCTACATACATGAAAAGTTTTGGTGTTCAGAATATCTCCTTTACAAACCACAGATGAATAATAATGATTATAATTATTTTTATGTAATAAGATTATTTTTACTTTTTATATTTACATATACCTTAATATAATTTAATGTTTTATACTTACATGCCAGTACTTAAAATAATAAAATAATATATTATAATTATATTTAAATTATAATATATAAAATATAAAGTACATGCTTAAGAGATATAACTGCATATGTGATAAAGCAGATATACATAATAATATTATGACAGTATCATTTACAAAACTGAAAAAATTGGAAACAAACCAAATATCCACTGCTGGAGGAATTTATAATGGAATAGTGGTATAAAAGTATTAAAAAATGCTAATTAACTAATAACAATTTTGAACTTGAGTTACACTATCAACACAGATAAATTAAATTTCATAAGCTAGTCAATTAAAAATTATACAAATTATAATGTATTATAAACCTATATATAATACTATATATTTATATATCATGATATATAATTAATATAATTAATATAATTAATATTAATGTAATATATATTAATATAATAAATATATAACATTTATATAATTATAATACTGTTATAATGTTTTTAATTTTAAATCTATAATATAGGGGCACCTGGGTGGCTCAGTAGGTAAAATGCTTGACTCTTGGTTTCGGCTCAGATGGTGATTTCAGGGTGATGAGATCAAGCCCCACATTGGGTTCCACACTCATCATGGAGACTGCTGGATTCTTTCCTCTTCCTTTTCCCCCCACCATGCCTTTCACTCTCTCTTTTTTCCATATATATACATACATACATACATACATGAAATAAATAAGTAAAATATTTATAATACAAACATATACAATGTTTAAGGATATAACCATATGTATTAAAAATTTGAAAAGATATGAGGAAATGTAAGATTAATGATCAATAACCTCATCTGTGTAAGGATGCATAATGTAGAAAGGAAATGGGAATGGGATAGGGAGTATTAAAGGAGCTTCAATATGTTGTGCTTTGTATCTGAAGCTGGTTTGTAAACCATGGTAGTGTATAAAGTAGTCTTCGGCATTTTGTTTGAGAAATTAATGATAATGTAAAATAGAACATGTTTTCCATTAAAAATTCATTAATGGTTATAAATTTAGGAAGAAAGAAGATATTTAAAAAATCATAAATGACAAAGTTTGTTACAATAAAGCCCTTCAGTTGTCTAAGAAGAGGACTACAAGCTTTTTATCTGCCTTCTGCTATCTCACTGCTATCAAACAGATTGAAGTGATGATGGCTACTGAGTACTGCTCAATATCTGACCCATATTCGCGATGATTTTGAGATAAAAGATAACACCATGTTGATTTTTTATAATTATTGTTTATTCTAATACTTTTCAAATAGAGGTGAAAATTAAATGAGGATGTTTCTTTAGAAGCAACATATTTGCAACTCAACTTTTAACTCTGGATTCATCCAATACTCAATTTAACAGAGTATCTGCTATTTATACAAAGAATCAGAGATAATCATTAAAGACTGTATGTTCTATAATGGGTGTTATCTCTGTGCAGTTCTTTTTATTTATGGAGAAAATGGAATATCATGCACTCGTCTTTAGGAAGGCTAAATCTCATTCAGACCAAATGACTTAAAAACTATTACTATCACAAGGAATAAAGGATACTTGCCTAAAGTATTTTTGTGTCTGAGCTGCCATTTTAATCTCTTGTATCACCACTATCCCCAGGCTAATCCACCACCACCCACCTCCCAACATGCACAGACACACATTTGCATCATTCTTCGGCACATGCCTGCAGTTTCTATCCAAGATCCTATATCATCCTTCTATAATTTCCTATTCCACAAAAATGCATAACCAATTCTCAAGTCCATCTTCTCCGTATCTCTGAGGCCCACCCCCTTTAATGTTCTGACATTCTAAGTACCACAATCTTTTAACTAATTTATTATCCTTACTACATGTTTTCAAACTTAGGAACTTCTGACCACTGCTGACACAATTTTTTTTATTCTTTCCATCCCTTCACAGTCAAATTTTAAAAATAAAATCTACATACGTATCTCCCACTAGTCTCCTATTCTGCAACATCCTTCATATGAAACTTAAATCCTACCATTTTACTAAAGCTGTTCTCATGAATATCATCAGTCAACATCATGTCATTAAACCCAAGGAATGCTTATAATAATGCTTACAATTTCAATCCATATCTTCCTTGAATATTCAAACATTAAGCATAAACATCTTTATATAAATTTATACCCTGTAACAATTTTAATGGCAACCTACACTTTTATGTATCAGCTTATCAAAACATAATTTATTTTAGTATTTATTCTGTCCACTACATTGCAACCCTCATTATCTACAGTTTTGAACAATTTTCCAGGTAGTTCACAGTAACTTTTATAACGCTGGATAAATTTCAGCTGATACTGCTTAACATTTCTTCTTTCTTGAGTTTTTTTCTTGGCATCCTGATTTTTCTCCTACACCTATGGGTTTTTCTTCTCTCTCTCTTTAAAGACTCCTCCTCTTATGCCTAACTATATATAGTGAAATTCATTAGAACTTTTCCCCAAATCATCTTTTCTCCTCAGGCTAATCTACTTAGATGACATTATCCACCCTAATAGTTTTGATTATGAACAATATGCTAAGGGTGCCAACACTTATGTATCATTAATCTGAACCTCTCTTTTGACACATCTCACTACAATGGCTTAGATGAATGTTTATCATTATTTCAAAAAGATTTTTATTTTCTTCCAAACCCATTCCTCCTCTACTATAGAGTCTGGAGAAAATACAATAGTACAAAACCTCAAAAGAATGTTGACTACACATTTAAAAGAAATCTGAGGGGCACCTGGGTGGCTCAGTAGTTAAGGCCTTTGCCTTCAGCTCAGGTCATGATCATAGGGTCCTGGGATTGAGCCCCACATCGAGGCTCTCTGCTCAGTGGGGAGCCTGCTTCCTCCTCTCTATCTGCCTCTCTGCCTACTTGTGATCTCTGTCTGTCAAATAAATAAATAAAATCTTAAAAAAAAAAAGCTCCACATTAAAAAAATAATGATAAAATTAAAAAAAAATAAAAAATATCTGGAAATGTTTAAAATTTTTGACTGAATAATACATGTCTAAGAATTTTTCTTAAAACAATAATCATATAATTTTCATACATACTTTTCATACATTTTTAAACATGTCATATATTTTATATATTTGTCATATATTTATATATGCCATTTTATATATTAGTCATTAAGATATATTATCTTATATATCTCATGGACAAATACATGAAAAATTATAGTTCTAGCCTATGAAAAGTTGCAGACATCCTAATCTTCATCAATAGGGACTGATGGAGCAATTTTGGTATATAGAGATTAAAAAATAGTAAAAAAATAGTTTTAAAAAAATCCCAAAATATTAATGAATGTATAATATACATAATGTATTAATAAGCAAAAAAGTAGTGTTCAAATATAAAACATTCATCATAAGAACATGAGAACAATCCTTATTTTTAGCAAACATAGGACAATTAGTCATTTTCTTTTATTATAAAAGCTATCTATTTTGGTGAAAAAAAAATGTACCTTAACTGACCATTCAATTTAAAAAAAGTCAAGGAGAAGTTAATGAGTTTTTACTTGTGAATTATTTTTCCAGTTTTTCTCTAGTTTGAAAGATGAATAATAGAGTCTCATTCCTTTCCATCAAGGAGCCAACACTAAAACTGCAGTTTGTTTGTAACATGAATGTAGACCTGACTTCAAAAGACTTTTGAATAGGAATATGAATCAAACCTATCCTTAATAGTAAAAGGCAGCCTTCAATGTGGATATTTAAATACTGCTTTATTATATAAATGTAATTATAAAATTAAAGATGACAACCCACTTGTATATGTGAGTTAGTTATTTTTTTTTTTTTGAGAAGAATCATTGCTGGCTTCATTAGAATCATTTTGACTGTTACCATATTGAACCTATATATGGGATTTCAATACTTTCTCATCCTTTGCCGTCTATTAATATGATGACATTTCTATTCCTATGGAATAAACTAAAATACAATTTTAAAATAATTTGTTTCAAGGTCACTCACAAAAAGCCAAAATTATGACAAATTAATGGAGGCAATTATAATAAAGGTACCATTTTGATGTGTGTGTGGGCTTACCTTTTTTCTTTCTTGAAAGATGACCAAATTCAGAAAACAACAACAAAAAATAAAATATAGCTACTACAGTCACCTATATCCAGAAGTTAAAAATATTTTTACCTTACTTCTTGCTATAAATTTATTCAGACTAGACTGAAACAGAAATCTAAATTCTACTTTTAATGCCAGTGAAGGGAACTAATGTTTAATTTTATGTTAAATTAATTAAACAAGGTGGCCATTAAACTGATGTGGCTCTAATACCATAGATGTCTGCGTAAGCAAACCAAATTCTAAGCCTGTAAAATGACTCAAATTTACGAAACCAAAATGCTAATGACAACAAATCACAAACAGCTAACTAGGCTTTAAGCTATGGCCAATCAATAATTTCCTTACACTGCTTCTGCCTTTTCTCTATAAAAGTCTTTCCTCTATGGGACACCTGGGTGGCTCAGTAGGTTAAGTGTCTGCCTTTAGCTCAGGTGATCCCAGGATGATGGAGCCCCCGAACGGCTCCTTGTGCAGCAGGGAGCCTGCTTCTCCCTCTCCCTCTGTCTCTGCCTGCCGCTCCCCCTGCCCGCGCACTTGCGCTCTCGCTCTCTGATAAATAAAATCTTAAAAAAACAAAAAACAAAAAACTCTCTCCCCTAACACCTACCCCCTCAACCCCCGCCTCCATCTATGGAGGACTCTTAACCACTTCCTGTTTGGCGGTACCCAATTCTAATAGATTTTTGCTCAAAAAAAAACCTCAGAAGTTTTAATATGGCCAGTTTCTCCTTTAGTAGTTCTGGATTCAGAAGAGGGAACCTAGGGGGATCCCCGAGGGCTTCTAGGAGCAACAGCAACGAGGCTCAGGTATCTGAGCAGCCACTTGAGCACGCCGCTTTCTCACAGTATCAGGAGCCGCTGGGTGTCTGACCGATTCCAGATCCTAGTTCTGCAGCTTTTGCATTATCAGCTTGCAAACTTTGAGCACTGCTTTTTCCAGACTAGGTCCAGAAACCACCAGTCAGACTAGGTCTGACTTGAAAATGGGGCTGGTTATAGGATTGTACGGGTCTGACTTAAAATCGGACCAGTTCTGGGAACTGGCTCCAGGAACTGGTTCCGGGGTCAGACTGGTTCATACAGAGAAACAAGACTCCTTCCGGGGTCAGACTGGGTCCGACTTAAACTGGACCTCCTGTACAGCGTCTGGTGAAGACGATGAGAACTGTTGGGGCCGCTCAACGATTGTGAAGCCCATAGGTGCTACCTGGGAAAACTGACAGAAGTTGGCAAAAGGTAAGAATTCTTAACAAGGTCAGCGCTCCCGGAACTCTGTGGGGCCTTAGCGAGAGACGAGGTTAAAATTTCACGTTGTCTCTTCCTTTCCAAATTCAGGTCAGCAGGAAAACAAAAATAAAAACATTAGTTACTGGTGCTTTCTTTCCCAGGGCCATCTATTGCACGGTGTGTGTGTGTGTGTGTGTGTGTGTGTGTGTGTACCATCAAAAACATTAGTTACTGGTGCTTTCTTTCCCAGGGCCAGCTATTGCACGTAGTGCGTGTGTGTGTGTGTGTGTGTACCATCAAAAACATTAGTTACTGGTGCTTTCTTTCCCAGGTGTGTGTGTGTGTGTGCCAACCATCAAAAACATTAGTTACTAGTGCTTTCTTTCCCAGGGCCAGCTATTGCACGGTGTGTGTGTGTGTGTGTGTGTGTGAACCATCTGGTGGGCAGGCTCTCCCAAATATGGCCAGACACAAATGTGGGTTGCACTCCGTTTGCAGCAAGGGTCTTACTGATGCGGGAGGGGTAAGTTCTTGTCTCACCGAGTCCAAGAATAAATCTCTCGGAAAAGGGAGAGTGAGTAAAGCAAAAGAAGTTTATTAAGTAAGGTTACAGAGAGAAAGCTCTCAGGAGTGGTTGCCACTGAGGGCTTCTAGGGATGGTCTTTTAAAAGCTAACCAGGGAATTTAAAGCTTTTTAACATCTCAATCGAGTAAGGACTAGTGATAACACCTTCAATGGTTTACTTGCTTTCTAGGGTCAGGGTAATTCTTGATTGGTCACAAGTAGCTGTTATAATAAGACCTCACCTATGACACTAAGACAGGATGGTCTGCTTTGTTCCCCTATTTCTGGTTTCCTTTCATCTCCCACATTTTGAATTTTGTGAGCCTGAACCCATGGCCCCCTACTTACTCTCCCTACCTAGCCCTGCCTGCCCCTTATTCATTACCACTCTCTTTCACCTGGCAGGGAAATTGTCCAAGTCTTTCTTTTGGTTACCTTTGGGAGTCCATGCCAGGAGTATTTATTGTCGTGACTGAAGCCGGCAAGATATTAAAAAGGGTTTTTAAATTTGTTTTTCTTTTCTTTTTTCCTTTTTTTTTTTTTTTCTTAAAGTAGCTCTATGGTCAAATGTTTGCCAGATTGAAAGACAATTTTAGGAACGTGATAGGAACTTTCAGGCCTTCTTCCCTAATGCTAAAATGAAACTGCACAAAGGGAAAGAAAAAACATTCTGAAGCCATTGTGGAAGGATTTATTAAAACTTTCCAAACATATGCCCTTCTAAATCTAGAACATAGGAATCTTTTGATTTCCATCTTAGTTGAAGATCTCCCTGGTATAGAGAAGCAAATTGAGGATAATGTTGGATGGCTGAATCAGTTTTGTTTTGTTTTGGTTTTTTATTATTATCATTCAGGTTGCAGTCAAATTCTTTAGGGGGGAATTAAAAACAACTGTATTTATCTTACAAATTGAATCTTTACAAATGTTGCTCTAGAAACTATTCAAAACCCACCTGTCTTTTATGCCAATCGCAGTATGCCCCCTATTCTTCTCATAAGGCTTGCAGCTAAATAGTATGTATGTCTCTTTAGGTAAATTATAGATAGATGTGTGATATTTTTCTTACTCTGGATGTTATTGCCAAAATTAATTTGTAAAGAGCTCTATTTAATTGGCTTAAAAACAAGGAAGCATTTATACAAATCAGATATACTCTCAGAAATATAGAAACTAACCAAAATGTTTTTTAAGTTCCTGTGATCTAGGATAATGCTCAGTAAATAAAAGCTAGTACACGCTTGTTGGTTTAATGAAAATGGGCATTTTCTTAGAGATATCAACATTAAATACAATATTTTTATTCTACCTAGGCTTTACTGAAAAGCAGAATCATTTCCAAATAAGATAAAATACTGACACATTAGTTACTGGACACAGGTTTATTCAGTTTTGGCCTTTTTTTACAGAGGAACTAAAGATATTAGGTCTATTAGTAAACATGTTTTGTGTCAAATTGAAAAATTTATGATGAAGAAAAATATATTTCTAGACATTATGAAATGTACTTATAAATTTGCCAATCCACAGGATGCAGACATTTTGCAATTGCTTATTTCTTAGTTTCCACTAGGAATAAATGATTCTGAGCATTCAGAATTCTAATCAATATATGCAAATAAACTACTTAGAAATAATAAGGATGAAAGGAAACTCAAATGGATTATTTAAAAAGTTTAGAAGGTTTGTGGAAAAGGAATCTTGGATAAGGGATTTTATGTGTGGTCAAGGTGATTAAAATTGGAAAAGATTTATTTATGTTTTTAAAGAATGAACTTTAATATTAAAAGTGCTCTGGTAAAAAATTAGAATTGGTTATCTCTTTGTTAAAAAGATGGTTTTGGGGGGCGACTTCGTGGCTCAGTTGGTTAAGCATCTGACTCTTCGTTTCAGCTCAGGTCATGATCTCAGGGTTGTGAGATGGAGCCCTGCATTAGGCTCTGTGCTGGGCATGGAGTCTGTTTAAGATTCTCTCCCTCTTCCCGTCTTCCTTTGCCTAGCCCCTACCTCCCTCTCTCTCTCTCCCTCCCTCTCTTAAAAAAAAAAAAAAAAGAGAGGGAGGGAGGGAGAGAGAGAGAGAGAAAATAAAAAGAGAAGGGTTTCTGTTACCATTGCCTAGCCTCTACCTCCCTCTCTCTCTCTCCCCCTCCCTCTCTTAAAAAAAAAAAAAAAGAGAGGGAGGGAGGGAGGGGGAGAGAGAGAGAGAGAGAGAGAGAGAATAAAAAGAGAAGGGTTTCTGTTACCATTGGCTTGCTCTTGATAAGAGATTGTGAAATTTTTTTGATTCTTTTATATGTGTTCTTTTTTATATGTTTTGGATAGTCTGTGTGGAAAGCAAAGATTTTGTGTCTTAGCAAAATTTACTATATTTCACATTGTCTTTTTGAGGTCTTTGGTTACTTAAGAAAACCCAATTTTCTCAATATTAGAAGAACTAAGTTTTTTTCACAACTGTGCAACCTTCTGTTTTTGCCTTTAAAATTTTCTGTTGTCAATTTAAATAGATAAGTATTATTTCATAATGATCTGAGATCCTATTTAGCCAAATAGGCAAACCTTTTGACATTTTATTAACTTCCCCAAATCACACACACAATTAGAAACATTGGTTTTTATTACTATTATTACCAGGGCTTGACCTGGAATGTCATATTTGAGAATATGCATAAAAGCAGATATGACCAGATAGTTTTGAGAAACTAAGGTTGACTTAATGGAGCCAATAAAAGCCCCTTGGAAAAACTGTTTTGTTTCCTTATGTACATGGTTCCTGGGAACCTTACCAGGTGAGTAAGGAGGTTACTCCCTGGTGGGCCCAGGAAACTTAGGATATCTTGGGGACCACAAAAGGAGAGGAATTCACCCAAATCTATAGGTACTTATGGTGAAATCTGATGGTGGGTTCTGGGGTTGACTTCTTAGACTAGAGAGGCTTTTAAAAGTCTAATCTAAGATACCTTATGAAAATTTCCTACAAAGTAGACTTTAAAAGAGCCTATGTCATCAGTCACTATTCTTGATGCACTTGTATAAATAATCAGGCCAAGTTTAATGAGACTTGACTTATTTTGCAAACAAATGAGTCTTACTATGATTATCTTTGATAGAAATGAGGGTGATTATAGAGGAAAAAATTATGTTTCAATAGAAAATTATAACAATCTTGTGGATATCAGATTCTAGGTCTTTTCATTGTCTCTGCAAACCAAGCTGGATCCCAGATTCTTCTAGCTTCCTCAGAGATCTGGCTATATCTCTCCAAACTAATGTTTCTGGTCTTCTTCCACCCTTGTGATATGGAATTTGCTAAGAATAAAGATGGCCCCTGAACTTCCTTGGGAGGAACCACACCTGATTCTCCTCTCTACCCAGATAATAACCAAACTGAACCTTGGGTCCACATACCCCAGTTAAGAAGGGCTCTGCTCAACTCTTGGAACCAGTTGGAGATCTAGATTAAAATAGACTAAGGAGTTTCCTCTCAGGAATAGACAACATCTTGAGCTGAATAGGTCTCTTAAGATCAAGGACAAGATTTTCATTTCCAGTATGAAACCTTTATTCCTTTTGCCTTTTTGCTCCTTGCTTTTTCTCTTGTTAATAAAAGGAAGACAGTGCTCCTTAGTCCTGGCAACTAGTTTTGAATCTAGGGCTAAGGCCATATCAGAACAAAAGTCCCTAGACTTCCTTGCTAAGGTGTTTTTAGATAATAGAATTGCTTTAAAATATTTACTGGCTGAACAAGGAGTCTTTGCCATAGCAAATGCTTCCATCTGTACCTAGATCATTTCTGGTACTATAGCAAATATAAGAAACAGCTATTTGGCTAAAACAGCTTGATGCCCCTTCAGTTACATTCTGGTTTATTTGATACCAACTGGCCCGGTTCACAGAAGCTCTAGCTAAGGAGTGCTTGTCAGTCTTTTGATATTATACTAATAATAGTTAACATTGTTGTCTCCCTGGTACATTATGTTCTGTCAGAGGTCCTAAATGCATGTTCAGAGCTATCTGCAGTACATCAGATGATCTCACTGTACTTAGAGAAACACAAACAAGAGGAACAGTGAGATGAACAGCATAAACAGTTCTCCCATAAATCTGATATATTTTTTGAGTTTCACAATGAGATAAGAGTAATTTAACTGTGATGGTAACTGAGAGTGGCACTAATACCAAATTTTTGGTTAATCTCTCATGTATAAGAGGATGACCAAATAAGGGGAATTGTTAAATTAATTAAACAATTGGGTCATTAGACTCATGTGGTTCTGATGCTCAAATGATGGCCTATTAAGCAAACCAAAATCTAAACCTCTAAATGCTTGAAGGTTGTGAAATGAGAATGCTAAAGACTGTCAGTCACTGACAGCCAACTTGTCTTCAAGCTATAGCTAATCAGTAATTTCCTTACCTTGCTTCTACCTTTTCTCTATAAAAGTCTCTTCTGGAGCTTCTGAAGCACTCCTAGCCCCTCTTGGTTTGGTGCTGCCCAATTCTAATAGATGTTTGCTCAAATAAACTCCTGAAAGTTTTAATGTTCCTCAGTTTATCTTCCAACAAGTCTTAGTTTCTCTTTATCTCTTTCTTTTATTTTTCCTGTTACTGTGTATATAACACGATGAAATATTTTCCTTAATCTTGAATTGGCTTATGAGAGACTTCTGTCAGTTGTGTCATTCAATAATAAATATTACAAATATTAATTTAGCATAAGAAGGACAAGCCTTATTTACACCAATCACTGTTTATTGCCACATGTATTAAAATCATATTTTTGAGGCAAGTCAGTATTGATTTCATTCCTACTAATTATCTTATAATGAATACATTTTTAATGATTCCAGACTTTTCTTCTAAACAGATGTTTCTTGAATGGCGTTTTTTTTGTTTTTTTCCCCCTGCTGTTGGACCATTTAAATAAGTTGGCACCAATTTGTTAGGTTATAAAACTGGGTACTTTGTTGGAACCAATTTTATATTAGCATAAAACTTCAGCACACTTGGCCCTTAGTGTTTCCCCATGGATAAGAAGTAGCCTTTCTCACCGTTTTATTGTTTCATTCATCAGTGTTTTATTTGCAAATTGAAGTTACTTTGATGGGCATCTTTTTCTATGCTAATAAGATACCAGCCAGTTTTGCCCAAGAATTGTGTAGCCCTTCAGCAAAGTGATTCAATTCCCCAGTAATTCCCTGGAAAAGATAAGTACAGGACAGGATTAGTGCAGACATAAAAACAAGCTTTAAATATTCCTTCTGAGGTAGATACTCACATATTTATCTCTCCCCGTAAACCTTAATTACAGAGAATGTTGGAAATACTAGCCAAATCATCACTTGCACATGTTGCTGTAGGCAGTGTAGACAAGTTGAGATGGAACAGCTATGAAATAACCAAGTTGATTCTTTAGCTCACAGTTGAGGTAAATACCTACTCTCAAAGTAGTTATTGACCATTTTCTAATTTTTGCCATAAAACCAAATATAGGGTCTCACCAATACCTACACTGTTGAGGAAAAATGCACCTGTTCTCTCCAGTTTTACCATTATATCAGTTTTCCATTACTGAATTTTACATTCTTTCTTTCCCTCTCTTTTACATGATAAGTGAAATGGACTATTGATGTAAAAGAAATATTATGCCTCTTGCAAATTTCATAGAATAAGGAGAGAAGCATTTGTCCTTTGCTCTGGTGAGGGGGCAGAAGGCTAGCTGAGAACAAAGCAAAGCTGACACCCCACAACCTTTTCCCACCCCACCACTCCTGGGTGGGACTTGTGTGACTTTCTTCTGGGAAAGTCCCAACTATTTTAGTGTTAATGCCTTGCCAGAGGGAAAAACTACCTTAGCTTGATGAAATAGTCAGGCCCCCAGTATCCCGAGGGTCTTCTTTAACATACAAAAACCCTTTTGAAATCTCCCTTTCTCTTACCTCCCCCAACTCCCAAGTATGTAATCAGCCACCCCTCACAATCCCTGTGCAGCAGCTTTTTCTACCCTTGGGTGGTGTCCCCATGCTTTAATAAAACCACCATTTTGCACTGAAGATGTCTCAAGAATTCTTTCTTGGTTGTCAGCTCGGGACACCACCCTACTGAACCTCACCTGTATTCCAAAACCCCATAAGCTCTGTGCTCTCTCTGATAGTGTTACATCATTGCACAAGAACCACATATACAGGCCAAACACTGGAAATCATTTGCTGCTCTGTCACCTTTTCTTATCATTTCTTTATTTTTTAAGAAAATTAAACTCTTATGACCAAAGTGGGGTTAAACTCAAGACCAGAGATCAAGAGTCATAAGCTATACCAAAGTTTCACACCCCTTATAACTGTTACTTTAAAATGATTTTTAGAGGGAAAATTTCATTAAGTAATCTTCATTTTCTTTGTGCTGTAATCTTTTTTTTTTAATTGCATTGAAGCAAAGTTAATTTTCTTTGGGGATATAGGGAATTGTTTTTCAGATGATAGAAAAAAAATATCCCCATCCTTTGAATATAATTCTACTGAATAAAATATAATTTTAAATTACATTTTAAGAAAATAATAGATTATCACCCTTTGACTTTTTGGTCTAAAATCTAGTGTTTATAGGGGGATTTATTGTTATAACTATGCCTCACTTGCAAAATTCCAAAATTAACAGTCAATAACACAAAAAGTCATGAAAGGTATATACCATCTTCCTTAATCTGTTAATTGATGATGTCATCATGTAGTTTTCAGTATAGTTTGCATTTACAAATGTGACATCTCAAATGTTTTGAAGACACTGCCCACTTTTTCCCCCTGTTTTTAACAGTACCATATTGCTCAAATAATTATACCAAATTTTAATATCTTTGGTTATATATGAAGAACATCTTCATAACTAGTCATGTTATAGAAGTTAGATTTCATATATCCTTAAATTAAGCCTTTTTTGCTGTTGGACTTCAATTGCAAAATTGTTTATGGAAAATACTTCTCAGAATCTTAATGTATTTTTTGAAGTTTTACTATGGTTAAGTTTAAAGTTAACACAAAAGTAAAGAGAATAATGAAACCCACATACCCATAACCTAGTACATTATTTTTCTGTTGGTGCTGTAAAAGAAAAGTACATAAACTTGGTGGTTTAAATTCAGATAATACTGTTCTATAGTTCTAGAGATTAGAAGTCAGAAATGCATCTCAGTGGGCTCAAAATAAGGACAGATTCCCTTTCGGGACTCTAGGGGCAGTCTGTTTTCTCGTCTCGCCAACTTCTAGAGCTTACCTTCAGCCTTGTGGTGTCATTCCTCTGTCTTCAAAGCCCAGGACGTCAGGCCAGATCCTTTTCATATTGCCAAATCCCTGTCTCTACCCCAGTTCTGCCTTATTCCACTTACAAGAACTTTTATGGTTGCATTGATTCACTCTCCTTTTCACTGTTAGATCTTCAGGAAAATTTGTCCATTTTATGGTCAGTTGATAAGCAAACATACCTGCAACATTAATTATCCCTTTACATATAACAACATATTCATATGTTTTCAAGATTGAGACCTAGACCTCTTTGGGGGTGTTCTTTACCTGCCTCTTTTACCTACTACAGTTGTTAATGTCTTGCAATTATTTCATTTATCCCTAAATTTCATTTAGGGATAAATTTTTATTTATCCCTAAATAATATTCACCCATAACATTCATTCCCCCATAACACACATTCCCCCATAACACACATACACAAACTTTTTTTCTTCATGTGGTTTGTCTAGTTTTCTTTTTAAGCAAATCTCTGACTTTACATAACACCACCAGTAAATATTTCTTATGTGTGTCTCAATGGATAAGGACATTTTGTTTAACACCTTACAAAATAAACAAGAATTCTATAATATCATCTAATACCTAGTCTGTTTCTTATATTTTCTGATTATCTCAAAAATGTCTTCTATAATTGATAGCGCAATATGGATCGAAATGAGTTGTTTCACATGTTTTGTTTGCTTTTCGTGTATCTTAAATCTCCCTTACTCTCTAATCATTCTGCTGTTATGTTTTTTCTCATATGATTTAATAGTTGGTGCTGCTTACTTATGTACTCCAGAATTTTCCAAACTCTGAATTTGGTTGCTAACAACTTCACAGAGTAGTTTAACCTGAGCCTTTAACCTCTGTATTATCTGTAAACTGGTAGTTAGTTTCAGAGGTTCTTTTTTTCCCCCCAAGAATATATTATTGTAGTTTGTATAATTCATGTTGTACGACATTGTGTAATACATGATGTGTGGTTATCTCAATTGTAGTGATGTTAAAAATGATTATAAGATTCAAGAGTTGTCAGTCTAATCTATCTGTTATAAAGTTCCTCATCAACATGCACCTAATGATTTCGGCTTGAGTTGATGATAGTTGTATAGATGCTTTAAGACCACCTTTTCAGGAGCTTCCTCCATCATCATATTTAACATAGTTAGTGTTCTATAAAAATTGACTTACCACTGCTTTCCAGAGATTTAACTAGTAGGAAAGAGGAGGTACGTTGGTAACTGACCAACTGTTGGTCTGGCTACAGAAATATAAGGCTCTTAACTCATGTAACTACTTCCACCATTGTTGACTTTGGGTTTCTTATCCATCACAATTTTTATAATATGCTTTCAAAGATAATCTGACTGATAATCATTATGAGATAATCATTATGAGATACTGATAATATTACAATGTTTGAATTCCTAATTTGTATGCAAAAAGAGGTATAGTTACTTTTTGTGTTTTCTAAGAGGGTATCTACAGAAACTGGTTCCAGACAGATTCCTTGGAAAATACTACCGTTATTTGTCCCATGTTGTTTGATCTCTTTTTAAGATACCATTATGCCTTTTTAAAATACCTAAAGCAAAGCTTGGATGATTATTTCCTTTTTTTCTGTCCAAAATACCTTAAGGTCTTTTATTATATAGCAGCAAGATCTAGTCACATGTTCTAACTATCTAATTAGTTTAACTATTGTACATGAAATTGCATAAATAGGACATTTAATTAAATAAAAGGAGATATTATTGACACCCACAATATCTATGTTATGTGTTATTTTTAGTAAAAGTATAATTTGAGAAGTCATTTTTATAAATACATAGGGCTTTTAAATTGTGGACACTAATTTGTTGGTCAAAAAATGAAAAAAAAATGAAAAAAGCACGTTAATCAGTTAATTAGTCATCAAAACTATTTTTCTTTTTTCTTTTTTTTTTTTAAAGATTTTATATATTTATTTGACAGACAGAGATCTCAAGTAGGCAGAGAGGCAGTCAGAGAGAGAGGGGGAAGCAGGCTCCCTGCTGAGCAGAGAGCCTGATGTGGGGCTCAATCCCAGGACCCTGGGATCATGACCTGAGCCACCCAGGCGCCCCCAAAACTATTTTTCAAGTTCCCTCACAGGTGAACAATTTTTTTAATTTATAAGAATGATCTTCAGCAAGAGCCTATTAATGTAGTATTTGATCTTGCAGTATTTTCACAAACATGTTATGTAATAGTCCTTGGAGAAATGTTAGATTTTACAGTACTATTCCTAATTCTTAATTATATATACTATAATGGCAAAGTTATTAATTGAATATTTTGAACAAAATATTTAAAATCCACTTGGTAAGTAAATCACCCTTTTAGGTAATCAATTCTTTGTATAAGAAAAAGGATAAACCCTATATTTGACCACATATTCTAAACATTCAAAACATACCTTATCCCATGTGCATGTTCCCATGTCAGAATAAAGCATTTGTAACTGATGTTTATGAATCTTTCAAATGCTCATACTTTTAGAATGTTTCCTATTTGACTGTATAAAACCCTTCAGAAATGTTTTAGAAGTCATGTTTCAATATTTATGAATATGGAACATCTCAAAGTTTCTCTTTATCACAACTCCTTAAATATTGACAACGCTATGTGTTTCCTGTATGCTATTTGTTTTGCTCTAATATTAGCAATCTTTCATTTATACCAACTAATAAATTCCCCAAGAGCTTTCACATTGTGTTTTTGAAGAATCTTATTACAGTGCCTAGATGATAATATGGAAATATGGAAGAAAACTTATTAAATTGAATTACTAAAACTAGAATGTGCCAAATAAAGCCAGTGATCACTGATATTTTAAATATAATATTTTAACATTTGTTCCTAAATTCCACAAAATTCTGTTGAGTCTCATTTTTTATCTGCATGCCTCTGGATAGTGCCTTCTAAAGAATGAGTAGAAACTAGAATATATAATGTCTTTAATACCTACCTGAGAAGGCTCAGCTTATAATCTTGTGACTCAGTTTGCTATTCATTTTCACTACCTTATATTACTCTCAGAGCTTAGTCCCCAATTATTTGCATGCACTTAAGGTTAATCTGGACTATGCTTGCAAAATCAATTATAATACTCTTGTTTCCTAAAACGTTGTTTGAATTCCAGGATAGATTGTTCTTGCTCTCATTCCATTTTGCTTTCTTTCTCCACTTACCACTATCTAAAATTATCTTGCTCATTTTTGTTTGTTTGTTCTTTTGAAGTAGTGATTTAGTAGTTTATTAGCTATATTCTCCACTCCCAAATCCCTCTACATCCCCACAGCCCCATGCCTACCCAAAAATATTTCCATGAGAATAGGGACTTAAAGATTAATCTAATTTATTACTATATCCACCAGTTCTTAAAACAGTGCTTGGCACAGAAGATACACTAAGGAAACATTTCCTCATAGCTCATCCCTGAGAATTCTATGTATTTCCTTTAATTCCTTTTCATTAGTGTTGTGTGTACTACTGTAGAGGTAGTTTATCTGATTCTCCTTACCATTGAGATACCATCTAGTTGGCCTTATTGACTTCTGTATTTTTCTGTTCATTCATTTCAGGTTGTGGTTTCTGAGCACACTAGTTAAGTCAAGACCATTTTCTGAGCTCCTTCTCACTTCCATTATGAGATGTTGGCTTACTAAATAATGCCAAGCATGTGTTACTCTTTGTTTTCTTGAAATTGCAGGTGTAGACTGTTAAGATGAGAAGTTGAATGTCCTTTTTGCTCATTCCTTCATTTTGCTTGTTAAGTCTATCTAAAACTATTCTGCAATGTTGACAACTACTTCATTTTTCTATTAAACCCACAACAGATAGTATTTTAGTACAGATAGGTAGTTATTCATGGATAACTTTTTAAACAAGTTATATTCTTTATCTTCACTTCAATTATCTTGTCCTTTATCCTAATTTTATTTGGAAGCAACTCTACTAATGAACACTATGTGATTTTCAGTTCTTTTCAAATTCAGTAAGCCATGCTGCTATTCATTTTCAAAGTCCTGGGCTGTATTACAATTAATTTATGGATAGTTGAATGATTGTTTTTTCAGATCTGTGATGAGTTTCTGTTGTTGTTGTTGTTGTTTTGTTTTTTTAAACAGTGTTTTCCTCTGTGATTATCTGAATTTCTAACTTAATAATTGAAATATTTGAAAACCATGAGACCACTGATATCACTTTCTGTTAAATAGTATAACATTTCCAATATTCAGTTGTGTTTGATACACAGTATTCAATCAAAAGAATGTTACTGTTCAAAAAAGTGACTTTAGGAATACAAATCACTGTAATAATAAAAAATAATTTAGATGGCTATACAACAGTAAAAGTTACAAATAAAAGCTCTCTATATCTCAATTTGATTTTCAGACTATGATGAATTTTATACTCTCTTATCATTTCCATTTTACAGACTGTTAAGTTTCCGAAGGGTTTTATTTAACCCCAGATTGGTGCATATTCCTTAAAATATTCAGATTCTAACTATTTCCCTTAGGGAAGTACTTTAATTGTTCTTTCTTCCCTTTTTTTCCCTTTCTTGGGGAAAAGAAAATTTTAGTAACACATGATCTTGTCACACTTTATGGATAAATTTACTGTTTAAGAAATGCAATAAGAGATTCTGTTGGACATATATGTCCTTTTCAAAGGTAGATTTAATTGTATATCTGATTATATATATTTCAGGAATAGATTTATATATGTATAAATGTATATGAGAGAGATATACAATATTCATGGATGGAAAGAAAGAAAAATAGATTGGGAAAGAAATAGTAACAGGGTAGGACATTTCCTGTCAAAAAAATAATAGAACATATTTTATAGTTAGAAAAATATTTTAAAAATACAGCATAAGAATCATCTAAAAGGTCATTGGAACAGAATACATAGCTTACAAATTAATTTTAATATAGTCCCAAATTTTAAAAATACATGTGAAAAATAACTGAAAATATGCATTGGAAAGTTAACAGTGTGCTTTGGGTAGTGATAAGTAATTTATTTTTGTCTTTAAATTATCTACAAAAATTGCATATTTTGTTTATAATCAGGAAAAAATCCCCTAAATTCTAAAAATTTTGAAAAGTGTTTTTTTTTAAATATAATAAAGTATAGATTATATAATAAATGATGATAATAAAATGTCAATCTGATTCTAGGGAAAGAAAGTTGATTCTTCATATTTATTTGTAAGATATTTTACCATTGGAGTTGAAACTATTGAATTCTGGATCTATTATTAATCCCAATAATTCCATTCAATTTAGTGGATTTCTTATGTTCTATGATGACTTAGCTAAACTATTTCAGTGACCATCTAATTAGAATTTGGGTTGGATTTAAAAAGAACATCTAATTCAATTTACTCTAAGCTATCTCATGAAGAGTAATTGATTCTGTTTAAAAGAAAACAGGTGATATTCTATTATAAAAAATGGTCATTACAAACAAGTTTTTTGGTCTATTTTTCTCTCTCTCAAAGACAATGAAAGTGGATGCATTAATTAATACATTGTTACTATAATGCAGTTGTTTTCTGGATTCCTTTGCAGTACCTGTGATATTAACTTTAGCACAGCCAACAACGAACCAACTAATTATTTTAATTATTTTTTTTAAATGTGGAAATAATCTTTACACCAAAACATATTGAACTAAAAATTAAGTAGACTCAGGAAAGAATTTACAGTATCTATCCTCCTTGTAAATTAACCAGTTTATCCACTTTAAAACATATCAGTAACAAGACAGTACAATAATAAAAGCATTGGGAGCAATTTTCATACTGGAAATATTTTTTATAATTTTTTTTTTTAAGTGTACCTCCCAGGCATGCCTAGGTGGCTCAGTTGGTTAAGTGTACAACTCTTGATTTCGGCTCCCGTCGTGATCTCTGGGTGGTGAGATTGAGCCCCACCTGGGGTTCTGAGCTGACCTGGAGCCTGCTCAAGATTCCCTCACTCTCTCTTCCTCTGCCTATCCACCCTTCTCACATGTTCTCTATCTCTCCTTCTTACTCCCTCTCTCATAAAAATAAAGTGTGCCTCCTAGTGTAGGGTCTATTGAAATGTTAGTTCTTTCACTTGAATGTTCTTTGTTCATGTAAGGGTATCTCTGTGTAGTCCCAAAATATTTTGGTGTTAAATATCACTACTCCCTTAGTTTCTACAGTAGTATGGTTTCTAAATCAGATAGTTACATCCTGATAAACTTCATTTGGAGCCTCCATAATATGTTAATATACCTTACAAAATTTTCAGGTGTCCCAGTGCTCCAGTGTCTTGATGAGGCAGAGTGACAGAAGGCCGTGGCTCTTAAACATTTTCACATGAGCCATAGTAAAAAAAAATATATTTTCATCGTAATTCATGACATAACATTTATTGAGTATATTTCATATGCCATGAACTCTTATTGTCTATGTACTGGGTATTCAGAAGTAATTGCAATAGTAAAAATTTCTGGCCCCCATGGAGTTGATAATACAGTCTATCTGTCTCTCTACCTGGACCTCCCCCAATTATTCCTTTGTATGAACAATGTGATCTTGTATTTTTTATTCCATCAATCTTATTCTGTCCTATTCTCTTCTTTTTGATAATAAAAAAAATAAAATAAGTTGCTCTTTAGAACCCACTAATTGATTCAAGATTCAATAATGGATCTTTAAAGTCTACTTTGAAAAAGTACTGCCATATAGGTATTACATACTTTTGTAAGGCTATTAAAACAGCCTAGAATTTATTATTTATGTCTTATTGTTGGCGTCTGTCACCAATTTAAACATCTAGTCTTTCTCACTGAGCAGCTTTTGAGATAGGACTCTCTGAATCTACGTTTATGTAACCTGCTTTTAGTCTAAATGGGGAATCTTATGTTTATTTCTTTCTTCTTACTGGTTTTAGTCCATCATTCAAGCCTATCTAGATTTTTGAAATCTGCCAGTGTCATGAAATATATTAGATAATCCTCCTAAATCTGTCATCCATAAATACGGAAAGGGTGGCTTCTGTGTCATGATCCAAGTCACTGATAAAAAATATTGCAAATTCTTGTAGTTTTCCTTTAGAGATCTCCCTATTGTTGGCATGGGTCCATTAATCAACACTTTAGAGTTATATTTGCATGTCAAAACACAAATCTTCCTTAATTATTCTAAAACTCAGTCTACACTTTCCCATTATACTAAAAAGTCCTAACAGACTGTCAAATGTGTACTGAATTCTTGATTTTTATGTTCCCCTGAGATACAATAACCCGGTCATTTATATATATAGTTAAGTTTCTGTTTATCCCAGCCCCAGTCAGTTCCAACTAATAATAGCCTTTGGTTTAAGAGTTCAGCTGCAGGGGCGCCTGGGTGGCTCAGTGGGTTAAAACCTCTGCCTTCGGCTCAGGTCATGATCCCAGGGTCCTGGGATCGAGCCCCGCATTGGGCTCTCTGCTCAGCAGGAAGCCTGCTTCTCCCTCTCTCTCTCTCTGCCTGCCTCTCTGCCTACTTGTGATCTCTGTCTGTCAAATAAATAAATAAAATCTTTAAAAAAAAAAAGTTCAGCTGCAGAGCAGAAGAGATTCTGATACCACAGTATCCTGGGACTCATTCTCAGAACTAAGGTAAGGGATGGTCTAGAAATAGCCATCTCTGATGCATGTGCTAAAGGGATAGGTAGCATTCTCAGTAATCACAAAATCATTCAGCTATTCTTCAACTTTTCGCTGAGTTCCAACTGATACGGTTTTTGATTGTGAGCACAGCATCTTAGTGTCTATGATAAGTCTCGAATGGGAGTAAAATCTGTGAGCCAGGGCTAGCCACTCTTTATCTAGTTTAAAAAAAAAAAAAAATCTCGGCGCATGGGTGGCTGTCAGTTTGAGTGGCTGTCACAGGGTCCTGATCCAGCCCCATATTGGCTCCCTGCTCAGTGGGGAGTCTGCTTCTCCCTCTCCCTCTGCTATTCTCCCTGCTTGTGCTTTCTTTCTTGCTCATGTTCTCTTTCCCTCAAATAAATGAATAAAATCTTTAAAAAAAAAAATCTCTATTTTTCTGGCCTGACTTCTTTTTTTTTTTTTAAAGATTTTATTTATTTATTTGACAGACAGAGATCAAAGTTGGCAGAGAGGCAGGCAGAGAGAGAGGAAGAAGCAGGCTCCCCACTGAGCAGAGAGCCCAATGCGGGGCTCCATTCCAGGACCCCAGGATCATGACCTGAGCCGAAGGTAGAGGCTTTAACCCACTGAGCCACCCAGGCGCCCTATGGCCTGACATGTTACTTTGGATGTAATTTACACTTAACTCATAGATTGTTATTAAAAAGATATCATTAACACAATTTTATTAATAAGATTTTTTCCTTAGGTAAGAGCATAGGGCAAGGTATTAACCAGTGATATATTTGAATCCTTACTCTATTCACTGATTAATTGTATAACTTTAGACAAAACCTTAAAACTTTCGAAGTCTCTGTTACTTCATCTATAATCTGAATTACAAATACGTACATCACCTCCCTCACAAGGTTCTTGAAAGAATGGAGATTATATTGTAAAGAATGCTGTCTAAATGTTCCCTAAGTAATAGGTACACTATCAATTGGTATGTTAGTATCATCCTTTAAAATGGTCATTGCTTCATCTGTAGAAACTTCAAATTCATAATCCAAGAGAGAAAACATCTGTCTTTCTACAGCATCATCTCATTCTGCTGATGCTCTGTTTTTACCTGTATGTAAGATTATCCATTCCTCAATATTGTCAGTCTTTGTTCCTCTACTTTGCTAGAGTAGAGAGTACATGGGCATTTTATTCTCTATAAGAATTTATAGGACAACTGCTAGTCCTAGATCTGCAGTCATTGAGCAGATCATTTAATCTCCATGAGCCTCATTCCCCTCATTTATAAAACAAGAAACTAACATTTACTTTGCGGCAGTATTTTAACAATTAGAGGTAATTTATGTAAAGTATTTAACATAGTGATTGGCACACACTGAGTGCTCCATGTATGGTAGGTGTTTTTATTTCTAGATTTTTCTTCCATATAAAGTTTAAAGAATTCAATCATAGTAAATAAGGAAGGAAAAAAGAGGTCTTCAGACATTCTTACTTTTTTCCGCTACAGAGATATTCTTCTGTCCTCTCCCAAAACTGCAATAACCTTTCAAACCTTTCTCTACCTTCCTTTTTAAGCAACTAATAAATCTAGAAGAACAGCCAATTCCCAGTAAGGGGGAAAGTGCAGAGCAAATATATCTGGCATAGTAGTGAGAAGCCATCTTACTATGAAAACTGAAGGAGTTAGTAATTAATAGCATAGCCTTTTAAATCAGGCAGACAAACTGGGTTTGAATTTAATCCAGACACTTACTTGCTGAGTCACAATGTAGAAGTTACTTACCCTTTCTTACCTATTTCCCATTTTATAAAATGAGCATAGTAATAGCATTTTGTCTTTGAGTAGAAAGTTAGAAATGTTTAAAAGTTTAGTATTTAGTACACTGTCAGGCAGCAGATAATTTATAAATAGAATCTCATTGCTTTTTTTCCTACTGTTCCATTTAAAACCTACTTTTACTTTCTAATATTCTTCATTGATAATGATGGTCCAAATTGTTTTACCTTCGAAATATAAATTTTAGCAATGTATTTATTGCCTATTGCCATTTTTCTCAAGTAGGACCATTTAGTACTCTGTAGTATTTCTTGTAAATTAACCATGTAAAGATCAGTATTTATGTGACGGCCTCAAAAGATTTTCTTGAAAGTAGGATTTGCATACTCTTAAAAAATAAATTATAATCCCCAGGAATGTCTAATGTCTGTCAACAATTTTAGGCATGGAAGACTATCAGTAAATATTGTTGCTGTTTTTGTTGCTATCGTAGTTGCTGTAGTTACTGTTATTACTACATGTTTTAACATTTTATATTCTGACTCCTGGATCAAAATACTTAAGTTGCACTTCACCCAAGTCCAAATATATGTGGAAAAAATAAACATAATTTCAGTAGTTCCTTGACTCAACTGTAGCATGTAAGAGATTCCCAAGTCCTCTGGTTGGGAAGACCAATGTTGGAATTTTCAGATTCTTGGCTTGGTTGTAGAAGATTGTAGAAGACTGCTGGAAAGCATCTCTTAGGTGTATTATCCTTCCACATGGACTTGGCACCTTGAAAGTGGAAAATGCACTAACCCTGTTCTGTCCCCTTTGAAAGTCTCCAAAGAGAACAAAATTAACTTATTTGAACAATTGGGAAAATTAACCTAAAAATACAAGTATTCATCTACGAAATAAACACTCATTACAAATCTGTGTTTCACAAACTGTATTAAGGCTAAGGATACAGTGATAAGGAAAACATTAGCCCTGCCTTTCAGGTGGTCAAGGAGAGGGATAGGAAACACATAAAAAATGTGGAGCAAATGCAATGCTTATTATGCCAGAATTAGGGAAAATCTATTGAAAGAGAGGGAAAAATATTTTATCTATTTAAAGGTTTACAGAAAAGGCAACATTTAAGCCATGAGAAGTTCAATACGTGTACTAAATATTAGGTTCTTAAGAATTGAACTAGGAAGAATAACAGGTAGAAAAAGCCTGAACTGAAGAGAGAGAAAGAGAAGGGGGCGGGAGGGTAGGCCAGAGGAGGGAGGCAGAATGAGGGGAGGGGGTGACAGTGAAGGAAGGGAAGAGAAAAGAAGAATAATATAGGAAGTGACCAAATAGTAGATTTTGGGCATTAAATATCCTGTTGCTACTAACAGGATGAGATTCTAGTGGTATCAAATTATTGGTATAGGGGTATTTGGGTGGCTCAGTGAGTTAAGCCTCTGCCTTCGGCTCCGGTCATGATCTCAGGGTCCTGGATTGAGCCCCGCATCAGGCTCTCTGCTGAGCAGGGAGCCTGCTTCCCCCTCTCTCTCTGCCTGCCTCTCTGCCTACTTGTGATATCCCTCTGTGACAAATAAAATCATCTTTATGAAAAGATTATTGGTATAGATAACCAAGCCCTAAAGCCATAAATCAATAATCTGGTTATTACATATTCTTTTCAGAATGTTCAGTTCTTAACCATAAGTAAATGAATATAGTTATTATATTTCTAAGATTAACACTTTAAAATGTAAAAAATTTTGTCTCCTCTGACCCCTAGTATAAATGGAAAGGATGTGTTAAAAACTAAATTGAAGTTTTCTTATGTAAGCGAAGATTCTAAACCTCTTCTGCCCTTTAGGTATTTTTATCACTTTTCTAGCTGATGTCAGAATCTACCTTTTGACAATTTATTGGTGTTTTAGATAAGCCTGTACTGATGTAGATAATCTCACAAACTACTATCAACCACATTTGTTAGATTGAGGTAGAAATCTAGAGAGGAAAAAAAAGTACTATAATTTTTAGTACTTCTGAACTTGTTTCCAATAGGAAACTTTTTTTTTTTTTTTTTGAGAGTGAGATTGTGCACGCAAGGTGTTGGTGGTGTTAGGAGGAAGCAAAGGGCACAGGGAGAAGGAGAATCTCAAGCTGGCTCCAGAGGAGAAATCAAGAGTCAGACACCTAAAGAGCAGAGCCACCCAGGCATCCCAGAAACATATTCATTTTTCAGTTATGTAGTGGTATTTTTACTTAAGAAACATGCTGTGTAATTCTTTGAACTTAAAAGTTTAAATCTAATACTAAATTCAGTACTTGATTGGTAATAATGTTAATGTGCTTTTATCACTATGGGTTTACAAAATTGTGTTATTTGCAAGTAATTTACCTTATGGAGTATTACTGAATCTTTAAAATTAATGAATATAAAATATATGTTTACTATAAAAAGTACTATTCAATCAGAAAAATCAATGTGGAAAGGTAGTTTAAAAGCAAGACATTATGTTTGAAGAGTCCAGCTGGTTATTTCAGTTCCATACTTCACCTTGAAACCTAAATTAACTACATCATAAAATAGAGTTTTATAGATTATCAACAATATTTTGAATTATATTTAAAGCCCAAAAATAGCCTTTAAGTTCACCTTTCTATGTTATCCTAATTGGCTAGCAATTTCTCATAAGTTATAGTTAATTGGTATAGAAATAAATCACAAGCCCATTTTACTCTAAGGTAAAAGGTCAGCATGCATCCTCTAATAATGTGCTTTTCTTTTTTCTGGCATATATTTTACAGATAATTATTTTTCTTAGAGCCAGTACACTACAGGCTCAAATATGACGGTGGATTAATAGTATTAATTGTGATGATTGAACTGTTTTCCCCTCCAGCTCCCATGGACACTGATCATGACAAATGATAGGCAAGCATTTACATAGATTGATGGAAATTTCAAATTTAAATGTATCAACAATTACTGTTTTAGTTATTTTAACTTGGTGAATAAGAGCAAGCACATTACTGTCATCTGTAGAAAAAAAAAATAAACTTCACACATAGAAGGCACACACTGACAGGTCTTGGATAAGAATGGCAGGCTAAAGTGAAAGCGTTGGATTGACCAAAGTTATAAGGTCCAGGTGGCCCATCAGTGCAAAAATGGCATGTTTTAAATGCTTTAGAAAGAATACAGGCACCAAGATGTAACTAACTTGCCATAAACCAATGCCCATTTTCTTACCGGTATAAAGAGAATATTTGTTTCCCGTAAGTAAAGGGAAGGTAGTTTCCAGAATGAACAATGCATACACAGAAAAAAATAGTGCACATTTTATAAGAACATAATTAAATTAAAAAATACAGTATAAATTCATTAAGCACATTTCCTGTGGGGAGATAGAAATTAGAATATGATTTGGAGATAGAGGGAATTAAACTCTCTAATGAATTGATTTAAATCAAACAAAACTTCAAGAAAAATACCTCAACCAAATTTGTCCAAGTCCAAGAAAATTGACAATACCTTATCATTATCTAACAATATATACAATGTTAAACATTGTTTTGAGAAAAACGGTTTTCAAATTGGAATATTCTTCATAATATAAAACAACATTATGGTAATAAATAGATAATGGTTTCCCTAACGCAGAATCACTGTGAGAGATGAAGTTAAGGCGCATTTATGAAAGTGCTGAGCACCCAGGCTGGCACAAAATAGACCCTGGCCTCAGAGAGAAATTCAGTTGTGAATCTGGTATTTATAGTGTGCTCCCACTCCCATCAAAAAGCACAGGACCAGTTCAGTCACAGTCAGTTCTTGCTACTGAGCACTGCTCATTCATTTCTTACCATTCTTTTTATTTTTCATTTTTTTAAAAGATTTTTATTATTTGAGAGCGACAGAGGAAGAGCATGTAAGTGGGGGGGAGGGACAGAGGGAAAGAATCTTCCAGCTGACCCTGCCAAGTGTGAAGCCCGGACATGGGGCTCAGTCAGAGGACCCGTGAGATCATGACCTAAGCAGAAATCAAGAGTCAGATGCTGAACCAGCTGAGCCACCCGGGTGCCCCTCTCTTCATCCCTTTAAATATTTACTTACCTGATCATTTTTAGCAGCTTTGAGAAATAAGGCTCAAAATCTCCTGAGGCATAAGAAGACATTTTGATAATAGACCTAAGAACTACTCTTCCACTTCCCCTTATCAAAAATAAAAAATAAAAATTTCACACAAGGGCATTTTTGTCTGTCTTTACCTGCATTGTCAAGAATAGATGGCAATTTGATTGTTAAGAGTGCAGAAGTACAGACATTGTTGCCACTGCCTGGGTTCAGGTCAAGCTTTCTCAGCTACCAGCTGTATGAACTTGGGCACGTTTTGCCACTTCTCCTATCAGTTAATAATTCTAAAACCTACCTTAAGGGCACCTGGGTGGCTCATTCAGTTGGGTGTCTGCCTTTGACTCAGGTCATGATCTCAGAGTCCTGGGATCAAGCCCCGCATTGGACTCCTTGTTCAGCAAGGAGTCTGCTTCTCCCTCTGCCCCTCCCTCTGCTAGTGTTCACTCTCTCTCTCTCCAATAAATAAATGAACCTTAAAAAAAAATTAAAGAAAAAATAAAACCTACCTTAAGTTTTTTCTTAGTGAAATCATTTGTGAGGTACTTATAACAGTTTCTGCCTTATATATATCTCCCATATATTTTTCATTTGTTAATTGTGGTAGAACACTCATAAAATTATCATAACCAATTTTTACTATACAGTTCACAGGTATGAAGTACATTTTATATTCTTGTACAACCAACACCACTATCCATCTCCAGGTCTCTTTCCGTTTTGCAAAAGTGAAACTCTGTACCCATTAAATAATAACTCCTTGTCATATCCCCCTCCCCTCACCCCCAGCCATCCACCATTTTACTTTATATCTCTATGATTTGGACTACTCTGCTTCATAAAAGTGGAATCATACAGCATTTGTCTTTTGTGACTGGCCTATTTCATTTAGAATTTTGTCCTCAAGATTCATCCATGTTGTAGTATATGTCAGAATTTCCTTCCTTTATAAGACTGAATAATGTTTTATTGTACGTGTATAGTACATGTTACATATCTGTTTATATCTGTTGATAGGCACTTGAGTTGTTTCTGTGTTTTATTTATTGTAAAGATGCTGCTATGAATATGTGTATAAATATCCCTTAGAGACTTTTCTTTAAGTATACTTTTTTAAAGTATAAACCCAGAAGTAAAATTGCTGGGTCATATCATAATTCTCATTTTAATTTTTTTGAGAAACACTAATATTTTCCATGGCAGCTATACCATTAAATGTTCCTAACAATAATGCTTAAGAGTTAAAATTTCTCCACATCCTTGCCATCATTTCTTTTTTCTCCTTTCTTCCTTCCTTCCTTCCTTCCTTCCTTCCTTTCTTTCTTTTTTGATAATCATCTTAATGAATATGAGGTGGTATCTCGTTGAAAACATTTAACCATATATTCAAGGGTTTATTTCTGACCTCTGTTCTATTCTATTGGTGCATATGTCTGTCTTTTTGCTAGTATCATACTGTTTTGGTTATTGTAGCTTTATATTGAGCTTTGAAGTCAGGAAGTGTGAATCCCCAGCTTTGTTCTTTTTCTTTATTTTAGTTATTCAGAGTCCCTTTAGATTATATTTGAATTTTAGATGGGATTTTTCTATTTCTATAGAAAATTAAGATTTTCAAAAACAAGACAAAACACTAGGATTTTCACAGGGATTGCATTAATTCTGTATACCACTTTGGATAATATTGGGATTTCGACAATATTAATTCTTGCAATCCATGAACATAGACGTCTATTTTTTCATTTATGTATTCTTTAATTTCTTTCAGAACTGTTTTTGTCATTTTTATTGTACAAGTCTTTTATCTATCTAGATAAGTTAATTCTTAAGTATTAAGTGGAGTTGTTTTTTTTTTAAATTTCCTTTTAGATTGTTTATTGTTAGTAAGTAAGATTGCAACTGAGGTTTGCTTGCTGCTTTCTTTATATCCTGCTACTTTGCTAAATTTGCTTATTCTAGTTTTTTGTTTTTTTGGTAGATTCTTTAGAGTTGTCTACAGACAAGATTATGTCATCTGTTGAATAGAGATAACTTTACTTCTTCCTATCTGATTTGGATGACATTCTTATTTTTCTTGCCTAATTGTTCTGGATAGGTCTTACAATTTCATGTTGAATAGAAGTAGTGAAAGTGGGCATTTTGTTCCTGATATTAGTGAAAAAGCTATCAGTCTTTCACTACTGAGTATGTTTTTTGCTGTGGGTTTCTTATATATGTCATTTCTTATACTGAAGTAGTTTCCTTCTATTCCTAGTTTTTTGAGTGTTTTTATCATGAAGGAATGTTGAATTATGTCAAATACTTTTTCTGTATCAATTGAAATAATAGTTTTTATATAGTTATTATCCTTCATTCTGGTAATCTGATATCTTATACTGAATGATTTTCATGTGTAGAAGGAAACGTACATTCCAGGAAAAAAATCCCATGTGATTATCATGTATAATTTGTTTAATATGCTGTTGAATTTGGTTTGATATTATTTTGTTGAGGATTTCTTACATCCCTGTTCATAAAGATAATTGTTGGGGCACCTGGGTGGCTCAGTGGGTTAAGCTGCTGCCTTCAGCTCAGGTCATGATCCCAGGGTCCTGGGATTGAACCCCGTGTCAGGCTCCCTGCTCAGCGGGGAGCCTGCTTCTCCCTCTCCCTCTGCCTGCCACTCTGCCTGCTTGTGTTCTCTCTATGTCTTTCTCTGTCAAATAAATAAATTAAATCTTAAAAAAAAATAAAGGTAATTGTTCTGTAGTTTTCTTCTTTGTAATGTATTTGATTTTAGTGTCAGGATAATGCTGCTCATAGAATGTATTGAGAGTTTTCCCTGCACTTCTGTTTTTGGAAAAGCTTGAGAAGAATTAGTGTTAGTTCTGTGAATGTTTGGTGAATTCACCAGTGAAACAATCAGGTCCAGGGCTTTTCTTTGTCAGATTTTTTTTAATTACTAATTTATTCTTCTTCCTAGTTTTGGGTCCATTCACATTTTCTCTCTCTCTCTCCTCACCTTCTTTAGTTTGTATTTAGGAATATTAATTTCATTCAGGAAGGCAGAGGTGAAAAATAGTTGTGGTATGCCACTGATCTTTCCTCACTACAATGAGCGTGTTTCTACATATTTTCAGATTGCCACATGGAAATATTTAGCTTCTTAAAAAAGATAAAATTAAATGTGATCTGGAACCTTAGAGAATAGAGTGTTCTATATGGCTAGATTTCTCAGAATGTCTAGATCCAGTCTAAGCATTGAGACATTTTTATAATTGGTTAGTTGAGAATTCTCCAAGGAAATTTCCTGCCTTCTTTACATAGAATATAGTAAATGTAATTTGAGTTTTTTCTTACAATCCAGACGATTATTATAAAATCAGTTTTAGTGTTGTATTTTAAAGCAGTAATGGCTCCAAGACACATTAAAGTGTTTAGGGCTCTTGGCACAATGTTAGTCACATTTCTCCTTTTTTAGTTTGTTTCCTTGCTACCTCACTGTCACCTTTCTCTCCTAAAGCAATGTAGAAATCTCTCATCACCTTTTCAAGTTTGCTACTTCATAATATCATGTGCTTCAAAACAAAATAATGGAGTATATCTAAGTTGTAGGTAAGAGTAGCTACAATTTGACTAAAGGGATGGGTAGTTTCCCCATGAGTAAAAGACATGAGTTTAGTGTATTGACTCTGATTTTTAGCCAGCTTGCCAGTGACTTATACATTCTCTTCAGATGGGTAGATAGATGATTTATTTGCCTAGAAAACCAATCCTAATACCTTATATGCTTACACTTTATGGGATATAAATCCCAAAGAAATCAAGATTGAGAGGAAAAGGAAGCTTAGGCTTGGAAATTATATATTCATAGAGACCCCATAGGCAAATGTGTCTCAGAAGAATCTCTCCAGGAAAATGATGGGAGAAAAATGTACTCACTGGCTTCCATGTTCCATTGGTCAGCATTGCCTCATGTATCAATTGCCCTACACATTTTGGTTATACTGTCTGTCCTCTCAGAGTGGTTACCTGAGACACCAAGTTTGAAAACAGCAATGACAGCACACAGGTATAATCCGCAGGGTATAGCTTAAGCCAGCAAGTGAATGTGAACTGGCAGTCTCCATGCCAGGCCTAGTAAGCTATTGTACTTGTGTGAGCTCCAGCAGGTCTTTTGTGCTCTCCTGGCCTCAAGGGAATAGAGACTCACCAAGGAAGGAGGTCAAATTGCCCTGAACAAGGCATGAGACAGATTACTATAGGGTTTATGTCTCTGAGAGAATTTACTGTGTGGGCCAGGCCAGCCAAGTAGGCTGAGAGTCACAAAAGCCTGACCCTTCTGAGGAGTGGATACAGCACTCCAGGACCATGCCTTTGTAGCTGACAGAAACCCCCTTTGGGCCTAGGGAATGGTTCTGGTACTAGGTAATCTTTCTCAAGAATCAGCATAGTATTTGGAAGAAAATCATGACTGAGGGATCCACGTGGCACATATTCTAGATATTTTAAATTCTTTTTAGGTAAGGTGACACCTAAACAAGTACAGATCTTCCTAAACTCAGGATGAGATTATAACCCAGTGAACCCCTCATAAGCTGAAAATATCATGAGTTGAAAGTGCATTTAATGCACCTAACCCACCAAACATCATAGCTTAGCTAGCCTCCTGTAAATGTGTTCTGAACATTTGGGCAAATTCATCTAGTGGCTGGGCTAATTCATCTAATGGTTAGGCAAATTCATTAATATATAGTTGGACAAGTTTATCTAATACAAAGCCTGTTTTATAATAAAGTGTTGAATTTCTTAGGTAATTTATTGAACACTATACTGAAAGTGGAAAACAGAATGACCATATGGGTGCAGAATGGTTCTAAGTATATCAGTTGTTCACCCTTGTGATGCCGTGGCTGACTGGAAGGTGGGGCTTGCTGCTGCTGTCCAGGCTCATGAGAATATCTTACTGCATATTAGTAACCTGGAAAAGATAAAAATTCAAAATTTGAAGTATGTTTTCTACTGAATTCCTATTGCTTTTGTTCCATCATAAAGTTAAAAAATTACAAGTCAAACCATTGTAAGTCAGAGACTACCTAATCTAAAAATAAATCCTCATACTTTCCATTTGATAACAAATAAAAATTGAGTGTCATTTTCACTTTTAATATATATTAAATGTTTTATGCACATGTGTGGTATTTATTGTTTATAGATTATTTGCTAGGGCACATGTAGATCCAGAAGGAAATTAGACAACAGAACTTTTTAGACTACTTTCTACAATGCTTTGGGAAGATTTTCTTTAATATGCCTGGAGTCTGACTTATTAGTTAGAGACTCTGAACATAAAACAACAAATTGGAAGTTACTTGCAGCGTGTGTATATACGAAGCCAGAGAATTAATTAATATTGAAATACCAAGATGACTCTTTTTAGAGAGAGACTTTATGCATGCATGAGGTGAGGGAGGGGAAGTGGGGAGAAAAAGAGAGAGAATCTTAAGCAGACTCCATGCCTGTTGTGAAGCCTGTCTCGGGGCTTGATCTCACAACCCTGAGATCCTGACCAGAACCAAAATTAATGATTGCTTAACTGACTGAGCCATCCAGGTGCCCCAAGACAAGATGACATTTTAAGTATGTATCATGTCTCTTCTGTATAAAGCAAATAAATATATTTTCCTGATGGTCTATGATTTTGATAATTTCTTTTTAAAACTGGTAGTTTGTGCTACTCTGAAAATAATTCTTAACAAAGTTGAGAACAATTAGTTACTAAGCATATACTCACAAACACAGAATCTAGTCATTGTCACAGCACACTGTAAATCCAATAATGGGATAAATAACAGTGTAATTTAATTTTAATTTTATGTGTTTCCACCAAGTAGTAGGCATAAAAAAGTCTGCTCACTAAAGTACAAATAAAATCTAGGAACTTCCTTTTAAAAGGAATCATTCTGCCTTTCCATTTATAGTCTAGCTAAAACTATTCTTTTCATCAAGTTGTTTAAAAAAAAAATTGTTTTGAAAGAAAAAGAATGTATTCACATGGGCATTGTCTCTCTGCATTCCCGTGTCTTTCCAGCATGAAGCATAATGGGGTTTCAGGAATCCTAACTTGTGGTCATCCAGAGAAGACTGTTCCAAATCCATACAAATGCTGAATCACCTGAATCTGAGGAGGGTGATTTTGCTATGGAAGTTCATTGAGCACTAATCTTAACCTTGACTGAGGATTAAGTAAATGGTGAGAAAATGGAGATCCCCTTGCACCAGCAGTCCTTATAACTGCTAATTTACTACATGAAGCTAATTCAGTGAAGTTAGCCTCATAATGGCAATGTATGGTGCCTGTGTAGGAAAGCGGTTAACATAATTATATCTCTAACACAGGGGGCAAAGCAGATTACAATTATTAGAAAGCCATAGGATACAGACTTCAGTGAGTGTTAAAACATTAGGAACTGGATTTATAATCCTAAATTTCCCAAATACAATCTAAATTTTGTTTAAATTTCTGTTCATTAGGTGGCATTAGAAATATTTGAAAAGTAAGTATTCTTCTATAGGTGATAAATTTTCAAATTCAGAAAAGAGAGTATTATGTATTTATGCATATAAGTGTGTATATGTGGGTAAAATATATTTTGGTATACAGTTTCCTGCCTGGTCAAAATACTACCTTTTGAAAGATCTGTGATATGACACTTATATCAAACCATAAATAAAAATTGGTGGGTAAGAATGAAAATACCTTAATTTGTAATACTGGATTGCACTTCTTACATACTTTTTACCTCTTATCTCCTAACATATTACTAAATATCAGTCAAAGAATATCAGACTGAAAAAAGGAAAAATTCTCAAAGTTAAAGGTATTTTCAAAGCCAGTTTGCCTTATTGAATACTATTGGCATTCAGTAATGCCCTAACTCCAATATGACACAGAGGAAAAGAAGCTGGCAAAACAAACCTGCCCAATTTCAAAACCTTTGTTTCTTATTTTTACTTATTAGTTTTAAGAGGAGGTGTACAATTTATAGTACAAACATAAATAATAAAATTTAAATATAATTTAAATAAAAGTAAAATTTATAGAATGAATCTGAACAAATAGGGGTAATATTCAAATACCAATAAATTGAAAAAAAAATTGATATACCTAAAACCTGTAAGCTAGTCATGTACAATATAGCAAATATTTTAAATATTGTTTCTCTTGAATTCTGCTCAATCTGGCTTTTTGAAAATTCTAAAGTGTAATAGTGCTTGCTTTGAATATCGGAGTATCATAGAATATCTTTAGAATAAATTGATTATGAAGATGATTAAGGATGAAGGCAACTGAAACTTCCTATTCTCTAGGAATGAGTTACAAAGGAAAGTGGATATTTGTTGATGAGAGAGGAATTAACATTTGCTGATTCCCTTATATATTCAGGAACTTTATATATGTTGTCTCATTTAATTTTCAGAACTAGAATAGTGCTATACAAAGCAAGCACTATTACTGTTTTGCTCTTATTGATAAGGAGTCAAGAGATTTAGAAATGTCAAATTACTTGTGGAAGGCCAGCCACTCAACTTCTCTCTGTATCTGGTTATTTGTAAACTATCAACCATGCAACCCTGCTATTTAGTACACATAGATACAAAGAGGACTCAGAATTTATTTTTATAATATAGCAGAACTATAACTTAGATTTATATATTTATTTGTGTTTTGATAGTTTTATGTTGAAGAAAAGAACAGAAAATGATGTTGTGAATATGCATATATCCATCACTCAGAATTTTAAATGTTATATATTTCATTCTTTGTGTTATTCACATACTTATATGTAAAATAAGAATTACAGATATCTTTGTGCTTTCCTCCTGTTCTCTGTTCTCTTCATTACCTCCTTTAGTGTGTAATATTACATCCATGTTTAAAGTATCAGATAAGTACCTGAAGCTAAAAATATTATATAGAATATGCTTATTTTATATAAATGATTGCATACTGAACCTATGTAACTCTTCTTGTTTTTTTTTTTAATTTTATTTTTTATAAACATATATTTTTTAACCCAGGGGTACAGGTCTGTGAATCGCCAGGTTTACACACTTCACAGCACTCACCATAGCACATACCCTCCCCAATGTCCATAATAACCCCACCCCCCCAACCCCCCTCCCCCCAGCAACCCTCAGTTTGTTTTGTGAGATTAAGAGTCACTTATGGTTTATCTCCCTCCCAATCCCATCTTGTTTCATTTACTCTTCTCCTACCCCCTTAACCCCCATGTTGCATCTCCTCTCCCTCATATCAGGGAGATCATATGATAGTTGTCTTTCTCCGATTGACTTATTTCGCTGAGCATGATACCCTCTAGTTCCATCCACGTCGTCGCAAATGGCAAGATTTCATTTCTTTTGATGGCTGCATAGTATTCCATTGTGTATATATACCACTTCTTCTTTATCCATTCGTCTGTTGATGGACATCTAGGTTCTTTCCACAGTTTGGCTATTGTAGACATTGCTGCTATAAACATTCGGGTGCACGTGCCCCTTCGGATCACTACAGTTGTATCTTTAGGGTAAATACCCAGCAGTGCAATTGCTGGGTCATAGGGTAGCTCTATTTTCAACATTTTGAGGAACCTCCATGCTGTTTTCCAGAGTGGTTGCACCAGCTTGCATTCCCACCAACAGTGTAGGAGGGTTCCCCTTTCTCCGCATCCTCGCCAGCATCTGTCATTTCCTGACTTGTTAATTTTAGCCATTCTGACTGGTGTGAGGTGGTATCTCATTGTGGTTTTGATTTGTATTTCCCTGATGCCGAGTGATGTGGAGCACTTTTTCATGTGTCTGTTGGCCATCTGCATGTCTTCTTTGCAGAAATGTCTGTTCATGTCTTCTGCCCATTTCTTGATTGGATTATTTGTTCTTTGGGTGTTGAGTTTGCTAAGCTCTTTATAGATTCTGGACACTAGCCCTTTATCTGATATGTCGTTTGCAAATATCTTCTCCCATTCTGTCAGTTGTCTTTTGGTTTTGTTAACTGTTTCCTTTGCTGTGCAAAAGCTTTTGATCTTGATGAAATCCCAATAGTTCATTTTTGCCCTTCTTCCTTTGCCTTTGGCAATGTTCCTAGGAAGATGTTGCTGCGGCTGAGGTCGAAGAGGTTGCTGCCTGTGTTCTCCTCAAGGATTTTGATGGATTCCTTTCTCACATTGAGGTCCTTCATCCATTTTGAGTCTATTTTCATGTGTGTTGTAAGGAAATGATCCAATTTCATTTTTCTGCATGTGGCTATCCAATTTTCCCAACACCATTTATTGAAGAGGCTGTCTTTTTTCCATTGGACATTCTTTCCTGCTTTGTCGAAGATTAGTTGACCATAGAGTTGAGGGTCTATTTCTGGGCTCTCTATTCTGTTCCATTGATCTATGTGTCTGTTTTTGTGCCAGTACCATGCTGTCTTGATGATGACAGCTTTGTAGTAGAGCTTGAATTCCGGAATAGTGATGCCACCAACTTTGGCTTTCTTTTTCAATATTCCTTTGGCTATTCTCGGTCTTTTCTGGTTCCATATAAATTTTAGGATTATTTGTTCCATTTCTTTGAAAAAAATGGATGGTACTTTGATAGGAATTGCATTAAATGTGTAGATTGCTTTAGGTAGCATAGACATTTTCACAATATTTATTCTTCCAATCCAGGAGCATGGAACATTTTTTCCATTTCTTTGTGTCTTCCTCAATTTCTTTCATGAGTACTTTATAGTTTTCTGTGTATAGATTCTTAGTCTCTTTGGTTAGGTTTATTCCTAGGTATCTTATAGTTTTGGGTGCAATTGTAAATGGGATTGACTCCTTAATTTCTCTTTCTTCTATCTTGTTGTTGGTGTAGAGAAATGCAACTGATTTCTGTGCATTGATTTTATATCCTGACACTTGACTGAATTCCTGTACCAGTTCTAGCAGTTTTGGAGTGGAGTCTTTTGGGTTTTCAAATATAGTAACATATCATCTGCGAAGAGTGATAGTTTGACTTCTTCTTTGCCGATTTGGATGCCTTTAATTTCTTTTTGTTGTCTGATTGCTGAGGCTAGGACTTCTAGTACTATGTTGAATAGCAGTGGTGATAACGGACATCCCTCCCGTGTTCCTGACCTTAGCGGAAAAGCTTTCAGTTTTTCTCCATTGAGAATGATATTTGCGATGGGTTTTTCATAGATGGCTTTGATAATATTGAGGTATGTGCCCTCTATCCCTACACTTTGAAGAGTTTTGATCAGGAAGGGATGCTGTACTTTGTCAAATGCTTTTTCAGCATCTATGGAGAGTATCATATGGTTCTTGTTCTTTCTTTTATTAATGTGTTGTATCACATTGATTGATTTGCGGATGTTGAACCAACCTTGCAGCCCTGGAATAAATCCCACTTGGTCGTGGTGAATAATCCTTTTAATGTACTGTTGAATCCTATTGGCTAGTATTTTGGAGAGAATTTTTGCATCGGTGTTCATCAAGGATATTTGTCTGTAGTTCTCTTTTTTGATGGGATCCTTGTCTGGTTTTGGGATCAAGGTGATGCTGGCCTCATAAAATGAGTTTGGAAGTTTTCCTTCCATTTCTATTTTTTGGAACAGTTTCAGGAGAATAGGAATTAGTTCTTCCTTAAATGTCTGGTAGAATTCCCCCCGGGAAGCCGTCTGGCCCTGGGCTTTTGTTTGTTTGGAGATTTTTGATGACGGTTTCAATCTCCTTACTGGTTATGGGTCTGTTCAGGCTTTCTATTTCTTCCTGGTTCAGTTGTGGTAGTTTATATGTCTCTAGGAATGCATCCATTTCTTCCAGATTGTCAAATTTGTTGGCATAGAGTTGCTCATAATATGTTCTTATGATTGTCTGTATTTCTTTGGTGTTAGTTGTGATCTCTCCTCTTTCATTCATGATTTTATTTATTTGAGTCCTTTCTCTTTTCTTTTTGATAAGTCTGGCCAGGGGTTTATCAATCTTATTAATTCTTTCAAAGAACCAGCTCCTAGTTTCGTGGATTTGTTCTATTGTTTTTTTGGTTCCTATTTCATTGATTTCTGCTCTGATCCTTATGATTTCTCTTCTCCTGCTGGGTTTAGGGTTTCTTTCTTGTTCTTTCTCCAGCTCCTTTAGGTGTAGGGTTAGGTTGTGTACCTGAGACCTTTCTTGTTTCTGGAGAAAGGCTTGTCCTGCTATATATTTTCCTCTCAGGACTGCCTTTGTTGTGTCCCACAGATTTTGAACCGTTGTATTTTCATTATCATTTGTTTCCATGAATTTTTTCAATTCTTCTTTAATTTCCTGGTTGACCCATTCATTCTTTAGAAGGATGCTATTTAGTCTCCATGTATTTGGGTTCTTTCCAAATTTCCTCTTGTGATTGAGTTCTAGTTTCAGAGCATTGTGGTCTGAAAATATGCAGGGTATGATCCCAATCTTTTGATACCGGTTGAGACCTGATTTAGGACCGAGGATGTGATCTATTCTGGAGAATGTTCCATGGGCACTAGAGAAGAATGTGTATTCTGTTGCTTTGGGATGAAATGTTCTGAATATATCTGTGATATCCATCTGGTCCAGTGTGTCATTTAAGGCCTTTATTTCCTTGTTGATCTTTTGCTTGAATGATCTGTCCATTTCAGTGAGGGGAGTGTTAAAGTCCCCTACGATTATTGTATTCTTGTTGATGTGTTTCTTTGATTTTGTTATTAATTGGTTTATATAGTTGGCTGCTCCCACGTTAGGGGCATAGATATTTAAAATTGTTAGATCTTCTTGTTGGACAGATCCTTTGAGTATGATATAGTGTCCTTCCTCATCTCTTATTATAGTCTTTGGCTTAAAATCTAATTGATCTGATATAAGGATTGCCACTCCTGCTTTCTTCTGATGTCCATTAGCATGGTAAATTCTTTTCCACCCCCTCACTTTAAATCTGAAGTTGTCTTCGGGTTTAAAATGAGTTTCTTGTAGGCAACATATAGATGGTTTTTGTTTTTTTATCCATTCTGATACCCTGTGTCTTTTGATTGGGGCATTTAGCCCATTAACATTCAGGGTAACTATTGAGGGATATGAATTTAGTGCCATTGTATTGCCTGTAAGGTGATTGTTATTATATATTGTTTCCGTTCCTTTCTGATCTGCTACTTTTAGGCTCTCTCTTTGCTTAGAGGACCCCTTTCAATATTTCCTGTAGAGCTGGTTTGGTGTTTGCAAATTCTTTCAGTTTTTGTTTGTCCTGGAAGCTTTTAATCTCTCCTTCTATTTTCAATGATAGCCTAGCTGGATATAGTATTCTTGGCTGCATGTTTTTCTCGTTTAGTACTCCGAATATATCATGCCAGCTCTTTCTGGCCTGCCAGGTCTCTGTGGATAAGTCTGCTGCCAGTCTAATATTTTTACCATTGTATGTTACAGACTTCTTTTCCCGGGCTGCTTTCAGGATTTTCTCTTTGTCACTAAGACTTGTAAATTTGACTATTAGGTGACGGGGTATGGACCTATTCTTATTGATTTTGAGGGGGGTTCTCTGAACCTCCTGGATTTTGATGCTTGTTCCCTTTTCCATATTGGGGAAATTCTCTCCAATAATTCTCTCCAATATACCTTCTGCTCCCCTCTCTCTTTCTTCTTCTTCTGGAATCCCAATTATTCTAATGTTGTTTCGTCTTATGGTGTTACTTATCTCTCGAATTCTGCCCTCGTGGTCCAGTAGCTGTTTGTCCCTCTTTTGCTCAGCTTCTTTATTCTCTGTCATTTGGTCTTCTATATCGCTAATTCTTTCTTCTGCCTCATTTATCCTAGCAGTGAGAGCCTCCATTTTTGATTGTACCTCATTAATAGCTTTTTTGATTTCAACTTGATTAGATTTAGTTCTTTTATTTCTCCAGAAAGGGCTTTTATATATCCCGAGAGAGTTTCTCTAATATCTTCCATGCCTTTTTCGAGCCTGGCTAGAACCTTGAGAATCGTCATTCTGAATTCTAGATCTGACATATTACCAATGTCTGTATTGATTAGATCCCTAGCCTTTGGTACTGCCTCTTGTTCTTTTTTTTGTGGTGAATTTTTCCGCCTTGTCATTTTGTCCAGATAAGAGTATATGAAGGAACAAGTAAAAAACTAAAAGGGTGGCAACAACCCCTTGGAAAATATGCTTTAGCCAAATCAGAAGAGATCCCAAATCGTGAGGGGGGGGGAAGGGGATATAAAGAGGTTCAGAAAGAAAAAAAAAAAAGAAAAAAGAAAAAAGAAACAAATAAAAAAAGAAAACCAATAATGAAAAAATATAAAAAGGAAAAAAAATATATATATTAGGTAAACTAGTTAAAAAAACGTTAAAAAAGAAAAGGGTAAAAGTTAAGAAAAATTAGCAGAAGAAGAGAAAAAAAATTGAAAAAGAAAAAAAAAATTAAATTAACTGCAAGGCTAGAGAATCATGGGGAGTAAGCCATGAGTTCGGTGCTTTGCTTTCTCCTCCTCTGGAATTCCGCCGCTCTCCTTGGTATTGAAACTGCACTCCTTGGTAGGTGAACTTGGTCCTGGCTGGGTTTCTTGTTGATCTTCTGGGGGAGGGGCCTGTTGTAGTGATTCTCAAGTGTCTTTGCCCCAGGCGGAGTTGCACCGCCCTTACCAGGGCCCGGGCTGAGTAATCCGCTCGGGTTTGCTTTCGGGAGCTTTTGTTTCCTGGGCGCTTTCCGTAGAGTTCTGGAGGACGGGAATGAAGATAGCGGCCTCCCAGTCTCCAGCACGGAGGAACTGAGAGTCCGAGGCCCCACTCCTCAGTGCGCGCCCAGAGAACAGCGCCCAATTGCTCCCGTCACCCTGGCCTCCGGCCGCACTCCGAGCTGACGGAGCCTGCGACCGGTTCAAGGTAAACCCGAGCTTAGAGCTCACTCCTCGGCTCTGTCTCTGTAGCCGGCTTCCCCGTTCTAATACCTGTAAGCTCTGCGACACTCAGACACCCCCGATCCTTCTGTGACCCTGTGGGACCTGAGGCCACGCTGACCCCGCGTGGGCTTCACCCCTGTTAAGTCTCTGGAACGATGTCCCTCAGCAGAACAGACTTTTAAAAGTCCTGATTTTGTGCTCCGTTGCTCCGCCGCTTGCCGGGAGTTGGCCCCTCCCCCCGCGGTCTATCTTCCCGTTGCTTTGGATTCACTTCTCCACCAGTCCTACCTTTCAGAAAGTGGTTTTCTGTTTCTAGAATTGCTGTTCTTCTTCTCTTCGATCTCCCGTTGGATTTGTAGGTGTTTGCAATCTTTAGATAAGCTATCTAGCTGATCTCCTGCTACCTGAAGTAGTCTCAGTCTGCTACTTCTCCGCCATCTTGACTCCTCTCCTTCTTACTTGTTTTAACATAAGTTTAGTAGAGATTTAATTCACCAGTAATGGGAATGGATACATTTATACAGTGGAATACCAAATAGCAGTTTTTTGTTTTTATTTCTTATTAACATATAATGTATTATTAGCCCCAGGGGTACAGGTCTGTGAATCACCAGGTTTACACACTTCACAGCACTCACCATAGCACATACCCTCCCCAAAGTCCATAGCCCCACCCCCTTCTCCCGACCCCCCTCCCCCCAGCAACCCTCAGTTTGTTTTGTGACATTAAGAGTCTCTTATGGTTTGTCTTCCTCCCCATCCCATCTTGTTTCATTTATTCTTTTCCTACCCCTCAACCCCTCCATGTTGCATCTCCACTTCCTCATATCAGGGAGAGCATATGATAGTTATCTTTCTCCGATTGACTTATTTCGCTAAGCATAATACCCTCTAGCTCCATCCACGTCGTCGCAAATGGCAAGATTTCGTTTCTTTTGATGGCTGCATAGTATTCCATTGTATATATATACCACATCTTCTTTAGTCATTTATCTGTTGATGGACATCCAGGTTCTTTCCATAGTTTGGCTGTTGTGGACGTTGCTGCTGTAAACATCGGGTGCACGTGCCCCTTCGGATCACTACATTTGTATCTTTAGGGTAAATACCTGGTAGTGCAATTGCTGGGTCATAGGGTAGTTCTATTTTCAACTTTTTGAGGAACCTCCATGTTGTTTTCCAGAGTGGTTGCACTAGCTTGCATTCCCACCAACAGTGTAGGAGGGTTCCCCTTTCTCCGCATCCTCGCCAGCATCTGTCATTTCCTGACTTGTTAATTTTAGCCATTCTGACTGGTGTGAGGTGGTATCTCATTGTGGTTTTTATTTGTATTTCCCTGATGCTGAGTGATGTGGAGCACTTTTTCATGGATCTTTTGGCCATCTGGATGTCTTCTTTGCAGAAATGTCTGTTCATGTCCTCTGCCCATTCCAAATAGCAGTTTAAATAAATGAAGTAAATTTCTAGTCAGTTGGAATATAATCCATTTTCAAAGAAAATTTACTTATTTTATACTTTCTTTGAAATTTGAGAACAATTTGTAAAGAAGTATAAATTATAACATACACAGCAGTGAAAATTTACTACATTTTGTGACTTTCTCATTCAGTCCTCTTATTTTTATTGTGAATGTGATTGACATTACTAATATATGGCATAATTATGTGTGCAGTATATATATGCAATATATGCATTTACATGTGTATATATTCGTGTGTATTCATGTATACTGTATATGAAAATGTGTATAATATAGGAAGAGATATTATGTAAATATAATATAGATAAAGTATCTAAATAATTTGGATTGCAAAATTATTTATATAGTATACAAATATAGATCATTGTTTTGTCTCTTATTAAAAACTTCTGGCTAGATTTTTAAATCCCCAGTTCCTGTATTTTAACTTGTGCTAAAAATCCCTTTTTATATTTTTCCTCTCATCATCTTTAAGCTTTCTTAGGCTTACCTATCTTACTTTTATTCACCTATTCACTGACTTCTTTATTTCAGTGCAGTGTGTGTCTTAAGCGTAACAGAAAACCAGAAAAAATACTTGAATAACAAAAAGTCTAGAGGTAGTATGGCCTGCAGAATAGATATATTGTGCAGTTTAGTTGATGTCTTTAGTATCAGATTTCTTTTGAATTTCTTAGATTTGCCATTTTCTATGCATCTTTATAATTCCATGAATAGCCTAATCCATAAAAATATGTAATGTATACTAATATATAATATAACATTTATATTATATTGTTATATCATTATATTATATAAATATAATTTGTTATACATGATATATAGACAGACTATTCACATAAAACATAGTCCACTGAAAAAGCTAAACCTTTTATTTCTTATTAGTACAATGTATTTTTTTCCATCATATCTCCTTGAGCCAAATTCTGATATATTCCCATTCTAGAACTAAATCATTAGCTATGTAGTGGGATCTTCTGTGTACTAATCAGATCTTTCTTTGGAAGCTAGTCTTGAGTAGCATCTTCTGAGGCATTTTTTTTTTTTAAAGATTTTATTTATTTATTTATTTATTTATTTGACAGACAGAGATCACAAGTAGGCAGAGAGGCAGGCAGAGAGAGAGGAGGAAGCAGGCTCCCTGCTGAGCAGAGAGCCCGATGTGGGGCTCGATCCCAGGACCCTGGGATCATGACCCGAGCCGAAGGCAGCAGCTTTAACCCACTGAGCCACCCAGGTGCCCCATGAGGCATTTAACTAGGTAGAAGAATAGGGAATATTTGAAGAAATAAAATGGAATTTCCATTTGAAAGAAAAATGGGGAAATAGTGCTATAATAAAAGGAACATTATTATGGTATAGTCACTATGTTTTCAACTTTAGAAAATTATTTGATTCTTTTTCCAATTATGTCTTCTTTTTACATATAATCATATATTTTTGCCTTTCATTTTAATTTTCTCTTTAATTTTAAAATATATTTATTTTATAGTCTCTTTCAAATTATTTTAACATTTTTCATCCAGCAGGTCCTTGATTCTTTTCATTCTTATTCACTATTTTCCCCTCAGGTTTCTGCAATTTTTAAATTTGTATTCATTTGTACAGGGTTAATGACCTTCTAGTTAAATAAGTTGTAGGTAATAAAAAAGATGTGACAAATGATTTATGAAATTTAGAGTAGTAATTTCTTATAGTTAATCCAGGTTAGAGATTTGGGTTACTAATTTCTAATAGTTTATTTTTTTTTGTCTTATTTATCTCTTTACTTTTTCCTGGGTGGTGAAGTGTGTCTTTAATCCCCCATTTCTTGTATGGATAATTTCAAAGACAGCCAAAGCAAGGACACATTTTATTCAGTAATAAGTTATTATAGTTGGTAAGAGGGTCTCCTGTGAACTGAATTCAATTTCATTTGTATAGAGGTAACTGGGTATTTTAAAAGGAGAGTGAGGGAGTAAGGTGTGGAACTATGGGGAGTTGAGTAGACTCAAGGAAGTGAAAATTTACAAAATAAGGAAGAGGGGTTGGGTCATGTGACTAGATCACTAGGGTTTGGTAACTGACTAATGTAACTTAGGTTCCTATCTTCCCACAGAAACCAAGAGTTCCTGTGTTCCAGTGTTGGCTGGAATGTATATTCTTTTGGCAGCCTCACTCTTTCCCAGGCAGCCATTTTAAAGGGAGCTGGAATCATCCTAAGGATGTGTCCTTGAGCTGTTAGAAAGTATACTAGTGTTTTTCAGTTCTCTTATTTTATGTCTATGAGTAGGGTGTGTGTGTGTGTGTGAAGGGAAGTTGGTGAGGTAGATAAAATCATTTGTGCTGATTTTCTCCATTAGTTTTTAATAAATAAAGGTTGAATCTTAGTCAACAAAAGGGCTCAAGAGAGCCTGATTGAAGTTTGGTCAAGAATCTGTCAAGCATTGGAGTACCTGGATGGCTCAGTAACTTAAGCTTCTGACTCTTGGTTCCGCTCACATCTTTATCTCATGGGTTGTGGGAAATGCATACTCAGCAGGGAGTCTGCTTGAAAGATTCTCTCCCTCTGCCCCTCCTCCCCCATCTTTCAGATAAATAAATCTTAAAAAAAAAAAAAAAAAAAAAAAAAGATCTGTGGACGATCACTTGGGAGTTTCAGCAATTCTGCTTTCTACAGCAAAGACCACATTCCTCTTCCCCAAAACAGAAATCACTTACCTCCTGGGTCAAATTTTGGTAGTGTTATCTCCATTGAGTTGCTATAGAGTTAGTTCAGATATGTTCCTTTCACTTGGATTTCTCTCTTCCTTTCTGGCTTGTGATGGTTTTTCCTATATTTGAAAATTATTTACTGGGTGTTTGGAAATTTATCATATTTTATCTTTCTTTAAGTTCAGTTTTTCTAAGGTATTAAAAGGGACAGTTCACTTCAGCAAAATAAATCAAAATTAAAATAATTTGCTATATAAGGTCAAGTTGCCAAAGTAATAATAAAAATAATTATGAATTTTTTTATTTTACCAAACATTCTAACAATGCAAATATTTATCAACAATGTGCATAATTAATGTGTGAACAATGTAATTACTATCTTATTCAAGAAAATTTTATTAAAACTTTATTTCTAAAACTAAACTAGCATCAGAAATATACAACATGGGGCACCTGGGTGGCTCAGTCCTTAAGCATCTGCCTTTGGCTCAGGTCATGATCCCAGCATCCTGAGATCAAGCCCCACATCGGGCTCCTTGCTCGGCAGGAAGCCTGCTTTCCTTCTTCTGGTCCCCCTGCTTGTGTTCCCTCTCTCACTGTGTCTCTCTCTGTCAAATAAATACATAAAATCTTTAAAAAAAAAAAGAAATATACAACACAAACTGGGGTTGAAATATTACACTGGTATGACTGACTGTAGATAAACAGCCTAATAAATTCAACTCCGGTGTCCTAACATGGTAAAGTTTTCGAAGTTACTTCTGTTGGTTCCATGAGGAGTTTTTAACTTCTCTGTATATAATGGAAAGGATGATATTTATAAAGTTACCCATTTGTGTGAGAGTATAAAAATCAAATTGTTAATTAAGAGTTCTGTAGGAATTCTGAAGTACATTTGAGGTACAGGTTCTCCCCCATGCCAGAAGTAGAGCATTCCTATGAAGGCTTTTGTAAGCCAAAATGGCATAAAGTGAAGAAACAATTACCGTTACTTCATATGGAAAAATTTTGAGCATTTCCAGGCCCCCAAAATAACCTCTTTTAGGTTTTTCTGATACCTTAGGACACATCTTGATAACAGATGCACAAAATAAATTGAGCTAAAGCATAGATGCTCAAAGACATATCTCAAAATAATGGTAGCTTGTTGCTGAGATGCTGAGTGTAGTTCCCAGGGAAGAAGCTTGAATTGCAGCCTCACTGCTTGGATTATGTGCTGCCTCTATACCGGCTCACTACAAAACAAACACTGATCACTATTTTTTGCTTTTTGCCTTTTTTCCTAAAAGTGAAAATCGTCTTCAGGTTTTCTTTCAGTTAGTGAAAACAGATACAATTGTAGGTATTTTGTAAAAGTGAAGTGGCATAATGTCAGCTTTCCAAATACAGGGAATATCTATAACTAAAATATTGTCTTAAAGTGTGTTTCATTCTGGCAGTCAAATAAGCTCTAATTTGCATACACATAATCTATTCTTTATGGTTTAGAAAGTACTTAAACTGTATTTGAAGAATCTGAAGTCACAGTTTAAGCTCTAATTAAGAGCTTTGAACATCTATGATCTACGTGGTTTGATTTTTCCATTCCTGATTTTATATATCTTACATATTCCATTTACTACATAATGAAACTGTAATTTTTGTGGAGTATTATGTACCCTCTGAATTTTAAGTTGCATTTCCATAATATATAAAATATGACTGAGGGAAGGTAAATTTTTGTTACCAAAAACAATACCTATGGTAATTTTCTACATTTGTTTCTAGGATTTCCATCTTGCACATTACTTGCAAATATTTAAGTCAAGTGATTGGAACCAAAATTACTTGAACATGATTGCCTGAATTAAACCAAATGTTTTTTCTTGTGAGATTTCTGAGACAATAACATACATTTTGGGGAGAAAGACATAAACCTGGAGTGCCAGATGTGTGTAATATACATTCATTTAAATTAATTTCTATTAAAAAAATAGAAGTACTTCCATAGATACTAAGCCATTGGTAGAATAAAACATTCTCATAAAAATCATTATGTGTCCAGGGCATTGTACTAAAAAGCAAGGTATATGAGATTGTTGCAAAATATGGTCTGTATGCTTAATGGGTTTATAATCCACTTGGGAGACTGATGATGTAGTGAAACCATGTCATATTTATGCTAAGTTCCAAATTAGCCCTTTAAATAAAAATAGAGCTAGGAGGACAGAAATAGAAATGATTACTAAACTCAAGATGTTTTCAGGAAGTTGTCAAAGAACAACTGAGTGCTAGATGGGGACTCAGTGGAGGAAAGATAGGTTTCCGAATCAATTTTATAAACTCAAGTGTCCTTTGGAGTCAACCCATGATTCAAGTGGAAGCCATATCCTTGAGGAGGTGAGGTCCTAACAGGGAAATACCCATTCAGCTTGAATAGATTCTGTAGGAGTTGACCCAGAGTTGGCAGATACCCCAATTTTTATGGGAATAGGAAAATCTCAACTTTGTATTAAGTGTCCAGATTTTTAAATACTAACAAGTGATAACTTAAACACACACAATACACACACACACACACACACACACACAACTGATCAGGACCAAAAAGAAACCCAAACATTCCGAGAGTTTTAAATCTATCATTGCTACTAGTGTGAAACATCTGATATAAATATTTAGCTAGTTAGAGCAGAGTGGAAATTGTTATTTCAAATACTGCACTTCAGACAGTAGAAGTTTTTTAAGCTTGTATGGAGAGCATATTGCATATTTGGAGGAAATAAATGAATCCCAGTTTGGCTAGAGAGTTGCTGTGGTGGGGATTTTAACAAAATGTTTTTTAGTTGTTTGAATGGGAATTGTTATGTCAATTCTTAATTGGTTTCTAGGGCAAATAGAACTGACAAAAGTGGGAGTGGCCAAGAGCCAAAATGATCAACTGACAGGAAGATACCAATCTCCTGAAATAGTAAGACACTGTTAGAAAACACTTTTATAAAGGAAAAACAAGTTAGATATAATATATCTAAAAAAGGATTTTAGTTCAAAGAATGAAATTTGTAAAATCTTTTTTTTTTCAGAAGAAAACCTTATTTATTTACTTAAAGATTTTATTTATTTGACAGAGACAGAAGAGAGCATAAGTAGGGAGAGTGGCAGAGGGAGAGGGAGAGGCAGGCTCCTCGCTGAACAGGGAGCCCTATGTGGGGCTTGATCCCAGGATGCTGGGATCATGACCTGAGCCAAAGGCAGATGCTTATCTCACTCAGCCATCCAGTTGCCCCAAGAAAACCTTTTTTAAAGAAATTAATTTAGAAATAAATATGGCATTTGATATGCCATTGCATACACCACACGCACACACCCATCCACACACACACACACCCCCCACATATTCTTTACCCATTCATCTGTTGGAATATTACTCAAGACATCGGAAAGGATAAATACTTACCATTTACATTGACATGGATGGGGCTGGAAGGTATTTTGCTGAGCAAAATAAGAGAAAGACCGTTATCATATGACTTCACTCATATGTGGAATATAAGAAAGGACAGAGAGGACCATTGGGGAATGGAGGGAAAACTGAATAGAAGTCTGCAGAGAGGGAGAAAAAGCCATGAGAGACTCTTAACTATGGGAAACAAACTGAAGGTTGCTGGGAGGGGAGCAAGAGGATGGGGTAATTGTGTGATAGGTATTAAGGAAGACATGTGATGTGATGAGCAGTGGGTGTTATTTGCAACTGATTAATTATTGAACATTACATCTGAAACTAATGATGTGATATAAGTTGGCTAATTGAATTTAAATTTTTTAAAAAAGAAACATGAGAAAATTAAAAGAAATATGGAATTGTCAATAGAATTTTAGGATTGGTATGTGTTCCACTGTGCATATAGAAAATTTAATTTTAAAAAGCAAACATGTTTTCAGTTTATTTTACTTGAAACCCATTCTGCTCTGCTAAGTTGGAAATGAACCTCAGCAGGCATATGTAAATGAAACTTTTCAGAAGGATTGCATGACCTCTGCTCTTACCCAGTGTCATGGTGATGGATGGATGGTGTTATCCATCTGTCTCCTTGTACCATCGTCACTTTGTAGCAAAGCTCTCTTTGGCCTTCCAATTTATTTTTGCAGACGGACTTACTTGTTTTCTTCAAAGCTGTAAACTAGAGAAATATTTTAACTTAGAAATTCTTACTGAGATTGAGATGTAAGATTCTAGTCAATAGGCATCTGACTGAAAAATTATTGAAAATTTACTTATACTCCAAAGTAGAACCAAAAATACTCATTTCAAGAGTTCATTAGCTTGTATTCCCATTTGTTCAATGTATGCTATTATTTGTTATCTTAAAATGTTTATGCAAGTCTCGATCAATAGAAGGGCAAGTAGGTCAGACTTGATCTTTTACAAACCCTTCTGACAGAAGTGTCTTCACCTTTATTAAAATAATTAAAAGTTCAACTTTATTTCTTCTTATTGGAGGTTTTTGTGCTGGAGGTTTGCCATATTGCTGTCCTGAACTTAAGTATTATTACTTTTGGATTAAAGATTTACCTGCTAATCTGTCACACATATCTTATTGTCTAATGTTGAAATTAAGCTTATAGAATCATTTGAATTTTGATTCATGGACTAATTTGAGAAATCAAGATTTCATTAATTAACTAATTGGAAAATTATTGAAAAGTTCTTAGCAGTGAGATATAAAAAATAATGCTGGAGACATGCACAAAGGAATAAAGAATGACAAGATTGTGCTGTCACACAGTTATGATAAAATGTATTTATACCTCTTTGTGGTAATTCCTATGTTATGATAAAATGTATTTATACTTCTTTGTGACAATTCCTATAATATGAGTAAATTTACTGAAAACTATATAGATAGATATAGATGTAGATACAGATATACAGACATGTTATTTGAGAGGTGAATTGCAACAAAGAAATCTCAGTGGACAAAATCAAAGATCAGGAGAAGACATAGAACTTGATTAATTTTACTTGGATCTTCTCTGTAATAGGAACATTTTGTGAAAAACCCTGTAATTTTAACAGGCTAGTTACTAGGGAGAATATTGAAACCAAGGAATAAAGAATGGGAAAAGAATAGCTCCAAGAAGAAGAAAGATTTTCTTCTGTTTTTCAGGAAAAATAAATGTTTCTTAAAGTTCGAAAAAGAATTGAAAATGACCTATTGAGTGAATGAAAATAATGTAAGAGGGAGTTTGCCAACCCAGGTGTAAACATTTTCAGTGTTCTGAGTACAATCCAAAAGTAGTGTTGAATAAGAATTTAGGAGGTGCTTACGGGGGGTTTCCGACTATTGCCTGTCAAGAGATTTGACCTTCCTCCCACTGTGAGTCACACATGATCAAAAATTGATAACTTATATTCATTCAAAGTTGATTTAGATAGTTCAATTTCAGTTCATTTTATTAGTTTATAGAATGACTGAAGATGTTCTATGTGACATAATCAGGAAGCAGAAATTTTTCTCAGTAACACAGGATCAAATTTTTAGAAATGCTTTTTTGCTATTGGCACATTGAACACCTCCATGTCCCTAAAGATGAATAGTTTGATTGAAAAGAGAGATGTCCAGGTATAGAAATCTAATAGTACTACTCAGTAAGGCTTAAATAGCAACTCTTTAGTAAAGCAGAGACCCATCAGGAAAACTCACTGAAATTCTGAACAATTTTTGTTGGTTTCCAAAGCAACTCCTAATATTATCAACTGTATGCTATCGTTGTTTATTTTTAAGGTGATATCATGAAAAAACATATTATCTATGTGTGTACGTGTCGCTCAGAATTTCAGTAGTGTCAAGTAGTCTTTAAAGCACTGAATATATTGAAATGATGGCTGGCAATGATAACAATTCTAACAGCGTAATAGCCTGGTGGTTTCCAATTCTTTATCCTAGAGTGCTAGGTGGCCCAAATGCCTTTGCTTAGAAAGTTACTTTATTGACATAGGAATACTTCAGGATCTATAGTTTGCTTTCAGGTTTTAACTTTTTATGAAATAGTTATTGCAAGATGCAAATTAAAACATTTGAAGGGTATTTTGTAATTAAAATCTGACATAATGCTTAATCATATAAATCTCTGTGTCTCACACTACTGAAATATTAATAAATGGTAGACTTCTTTTCCTCCTTTACCTTATTAGTGAATATTCAAAAACGTACAGTTCCTTAGAGCATTGAGTCTGATCTGCAAAATGGGAAAGTCAGTAGATGTGTGAAATCTTCAGGATATAATTATGTTGTAGTTGTTATTTTAATTGGTTTGGATAATTGCAAATTATTTAAAATTTTTAAAAAGATGAAAGTATTGGGGCGCCTGGGTCGCTCAGTGGGTTAAAGCCTCTGCCTTCGGCTCGGGTCATGATCCCAGGGTCCTGGGATCAAGCCCTGCATTGGTTGCTCAGCGGGGAGCCTGCTTCCCTCTCTCTCTCTCTGCCTGCCTCTCTGCCTGCTTGCGATCTCTGTCTGTCAAATAAATAAAATCTTTAAAAAAAAAAAGATGAAAATATTAAGTTGCTTTTATATTCACTTTTACTATAAATTGAAGATTTAAGAGGCCTCATTGTTTTCAATAAAAACATAGGCATAGATTTCTGAGAAATATAGCTTTCAGTTTTCAAAGCAATATTCAATACACAATGGCATTAATCTTCAACTAAGCATAGGATATTTAGAATGGTTGAAATTCCATTTTTAGAAAAACATTCACTGCTATCTTTATAAAAGAGAGTTAATCAGGGACAGTGCAAGACATTGAAGATAAATCAGGAAAGAGAGAGGGGTTTGGGAGCAAAAATAGCATGTGCAACAGGAGGAAAATACTTCATTCAGTAAATAGCTTATCTGCCTTCATGCATACCAGTCTGAGTACAAGAGAAGGAGAGCACATAAAGAACTGTTAAGAATGGTTGACAGAGGGGTGCCTGGGTGGCTCAGTTGGTTAAGTGACTGCCTTCAGCACAGCTCATGATCCCAGGGTCCTGGGATTGAGTCCCACATCGGACTCCCTGTTTCTCGCTCTCCCACTCCCCTGCTGTGTTCCCTCTCTTGCTTTCTTTCTGTCAAATAAATATATAAAATATATATATAAAAAAAGGAGTGGTTGACAGATGATATACCTGTGATAAACATCTGAGAATAAAATACAACTTTACCTTTCAGTCATCAAAACAGAGATCTCCATTCCTCAGCCAGGTGTTAGCATGTGTAGTGATGATGTTGTGGGACTGACCATGTAGAAGCATCAATAGACATAAAATAAGCAATGAGGCAACAGTGACAGTGATTGCAGTGAATAAAGGAATTTATGAAATCTCCAAGAGGCTTGAAAGAATATAACATTGTATAGAAATAAGGGGGGAAATGGGTAAGTGCCAAGGGGTTGTGCTTTCAAATTATCTGGTGTGAAAGGAGAAATTTTTACTCTTTTTATATATTTTCAGTGTGTTGCATACCAATACTTTTGTAAAGTAAAATAAAAAGAAATTATACCAAAAGTTAAGTGGACATGGATTACAGACCTAAAGTTAAAAGGCAAAACTGCAAAACCCTAGAAGATAACATAGGAGAAAACCTAGATGACCTTGGGTCTGGTCATGACTTTCTAGATACAACACCAGAGGCACAATCTGTGAAAGAAATAATTGATAAGATGGAGAAGACAAACTGGAAGACAGACTGGAAGAAAATATTAAAAGACACATCTGATAAAGGATTGTTATCCAGGATACACAAAGGATTCTTAAAACTCAATAATAAAAAACAACAACAACAACGAAAAACAGATTAATAAGTAAGACAAAGACTTTAACATACAGCTCACCAAGGAAAATATACAGATGTCAAATAAGCATAGGAAAAGATGCTCCACATCATAGGTTATCTGGGAAATGCAAATTAAAACAATAGTACAATACCACTGTTTACCTATCAGAGTGGCCAAAATACAGAACACTGACAATACCAAATGTTGACAAGAATGTGGAGCAACTGGAACTCTCATTTATTGCTGGTAGGAATGCAAAATGGTACAACCATTCTGGAAAACATTTTGGCAGTTTTTTGCAAAATTAAACATACTCTTACCATAGGATTCAGCAATTGTACTCCTTGATATGTACCCAAAGGAGTTGAAAACTTATGTCCACACAAAAGACTGAACATAGGTTCTTAAAACAGTTTTATTCATAATAACCAAAGCATGGAGGCAATCAAGATGTCCTTCACTGAGTGAATGGTTAAATTGTGGTACAATTCAGAAAATGGAATATTTTTTAAAGTTAAAAATATAAAAGCAAACAGTCCATGAAATGACATGGAGGAGACTTAAATGGGTGTTACTAAGAGAAATAAGCCAACGTCAAAATGCTGTAAGTATGATTCAAACTATGTGACATTCTGGAAAGGCAAAACTAGGGAAACAGTAAAAATATCAATGGTCGCCAGGATTTGATGGATGGGATGAATTAGACTAAGCACAGAGACTTTTTAGGGCAGTGAAAATACTGTTTGGTACTATCATGATGGATGTATATTATTACACATTTGTCTAAACCTGTAGAATGTACAACACGAAGAACAGATTATAATGTAAATTATGGGTTTTGGGTGGTTATGATGTGTTAGTGAAGTTTCAACCTTGGTTAAAAAAATGGAAGTGCCATCCTGTTGAGCAGTATCAGTAATGGGAAAGTCTATGCAGGTGGTGGGTCAGTGGGTATCTGGGAACCCAATATCTTCTTCTCAGTTCTGTTGTAAACCTAAAACTCCTCTAAAAATATTTCTTTAAGAAACAAATGAATAAAATAATCTTGTCTTCTAAATAAAAGTAAACAGTGGGAGAGATTTTTGATGAAGAATAGCAGTCATTTATTTAGTAACAAATACAATCTACCATAAACTACAAATTCTGTATCTAGCTAACTTCTTTGAAAATGGACTTATATATATAGGTATAGATAAAAAGGATAGCTATAAACACATATATAATCATTCTCTAGGAAAGACAATATGAAGTTCTATTTGTACATGCAACAGAGTATGCTACTCCCTGAGACAGGTTATTATCTAATTTTAAAAATGTAGTTGAGTGCCTATGGAGCATTCCTCCTTTTTCAAGTGCTATAACACAAGTGCTATGTTTTCTTACACAGTTGCTATAGAAACTCTGTATGTTATTGGATAATAAATTAAGAAACTCATAAAGCCTTTTTGAAACACACAGATTAGAAATCTTGTTTGGTTGGTTTAGTTATTTGCAATGCATCCCTGAAAAAGAATTGAATGACTCTAATCAAGTAAGTGGTATTTCTCATTGCTACCATTTTTCTTGTACATTTACTTACCTAGAGTAAATAAGGAGACTATGATGAGTGGTTAATGGATAAAGAAAACCATCTTATATGGATGAATTCCAAAAGTTTACAAATATACATACATATACACATATATAAGTGTGTATATATATATGTGTGTGTGTGGATGTATTTAAGTGTACACATACACATATGTATATATATGTTTTTGTATGTTTTTAAAAGCTTTAATTAATTAATTCAAAGTTGTTATTTATAATTAATGAAAGTTTGCTTTGGAGCACACCTGTGAAAGTGAGAAAAAAAATCTCCACAAATAATGCAAGCTCCTTGTTGAAGCATTGTGCAAAATGTATGCTAGCAATATTAAAATAGCTTCTATTATATTGTTTTTCTGTCCCTATATGTCCATCTTTCTGTAAATAGCAATGAATATATAAAATATTAAGAAATGAGGATTTAATTTGTACAACTGACAAAGTGAGATTGTAATGGTTACAACAATTTTTTATCCATAGAATTTTTATTCCTTGGAAGTTAATAGCTCCCTTTTAAATACCAGTTTTTTAATTCAAAACACAAAGATCAAGCCTGTACTGCCTTAGTAAAGGATAGGTGATATGACATAATTACCTGGTGAAATCAGGGTTTGCCTTTATTGTTTAGTTCGAGAAAAGGGTACTTTAATATCCTTAAGGCACGCTTACACAAATCACTAAGGAAAACCAAAATGGTCAATAATGTGGAAGAGCTTTAAAGTAAAGAGCAATATTAAAACATTACTAATATTTCTGTAATAATTAAAACCTAAATAGTTTATTAAAATCTTAAAAATAGAAATGGGTATACAAACTATAGACTCACTTAGTAAATGTCTGTTAGTCATAGAGAGTGTCATTGCTCACCATCCAACTAGCTCATCAGATCTCAGAGAACCCAAATAGTGGAAGTACCTTCAAGGTAGAGGTATCTTATCTGTGTGAAGCCAGTGCCTAATGTCTGGTAGCTGTTGAATAAATGTTTATGGAAGAATATATAAGAAAGTAATCGTATTTTGAGTTTTCAGGAATACAACTCAACCCTTCAAAATTCTGTTCTTGAGAAACATAGTTGAAGGGGAAAAGAATATCCATTTCTTTTGCCTTTTATATCTCAGTGAATTGGTCATCAGTAAATAACATGGCACATTTATGATACATTGTTTTTTTTTCTTTTTAATGTCTAATATGACTAAAATATAACTAAGCCGTTTTCTATTTCTAAAAAAGTTGTGCTGCCCTTTTCTGTTTGAAGTATCTGCCTTGTGACATAGCAATAATAGCAACACCCATAAGAAACAAGTAAACTAAGAGAATGTTTTGTGAATATTACCTTATAGTTCCAAAAAAATTCACAGGACATCTCAGTGTCTGCCAAAATTTCTGTTGTAAAATATTATTTCTGCAAGATTCTTCTTGAAGCAGATGTGGTCAATATGTTTGGAATGTGTTATACTAAATTGCTCTTTTGATAGTTTCAAAATTGGTATTATATTAAGGGTGCTGAAAAGTGAGGTACATAAACAATGAATCTTGGAACACACACAAAAAATAAAATTTTTTTAAAAATAAAATTTTTAAAAAAATAATACCAGTTTAAATTGTCCCCCATATATTTTTACTGTTACATTCTTCTATCTAGTAGTATAACAGTTTCTAATGTCAGAGAACTGGTACTCTAACAGTATTTTTTGAGAATCACTCTTATGTAGTAAAATATTTTTTAAAAAAGATCATCTAGGTTTCAGCTATTTCCTGCTTCTAAATTCAGAACAAAAGAGGGTATATATGTTTCAGAAATTTATACTAATATATGAAACATTATAACTAGATACTACATTCTAGTTTTCTTTTAATTTTTTAAATTTTTATTAATTTTTTTATTAACATATAATGTATTATTTGCCCCAGGGGTACAGGACTGTGAATTGTCAGACTTACATACTTCACAGCACTCATCATATCACATGTGCCTCCCAAAGTCAATAACCCAACAACCCTCTTCACAACTTTCCCCCCACCCCCCAGCAATCCTCAGTTTGCTTTGTGAGATGAAGAGTCTCTTATGGTTTGTTTCTCTCCCAATCCCATCTTGTTTTATTTTTTCCTTCCCGACCCCCAAACCCGGCACCCTGCCTCTCAAATTCCTTGTATCAGGGAGATCATATGATAATTGTCTTTCTCTGATTGATTTATTTCACTCAGCATAATACCCTCTAGTTCCATCCACATCATTGCAAATGGCAAGATTTCATTTCTTTTGATGGCTGCCATAGTACTCCATTGTATATACATATACCACATCTTCTTTATCCATTCCATCAAGGTTCTTTCCATAGTTTGGCTATTGCAGACATTGCTGCTATAAACATTCAGGTGGACATGTCCCTTCGGATCACTATGTTTGTATCTTTAGGGTAAATATCCAGCAGTTGGATTTCTGGGTTGTAGGATAGCTCTATTTTCAATATTTTGAGGAACCTCCATGCGGTTTTCCAGAGTGGCTGCACCAGCTCACATTCCCTCCAACAGTGTAGGAGAGTTCCACTTTCTCTGCATCCCACATTACTAAATTCTTCTATGAGTTCAAGCAGTTTTGGAGTGGAGTCTTTTGGGTTTCCCACATGAAGTATCATATCATCTCCAAAGAGTGAGAGTTTAACAACTTCTTTGCTGATTTGGGTGCCTTTTATTTCTTTTTGTTGTCTGATTGCTAAGGCTAGGGCTTCTAGTACTATGTTGAATAGCAGTGGTGATAGTGGACATCCCTGGCGTGTTCCTGACCTTAGGGGAAAAGCTGTCAGTTTTTCCCCATTGAGAATGATATTCACTGTGGGTTTTTCATAGATGGCTTTGATGATATTGAGGTATGTTACCTCTATCCCTACACTTTGAAGAGTTTTGATCAAGAAAGGATGATGTACTTTGTTAAATGCTTTTTCAGCATCCATTAAGAGTATCATATGGTTCTTATTCCTTCTTTTATTAATGTATTGTATCACATTGATTGGTTAGAGGATGTTGAACCAACCTTGCAGGCAATGAATAAATCCCACTTGGTTGTGGTGAATAATCCTTTTAATGTACTGTTGGATCCTGTTGACTAGTATTTTGATGAGGATTTTTGCATCTGTGTTCATCAAGGGGATGGGTCTGTAATTCTCGTTTTTGGTGGTGTCTTTGTCTGGTTTTGGGATCAAGGTAATGCTGGCCTCATAAAATGAGTTTGGAAGCTTTCCTTCCATTTCTATTGTTTGGAACAGTTTTGGGACAGTAGGTATTAATTCTTCTTTAAATGCTTGGTAGAATTCCCCTGGGAAGCGATCTGACCCTGGACTCTTGTTTGTTGGGAGATTTTTGAGGACCCCTTCAATCTCCTTACTGGTTATGGATCTATTCAGGTTTTCTATTTCTTCCTGATTGAGTTTTGGTAGATTCTATGTCTCTAGGAATGCATCCATTTCTTCCAGATTGTCAAATTTGCTGGTATATAGTTGCTTATAATATGTTCCTATAATTGTTTGTATTTCTTTGGTGTTGTGATCTCTCCTCTTCATTCATGATTTTATTTCTTTGGATCCTTTCTCTTTTCTTTTTGATAAATCTGGCCAGGGGTTTATCAATCTTAATAATTCTTTCAAAGAACCAGCTCCTAGTTTCTCTGATTTGTTCTGCTGTTCTTTTGGTGTCTATTTCATTGATTTCTACTCTGATCTTTATTATTTCTATTCTCCTGCTGGGTTTAGGCTTTCTTTGTTGTTCTTTCTCCAGATCCTTTAAATGTAGGGTTAGGTTGTATGCTTGAGATCTTTCTTGTTTCTTGAGAAACTGGACTCCTCTCAGGACCGCCTTTGCTGTGTCCCACAGATTTTGAACAGTTGTGTTTACATTTTCATTTGTTTCCATGAGTTTTTTAAAATTCTTCTTTAATTTCCTGGTTGATCTATTCATTCTTTAGTAGGATGTTCTCTAGCCTTTATGTATTTCAGTTCTTTCCAACTTTCCTCTTGTGATTGAGTTCTAGTTTCAGAGCATTGTGGTCTGAAAATATGCAGGGAATGATCCCAATCTTTTGGTACCGGTTTAGACCCAATTTGTGACCCAGGATGTGATCTATTCTGGAGAATGTTCCATGTGCACTAGAGAAGAATGTGTATTCTCTTGCTTTGGAATGGAATGTTCTGAATATATCTGTGATGTCCATCTGGTCAAGTGTGTCATTTAAGGCTTTTATTTCCTTGCTGATCTTTTGCTTGGATGATCTGCCCATTTCAGTGAGGAGGGTGTTAAATTCCCCTACTATTACTGTAAATTGTTGATGTGTTTCTTTGATTTTGTTATTAATTGGTTTATATAGTTGGCTGCTCCCATGTTGGGGACATAGATTTTTAACATTGTTAGATCTTCTCGTTGGGCAGACCCTTAAGTATGATATAGTGTCCTTCCTCATCTCTTATCATAGTCTTTGGCTTAAAATCTAATTTATCTGATGTAAGGATTGACACCCCATCTTTCTTTTGATGTCCATTAGCATGGTAAATGGTTCTCACCCCCTCACTTTAAATCTGGAGGTGTCTTTGGATCTAAAAGTAGTTTCTTGTAGACAGCATATTGATGGTTTTTTTTTTCCCCCCATTCTGATACCCTGTGTCTTTTGATTGGGGCAGTTAGCCCATTAACATTCAGGGTAACTATTGAAAGATAATGAATTTAGTGCCACTGTATTGCCGGTAAGGTGACTGTTACTGTATATTGTCTCTGGTCCTTTCTGATTTACTACTTTTAGGGTCTCTCTTTGCTTAGAGTACCCCTTTCAATATTTCTTGTAGGGCTGGTTCGGTGTTTGCAAATTCTTTTAATTTTTGTTTGTCCTGGAAGCTTTTTATCTCTCCTTCTATTTTCAATGATAGCCTAGCTGGATATAGTACTCTTGGCTGCTTGTTTTTCTCATTTAGTGATCTGAATATCACGCCAGCTCTTTCTGGCCTGCCAGGTCTCTGTGGATAATTCTGCTGCCAATCTAATATTTTTACCATTGTATGTTATGGACTTCTTTTCCCGGGCTGCTTTCAGGATTTTCTCTTTGTCACAAGACTTGTAAATTTTACTATTAGGTGACTGGGTGCAGACCTATTCTTGTTGATTTTGATGGGGGTTCTCTGCACCTCCTGGAGTTTGATGCTTGTTCCCTTTGCCATATTAGGGAAATTCTCTACTATAATTCCCTCCAGTATACCTCCTGCCCCCCTCTCTCTTCTGGGATCCCGATTATTCTAATATTGTTTTGTCTTATGGTATCATTTATCTCTCGAATTCCCTCTTTGTGGTCCAGTAGCTGTTTGTCCCTCTTTTGCTCAGCTTCCTTATTCTCCACCATTTGTCTTCTATGTCACTAATTCTTTCTTCTGCCTCATTTATCTTAGCAGTAAGAGCCTCCATTTTTTACTGCACTTCATTAATAGCTTTTCTAAATTTCAACTTGGTTAGATTTTAGTTCTTTTATTTCTCCAGAAAGGGATTTTATTTCTTCAGAAAGCGTTTCTCTAATATCTTCCATGCCTTTTTCAAGCCCAGCTAGCACCTTGAGAATTGTCATTTTGAACTCTAGTTCTGACACATTACTGATGTCCGTATTAATTAGCTCCATATCCGTCGGTACTGCCTCTTACTTTTTTTTTTTTTTTTTTTTTTGTGGTGAGTTTTCCACCTTGTCATTTTATCCAGATAAGAATATATGAACGAGAAAATAAAATACTAAAAGGGTGCCAAAGACCCCAGAAAAATGTACACTAACCAAATCAGAAGAGACCCAAAACCGGTGGGAGACGAAAAGGGAAAAAAGAAATAAAAATGAAAAATAAAAAATAAATTAAAAAATATGTATATGTATATTAGATTGTTAAATAGTACAGAGACACCCACTTGATTTTTGGTGTATTTTGGTCTCTTAGAAGAAACTACCTCCCAAAATTTTAAAGAAGGAAACATATATATACACAAAAATAAGAGTATTTATGATGAACGGATGGAATATGACTGTAAAGAGAAAAGTAAAATTAAAAAAATTCTAAAAAAGGAATTGATAAAATATGTTGGTTGGAAAAAGAAAAAAAAAGGGGGTGAGAGAATGTGCTCAGGCTGGAGATTAGAACAAAGCCATGTGCTAGATTTAGTGTATATTTTGGTCTATTAGAAGAAATTGTATCCCAGCATTTTTTAGAAAAAAAAAAAAAACAACCCAAAAACCTATAGTTATACAAAAAATAAGGTTAAATACAATAAAGGAATAAAATATGATTATAACAATGAAAGTTTAAAAAGATTTATTTTTAGAAAGGTATTGTTAAGATAAACTAGTTAAAGAACATTAAAAGAGGAAAGAGGAAAAGTTAAAAATAGAATAAGAAAAAAAAATAAAATTAAAACAATTTAACTTTGCAAGACTAAAGGATCATGGGGGAAAAGCCATGAATTCTATGCCTTGCTTTCCCCTTGCTCTCGAGCTCCACTGTTCTCCTTGATCTGTGAGCTTGGTCTTGGCTGGATGATCTTACTGAACTTCTAGGGGAAGGGACCTGTTGCAGTGATTGTCAAATGTCTTTGCCCAAGGTGGAATTGCACCACCCTGCTAAGTAATGTGCTTGGGTTCGCTCTCTGGAGCTTTTGCTCCCTGATGGCTTTCGTAGAGCTCTGGAAGAGGAGAATGAAGATGGCGGCCTCCCAATCTCTGGTTGGGAGGAGCCAAGACCTCGGGGCCCCACTTCTCAGTGCACCCTCAGAGAAAATCAATCACTCCCGTCTCCCTGGTTTCCAGCCATGCTCTGTGCTCACCCGGCCTGTGACTGAGCATTTCTATCTCTGGCTCACGGCCCTGTTTGGAGTCTTCAAACCCAGCAGATTCCTGCTGCACTGCTTCTCCTGGAGGAGGAAAGTAAGTCTCCCTGGGTCTGGCACTTGTGGGGTTGCTGCTCAAAGAGCAGTGGCCCAATTGTGCCTCAGATCATGGCTTAAGGTAAGCCAGATCTGATAGCTCACTCCTCAGCTCTGTCTCTGTAGTAGGTTTTCCTGCTCTGATATCTGGGAGCTCTGCCACACTCAGACACCCCCAATCTTTCTTTGACCCCGTTGGACCTGAGACCCCTCTGTCCCCCTGAGGCCTCCACCCCTGCTTAGCCTCTGGAACAATGTCCTTCAGTGGCGCAGACTTTTAAAAGTTCTGATTTTGTGCTCCACTGCTCCACCGCTTGCCCGGAGCCAGCCCCTCCCCCTGCGGTCTATCTTCCCATTGCTTTGGATTCACTTCTCCACATGTCCTAGCTTTCAGAAAGTGGTCGATTTTCTGTTCCTAGAATTGCTGTTCTTCTTCTCTTCTATCTCTTGTCGAGCTTGTAGGTGTTTGGAATGTTTTGATAAGTATCTGGCTGAACTCCTGGGTCCTGATGTCATTTCAGTCTGCTACTCCTCCGCCATCTTGTCTCTCTCCTCTACATTCTAGTTTTAATGTGCACTTCTTGTCAAAACTTAATGAACTCTCTAAGGTAAATTATTTTTTATACCAGATTTTAGGAGAGATTTTCTTAAGTCCAAGTTAGATTCAAATACTTACAAATTAGAGAGAAAGAGAAAGAGTTTGCTGAAATCACATTGACAATTACGTTATCTCAGTATTCTTGTGTTTGAAGTACACACAGTTTAAAATAGTTTGAAGTAAAAATAATCACAACATTTACACAACATAAAAGTGGCATAATTGACATCTTTTGAGAATAAGATATTGTTCAGTTATTCTTTTCATTTTTCTATCTTCTTGTCATTCTTTGACATCACAAACAAACCATGATCTATACTTTTCAATGAATGAAAGGTAAAGTGACATCAAAATGTCTCTTTTTATGATATTTACTATTATCAGTCAATGGTCTGTCTTCCCATTTCTTTTGAATTAGATATAAAATCCCTGCCATGGAGAGATCATCATTTTGCTTTAGGCCTAAAATGACTTGTCTGTTTTTTAACCAGTGATATGTGAATGATTTACTTTATGTTTTATGTGTTTCATATATGTTTTTGTTCCACTTGAAAATTTAATCTTTTCACCTCTTTCTTTGGTAAAAATATATTTGTGAATAGAAAGAGTGAATATAATGAAAATGATCAAAAATTAAAAATTAATTATACATTGAAGTTCTTTTTTTTTAAGATTTTATTTATTTGACAGAGAGATAACAAGTCGTTGGAGAGGCAGGCAGAGAGAGAGGGGGAAGCAGGCTCCCTGCTGAGCAGAGATCCCAATGCAGGTCTCTATCCTGAAGGCCCTGAGATCATGACCCGAGCCAAACACAGAGGTTTAACCCACTGAGCCACCCAGGCACCCCAGAGTTTATGTTTTTAGAGTGGAAAAATGAAAACTTTAGAAGTTCCATGGAAAAGCAATTTTTTAAAAAGAGTTTATTTATTTGTTTGACAGAGACACAGCGAGGGAACACAAGCAAGGGTAGTGGGAGAGGGAGAAGGAGGGTTCCTGCCAAGCTGGGAGCCTGATGTGGGGCTCGATTCCAGGACTCTGGGATCATGACTTGAGCCAAAGGCAGATGCTTAATGACTGAGCCACCCAGGTGCCCCAGAAAAACAATTTTAAAATATACCCAGAGGTCTCAATTCTGAATAAAAGTTGGAGGAAAAGATTGTTGAGACAAAGAGAAAAGAAGAGAAAGCATTTGGGTAAAAGCAATGAGTCTGATCTTCTATATTTACCAGGGTACATCATGCCATCATTTTATTGTATCATAAATGTGGCTTAAAATAAGTGAATATTGTCCCTAAAATGAGTTCTGAAAAAGTATACATATGTATGAATCTGTAGTCAGGAAGGAGAAAAGAGAAGGAATCAGTCAATACTTCCTAAGTGGATATATCTGAATTCTATTTTTAGAGTATGTTAAGATCAATAACAACTACATTTTTTTCCAGAAATCTAAAAAATTTCATTGTCAATACTGTATTGCAAATTGGACAGTGTATTATTTCAGTTTCATAGTTGAATAATGCTACTTTGATTAAATAATTTTAAGGCTCTTCTTCAATTACTTCCATTGATTATTATGAATTTAGCTGTGTATGACAATACTTCTGATGATATATGTTGATAACTTTTAAGTCTCTGCCATTAGTGTATACTTACTGGAAAAGAGATAAGTGTAGCTAGGACTATAGAAATTTTTCATTTATCATACAAAATCGTTGGTTAACCAGGTTGGATCTGAACATTGCAAAATGGTTATTTTTTGAAAACAATTAACCTTTCAAAATTATTATCTCTCAAAATATATAGAACAATGATTATTATTAAACTAGGATAGGAAATAATGATATGTTATGGGTTGATGGCTTTGATTTCAAAGAACTTATCTTCAGGATACGTTTTTAAAAGTGGGTCCTCTTTGTCTCTTAATTATTCTTGTAGAAACCTTACCAGAACTGGTTTCAATATTTCATTTAATAAATAATTTGTACCCAAAAGTTTGAAATTCTTATAGCTCAGTAACTGTGTAAATTTTTTCTAGGTAGGCATGCTGGGGTTTTTAGGTAAAATAGATAGCTGAAATGTATTTTTAACTTACTTAAAATATTTAATCAAAGAAAAATGAAGCCAATAGAGCAAAAATTAATTTGTATAAATATGGATAGACCTATTATATAAGTCTTTCTCATTTACTTTATGATTAATATTTGGTAATAAAATTTTTAATTAAACCAGTACACAAAATCACATGTAAAACAACAAAAACAAGAGTAAGCCTTTCTTTTTTATGATTTGTATGGAGAAAAACATTTTTTTTTAAAGATTTTATTTATTTATTTGACAGAGAGAGATCACAAGTAGACAGAGAGGCAGGCAGGGGGTGGGGAGCAGGCTCCCTGCTGAGCAGAGAGCCTGATGCAGGACTCGATCCCAGGACCCTGAGATCATGACCTGAGCCGAAGACAGTAGCTTAACCCACTGAGCCACCCAGGCACCCCTAGAGAAAAACTTTTAAAGACAGAAACTAAGAAGACCATAAGAACTAATTAATTTGATGGCATAAAATGATTCAAATTTGAACTTTTATGTACAAAATCAGTACTGAAGGCACAGTCAAAAGATAAATTATAAACTGGAAAAAATCAACACCTAAAATTCTACAATAAGATGGTTTTTCTATGTAAATATCATGTGCAAGCCAATAAGAAAAATAATAAAACAAAAATTTGTTTAATTATGTGTGTTGAAGATGGTAACTGGTGGGTGCCTGGGTGGCTCAGTCATTAAGCATCTGCCTTCAGCTCAGGTAATGATCCTGGGGTCCTGGGATTGAGCCCTGCATTGGGCTCCCTGCTCAGCGGAAAACCTGCTTCTCCCTCTCCCACTCCCCATGCTGTATTCCCTCTCTCTGTCAAATAAATAAACAAAATCTTTGGGGGGAAAAAAAAAGATGGTAACTGGTAGGTCTAAATCATTGACTCCTGCAGTAGCATGTAAGAGTTTCTGCTTCCTTACATTATGCATTTTCAAATTTGATGGGTAAAAATATTATTTGATCATTATATTGTGAAAAATCTATGTTTTCTTGTATTAAAAGCTATCTGTATTTCTTTTTCCATTAGTTAATTGCCTATTCCTATAATTGTGTGAAAAGATAAACATATGTACGTATAGACGTATTGAGAGTGTGTATACCTATGGGAAGTAGAACTCCTATGAGACTCATATTTTAGTGTATTTCCTTTTTGTACTCTTTTAAAATGAGTGTTTCCTTTTATGATAATATAAATCTTTAAAAATATCCCAAATACATAAGAACTGTCTTGTCTCTATAATAATACTCTTGTTCTATTTTGGAGACATAAGACATTTTTATAAAGTAGAAGCAAATATGTTTTCACTCACAATTAAGTTTTTTTCTGAGTCTTGTGTTGGTATACCCAGGTGATTTGAAATGTCATGACACAAAAATATGTTGTCAAAATAGCAAAATATGTACAAGGCCATCTTTGATATGCAGGAAATGAAACTGAGTACCTCAGAAATAGTCAAGTTGAAGGGTCCTAAACGCCATTTTGATTTATGTAAGAGCTCAGTATTTACTGAAATCATTTTTCATCAACTTACTATCATTGATGGAATTCAGATATTCTTTTACTATATCAAAATATCCCATGGAAAGAAAATAGCTTTGGAAAAAAACCTTTCAACCATTGCATGTGTATTCTCTCATCAGTTTTAACAGTGGAGAATTTACCAGAATTTATGGAGGTTACCAAAATTGATGAAAAAGTTTATTTAAATTATAAATTTCCTAACAAAACCAGAACATTATCTCATGTCTATCCCTGTTTTTTACGTGGATGTGTTGAGTTCATTTACATCAGGTTGAACTTTTTAAAAAAAATTTTACATTTTATTTAAACTCAGCTAATTAACACACAGTGTATTACTGGTTTCAGAGCTAGAGTTCAGTGATTTATCAGTTTCATATAATATCCAGTGCTCATTATATCACTTGCCCTCCTTAATGCCCATCACCCATTTACTCCATCCTCCTACCCCTCTCCACTCCATTAGCCCTTAGTTTATTTCCTGTTAAAAGTTTCTTATGATTTGTCTTCCTCTCCGTTTTCATCTTATTTTATTCCCCCCCCCCTTCCCCTATGATCCTCTGCCTTGTTTCTTAAATTCCACCTAGGAGTAAAATCAGAGGATAACGGTCTTTCTCTAATTGACTTATATTTTGCTTACCATAATACCTTCTAGCTCTATCCACATACTTGCAAATGCTAAGATTTCATTTTTTTGATGGCTGAGTAATATTTCATTTTATATATATACCACATCTTTATCCATTCATCTGTCGATGAACATCTGGGCTCTTTCCATAGTTTGGCTCTTGTGGTCATTGCTACTACGAACATCGGGGTGCAGGTGCTTCCCCCTTTGGATCACTACTATTGTATCCTTTATTGGGTTGTAAGGTAGCTCCATTTTTAACTTCTTAAGGAAGCTTCATACTGTTTTCCAGAGTGGCTGTACCAGCTTGCATGCATTCCCACCAGCAGTGTAAGAAGGTTCCCCTTTCTCCACATCCTCACCAACATTTGTTGTTTCATGACTTGTTAATTTTAGCCATTCTTACTAGTGTGAGGTGGTATCTCATCATGGTTTTGATCTGTATTTCACATCAGGTTGTACTTTTGATAATCACCTTTTTGTTTTGTTTTTGATGGTTCAACCAGAGAATCCATCAGACATCCCCAATATTCTCATATAGAACATTGTTAACTCACGTTTGGGTGAATCAGGGGGTCCAGTATGGATAATTAGCAAGGAAAAAGGGCCATGGTAATCTCTTACTGTGCCTTGCATATGACTGCCCAGCTGGTGAGTGCTAGAGACAATAACCCTGAATCTTTGTCTTTTGCGTAGGGGTTGCAGTGTGTAACAGTATTAGCATTAATACCAGCAGCAACAGCTGCAAGGGTAGTTCAGACCTTTTTTTGTTTCCTCTTAACCAAATTTAAGCCTATTATGAAATTAGTCGAAAAGACATATGAGTATAAGGTAAGAAGAATTTATATTCCTTTTAGGAACCCACTTTTAATTAAATACTATTCCTATGTCTTAAATGGACCATCAAGGATTCAGAGTCAGTAAGTTCCCTAGAGGAATTTTTTATTAATTCCAGAAGGAAAATAAAGTTTATTCACTAACATTGTGATTCTTTTATTATTATCAAGCTACTGTATGCATTCTGGATAGCTGTGTGGTCTATTTTGTATATTCTAAAGTCATTATTATCCCATGGGGGAGGGAATCCAAAGATATACTAAGATCAAGATGAATATGTAGTCTCATTTTTTATTTCAGGAAATTTCCCTGTCCTGAATAAAAGTACATCTTATGCCTTAGAAAATTATGCTTGTTATCAGAGTCCTTCTTTCTTAAGATAATTTAAAATTACTAATGATATTTTCCTTCCAAATGCCCAGACTGATAAGCTAAGCCTAGAGTTTTCTTTCTGACCCTTAGCCATGTTCCAGTCCTCAAGAGTTATTTAAAAATAGTGATCTGTAGCTTCCCAGTGTATTTGATCCAATTTTGCTAGAGCTCTAGATTCCCAGTCATATGCAGTGAAGGTCTTTATTTGAATCATCTTTCACCATGTCTTTACCTGCTGAAGTCTAGTTCATCAAACTTCCAGTCTGTGCTTTGTCTCTCTCCCTGCTCTGAATTCCCAGTTCAGTGAATCTGTCTAATGTTAATATGTGCAATGACTCATCTAATATTTGAGCCATAATTTAGCCATGTGACAGATTTATTTGCAATAGAAAAAGAAAAATGAATTAAATGACAGAGTATCTTAGTCTGTTCTACTTTTGATGTTGCTATGTAATTTTTTCATATTTTTTAAATAGCAACACAGAATTCACTCCAAGAATAGTAAAATAGAACACATATGTTTAATAACATAAGATACAGAGTCTCTATTTTTCACATAATTAATTATTGTGTATTATCATTAGAGAGCAGTTTCAAATTTGTGAGACTAAAAGGATTCCAGATTGTCTACAAAAAGGGATATTAAAAACACAAGGTAATGAGGTAAATTGCTCTTGACAAGTTAAGGACAAAAGAAAGTATATTGGCAAGTGATTACATAGTAGCCTAAATAAAATAGAAATTGATCTTTTTGTTAAATTTTCAAAGTGAAATTGTGTATACTTGCTTACTATTTTTAATCATTTCAACTAATTTATTTATTATTTTTTTTTGAATGCTACTCCCAACTGAAGTTAGAAGGCACGGTGGATAATAATGGTAAATAATAAATGTCCTAGTGTCCAGACAGAAGTCTCCCACTAAATAAATAAAGATACTTATAGAGGAAGAGCATATCTGATCAGAGTTCTTCCAAAAGCCAGTGTTGTTTCCCTTTATTTTTTTCATTCTTGGGTTTTGATGCCCTTTTCTATGCTTAAATAAAATTGAGCCCACAATGCTAGGAGCTGAGGGGGGAAAATGCAGCCACTGTCCCTTTGATTCACGTATTATATATGTGTTTCCATGTTTCTGTCATACTGAAAGCTGAGAGAGAAATGAACTTACTGAATTTTTAATGGCATATTTGTTTATGTTCAGTTTACTATTAAGATCTCTTTCCATATTTTCCTAAATGCTACCCTGGCTATCAGGAACAATCTTTTCACGTCCATATTTTTCATTATAGGAAAAAGGCCCACTGATGAATTTCCAAATATTATCTATTTCCCACTGCACACCTTTGGGAAATTACAAGCTTCATTTTTGACACATGAGAAATAAGTGAGAGCTCATTTTTAAAGCAAAATTAAATATTGCCCTCTAGTATTCTGTCACACTTTTTTTTTTCTGATTCATGTTTATATACATTGATACTCAAAGGGGCACTACATCTAAAAATAAACAAATAAGCCCGCTGTGTGTGCCTGTAAACACAGAGACTGATGGTTGTATGCATGGTATGAACTCAGGAATTATGGCTTAGCGCCTGCAGAGGCATAAGAAAATTATATAAACTTTTGAGGCTGGAGTTGATCATTCATTTAGAAGGGCGAGAGTTCCATGTCTAGTGTATAGCTCATTGAGATAAGGGCCATGCAGCTTGAATGAAACATACTTTCCTACCTAATCCTCTAGCTTTCTCTGTAGAAAGTTAGAGAAGCTGACAAATTTTCCTCTCAGTTTTTTCTACCATATTACATTTGAATGAAGAATTTATATTACTACTTTACTAAGTTCCAAGGTAAAAACTCTTGATAAAACTAAAAATGGAATCAGAAAATCCCACAAAATTAGCAGGTAGGTAGGCAAATAGCCATTATACCTAAAGATAATTTACCTAGTAATATATATTTTTTAAAGATTTTTATTTATTTATTTGACAGAGATTACAAGTAGACAGAGAGGCAGGCAGAGAGAGAGAGAGAGAGAGAGAGGGAAGCAGGTTCCCTGCTGAGCAGAGAGCCTGATGTGGGACTCAATCCCAGGACCCTGAGATCATGACCTGAGCCGAAGGCAGCGGCTTAACCCACTGAGCCATCCAGGCGCCCCTACCTAGTAATATTTAGTTATTAGTGCTAAGCATCAGTATTTTCTCTCAAAAGGACCTAACATGTACAAGGAGGCATTCTGAAAGATATATACTAAAAGTACCTAATACTTTCATAAAGTTTTCTTGCTACATTTACTTAATACTGTAAAATTAAGGAAAATAATACATGTGGGGAGTACAATACTTACAGTATTCTAAGTTGAAGAGCACTGTTGCTTACTATAATCATGCATGATAAACTCTAAAAATTTCCTACTATGCTTTCAGCTCCCAAAACTGTTCCTTCCAACTGTCACGGTAGACCTCATGTGTAATAAGCGCATTGTCGTTGTCGCTTTTGCCATATCAGAACTCCCTAGCCATCAGCTGGTAAGAACAATCTCTCCCTGTTCAAGAAACATTTATAACCAACATTTCCTAAATTTACTTCATTTTATTACTCTGAAAAGCACTACAAAAACTCTGCCCTTTTTCTTAAAGATAAAATACTCTTTCAAAGCTGAACCTGTTGCAGCATTTTCAAATAAACGCTTTCCTTAATGTTGCTGAGGTTAGTTTTCTTGCACCATTTTTGGTGCTGCCACTTAGCTCATACTTAGCCCAGGTCACTCTGGGTAGAATACAACAGGACCTTGCAATGACTGCCTTTTCAGAATCCCAGAGCCTGGAAAGTTGAGTAGTTTTTACTTATGATGAGCATGTCTATTTTTTACTTCCAGTGCTGCCTATGATTTTACTCCTATCTTTTTTGACCTCGGCATAGCCTCTTGATTGAAATCTGCTTAACTGCACAAGGCACTGAAGAATGAGGTAAGGTGTAGTGCCAAGATTCTTGTCTCTTGTATGTCTGTTGTTTAGTATTATTTTATATGGATCTCACTCAACGAAACTTTGATTCATTGTCCACCTTACATGTACAAATGTTATAATGTGAATATAACTAAATATTTGAAACTCTGGCAGGATTTTGCCAAGGGCAATTAATGATATTTTGGATAACTTTGAATAGACAGTTTCCCCAAGGGATTTCCTATCAAACATGATTAGTTAAGAATCCAGTCCTAGCCGTTAGATCTTGATGTCTATACCAGTCTTTAAACCAAAAACAAAAAACAGAGCCTTCTGGAGAAATGGCTGACTTAAGGACTTGAGCACAATATGTACAAGATGAGCCTGGATCATTTTGTACTGCCAGAGAATAGAAGGTAACTAAAAACACACACATATACAGTTTGATGGGGTACTGTGATAAGGGGAACTAAAAGAATTCCCATTGGACGAAACTGGAATAATCTGAGTAAGAAAATAAAGTAGTATTACATTATAACCCAAAGCATAAAATAAATACCCATGGGTCTAAACTTAGATAAATAACTGTTTGAATAAATAAATAAATAAATAAATAAAGTTAGGAGGAGAGAAAAATCTCCTATACAGAAGACTTCCAAATAATTTATGTAGATACATGATCTTTATAAATGGGAATATAACTCTCTGTTCCTTAAGTGTGGGCTGCACAATGTGACTTCTTTCCAAAGAGTCTAATTTGGAAAGGGAGAAAGTAAGAGTAACCTTATGGTGGAGAAACATTGCTCAGCCCGAGCCTGCTTTTCCCTCTGCCTGCAGCTCCCCCTGCTTGTGCCTGCTCTCTCTCTCAGGCAAATAAATCTTATAGTGGAGAAACATGACAAACCACCTCAGCTAGGCAGTTAAGGTCAACATCAACAGTGATAAACCATGTTGATTGTCTGTGTCCTTGAAAGATGTGATAAAAATCACATTTCCTCTGGTGTTCCTCCCCCAAAACCAAAACCCATAACTCTGATTTAATCCTGAGAAAAAACATAGGAAGATTCCAAAGAGAGGTGTTCTACAGAATAATTGACCTTCAAAACTGCCAAGTTAATAAAAAACAAGAGAAGTCCAAAAAGTAACTTACGAGAAGGCTAAAGACATGAGGGATCCTGGATGAGATTCTAGAACAGAAGAATACGTTACGTAAAAAATTAAAATCTGAATAAAGTAGGAAATTTTGTTAATACATAATGTATCGATATTGGTTTGTTAATAATATACCATATTAATGTCAGGTTAATAATGGGGAACTGGGTGCAAAATATATGGGAACTCTGCAGTCTATTGTCAATTTTTTAAAATATAAAACTTCTAAAATACAATGCATATTTTAAAAACTGCAGTCTTATAAATTTTAAAAAATCACCTTAGACTTTTTAGGTCCTATCATTACTGCTTTAAGAGGAAATTCTAGTCTCAGGGAGAAGACATTACAACTGTCTTAACTGTCTTGTTAACATTTTTGGTTAAAGTCTTAAACCTGAGATCATAGATATAGTTAGAAAACAAAAGATTAGAAAGCATAGAGTACCCTCTTGGAATTATAAGAGCTTACTGAGCACTTCACAAACTTTGCTCAGAAAAAGAAAAATTGAAGACCAAATTAATAACTTCTAAGTTAAGCCATTGGAACAATCCATGAATAATAAATCTTCTTTATACTAGTCCAAACAAAGACGTTTGTCAATATCTTACAGAAAAGAAACACTAGAAGAAAAAATATGTTGTTTAAGCACAAAAAAAATAGAATTCAAAAAGACAAATGACAGTCTTTGTGTGACCGGGATAGTATTTCTTTATCATTATTGTCCTTAATATAAGCAGGACATGTCCACATAATTGCCAAAACAATATTTCCTTTCTATTTGATTCTATCATCAACCCCATCACCATTCCATTATTCCTTCCTTAGGGTAAATATGATTTCAGTTGTTGGAATTTCAAATACTTCTCAAATTGTGCTTTTTCCTCAACCACTTCCTATTGTCTAAAGCATTCTCTGGGTCCTCTCACTAAACTTAAGCACTTACTAATTCCACTCAAAGCATCTGTTAAAGACCTATTTATAAATGTATTATATAATCATTATTAAGGTATGGGTGAGGCATCTTCTTTCTGGACCTCTCAGGAAAATGATACCTGGTCTACAATTAATGAGTGTGCACATTTTTAACCCACTACCTGATTTGTCTTCAACAATGTTAATCCTTGATTCTGTCCCCCGATAGCCTCAGGACAAAGACAGTTGGCCTAGCTATACCCTTACTAAAACTGACCAAATACCCAATAAAAAATTAAAAGATTACGTTAAATTAAATTAATTATGTTTCATCTATCTGCAGACCTCCAGAAAGGATTTCTCTTGTGTCTTGTGGGCCCAAATCAGCCCGTTAGCTATTTTTTTTTTTTTGGCAAATATTTATTAGAACACAGCTATCACCATTCACTTATGTGTTTTCTACAGTTGTTTTTCTATAACAATTATAGATTTGAGTAGTTCTGACAGAGAACAGGTAGCCTTCAAAGGCAAAATATTCACTGCCTGACCCTTTCGAGAAACAAAGTGTATTGACCCTGATCTAAGCTATGATGATATCATACAAAATAGAAAGTCATTTTCCCCTTTAAAGATTGGATTCTAGTTGTAACTTTCACTGGCTGATTACTAAAAAACCACTTAGAGGATACCTTGGTTACATTGGATATCTTATATACTTGATTCTTAACTTGTCTGCTCTGGCTACCCCTTTGTATAATCTCACAAAATTTGATATTCCAAAGGCCTTGCATTGAACAAACACAAGACAGACTGACTTCTTTAAGTGACAGGACTTATTCAAATCCCCCTACCCTTAGCCTCAGTAATTACCATAAATCCCCTGTTTTCTGTTTGTATATGAAAAATTTGGACAAGCTTTGAGGGTTCCAACTGAAAAATGGCACACATGTTTAAGATATGGCCACAACAATCCAAAGTACACTTAAGACCTGTACTTTTCAATCTATGTGACTTTTAACTAAAAATGAAAAACATGTCAAAGTAGTTAGCAGTGTTAAGTGTTAGAAGTTTTAGGGCTAAAGCCTAAGGAAATATACGACTTATTGAAATGAATAAAAAAAATAAGGTAGTTTGAGAGATGCTTGCAAGATGAATGCATGGAATAATATACTAGGAAGCCAACAGAGCAAAATATTTATGGTAGTTTATGTGGTGGTTATGTAAGTGCTCCCTGTATAAGACTTCTGACTTTTCTTTATGTTTAAAAACTCATTAGGGGGAATAACACACACAATATTGGAAAAACAAAATATCTCTGTCAGTTGAAGAAACCATAAATAAAAGTCTCACCATGTAAAAAGCAACAAATCTACGTGGCTTCTTATTGGATTCTCCCAAAATATACAAAGTAATATCCCCAAACTTAAACATTTTCATGAAATAGAAGAAGTCAAATCTTCCCACTATATTATTGATACCCAAAGCTAATGACACTGAGATAATTATAAAGGACATTAATGATGAAAGAAAGTGGCAGTAATCATACTGAAAATGTTAGCATATTAAGTCCAACAATCTATTAAAGAAAAATTGATTACAAATAAGTGTTCTATTGAAGGAATGCAATTAATGTTATTATTATATTATATTATATTATGTCATATATAATTAATAGAATAAACTATAATATACTTTATCATAATATATTATGTATTATTATTATTGATTAATTATTAAATGTTGACTATAAGTCAATATAAATGACCCTTATACAGAATAAAGAAGAAAAACAGAATCAGATAATTTGTTTTTTAAGATTTTATTTATTTGACAGAGATCACAAGTAGGCAGAGAAGCCGGCATAGAGAAAGGAGGAAGCAGTCTCCCCGTCCAGCAGAGAGCCTGATGCAGGGCTCGATCCCAGGACCCTTTAACCCACTGAGCCACCCAGGCGCCCCAAGAATCAGACAATTTTGATAGGTGCTAAAAAGGTCTTTGAAGATTCTCAACATCCATTCATGTTAAAAATCTTTAGTGGGAAACTTAAATAAATACTTCTCAAAAGTGAATATCCAGATTTCAGTAAATATATTAAAAGATGCTCAGTCTTATTAGTCATCAAATGAAAATTAAATTCTTTACAAGACACTCCCCAATTTCAGTTGAAAATCACTTATATCAAGAATCAAGAAGAACTTGGGGCGCCTGGGTGGCTCAGTGCGTTAAGCCTCTGCCTTGGGCTCAGGTCATGATCTCAGGGTCCTGGGATCGAGCCCCACATCAGGCTCTCCTTCCCCCTCTCTCTCTCTGTCTGCCTCTCTGCTACTTGTGATCTCTTTCTCTCTGTCAAATAAATAAATACAATCTAAAAAAGATAAAGGAATCAAGAAGAACTTAAGCTGAATGAAAAAGACAGTCAATAGATGGCTACATCAAGATGAAAGAGATGTTTAAATTATCTGATAAAAACTTTAAAGGAAGTCTTCAGAAAAAAGACTTCAACCAGGCATTATACAAACTCATGAAGAAAAAGATTTTTTTAAAATTCAGCAAAGTAATATAACATATAAAGAAGAACCAAATGGAAATTTTAGAATATAAAATACAATTACCAAAATAAAAAAGTGAGATAGCAGAGTGGAGGGCACACAGGAGGGAATCAGTGAACTTTAAAATAGAATAGGTAAGGGGAGTAATGTTTCTATATTTTACTCAAATGGGCAAAATGTTAACATCAGGAGAATGTGATATTTTGCACATATGATGAAATACTTAGAGTAAATGACAAGCTATAGAGTAAAAGAAAGCTATTCAAAGAGATATACTCAAAAATGCTATAAATAAAGCAAAATGGAATCTAAAAAAAAAAAGTTCAAGTATCCTCCAGAAGGCAAGAAAAAGAATACATAGAAATGGCAGAACAAATAAAAGTACAATCATAAAAGAAGGAAGTATAACAAACCTTACCATGTTGATAATTCTAATAAAGTAACTGGCCTAAGTATACCAATTAAAGGGGAGATAGTAGCATAATCAAATAAAAAACATGAACTCAAGTATATGCTGTTGGTTGAAGTTCATTTTATTTTTAATTAATTTATTTTTGTTTTATTTTAATTCTGGCATACTTAACGTACAGTGTTATATTAGTTTCAGATGTATAATATAGTGAGTCAGCAATTCCATACATCATCCAATGCTCATTACACAAGTGCACACCTTATTCCTCTTCACCTATTTCACCCACCCACCCCCAGCCAAACTCCCCTCTAGTAACCATCAGTTTCATCTTTATAGTTAAGAGTCTATTTGTCGGTTTCTCTCTTCTTCTGTTTTCTTTCCTTTGCTCATTCATTTTGTTTCTTAAATTCCATGTATGAGTGAAATCATGTGGTATCTGTCTTTCTCTGACTGACTTATTTCACTTAGCATTGTACTCTAGCTCCATCAGTGTCATTGCAAATGGCAAGATTTCTTTCTTGCTTATGGCTGACTGATATTCCAGTGTGTGTGTGTGTGTGTGTGTGTGTGTGTGTGTGTTGTGTGTAAACACTCTTTATCCATTTATTCATCAATGAACAGTGAGCTACTTAATTTGGCTCTTATAAATAATGCTACAATAAACATTAAGACTGTATGTATCCCTTTGAATTAGTGTTTTTGTATTTTGGGAGTAAATGCCCCATAGTGCAATTACTGGGTTCTACGGTAGTTCTATTTTTAACTTTTTGAGGAACCTCCATATTGTCTTCCAGAGTGACTGCACCAGTTTGCATTCCCACCGCAGTACAAAGGGTTCCTTTTTTCCCACATCATCACCAACACTTGTGTCTGTTTATTTGATTTTCGTCATTCTCACAGGTGTGAGGTGCTATCTCATTGTGGTTTTGATTTGCATTTCCCTGATGATGAGTGACATTGCATGTCTTCTCATGTATCTGTTAGTCATTTGTATGTCTTCTTTCAAGAAATGTCTATTCATGTCTTCTGCCCATTTTTAAATGGGATTAATTCATTTTTTGGGTTTTAAGTTGTATCAGTTCTTTACATATTTTGGATACTAGCTCTTTATCAGATATGTCATTTGCAAATATCTTCTTTAATTCAGTAGGTTACGTTTTAGTTTTGTTTTCTTTGCTGTACAGAAGCTTTTTATTTTGATGTAGTCCTAATAGTTTATTTTTGTTTTTATTTCCCTTGCCTTGGTAGATATATCTAGAAAAAAATATTGCTACAGCTGATGACAGAGACATTACTGCCTGTGCTCTCTTCTAGGATTTTTATGTTGAAGACATTTTAAGTATAATATAGGCAGGTTAAAAGAGTGAGTATTAGAATTTATATTATGGAAACATTAATCAAAAGAAAGCAGGCATGACTATATTAATGTCAGATATTGTTGACTTCTAAGCATAGAAAATCACCAGAGTCACAGAAGAATATAATACAATGATAAAAGGGTAAATATACCAAGAAGACATAGCAATAGTATTTGCGTATGAACCAAAAAGATGCAAAATGTGTGAAATAAAAACTAGTAGAACTGGAAGTAGAATAGACAAAATCACAGTTGTAATTGGAGATTTTAACCCCCTGTCTAAATAAATGACAGAACAACTAGATAGTAAGTCAGCAAGAAATCAGAACTTAAAACACCCCTCAACTGGTAGTCTCTAAACAACATTTTTAGAATGCAACATTCTATAGCAGGACAATACATGATTTTTTTTTTTAAGCATTTAGGGAATATATACCAAGAAAGACCATATCCTAGGCCACAGAACAAATATTCAAAAATCTGAAATACCAAAGTCAAACACAGTGTGTTTTTTATCTCCAAAAATTCAAACAGTAAATCAGTAACAGGAAGATAGCTGGAAAATCACCAAATACTTGAAAACTAAAGAACAAACTATTAAATCACCCTTTGGGTAATTTTTAGGTTAAAGAAGTCTTAGGGGTAACATAAATACATTGAAATAAATGATAATAAAATGTATCAAAATTTAAAGGAAGTGTTGAGAGAAATGTATAGCACTGAATTAATATATTAGAAAAGGTGAAAATTCTCAAATGAATAATCTGAACTCCCACCCATAGACCTAGAAAGAAAAGAGCAAAATAACCCAATTTACGCGTAAAAGAAAGACCTAATCAAAAGAGCGAAATCAGTGAATTTGAAAATAGAAAAACAACAGAGGATATCAATGAAACAAAGAGCCATTTTTTTTGAAACTACCAAATAAATTGGCAAACCTCCATCACCACTGCCCAAAAAAGAAAAGACAAAAAATACTGTATCAGGAATGAACCAAGAGATATTACTAAAGATGTAAAAAATAATTATTTTCAATAATAAAAATAATAAAGGAATACTACAAATAATATTACACTAATAGGTTTGACAATTTCAGTGAAATGAATCTGTTTCTCAAAGCAAAAGCTTTGTAATTAAAAATAAAGCTTTTATTATATATTGAAGAGTTTATTGCCAGTCAGATGTAACCTGGATACATATGCTGAGGGCATTCATTTTATTTTGAATCAAATAATATAAAAATTGAAAACAGAAATACATATGCCTTTGAAAATTCTGAAAGTATTAAGGTACATGCTTTTACAAGATCCATAGTGCATTAAAATGGCTTCACATCATTTCAGGCTCCTGAAATATAGTTCTACTATACAAGAACATGCAGAATATTCAGATAGAGTTTATGTCAACCATACTAAAAAAATTTCTGGAAAATGTATTTTGGAATACATGCTGATTGAGTATTTAGGCCTATACAGGCTATAGAGGTTAGAGCTGTTTTTGGAAATTTACTAATAAAGAATATTTGTTAACATGAAGTACTTCACTGAAGGAGTATGCCATTCAAAATTTACCTGTTTGAGTAAAATAGCTACAACAATGAAAGATGTCATATATTAACAAGTAATTTAATATTATTATATATAATAAAATGTTAAATGGATTTTTATGTTTTTGAATTTCTAGGCAAACTTTTTCTTTAAATACTATGCTATTTTCAACTCTTGTAAATGATAGTTTAAATGAACTGGAGTTGACCCTGTTATGGTGTGTCAATAATAAGTAACTTCTAGCAATATTTTATCATGAACCCAATTACTGAGATTCTCTTAGTTACTACTTTTTTTTACATGGTGACTTTGTAAAAAGTTGTTATTCTAGGAATATTTTTTGTGAATATACTTCAACACCACAGGTTTCTCTTCATCAAAACTAATAATACTAAAATTTTTAGCATAAAAGAAAGTTTCACAATTTCAATTTTCACAAATTGAAAGTTTTACAATTTCACAATTTCCAAATTTCAATGTCTATGGAATTTATAAACCAAATTTGAATATCTAAATAAAAAAGAAATTTATTTGAAAGATATGAAGGGATATAAATGATACAAGTAATAATTGAATAATAAGACTTGGGTAGGATAAAATATTTCTCTGATAGGAACTACTCAAGATTTTCATCAAAACAGTTTCCCTGGAATAAAAGTATGTAAATTATTTTCTCTTTGTACTCTATTCTTACTGGAAAATACTAGAAAAACTCCAGTTTGTTTCTGTGTTACAAATCTACCCTTTTATTAAGGAAAAACTAAAAATTCTGATTTAAAGATTCTCCATAACCTCATACAGTAGAGGTAGAAGTAATTCTAAAAAAGGTAATTGAGATGATTGAACCAAAGTAGGGGTAACAGCTGCTGGGCAACTAAAATGCAAGAAAACATTTAATGCCATGTTATTCAAAGTGTGGCCTATAGTCAAGAAACTTGGACTCTCAAATGAATCACTAAGTCATATTCTGCATTTTAGAATTACCTCCTGCTGAATTGCATGCATAGTAAAAGTTTAAGAAGTTTTAGAAGCAAATCACAGCTGAAAGTAAAAGTGAGAAGATTTCTTTAAAAAACAGTACAAAACAAAACAAAACTCCTTCCCTTTAAAACCTTCAGTAGAAATGTTAAAGTAGTAGATATGATAGCCTCAAAACCTGAGGGGCCACTTGCGATCAACAGTTAGGGCGAGTGGAAACAGCAGAAGCAAAATCATGTCTTCACTCTAGGAAATAAAAAAAAAGCATAACTGGCAACCTTGCATTGAATAAACTTCTGTTTTTTTTTAGGATATTAAGGTGGGGAAGAAGCCCCCAAGACCCAATGGTTGCTGTCTAATTTTACTCATATGCTGAAAACTTCCAACTTTATACATCTAATTCCATTCTCTGTGTGGTTTCAAACTCAGATTCTACCTTCTATTTGATTTTTCTAGTTGGTTATTTAATATCCACTTAAATTTACATGTCAAAATTAATATGCTTATATGCTTAAGCAGAATCTGGGAGGAAATTTGAAGAGAAATACAAGCAGGTCCTTGATTTTATAATAGGCCGATGAAGCCATTCAACAAGTTAGCTATCTCTTAAACTAAATGTGGAAAGTGGTAAGAAAAAAAAAAAAGGATGAGTTACATAATTTACAATATTCCCTTTATGGAAAAAATGAAAAACAAAATAACCACTAACACTTGATATATGATCTATTTCATTGATTGATTACTTGATTGATTCATTAACAGAGTATCTTCTTTGTGCCAGAAATCCAATCAGAGCCATGAAAACAAATGGCAAAGGGAGACAAATCATGTAAATTACAGGTCCTCATATACATAGAACAGATAATATTCTGATATAACAGAATATCAGCAAAGCTATACAGCAAAGAATGGGATCTCTGATAAAATCCACTGAAGTCATATTTCAGTTTTCCATTTTTCTGTTCTTTGTTGTTTATTCCCCAACCAAAACATGGTATGATCAAGAATTTCTTACTCTCTCTCAATACTCTACTGAATAATCATGGCTCTGTACCATTTATTTCCAACTCTGAGATTACAAGATGCTCAGTTCTTATGACGACTCACCATTTATCTAAACTGCATTCATTCAGAGCCTGACCGGGGTGGAAGGTGGGGGCGCCAAAACAAAGCCTGACAGAAATTTTCCATAATTCATAATTTTTTTCACTTGATCACCTTTTAAAGAAAATCAAATTTATAGGCCAATTCAGAATTCTAAAGTAGCACAGACTTGGAGTTTTCAAAGACATTTTCAACAAGAAACTCTCTCTCTCAACACAGCTGTCTTCATTATGTTATTGACCTTACTAAAATTTTTCATGGTGACTCAACACTTTTTTTTAATACTCTCCATATAAGCTAGTGATATTCAGTCTAAAGTACAGATAACTCTTAAAATGACATGAAAAACCTAGGGCACTGCAGTTTTCTTGAAAAGAGGTTCCAGTCTATTTTTAAGCTTATTTTTTTAAGCTTTTTAACCTCTAGTACCTAACTTAGAAGTGTAATATATCTCCAATGGTTGAATGATTCTTTGTCATCTTACTGTATACTCATTGAGCACACTCTAAAGGCATTAATGTGAATGTTATTATATGAGTTTTATGCTTGCCTTCAACATCAGTTACCTCTCCAGCATTGCCTAATCATTGCAAGAAAACCTACAGTCACCACAAATTTTCTATTAGAAAGTATCAAACATATCTCATTGCATATGCTAACAATAATTAATTATTTTTAAATTATGTGACCTGTAAGTACAAATTATAAGATAAAAAATAAAATAAAATTTGAACTTCAGTTTCATCTCAAAATTTAAAAAGTACTTCCCCAAATATATCTTGTACAGAATCACTAGCATTCTTATTGTTTGGTAATTTATGAAATGTGTTAGCTTACATATTTAGAGGTTATAAGCTGCTGGCCAAAAGCCTGTCTACCCAATCAAATAACAAAAAAATATGACTTGTTTTTTAGTGATAGCACACGTATTACCAAAAAATGTGACCGTAGGAGTAAGTGCTTTCCTCTGTATATCATGAGGTTTCTGTCTTGCTATGGATTTTCTGTTTCTTCATGCAGTTAGTTAGGTGAATTCTCATATGCTTCAGGGGTTAATCAGAAGTGTGAACAGTCATGGTGAGAGCAGTTGGAATGTTGAATGAGTGTACCAGTGGATATCTGACACTTTAAATTCTTAAAGGAAGTACAAGGATAAGATTTGATGGATATTCGGTAGGAAATGACTAGGTGTCATGACCTATACACCAGAAATGTAAGGACATATTTTTACATAGTTGTTTTGTAGAAGGTTTGTACCAAAATTACTTCAAAGGCCAAATCCCAATAGGCACCAATATAATTCTAACAATGATTATATTTCCTGAACTTTACTATTTACCTAAAAAGTCAGTTTAGCTCAGTCTAAGTCGAGTTTGTACTTTCTTTGGAGTGATTTCCACACTTAATGGAAGTGTGGAAATTTATTTTCCCCTCCATGTAAAAACTAGTGTATGCCTTTAACATAAAATAAGTTTTTTTGTTTTTTTGTTTGTTTGTTTTACCTGCTTGCTTTTCAGGTACCATAAGATTACACAGTGAAATACAATAATCTAACAGATAAACAATACCAAAAAGCCATTTGGGGTAGCACAATTGGCAGGGAAGAGAAGTTTTTCACAAGTCAAGTTGAAAACATTATATAAAAGCCAATGATTTTGAAGTAAAATCTGTTTTTTCAAGCATCATTTTCCTAATCAATATAAAATACAATTTCAAGCTAGAAGTTTGTTTCTGGCAGTATCGAGAGCCTAACAGTTATTTTAACCCTTGTCTTAGATTCACTTATCCCTTCCGTGTCTTAGGTTTTTTGGAAAACAAAGCTGTGGAAACTCATAAGAGCACTCAAGCATCCTAGAGTCACAAGTATGCAAGAATGCCACTTAAGGTCTAACATGAGGTAGTGCTATATTCTTTAACCTCAGACTTCAGATTTAACAATGTTACATAGGCACTTGTAACAGAAGAAAAACAGTTATATCAAAAAACAGTATGGTTAGACACAAGCTTCTAAAAAGAGATAATCATCCACTATGATTTAAGATAAAGCAGGAATTAAGCTGAAGGTAAAATTTGATACTTATATCCTTTCTATAATTTCTATATTTTCTAAGGCAAATTGAGCTCACTTCACTTTTTTTTTTTAAGATTTTATTTATTTATTTGACAGAGAGACAGAGAGATCACAAGTAGACAGAGAGGCAGGCAGAGAGAGAGGGGGAAGCAGGCTCCCCACTGAGCAGAGAGCCCGATGTGGGGCTCGATCCCAGGACCCTGAGATCATGACCTGAGCCAAAGGTAGAGGCTTAACCCACTGAGCCACCCAGGCGCCCCCTTCACTTTTCTAGTGAACTAGCTTTGATCCATCAGTTACCCCTTTAACCTAATCTTAGTTGACAACAAAATTTAATTGTTAACTGATTTTACAATAAAGACTTTGATTTAGTTAAACATGCTGAAACTGACATGGAGGAAGTGGCATATGACTTACTTGCACATTGGTAAAGAGAAACTGTACTCTTGTTGTAAAGATAAATAAAAACAAACAAAAAAGCCCAAAATAATAAGAAAGGTAAATAACAGATAAATGGCTGGGGAAAGCTTATAGACAAGGTCAAGAACATGCAAAGAACTATGAGGTAAAAGGAATAGGGCTAATTATGTATTTGTCGACAGGCACCATTTATGTGTACTTACAGCTATCTTGGAGACTGATAAGAAGGGTAATCTGAATGATTTATGCTTGATGTTTTTATATTTAGTAAAGTTTATATTGCATGTTACAACCCATTTTCTTATTAAATATTAATGCAGAAGTGTCTGATTGTTAATCATTTATTATATTCATAATAGTTTATCTATTCTTTCTAAATTATTTAGAGTAAAATCTTTTTTTAAAGATTATCTTTTGAAGGACTTTTACTCTACTGAAGCCAGAAAACACAGTACATGGTCAGTTGTGTGAAAGGAAATAATTATGTGTTTCAGAGCAGAATTCTCAAACATTAGCTCACAGAGAAGCAGTGCAAGTTATAAAAGAACACGTACATTCGGCCTCTTGGCTATAATTTTCCTTACTAAAATTCACTCACAAAATTTTGACAATGAATTACATTCCGACATGTTGCTCTAGTTTGGGTAGGTCCATTAATTTCTGTCCACTTATTATTATTATTTAAAAACCATTTCCCCGAAAGATTTTAAGAGAACATTAAATCAATAAATGTCAACACCTCATATAAAATGGAGATGATTTATTTCTTTACTTCATGTAAACAGATAATTGCTTAGATTCTAATGGGGACAAATCAGAATTCAAGGTAACCAGATCAGTCAGTTACAATATTGTGTATAGTTCAAAAGGTGAAAGAAAGAGCCAAAGGCATTTATGTATTGTTGAACCTTAGTATAAAACTATTTTACAATTTTGGATTATTCTTAATACAATACAGCCTCACAGAAGTACATAATACCGTAATATGAAACAAACCAACTCCTCAAAGCAAAAGCTGAAGAAAAAAAATAAACAGACTTTACTATGAGCAATATATATCTTTATGTATCAGCAAAACAAGCAAATCAATTAATGAACTTTTTTATATTGTAAAGAGTAGAATAATACAGATAAATATATCTATATATATCATATATCTCTTTATGCCTAAGTTAAAAAAATATAACTCCTTTGACGTCTAGTTCTGGCCCTTTATTTTTTTTTAATCAGTCATTTTACAAATAAGACACTAGGGCCCAGAAAATCAAACTTTATCAGAAGTTATACAGAAACCTTTTACCTCTAGGTTCAATAAAATGTATTGTGTGAGTATTTGTAGTGCTAATTGCGTAAGGGCTCTCATTTAATAACTACATATGCCAGATTTGGTTCATAGTGCATATAGAGTAAAATCAATGAGAATAACTAGTAATATGATTCCTGTTTATTTAGATGGATAGGCTGGATGTCACAAATATTAAATGTGAGATTCCTTTCAGTAGAAATCATTATTTGGTCGGCTTTACATTCTAGCAAAAGATAGATTCAAAGAGAAGTTAGCTTTCATTTACCGTTTTGACCAGATGCACATTCTAAGTTTTTTTTCTTCAAATATTTATGCTTGCAAATTAACACAATGGGGGCTACACTATGCCCTTCCATAGATCTTTTGAAATAATGATCTTGCTGTTTATGAGTTAACCTTCATTACTCACCCAGATTTTTCCACTTTATAGGTAACTCTGAGAATACACAAAGCCTGATAAATCAGTTTCTGCTTTTTTGTTTCTTTTGTTTGTTTGTTTGGATTGGTTTTTTAAATTCTCTGTAGTTTTTCATTTAACAAATAGTTGGAGTAAGTAATTAAATAACTTAAAGACAGAATTAAGAATTTATAAACCTTCATGGCGAGAACCTTCTAATTCATTAGGTCCTGAAACCTGGATGACTTATGATATGTTCATAAGTTTGATGATTTCCTTCATTTTTTTATATAGTGCCTTTGTCTTTCAGTGCTTTTCAAGCTAAGTTCTTTATCAACTTCCTGGAAGACCAGTCTTTCTGGGCTGTTTTCATTAAGCGTTATTCATAACCCAAATCATGTCTGCTGAATCCTCATGCAGTAAAAGTGAGACCAGTATGTCTGTAAATCATGTGCCCCCATTCCTACATATGGGATATCTTGCTAATGTAGTGAAGATCAGACAGGTTTCCCAGGGAGCACTTTAGCAGGTCTATCCATATCTTTTCCTTTAAGTGGTTACAAGACCTTCTAAGACAAGTTCATTTACCCCTCAGGCAATAGCCTTTCATCCTTTAGGACTCCAAAGAAGGGATCTCAATTCTTGTACTAATAAGACATCAATATTTGAAGCTTTATTTCCCTGCTAAAAAAAAATAAAAATAAAAAATAAAAATAAAAGAAAGGAAGGAAGGAAAATAGGAAGAGGGAAAGGAAAGAGAAAGAAAGGAAAGGGAGAGTGAAGGATGGGTCACATTTTTACATCCATCTATTTCCCTTTGACGGGAAAACCTTGAAGTTTATTTATTTCTTTAAGTCAAAACGTTATGTAAAATCTCTCCCTGATGATCTTGTGTAATGAACTATAATCTCTTATATGGCGTAAGCCTGTCATCAGAAGCCCTAATACAAGCTTTGGAAATATCCTGAAAATTTTTAGACAAGAAATTCCTGAGCCATTATAATAAAAATTTTACCCTTTAGTGGTTTTTTTCTTTTAAGGTAGAAATTATTTAAATGAACAGCCCAAATGTGAAATGGTGATGTGCAACTCTGAAATAAGTTTGCATCTAAATTAGCAATTATTTTGCTATTCATATAAAAAAGGAAATATACCTACATAAAAAATATTTCCACTGAAATGAAGTTTGAAAGGACAGGAAAAGTTAAAGGCAATGATTGTCATTCAAAATAGCCTTTAATATAAAAATGATGATTACCTTTTTCAAATTTTTCCCAGTTTTACTGAGATATAGTTGACATAAAAGACTGTATAATTTTAAGGGGTACTGTACAATGATTTGACTTAGATGTATTGTGAAGTGGTTACTACAGTAAGTTTGGTTAGTGTGTATCATCTTACATAGATACAAAAAGAAAATGTTTTTTCTTGAGAAAAGAACTCTTAGGATCTACTCTCTTAACAACTTTCAAAGGTATCATACAGCAATGTTAACTATTGCTGTCATGTTATATATTACATCCTTAGCATTCATTAATCTTTCATCTGGAAGTTTTTACCTTTGGATCACCTTCTTCCAGTTTGACCTACCCCCACTTACTGCATCTGGTAACCAAAAATGTGATCTCTTTTTCTATGAGTTTGGTGTATTGTTTTGTTTTTGTTTTTGTTTTTCATTTCATTCCTTTTTTGCTTGTTTTTTGATTTGTTTTCTTTTGCTTTTGGATCCCACATATAAGTGAGATCATACAGTAGTTATCGTTCTTTGTCTGCTTTACTTCACTTAGCCTAATGTGCTAAAGGTCAGTCTATGCCACATATTTCAAATTTCCATTTTTTATGGCTATATAATATCCATTGTATATCCATGTATATTTCACAGTTTCTTTACCCATATATGCATGGATAGACACTTAAATTATTTTCATGTCTGGTTATTGTAAATAATGATGCTATCAACATATGGGTTGTGGATATTGTTTTGACATAGTGTTTTCATTTACTTTGGATATATTCTCGGAAGTGAAATTGCTAGATTACATGGTAGTTCTGTTTTTAATTTTTAAAAGGAATTTGTTCTGTTTTCTTTCTTTTTTTTTCTTTAAAGATTTATTTATTTGACAGAGCGAGATCACAAGTAGGCAGAGAGGCAGACAGAGGGAGAGGGGGAAACAGGCTCCCCGCTGAACAGAGAGCCTGATGCAGGGCTCGATCCCAGGACCCTAGGACCATGACCTGAGCCGAAGGCAGAGGCTTTAATCCACTGAGCCACCCAGGCGCCCCTACTTTGCATAGTTTTTTTTTTTATTAATTAATTAATTTTTTATAAACATATATTTTTATCCCCAGGGGTACAGGTCTGTGAATCGCCAGGTTTACACACATCACAGCACTCACCATAGCACATACCTCCCCAATGCCCATAACCCCACCCCCCTTCTCCCAACCCCCCTCCCCCCACCAACCCTCAGTTTGCTTTGTGAGATTAAGAGTCACTTATGGTTTGTCTCCCTCCCAATCCCATCTTGTTTCATTTATTCTTCACCTACACCCTTTACCCCCATGTTGCATCTCCACTTCCTCATATCAGGGAGATCATATGATAGTTGTCTTTCTCCAATTGAGATCATATGATAGTTGTCTTTCTCCTTTTTCGCTAAGCATGATACCCTCTAGTTCTATCCACGTTGTCGCAAATGGCAAGATTTCATTTCTTTTGATGGCTGCATAGTATTCCATTGTGTATATATACCACTTCTTCTTTATCCATTCATCTGTTGATGGACATCTAGGTTCTTTCCATAGTTTGGCTATTGTAGACATTGCTGCTATAAACATTCGGGTGCATGTGCCCCTTCGGATCACTACGTTTGTATCTTCAGGGTAAATACCCAGTAGTGCAATTGCTGGGTCATAGGGTAGTTCTATATTCAACATTTTGAGGAACCTCCATGCTGTTTTCCAGAGCGGTTGCACCAGCTTGCATTCCCACCAACAGTGTAGGAGGGTTCCCCTTTCTCCGAATCCTCGCCAGCATCTGTCATTTCCTGACTTGTTAATTTTAGCCATTCTGACTGGTGTGAGGTGATACCTCATGGTGGTTTTGATTTGTATCTCCCTGATGCCGAGTGATGTGGAGCACTTTTTCATGTGTCTGTTGGCCATCTGGATGTCTTCTTTGCAGAAATGTCTGTTCATGTCTTCTGCCCATTTCTTGATTGGATTATTTGTTCTTTGGGTGTTGAGTTTGCTAAGTTCTTTATAGATTTTGGACACTAGCCCTTTATCTTGATATGTCGTTTGCAAATATCTTCTCCCATTCTGTCAGTTGTCTTTTGGTTTTGTTAACTGTTTCCTTTGCTGTGCAAAAACTTTTGATTTTGATGAAATCCCAATAGTTCATTTTTGCCCTTGCTTCCCTTGCCTTTGGCGATGTTCCTAGGAAGATGTTGCTGCGGCTGAGGTCGAAGAGGTTGCTGCCTGTGTTCTCCTCAAGGATTTTGATGGATTCCTTTCTCACATTGAGGTCCTTCATCCATTTTGAGTCTATTTTCGTGTGTGGTGTAAGGAAATGGTCCAATTTCATTTTTCTGCATGTGGCTGTCCAGTTTTCCCAACACCATTTATTGAAGAGGCTGTCTTTTTTCCATTGGACATTCTTTCCTGCTTTGTCGAAGATTAGTTGACCATAGAGTTGAGGGTCTATTTCTGGGCTCTCTATTCTGTTCCATTGATCTATGTGTCTGTTTTTGTGCCAGTACCATGCTGTCTTGATGATGACAGCTTTGTAATAGAATTGTGATGCCACCAACTTTGGCTTTCTTTTTCAATATTCCTTTGCTATTTGATGTCTTTTCTGGTTCCATATAAATTTTAGGATTATTTGTTCGTTTTCTTTGAAAACGGATGGTATTTTGATAGGAATTGCATTAAATGTGTAGATTGCTTTAGGTAGCATAGACATTTTCACAATATTTGTTCTTCCAATCCAGGACCATGGAACATTTTTCCATTTCTTTGTGTCTTCCTCAATTTCTTTCATGAGTACTTTATAGTTTTCTGAGTATAGATTCTTAGCCTCTTTGGTTAGGTTTATTCCTAGGCATCTTATAGTTTTGGGTGCAATCGTAAATGGGATTGACTCCTTAATTTCTCTTTCTTCTGTCTTGTTGTTGGTGTAGAGAAATGCAACTGATTTCTGTGCATTGATTTCATATCCTGACACTTGACTGAATTCCTGTACCAGTTCTAGCAGTTTTGGAGTGGAGTCTTTTGAGTTTTCCACTTATAAAATCATATCATCTGCGAAGAGTGATAGTTTGACTTCTTCTTTGCCGATTTGGATGCCGTTAATTTCCTTTTGTTGTCTGATTGCTGAGGCTAGGACTTCTAGTACTATGTTGAATAGCAGTGGTGATAATGGACATTCCTGGTGTGTTCCTGACCTTAGCGGAAAAGGTCTCAGTTTTTCTCCATTGAGAATGATATTTGCTATGGGTTTTTCATAGATGGCTTTGATAATATTGAGGTATGTGCCCTCTATCCCTACACTTGAAGAGTTTTGATCAGGAAGAGATGCAGTACTTTTCAAATGCTTTTTCAGCATCTATGGAGAGTATCATATGGTTCTTGTTCTTTCTTTTATTAATGTGTTGTATCACATTGATTGATTTGCGGATGTTGAACCAACCTTGCAGCTCTGGAATAAATCCCACTTGGTCGTGGTGAATAATCCTTTTAATGTACTGTTGAATCCTATTGGCTAGTATTTTGGAGAGAATTTTTGCATCGGTGTTCATCAAGGATATTTGTCTGTAGTTCTCTTTTTTGATGGGATCCTTGTCTGGTTTTGGGATCAAGGTGATGCTGGCCTCATAAAATGAGTTTGGAAGTTTTCCTTCCATTTCTATTTTTTGTAACAGTTTCAGGAGAATAGGAATTAGTTCTTCTTTAAATGTCTGGTAGAATTCCCCCGGGAAGCCGTCTGGCCCTGGGCTTTTGTTTGTTTGGAGATTTTTGATGACTGTTTCAATCTCCTTACTGGTTATGGGTCTGTTCAGGCTTTCTATTTCTTCCTGGTTCAGTTGTGGTAGTTTATATGTCTCTAGGAATGCATCCATTTCTTCCAGATTGTCAAATTTGTTGGCATAGAGTTGCTCATAGTATGTTCTTATGATTGTCTGTATTTCTTTGGTGTTAGTTGTGATCTCTTCTCTTTCATTCATGATTTTATTTATTTGGGTCCTTTCTCTTTTCTTTTGGTAAGTCTCACCAGGGTTTATCAATCTTATTAATTCTTTCAAAGAACCAGCTCCTAGTTTCGTTGATTTGTTCTATTGTTTTTTTGGTTCCTATTTCATTGATTTCTGCTCTGATCTTTATGATTTCTCTTCTGCTGGGTTTAGGGTTTCTTTCTTGTTCTTTCTCCAGCTCCTTTAGGTGTAAGGTTAGGTTGTGTACCTGAGACCTTTCTTGTTTCTGGAGAAAGGCTTGCACCACTATATATTTTCCTCTCAGGACTGCCTTTGTTGTGTCCCACAGATTTTGAACTGTTGTGTTTTTATTATCATTTGTTTCCATGAATTCTTTCAGTTCTTCTTTAATTTCCTGGTTGACCCATTCATTCTTTAGAAGGATGCTGTTTAGTGTCCATGTGTTTGGGTTCTTTCCAAATTTCCTCTTGTGATTGAGTTCTAGCTTCAGAGCATTGTGGTCTGAAAATATGCAGGGTATGATCCCAGTCTTTTGATACCAGTTGAGACCTGATTTAGTACCCAGGATGTGATCTATTCTGGAGGATGTTCCATGTGCACTAGAGAAGAATGTGTATTCTGTTGCTTTGGGATGAAATGTTCTGAATATATCTGTGATGTTCATCTGGTCCAGTGTGTCATTTAAGGCCTTTATTTCCTTGTTGATCTTTTGCTTGGATGATCTGTCCATTTCAGTGAGGGGAGTGTTAAAGTCCCCTACGATTATTGTATTCTTGTTGATGTGTTTCTTTGATTTTGTTATTAATTGGTTTATATAGTTGGCTGCTCCCACGTTAGGGGCATAGATATTTAAAATTGTTAAATCTTCTTGTTGGACAGACCCTTTGAGTATGATATAGTGTCCTTCCTCATCTCTTATTATAGTCTTTGGCTTAAAATCTAATTGATCTGATATAAGGATTGCCACCCATCTGAAATAAGGATTGCTTTCTTCTGATGTCCATTAGCATGGTAAATTGTTTTCCACTCCCTCACTTTAAATCTGGAGGTGTCTTCAGGTCTAAAATGAGTTTCTTGTAGGCAACATATAGATGGGTTTTGGTTTTTTATCCATTCTGATATCCTGTGTCTTTTGATTGGGGCATTTAGCCCATTAACATCCAGGGTAACTATTGAGGGATATGAATTTAGTGCCATTGTATTGCCTGTAAGGTGACTGGTATTGTATATTGTCTCTGTTCCTTTCTGATCTACTACTTTTAGGGTGTCTCTTTGCTTAGAGGACCCCTTTCAATATTTCCTGTAGAGCTGGTTTGGTGTTTGCAAATTCTTTCAGTTTTTGTTTGTCCTGGAAGCTTTTTATCTCTCCTTCTATTTTCAATGATAGCCTAGCTGGATATAGTATTCTTGGCTGCATGTTATTCTCGTTTAGTGCTCTGAATATATCATGCCAGCTCTTTCTGGCCTGCCAGGTCTCTGTGGATAAGTCTGCTGCCAGTCTAATATTTTTACCATTGTATGTTACAGACTTCTTTTCCCGGGCTGCTTTCAGGATTTTCTCTTTGTCACTAAGACTTGTAAATTTTACTATTAGGTGACTGGGTGTGGACCTATTCTTGTTGATTTTGAGGGGGGTTCTCTGCACCTCCTGGATTTTGATGCTTGTTCCCTTTGCCATATTAGGGAAATTCTTTCAATAATTCTCTGCAATATTCCTTCTGCTCCCCTCTCTCTTTCTTCTTCTTCTGGAATCCCAATTATTCTAATGTTGTTTTGTCTTATGGTGTCACTTATCTCTCGAATTCTCCCCTTGTGGCCCAGTAGCTGTTTGTCCCTCTTTTGCTCAGCTTCATTATTCTCTGTCATTTGGTTTTCTATATCGCTAATTCTTTTTTCTGCCTCATTTATCCTAGCAGTGAGAGCCTCCATTTTTGATTGCACCTCATTAATAGCTTTTTTGATTTCAACTTGGTTAGATTTTAGTTACTTTATTTCTCCAGAAAGGACTTTTATATCTCCTGAGAGGGTTTCTCTAATATCTTCCATGCCTTTTTTGAGCCTGGCTAGAACCTTGAGAATCATCATTCTGAACTCTAGATCTGACATATTATCAATGTGTGTATTGATTAGGTCCCTAGCCTTCGGTACTGCCTCTTGTTCTTTTTTTTTTGTGGTTAATTTTTCCGCCTTGTCATTTTGTCCAGATAAGAGTATATGAAGGAGCAAGTAAAATACTAAAAAGGTGGTAAAGACCCCAGGAAAATACGCTTTAACAAAATCCAAAGAGATCCCAAATCGTGGGGGGGGAGAAGGGATAAAAAGAGGTTCGGGGAAAAAAAAGATACAATTAAGAAAAGAAAACAAATATAGAAAAAATATAAAAAAGAAAAAATATATATATATATGTTAGATAAACTAGTTAAAAAACATTTAAAAAGAAAAGGGTAAAAGTTAAAAAAATTAGCAGAAGAAAAATATTAAAAAAACAAAAAATGAAAAAGAAAAAAAATTAACTGCAAGACGAATCATGGGGAGAAAGCCATGAGTTACATGCTTTGCTTTCTCCTCCTCTGGAATTCCTCTGCTCTCCTTGGTATTGAACCTGCACTCCTTAGTAGGTGAACTTGGTCCTGGCTGGATTTCTTGTTGATCTTCTGGGGGAGGGGCCTGTTGGAGTGATTCTCAAATGTCTTTGCCCCAGGCGGAATTGCACCTCCCTTACCAGGGGCCAGGCTGAGTAATCCGCTTGGGTTTTCTTTCGGGAGCTTTTGTTCCCTGAATGCTTTCTGTAGAGTTCCTGATTATGGGAATGAAAATGGTGGCCTCCCAGTCTCCAGCCCGGAGGATCCAAGAGCTCAGGGCCCCACTCCTTAGTGCGTCCTCAGAGAATAGCTCCCAATTTCTCCTGTCTCCCTGGCCTCCGGCCGCTCTCCGAGCTCACTGAGCCTGCGACCAGTTCAAGGTAACCCCGAGCTGAGAGCTCGCTCCTCGGCTCTGTCTCTGTAGCCGGCTTCCCTGTTCTAATACCTGCAAGCTCTGCCACACTCAGACACCCCCGATCTCTCTGTGACCCTGCGGGACCTGAGGCCACGCTGATCCCATGTGGGCTTCACCCTGGTTTAGCCTCTGGAGTGATGTCCCTCAGTGGAACAGACTTTTAAAAGTCCTGATTTTGTGCTCCGTTGCTCCGCCGCTTGCCGGGAGCCGGCCCCTCCCCCAGCAGTCTATCTTCCCTTCGCTTTGGATTCACTTCTCTGCCAGTCCTACCTTTCAGAAAGTGGTTGATTTTCTGTTTCTAGAATTGCTGTTCTTCTTCTCTTCAATCTCCCGTTGGATTTGTAGGTGTTTGCAATCTTTAGATAAGCTATCTAGCTGATCTCCCGCTACCTGAAGTAGTCTCAGCCTGCTACTTCTCTGCCATCTTGACTCCGACCTCCTTGTTCTGTTTTCTATAGTGGCTGTACCAGTTTACAAACTCATCCACAGTGCACTAAGTTTCCTTTTTTTTTTTTTTTTAACGATTTTATTTATTATTTGAGAGAGAATGCATGCGTATACGAGAGAGAGAGAAAGAGGGTCAGAGGGAGAAGTAGACTCTCTGCTGAGCATTGATCCAGACTCAGGCTTGATCCCAGAATCCTGGGATCATGACCCAAGCCTAAGGCAGATGCTTAATCAACTGACCCACCCAGGCACTCCCAAAGTTTCCCTTTTCTCTACATCCTTACAAGCATTTGTCTTTTTGATAATGGCCATGCTAACATGGCTCAGGTAATGATTTGTATTTTGGTTTTGATTTGTATTTTCCTAATGATTAATGACACTTTTGGTTTTGATTTGTATTTTCCTAATGATTAATGACACTGAGAATTTTTTATGTATTTCTTAGCCATTTATATCTTTTTTGGAGAAATGTCTATTCAGGTCCTTTGATCATTTTTAATTGGATTATTTTGGGGGTTTTTTGCTATTGAATTGTATGAGTTCTTTATATATTTGGATATTAACCCCTTATCAGATGTATGATTCCATATGATATCATATGAAAATTGTGCAAATATTTTTCCAGTTCTGTAGCTTGTCTTTCATTTTGTTGATCATTTCTTTGGTGTGCAAAAGCTTTTTAGTTTGATATAGTCCCACTTGTTTATTTTTGCTCTTGTTGCTTGTGCCTTATGTCTCATCTGCAAAAAAGTGTGCCTTGAGAAAAAAAAAAAAAAACATGTCAACAAGCTTTTTTCCTGTTTTCTTCTAAGAGTTACACTATTTCTGTTCTTAAATTTAAGTCTTCATTTCAAGTTAATTTTTAAGAGTCATAAGATAAGGATCCAGTTTCATTCTTTTACACATGAATATCCAATTTTCCTGAAATGCTGATATCTGTCAGTACTTTTTGATGGCTCTTATAAAAAGCGTACTTTTGAATTAGATTTAAATTAGAAGTGCATATACAAAAGGACATTAATTCCACATTTGCTCAGAAATATTTGGTATATTTTATATTCAACTTGCATGTATATGGTACATGCAAAAACCAATTTTTTGTTAAATTTGGGAAAAAAAGAAGCAGATTTAATGAATCGTCAAATCTGAAAGCTGACAAATAGCAGAGCCCTTATATATAGATCTGTTCTGCACCCACAGAATTTGCCACTTGGTATGTCAAGCTGTTCCAGTTGTTAATAAATTAGCTGGCACATTCATGACTTGTTTTAGTAGGAGGGCAGAAGAAGAATATGAGGAATTAAATTGGTCTCATTGTCAATGAATCTGACCTCTCCATTTAAATAAACATTTGGGTTGTTTCTGTAACTATTCAGTGTGTAACTCCTTTGATTTGATTTAACAAATTTTGGAGGCTGTCTTGTAAATTCAGTTCTCTAAATGAAATAGAAAGCATAATTTATATACCCTTGCTTTTTTTACACCGTGACTATTGAATTTAGAAATACTTCCTTTTTGGCTCACTCATTCATTCATTATCTCTTGAGCATCTGAGCACCCAAGGTTTATAGGCAATTAACAAACCATGCCCTGGGGATTCATTTAATAAATAATATACATTGTTTGTCATTAGAGGTTTTCTTTCTGTGATGAAAATTAAAAGGTTATCATTGATTAAAAAAATTAAAGACAGACCAGAAAATAATAAAGCAATGATTTATTAATATTTTTATTGTAGAGATTATATTGATAAGCTAATATAACTTAGCAGCATTACATATTACCTCATTTAATGAAATTTATTTAATTATCCATTTAATAAATAGCTAACTGATGCAAAGTCTGTAGCAAAGAATCTGATTCAAAGCAAGTATTCAGTGTAGGGTTATAATTATAATTCTATCCACTACTGCTATTATTGTTCCTGAGGGAAAGTGAGTTTCTATCATGAATATGTTGGGAACAGAAACAGATGATAGAGGCAGGATTCAAATCTATGTTTATATGAATAAAAATGATTATGTGTTTGGTTTTTATTATGAACATACTATGGACATAGTATATGCATTATATGATTTCCAGCCTCACTTGAGTTTGGAATTCTCTTCTCTTTCCTGCTGATTTGCTCATTTCTGCCTAGTATATTACAAGGACATCTTAAGGGCTTTGTCAATATTTAGACATTTAAGAGTTCTAAGAGAAAGGATCGCACAAGCCTAATACCTAGATGTGGAATGAAACAAGACTGAGAGTGAAGGTTCAGATGTCCTGTTTATGACTTGAGTCATAGAGACTCATGCAAATTTGATCCAAGACAGAATGAACTTTAAAAGAAAGGGTGATATTTGGCTTTCTAAGGTGAGGACATGGTCATCTCATTTCTAATTTTCTTGGTGTGCACAAATGGAGAATGTTCTTGATAAGGTACTTACCAAGTTCAATTGCTTGAACTAGGCCTGTGGCCACTTAAAGGAGAGGAATAATCAAACCTGTTGCTAGTTTCTAAAGCTGTGCTCTCCAATATGGTAGCAACTGGGCACATGTGGCAGTTGCACATTTGAAGTGTGACTAGTTCAAATTAAGATGTGCTATAAGTGTTAAATATAAATTAGATTTGGTACCTTTAATATGATGAAAAGAATGACTTCTACATTGATTATGTGTTGAAATAATGTTAATACCTTAGGTTAAATCAAATACAACATTAAAACTTATTTCGCTGTTTTTACTTTTGTTAATATGGTTACTAGAAAGTTTAGAATTACTAATGTGGCATAAATAATATTTCTCTTGGACAACACTGATCTAGAATGCCATGAGGACTTTTCATGTAAATAGTTGATGTTCTTGTAAACAGTTGATGGTTGGGAAAATGGGAAGCCACATTGTGAAGTATTAAACACACAGAACCAGATGAGACCACACAGAGATGAGGAACTATTTCACTAGCATGTGCAAGATGGGTCATCCAGAACAGGGAGGCATCAATAGAATCACTAGCCAGGAGTGGCCCCCAGCATAAAAGTCACTATCTTCCTCTTCTACTTCATCATTAGATGAAGTATGTGTAAGTATATAAGTATATATAGTACATAAGTATATACTTATATAAGTATATATAAGCTTTGCCTGTACAGAAGATATCATCCTTCTAAATAGCTTATCCTGAGGGCTTTAATTTGGTATCTTGTCATTGTTTAACTGGGTGTTTATTATGAATTTTTAAAAAAGGTTTTTATATAATAGCTCCATCCAGGAGAAGGGCAACAGTGCCTACACCCCTCAAATAATGGTGCCTGCATACTATAGCGATTTCAAAATTTCATGGTTAAAGATATAATACATAAAAATGGTGATTTTTATTTTCTATAAATTATCCCTACTAATATCATTATATAACCCGTTACTCCTGGAGAAAACTACGACAGGAAAGAAAAGATATAGTAACAAAAGGAGAATATGTATGTAAGTAATATTTCATTCCTAGTCAGCTTTTAATGAAACAAATGGCCATGTTTTGAGATGAGTGTTCCCACCCTGGACAGTTGTACTTACAAAAAGTGTTTATGAACACTACTAATAGGAAGACTAGGAATGTAAAATCACTCAGACCACTAGATCCCATCAAGACTGCTATCATTTACTGAAAACTCCAGATGGAAATTTAAGGAGGAAAGAGGAGAAGAAGGGAGTACAATTAAGACAGCTCAGGATTAATTTTCTTTAAGAAGTGTAGTTGCTCAGCTGCTTGACATTAAGTTCTGTCTATAACAAAGCCACATCTGTCACTACTTATCTTCTCTGTGAGCAAGGCAGGTATCAGACTGCAAAAATTTCCAAGGAAAAAATTGTTCTTTTGTTTTCTTTTTCTCCATAAATTATTTCCTATATTCTGTCTTACTTCTTCTGTTTCCCATTTATAACCAAAAAAATTTTGTGGTTCCTTTATATTAAATGTCTTTGGTGGCTCTCTCTCTCACATAAAGAATTGCTGAAGTAGAGAAATACTTCATGATGTAGGGAAAATTGTATTTTTAAATCTGTTCAGCTTGTGTTCATAGTTTTGCACATGGTTATTCATGGTTACTTTACATGTGGCTTATAAGAAATTTCTTTGTATTTCTAGACAAAGCCAGTTAGTCAGCCTGATACTGGAAGGTTAATATAATCACCAAACCATTTAGTTTGTATTGCAAACATCAGTTAAAGTTATGTTTGAACCTATCCAGAAGTCAAAGCCATTTGTGAAGAGATCTATTTCTCTGCTTACCCAGTATTTCCAATGTGGACCATCAAGACAAACAAGAAGGAGGAGAAGGCCTCTTTTTTATAATCAGTTTTGAGATAGCCCATACCTCTTACTTTCATAGATAATCCTTTTATTGGAGGATTATGTGTGAGGACTAAATCTCAGAGACCCTCAGAATTCTTTTCAGGAATAGGCTATCCTCCCTCAGCTAATAGGATTTCCTCCCTCAACTAATATCCTCCCTCAGATTGGTTGAGAAATATTTGGATGTTTCATAAACAAATTCTGGTGGCTATTTATCACCTCCAAATACATGCCTTCTTTATACTGTCTTCATTATCTTTGCTACATCCTGAGATTTGGTTCCTTCACTTTATGATTTTATTAAATAGTGTTCTTTCCCTTCAAAGCATTCTCTCAGTTAGTAGTCATGTATTAATTAGGAGAATTAATTGATTATTATCTTTCTCATTTGACCATATCATAAAAATAGGAATCATGTCTGTTTTCACAAATGTTTTATACCTTAAATCCCTAATAAGTGCTTAGTTCATTGTGAGTACTCTGAAAGTAATATTTGGGGAGTGAAAGAACATTTATACTTTGCATGAATAGTACTTTACACTGAGTTAACAGAGGTTCATCCTTAATTCCTAAAAGCTTATTACAGAGCAAGATAAATCAAACTCTGCTCCAGGATTAAGGATAATAGAAAACCTAAAGAGTACCTTAGCACTGCTAATTAGGACCCAGTGCTCAATAGGTCTCATTGATCGAAGTTATGCTCAGGTCTCCCCAGTGATCTCTTCTTAGCCTTTTGGCTAAGATCAAGTGAAGTCTCCCCAGTGAAATGACAGATGTGTTGTCACCTTACACACCTAATCCAAACATCAGCTCCAGAGTAAGAAGGACTTTTGTCTTCCCCAGATTTTCTGCCACAGGATATTTTATAGTTATTTCATCCAGAAGAAACTTCATTAGCACTCAGGGTAACAATCTGCACTCAGGAATAAGGACAATGTATTTGATCATAATGGTCAACAATAAATTCCCCAAACTCTAGCTTATGTTGTATTAAAAAAAGTTAGACCTTACTGTGTATGAAGTCTCTCAGCACAAATCAGATCAAGCCTCAAGGTTTACCTGTCAATTTTCAGGAATTATAAAATATGAAGAAACATGTAAAATTATAGTCTACTATCAGGAAAATCCATGCTTTGGGAAATTCTTCAAATTAAGTGCCTCAATTTTTTTCAACAAATAAATTACAAGGGATGAAAAAGAGGTAATATGGAAATATATAATTAAATATTAATTATTTAAAAGAAGTAATTAAAAGAGACCTAAGAAACATATTGATCTCATTTGTATCCAAATTAGATCAGATTATTTTTTAATCTAGATATTTGGTAATATTAATAAAATACTAATTTTCAAATCTGATACTATATTGTAATTGTTTTATTTATTTTTGTTTTTTGAGAGAGAGAGCGCGCACACATGTGAGAATTGGAGGGGGTAAGGAGCAGAGGGAGAGAGAGAGACTTTTAAACAGACTCTGCCCACTGAGCATAGAGCCTGAGGGGGGCAGGGTCGGGGTCCATCCCAGAAACCTGAGATCATGACATTAGCCAAAATCAAAGGTCTGCCACTCAACCAACTGAGCCACCTAGGTGCCCCTGTGGTTCTGTTTTTAAGAGTCCATTTCCATCTATCTGTCTATGCAGATGAAGTTTTTAAAAAATACAACTCATTAAGTTCATTGACTTAAACCTAAAAATTAAATAAATATCATCAAAAAGATAAATAAACACACAAAATCAACATGTCCAATCGATTTAATATCACACCAAGCAGAGTCACTTCTTATACGAGTATCAGATCTAACCATTTTACCATGGTCTTTTACTTTCCTACCAGTAAATTTCAGGATAAAAAGACATACCTTTCATTTCCCAGTAGCAATTTCCAGGCAAGAGGTGCCTGATAATGAGCTTGTATTTAGGAAGGAAAAAAGAAAAAAAAAAATTAAGAAACAAACAGAAGGAAATATTTACTAACTTTCTAATGGGAATTTATTTCAAATAATACCCCATTTTTCTCCAGGTATAATAAGTTAATACTTGATTATTTTGGGTAATCCAGTAAAGTCAGATTTTTTGTGTCCCAAGCATATTTTGAAATTTTAGAATTTTATGAGGAACGTTTGAAATTGGTTAGATTTCTAGAAATTTTCAAATTTGAAAATTTTTTTTAAAAACAAGTTTTAAAATATATTAATCTTTTTATACTGGTATTAGGAAAAATGATCTATAAAAATAACAATTATGGGGACACCTGGGTGGCTTAGTCAGTTGAGCATCTGACTCCTGATTTCAGCTCAGGTCATCACAGGGTGGAGAGATCAAGCCCTGCATCAGTCTCTGTGCTCAGTGGGAAGTCTGTTTCTTTCCCCCTCTTCTTCTGCCACTATCCCCATGTGCACACACACACTCTCTCTCAAATAAATAAATAAATCTAAAAATAACAATTACCAATATTGTTTCATCATGATATAATTGATAGATTGATATATATTATACTTTTCAAGAGATGGAGATCTAATTCGTGAAAATAACAATATCGAAAATTATAACAGAGTCAAGACTATTTAAAATTGCCTTTTGCATTGCAGGATGTTCTTCCTTAATAGAAACCTACAACTGAACCAGTAGTATATATACGTTTTTCTTTCTAAGGTCATGGTTGATGGAAATTGAAGTAAATTATCTTTAATAACAATATTACATACTGTGGAAGAAAGTGAACTTTTTACCCAATGATACTTCTCTAGTAGTAGCTGGTAGATAAATTTTTTAAATGTTGTCTTTCCGTGGCCGCAGGTGTGATAGAATGAGAACTAGCATTTTGATACTTTGATTTGGTATCAAAGCAAACATTTTAAACTTTACATTTTTTGTCTTTTCTTGACAAAATTTTTTTCCATGAAAATCCATCTTTTTCTAAAATCAATAATTTCACTTGATTTTTATACATTGATACTGAAGGTTTTAAAATATAACTTACAAATAAACTCAAGGCCTTTTGTTATATTTATTAATCACAATGATTAGAGTGATGTTTTGAAGTGCATTCTGAAGGTGAGTTGATGACGTTCAAATGATATTTCGCCAGTTCCAAAAATAATTAGTAATTAAAGCCCTACAGAACATTTTATTACAAACATAAAAGACATTATGGAAGAAAAGTCGAAAAGGAACATGTTGGGACACGTGCACCCGAATGTTTATAGCAGCAATGTCCACAATAGCCAAACTGTGGAAACAACCTAGATGTCCATCAACAGATGAATGGATAAAGAAGATGTGGGGTATATATACAATGGAATACTATGCAGCCATCAAAAGAAACGAAATCTTGCCATTTGTGATGACATGGATGGAATTAGAGGGTTTTATGCTTAGCGAAATAAGTCAGTCGGAGAAAGACAACTATCATATGATCTCCGTGATATGAGGAAATGGAGATGCAATGTGGGGGGTTTGAGGGGTAGGAAAAGAATAAATGAAACAAGATGGGATGGGGAGGAAGACAAACCATAAGAGACTCTTAATGTCACAAAACAAACTGAGGGTTGCTGGAGGGAGGGGGGTAGGAAGAGGGTGGTGGGGCTATGGACATTGGAAAAAATATGTGCTATGATGAGTGCTGTGAAGTGTGTAAACCTGGCGATTCATGGACCTGTACCCCTGGGGCTAATAATACATTATATGTTTTTTAAAAAAATTTTTTTAAAAAGGAATATGTTTTTTATCAGACTAAATGGCTTACACATCCATTAAGTCAAAAACACAGATTGCTGGCTTCATAGCCAGTGTTCAGTGAAAAGTGATACCCAATAGCAACAGAATTGCAGAGCTATTGAATAAAGAGATCTTCTGAATCATAACTTGAAGCATACATCTTACCTCAGAGGCAATGTTGGACATAACAGAGTCCCTCAAACCCTATCAACTCACATATGGTGCAACTGAAAGCCATATAGATAATAATAGAGCAAGGAATCAAATCCTGAGTTCTATGAATTTTCAAATTTATGAATTCTTTCTGGAGTTAATAATACAATTTAGTGTTTATCTGTAAGCTAACAACAGAAAAGTAGCTTAACTACATTCAAGAAGAGAAAGAAGGCATGAAAAAAAAAAAAGAACATAGGAACAACACCCTGAATGTTATACTGAAAGAGATACTAGAAGCCAACATTACATATTTAGAGAGTTGTTGCTCTAGATGGTTATTTCTGTTATTTTTAGTTAAATGATGTGAGAACTAATAGTATCATATAGGCATTTTCTTGAAAACCTCTTGTTTGACAGAAGGGTACAATATATTAACCTGAAGTTGTCTGTCAAGCCTTTTAGAATTTCACTGTTTTGGTTAGTAAAATTTTTTCTGTGCTTTAATTTTTTTATTTAATGTAGATAAATTTGTAGGTATATTTATTCAAACAATTTTGGTCTGGGGCTTATGACTTAGGTCATTGGTAGTTATAGTAATTTCATATTTGATGAAATTTCACATATGGTTTATAATCATGATAACATTAACTCCTGTGGATATTAAATACCCTACAAAACTTCAGTAAATCAAAAAGAAAGACAGACGTATATACCTCTTGCCATTATACTACATTACTACCATTTCCTTATTCTTTGCCTTTTGAAGAAGACTCAGCGATTTTTTTACACTGAAAATTTGCCTGTTTGTGTTTTCGTATAAAGAAATAAAATTGGTTTATATCAAATTAATAGTGCATATCTAATTAGACAAAATCAAAATACTGCAGGTATGATATAACTTTAATAGGTTCTTGATTTAAAAGCATCAATCAGGGGTGCCTGGGTGGCTCAGTGGGTTAAAGCCTCTGCCTTTGGCTCAGGTCATGATCCCAGAATCCTGGGATCGAGCCCCATGTCGGGCTTTCTGCTCAACAGGGAGCCTGCTTCCCTTCCTTTCTCTCTGCCTGCTTCTCTGCCTCCTTGTGATCTCCGTCTGTCAAATAAAAAAAATAAATAATCTTTAAAAAAATAAAAATAAAAGCATTAACCATTTGTCTGGCAAGCAGTTGTCCCTAATATACATTCCAAGACATCTGTGAAAACTCAAAGGAAATGTGAAGAATAATGTAGCACACGTATCCTTTACATCTCTTTAACTGGGTAATTCCACTAGGCAATCTAGTAATGCTATGTGAGATAATGATTAAGCTGTGAATGAGTTACTAATTCACCATATAAGAAACAAATATAATAGATTTTTTTACATTAACAATTTCAAAATCTGATTTTATTTAAATGGCATATTAATGATCTTTATATTCAAAATTTTTTCGTTAATCTTTTGTTAAAATATAAAAGTCTGTAAAAGTCTATACCAGTACATTACAACAAGGGTTCCTATAAGGTCAATTTATGTTTAATGTGATTGGAGATTGGAGATAAAATCTGTGTGGCTCTGCTATGCAAGTGGAGTTCTTGTTTAGATTTGTTATGTTACTGAAATTACAGCAAATGCAATATATTATAATTTAATACTTTTTTAAAGTATAAAATGGCTATGAAAAACTTTAACACGTTGAATATTATTAGCACACCAAAATTCTTCTCTGACATCCCTTCCACTCACCAGTACTTCACACCAAATTAAATACTATCATGATTTCTAATTCTGCATATTAGTTTTGCCCAGTTTTGGACTTAATATTAATTTTGTAGGAGTTCTTTACATATACATATGTGCTTTATGTATTCCATAGAATTGATATTTGTGATATTACATCTTATTGCATGTAGCAGTAGTTTATTTATTTTCATTGCTATATAACATTCAGTTCTACTAATACACCACAGGTAATTCATTTATTCTACTGTTGATGAATAACTGGATTGTTTACAGTTTTAGTTACCATGAATGAAGCTGCTAGATCATTCTTTTTTTTTTTTTAAGATTTTATTTATCTATTTGACAGAGATAGATCACAAGTAGGCAGAGGCAGGCAGAGAGAGAGAGGAAGGGAAGCAGGCTCCCTGCTGAGCAGACAGCCCCGATGTGGGGCTCCATCCCAGGACCTTAGGATCATGACCTGAGCTGAAGGCAGAGGCTTTAACCCACTGAGCCACCCAGGTGCCCCGCTGCTAGATCATTCTTATAAGGAATTGCTGAGTCACAGGGTATGCATATGATCGGATTCAGTAGATAATACCAAATTGTTTTACAAAGAGCTGTACCAGTTTATACTTACTACTAGCGTATGTGTTCATTCTAACTATTCTGCATGTCTGCCAACAGTAGGTATTGTCAATCTGTTATTATATTTTCTTTTAGTTTAAGGTAGTGAGTTTGTAATGATATCACATAGTGGTTTTAATTTATATTCCCTTAATATCAATGGCATTGAATATTTGTTTAGGTGTATGTTAGCCATTTGGATATCCTGTTTAAATATTTCCTCATTTGTGTTCCCTTCTTTTCTATTGATTTATAAAGATACCTCATACATACTGGATATGAATCCTTTGTGGTTTACATTACAGATACCCTTCTCCTCCTCTCTGTGGCTTATATTTTTTATGTTCTTTATAGCATCTTTTAATGAGGAGAAATTCCAGACAAAGATCAGGGGAACATTATCCTTTCTAGTTATCTCACTGTCATCCCTACTTTACATACTTGTATGTACAAACACAGAAGAGAACTTTAAAATTTTCTCTTTCTACCATATCAAGCTCAGTTGAGAACTGAATCTCTTTACTGTTAAAGGTAACCCATTGCTTCCATATGGTTTGAAAAGTGTCATACCCAGCTTCAGCATTCTTTCCTTCATCTGACAATTTGTGGGACAGGAATCGCCATCAGTGACATACCTAGCATAGGTGATATTCTGAGTAGATTATTGTCAGGCAATAATCATTAAATGAAATAGATAAAAATAATGGCCAGAAAGAGAACAGAGACAATAAAGGTTTTATTTTACTAAATGTTGCATATATATTATTATGTCAGTAAAAAATGTTAAAGAATACAAATTTGGAATTTTTATAGTACAAAATAGGGAATAATGTAGTGGTTTAGTATTTTTTTTTTTTAGTAAATATTGTATCTTTTAAAGAATGGGAAAGTTTCTTATACATATATGGGTTTTCAGCTGTAATAAATTATAATCACTTTAAATTTTTTGTTTGCAAGTCTAAATCTCCAGATTTGTCAATGACTGTCAGGATTATCTTCTTAAAATATTTATGGTCAATAAGCAGTATAACAATTTATAACTTAATTCTGATCATAGTTAATTGACAAACATTTCATTAATTTCAATTTTAAAAAATTCGTTCACATAGTACAGTGTACATATATCATTTAAAAAATATCTAAGATATAAGGAAAATTATGGCATATAATGTTAAAAATCCTGTTTTACAATAAATTCCAGAAAGTGCAGTATTTCTCTACATTCTAGTTTCTTTAGGATCAATTCTTTTTTTTTTAAAGATTTATTTATTTATGTGAGAGAGAGAATGAGAATTCTCAAGCAAACTCCTAGCTAAGCACAGATCCCACAAGACTCGATCCCATGACTCTGAGATGATGACGTGAGCCGAAATCAAGAGTTAGTCACTTAACCAACTGAGCCACCAAGGCATCCCAGGACCAATTCTAATAGCTACCAAAATTTTATAAACTCAGTAAAAATCCAGATGCTCAGTTCCAGCTCGGTTGTGCCACTTATAATCACTGGATTATCCTTATATATTTCTACTCTGTTATTTAAAGTGAGACTTGAATTGTGCTTAGAGAGATCTCAAATGATTCCAAATCTTTATGAACTCATTCTGGAAACAAATGCATCTATCAGGCCCAGCTGTAAAACTGAGAGTTAAATTAAATTCAATGTAGAATATAATGTTTACTAGAGGATAAGTAACACAAATGTGGGAATTTGAAGCTTACATATTTATTATTAAAACTCAATAGTAACTGTAGCAATTGATTAGAAATTAAAACAACACAGAATTTTTTCTGGAAGGAAAAATTTTATCATTGACTTAAGTTATGGAGTTAATAAAAAGCATACTAACTTTAGTCAAACTTTATTATTGTTTTTAAACTCTCTATAGACAGTGTACCTCATGGGTTTCCTACACCACAGATGGACTGGCCTCATCTTTGACTTGCCTCTACCAATCACTGTGAGTTTTTTAACTTTAAAAATAATCCAAATTTAAACTCTGAACTGAATTTCTGATTGATGCCAGTATTTAATGGTAATGATCTGTGGGAGAAACTTCTCTGTTTAACATGTAAAACATTAAATTCTTCTCTTGAATATCCTATTGACAGCATTAAATAGTATTCAGGTTACCCCTCAGGGAGCAGAGGTGTACTATTTAAGTCAGGAAGGTTTATCACAAACTAAAAGCATAGTAGCATTCTCACTTTGTATTTATAAACTTTAGTTTTTGGATTTACAGCTTTCTGATGTCTATCATAGTGAGTATCATAAAATGCTCATTTTCGTCACTCAGTGTCTTCAACGTGGATTCCGGTATTAATAAAAAATAACATTTTTTACATTTGCATGTACTTTATAGCTTACATAAACTACAGAATATTTTCATGTATATATACATACAAATCAAACAGACATATAGTTTCTTTACCATTACAATTGAAATGTTATTATTTCCATTTTTCAAGTGAGGAATCTGTGACTCAGAGAACATTAACAAGTTGAGCTCATGTATTCAGCAAATATTCAGCAAATATTTATTTAGTCCTTATGCCAAATTCTGCATGAGGAAAGGGAAATAAAACAAGGTCTTGTACAATTATTCCCCTCAAAAAGTTTTGAATGAATGTATGGCTAAACTTGAACTTGACCAAGATTTCAAGTTCTTGGCCCGTAACTCTTTCCACTCCATGCTACTATTCCTGAGAAGCTCAATGAGCAAAGAAATATGTATTGGAAAATCCCTGAAAGAATGCATTCAAGTAAAGAACATTGCTAAGATTACATGTTTTATTTCTTAATAGCTTCATGTCTCTGCTGTCCTGGTTTCAGGCTCTTGCTATCAGGCTGAATACAGTATGCTATATCTTCTTATTGCACAATATGAAAGATCAGTGGGGAAAGCAAGATACATGTTTTTAAGTACAGAACATCAGAATGAATTCTAAATTGTGCTAAGGGGTGTTTCTTTATTCCTTCTAACAAGAATCAAAAGTAGCAGGGAAAAATTCTCTTTAATGGTTGTAACTTCTTAATTTTTTTTTTTTAACCATTGTTGTCATAGAAGACGTAAAAGATTTTTTCTTAAGACAATTCTTTTCTGGATGATGATAACATTTATATTCTTCTAGCCTTCTAAAGGGAAAAAGGCAGAGTATAGTATTATTCTTATTGTATACAAAGAATGGAGTTGTTATATAATGAAGTAGAAAAGAAAGAAGATGAACAGTATCATTATACTATATTATAAGCCATTAAGAGCAATTGGGAAGTAAGTGGGTTTTGTATGGTTGTCCAAAGTTCTTTCAAAGCAGCTGCATGAGTAGTTGATCTTTATACTGTAAAGAGATTTTCTAAGAAGTTAAAGAAACAACTTTTGTGGTTCTAAGGTGGTATTCCTTAAAATATGAGAAAAGCAAAATGAATTTAAAAAATGAAGAGTGCAACTACTCAAATGGTATTGTCACAATTTAATAACAAATCATGAGGTGAATGAATATAGTTCTTCCTATATGACTCGACTTCCCTTTGAAATTCTGCACATTTGCAAATAGATGTATTTGTCTTCTGTTATTATTTATATACTTTTCTTAAACCATAAAGGATTTGGGGTTTTCAGTCTGAATAATATCTAACCTCACATCTATTTGCATAACTGGAGAAGGGCAATATTGGTACAAGGGCAAAATAAGTATAGCTTGAACCTAGTTAGATTATTTATCCAGAGCCTGTGAAATCTTCCTAACCTTGGAGTCTCACCTATTGAATGATTGGTGATAATTATCTTGCCGCCTTCTCAGAAACAGTGATAGGAAATATGTAGCATATTGGGCAGAGTCAGTAAAGTATAGTTTAAAATCTCAACCATACTACTTTATAAAAGTAGAGTAACAGTATAGAATACAATATCTATGCCTTATGGTTATGGCTTTTTCCTAAAAATTTCCTAAAAAGAAAACATCCTAAATTTTTCTCTACAGATTGTCTAAAACCAAGTAAATACTTGGAAAATGGTAGCTATCATTAGCAATATTAATAATATAAAAATGAAATCAGTGGTGGATATAAAATACTGTTCACAAGGTGATTCATGTACAACTTTTGATTATTACGATTTATTATCATCACTAACCTTAAAAGATAAAATAAGTCATATGATTTTTTTCATAATTCATATGTAATACTCATTTTCTTTGATAAAAAGAAAGAACCTCAGAATTAGAACAAAAAATGCCAAATGCTCCTGTCAACATAATTTTCAGATTCTTCAAATTCTCACACTTTTTTCATATTTGACTCTATGTAGCAAGTCCAAGAAGGAAAAATAATTTGCTAAAATTTAATATAATTATACATGATTTCCCTGTTTTATAACACTAACACCTATACTGTCATAATGACTGGATACTCAATTGAGTTTTTCTTAAAGACTCGGTGATAGTTACTTTCAGTAGAAGAACATCTTTTAATTATGAGTTGTCTATCTTTAATTCATTCTCAATAACTTCTAAGCTTTACAAGAATGAGAATCAATTGTAAAGTTGCCCTGTATTTAACATAGGCATGCCCTAGTCATTCTTGGTTCTACAAAGCATTTATTGAAATCAAGATTCACTTTTTAAATCCATATAGAGAAGAAACTCTATTGATTCAAATTCTAGCAAGTGGGAAGTATAATGATTAGTGAGCAAAAACAAAACTTTACAGTGTTCAGAGAGAGAGAACACACTTTGATAGCTTAGCTGAATCAAACACCAAGTAAAACAAAGTTAGAACTCTGTTGCTTCCACAATTCCAATTCCACATACCTATATTGTATGCGAAGTGTGTTATATATTGTTTTTCCCAAGTGATAATGTATGATCTCTCACACAGATTGTTCTTTCTTTTACTATATTATGTTCTAGCCATTTTATTTAAAATATTTTACTAAAAAGATAATATACCATAAAACTATGGTAAAAATTTCACATGATTTTACATAGCTCTCCTTCCTCTGTGAAAATTTTCTTTCTCTCTTAATTTGAGCATATCTATTTTCAGAGTTAGTTTGGGATTACAGTGCTTTGTAAATGATTACTTGGGCAATTCTCCATTTGTGAATCTCATTGTGAAAAATCATATTGAAATAGAATTTAGATATGGAATCTCTCAAACTAAATCATCAATATTTTTAGAAAAAATAAAACATAATATAGTTTTTATTTTCAAGGTGATCCATAATTTCTCTACATTAGAGAGTATATGCTGCACAAAAAAGAAAGATAATTTACTTAATGTTCTTTTTCTTAAACACTAAATAGTTCAGGAAAGGCAATAATAGAGCACCTGTGAAAAAGAAAGGAAATAATTTCATCATAGTAAAATTTCAAGAAATTATGGCTGGGTAGGAATAACATGTACAAACTCACCTGACCTTATGCTATAGAAAATTGATCCATTAAAGGTTGAAAAGAACAGGATGGAAACATGACGGTAATTGTAATATGAGGAGAATATCAGAGACCCAGCTAAATATTTGGAGAGTGATCAGATGTATTTCAACCACTTTATGTTAAAGTTTTTCAGGATTGTACTAAAACCAGAAAAAATAGGTGCAGAGAAATTCTACTTGTAACCCATAAACATTTGAGCCTAGCCATCTTTACTAAGGCTTAAAAGATGTCAAATTTGTCCTGCAGCCATTAATCTACTGTCGCTCTCCAGCAGACCAAGAAAGGGAATGGGTCTTTGGACTTGTCCCTTAGAGAGGTGTTGATGAGGAGAGGTTGTCAAGGGAGGAAAGAGACAAGGGCACTCATAGGAAGAAGAGGAATCTAGCACATCATTCCCTTCTCTTCTTAACATCTACATAAGTTGTGCACTTGCTGAACTGTCCCTTTTTCATATGAGAGCAGAGAGAGATGGCTGTTTCAAGAACAGGGTAAAGATGGGTATGGGTTTACCATGGTTGAAGTGGGCACCTGGAAAAGTAGCTGTGCTTGACTATCCTGCCTGTGCTCCATGTAAGAATTTGCTGGGCATGGAAATCTCAGCAGCATGTTTCCTATGGGGAAGAGCTAAGGGAGAGTGCATGAGGTTGTATCCAAGTAGGATCTCTCAAATACAGATATTATGTGGTCAAGAGGCCTATAGAGGTCTCATACAGACTTCAGAGACTCCAAATGCTGAGAGGAAATTAAATAAGCAAACAAAAAACTGTCAATATCAGTTACAGAAGCAGCTATAATTTAGAAATAAGTAAATAAGATAGTGACTGGTTTGAGTGATATATGTCCCATTTCTACCCTTCTACTTGTTTAGTAAGAAGGAGGCACAGGTGTTGAGGAGAGGAGTTTCACTCCTCATTAATCTTTAACAGATTATTTTTCTACTTCAAGATGGTGAACTACCGACGAGAATAGGGTATTGTCTGAAAACTCTGCAAACATTTCTAACTACAAGCAGTAGCCAGTTGCACGTATGTCTGTTTGTTTGATCCTTTCCAGGAATTCTCATTAAAACTTATAACTTTATTTATATGAAGGGAAATTAAGGAAAAGTAATTTTTACACTTTTATCTGAGAGTGGTACAAGAGAAAGGGAGGAGCACTCCTAATGGCTGTGATGGTAACAGCAGAGGTCTGAGAGTATGTCAGTGGACATGGACCATGATTTAATTCACATACAAACTGACCATAGAGAAACAACATGGATGGAGCTAAAAAGTATAATGCCAAGTGTAATAAGCCAGTCAGAGAAAGACCAATATGATTTCACTCATGTATGGAGTTTAAGAAACAAAACAAATGAACAAAGGAGAAAAAGAAAGACAAGCCAAAATACAGATATTTAACTATTGAGAAAAAACTGATGGTTAACAGAGGGGAAGTAGGTGGGGGGGGATGGGTGAAACAGGTGATGGGAATTAAGGAGTATACTTGTCCTGAAGAGCCTTGAGTGATGTATGGACCTGTTGAATCACTATATTGTATACCTGAAACTATTATAACACTGTATATTAACTAACTGGAATTTAAATAAAAATAAGTAATTTTTGAAAGTTCACACCAAAAATAAATAAACTATAACACAAAAACATAAAAATTGTGTACCTATTCATAAGACACAGACTTGCTACAATTACATAGCCATCCTCAGACACAGGAATATTTCAGATCTCAGAAAATACAGTAGAAAATAGCAATGCCTAAGCAGAGGTATATGACATTAATGACTGAAAAACAGTTGATAATAAATTTACTTGGCATCAATTATGTGAAATTATATAAGAATTATTCCCACTATAGGAATAGTGGGAATTCCCCACTAGGGAAAAAGATAGGGTAGAAGATAGGATAGGAGAGAGAGAATCTTAAGAAGGCTACCCAATCAGTGCAGAACCTCATGGAGGCCTCAGTCTCCCAACCCAGAGATCATGACCTGAGCCAAAATCAAGAGTTAGATATTTAAGTGATTGAGCCACCCAGGTGCCCCCACTAATATTTTTAAATTAATCATTAAATTAGCCCTAACAGTGGATTTATAAAGCTATCATTTGGATTATTCAATCATACTATAAAAATCAGTCTTCACCTAACTCCATGTAAGTTACAAATTCCTATAGTCATACACTGTTCTTTTTAAGAATATCTTAAATGATTTTTAATACTATTTTTACTCATATTTATATTACCACTGCTGTTGAGTGTAATACATATTCTACTCAGTCATAAATCTTGCAGAGAGGCCTGAGGCAGTGGGGGAAAGAGTTCAAATTAGTTTAATGTAATGAAGTCTAATTTTCCTTTTGAGTGAGAAAATATGGAACCCAAAAATAAAAATAAAGAGTGGAATTAAGTGATTGAATCATTCAATACTGATAGTAAACATCTAATATATCTGTAATAATTATTTAGTCATTGTCATTTAAAAAGTTATATACATAAAGCCACTGTTTCAAGATATTAGGCTGAGCAAATAGGTATTTCTGTCACCCTTCTAAGACCCTTCAAAAATAGGAAAAAGGAAATAAACCTTTCCCTGGGAAGAATACCATAAGAAGCCAAAATATTTAAATACATTTTTAGATGATTAAGAGAGGATGGACAAATATGACAGATTAAAAGAATAAAGAGAGAATAACTACAGATAAGCTAAGGAGAGACCCAGAGTGGAATGAGATTTGTTGAGGAGACTATTAAGGAGACTGGTGGAGATATATTTCATGAAATTTCAGTAAAAAGTATATAAAATTTTTTTGCAAGTGAAAAAATCCATTTGAACATGAAACATCCTAAGATACAGTTTATTCTGTTTGTGTTTCATCCTTAAATTATGTTTCAAAAGTTATTAAATTTCACTTTAACTGTAATTATAGAGAACTTAGTAGAACACATAATTTAAACAATGCTTAATAGTAAAGTTCTTTTGAGATTTGGGGTATTAAATATAGAATGATGTAGTGTGCTATTTAGGAATACACTTTATGATGCTAGATGGACATAAGCACAAATCTGGCTCTCCTGCCCAGTGGCTGAAGGTGACTGGGAAAGTGCCTGAAACTTACAAAGCCTCAGTTTCTTTATCTGGGAAGCATAGATGAGTACCACTTGATAGAGTATGTGCCACATATAGAGAGATAACACAAGTAAAGCCGCTAGCTAAAATGGCATTTGGCACATTCAATAAAGGTTGGGTTTTATATTATTACTTATTATTTATACAAAGGGTCAACATTTCTTCCTTTCTTCCCCCCCATATTAGCTAATATAGCAGTATAGCTGCAAATATATCTGATTCTTTACTTTCTGGTTGAGCAGTAGAATCTCTTTCTCCCAGAAATAAATGGAAGAAATACTCTCCCAATGCAAGCTGCACATATATACTATTGTTCTTAATTCACTGTACAGTTTCTGCATAGAAAACAGGAAAATGGTGGTTAAGAATAAGAAAATCAAAATAAATCAAATCAGTTAGAGTTTCAGCTGGAATTTCCTTTCCCAGAAAGGGGAAGAACGATGCTTGGATTTTTTTTTTTTTATATAATTCTGTCTTTTCCTGATAGTGTACCAGAGAATGAATCCAGATTTTAGCTTCTACTGACAAAGGGAAAGGAGTAAAATCCATAACACCGAGTATATGCAAAGAAAGGCCAGGTGGAAGCAAATAGGGCGACTTTTTTCCTCTTCATTTTATACTGCAGGCTGTGTCTGTAGACTATTCCATTTCTTACGGACTGCTATATGTAAAGGCATGCACTAGAGAGATGGTTTCAGTGTTTCAACTCCAATAAAAGGGTACTGTGAATGTTAGGCAGTGCTACTTCACCATCATGCTCAGCTTGAAGGTAATACTTTATGAGACTATGTAAGTGAAACTTCTCAACAAAGTAGAAAATTGGGGTTTCTTTAGGGAAAATTTTGGTTTATTCAAATCAAGTTCATAATGGCCCCTGGGAAAGATTCAAATAAAAATGCTGTTAAAAATAGCTACCAAATTTTGAAATTAATCATCTTTTCACATTCAAATTATTCCTTTCTAGCTATGCTATATGATATGCACTTACAATTAGTCCAATTATGTGAAAATATAGCAAATATATACGTATTTCACATTTGTAAAATACCCATACTTATATAATTTAATGTTAAATGTCAAAATACTTATGATACAAAGCACTAAGACCTACTTCCTTGCTTCAAGAAGGTTTTTAAGTGAGTCGAACTAATAACGTACTGGAAATGCAGGAGGTGATTGCTGAAAGTTCCTGAAGTTGCTCTCCATGCAATAAAAAGCCAAAAATACACTGTTAAAATAAGAAAGAGGATAAAAGAAAAAGGAAGAAATCTCAAGGAACAGAGGTAGAAAGATATGTGGGATTCTGCTGAGGATATGTGGAAATATAAGCACAGTGGGGCAATAAAAAATAAAAATTAAGCCTATGCCTGGACCATTTGTCAAAGAAAACAGACTTTTATGAGTTCATCTCTGGGTAGGAGGTCAAGTTATTACACACAACCTTATGACTTGTTATAAATACTTAAAAAAAATGAAAATATTTCAAATTATTCTCCATGAGCTGTTATAGTATGTTTTCACTGCCCTTTCTGGGTCACACACCTTTCTTAAATGCAAAAAACCACATCACCCTCTTTCAAGTTTCCACTTGATTCAGTTCTTAGAAAACTTGACAGACTAAATCCATCTCGGTTCGGTCATTTCCAGATATTCTTGCACCTGTGTGTATCTTGCCATGTCAATAGGAGCATATGCATGACTCTGTCATTTATGTTTGCAGAGATTTATTTATGCTGGAGCCAACTTCTGTATTACATTGCCCTTGTGGGCAAGAAATACACCCTCTGCTTCTTTTTAACTCCTTGTGCAATATAGTATTGAACAGTTAGAGGACTGTTAAGATGTATTTTGCTGTGTTTGGGGATATTCATGTAATACTTGAAGAGAATTAAGATCATAAATGTTTTAGGACTCTAGGGGAGAAAGATTTATTTCAGAATCATCCTTATTTACAATAGAATAGAAAGAGGTCTCAAAAATAGATGATTAGTGTGAATATTACAAAAGTATTTTCCTACGGCCACATAGACATACAGATAGAAAGGGACTGTTGAGATCTATCCAAAAAATTCACATGCATTTCTTCCACTGGTATTATTTACAGATTTGTTCAACAAACATTTATTGAGCACCTGTGTTTCACTTGGGACACATTGATGGATAAGTAAAGTGTTCTGTCCTAGAGGGGTTTACAATTCAATAAGACCAAGAGGGTTATAAGTAAATAATGGCACAGAGTCAGCAAAAGCATAGATATTCCCACAGAGCTATGGGAAAAAGAGAAACACATAGTTATGTCTCTGTCATTTATCACAATTTTTTTGAGCACCAGATATGTTCAAAAGCTTTTGGATAGATTGTAGGAAATTAATAATGAGTAAGTTTATTCATAGAGTTTATAATCTGCTGAATGATAACAGCAAGTAAGCAGTATGTACGATAGAAGAGCTGCATGCAGAATTATAGTAAAGACAGCTTGCGTAGATGCAAACTATCTCTTTCACTTGCCAGTGTTCAACATGGATAAGGTAATTAATGTCCCAATACCTCATTTTCCTCATCTCTAGAATGTGGATAATAACTATGCTTAACTTACAGCATTATTGTGATTCTTAAATAATATATACAAAGTACTTAGAAGAATGTCTGGCACATGTTAAATACTATATGGGTTTGATATTGTAATTGTGCTATGACACCACACCAAAGGGATCAAATCAACACTTTGATGCTCAGGAAGTCTCCTCAGAGGAAGTAATATCTATGGTACAGATGGAAATGTGTTAGAGATAGCTGTTGGAAGTTAAGAGGGTGAGGTAAAGGGAAAGGAGAGGAAATACCAGACTGGAGTTTATGCAAAAGTCTAGAAGTGAAAAGATCATAGCATTTGGGAGAAATTACTTTGATATTTCTGGAGGGAGGGTGATACAGAAACTGGAGAAACCTAAAAATTTGGAGAGACATAAAAGCCAGATAGGAAGTATCTGAAAGAAGTAGTACCAAACTAAATTTTCAAGAATTGGCAATATTTTAATAGATCAAGACAGCAAGCTAGGAAGGATAGTCTCAGAGGACAGAGAAATGCAAGGAGAGGTAAGAGTTGTACAACATGGCAGTATGTTCCAGGAGCTCTACACACTCTGGTTTTACCAACATATAAAGCATGAGAAAAGCAGTGAAGAGAGATGAAGTTTTGTAGTCACATAAGGATCATGTTTCAGGAAGTACTAGAGCAGAGATATTCTCCACTGCCATGAAATGCCTCTTGTACATTATCCTGTGAATAATGGGGAACACTGAAGTATTATATGAGTGATAGAGGACAATAGAAGGATTTTCAGCTATAGATATAGGTGGTAAATGGGTTTTTTTAGTGCGAGGGATGGGTTGAAGCCATGGGACTTTCCTTATTAGGTTGTTATCGAGATAGTACAGGTAAGAATGGAATGAAGCCTGAATTTAAAGTGGACATCATAGGTATCAATAAGTGAGAAGAAATATTTAGGATTCATACTGATGATAGCATTGTGGGTTGCACTGTAATGAGGTAACCAGTATGTTTGCCAGTTTTCTGTCTTGGGGTGACCAGAGGAATATAAAGGCAAAGGATCGAAAATATCCTATATTAACTTTGGACATAAAGAATTTGGTAGTGGCGCATTTAAATAAGGTGTTATGCAGATAAGTGTTATATCAGCTACCTTTACTATTTTGTGGAGACAATGACAGTGGTTCAGATCCCGTTTGGTAGGTCTTCGGAGGAAATAAATACCAATAAACCAAATTTAAAATTTGAGTATACTGATATGCCAGAGAGACACCTCAAAAGAATACCATCAATGAATAGTTCTAGAAGCACTCAGAGGCCAGAGACAATATTTATATGGAATTCAAAACACTTTTAAATAAACACTTCTAAGAAAGATAAACATTAATTAACAGGGTTGAGTTAGTTGGAAGGCAGTAAAACAAGATCTTGCTCTTGACATTATAGAGGTCATCAGGGACCTTTGAAAAGACATTGTTTTTGAAATGGTGAGGGAGAGAAAAGACCACAGTCAGCTGAGAATTGATTGAATGGAGCATAAGTCAGAGAAACAGAGAAACATCCTTATAGTTATGAAGGATGAAAGGTCAATGGAAAGACATTTTTATTATAAGACATCTGGCTATATGCATTGAGCTAAATTTTGAAGAAAAGTGAGTAGAGAAATAGAGGTTTGAAGCCTAATGGTGGCAGAGGAAGAGGAGAGGAATGATGATGGAGAAAAATGATAGTAGAGAAAATGGAATCAAGAACTACTGTGGAGGTGTTTGCTTTGAAAAATAGGAGGGAAAATAATTTTCTAATGCTAAAAAGTAGAGTAGAGATAGAGAGAAAGCTTCTGCTTTAGGATTCAGAGACCAGCATAGCTGGTGCAGCCTCTTCACATTCTCCACATCCTTTTGCCTTGAATGTTAATGCAAAGGTTGGAGATGGAGCTGTTTTCTGTAGCCATGGACAAAGTGCAAAAGAATTTTAAGAACATTGATTGTGGTGTCAATGGTTTGTTGAACCAATTCCAAGAGACTCCTCCTTCCAGGGTCATAATGATTAAAATTTTAACAATTTTCATTTATGACATTTTATTTCAAGGTGGAGTTTTTTTGTTATTACTTACAGCCACACATTCTAAATGATCCATTAAAAAATATCTCTGAAACACAGGAGAGGGAAGTTTTAAACATACTTCCAAGTTATTTTATGGGAATAGTATTTAGCTTTCATTTCATAGAAGAACAGAGAGTAGATTTGAGATTGAGCTGGGAGTTTGCTTGGTAGTAATGGAGGAAGGTCAGAAGTGTAAGAGTGTTAAAATGATGAGTCATGCCTGGGCCAAAGTTCAGGATAAACCTGTGAGAATAAGTGACAAAGTAGAGTAAGGTAAAGGTCATTGGCATTGAAAAGGCCAAATATCTGAAGATAAGGAGTTGTATGTGTTGTCTCTGTGAATACTGAACAAACCAAACACAAAGGCATAAACTGGGAATTAGAGGAATATTTTGAACTAGGTTTGATTGCAGTAGGTAACATATCTTACTTCATGTATTCAGATGTTATTTATCAGAAGTTATTCCAAAGTCTTTATTTCCAGTATTTCCTGTATTTCCCTGTCCTCAGTTTTTCAGAGTTCTTTATTAAGCTACCTCAACATCTCCATTTGGATAGCATATTGACATCTAGAAGTTAGAATGGAATGTCCAAAATACGCTCTTCAGTTTATCTCTCCAAACCTGCTCTAACCCTCCATCTTTTCCATTCCAATAAAAAGCACACAAATCACCAGTATTTTTGGCCAAAAAATGTCCTCCATCTAGGTCAAATCCATTAATTTATCTTCTGTCTTCAAATACATGTCTCATATCTGTTCTTTACTCTCCATTCCCACTGTTGCAACACAAGTCTAAGCCATCCTCCATCCTCTATTTTTGTGTTTGTTGTCTACTACAACTGGTAAATAGTCTTTCCTTTCTCTACTTTTTGAGTGTGCTTTGTATAATTTTTCAAAATTTTTAATTAAAGTGTAGTTGGCATATTAGTTTCATGTGCACAACATAGTGATTTGATGATTTTGTACCATATGAAATGCTTATCATGGTGTCATGTCTCCACATAAAGTTATTGCAGTATTATTGACTATATTCACTATGCTGTACTCTTTGGCTGGCTCCTCTATGATACTGAGATCTCAGACTAAATGTCACTTTTTCATTGGTGCCTTCTCTGAACATACAACCATAAGTAGTCATCTTGTCAAATTTATCAATAGTACGTGACACTATCTGTTTTTTTCAGCTTTTATTTTTGTTAATCCAAAGTCTTCTCCCTTCCCTCCCTACATGTTAATAGCTCCATGAGGAAGGAGGTTTTGATTCATGTCCACTGCTGTATTCTCATTGTCTACAAATTTCAGAGTCATTTGTTAGGTATTTGTTAAACTTTTGTTGAATGAATTAATATATTTATGTTTTTCCTAGATTAGAGTTCTAGTAGAGATGTTTGAAAATTATGGAAAACTGAGAACTAGGGACTGGGGTTAAAAACATAGCATATGATTGAAGATAGTATGAGAGCAGTAGAAGGAGGAGTGGTTAGCTCATATCACATCTTTACAGAATACCATCCAAAAATTATTAGACATTTATATAATTTAATTTATCTAATAACTTTCTTACTGAAGGCAGAGTAGAAATGAAGAACATTCTACTGAAGAGAGTATATGAAACAACATACTCAAGCAGAGGAAGTCCACATCAGATATCATAAAGAGCGCAAAACAGACTCAGATGCCTCATATGCTGGCTGAGCCTGTTTGTTCTATGCACATTCTCAGTGATCATCAAAGTTTATCCCTGTTAAAGATTTCTAAACTTTTTAAAAATAAATTTACCAGGGCAGCAAATACAAAAACTAAAAATGGCAACAACTTAACATACATAGTAGGATTTTAGTTTATGTAATCTTAGAATATAAATGTGGAAGACTAAAGCAGTGTTTGTGAATGAATCAAGATATTAAAACAATTTATATTGAAGTGTAAAGATATTGGTATGTAGATACATTAAATAACCCAAAATTGTTACGATTAAATACTTAGAAATATTTAAGTAGTATTTGTGAGGATGTTTATTATGTCTTGGTAAGTGGCTTATGCTATAATATGATGCTATTAAAAGTAGAATACAAAGTAACACACACAATATATAATGCAGTCTACAAATGTAGAGAAAAAAACAGCTATTAGTTTATCAAATTTTAACAATGGATATGTGTGGGTAGTGAAATTATTGATGGCTGTTACTTTTTTCTTTGAACTTTGCCATGTTATCCAAATGAACATGTGTTATATTTAAAATCAGATGTAATAAATATTTAATAATGAAAATTCCCTTGTAAATAAATAAATGATTCATAATATTAGACAAATGGGAAAAACACCACTACTTGCTACAGTATTAATTCTCTAGAGATTTGTGGTACACTTTTCAGAGTTTTCATATTTGTAGGGGCAAGAGTCAAAGAGAAATAACTAATTTCCCCATCCCCAAAGTGGCTCTAACTTCAGATCTCAATTCATTGACAATCTGGTCAGATCATTTATTATATCACAGTTAGCTGGCCAGAGGCTTCCCTTTGCCAAGGAATTTTGGCAGGCCAACTGTTCCAATGAACAACGTACTGCATTGTGTCTCGAAAAGATGGAAACCACCTTGCTTTTCTGTAGCCAAATGTGAGGTCTTAGAAAAACCTCAGAATGACAAAAATAGTTAATTTTAAGGTTTTCCATTTATGACAAGTCATTTTTTTTGCTCTTTTATTTTACTTCAGCATTCGATAAATATGAGGAAGACAAAGAAACTCATTCTGGACTTTATCCAACCACAATTTTGGGTGGAGAATGCACACTGATTAAAACATTTCCGTAGACATTTTTATCCTGTCCTCTGCTAACCAGCTTGGGAGATAAATGTGGAATTATTATTTTCAGGTCAGTTATATTGAGTCATGGATTTTGCATGGCACTATATATTTTAGACATGTTACTGATTTATTTCAATGTATATACACAGTAAAATACACATTATTCAAATACATTCAAAATACTCAGCCTAAGCTGCAGGCATATTGTTAAACAAGTCAAAACTATATCAAATCTGTAAAATAATTCTTTAACCAATGGGAAATTGTTCATATTTTACTTTATTTGATTATACTACATGCATTGTGCCTGAATATTTCATGCTGTAAATCGAGGTAAAATAAATATAACAGCATAATCTCTTGCCAATATTTAAATCTTTACTCCTTTACAATGGCCAGTGCCAGACAAACAATTTAAAATTTGCATTTTAAAATTTATAGATAATTATAACTTTCAGTAAGATAGTTTATTTTCAATTACTACAAGGTCTTATCAGTGCTTTGGATCAATGTATCATATGTGTAGAAAACTTTTAATAACTTTTAAGTTACTCAAAATGAATTTGTATTTCTACTCAACATTCTTTTTTTTTTTTCCCCAGCTGAAATAGTAACTCACTTTTTCTTTTTAGGTTTAAGCTTTCAAATCGTGCATTTCTCAAAGACCAAAAGGGAAGACTGACCATCAGTAGAATTCATTCTGTGCTAAATATTCTACTTTAACTTCAACAGTCGACCCTTGAATGCAGATTTTAGGGACATTGACCCCCCCATGTAGTTGAAAATGTGTACATTGGGGCCCCTGGGTAGATCAGTTGTTAAGCGTCTGCCTTTGGCTCAGGTCATGATCCCAGGTCCTGGGATCGAGCCCTGCTTAGGGCCCCCTGCTTGGCAGGAAGCCTGGTTCTCCCTCTTCCACTCCCACTGCTTGTGTTCCCACTCTTGCTGTGTCTCTCTCTGTCAAATAAATAAATAAAAGCTCAGAAAAAAAAAAAAAAAGAAAATGTGTGCATAACTTTTGACTCTCCCCAAAGTTAACTACTATTAGCTTACTATTGCCCAGAAGCCTTACTGATAAGAAAAAATTGACACATATTTTTATCTTATATGTATTGTACATTGTATTCTTCAAAGAAGGTAAGCTAGAGTAAAGAAAATCTTAACAAAGAAAATTCTAAGCAAAAATATATTTACAGTTCTGTGCTATTAAAAATCCATGTCTAAGTGGACCTGCATAGTTCAAATCCATGTTGCTCAAGGGTCAACTGTATATAGAAGGTTGTGCTCATCTAGAGTATTTTTAAGGAATCAGTATACAAAAGTTTTAAAATCAGTTTGTCTTTCAACCTCTTCTTCCTCTATCATATTCATATCTACCTCAAAGTTGATGTGCCCTGATGCTTTCATGCAGCTCCCTAGCTTCCTGAAACTAATCGTCTTCTAGCTTACGTCAAACTGCTCTTAAGGTAGAGCTTTAATGACATACAGTTTAGGCAGAGAGAGGGAGGACATGCTTGGACATGTCACCTTGAATTATATTGTAACTTCTTTTTCACTGTATTTTATATATATTTACCTCATCTGCTCAAGGAGATGCTCTTTGTACGTTTCAAAGTAGAAAATTGATCCCTAGTAAGGGGAAAAAAAAAACAAAAAACAAGAGATATCCTTGTCACACATTAGGGTTTTTTCCCTCACCAACACAAAGGTAACACATTTTGTTCAGAATTCTAGAAATAATGCCTTTGTTGCTCTGATCTAACCCACAATCTCTAAAGTTATTTCCAAATGAAGGCAAAAAACATTTTGGAAGATCAATATGGTGACACTTGCACAGAACCGGACTGATAGTGTCCCTTGAAAGATATGGTGGTCTGTTACCATCAATTGCTAAATTACGGGGTTAATTCTGTTCTCAGAGGCAGTATTCATGGGTTTTTATCAGTTGTCAGTACAGTGGTCGATGGAAACAAATGGCTAAGAAAACAAATTCATCTTGCCTCATGTTTATGGATAGCCTATAAGGTGAGAATGGTTTTTACATTTTTATTTATCTATTTATTTGAGAGAGAGAGAGTGAGAGAGAGAGCACAAGTGGGCAGAAGGGCAGAGGGTGAGAGAGAAACAGACTCACTGCTGAGCAGGGAGCCTGACACAGGGCTCCATCCCAGAACCTTGGGTTCATGACCTGAACCGAAGACAGACTCTTAACCGACTGAGCCATCCAGGCACCCCACGGTTTTTACATTTTAAAAAGGTTTAAAAAATTCAGAAGCAGATAATATTTCATGACCCATGAGAATTACATGGAATTCAAATTTCAGAACCTAAAAATGTTTTGATGAAGATAGCTATGGTTATTCTTTATGTAGTGTCTCTGCCTTCTTTCATGCTACAGTGGCCAAGTTCAGTACTTGTGACAGAGATGATATGGCCTACAAACCCTAAAATATTTATATTCTGTCCCCTTACAGAAAAGTTTGCCAACCTCTGGTTTACAGCATAACTTTTTCATTACTCATATCTTCCCTTCATTGCCTGGAGAGATTAAGACAACCTGAACAAATCCCCCAGTGACACACTAGCTTCAGACAAAAATGCAATGGATAATTTTTGGAGAGGTGACAGAGTTACTGTTTCCATAAAGAAGTAAACTTCTCCCCGAATATATCTTGGCTTTTGATAATCCTTAGGTTGATGGGTAATTGTTAACATGAGGATGAATTTTAAATTCTTGAAGTGTAGAAATGATGGGAGTTTCAAGGATATTCCTTTGATTACATATACTTCTTGGTATTAATATTACTTTATTACTTATAATCCTTCTTATTGAATATATCACAGGGTATATACAAGCTTTAAAATAGTCTTTGTTACATTGAGAGTAGATGAGCTTTTTTTTTTTTTTTGAGAGCAGATGAGCTTTTAAAGTTTATTCAGGGATCAGCATTAAAGGTAGAATTAAGAAGCACTTAATTTTTTTATTTTAATTTTTTAAAATTTAAATTCTAGTTAGTTAACGTACAGTGTAATATTAGTTTCCAGTGTACACAATAAAATGATTCAACACTGCCATATATTACCTGGTGCTCATCACAGCAAGTGAACTCTTAATCCCCTTCCCCTGTTTCCCCCATCCTTCCACCCATTTCTTCTCTGGTAACCATGTTTGCTCTCTATAATATAGAGTCTGTTTCTTGGTTTGCCTCTCTTTTTTCTTCCCCTCTGCTTTTTTGTTTCATTTCTTAAATTCTATGTATGAGTGAAATCATACAGTGTTTCTCTTTCTCTGACTTATTTTGCTTAGCATAATACTCTCTAGTTCTATTCATATTGTTGCATATGGCAAGATTTTATACTTTTTATTTAAATTCAATTAACAAATAGTATAGTATTAGTTTCAGAGGTAGAGCTCAGTGATTCATCGGTCTTATATAATACCGAGTGCTCATTTCATCATGTGCCCTCCAAAATGTCCATCACCCAGTTACCCCTCCCTTCACCTCCCTCCCCTCCAGCAACCCTCAGCTTGTTTCCTATTGATTAAGAATCTTTTATGGTTTGTCTCCTCTCTGATTTTGCCTTATTTTATTTTTTTTAATAGCTGAGTAATATTCCAGTGTGTGTGAGTGTGTGTGTGTGTATGTGAGTGTGTGTGTGTGTGTGTACCATTTCTTTATCCATTCATCAGTCAATGGAAATTTGTGCTGTTTCCGTAATTTGGCTATTGTAGATAATGTTACTATAAACATTAGGGGGCATGCATCCCTTTAGATTTGTATTTTTGTGTTCTTTGGGTAAATATGTAGTAGTGCAATTGCTGGATCATAGGATAGTTCTATTGTTATCATTTTGAGGAAACTTCATACTGTTTTCCAGAGTGGCTGCTTCAGTTTGCATTCCCACGACAATGCAAGAGGGTTCCTCTTCTTCCATAGCCTCATCAATACCTGTTGTTTTCTTGCGTTGCTGATTTTAGCCATTCTGACAGGTATGAGGTAATATCTCATTATAGTTTTGATTTGCATTTCTCTGATGATGAGTGATGTTCAGCATCTTTTCACATGTCTGTTGGCTATCTGTATGTCTTTATCCAGATGAAGAAAATGTCTATTCATATAATCTTCCCATTTTTCAATTGGATTATTTGTTTTTGGGTGTTGAGTTCTGTAAATTCTTTATAGATTTTGGATACTAACCCTTTATCAGAAAGGTCATTTGCAGATAATCTTTTTTCATTCTGAACGTTGCCTTTTAATTTTGTTGATTGTTTCCTGCACTGTGCAGAAGCTTTTTATCTTGAAATTACAATTGTTCATTTTGCTTTTAATTCCCTTGCCTCTGGAGGCTTACCTATTAAGAAGTTGCTATGGCCAATGTTAAAGAGGTTATTGTTTGGATGCCTGGGTGGTTCAGTAGGTTAAGCATCTGCCTTCAGCTTGATCCCAGGTCCTGGGATCAAGCCCTGCATCGGGCTCCCTGCTCAGTGGGAGTCTGCTTTTCCCTCTGCCTCTTCCTCTCTCTCTCTCTGTCTCTGTCTCTCTGTGTCTCAGGAATAAATAAATAAATAAAATATTTAAAAATTGAAAAAAAAATGAAGAGGCATCTTATTGTTTTTGGTGCACTGGTGTAAATGGGATTAATTCCTTAATTTCTGGGGGCACCTGAGTGGCTCAGTGGGTTAAGAATCTGCCTTTGGCTCAGGTCATGCTACTGGGGTCCTGCAATTGAGCCCCCCACATTGGGCTCCCTGCTCAATTCTAACAGTTTTTTGGTGGTGTCTTTAGTGTTTTTTATATAGAGTATCACATCATCTGCAAATAGTGAAAGTTTTATTTCTGTCTTGCTGATTTGGATGCCTTTTATTTCTTTTTGTTGTCCAGTTGCTCTGGGTAGGTCTTCCGGTACTATGTTAAATAATAGTAGTGAGAGTGGACATCCCTGTCTTGTGTCTGGAAACAAGGGGGATTGATACTGTGGGTTTTTCACATATAGTCTTTATTATATTGAGGTATGTTCCCTCTAAACCTACTTTGTTGAGAGTTTTTATCATGAATGGATATTGTACTTTATCAAATGAAGTAGCACTTAATTTTGGTAAGTCTGTATTGTCAAACAGATGAACAACTCGAAAGAAAATCCTTTCCAATTCTTTCCACTCCTACTTCAGATACTACTTCTCTCAAGATTCAACATTTCCATTAAGCATAAACGAATTTTATTGGTAAATCCTCCTTTTGTCAGGCGATAATTACAAACCGAGGATTATTATTCAGTACCATAATGAGCAAATCAACAATAACTAGTAGCTTTCTTTCCAGTGTATATTATTGATACTATCCATTTTTCTGCATGTTTAAAGGATTAGGAACTATAATATCTCTGGAAAAGAATAGACATCTTCTATAATAATCTCTAGGATCATCAGGCCTTTAATTGCCTCTGTTTTAAGGAAAAACAAACATGAAGAATACAAATGCATTTTTTAAATAAAAACAATATTTAGTAATCTTTTTTGAAGAAATATATGTACTAATAGCAGTCAAAGTAAAGTAAAATAAATTTAAAATTGTTGTAAGCAGGTGTGCACTTAACTATGTTTTTAGGAAAACATATCAAAAATGATAGGATTCCATTTTAAATCTGTGGTAAACTTATCTGATACCATTTATTACCTTTATCACTATATTTTATGAAAGCCACATTGGAAAGAATAGGTACTACTTTAAATCAAAGAGAAAGCTATAAACCTAACAATTATACATAGTTTTAAATATAAAGAAATGTATAGTTACATTAGTAACATCCTGATGAAAAGTGACGTGTGGTTTAGAATTGTAATGACTGTGATAAAGTTTTTGTGATAACAGCTTACCTGGAGTAGGCATTTTGACATTTCCTTCTCTAGGTGATTTCTTAAAATTGCTAACATATTACCAGAATTACATCTGAAGTGTCCGTCACTGCGTAAGTCTCATTTTTTTTTAACATAGACGGACAAGATTCTATTATCGAATCAGAGTATGCTTTCATTTTAGTATCTTCTTTTTTAGTAAAACAGAAACACAAATAAGAAGAAAAGACTCTCACTATTATATTGTATATTTCTTGGAATTTTTATCACTATGAAGAAATGATAACTGTAAATATTAGAAAGCAGGAAATTAAAGCTAAAATAGTTTACAATATTATCATTCTTTATTCAAAGAATAACCTGAAAGGCTATTAGAATATATAAGTTTAACAAAGTTTCATTTATGAAATAAATATAATAACAATCACCAGTTACATAATTTGAACAAAAAAAAAAAACTAATTCGCAGTAGCAATATAATTTTTTAAATGAGCACAAACTTAACAAGGAAAAATCAGAGTGAATATGAAAGAAAAGCGAAGAAGACTTCAGCAAATAGAGACAAATTTTGGTCCTGAAGGAAATTACTCAGTATTATAAATACATTAATGTAAGTCAAGTCAATATATATATATATATATTATATGTAATTATAATAAAAACTTTAACAGATTTTTTTTTTAAATTTGAGGTAATAATGTTAACATTCATCTGGAATGTTTAGGCAGAAGTGGACAAGAAAAGATTGATGAATGAATCAATGAATGATATTTGAGTCCAAGTGCCCAGATCTTGGTTTTTAAAAACCATTATTGGATTAAAGGAAGTAGGGTTCCCTTGCATAAATGGCTATTCCAGGACTATGGCAGGAAAAATGAGAGAGCCTAGAACATCCTTCAGTGTCAGAAAACTAGTGCTCAAAAAAAAAAATAAAATCACATACATGTCATATATCAAAAGGAAGCAGGAACCAATAGAAGAGCTCAAATGGCCCTCACTACAATTTAAGCAACAAAATAAAATAGTATAAAATAAATATTCATACATTCATCTTTATGTAAATAAATGAATAAATAAGTGGGAGAGAATAAGCAAATTTCCCATGCAGAATTTCAAACCGTTTATATACATATTCCACCCTCAAATGGAATGAGCAAAACTCTCTACTTCTTAAATGTGAGCTACATAGAGTGACTTCATTCTATAGGATATAGCATGGAGAGGATGGGGGGAGTTTATTTGCATTGGAGACACCTGACAAACACTACCTGAGCCAGGAGATCAAGATTAACAACAGTGATAAATCATGTTGATAATTTGTTCTCTTGATAGGATAATATGAAAAGGGCACTTTTCCTCTGTGTCATTCCTTCCAAAAACCTGTAACCCCAATTTAATCTTGAAAAGAAATCAGAAGAATTTCAATAAAGATGAAGTCTAGAAAATATCTGACTAGTACTTCTCAAAACTCTCAAGTTTGTTGTCTTAGTCTCTCCTGGTTGCTGTAACAAAAATACCATATACCAGATAGTCTGTAAACAACGGAAATTTCTCACAGTTCTGAAGGCTGGGAAGTACAAGATCAAGATGCCATCAGATTTGACATCTGGTAGAACGCATGCCCTGGTTCATAGACTGCTATGTTCAGAAGCAGAAGGGGTGAGGGATCTCCCTCAGGTCTCTTTCATGAGGGCACTAATCTCATTTATGAGGGCTGTACTTTCATGACATAACCACCTCCGGTAGGTCCCACCTCATAATACTATCAAATTGGAGGTTAGGATTTCAATGTATGAATTCTGCAGGGACATAAACATTCAGTCCACTGTAGTCATCAAAAGCAAAAAAAAAAGTCTCAGTTACTTTTATAGTCAAGAAGAGCCTAAGGAGATAAGATTACTAAATGTAATGTGGTATCCTGGAGGGATTCTTGAATCCCCCCCCCCCAAAAAAAGTCATTAGATAAAGACTAAAGATATCTGAATAAAGTGTGGACTTTAATTAATAATATAGAAAGAACAATTCATTAACTGTAACAAAGGTAATGTACTAACATAAGCTGTTAATAACTGGGTGTCGGGTATTAGGGTATTAGGAACCCTGTCCACTATCCTTACAATTGTTTTGTAAATCTAAAATTATTCTAAAATAAAGGCTGATTTTTTTAAAGGATGTTTGAAGTACCAAACTTTAAAGTTTACTATAAAGATATAATCATTTCTAGAACATAGCACTGGTACAAATTTGGACAAATAAATTACTTTTTAGAACACAGTCTAGAAAGACAACTACAATTATATACTAAGCTTTTAAATCATTAATTAAACAGATATTTATTAAGAATCAAGTAAGTGCCAGGCACCATTCTGAGCAATGAATATAAAGCATTGAACAAACTATATCCCCCCCACCTCCATCCCTTCACGAAAAGTCCTCATTAAACTCACTTTCTAGTTGAATAGGCAGGCAATAAACAAGTAAGTAAAATATGATGTATTTCAGGTGTTGTTAAGTGCAATGAAGAAAAATAAATGGCAAGGAGACTATGGAGTGCCAGACCTGGGGTGGCAATTTTATTTTTTCATTTTTTAAGATTTTATTTATTTATTTGACAGAGAGAGATCACAAGTAGAGAGGCAGGCAGTGGGGGTGGGGAAGCAGGCTCCCTGGTGAGCAGAGAGCCTAATTCGGGCCTCTGTCCCAGGACCCTGGGATCTCGACCAGAGCTGAAGGCAGAGACTTAACCCACTGAGCCACCCAGGCACCCTGGGGTGGCAATTTTAAATAGAAAGGTCAAAAAGGCCTAACTTTCAGGTAATAAAATTTGAGAAAAAAAACTGAGAAAGGTGAAGGAGTGAGCAATAGGAAAGATCATTTCATACAAAAGGAAAGTGAAAGTCCCCAAAATGACTACCTATGCTTGGCAGATTTGAAGACAGGCAAGTGGACCATTGTGACTAAAACAAAAGAAGAGAAAGCCAGTTCTTACGGCTGTAAAACCAAGGTGGTGACACAGTGAATGTTCTTGAGGAATATCATAAGGATTCTAGAAATTTTTCTCAGAATGAGCTTTTAGATGGCTATGAACAGAGGCAGTACAGGTTCAATCTGTATATTAAAAGCTGTGATTTGGTTATTGTGCTGAGAATTGAATGTGGAGGGAATATAATGAGATCAGAGAGATGTATTAAGAGGCCTTAGAAATAATCCAAATAAAAGGTGCTGGTGGAGTGTGCCTGGGTGGCTCAGTGGGTTAAGCCTCTGCCTTCGGCTCAGGTCATGGTCTCGGGGTCCTGGGATCGAGCCCCACATCCAGCTCTCTGCTCAGCAGGAGCCTGCTTCCTCCTCTCTCTCTGCCTGCCTCTCTGCCTACTTGTGATCTCTGTCTGTTAAATAAATAAATAAAATCATTAAAAAAAAAAAAAGGTGCTGGTGGCTTTGATTAGGATGGTGGCAGTAGAAGTGGTGAGTTTTTGATAAATTTTGAGTGGAAAACTGATGGTGTCTTATCATTGACTAGATGTGGGCTCTCAGAGAACTAGGGGAGCTAAGATGAATCCAGGGCATTAGTCTTAAGCAACACAATGTAATTACTATTTATGAAGATTAGAAGGATTATAGGAAAAGCCTAGTTAGAACCAAAGATAAGGTATTTTGGCTTTATTTTATTAGACTGGTGATGTTTCTTAGATAGCAGAGGATGACATCAAATAGGTATCTGCATATATAGTTTTGAAATATCGGGGAAAGTTCTGTGATGGGATTATAAATCTCTATGTAGATGTATTTAAACCAAAGACGGGACAAAATCATCAAGGAAGTAAATGTAGAAACAGAAGAGAAGAGGTCTAAGAGGTGAGCTCTTGGAACCTAGAAGTGTAAACATTAAGAAGTGTGGGAGATAAGAAAGAAGTCAAGGAGCCTGAGAAGGCACAGCTGGTGAGCTAAGAGGAAGGGAGAAGGAGTAATCAGTGTTTCAAACAATGGTGTTGCAGCAGGTAAGATGAGACCTGAGAACTGAAATTTGCATTTAGTAAAGTAAATAGGGTTCGTGTTCATGTTAAAAAATTAGTGGCCTTGAAAGATCAGCCAAAGCTTGATTAGAGGGTAGTAAAAGAATTGTAAGAAAGTAGAGCCAGCAGATTAGGCAATTCTCTGGAGGTAGAATTTATCATTGTTGGAGAAAGATTTTAATTATTGAGTAAAGAATGCTTAATCAATTAGTTTGCCATGTACAGAAAAAAATAAAATAGAAGGAAGACAGAAAGAAGGAATGTACAAATAAATACTCAGAAGGATTAAAATTTGAATATAAATTTATAAACATGTGCAAATCTTATATTAGGGGAAATTTATATATATGTTTATACTTGCCTGTTTAATTATACATATATTTAATAAAAATACCAATGATAGAAAACAAGAAGAAAATAATAAAAATGTTTAATAAAATTTAAAACTTCTACATGTTCACAAGACACTATAATACAAAAAGATAAGTGAATGTCAACCTGGAAAAATATTATAATTTATAAACATTATACAAATTATTTGTCATTTGTCTCCTGGTCTCACATTGGTCCTCACGTTCTATATACTGTTTTGTACTTCTATAGCCAGACACTTAAACTCATTTCCCCAGACTCCATAACTGTTTTTTTTTTTTTAATTAATTTTTGTCAGTGAAAGATCAAGAATAGATATTAAAAGGTAGAGAGAAGGAAAATGCATGTTCATTCTCTGGCTCTGAAAGTGGCAGCAGTTGGTGGCCTTGGCAATAGTGATAGTGGCAGGGAGATAATCATGGCCTCTAGCAGCCATGAAAGCACCAGCCTAAATAAGAATGCCCTCTCTGAAGATTTCTGTCCAGTGATGTCAGTGCCACTTTGGAGCAGGAGCTGCTGCAGCTGTACCTACAACCAAGCAGCAGCAGGTGCAGGCTCATGGCTTCTGCTCAGGGGCATTTATGCCTTTCTCATCTGAGGGTAATATTCTATCATCCTTCTAACATTCCCCTTTCCTCTTGGTTCCTTCATAGCTTCCAAAACTTTACACCCTGTTTCAGGTATTAAATTCTCTGTTTGAAATAGCCAGTGTGGTTTCTATTTTTTGACTGGGTTCTTACTGATACAGAAAGCCAGAGTTTTTATGTCCTTAATATTTGAAAATAAATAAATAAATAATTAATGTGCCAATAAAATAGGTAAAGAATGAGCAGTTTTCTATCAAATAAAAGTGTCTAATACATATATATATAATTTCAAACACACTAATAATAAAAATGAATTCTCAGTGAGATTTAATTTTTATTCAAGTGAGAAAGACTGAAGAAATTACATATGCATTATTGCCAAGTGTAAATTAAACAGGAACTTTTATACACTGCTGCTGAGACAAAACTTTCCAGAGGACAATTTGGCAATATATACTAAAACCGTTAAAAATGTGCGTACATTTGACTCAGCAATTCTTTCTAAGAATTTATCGTAAGGAAATAAATATGAATGTTTCCATGAAGAGTTTGTTAGTAATACTTTGTTAACAGTGTAAAAATTGGGGAGAAATAACCATAGGCAGTTTGTCCCAAGAAGACAATATTTTATAAAAAATATGGTGTGCTCATAGAAAGGAATAATCTACAGCCATTAAATTTTTATGAAAGAAAAGTATTTATTAACATGGGGGAAATGATCATAATATATATTTAGGGAAGTGAAGAAGAATAGAAACTGTATAAAAACCTTATTTATAACTGTTAAACACACGCATATCTATCCAACAGAATAATGTATCAAGGACTCATGATACAATAGAGGTTTCAAGGAAGTAAGATGACAGAACAAAATGAAAAGTTTCAAAATAAACATTCGTGAATTGTTTAATGGCAGGACGACCTTTCTTATTGGGACTCCTGACAGAGATAAAAGGTAGAATCAGATTCAGTGAATTAAAAAGAAAGTTTGTGGAGAGGGCTTAGTTTGGTTTTGTTTAAATTCCTGCCCATTACCTCAAGTCCATTCACAGGAGCTCTGAAGAGGTTCATCAGGTAGCTTGAGATTCATCCCCAGTATTTAAGAGAGCACACTGAGCTGCTCTCGGGAACATGCCAAAAGGATAAGAAGAACAGAAGACATGGCTACTGCCCTGAGGCAGTGAGGCAGGAAGAGGATGTTTGGGAATAAACCCTCCCAACTCCAGCCTTGAAAATATATGGGAAAAAGAGTCTAGAGCAATTGTAAAGACTGCCCCTGAAGACTACGTGGAAGTTTCTGTGGGACATGGTTTACAGGAACAACTAGGACTACCTGGAAGAGATGCATCACAGCTGTGCAGTTGTGGGAGGAGTGGGCAAGCAGTCTCTGAAGGACCCAGGAAATTCTATGAATGACCAAGTCAGAAATCACATATACCCACTGCCATGAAGACCATACCCTTCCCTCCACTTCTGATACCCTGAGCTTAAACCTGATCATCTGATAAGGTGAGAACCAAGCAGTTATGGAGCAGTATAGAGAAGGACATACTAAATGCCAAACAAAACAGGGAAGCACTCTCCCCACTGCGTCCCTGGCTGTGGGAAGGGGAGAAATTCAAATGCTAAAACTAGTTCACGGTTTTGATTATTTTCTGGGACTATAAAATTAGAACCACTAAATTAAGACTGTATTTTTTTATAGTTAAAAGTGACGGAAGGTATTTTAATATCAAAGAATAATCAGAAAGATAAGATTGTGGAGAGTCGGGGCACCTGGGTGGCTCAGTCAGTTAAACGTCTGCCTTCAGCTTAGGTCATGAACCCCAGGTCCTGGGGTCGAGCCCCACATTGGGCTCCCTTCTCAGCAGGGAGCCTGCTTCTCCTTCTCCCTCTGTCTGCAGCTCCCCTTGCTTGGGTTCTCTCTTTCCCTCTCTCTCTCTCTCTCTCTCTCAAATAAATAAATAAATAAAATCTTAAAAAGAAAAAAAAAAAAAAAAAAGATTGTGGAGAAGCTCAGCCAGAGTCTAGGTTTCATTAGGGAACAAGGGAAAGTCTTTCATTTCCCACACCAAATACATTTTAAGTGTTTATGGTAGAAAATACAAAGTTATGTTTTTATTGTATCCTGCAAGAGAGAATGGTTTTATATACCAGATACATACTGGTATTATATAGAAAGAAAGATAGATACAGAAAGGGAGAAAAAAGAAGTGAGTCACTTCATTTTGTGATAATTTTGATCTTTGCATTTTTGATGTACATGATATACTACCATAAAATGTTTCTTACTAAGAATGGAAACATGTTAACCATGATTTTATTTAAATCAGATCACTTGAGATTTTCTGGACAGTGAAAGGTTTTTAAAGGTTAGGTTTTAGAAAAATGATTTTATTATCATTCAGGTTTTGTCCATAGTGAATGAATACTGATGTATAGAAGAATTTCCTGCCACTATATCCAGTCTGTTTTAAGAGCAAACACCAGGTAAATGTACCTAGGACAGAATGTACCCAAATACCATCTGTAGACATAAGGTCACATGAAATTTCAAAATCAAATACACTGGAGCATCTGGGTTGTGCAGTCAATTGAGCATCTGACTCTTGACTCTTGGTTTTGGCTCAGGTGGTGCGAACTCAGGGTCCTGGGATTAAGCTGCCCCCCTGACCCCCTCGGACCAGGTTCCACGCTCAGCGGGGAGTCGTCTTGAGATTCTCTCCCTCTTCCTCTACCCTTCCCATTTGTGCTTTCTCTCTCTCTCTCTCTTTAAAATAAATTTAAAAAATCTTTAAAAACAAATGAACAAACAAAATCAGTTACACTGAAAGCCCCTGTCTGTTAACACAGCCCTTTAGAAAAACAGCCAAAGGTGAATTGCCTCTGAAAACTGAATTCCCTAGTGAGCCCAACTCCCTGAGAGATTGAAGTAACAGCTGTTTGCTGAGTCAGGGTGGTCTCCGCTGACACTCTCCATAGGATAGGAGTGGGTCATCCTCATTGTCTTTTTGCAGTAACTAAAGCGGGGTTCTTGAGCAAAAACGGGATTGGAAAAGATGAACTGATTAAAAAATTTCTAGAGGTAACTATGTTACTGATAACTGTTGCCAAATGGTGAGAAACAAAATTAGGATTAACTCCTCTAAGAAATCAGGTTTCCTTTGTTTGAATGAATGATTCATCTCTAGAAAAAAATGGCTCACACCATTTGAGCCTTAATATGTGTAACTGCCTCCAATCCCTTTAAGCTGGATGTCAACTCTGGTGTCCAGTCTCACTTAGATTTGTTCAATATGATTGACTGGAAGCTTATCCCATCTGAGGGGTAGTGTTTTTCAAAATCACTGCTGATTATATGTAATCATTTATGGACCATCACACAGTCCTTACTTTGCTGGTATGATACTCTACCACATCATTCTAGATATGTAACTTAGCTCGTGTCTTCTGAGTTCCCCTTGCAAACCACACTTACACAAGTGTAGACATATATAACCTATGTTTTAGTGCAATAGAGGGTGTTTACATGAACACATGGCTCAATTCTCTCCCCGCCTCAGGATCTCTTCCTCTCCCTTCAGTTTCTTTCTTACTCTCATGCAATTTCTAGACCTCTTTTGCCATATTCTAATATCTCGACTCCCAAACCTACTGTTTAGCACAAAAAAATCCAAATGCCATTCTCTTGTATCTCACTGTCATTTCCAAGAAGGAACAAAAGCAACATAAATTGATTTCCCCTTGGATTTGAATTTTGTATTCCTCCTTCCAAAGGCTACTTTGGATTTGAATTTTGTATCCCTCCTTCCAAAGGCTACTTTGTAGTTGCCTACAGTAGTTCTGGATAAAATACGAAAAATATATCTCCTCTTATTTTACTGTTTTCCTGTTTCACTGCCCATATCTTCAGCTCAATCCCACCCATACTTGATCTCCCTTATTAGTATTTTCCTCCCATTTTTGTTTCCTTTTTCCAATTCATGTTCTTGAATCAACCTTCCCTTATTGTTTCTTATTATGCCTGTCTTCTGTACTCTACCTTCATTCACGTATATGTCAAAATTAGAAAATTTGATTTGAATCCAAGTCATTCTTCCTTTAGTGATCTTTTTCTCTGTACTTTATCCAGCTGTCTGTACATATGCATTTTTACTAATTTTTAAAAAAGCAGTTTCTATCATGTTTTAAAACGCTTAAAGTTCTCAAATAGCACAGTGAATCATTTTACATATGATCCTAAACATATTTAATTAAAATATAATAATATGGCAGTACTACAACTAAATACAATTTGTTGTTAGCCTGCCAGTTTTAGAGTTCTTTTAAATAAAAATATATATTCAGATATAGAAAGTTTTTGTTTTTATTTGTACCTTTATAGTCAAAATAAGAATGACTTATATTCACTACTTGATTTATATGTGTTCCCTACTTGATATATATGTATATAGTTTTATATTATCTCACATCATCTTATTCCTTTAACAAAAATCTGAATGCAGCTACATTATGTTCTGTATTTATTTCAGAGAGAAGAGACAGACATAGCAATATGATAAGAATTAAGCTAGAGCTATAACAAGATTCTGTGGAATAGTGAGGGATATATGTCGAATATACAACAGTAATGACAGTAACTACCATATGGAAAGCTTTCAATAAAGTGGTATTTCTATAGGTCTCCATTTTACAGAAGAGGGGAAAAACAGTTTGGGTAGTGTAAATAATTCTAGATTCATATGTAGATTCATGTATTGAAAATGTTATTTAAAGGCAGGATTTGAACCCTTGCCTGTTTGATTATAAAGTCCATTCACAGTACTGTATTGCCTTCATCTACAAATTGTACCATTCTGTGAAATACATTAATAACTACACATAATGGTAGGCATAAATAATTATAACTCAATAAAAGAAATTCTAAAAGAAATTTTCATTGGAAAAAAATTTCCATCCTTTCTGTTTCAAAAGAAAGTGTTGTTTGCCCAGTATATACACTGCAATGTGATCACTGACAACTTCTGCCTATAGTGCCAATTAAAATTTCTACTAAATGATTGCCTTTGAAATATGTTCAATGCATATTTAGTTTGTGAAGTAAGAAGGAGAAGGATGAAAGTCTGCCTGAACTGTGCTCAACCATGTCTTGCAGGGATAGGGACAAACACATGAACGTAGTAGTAAAGGTTAGCACTGCTCAGAGCAGTACTGGCTAACAATTAGAGACATTCCTTAGAGGAGAATTATAGAAATCCCTAGTTAGGTACCTCTGTATCTTATATATTCTGATTAATTTGAAAGTCATTCCATATTTTACCTCTTGGGATAAACTGGGAAATACTCATCAGTGAATCAGTGGTTTATGGGCCTCTAAAATGTTTACCTTATTTAAATGATAATTTGTCACTATAAAATTGTTTCATAAGTGAAATTAGAGTTGTATAAACAAGAACTTACTTTTGCTTCTTATGAATTGGACTGCCTAACAAATTTATAAGCTAAAACATAATGTGCCTTTGGTAGAAAACATAAACCCAAAACCATCATTTATGGCATACAAAAGTAAGCATCTTAGGCACAGAAGAAGCCAATATTGACCACCAAAATCATCTCAACTATTAGCACAAAGGTTAACAACTGAATGGTAGATCTGATTTAAGTCTATAACATATTCCATAAATAAAATTATTTTTTAAATAATGAAGTATGGGGGTGCTGTTTGGGTAGCTCAGTTGGTTGAGCATCCAATTCTTGATTTGGACTCAGGTCATGATCTTGGAGTCATGAGATTGAGCTCCGTGTTGGGCTTCACACTGGGCACAGAATCTGCTTGGTATTCTCTTTCTCCCTCTGTGCCTTCCCCTCATGCTCTCTCTCTCTGTCTCTCTCTAAAATAAGTAAAATCTTTAAACTGTGCAACATTGGCATTGTTACTACCGCTATCAGTGGGATCTCTGTCCAGATTTTAAAAGACATTACAGATCCTATTGCTGTGTGTTCATTCAATATTTCCTGTCATTGAAGAATAAATAAGAGATTTTTTTTTTAAACCATTGGTCCTGCTCTTATATTCTCTAACCCCTAGGCAAGAGTTTCCATTTCAGTTAAAGACAGTTTATAATGGGCCATAAATTTGTCAGCTCAATTTGAATTTGTCAGCTCACAATTGCAAGTGTCCTCAAAAGTCCTTTCTTATATTTGGAAAGTCCATTCTATCCTACTCTACTCATTGCATCTTTGCTTACATGTTGCTTACAAATCACTTCTGCATAAAGCTATTCTAAGTGATCTACCTTCAGACTTGATTGTCTTGCTTACAGCGTCTCTTAGCATTTATTTTGAAAGTTTTTAGAAATTTTACTTGTTAGCAGTTTTTCTTGTAATGTTTTGTATTTCCCACATACACTTATTTCATAATACCTTGAATGAAAACTTACACATTTTCTAGTCTTATACCTCCCCAGAGTACTTCAAATTTCTAGTTTTAACTGTTTACTCAGGATTCTTTATACTAATTCCACTTTCTTCACAACCTTCTCCCGCAAAAGACTACCTATACAACTAGAAGGAAAAAGTACTTTGCCTGTTGATTTAAATTCTCTAGTATATTCCTGAGAAAAATTTGCAGTACATTTATTTATTGAGTACTTAAGACCAACAACAAAGACAATAAAATAGTATTATTAAATTATGTGCTATGTGTCAGAGAGTGTTATGCAATTTATGTATTAAACTGAGAGCAACTATCATGTACAATATTATCTCCATTTCAAAGGCTAAGAAATTGAGGCCTTATTTATGTAATTTGGCCAGGGTCACACAAATTGTACATGAAGTGGCCAACATTCTAATCAAGGTTTGTGTGAATCTAAAGCACATTCTAGTTACTATGTATGAATGGTTTCCTGGCCAATGTGTGAATAATCAGAGCAGATGGTTCAAGCAAATGTCACCTGTAGAGCAAATGTATATTGAGTTTTCTATCAATATACACTCTAAGCATGTGATTAGATGACAAACCAAAGAGTTTTCTCTTACTAGCATAAGCTTCATGAATTGTGTCATTAGTACATTTTCTCTGATGACAATATTAATACTAGATATATTTTAATAATGCATATTAATTTTTACTCAAATTGTTTTGAATATGATTTCATTTCTCATCAATTCTGTCTTGAGCTGAATTGCAAAATTATGTTGCCTAAGTAAGTAAAGCTTATCTTTTTATTTTTTTTTTTTAAGCCAGCATCTGTATTTTTCAGTAAAAGGAGAACTAGCCTAGAATCTGCCCTGCTGAGTTGTACCCTGATTTGGTCACTGAAGAATCATGGCCACCTACAAGTTACATAGGCATTCTGTACCTAAGTTTTTTTCTTATTGTTAGATATAAAGGATTAGAAATTATTATCTTTGTAGTGGTACCCAGTTATAATAAAAGACAAAAAGTTTACTATCTAATTGGAATATAAGGGTACTTATATTTATTATATAAATAAAATTAATTAATTAAGACCTACAAATTAAGTGAACCAGTGAATAAGTGATAGTGCTGTTATATCCCTGTATACAGTATATACGTGTATATATATATACTGTATATATACAGTATCCCTGATCCCTGTATACAGTATATACGTGTATACAGGAAAAAAAATACCTGCCTGAATTCTACCCAACCAAATATATGGACAAACCAAACTAACATTCATAGAACTCATTTTTTTTTTTAGATTTTATTTATTTATTTGACAGAAAGAGACACAGCGAGAGAGGAAACACAAAAAGAGGGAATGGGAGAGGGAGAAGCAGGCTTCCCGCTGAGAAAAGACCCAAAGTGGGCTTGATGCCAGGACCAACCTGAGCTGAAGGCAGATGCTTAACAACTGAGCCACCCAGATGCCCCCATAGAACCCATATCTTAAAAAGCAAGTCTGTTCATCACAGCTCTAAAAGGCAAACAAGGAAATAGTGGTAGAAAAACTAATCCTCCTCTCCCAGCTATCACTGAACTCTTGAAGACTAAGCAATTTCTCTAAGAATGAAAGATGTAGATGGCAGTGACTTTTCTTGGACCATGATTGATTGATATCAGAACCCAATTCAGATGCTCTATAGCAGGTGTTTGAGAACCTAAGCTAAGGTGCCACATTGCCCGTGTTTAAATGATGGCAACACACTATCTCTGTGACCTTTGTTCATCTTTGTTATGCTTCAGTTTCCTTGTCTTTGTATATTAATAGTCCTACCTCATAGAGTTGCTGTGAAGAGTTAACTTAATTAACATAGCAAAGCATTCAGGAAGTACTTTATTAATCATCCAATAAATGTGAGTTATATTAGTGGAGGGTATAAGCTAACAACTACATATAGTTATCTAAGTATTAGCTTGTGACCAGAGGTATTCTTATAGAACATTTCTAGTTTCTGTCATTGGAGGGGTGATGCTTTTTACCAGTCCATCTCTTACAAGAATGCTGCATCAGAATTAGGGTCTTATTTTTAATTGTCATAATCACAACAGACATGGGAATGCACTCCCTGTGTCTAAAATTGTACTAGTAGAACAGATTCTAACAACAAAAAATCCACTCTTATCAATGCTCCTTTACCCAAGATAAAATGTTTATAGTAATACCTTTCCACACAAATAAAAGCATGTGACTTATTTACATAGATGATAAGTATATCTGAAATGATTAAAATTATCAAATGTTGATCGGATTAACTCAAAAGGATTTGATCGTGGGAGGACACCTGGTTGGCTCAGTTGGTTAAACGATTGCCTTTGACTGAGGTCATGATCCTGGAGTCCCAGGATCAAGTCCCGCATCGGGCCCCCAGCTCCAAGGGGAGTCTGCTTCTCATTCTGATCTCCCCTCTCATGCTCTCTCTCACTCTCTCTCTCTCAAATAAGTAAATGAAATCTTAAAAAAAAAAAAAAAAGATTTGATCGTGGGAGTGGACTTTGGAAAAACAAATAAGGAAATGACAAAGATAAATGGGGAAGTTAAATTCAGAGTTATGGCGTGATGAAAGTCTTGGAAATTAAGAGTGAATTTGTTGAAAAACATGTGCAGCCAGGATTAAAAAAAAAAAAAAAAAAGACAACCTCCTAAATATGAAAAAAAACACTTTTTTGAGGGAGTTGATTTAAATTCTGGAAACCTATTTCTTTTTTTTTTTTTAAGATTTTATTTATTTATTTGAAGGAGAGAGATCACAAGTAGGCAGAGAGGTGAGCAGAGAGAAAGAGGAAGGGAAGCAGGCTCCCTGATGAGCAGAGAGCCCGATGTGGGGCTCGATCCCAGGACCTGGGATCATGGCCTGAGCCAAAGGCAGAGGCTTTAACCCTCTGAGCCACCCAGGCGCCCCTGGAAACCTATTTCTTTACTCAGACCAAACTCAAATCTAGACAGTCCTTCATTAATATCAAATATATTGGATCTATAAAGTGTATCGAGTATTAATAAACTAGCTGGGAATGCATAAAGAATGGGTAAGCAAAGGTAAGGCAGTAAAAATCTGCTACACAAATGGAAGTACCATATATTGAAGTCTGCCTAATATGAGACAAAACCAAATCCTCAGGCACCTGCAGTAGTTTCAGGGTGATCGGCTACTCAAGAAATGAAATCAACTTGGATCTATCAAAATAAGAAAAAGGTGGTGCAAAAATAGGCCTCTTAGCCAAAGTGAAAATGAAAACTGAGAAATACCACACCAGGAAGCTTTCTACAACACTCCGTTTCAAAGTCCAGAAAAGAGAAATTCTTTTGGAAAGCTTTTGAGATTTAATTACTTAAACTTTGTTTATAGTGGCACAGTGAAGTCTCTTTCTGTGCTTACATTGCCAAAAAGTAAAACCTTAAATGGATTAGGAAAAGCAACAACTGAAATACAGAAAACCTTAAAGTAGAAGGATGCCAAGAAGTATGAAATGTTTCTATTTCCTCCTTTGTGTTAGCAGCTGGACTCTACATTACTTTCTTTAAACTTTATCTGGGCTCCCCCTTTTAAAAATCACTTTTGTCAGTTACTTTCAAGTTTTCCACTTTGCATTGAGTTAATAGGATTATGGAATATACTTTCAGGAGTATATAATTTATATATAATATGTATTATATATAATTCATATATAAAGAAAATAAATATAAATATATAAATCTAAAATATATACATAACAAAAATATACAATAAGTATATTTTGTATTTATATAAATTAATGAATATTTTACTTGCATTACCTACCTAGTTTCTCAGTATATGTAATATTTGACATATTTATGAACAAACTTTATAGTCTTGAGCTGCCTCACAAAGGAATTTTCTCTGTATTCACTTAAAGTAGGTAGATTTATAATTGTACTTGACCTATAAACATTAACTGTAAGATATTTTACATCTTATTTTGAATGGTAAATGCTATGATTTTGAATTTCCTAATTTCATGTTCATGAAAATATTTTTCTCTCATAAACAAATTCTTTTAAAAATAAAAATAAGTACATATTTTGCATTGATTCTGTTTTATTCCTTCTGTGTATGTGCCCACTATTAAAAAATAATTACATGTGACATTTTCTTGCCTATAAACTAATTTACATGTGGGGAACTCTGAATAATGTTCGTGGCAGACTCCAGATTTATGAAGCTCAGCTGCTTTAATGACTATGAATATGTTGCCAAACCTCTTTTGTCTCCAAGCTTCTCTTTGTAAATCACAGTAGTCTTTTTCAGCCCCACCTGATTATCCTAACTGCACTATCCTCATTTCTAACCAACGCACATAAAAATTCTTCCCTTATGAAGACCTGCACCTAACCTGCTTCTGCCCTTTTCTGATCAGGCTGATTGGTCTGGCTGCATGTGTTTTTTTTTTTATCTTCTTCTCTCATGTTGGTTTTCACTCCCCGCCCCCACCTCAGCTGTTGTCCCTAGAGGTCAGGCCACCTAACTTTTTCGATTATGAAAATTCCAATGCCAAGGAGAAATCAAAGTCTTACCACTTTAGACACACACACACACATATGTGTGTGTGTGTGTGCTATATACACACATACATACAAATATACATTTTATATATATATATATTTTGTGTGTGTGTGTGTGTGTGTGTCTCATGCTTATAGTAAGCACCAAGCGTAAAATATCCTGTCACATAAGCATTCTTGACCTACTCATCTAGAAATGAATTTTAATTATTATGATCTGGCATTAATAAACATGGGTGGCCACATATCATTTATGAAAATAGCACATTATTTCATAATGGTCGTTATTTAGAAGCAAAGTATCACAACTTAAAAGAAGACAGCTAGTACTATCTAAAAAACAACTGTTTCTTGAATTTTGTGTATCCATAACCCAATTTTTGGACTAATAACTTGAAAAAAGTTTTCTATTAAATGTTGACATTCCTTATTACCTAATAAAATTTATTCCATGTTCTAATACAGTTTCATTATAAGACGGTAATGGGGTTCTGACCTAGTTAGAGAACAAATTTTTAATGTCAACCAGAGCAGTCATAACTTTAATTAACAATACATTTCATCTCTAATCCTACTGAAATCTGAAATATTTTGATATATTCATTTCAAATGTATATGTAATATTCTTTATTTTGAGAAATATATATATTGGCCGTAATAAATTTAAAAAATATTAAGAAAATTAAAAATGAATGTTAAGGGGCACCTGGGTGGTTCAGTTGCTTGGGTGACTGCCTTTGGCTCAGGTTGTGGTCCCACGGTCCTGGGATAGAGCCCCATGTCGGGCTCCCTGCTCAGTGGGGGGCCTGCTTCTCCCTCTCCCTCTGCTGCTCTGTGTGCTTGTGCTCTCTCTCACTCTCTCTGTCAGATAAATAAATGAAATCTTTAAAAAATAAATAAAAAAAGAAGATAACTATCCCATAATTCTCATGCATAGCAATAACCTGACAATAATTGAAGATACCCTTCCAATCATGTTATGGATAGTATGGATAATTCATACCTTACAGTAAAACATATAAGATGACTATTTTATATACAATGTATGTTATTTTTCTTACTTAAAAATAGCCTCTGAATCTCTCTTATGCCATTGTGTCCTTCTGAACTTATTATCTAATTACAGCCTCACAGACTCCCAGCCATTCAACACACTGTCTTTATTAGTATTTTCTAGGTATCAGACAACTGTAGTAATATTATTTAGTATTTCTAAATTGCATGTCTTCCATTTTCAACATTTTTTAATTCAGTTTTAAACTGATTTTAAAAATTTATTTAGTTCAACTATGGAGAATTCATTCTAATGTTCATTGCTGGTTCTTTTCTGGTATAAGTTTTCAATACATAAACAATTTATTTTTCAGTAATTTATATAATTATTTAAAAATTAATTCATAAATTATGTTTCTGAACATCTGCATATTTGATTATGTACTTTATTGGCTTACATATCTAAAAATTGAGTTAGTTGAGTGTAAAAATATTGAGTACAAGCTTTTATATGTTAAAGCTCTCTATTTTTTATTTTAATTTTTTATTGCTGAAGAAAAGTCTGTTGCCATACTAGTAACTCTTTTTTATATTCAACAAAGTTTTTCAACTTGGTATTTTTCATAGTGTTTTCTCGTCTGTGTGTGTGTGCATGTGTGTGTGTAAGTACAATTTTAAAATTGAGCAGGTACCAAAATGTGTATCACTTCTCATTGTATTTATTGAAACATTGTGAAATTTTTAATCCATAAGAACAACCTGATTTATTCATTTCTGGAAAAATTTCTTATGTTCTAGATTTGATTAATTACATTTTGAAAACCTTTTTTTCTAATTTTTTTTATCCTGAATATTTCTTTGGGTCATTTTCATGCATGGAATTTGTCTGCATGCCTTCATGAAGCTACTCCAATGCCGTGCAGTACAAAATGTTTCCAGAACTCGATTTTTTCTATTCATTAACACTGAAAATAAGACCCTTGATGTAATATTTGCCAGTAAATGTATACCTATATGGGAGGATCCCACTTTATTTCGTGTTTTAACCCAGAGGTCAGCAAACTTTTTCGGCAAGGAACCCAATAGTAAGTATTTAAGGCTCTATAGGCCATATAGTCCCTGCCATAGCTACTTAACTCCATCAGCGTGGCCAAAGACAAATATGTAAATAAATATTTACATATTGACAAATATGTAAATAAATGAGTGGCTGTGTTCCAATGAAACTATATTTACAAAAACAGTTAGGGGGCCAGTTAGAGGCCAGAAACAGTTAGGGGGCTTCAAGACAGTTAAACAGCCCCTGTTCCAATCTATAAGGTGCTTTTGGCTCTCTCCTTTTAATTATAACTGCAGAACAAGCTGATACACAGATCCAGCACAATGACCTGCCTCTAGTGCAGTACTTTGATTTTCTAGTACAGCACTCTAGTTTTCAAGTACAATACTCTAGTGCAGTACTACTACTGTGTTAACCCAGGGAACTCTTCTACCAGTGCCTTGGTCTGATACTTGAACTTGTGCTTGAAAAAACTTAATACTTTGGCATATTCTGCTATCATAGATCACTGCTTATCTTTCCTGCCTGTGGTACTCTACTTGTGAGAACTATTTATCCAACATTCAAATGAGCAAGTCTGTATAATTTTCTGATTACCATCTCTATTAGTTATCTATTGTTGCATAATAGATTATCACAAATTAGCAGATTAAAACAACACATATTTACTACCTCACAGTTACCGTGGTTCAGGAATCTGGGCATGGCTTAACCATGTTTTCTGCTTAAGCCCTCACAAGACAGCAGTGAAGATAACAGTTAAGTAGTATTCTCATCTGAAGGCTTAACTGGGGAAAGACCCACTTCTAAGCTCACTCATGTTGCTGACATTTCTTGTCTTAATAGTTGTAAAACTGAGGGCATCTCCTTCTTGCTGGTCGTTGTATAGGGGCAACTCTCAGCTTGTATAGGTTATCCACAGTTCTTTGCTACGGAGGCTTTCCCAAAATGAGAGCTTACTTTTCCAAGCCAACAAGGAGAGTCTCTAAAGAGAATTTATTAGCAAGATAAATTCTCATGTAAGTTAATTTGATCATGGGAAGAACATCCCATCAGTCTTGCACATTCTGTTCCTTGTACCAAGTATAAACACCAGGGATGATAGGGTCACCTCAGAATGTATTTACAACACTATTGACTAAGCCTCTAAATTAGGAAAGAAAGGACAATAAATGTATGAACGATTTTTGCCTTCGAATTTTCATCTGTTTTATAGGAAGCATGTGTATACCATAATTGTAGGTTATGAAGCTTTAGAGCTAATTCCCTGATTGGGAAAATAGATTGTTATTTTTGTATCTTTTCTAATTTTCAAAATTATTGCTGGTGGAAGTTATTAAAGGTTGCATCAGATACTCTTTAGCCAAGTGGCATTTTTTTTTAATTCTATTTTTTTTCTAAGTGGCATTTTAAAGCAGAGATCTCCAGGACCAGTCAATTCTTAAAGTAGTATTTCATTTGAAACATCTCATCGAGAAGGCAGAACTTTCTTTCCTATGTCAGTTTAATAGAGGTAAATTCCTTTTAGGCAGCAACTGCTCAAGCATGATGGTTTGAATCCAAAGGTATCATCATGATCTTGTAACAAAATAGCTTGACAAAATGACCTATGCTTACCAAGGTTTGCCAAAGCACACTCATTACGTTTAAAAGTTACCTTGACAAGGCTAGTTCACATATGTTCATATTTCAAGCTGTTGTAGCTTTGATACTTACTAGAAAGGCAAAGGACAGGAATATAAGTCAGAATGACTTGGCTAAATTAAATTCAAGGACAGATAAGTGGCTGTTACTAAAATTTGAATCAGTCATTTACTGATTTCATGTTCTTGAATCATTATTACATTCTTTAAGCTGCATAGTTTACCAGTAATTAACAAAATAGTTTTCTGAAAAATGTAACTTCTGTAACTTTTGCTCCCTTACTTTAGAAATTTAAGCAGAAGATACATAATATCTGCAATTTCAGATTTGTATAACATTCCATTTACCCTCTCACTTACTTTTATAGCAGGTTTAACTTCTAATTAGTCCTAAGTTTTCTCCTAAAAATATTAATTATTTCTCTAAAAAATGCATGTGGATTATCCAGGATTGTTATTTGAGAATATAACCTTTTAATATTTATGTTATGATTTAAAAGAATTTTTTCCTAAAAATTAAGGCATATCTTACATATATATTCATAAGGCTTCCTTTTTAAAATTTTATTAAATTGATTAGTTGGGTCTTTCATATTTAATCACTGTTAAATATTAAGCTTTTTAAAAAATTATTATGAAATATATCAGACATTCTTAAAGACTAAAAATTAGTATAGGAAACCTGTGTATCCCCAGTTTAACTTATAGAGTGTTGAAATCAAGAATATTGCACTTAAAAACTCCATTCTCCACCTCTTCACATAATACTTAACCATTTTCAAAAGTTTGGATGTTGTCATTTCCATCTATTTTTTTTTACTTTTTTCTCTTGAAAGGCATATATATACAAAACTTATATATTATTGTTTTATGCCAATTTTTTAATAAAATCTGTTTTTATATATGTAATATTATGCAACTGTTTTGTCCAATAATACATTCCTGAGATTAACTTACATTATGATCTAAACAGTAAATAATTTATTTTCATTTCTCTGTATAAAATCACTGTATACATAACTACAGTTTAAAATCCATTCTCCTACTGGTGGGCATTTAAGTTATTTTGTTTCTTTTCCCTATTTAAGGATACTGCTACTAGAAACATTCTTGCCTATCTATGTCTCAATGTACAAATAAATATGTGAAAGATGTTCTGTGTTTTAAAACTTGAGATGAAGTTATGTCATATCATGAGTGCATTTTCAAATTTGCTAAATATTGCCAAATTGCTTTCCAATTTATACCAATTAATGAATTAGAATTACCAATTTTTATGGTATGTTTTTTGCATCTTGTTTATAAGACTCTTCCCTACCAAAATGGTATATTCTTTGCTATTTTTTTGTTAATGCTTTAATGTTTGTTGTTTATGATATGAGGGTGGAATCTTGTTTTTAATTATAGATAACTAATGTCACAAAACTGTTTTTGTCTAAGATACTATTAGTTACTAGAGCATCATATTATAGCCTAGTATTTGTTAGGTTAAACCTCACTAAATTGTTCTATGAAATTTTCTTGGCTTCTCTTAGCCATTTGCTTTCTGTATAATGGTGAAAAATCCATGTGCCAAATAAAAAAAAAACCTGAAAGAATTTTTATTGGAAATGTGAGAAATTTATTAATATGAAGATAATTACCATACTTAGGATATTTTTCCTCTCATAAATATAATTATAAAGCAATATAGTATTTATTTTTAATGTCTCTCAATAAAATTTTTAATGTTCTCCATAAACATTATTGTACAGCTATTGTTGAAGTTATTCTGAGACATTTTATAATGATTATTGCTATTTTAAAGGGTATTTTGTATATTTTAAATGATTCTTGATGATGTATAAAAATCCAATTTTACTTTTTAAATTATTTATATTATGTTCAGGAAATTTACTAATCATCACTCTTATTAATAGCAGTAATTTGTCTAAGATCTCTGCTTTTTATGAAAATCATAATTGTAAATAATAAAGGATTTCTTTAGAAATTTTAGGTCTTTGAAAATCTTACATCTTTCATTTGTACCAAGTATTTTTGTCAGTCAACATTGTACAAGTCCACCATTACCATGTTAAATAGAAATAAAAATGGCTTCTTTGTTTCAGTTTGGCCAAGATACCTTTATCTTATGCTTTTGATTTTTTATCTTTTTGGTTTTTTTTAAACTTTTTTAAAAGATTTTTATTTATTTATTTGAGAGAGAGAGAGAGAGATCTCAAGTAGGCAGAGAGGCAGGCAAAGAGAGAGAGGGGGAAGCAGGCTCCCTGCTGAGCAGAGAGCCCGATGTGGGGCTCAATCCCAGGACCCTGACTGAGATCATGAGCCGAAGGCAGAGGCTTAACCCACTGAGTCATCCAGGTGCCCCTCTTTTTGGTTTTATAAATGACGTATGACCAGATTTCACTTTTAATCTAAACATTTCTGTCTTTTTAAAGTGTTGACTCCATATGACACTTACATACTGAATATTACATTTGAAATAATTTTGGACAGTTAAGTCAATGACACATATTTTATTACTGCTGCAAAAAATGTCATGCCAGATACCAATTTTTCTCCATTATTGGTCAGCATAATATGTTTAAGTAGTAGGAACAAACTATCATGAACTTTCAATGGCTTAAAGAGAAAAAATTGCTTTGTTCTTTTTGGTTTGGATTGGTTTGATTTTACTCCAACATATTCTGCTATGTCCATATAACTCCCAAAATAACTCTATTCAACAGTGTCACTCAACAGTATATATTGCTCCAGTCTTTAGACTGACCATTTCAACACAAAGCTTTCTCACAAGATTGCCACAAAGTAGAAAAGAGAAACAGCAGTACTCCTATGCTTTACATTGCTAATGCTGGAAGTAACACAGATTCCTCTCTTATTTTGTGGTTGCTAATAAGTCAGGTGGCCCTCTAGCATGGGCCTGAGAAGGGCAGTCTCTCATGCATGTGAAGTGGGTAATGAAGCTGTTAATACACTCTAATGATTTTCGATAAAATTCTGATGATGTTTTTAAGTGTCACAATATTAAATATTCAAAATAATAGAACAAATAAGTAAGATGATGATACTGAGACTTTTCTAAGAAAATGAGTAGCCATTCCATTTGTTTATAGTTTTCTTTGTGTCACTGAGGAACATTTTTAAATATTTTTAATGTAGAATTTGAACATTTCTTGCAAAGCTTATTTTCCATTCAATTTATCTTACTCACTAGTAGTATAAATGATACATTTCCTCCATCATATTTCTTCTGGCTTGTCACTGTTTTTGAAGTATATGAAAGTTATTGATGTTTTATATTATTAGCCAGTAGTATATGCTAATTTTTTGTTCTACCATAATATAACTTATTTTTACTTGATTTTCTTAAGCTTTTCAAGTGCAAAATCAAGCTATCTGCAAATATGAGTCAGCTTTCTTCAATGTTTATATGTCTTATAGTTCTTCTTTCTAATTTTATTGGAACAGAAAAATTTTAAATAATGATGATAATGGAGCTCATTTTTTTTTTCTCATTCCTGATCCTGGTAGAAGTGTTTCTTGTATCTTTCCATTATGATTAATACTAGCTTTGGGGTTGAGAGTAATAACATCTTGTTTTGCTGAGGAAACTTTAGCTATTCCTATGTTTTTTCAATTTTTCCTAGTTTTTGTTGTCTTTTTTAATAATCTAAGGACTTGAATTTCATCACAGGAATTTTCAGCATCTACAGGAATACTCAGATGATATTTTGGTACTTCCCAAATAATCTAAGTTATATTAATATATACCCAGTATTGAACCAATCTAGTCTTGTAATAAACCCCACTAAACTATATTATGCTCTTAAGTGTTCCTGGATTTCTGCTGATATTTTAGTGAGCATTATTACATCAAAACTCATAACTTATTTTTTACAACTTTATTGAACTATAATTAACAATTAAAATTATATGTATTTGAGGTATACAATTTATTATTTGATACCACATCAAGATAATTAATGTATCTATTATGTCCTGTAGTTTCCATCTTTTTGTCTATATGTCAGAAAAACTTGAGGTCTGTCCTCTTAGCATATTTCCAGTATACAATACAATATTGTTAACTATATTCACAGTGTTGTACATTAGATCTCCAGAACTTACACAGTTTTGTACATTAGATCTCCAGAACTTACTCATCTTACATGACTAAAAGTTTGTACCCTTCGACCAAAATCTCATTTCCTCCTTTCCTCACACCATTGCAACCACCATTCTACTCTCTGATTCTACATGTTTGACTATTTTAGATTCTACATATAAATGAGATCATGTAGTTTGTCTTTCTGTATCTGATTTATTTCACCTCATAATGTCCTCCAAGTTTATCCATGTTGTTGCAAATGGCAGAATTCCTTTCTTTTTGAGAATGAATAATATTCCATTGTATGTATAACTTTTTATTTTATCCATTAATCCATCAGTGGTCATGTAGGTTATTTCCATATTATGTATACATCTGTCTTTTAAAAAATTTTTAAATTAAAATAAAAATTGTTGTAAAATTTATACTTGAAATGTAAGAATTCAGAAATTTTCTTTATTTTCTGTTCCTAATGACCCTTTGTGTTCGTCAAATATTTCATAGTATTTCTTGTGAAACCAAGGGAGGTTAGAGCTTTGGGGAGAAGGAACAGTTGATTATTGCTTTGAAATGTTATTTCTTCAAAGGAAGTTGACTCTCTCTCTCCAAATATATTTGTAGTTTTCAGGTTTCTTGTTTAAGTTCTCCATTTCTTTGACTATAGCAACAGGCTATTATAAAACATGGTATTTCTGTATTGTTGGCCCTCATAGAATCTGGTCTATTCAAGAGGGCTTTTCCATAACCTGCTTCTCTCTAGTTCCTTAGAGTGCTGGATCTAGGGATGATAGTGCTTGCCTTCCTGGATGATGCATTTGTTTTTGAAGGTATATTTGGCTGCAAAATTATGACCACCTGCCAGCTCTAAAATATGTTTCAGGGACTTCAATCCTGTACCATGTCAGTTTTTTTCAGAGGGGTTCCTGTCAGGGTGGATCTCCCCTCTGAAAGTGATTACTTGCTGAAGATTTCTGAGACCCATCATTACAAGGCCCCCTCACCCTTCTTGCTCTTCCCCACAGAACCATTATGACTTCATAAATGGTTTTTATGAATGGTTTTTATGAGGCTTCATAAATGGTTTCTTTGGTCTCAAATGCTTTAAGTAACACTCAGTGGTATTTGGATGGAGTTTTGGATTTTTTCTGACTTCTTACTGTACTGAAAATGTACTCAGTGTTCATTGTTCTTCCAAAGCCATTTTTTTAGAGCAGTTTTAGGTTCACATCAAAACTGACAGAAAGGTACAGAGATTTTCCGTATACTCCACTGACCCCATACATGTAATAATCTCCCCTTTTATTGATGACCCCCACCAGAGTTATACATTTGTTACATTTATACATTTGTTAAACCTATACTGACACAGCATAATCACCCCAAGGCCATAGTTTACATTCTTGTTGGTTGTACATTCTGTGGGTTCAGATAAATGTATAAAGACTTGTGTTTGTCATTAGAGCATCATACTGAATATTTTCACTGCCCTAAAAATCATTTGTGCTCCACCTATTCAACCTTTACTTGCCTCCTCAACCACTAGTAACCACCTATCATTTTACTGTCTCCACAGTATTACTGCCTTTTCCAGAATGTCATAGAGCTAGATCATACATTACATAGTCTCCTCAAATTATATTATTTCACTTAGTAATATGCATTTAAGGTTCCTCCATGTCTTTTCATGGCTTAATAGCACATTTATTTTTAGTGCTGGAAATATTCCATTGTCTGGAATGGAATATTTCTGTTTGCAGTTTATGTATCCATTCATCCAGTGAAGGACATCTTGATTGCTTCCAAGTTTTGACAGTTACGAATAAAGTTGCTATAAATATCTATCTGTGGGGTTTTTGTGTGGTCATAAGTTTTTAACTTCTTGGTAAATACCAAGGAGCACAATTACTGGATCACATGGCAAAATTATGTTTAGTTTTGGAAATATTCACTAAGTTTTTATTGTTATTCCTCTGGTTGCTTTGCATGAGAGGCTTAGAATTTAGCATTGCTATTTATGCTTCTAACCAGAACGAAAAGTCCTGCTCACATACTCTTAAATGAGATATCTCAAAATCAAAAGCTAACAGAATCCAGTCAAGAAAAAATAAATGAGGAAATTTGGCTGGATTTATGAAAATGCTATCTTGAATTTTCTGGGCACACATATTGCATATATTAAAAAGTAAGAATATTCTTCATTTCCACAATAAAGCATCCTCTGTAATTTCCTTAGAATATAAAACGATCTCTTTAATGATCTACTTTTGGTTGTCCAAGGAGAAGATAAGCAACAGAGGAAATAAAGTGCTCTATGTGAATCAAGATTTGACCTCATGACAGGGAGTCATTACAGATTAACAAGGAGGGTAGTAAGCTAGAACACTTGCACCACTCCTCATCTTGGGCCCAATGTGACAGCTAATCAGCTTATTCAAGAAATCCTAGAAATATGAATTTGTATATGAAATGCATTTTAATTGATAGTGTATTTTTAAAAACATATTCAAGTCAAACAAACATTTGTGAGCTGTGTCTGAGCAGCAGATTTTCAGCATATATAGTCATCCTCATCCCTCAAACTTAAGTGTTATTGTTACATTTGGAATCAACTCAATTTCTGTGTGTCTGAAGTGGGCACATAAATGACATATTTCATTTTTTGCTTTTATGTCTAAGAGTATCAATGGCAGTGTAGGCTTATTTTTTGTTGTTGTTTTGTTTAATTGATGGAGAGCACAGCTTCTCAGTAAAACCTGCCAGTCATTTCTCATTTAAACACTTGTTCATTAAGTTACATATATTTTTCTATCTCATGCTTTTGGTTTATTTTAGACCTTGATAAATTGAACACTTTCACTTTTTGCTCTCAGATATTCTATGCCTGATGCTCCGTTTACTACATCAACATAAAGGATGGATTAATGATTTTACTGGGGAAACAGGGACATTCATTTACAGCATCCTCACAGACATCACAGGGCTATATAGTGTTCTAGATCATTACAAGAACAAATGCCCAAAGGGAACATCAGAAAATGACAGGCGGAGAAATGAAGTAAAATCAAGTTGTATTACATTAAACAAACTATAACTCATAAGATACACGTATTTAAGATACATTTCTGTTTAAAGAAATGAAGGAATTAGACAAACAAAACAAATAAAACCTTGAGTTTTATTTTCTCTTTTTTTTCCTTTTTTGTTTCTTTGCTCCTAAGTCTGTTTTTTAATAAGCTTTTAGCATATAGTAAACTTCCAACTTTCCCTAATCACAGAGGACCCAAGACTTTTCTTCCTTCTACCATTTAACTTGGAAATTTCGATAAAAAGTTGTAGGATTACTGTAAATTTTCTTAATTGAAACCAACACCTACCAGCACATAGTAGGTACTCAACCAGTATTTCTTAAAATAGCAAATTAATAAACTTCACTGTATTGATGTCTATTCATTCATTCTAGCTTCCTGCTGGAATTTTCACCAGTGTGGTGAAATTGGTTAATCTGAATTTATGAAAAAGACCCCTAAATTGTATCTCTGTACAAACTCTCAATTACTACTTAATTCATTAAGTTTTCAGGCTGTGGAGGCTGGCAGAATATGCAGCATGCTAAATTTCGGGGTTTGAGAAATTCTTACAGTAGCATCTGTTAAAAATTTTAAAACTACATATCATTTAATCTAATGGTTTAACTTCTAGATTATATTGCAGAATGTACTCCCTCATTTGCAAAATTATGTTTTTCAGAATATAAGACTAAAATTTACTTTATATCCACTAGTCAGTAGGAAGATAAAGGATGCTAAATTTATATAATGGAAGACTTTCCAGCATAAAAAAAGTTGGATGTCTAGTGGTTTACATGCTGTGCATTAACTTTTAAATAATATATACTAGATAAATATGTGGCCTGTATTATGTTTCTCTTTGTAAAAAAATGAAAAAATACTCCTATATACCCACAAGGTACACAAGTACAAATTATATATATAATGTTCATAAATATAGGGATTATCTAGATGATGCACAAAATTAACGGTTCTCTTTTGGGGTAGGGAACTGAAGGACTGAAGGTCTGGATGAACAGTTCATAACTATAATAAAGTGATAGTAGTACATCTGACTACATACCAAGAAGTTCTATTTACTTTACACAGAATATCTCATTAAATCTACCTAAAAATAACCAGTTGGTCCTGGTATCATCTCTTTCATTCAAAGCAAAAAACTGACAGAGAAATTAAGTAATTTGACTAAAGTCATGGAATTAGTTATTCATTTTTCCAGAATTAGTTCAACCTGTCTAACTCCAGAACTAAGGCTCTTGAACTTTGTATTACACTGGGTATTTGTCTAACTTTTTTCAAGTACTTCTAAAAATTAAATAAAAGTTGTATATGTACACTGTTTGAAGGGTCAAACAATTCCTTAAGGATTATTATGAAAAAACTTTATCACCAAAAGTGTAATATTTTTTTTTCCTCCCCAGGGTCACCTACATTCAATTTTTGCTAATATTCAAAGTGTTTCACCAAATGTATACATAATATTATTATGTAGCTACATCCTAATTTTTTAGTTTTAGGCATTATCTATTAACTTCTCACTAAGAAGGATGTGATTTTCACTTCACTATTCTCTTCCCTTTCTCTCTTTTATCCCCCAACAAGTGCCCTTGCTTCCTATTCTTCTAATCCACTTCAGATTGGGATTAGAACACTATCCAGTATATAAAATGATGACAGTACAAATACTATTCATCACTGAACCATAGAGCATATTTCTTTTCTTCTTATTTTCCTTACAGTGAATTTTGTCTTGTTTTGTCTTGCTGTTTATTTGAATAGTTTTCTACTTTTCTAACTTAAAACATCCAGCCAAGTGTCCCAGAGTCATTGAAATGAATTCAGATTTAGCAGATATACAATCAGTTCTATCTTATCAAAAAATCTCTGGCTGCTTCTCACCTGCTCCAGTCTTGACTTTGACCTCTATCTGTTGAGACCCTCACATAGGTTTCTTCCTTTGTCATTATCTTGGAATCTGCCTTTGCCCCTCTTTGCCATATTTTGATTCCCTGATTCCTGGATCCGAATCACAGATATTACCCTTTCAAAATTGTTCTTAATTTCTCATTTTGATTGAGGATCTCAGTCTTTGCTATCTTTATGAACTTACCTTTGCTTTCATCTTTGTATGAAAGTTTAGTTGGATGTAGAATTCTGGATTGGAAATCATTTTTGCTCAATAATTTTATTGTATTGCCCTTTTGCCTTTAAGCATCCTATTCTGAAATTGAAGCAGTAAAAGTTATCCTTTTTCCTGAATCTTTGTATAAGATAAATTTTTCTCAGGGGAAGCTTATAGGATTTTCTTGTTTTCTTCATGATTTGAAATTCAGCAGTGATGTATCATGGTGTGCCTCTTTTTTCATCCATGTCTTTGGATATATCTAAGTCCTTCAATCAAGGGACTCATGATTTTTAGCTCTGGGAAATACTACTGAATAATTTCCTGTACTCCAGCCTTTCTCTTCTGCCTATTTCTGAATGTTTTTTACTACTAAGATATTGAACATTTAGGCCAGCAGTTTTTTTTTTTTCTTTTATGTCCTAGATTTTATTTTGTTCTGCTTTGCTCTTGTTTTGGGGAGCAAAAACCTTCCAAAACTGCTGTTGAGTTTTTCGATTCTATTTTCACATTAATTTTGAAAATTTTTGCTTTCATCTCTGATTTTTCTTTATTAACAATATAGTATCTCTTTTTGTTTGTACATACAACACCTCCCATATGTCTCTAACAAATTATGATAACGTATTTTTAATTTTTTTTGCTTTCTCAATTTTATTCCATTCCAGTTTAAGATGTAAATTTAATACAATTAAAATAAATAGTTTTAAATTTTAATTTTATACAGTATTTGAGCTTTCACTTTTTTTAGTTTCAAGTTTTTATTTAAATTCCAGTTAATTAACATACAGTGTAACATTAGTTTCAGGTGTAGAACTTAGTGATTCATCACTTTCATACAACATCCAGTGCTCACCATAACCAGCGCCCTCCTTAATCCCCATCAGCCATTTCGCCCATCCCTTCACCCCCCTCCCCTCAGTTCTCTATTTTAAGAGTCTGTGTTATCCATTGCCACTCTTTTTTCCCCCTATCATTATCTGTTTAATTTCTTAATTTCTTAAGTTTACACTCTGTGAGTGTAAACATACCGTATTTATCTTTCTCTAACTTATTTCACTTATCTTAATAGTCTCTAACTCCATCCATGTCATTGCAAATGGAAGGATTTCATTCTTTTCAGTGACTGAGTAGTATTCTATTATCTATATATACCACATCTCTATCCATTCATTAGTTTGTGGACATTTGGACTTCTTCCATAGTTTTGCTATTGTTGATAATGCTGTTGTAAACATCAAGGTACATATATCCCTTTGAATCAGTATTTTTGTATTCCTTGGGTGAATACTTAGTAGTGTAATTGATGGATTGTAGGGTAGTTCTGTTTTTAAACTTTTAACAGTATACTGTTTTCTAGGAACCTCCTTACTGGCTGCACTAGTTGGCATTTCCACCTACAGTATAAGAGGGTTCTCCTTTTTCACATTCTTGCCAAAAACTGTTATTCCCTGTGTTGTTAATTTTAGACTATCTGACAGGTGTGAGGTAATATCTCATTGTAGTTTTAATTGGTATTTTCCTGAGGATGAGTGATGTTGAGCATCCTTTCATGTAGCTGTTAGCTATCTGGATGTCTTCTTTGGAAAATTATCTACTCATGTCTTCCACCCATTTCTTCTGTCCGCCCGTCAGTGAGTTCATCATCTGTGCTTCCACCCATTTCTTAATGGAGTTATTTGTTTGGGGGGTATTGAATTTGATATATTCTTCACAGATTTTGGACACTAACTCTTTATCAAATAGGTCATTTGCAAATATCTTCTTCCATTCTGAAGTTGCTTTTTGGTTCTGTTGATTGTTTCCTGCACTGTTCAGTTTTTCATGTTGATGAAGTCCCAATAGTTTATTTTTGTTTTTGTTTCCCTTGCTTCTGGAGACTTACCTATGAAGAAATTGTTAAAATCAATGTTAAAGAGGTTACTGCCTGTGTTCTCCTCTAGGATTTTGATGGATTCCTGTCTAATATTTAGGTCTTTCATTCATTTTGAATTTATTTTTGTGTATGGTGTAAGAAAGTGGTCTAGTTTCATTCTTCTGCATGTTGCTGTACAGTTTTTCCAACACCATTTGTTGAAGAGACTGTCTTTTTCCCATTGGTTATTCTTTCCTGCTTTGTTGGACATATAGTTGTGGGCCCATTTCTGGGTTTTCCATCCTGTGCCATTGCTGTGAATGTGTCCATTTTTGTGCCAGTAGCATGATGTCTTGGTCACTACGCTTTTGTAATACAAGTTGAAGTCAGGAATAGTGATGCCTCCGGCTTTCTCTTTCAAGATGCCTTTCTTTATCAAGATTGCTTTGGCTAAGTGGGGTCTTTTGTGTTTCTATACAAATTTTAGGATTGTTTGTTCTAGTTCTATGAAAAATGCTGGTGGTATTTTGATTGGGATTTCATTAAATATGTACATTGCTTTGAGTACAATGGAGATTTTAATAATACTTGTTATTCCAACCCATGAGCATGGAATGTCTTTCCATTTTTTGTGTCCGCTTTAGTTTCTTTCGTAAGTGTTTTGTAGTTTTCAGAGTACAGGTCTTTCACCCCTTTGGTTAGGTTTATTCCTAGGTATCTTATTGTTTTGGGCACCATTTTGAGTAGAATCAAGTCCTCAATTTCTCTATTTGCTACTTCATTATTGATGTATTGACGTATTTCTATGCAGGAGATTTCAATAGGCTCATTTTGTATCCAGTAACTTTACTGAATTCATGTATCATTTCTAGCTGGCTTGTTTGTTTGTGGTTGTTGTTTTTTGTGGAGTCTTTTAGCTTTTCTGCAGAGTATCATGTGGTCGCAAATAGTGAAACTTTGACTTTTTTCTTAATGATTTGGATGCCTTTTATTTATTTTTGTTGTCTGTTTGCTGAGACTAGGACTTGAGTATTATGTTAAGTAGCAGTGGTGAGAGTGGACATCACCCACTTCGTCCTGTCTGTAGAGGAAAACCTCTCAGCTTTTCTCCATAGAGATCATCCATAGAGGATGATATCAGCTGTGACCTTTTTGTAAATGACCCTTAGGAGGTTGAGGTTTGTTCCCACTATTCCTATTTTGTTGAGGGTTTTTATCAAGAATAGATGCTTGGGGCATCTGGGTGGCTCAGCGGGTTGGGCCTCTGCCTTTGGTTTGGATCATGATCTCAGGGTCCTGGTATCGAGCCCTGCATCGGGATCTCTGCTCACCGGGGGTTCTGCTTCTCCCTCCCCCTCTGCCTACCTCCCTGCCTGCTTGTGATCTCTCTCACTGTGTGTCAAATAAATGGATGAAATCTTAAAAAAAAAAAAAAAAAGAATGGATGCTGTATTTTATCAAAAGGTTTTCCTGCAGTTATTAAGAGGATCACATTTCTTATCCTTCCTTTTATTAATGTAGTGTATCATGTTGATTGATTTGCGAATATTGAATCACCCTTGCAGCCCAGGAATAAATCCACTGCATCATGGTGAATGATTCTTTTAATGTACTGTTGGATTGAATTTGCCAGTATTTTGTTCAGAGTGTTTGCATCCATGTTCATCAGAGATATTTGCCTATAGTTCTTTTTATTAGTGGAGTCTTAGTCTGATTTTGAAATCAGGGTGATGCTGGCCTTGTAGAATGAGTTTGGAAGTTTTCTTTACATTTCTTTTTTTATTATTAAATTAATTAGTTAATTAATTTTTAATAAATATATAATATATTTTTATCCCCAGGGGTACAGGTCTATGAATCACCAGGTTTACACACTTCACAGCACTCACCATAGTACATATCCTCCCCAATGTCCATAACCCCACCACCCTCTCCCAACCCACCTTCCCCACCAAACCTCAGTTTGTTTTGTGAGATTGAGTCACTTATAGTTTGTCTCCCTCCCAATCCCATCTTGTTTCATTTATTGATCTCCTACCCCCTTAACCCCCCATGTTGCATCTCCTCTCCCTCATATCAGGGAGATCATATGATAGTTGTCTTTCTCCGATTGACTTATTTTGCTAAGCATGATAGCCTCTAGTTCCATCCACGTCATCACAAATGGCCAAGATTTCATTTCTTTTGATGGCTGCATAGTATTCCATTGTGTATATATACCACTTCTTCTTTATCCATTCGTCTGTTGATGGACATCTAGGTTCTTTACATAGTTTGGCTATTGTAGACATTGCTGCTATAAACATTCGGGTGCACGTGCCCCTTCGGATCACTACGTTTGTATCTTTAGGGTAAATACCCAGTAGTGCAATTGCTGGGTCATAGGGTAGTTCTATTTTCAACATTTTGAGGAACCTCCACGCTGTTTTCCAGAGTGGTTGCACCAGCTTGCATTCCCACCAACAGTGTAGGAGGGTTTTCCCTTTCTCCGCATCCTCACTAGCATCTGTCATTTTCTTACTTGTTCATTTTAGCCATTCTGACTGGTGTGAGGTGGTATCTCATTGTGGTTTTGATTTGTATTTCCCTGATGCCGAGTGATGTGGAGCACTTTTTCATGTGTCTGTTGGCCATCTGGATGTCTTCTTTGCAGAAATGTCTGTTCATGTCTTCTGCCCATTTCTTGATTGGATTATTTGTTCTTTGGGTCTTGAGTTTGCTAAGTTCTTTATAGATTCTGGACACTAGCCCTTTATCTGATATGTCGTTTGCAAATATCTTCTCCCATTCTGTCAGTTGTCTTTTGGTTTTGTTTACTGTTTCCTTTGCTGTGCAAAAGCTTTTGATCTTGATAAAATCCCAATAGTTCATTTTTGCCCTTGCTTCCCTTGCCTTTGGCGATGTTCCTAGGAAGATGTTGCTGCGGCTGAGATCGAAGAGGTTGCTGCCTGTGTTCTCCTCAAGGATTTTGATGGATTCCTTTCTCACATTGAGGTCCTTCATCCATTTTGAGTCTATTTTCGTGTGTGGTGTAAGGAAATGGTCCAATTTCATTTTTCTGCATGTGGCTGTCCAATTTTCCCAACACCATTTATTGAAGAGGCTGTCTTTTTTCCATTGGACATTCTTTCCTGCTTTGTCGAAGATTAGTTGACCATAGAGTTGAGGGTCTATTTCTGGGCTCTTTATTCTGTTCCATTGATCTATGTGTCTATTTTTGTGCCAGTACCATGCTGTCTTGATGATGACAGCTTTGTAATAGAGCTTGAAGTCTGGAATTGTGATGCCACCGACTTTGGCTTTCTTTTTCAATATTCCTTTGGCTATTCGAGGTCTTTTCTAGTTCCATATAAATTTTAGGATTATTTGTTCCATTTCTTTGAAAAAAAATGGATGGTATTTTGATAGGAATTGCATTAAATGTATAGATTGCTTTAGGTAGCATAGACATTTTCACAATATTTGTTCTTCCAATCCAGGAGCATGGAACATTTTTCCATTTCTTTGTGTCTTCCTCAATTTCTTTCATGAGTACTTTATAGTTTTCTGACTATAGATTCTTAGCCTCTTTGGTTAGGTTTATTCCTAGGTATCTTATAGTTTTGGGTGCAATTGTAAATGGGATAGACTCCTTAATTTCTCTTTCTTCTGTCTTCTTGTTGGTGTAGAGAAATGCAACTGATTTCTGTGCATTGATTTTATATCCTGACACTTGACTGAATTCCTGTACAAGTTCTAGCAGTTTTCGAGTGTTGTCTTTTGGGTTTTCCACATTAGTATCATATCATCTGCGAAGAATGACAGTTTGACTTCTTCTTTGCCGATTTGGATGCCGTTAATTTCCTTTTGTTGTCTGATTGCTGAGGTTAGGACTTCTAGTACTATGTTGAATAGCAGTGGTGATAATGGACATCCCTGGTGTGTTCCTGACCTTAGAGGAAAAGCTTTCAGTTTTTCTTCATTGAGAATGATATTTGCAGTGGTTTTTTCATAGATGGTTTTGATAATATTGAGGTATGTGCCCTCTATCCCTACACTTTGAAGAGTTTTGATCAGGAAGAGATGCAATACTTGTCAAATGCTTTTTCAGCATCTATGGAGAGTATCATATGGTTCTTGTTCTTTCTTTTATTGTGTTGTATCCCATTGATTGATTTGCGGATGTTGAACCAACCTTGCAGCCCTGGAATAAATCCCACTTGGTCGTGGTGAATAATCCTTTTAATGTACTGTTGAATCCTATTGGCTAGTATTTTGGTGAGAATTTTTGCATCTGTGTTCATCAAGGATATTGGTCTGTAGTTCTCTTTTTTGATGGGATCCTTGCCTGGTTTTGGGATCAAGGTGATGCTGGCCTCATAAAATGAGTTTGGAAGTTTTCCTTCCATTTCTATTTTTTTTGGAACAGTTTCAGAATAGGAATTAGTTCTTCTTTAAATGTTTGGTAGAATTCCCCCGGGAAGCTGTCTGGCCCTGGGCTTTTGTTTGTTTGGAGAGTTTTGATGACTGTTTCAATCTCCTTACTGGTTATGGGTCTGTTCAGGCTTTCTATTTCTTCCTGGTTCAGTTGTGGTAGTTTATATGTCTCTAGGAATGCATCCATTTCTTCCAGATTGTCAAATTTGTTGGCATAGAGTTGCTCATAGTATGTTCTTATGATTGTCTGTATTTCTTTGGTGTTAGTTGTGATCTCTCCTCTTTCATTCCTGATTTTATTTATTTGGGTCCTTTCTCTTTTCTTTTTGATAAGTCTGGCCAGAGGTTTATCAATCTTATTAATTCTTTCAAAGAACCAGCTCCTAGTTTCGTTGATTTGTTCTATTGTTTTTTTGGTTTCTATTTCATTGATTTCTGCTCTGACCCTTATGATTTCTCTTCTCCTGCTGGGTTTAGGGTTTCTTTCTTGTTCTTTCTCCAGCTCCTTAAGGTGTAGGGTTAGATTGTGTACCTGAGGCCTTTCTTGTTTCTTGAGAAAGGCTTGTACCGCTATATATTTTCCTCTCAGGACTGCCTTTGTTGTGTCCCACAGATTTTGAACTATTGTGTTTTCATTATCATTTGTTTCCATGAATTTTTTTAATTCTTCTTTAATTTCCTGGTTGACCCATTCATTCTTTAGAAGGATGCTGTTTAGTCTCCATGTATTTGGGTTCTTTCCAAATTTCCTCTTGTGATTGAGTTCTAGCTTCAGAGAATTCTGTTCTGAAAATATGCAGGGAATGATCCAATCTTTTGATACCGGTTGAGACCTGATTTAGGACCCAGGATGTGATCTATTCTGGAGAATGTTCTATGTGCACTAGAGAAGAATGTGTATTCTGTTGCTTTGGGATGAAATGTTCTGAATATATCTGTGATGTCCATGTGGTCCAGTGTGTCATTTAAGGCCTTTATTTCCTTGTTGATCTTTTGCTTGGATGATCTGTCCATTTCAGTGAGGGGAGTGTTCAAGTCCCCTACTATTATTGTATTATTGTTGATGTGTTTCTTTGATTTTGTTATTAATTGGTTTATATAGGTTGGCTGCTCCCACGTTAGGAGCATAGATATTTAAAATTGTTAGATCTTCTTGTTGGACAGACCCTTTGAGTATGATACAATGTCCTTCCTCGTCTCTTATTATAGTCTTTGGCTTAAAATCTAATTGATCTGATATAAGGATTGCCACCCTTGCTTTCTTCTGATGTCCATTAGCATGGTAAATTGTTTTCCACTCCCTCACTTTAAATCTGGAGGTGTCTTCAGGTCTAAAATGAGTTTCTTGTAGGCAGCATATAGATGGGTTTTGGCTTTTTATCCATTCTGATACCCTGTGTCTTTTGATTGGGGCATTTAGTCCATTAACATTCAGGGTAACTTTTGAGAGATATGAATTTAGTGCCATTGTATTGCCTGTAAGGTGACTGGTATTATATATTGTCTCTGTTCCTTTCTGATCTACTACTTTTAGACTCTCTCTTTGCTTAGAGGACCCCTTTCAATATTTCCTGTAGAGCTGGTTTGGTGTTTGCAAATTCTTTCCGTTTTTGTTTGTCCTGGAAGCTTTTTATCTCTCCTTCTATTTTCAGTGATAGCCTAGCTGGATATAGTATTCTTGGCTGCATGTTTTTCTCGTTTAGTGCTCTGAATATATCATGCCAGCTCTTTCTGGCCTGCCAGGTCTCTGTGGATAAGTCTGCTGCCAGTCTAATATTTTTACCATTGTATGTTACAGACTTCTTTTCCCGGGCTGCTTTCAGGATTTTCTCTTTGTCACTAAGACTTGTAAATTTTACTGTTAGGTGACTGGGTGTGGACCTATTCTTGTTGATTTTGAGGGGGGTTCTCTGCACCTCCTGGATTTTGATGCTTGTTCCCTTTTCCATATTGGGGAAATTCTCTCCAATAATTCTCTCCAATATACCTTCTGCTCCCTTCTCTCTTTCTTCTTCTTCTGGAATCCCAATTATTCTAATGGTGTTTCGTCTTATGGTGTCACTTATCTCTCGAATTCTGCCCTCGTGGTCCAGTAGCTGTGTCCCTCTTTTGCTCAGCTTCATTATTCTCTGTCTTTTGGTCTTCTATATCGCTAATTCTTTATTCTGCCTCATTTATTCTAGCAGTGAGAGCCTCCATTTTTGATTGTACCTCATTAATAGCTTTTTTTTTTTATTTCAACTTGGTTAGATTTTAGTTCTTTTATTTCTCCAGAGAGGGCTTTTATATCTCCCGAGAGGTTTCTCTAATATCTTCCATGCCTTTTTCGAGCCTGGCTAGAACCTTGAGCATTGTCATTCTGAACTCTAGATCTGACATATTACCAATGTGTGTATTGATTAGGTCCCTAGCCTTCGGTACTGCCTCTTGTTCTTTTTTTTTGTGGTGAATTTTTCCACCTTGTCATTTTGTCCAGACAAGAGTATATGAAGGAGCAAGTAAAATACTAAAAGGGTGGCATAGACCCCAGGATAATATGCTTTAACCAAATCTGAAGAGATCCCAAATCGTGGCGTGGGGAGAAAGAGGATAAAAGAGGTTCAGAAAGGAAAAAAAAAAAAAAAGAAAGAAACAATTAAAAAAGAAAACAAATAAAGAAAAAATATAAGAAAGGAAAAATATATATATATAAGTTTTAAACTATTTAAAAAAATGTTAAATAAGAAAAGGGTAAATGTTAAAAAAAAATTTAGCAGAAGAAGAAAGAAAAAATTGAAAAAAAATTAAATTAACTGCAAGAGTAAGGAATCATGGGGAGAAAGCCATGAGTTCTGTGCTTTGCTTTCTCCTCCTCTGGAATTCCGTTGCTCTCCTTGGTATTGAACCTGCACTCCTTGATAGGTGAACTTGGTTCTGGCTGGATTTCTTGTTGATCTTGGCGGGGGGGGGCTGTTATAGTGATTCTCAAGTGTCTTTGCCCCAGGCGGAATTGCATCGCCTTTACCAGGAGCCCGGCTGAGTAATCTGCTCTGGTTTGCTTTCGGGAGCTTTTGTTCCCTGAGCGCTTTCTGTAGAGTTCTGGAGGACTAGAATGAAAATGGCGGCCTCCCAATCTCCGGCCTGGAGGAGCCGAGAGCTCAGAGCCCCCTCCTCAGTGAGCCTTCAGAGAATAGCGCCCAATCACTCCCCTCTCCCTGGCCTCCAGCCGCGCTCCGAGTTCACTCAGCCTGCGACCAGTTCAAGGTAACCCTGAGCTGAGAGCTCACTCCTCGCCTCTGTCTCTGTAGCTGGCTTCACCATTTTAATACCTGCGAGCTCTGTGACACTCAGTCACCCCCGATCTTCTGTGACCCTGCGGGACCTGGGGCCACGCTGACCCTGCATGGGCTTCACCCCGCTTTAGCCTCTGGAGCGATGTCCCTCAGCGGAACAGACTTTTAAATGTCCTGATTTTGTGCTCCGTTGCTCCGCCGCTTGCCGGGAGCCAGCCCCTCCCCTTGCAGTCTATCTTCCCGTCACTTTGGATTCACTTCTCCGCCGGTCCTACCTTTCAGAAAGTGGTTGATTTTTGTTTCTAGAATTGCTGTTCTTCTTCTTTTTGGTCTCCCGTTGGATTTGTAGGTGTTTGCAATGTTTAGATAAGCTATCTAGCTGATCTCCTGCTACCTGAAGTAGTCTCAGCCTGCTACTTCTCCGCCATCTTGACTCCTTCTCCCTACATTTCTATTTTTTTAATAGTTTGAGAAGAATACATATTAACTCTTCCTTAAATTCTTGTTAGAAGTCCTCTGTGAAGCTATCTGGACCTGGAATTTGTTTGTTGGAAGATTTTTGATTAGTGATTCAATATCTTTGCTGGTTATTGGTCTATTCAAGTTTTCTATTTTTTCCCCTATTTTATTTTTTGTAGTTTATATTTCTAGGAATTTATCCATTTCTTCCAAATGGCCCAATTTGTTGGCATATAATTTTTCATACTATTCTCTTATAATAGTTTGTATTTGGATATGATGTGTCCTCTGTCATTTGTGATTTTATTTGGGTCCTTTCTCTTTTGTTTTTGATAAGTCTGGCTAGGGGTTTATCAGTTGTATTAATTTTTTTGAAAAACCAGCTCCTGGTTTTATTGATCTGTTCTACTGTTTTTTTGTTGTTGTTGTTGTGGTTTGTTTCTGCTTCATTTATTTCTACTCTAATATTTATTTCCCTTCTTCTGCTGGTTTAGTCTTCATTTGTTGTTCTTTTACTAGGTCCTTTAGGTGTAAATTTCAGTTGTTTATTTGAGATTTTTCTTGCTTTTTCTTACTTTTTATTGCTATATACTTTCTTCTTATGACCACTTTTGCTACATCCAAAAGGTTTTGGACCATTGTGGTTTCAATTTCATATATTTCCATGTATTTTTAAAATTTCTTTAATTTCCTTGTTGGCCCATTCATTCTTCAGTAGGATGGTCTTTAGCCTCCATGTATTTGTGGTTTTTCCATTTTTTCCTTGTGGTTGACTTCACATTTCATAGCATTGTGATCAGAAAATATGCATGGTATGATCTCAGTCTTTGTACTTGGTAAGGCCTGATTTGTGATCTAGTATGCGATCTGTTCTGGAGAATATCCCATTGTGCACTCGAGAAGAATGTGTATTCTTCTGTTTCAGGAAGAAATGCTCTGAATGTATCTATTAAGTCCCTCTGGTCCAATATATTTCAAAGCCATTGTTTCCTTACTGGTTTCTCCTTTGATGATCTGTCTATTGCTCTAAGTATGGTATTAAAGTCCCTTACTATTATTGTATTATTTTCAATGAGTTCCTTTATGTTTGTTATTGTCTTATATTTTTGGGTGCTCCCAAGATAGGTGCATAAATATTTATAATTGTTAGCTCTTCTTGTTGGACAGACCCCCTTTTTTATAGGGTGGTACCATTTTCATCTCTCGTTGTAGTCTTTGATTTAAAATTTATTTTGTTTGGGGCACTTGAGTGGCTGAGTTGGTTGAGCAACTGCCTTTGGCTTAGGTCACAAGGAGCCCGTGTCAGGTTCCTTAATCAGCAGAGAGCCTGCTTCTCCCTTCTCCTCTGCTTGCTACTCTACCTGCTTGTGTTCTCTCTCTGTGTCAAAAATAAATAAAATTTAACAAAAAAATTCAATTCAATTCAATCTAGTTTGTCTGATATAAGTACTGCTACACCAGCTATCTTTTGACACCATTAGTATGATAAATGGTACTCCATACACTCACTTTAAATCTATAGGTGCCTTTAGGTCTAAAATGAGTCTCTTTTGTAAGTAGCATATAGATGGATCTTGTTTTGTTTTGTTTTGTTTTTTTGTTTTAAATTCATTTTGACATGCTGTGTCTTTTGATTGGAGCCTTTAGTCCTTTACATTCTGAGTAATTATTGATAGATATGGAATTAGTGACATTTTATTACTTGTTTTGTCACTGTTCCTGGAGATTTTCTCTGTTCCTTTCTAGTCTTTTTCCTTTTGGTCTTTCCCACTCAGAGTCCCCTTTAATATTTCTTGGACGGCTGGTTTAGTGGTCAGGAACTCCTTTAGTTTTGTCGGGAAACTTTTTATCTCTCCCTCTATTCTCAATGACAGCCTTAGTGCACAGAATATTTTTGGCTGCATATTTTTCCCATTGAGCAAGTTGAATATATCATGCCACTTTCTTCTTGCTTGCCAGGTTTCTGTGGAGAGATCTGCTAGTCTTATTTGTCTTCCTTTTAAGTTAAGGACTTATTTTGTCTTGCTGCTATTAGGTTTTTTTGTTTTTTGTTTTTGTTGTTGTTGTTGTTGTTGTTGTTTTATCTCTATGGTTTACAAATGTAACTACGATATGTCTTGTTGCCCTGCTTTTGATTTTGGTGGAAATTCTGTGTGCCTCCTGGATTTGGATGTCAGTTTCCTTCCCCACATAGGAAAGTTTTCGGCTATAATTTCCTCAAATAAATCTTCTGCTCCCCTTTCCCGCTCTTCTCCTTCTGGGACTCCTATGGTATAAACATTACATTTTTCAGAGTCACTGAGTTCTTAGGTATATATTTGTGATTCAACATTTTTCTTTCCCTCTTTTTAGCTTCATTAATTTTCATAATTTTTTTTGTATATCACTTATTTGTTCTTCTGCTTCTCCTATCATTTGGTCATTGCATCCAGTTAGTTTCATATCTCAGTTAATGGATTTTTCACCTTGGCCAGACTAGATTTTAGGTCTTTTAGCTCTGCTCCCTGATAGGTCTTTTATGCTTTCCTCAAGTCCAGCTTGTGTCCTTATGATTATTGCTTTAAATTCTGGCTAGGCATATTACTCATATCTGTTTTGATTAGATCCCTGGCCGTGATCTTTTCTTGTTCTTTCTTTTGAGATAAATTCCTCTGCCTTGGCATTTTGTCTAGGTCTCTGTCGTCTTCTGTGTGTTGGAAAGGCTGTTATGTTTCGTGCTCCTGAGAATAATGGCTTTATGAAGCATAGTTATACACATCTAGGACCTAGCACATCAGGAGGTGTCTCTGGTGTATGCTATATGCACTCTGCTGCTGAGTTTTGGCTGCTCTCTCCCTCAGGGTAGTCCTTAGCAGAGTTTCTCTTTGCCTTCAGTGGGTAATGTTTGGACCTTGGCCAAAGTGTGGGATCTTTTAACTAGGTGTTCTCTAATCTGGTTGTTGAAGAGATCTGATGCTGTTTCCACTAGAGATGAAGTTTTGCAGAACTCTATGGTTAGTAGACATGGTACATGCAAGTGGCTTATTCTGGTCTTCTGGTGGAGGGGCCCATGGGTCTGGTCCTCAGTCATGCTTGCCCAAGAAAAACACCTGCAGAGCAGAGAGGGTCAGGGTTTGGTGTAAGTAGTTTAGACTGACACTTTTGGCACTGTTCTCCTTAATAAAGTTAGTTTATGCTGAGGGGTGGGCTAGGGAAATAGTGCCAGCCCAGCCCACTGCCTCATCCTGGAAAGGGAAATTGATGCCCACAGCTATCTGGGAAGCCCTTTCAGAAGAGCAATTTCCCCCTCATGTGTCTCACATTTCCTTCAGATCTCTGCCTTCACCCTGTCTGTGTCCATATCACCTCCCCACTTGTCACTGCAGTATGCCTTGATCTTTGTCCCAGGCAGGCTGGCTGAGTTTTTAAACTCCCAGCTTTAGGCACCTGACATTGCAGGGACCCATCCTGATCCTCTGGGGCAAGGTCTCACTGCACTGGGACTGATGCTGGTGTGTCCCAGAAGAGCAGTTGCACCAAGTTGCAAGGGCATGGAGTTTGGAGTAAAGCCCAGCAAAGAACCAAAGTCCAGGTTAGCTGTCCTAAGCAGGTGTCTCTCTGCCTATGCTGAGGGGTAGGGGAGGGAAATGATGCCTTCTGGCTGTCTTGTTCCCAGAGAGGCAATGCCATCTCTCCCAGTTGGACTCCAAGAAGGGGAACCTTCCCTCCCGTGTTTCCCAAGGTATCCTCAGATCACACCATCCGCCCCAGGACTGTCTGCCCTCCTTCTTCACAGAAGCACTGAAGCACCCTCAGGTCTTCATAGCAGCCATGCCATAGACCTCTCATAGGCTCCAGAAGCACATTACTGAGTGATAGTTTATTGTTAATTACTTCTTTCTTTAATTTATTTGATACTGACTTTCCTTTTATAAATTTTTATCCTTGCTTACCATCTCATCTTTAAGAGTAATATGCTATAAAGCCAGCTGGAAGCTCTAAGTATGCATGTGGGGTTTATCAACTGGACTTTGCTACAATGTATCTAGCTGGAAATTCCCAATATTGATGTCTGTAGTATTTTCTCTTAGGATACTCTGTTTCTCAAAGAAGGATCTTCTCGTATCCTGCCAGACGATAAAGGCCTAGCTGTTAGTATCCCAAAGTAGAGTGGGGAAGAAGTGGTATTTGTTACAGGATATATTTGCTTATTTAATGCCCCTGTATTCTGTACAGTAGCCACTTACTCAGATATGCATAGCCTTCAAAGGGTAGATACCCTCTTTTGCCCTCCTCAGGAAATAAACCTTCTGTAATTTGTGCCTTTTAGAATTTGCATCATGAAGGCCCAATTTCTTTTGGTGTCAGTTGACCCTGAGAATAAATGTAGAGGGTTTTGTTGTTGTTGTTGTTGTTGTTGTTTTTAAGGTACATTATTTTGACACATATTACTGTTAAGAAATGAACGTAAGAAAATAGCAAAAAAAATTTTCATGGTTCTTACACTATTGTCAAATTCCTGTATTACTAAGGTTCTTATTAGGAAAGATTTTATTTAAATTTGTATTTTAGACTGAATGACAAAAACTAACATTTCTGTGTGTAGCCTCCAGTACTTAATGTAAGCCAAAGCATCAAGAGTTCTCACATCAACTATAAACACTGCTTAGTCTGCATTGCCCTGACCTCCACACAGTGGGCCTGAATGCATATTATTATTTGTATAGTAGAGTAGGGTTTTTTTTTTTATTTATTTTCAGCATAACAGTATTCATTGTTTTTGTACCACACCCAGTGCTCCATGCAGTCCGTGCCCTCTCTAATACCCACCACCTGGTTCCCCCAACCTCCCACCCCCCGACCTCTTCAAACCTTTCAGATTGTTTTTCAGAGTCCATAGTCTCTCATTGTTCACCTCCCCTTCCAATTTCCCCCAAATGCCTTCTCCTAACTCCCCATGTCCTCCATGCTATTTGTTATGCTCCACAAATAAGTGAAACCATATGATAATTGACTCTCTCTGCTTGACTTATTTCACTCAGCAAAATCTCTTCCAGTCCTGTCCATGTTGCTACAAAAGTTGGGTATTCATCCTTTCTGATGGAGGCATAATACTCCATAGTGTATATGGACCACATCTTCCTTATCCATTCGTCCATTGAAGGGCATCTTAGACCCTGCAATTGTACTAGAGTAGGTTTTTTAGTCACTGTCATTTCAGATTTGCTGAATTTCCAGGATTCTATTCAATTTTGGGAGGATTCAGTTTTTTCTTACTCTCATTTTGGTGATAGACTTTCTTTTCCTTAATACAGTTAAAACGGGCTTTGAACCACAGTTGAGCAATGATATATTACTGCTGTTAAGTTCAGTAGTGCCTGGTTGTATCTGTTGCATTTTCTAAGAAACTATGTTCATATATGCTTGAGAACACAAACAAATCTATAAAATGTTTTCTATTTTTTCTCTTTTTTATGTCTTGGTTTACTTGATTCACTTCTTTGGCTCTCAGTCTACTCACCTATAGAGATATCATTAATGGTGATCAATGAATAAAAATGTTAAAGAGCTGTATTTCTAACAAAATATCTGATAAAATTACTTATTGTGTATACAAATGTTGAATAACACTTTTGAGAACCTTTATGTGACACTACACTTTGACAGAATCACATGTTTCTTTTCTTTCCTTTTTTTTTTTTTAACATTAATGTGGGGAGATTCTAGAGATCATTTTTAACACAAGAAGGAAATATAATTCTACACTGGAATTTGAATTTTTTAAAGTTCATTTGAGAATTATTTTTAGGTGAAAATTCTGTTGCTGAATCATCACTGAATTGCAGAAATTTTTGATAATAAAATTGTGAAAAAAGTTGTTTCTTCTGTTCAAAATGATACTGGTTGAGGGCACCTAGGTGACTCAGTCAGTTAAGTAAATGACTCTTGTTTTCCACTCAGGTCATGATCTCAGAATCTTGAAAGCAAGCCCGTGTCTGCTTGAGATTCTCTCTCTCCTTTTCCCTCTGTCCCTGCCGCCACTCTCCCCCTCTTTCTCTCTCTGTCTCAGATAAACAAATTATTTTTTTTTAATGTTCAAAATAATGCTAGCTCTATTGGGCAAATAATTTTCATCTAGGCGTACCATGATCTGCATTATAAAATATGTTAGGAATTACGTGAATATTTTTGAGTGCTTACTTCATAAGCCTTAGTTTTAATAAGTTTGCACATAGACTAAAATAGTCTCCTCTGCAAGAGAATAAGCACATTGTAAAATACATCTTTTCACTTTAACTTCAGTTAAAGAAGCTAAATGTTGTATTTTGTGATGCTTATTTTTTCTTAAGGAAAGTTTTTCCCATCAGAAGTGTTGACTCAGGTTGTCATTTTAATATGAAATTAAGACTTCTGAAATGCCAGCACAATTTATTTATCAGTGATCCTTCAGGACCCATAAACAAAGGGTAAGCTGTCAGAAAGTAAAGACCAAACAAGTAGATATCATTTAGTGTATACATAGAGAATGAACTTGTTTTTTGTAATTGTTGATTTGCTATATTTAACCTAATAGTAGGAACACATTTTAATGTTTATATACCATTGACAAATTAACAAAATACTAAAAATAAAACCAAAATGACACTGTAGTGCTGTTAGGAAAAGCCCATTTCTTATATATATCCTCTTGTAGAGTAATATATTGGCCAAAAAAACTGGAAACCATAGTTAGTTTCATACCTTTCAAAAATGTAATCTGATGTGGTATATATATACAATGGAATACTATGCAGCCATCAAAAGAAATGAAATCTTGCCATTTGCGACGACATGGATGGAACTAGAGGGTATTACGCTTAGCAAAATAAGTCAATTGGAGAAAGACAATTATCATATGATCTCCCTGTTATGAGGAAGTTGAGATGCAATGTTGGTGATTTGGGGGGTAGGAAAAGAATAAATGAAACAAGATGGGATCAGAGGGAGAACCATAAAAGACTTTGAATCTCACAAAACAAACTGAGGGTTGCCGGGGAGAGGGGGGCAGGGAGAGGGTGGTGGGGTTATGGACATTGGGGAAGGTATGTGCTATAGTGAGTGCTGTGAAGTGTGTAAACCTGGCGATTCACAGACCTGTACCCCTGGGGCTAATAATACATTATATGTTAATAAAAAAGTTTAAAAAATGTAATCTGATTCCAAATATTTAAGCCTAAGGAAATACTTGAAGTAAAGAAGTGTGCTCTGAGGTCTTCTTAGAGTCTATATACATAGCAATTTTAAGACAGCCTAGAAGTCTCACAAATGTAAGGTACAGTTTAAGTAAATTATTGATACTGATGTCAATAGTGGCATATTGATCCAATGACATTTTAAGACATCACTTAAATGATGATACAAAGATTATGTAAAAACATGAGTCAGTGTTTATGAAGTAGTAATAAGTGAAAAAGTGGCACACACAATGTATGTGCATAGTTAATGTAACTGCCCAAATATTTTTGTTCATGCACAGAGATGGAAAGAAAATAGATACCAAAAAAAAGAAACAATAAGGGAAGAAGAAAGCAAAAAAAGAAAAAGGAAGGAGGTAATACTTTAACACAAAGAATTAGTGGGATCTAGAGACCAAGGATAATTTTGAAAGCTCTTTTACTTATAAAGAAAAAGAAAAATGAGAAAAAACTGATTCTGAAACCTACATTTTAAACCATTGCATATGTCATCTGAGATTGATTTTAAACTAATACTATTAATACTATTACTTTGAGTAATAGAAATTATTTTAATCATTCATATTTATTGAGTATATTAGATATCAAAATGTGGTACAGTTAAGGAATCCCATAATCCATGGTTCCAGTTTCATATTGCTAAGTGATTATGAATAAAATGTTACCTTTATTGACCCTCAGAAGTGATAAAATCCAATTTTGGTAATTGAGCTGAGCTTTCACAATATAATTCCCATTTTCAAAATATTTTTGCTTTTTCTCAATCAAACATTTTGTTTCCTAAAATCCAAGTGTCAATGGAGCAAAATATAGGTATTTCTATGCCTACTATAACTGTATTAATATCCGTAGTAGCAACACTTCCTACTGTTTGATATTTCACAATAGCCTATTCCTATCAACATATAATTCATTTTCACTCATTATCAGTAATATTTCATACAATTCAGTGAAACTATTCCCTGAACTGAAAACCAGGGCACTAGACAAAAGAAATTATTTTTTTCTTTGATGTGTAATTTATTATTCATAAATGATTTTTACAGTTATAAAAATTAAATTCTGCTACTTAAGCTTTTAAGTAATTGCCTTTCCTGAATACAATTTCATGAATTAGAACTGCCCCATAAAATTGAAGAATATAGTTGAATTATACCTCTTGCTGTTATATTTCTACCTTAAAATGCATTGCCACACAAATTCATACACACACAGATTCAGTCACAAAAATAGCATTTAATAAAACTAGCTGAAAGCTCACATTGAGCACTTACTGAATGCAAGTTAGTCTACAATAATTATTTCATTTGGTTATCCTGCTCATAATAATATCTGAACATTTTTGAAATGAGGAAATTGTACAAATGTGCTTAGCTGGCACATGGCAAGATTGGAATTGAATTCTAAGTAGATATGTTTTAGAGTTTACATGTTTAGCTACCACCCCATATAACTTCCCATAAAATTGTAAAGATATTTGTTACATAATTAAGGGCTTATAATGTTAAGTGGTGATATACCCATATGTTTGTGTGCATGTGCATACATTAAAGCATGTATATGTATGTATGTATGTCTAGTATACATATCATTCTATATACATAGTTATATGTATATTCGATATGCCTAATTATTCATACCTGTGTAAATACATATAAACATAAAATGTATTAACATGTACATACATGGTTCTAAAACAATCATGTATATGTGCACATAATAGGGGGTGATTTTTTAAAATCTCTTATGAAAGATAGTTTAAATAGCATATGTGTCAAACTGATTATGAAGTAGCTGCTTCAGGATTTGTAATTAAAACAATGCAAAGTGCAAGGTCTTGGGATAGTGGTGTTAATACCACTTCACCTTTTCAAAAAATAATAATAATAATAAAGGAAAGAAAAAGCAGAACATACATACTAAAGCATGATTGAACTTAAATCTACACAGAGCCCTTAATTTGAGAATACAAATCAATTTTAATTTGCCTAAATAGGTTCATAGTAATCAGACAACTAAATGCAAACAGTAATAAAGTCTGTAGTTGGTTCTGTGATAAATAGGAGAGAAATGGTTTAATACCAAAAGCCATAATTATCCACAGCTCTCAGTTTACAATTAGTTTTCTTTGACAGTTATAGTCATAAATGCCAGCTTTAATCATGTGTTCAGGTTGAATTAGGCTCTGCCAATGCTGGAAGAGATCTAATCCTCTTTCTTTCCTACTCATAATGAAATAATAATGCAAATTCACTACATTGATGGGACGACCCATGTGAATTTATTATAGGCTTGGAGAAGTCTCTTGAAAGGGATAAATTCTTTCTGGGTACAGACTTGAGGTAATTCAAGCCAGACAAGGAAAAAAATGGAGCTGTCATCAGAGGCCAGGATATGGAATGGATTTAATTTGTATGAATAGGCTTTTTAATAAGTATAACAGGGCTAAGCTCCAGCTTTAGTTGGGGAATATTACTCCTGTCAGTTTCCAAATCTGGATGCACTAACTTTATTTGGGAGGATAAAGACCATTTCCAAAACTCATTTCTTGTAATAGCATAGGTCACTGTAACTAAAAGCACACTATGCAGCAGCCATGGTGAACAGGTCTAATTGTGTGAGTTAAGTCAATAGGACAAACCATTTTCATCAATTGGCCAGTGTCAAATGTAATTGACATTTCCAAATGCTGCTTGAATGTATATTTTAGGCTCCCGAAGATGTCAATGAAATAGAATATATTTTAGTGGCCTGCTTTTTTTTCTTTTTTGAGTGAGAAGCATGTTAATTTAATACCATCTAAAGGATAAATAATCCTTTTTCTAAACCAATAGAAGAATCATAAGGAAAGCACAGTTTGAAAAACAATATAAATAACACAACCTTCCATCCCTTCAGCACACAAGGAGCCAATGTTTGACCATTATAAATATTTCAGGCTGCTGAAAAGTCATGTAACTTGGAGATATACAAATATATATACATATATATATATATATGTATATATATTTATTTCTTCCTGAGGCCGTATGACTAAATTCAACCAGTTTCCTCGAACACTTTAAACGCTATCCGTATCTTTGAAATAGAACTATGGAAACATAGCTTATGGGTATAATGTCATTGATTGGCTTGATAAATCTAGTAAGAGATTAAGGATTTGTTAAATGCAGCAAAGCAAAAACATTTTAAAAAGACAAAGTTTAGTTATTTCAAGGAAAAAAATGTTCATTTTCCTCAGTTTATTGTTTGGATCCATTGAAGACATTGTTTTCTCTTACATTAGCCTGAAATACAATACACATGTTTTATTCATTTTAAGAATTTAGCTATGACCTTCAAGTAATTATTTTCCTCATTTTAAGATATTTTAATTTTATGAATAAAGTTCCAAATAAATTATTTCATCTAAAATTGCCACATGCTCGATCCTGTTTTACATGTGAATTATGCAATCTTCATGTGGTGAAGGGTATCATTCATTATTATTGCAATGGAGTCCACTGTTATTTCATGAAACACTAAAAATAAGGTTATTAAATAGATTATCAGAGAATAAGCTACAGATAATATTCAGTATTTCTTCAGAAACCATTTTGGGGATGACAAAGATATCAAAGAACTCATTTCTGTTGCTTTCTAGTTTGCCCTACTCATATGGATCTTTTGTTATGAGTTGGCATTTAACAAATTATGTTTACATACTTACCATGTTCAAAGAGTACATTTTCCAGATGACAGTTACACTGTTCACATTACAGTTATAACTGTAGCATGGTAAGTAATTACTGCATCATAAAACAAAAAATGCATTTATATTATTACAGGGCGTCTCAGAACAGTGGTTCACCTTACAAATTATATGATATGTAATACCATGGGAGAATGTGGGAAGAAGCAAAAGTGAATGAGAGGACTTTTGTCTCTTTTTTTGGCTGTGATTTTTCCTAAAAATTCTTTTTTTAGTTTGATGAGAAATGGGTTCAGTCTTATATCAAAATAAATTTGCAGTAGATTGTACCTCTGATAAATGGTTAAATGGTTAAAGTTAAATGGTACTCTGATAAATTAAAAGTCAGCAGCAGTGTGGAAGTTTGGTAAATTTTTTATACAGTAAAAATGACATAAGCATTGTTTCATAAGCAGCACAAATAATTAGGTTAAAACTTAAATAACTCAATGTTATATATTCCAGTGGAACTGGTATGAATGAAAAACCTAAATTATTTAAATTATTATTTTTAAATTATTTATTATATATATAATTACTTAAAAAATAAAAGCAACAGCAAATTTGTTTGAAAAATACATACCTCAGGAGCACTATGACAATCACTAATTAATAGCAGATATTGTATTTTTTATGTCCTATATAGTCAATGGTCACACAAATATATCTCTATTATACTGAAAAGTAAAGCCAGTATTATTAGGTTCCAGAAACATTATTTCAGGAAAATATCCAAAATAATTAGTTTTATGTTTTGAATTAAGTTGTATGCATTTAGTTTAGTTTAAAATAAGCACTTAATAAATATTAGCTATTATTATTATTATTATTATAACTGTTAGGTAAGTTAGGTCACTTACAAAGTACCATCAGTATTTGAGAGGTTGAATATAGAGAAAAACAGTCATGGGCTTTATTAAACTATACACAAATAGGATTTATTGGACTAATCTGTATCACATCAGCAAAAATATACATTGTTTTATCTTGTTTTAAAAAGAGAGGTTGCTTGAGATTCAACTAAACAAAATGATTCATAATTTATTTCTTGAACTGTGAAAATGAAAACTTTTCTTGTTCACATATTTCATAATACTTTCTTTCCACTCACTTTATTTTACTTTCACTGTACACCAAATGGTCAGAAAGGACAGGAACACTGCAACTTATTTTATACTTGAGAAACAGACAGAGAGAGGTGGTGGCCCACATGAGTGACTCATAAGCCAATTATTTAATCATAATATTAGAATTGTAAAGAAAATATAATTACCTAAATTTATTCCTAAGCAAATGGAGGTCCTAAAATGTCAAATGATCTGCTCAAGTTTATGTAAATAAGTAGTTGCAATGTTCAAACTATAATGAATCTTTTAAGACTTCATTGTAGTTTCCAGCATTTCCAGCCATATTTTAATAGGAAATAATGGCCTGAAGGCCAGGAAGGTATTCCTAATCTGAGAAATTGGGTTTGCTAAATAGTGAGCACGATCAGGGACAATTGATATCCCCTGTGTATAATGGACATTTGTAATCTTTCTACCCAGGAATTATATCCCCATCATCTTCTATTTAGACACTTTCCTCTGAGTTCAAGCAGTTGACATTAATGCCTTTCTTCTTCATAAGAAGTAGACATAAAACCTAGGCTGAATCAACATATTTATAAACCTCTGACAAAGTGACTGCTTCACAAAGAGCCTAAGAAGAAAATTCAAATCAATCCTTAAAACTCTTTTGTAACTACAATATGGGTAAAATGAATCTCTTTGAGCAAAGACTTCTGAGAATAAACCATGTGAAGACCATCTTGCTAAGACATGTGAAGAGCCTGCCTGATGAAACTGAAATAAATGAAATAGGGATGAGCAATAGAGTAACTCCTGATGTCATTTGAGTACTTAGATCCATCAATGCCTAGTCAAACACTGGAAATTTTTGGTAGATGTGTCAATAAATTCTTTTTTTCACTGGAGCCAATTTAAACTGGATCTTAATCATCATCAGCCATCCTATTAAACTCTGTTTCATAACATATACTGACGTGGATAGCTCTCTTCCTAATTGAGGATAAATAAAATAATAGTATGGACCCTTGAAATCTCAAAGGAAAGTGAATATTGCCATAGAGGCTCACAGGGAGTGTCTATCACTACAAATTAATTTCTACAAGAAATAGAAGCATTTTTTTAAAAGCAATTTCTTGTTATCCTCAAAAAAGATATGAGACTATAGGAGAATATAGCCATGTGGAGAAAATTGGAGGAGATAAGCCAAAAATTAAAGGAAGCCAAAGTAGTAAAAAAAAAAAGTATGTCTGCAACAAAATATTGGTTAACATAGACAAACAAGAAATAAAAGTTTTAACAGTAGTAAAGCTTTAGTAAGTATTGTGGAAAGCAAACATGGGAGGTCTCTCAGAATGCAAATAGAAGTCATGGAGAAGATGGTAGAATGACTTGGAGAATGGAGAAATCACTTATAAATCAAATATGAGGAAGTAGTTTAAATTGAGTTAATTTTTCTTGGGTAAAATTCAGCTTGAAACGTGTCTGAAGCAAACTGCCAGAATAGTTTTGCCCTAACTAAATCATTTAAGATAAATTATGTTTTAAGTTATAAATGTTTAGAATTCTGTTAACTTTCAGAAGCTTAACTTTGTATTTGATACAATAATTTCAAATATTTTGTAAGTGGCAATATATTTCACATGATAATATATTTGAAAATAAAATGGAGGATTATTATTATTTTTTTTAAAGATTTTGTTTATTTATTTGATAGAGAGAGAGATCACAAGGAGGCACAGAGGCAGGCAGAGAAAGAGGGAGGAAGCAGGCTCCTCGCTGAGCAGAGAGCCCGATGTGGGGCTCGATCCCAGGACCCCGGGATCATGACCCGAGCCGAAGGCAGAGGCTTTAACCCACTGAGCCACCCAGGCGCCCCTGGAGGATTATTTTTAATAGTTTACAAATATCCACATCCTTAGAACATTTGCTTTTTTTTTTTAACATTCTCAGTGTATTGTATTCTATTGCCATTACCCAAGTACATTTTTTTTTTTTTAAGATTTATTTATTATTTGAGAAAGGGAGCACACAATCTTATGGGCATGCAAGAGTGAGTGGGAGAAGGGACAGAGGAAGAGAATCGTTAAGCAGACTCCCCACTGAGCCCAGAGCCCATTGTGGAGTTCATTCTCCTGACCCCTGAGATCATGACCTGAGGGGAAACCAAAAGGTGACTGAAGCACCTAGGTGCCCCATACCTGAGTACTATTTACAAACATAAATTTATCTTAATTGCTTACAATTAACAGTATAAGATTTATGAAACTCTAGGAATGAAATAAATTTGAAATTTTCATCCATTGAAATATCTTTTAAAATTCAACCAACATTTATTGAGCACTTTCCTGGTCAGGAAATGCTCTAGATAATGGGAATATAGTGATGAATAAGACAAGCCGTAAAGTCCCTACCCTCAAGGTGAGGAGAGAAAAAATAGAGATCAAAAATATATTAACCAGGGGCGCCTGGGTGGCTCAGTGGGTTAAGCCGCTGCCTTTGGCTCGGGTCATGATCTCAGGGGTCCTGGGATCAAGTCCCGCATCGGGCTTTTTGCTCAGTGGGGAGCCTGCTTCCTCCTCTCTCTCTGCCTGCCTCTCTGTCTACTTGTGATCTCTCTCTGTCAAATAAATAAATAAAATCTTTAAAAATATATATATTAACCAAATTTTTGGACTATGTTAAAGTACTATAAAGAAAATAAGCAGTCTCAGGTACTGGAGTTAGATGTTATAGGTAAAACACTTACCATGATGATTTTCATATTACCAAAATACTTACTTATTTTAATGTTGGCAGCATTTTCAAAAGGCTAGCATGTTTCATGACTTTGGAATAAGAAGACCTTAGTTCAAAATCTGCAACATACTTAGTAGCTTCATGAACATATTAATGGAAAGGATAACTATATAAAGATGTTAACCAATAAAGTTATATTTTTACAAATTTATGGGAGTGGGCATAATTTATGAAAAGCTGTAGTATAGTCTAGATTGTTACTAAATGTTGCCTGTCTCCATAGAAAGATTTTTTTAACAAAACAAAAAAGTGTCCAAACAAAAGTTAATGCCAGGGTCATTACTATAACTCCTCTTTAGTTATGTGATAGTTATTCACCATGAGGTTGTTATAATTTGAAATGAAAATGAACTTGTAAATAGGAGCAAATTTTCTGTAGCCTTTAACTTAAGTTTGTGTTTTTCCATAAAGGTATTTTTGGTAATCTCAGATAATAAATTCTGGTGGCTAGAATATTAACTAATCCCATTCTCCATCCATATAAATGTGTGGAATGGCAATGTTCAAAACATATTCTGTTACCTGGTACTGGCTAATCCTGACCCAAATAAGGGAGACAAAACTACAAAATGCCAAATGAGCTCTTACTATAGCCACTTTGAAAGGAAATGGAAGCAGTATCTAGGCAAAGAGATTTTTCTTCTTTGTATGCTAATTTGATTTACACCTGCCACCACTTCAAAAATGGTAATACTGAAACACCGATTCTTATACTATGGTGGCATGTGAGACATCTTCCTACATATTCTATGTCAGTCACAATGATGGAGGCCATTGGGAGAATGCTATTTCTCTGTTTCTCTGAAAAATTATCTGCAGTGAAAAAGTTAGAAAAGAATTAGTCCTATCAAGCCAAACTATAAAAGTGGCCAACTCAGCTTCCATTTTAAATCCTGGAATAAGATGGAAAATAATTGAAAATTTTTAGGAGTGCTATTTACTAATACCTAGAAATTTTTACATTCATTGTTATGAATAAAAGCTTCACTGTTTATATTTTTTTACCAAATAATTATGACTTCACAGAGCTGTGTGTGTGTGTGTGCATATGTGTGTGTCTCAGAGGATTTTAAAACTATACTCATAGAACCACAAGAAAATAAGTATAAAAATAATCAATATATAATACCCAAATTCAAAACTTTTTTGAAATTGATAAATTAATGTTCATTATCTCATGATAGAAAAGATTATATTTCAACTTATAATTAAACAGTGTGTTTAGAAACAATGTAGAAATGGTGCAATAATCTAACCAACTAAAAGAAATGAAATATATGGGGCATATGGGTGTTTCCTTTTGCATTTGCTGACCTTTTATCTGAGCTGAACCAGCACAATCAATCTACAGAAATTTCAGGAGGGTTACCATGATTGGTTTTCATAGCTGATATCACAACTGTAAAGAGAAATGTATGATAATTCTGACCTTAACATCTATACCAACCAGTTTTAACACACTTGAACTCCCCCATTATATAACAAGACATGTCCTAGTAAACATAATATTTCAGGTTTTAAAATTTTAGACATATTGATATTTTTTGTTTTTATTCTACTTAAAGATTTATCTGTTTATTTGAGAGAGAGAAAGAGAGAGAGGTTGAGGGGCAGAGGGAGAGGGAGGGAGAGAATCTGAAGCAGACTCCCCTTGAGGGGAGTTATCTCACAACCCTGAGATCGTTACCTCAGGGGAAATTGAAAGTTAGACGCTTAACCGACTGAGCCACCCTGGTGCCCCAAACATTGATATTTTTATTAAACTTTAAGACACTTAAAAAAAAATACAACATTTACTTGAACTTGTCTGGACATGCTGGAATAATTATTATTGAATGTATAAACATGCTTTTCTTCAGGCACTTTTCCTCCATCATTTAGTCTGTTTGAAAACTGACCCTTTAATCCAGAACTTGGAATTTTTGTGTTATGAGAAAGGTTGTATCATAAAAATTTTTCTGTACTTGTTGTAACAGCTTACTTTTAAAGTTTCCTTTTTTTTTTCCATGCACATGCATTACAGAATAGTTACAAATGTATCTAATCTTGAAAATAACTTCAGCAAACTGATGTCTTTGGGAGGAGAGGGATAAGACTTCCTAAATAGAATTGTAATTCCCCTGATTTAATCATTGGGTGATCATAGACTTACCTAGGTTGTGCTTTTCTCATTCCATTTATTTCTCAGAGAAAGCCTCTGAGGTAATAAATAAACTTCTAAGCAAACTGTGGTCTATGGTTTATGTTCACTTTTTACAGTTATTTTATACTTTTATGTGTGTATTCACACACATTCTTACAAATATATTGTATTTTCATACTACTTTATAACCTGATGTTTAAAAATTTATTGATACATTATGAACACAATTCTATGTAAATAATATAGATCTTTTCATCATCTTCAGTGACTCTAAGGACTTCATTATCTATTCCACCCCCTTCCAGCAAAGGAAGTACTTCAGCTGCTCCACTTTAATTGCTTGTGTCACAGTCAGCAGTTACTTCCTTGAGACTAAATCCAGTGGATGATTTTCAACCACTGTCTTGTTTATAATCTCTATATTTTTTGGCAGTATTGATTATTCATCCAAATAGTCTCTAATTTTCCCTATGGCACAACAACTCATTTGTTTTTTCTACAACATTGAGTATTCTTTCTTTGGCCAATTTTTTATTTCTGCTACCTTCTTAAATTTTGGTAATTCTCAGAATTGCTCTAGGCCTTCTTAACTCTACACACTTTCATAAATGATCTCATACATTCTTAGGTTTCAACACAACTTCTACGCTTCAAGAGCAAACATGTCCATGACTGCTTAGTATGCTTCTCCAAATACCACTGAGGTTTCTTCTTGTAGGACATCTTTGTGGCACTCAAATAATACATGAACATGACCAAAATTCTGTTGAACTTATCATTGCTGCCCCACCCTTCAAAACAATACTGTTTCTATTTTAGTGTTCTATATTTCATAAATAACACACAATCTGCTCATGTGTCCAGGTTGAAACAAGAAAGTCATCCTTGACTCTAGAGTCCCCCCTCCTCATACCTCACATCTAGTTACCAATCCTTTCACTTCTCCTTAAATTCTTATTTATTTCTTTTTATAATCATTGCCACCTAATAGTTCAAGTTACCATGTTCTCTCTCTAGAACATTAATACCACCTCTTAACTGATCTTTCTGCATGAATTAGAGTGTACTAGATGAAGTTACCAACATTCAGTTTCACATGGTTCAACTTTATACTAAGTCTCTCAAATTTATTTTATATATTTTTTCCTAGAGTGTTCTTTCATACACACCAAAACATGAGTGTTGAATGAACAATTTTCATATGAGTAAATGCATGAAGCTATACTTAAATTTTTAACCCACTACCAAATTTTGCTATAATCTATTACAAATATTTCACTTGGATAAAAAATTCTGTTATAAACAGTTTGCATACACTTCCCTCTGTACATGTCTAATTAATTTCTCAACAAATATTTTAAGGTAGTACTCTTGGGTTCTTCTCAATTTGATTCACTGACAAAGATGCCCAAGCTCTGTTCTGAGAGTGTTTGATCTGTACATATAAATCTAAACAAAACCAAGACAGAATTCAAGGAATTCAAAAAATCCTGGAAATACTTTCTTAAAACGTGCCAAAAGAGAGTATATACACCTAAATGGTGTTTGCTATGTACTACTTTACCTAAAACAATTAATTCATTGTAAACAACTTACCTAAAAGTAACCTTATTTATTTATTTATTTATTTATTTTGTTTAAGAAAAAAAAGTCTCCTCTTCTATATTTTCTGAAATGTATTTGGAGGGGGTTCCAGTTTGTCCCTGCTGTTGCCATTCTCTACAGTGCAATATTATACCTAATAAACATACAGCAGAATATTATGACAAAAATTAGTAATATGACTTGTTAACCAAGTATTAGGTATTAGAATCATGATATATATGTTACACTCACTTTCCATCTAAAGAAACCTTTGTATTAAATGATGGCTAGCAAAGGCCGGTATGTTGAAATGATAGAAATAGTAAAAAGAAGAGACAAAGAAATGTTAGAGAATTATATGTATGTGAAAACTTTAAATCAAATTATTTTATATTTTGCAGTAGTCAGTAGTACATATTTAAAACAAACAAATATTAGAACCAAAAAAAGTGAGGCAGAATAAATCAAATACCTCATCTACCCATTGGTGTGTGCTACTGTGCAATCATTTCTAATATTTTAAAATCTGTGAAATAAAGTATCACATTTATTATTTGAAGCATTAGCTTTTTAAAAATTTTTTATTTCTTTTCAGCATAACAGTATTCATTAACTTTAATTTTAATCTACTGCCATCAGTAAAAGGGTAAGTATTCAGTTATCTCTATTGTAGGTGGAATTTTTATTAGATACAAGTTTTAATACACGTCTTCAGTTATGTACCATAAATTCACTTCCCAGTAAACTTTACCTAGCTATGTGCATTCTTAAAACTATACTCAATATCATTGTTTTGGACCATGTACATTTATTATCAAAGCATTTCGACAATTGTGTATGGTATTATTAATACCAGTTTACAATTTAAGAATTACTCTTTCTTTAGGTATCAGGTATCACAGTTTTTTTTTTCCCCAAAAGTTGTTCTCCACTTCAGGGGTGGCAGAATAGGGACAAAGAACAAAACATCATATTACCTAGTGAAAGACAGCAGAAGTTGTGTTCAGGACTGCCAGTGCATCAGGAACTAAGGAAAAATTCCAGAGTGGTGAAAACTACAAAAAAGGAGAGTAAAACTTAGAAAAAAAAATTCTTTCTACCTGTTGGCTGACTCCTTTACTACGCATGTGCTAAGTAAATCTCAAAGAAACACAAGTGAGAACAGCAACCATGAGGCTTAAGAAATGAAGAAAAATTTGTGTAGCTATGGAATACTGGAAGGTAGATTTCGGACTTTAAACTTTGCCAAAGTGTAATAGTCAATATCCTAGAGCTCTAGTCAATATCCTAGACCACTGGTTAAAACTCCCCAAATGCCCTTGCTCTAAAGGCCATACCCAAGAAATAAGTATGCCTGTGAATAAGGGCTACACCTTATAAGGACAAACTGAATAGGCAAGCCCTAGTAAAGCCTTAAATCTAGACATAACGAGATCAAGTTAATCACCAGACTACTAAAACTTATAGAAAGAAAGTTTGCCCCTTTGGAAGAATAAAACATTGTGTTTTCACAGGTATATTTCAACAATGTTCACCATACTTATGAGGAATACTAAAAAGAGATTGAAATGGCTAAAAATTAATATTAAACAAAGATAGTAGATGCGGGCCCAGAGATAATTCAGATAATGAAATTATCTGACAGGAACTTTATGACTAATATGTGAACCATGATAAAAATCTGAAAGAGAAGAAAAGATGGAAAATAGAATAAAAAGCAAAGATTTTAACAGAGAATTCAAAATTATAAAAAATTTAAAAAATTACAAAATTATACAACATTACAATTACAAAATAATTGAAATTACAAAAACTACAAAAATATGAAAATAAGAGCCCATTGAATGATATTGAACACAATGGGACATAGAATTAGAAAACCACAAATAGAAAAAATAGAATATTTATATACTGAAGCACTGAAAGAAACAAGATTGAGAAATCTATGTAATCTAATCTAAAGTAAAATGCAAGAAATGTGTGAGACACTATCAAAAGTTCTAACATATGCAAAATTTGAGTCTCAGAGAGAGGGAAAGAAAATGAGGTGGAATTAGTGTTTTAATAAATCACAGCAAATAATTTTTTAAAAAACTGATGAAAATTTCTCTGTGAATCCCATGCAGATGCAGATATTTCATTTAATTCCATGCCAAATAAATATTTTTTAAAATACCTGTCAAGTAACATCAAAGTGAAACTGTTGAAAATCAAAGATGAAGAGTAAATTTTGACGGTAACCAGAGAAGCCAAAGATCTATTTATTACCTTCAAAGGAGTGCTGAGACTGATGGCTGACTTTTTTAATAGGAACAATCAAAGATAGATTACAATTTGATGATATATTTACATGCTGAAAACATTTCCAATTCATAATTCTATACTCAGAAGAAATATCCTTCAAATATGAAATAGCAGGTACAGTCTCCCCTCCACAGGCACTCTAAACAACTTACAAAACTTGAAAAACTATACAAAGAAACTCTTCATATCCTGAACCACACGTGGAACAAGGCTTTTTATCTGTAAGAGAAAAGAAGCACATTAAGTAAGTATCACATTCACCAAGACTTCCACAAAGGGTGGGGTAAAATTTCCGAACCATGATAAAAGAATGGGAGCTCAAAAAAGAGATAAGCAGTCTCTCTGAGAAGAGGAAATCAATAATTGCAATATGGGACTCCTGAGGCAGCTTAAATTTGGAAAGCAGGATATGAGAGACAAAGGAGATATGCAGAGAAAGAACACCAGAAATCTGAATAAGGATCCTTTGAGCCTTTGGCTGGAGATTAATCTGCACATATACAGGATGATACTCCATGAGACTTAGCAGAGGACAACTACTGAAGAACTGTATGCTAAAATAGAAATTCTGGAGGTTACAGAATTCTGCATACACTGGAGTTTATATGGCTACAGTAGAGAGACTTCACACTCACTCTGGACATTTAACTGAAATGACAGAAAGCCCTTACTGTAAAAGTAAGCCTACTGTCATGCTAGGTAAGACTACTGCAAAACTACCCTAGTACATCTTAAAATCAAGACTCAATAAGAATTGTAAAGGAACTTCCTGTAAGAACAAAACTCATCACTTTTTTAAAGGAAACTAACAGAATCCAGACTTCAACAATGTAACATCCATAAGGACCAGCATATAATCACAAACTGGTACTCATATATAAAAGTGGGATCCTATCATCTGTAGCTGAAAGGAAAATGTCAAGAGAGATTTAGGGATGTCACTAAAATTAGCAGACAGGATAATTAAAAGAGCTATTATATATAAGGTCAAACATTTACAGAAAAATATAGGTGGAAAATCATGAGAGAAGAATGGAAAATGTAAAAAGGAACCAAATTATTCTACTTCAAAGAATAATCAAGTACATATTACTAGGCTAGCTCTCCTGCCATAGACAACCAGAAAATATTTTCAGATGTTGGACACTGGACAGTACAGAGCTATAATCCTGATAGAAGAAAAACAAACGAGATGAATTTTATGATTGCTTCTGGACTCTAGTATAGTGAGGTGGAAATCAGTCAGAAGAAACGTTATCTCCATATGGAGAATATAAAGATCAGAACTCATAGATACAGAGGCAATGGGGTATATGGTATAGAATACATATATAAGGTTGTTATACAGAAAAAAAAAAAAAAAAAAGCTCCAGAAATCTATGTGGACTCCTCTGCAGTGTTCACCAGAAGACTAGTCAGCTATATCAGGTAGGATGATACTCCATAGGACAGGACAATGAGCAACTACCTTGGATCTGTAAACTAAACAACCACCAAAACTCACATCATATAGGAAGACATTTGAATTGAGATGAAGAGGAGAGGGAGATATTATTGAATACTTATGACTATAAGGTGAGTCACCAGAAATGGTTTACATACATTTTGAGTAGTGATAAACCATTCCTGAAGTAAACTACTACAGATTCATTCTAATGGATATGGATAATGGATAATGGATATGGCCAGCTTTCACAGGATTAATCTAATTCACAAATAATTTAACTTCCTGCCAGAAAATATCAAGACTTGTAAAGAAAGTAACAAATTTCATATATTCAAAAACATAACATTTATAATGCCCAGCATTCAATCAAAATGTATTAGGCACAATGAAGATCCAGGAAAATCTAACCAATAACCTAATAATAATAAGTTAGGAGAAACACATCTAGAAATCAATATCTGCAATTGACAAAATTTAAAAAAATATATATATGTTCCAGGATCTAAAGGAAAGCATAAAGATAATGAAAATAAATTCTATAGAAACAAAAAATGGAAATCTTAGGATGAATATATAATTCACTGAATAGGAATAATAGATTATACACAGTGGAAGGAAAGATTAGTAAACTTGATAGGGCCTTATTAATATAGGATGTAAATGTTACAGATTTGATGAAGTATCAATGCCATTTGCCCTTTAATAGCTTTTTGTGTGCTATTCATGGTTCTAAAAGAATCTACATGTAATCAATTGTAATTAACAAATCTCATGACATGAATAATATTTGGTAATATTGAATAATTCATATATATGTCTAAACAAAACATTTGTGATGATGACTATTTATTGTACAAATGTATATCTGTTAAAAATGGTAAAAACTGCAATATAAGTTAGTGATTTGTGATGAAATTAAAATATTTCTGTTTTAGGATGATAACATCCACAACTCCATTACAAAATTTGATCTCAACTTCAAAATCCTACTTTATTTCTGAATCTAAGCATTGCTTCAAGAATTTTATAGACAATTTCACTATAACTTGCTCAACAAAGTAAAGTTTTTTCCCAAATTAATGGTAATAGGACACAACATAAGAACTACAATGACTCAGAAAAAAATGTGTAATTTGGCATTAGTTATTATTAGTTATTATTGAACAAAAACTATGTGGAAGGGTTATTTTTAACAACATATTTAGTGATTTTGCTGAAATTAAGGTATTAATAACAAATTTTATGAAATAGATAGTAATTTGTTAATTGTTTATTTCTTTATTATTCTCTCAGACATCATAGGATGACTGGGAGACAATTTTCTATGGGTGACTCATATTTCTACATATCTTGCCAGCAGAAACTCTGTCATTCTTCTTATCCCAGACTACTTTTTAAAGAATATTTGCATGGCAGACAGACTCAGGAGAAATAGTGTGTTCTTCCAGGACAGAAGACAGAATTTTTCTGTTCAGAATAATATCTCTCAGGTGCCAAATTTGGGCAAGTTTGTTTACACCTCCCTTAAAATACTGTGATTTCCTATGGTCAGATTTTCACTCCTATACTACAAGTCACTGTATGCCCAAGCATCATGTGGCCCTTGTCATGTGACCATGCGGAAATTAAGGCTCAATAATCTGTTATAAGTGAAGGCATTTTGACTGTTACAATGCTGTGAGTAATGAAGTCCTTTGTCTCCAGCCCAAGTATCTCATATATTCCTACAGTGTCCACATTAGGCAGGCTAATTTGTTAGAATAATTCTATATTAGAGAATATAGAATTCTTGTTAGGTTGCAGGGAGAGCAAAATCTCCCACATGCAACAGTTCTTAATAGGGTACTATTTCCAGAGAACTATTGGAAATAAATACAAAGATTTATCATCTTTGGTATTTTTCACTTAAAACTAGATTTTCCATTTTTTCATTATGAAGATACATTTGTGAGAACAGGGCTACAAAATCTATTATGAAATATATTTTATTAAACTCATTAATTTACAAATGAAATATTTAGTCAGGTGGTATGTGAACCTCCATTTTTAGTCTTATCTCAGACTCTATATATAATAGGAGTGGACTTCCTCATATGAGGTGATCCCCACCAGTATCCTTAATCCAAATACAGAATTACTCCAGCCTTGAACATTGAACTTCCAGAAATTCTAATGTGAACTTTACTTCCTTATACTTCATGTGTCTGCTGACAAGACAATTTAGGTAGACTTTGAATGTTATAGCTCTTCTCATTAGACAATATTGCCTACTCTGCATCTTATCCTGACCCTGATGATTTCCTATCATATTTTTAAATATATAAACCAAAATTGATTTACTCATGTTTCTATACAGATAAAAACCTGAAATTGCCATTTGTCAATAAGGTAATTGTACAGCTTTTCACTAATAATCTCTGTGATTTTTTTATTTATATCTTTTTATTGTTTTAGACATAAAACAGAATCTGGGTAGTTTCCTTTTTTGTCTATGAAAGGATATTCATATAAATGCACTAATTAACTGGATCATCATTGGTTTGTTATTTCATTCATGTATTCATTGGACATTCATTGAGTACCTATTATATGCCAGATTCTTTTTAGGCTGGAAATAAGACAATTTTTTTTTCTAAAATTTTGTAGCAAAAGATATGTAATAGTGAGAAAAACACAGGGCTATTTCAATATATATTACCTGGAGAAATATATTTCAACAAAGCAAACTTCAGCTTGAGGGGCTGTGGAAAACAGAACATAATTTCATTAATGGCATTTTTAAAGTCATATGTAAGATTTCCAACTGACCGCACGTAAAAACATTTAGATTTGTTTTTCTTAACTTGGTTTGGAGTCAAGAGAACTTTAGAAATTCTGGGAAAGATGGCAGTTTTAGCACATTTTACAAAAATACTACTATCCAATATACAATTAAATGAGAAAAAATAACAATAGAAAAGAAATGAAGAGTTGTAGAAAGTCATTCACCTCATGTTATATTAAAATTTGGATAATATTGAAAGGAAATTAAATGAGCTCAAATTAAAACTTTCTGGACTCAGTATAGAATGACCTATTAAAAGTGTGTGCCTTTCTGATAGATTTTATTAGTATTTATCAGTTTCAAAAAGAGAATACTGAAGAAGTGGTTGGGCGCCTATCTTTTTAGAAATTATTTTATCCTTGCTGATAGACAAGAGTTGTAGAACTGAAGGAGAGTAGGTAGGCTAAGTACTAGCATAATTTCATTTTTCCCCCAGTCCAGAATCCTAGAACGAAGAATGAAGCATGAAAGCCAGCCTCCTTAGGGCTCAGAAGCAACATAAACATACAAAGTTACAATATAAACCCAATGAGTGGAAGAGTTTCATTCCAAATAAAACCTCACCAAAGTGAGACTTTATAGCTAAATTCCAGGGAAAAAATTATGGAAACAAATCACTGACAAATAATCTCTCAATTTTGTTTGTCTGGTCGCAGATAACTTTTCAACAAATGCAGAGAGAAACTACAGAGGCAGTGTTAATGAAGTTCTAGTTTTCCATATATCTAGATTCTCTCATCCCAATCAGGAAACTGAAGGGTAATTCAGGAAGGCAAAAAGAAGTAAGAGCCAGTGGATTAATTTCCTCATTTGACTTAGGAAGACTTAATGCTGACTTTCTTTTGTGTTTGTAAATGAAAAATATGGATTTAAAGAAATTACTTCAAACTACAAACATAACTACTAATAGAAATAAAAGTTTATAAGGTAGCCACAAGTCACAGGTGACTACTAAACATTTAAAATACAGAAAGGAACTTTTTCTTTCATATTATTCAAGTTTAACTTAAATTTAAATACTTGCATGTGACTCTTAGCCACTGTGTAAAACAGTGCATGTATTGAGCATTAAGAACGTTTCCTCATAGAGTTTGCTTTCTAGTGGTGAAGAAAAAAAAAAAAAATCCAGAAGTATGTAAACAATCAGTAGAGTAATAAGATAATTTCAGACTGTGATGAGTACCATGAGTAAAGTAAATAGAACAATGTTTTTAAAAATGAATGTAACATGTGTATGTTTGTTGGCAGATATGCTAGATAGGGTGATGGAGAAAAGTGCTGGAATTTGTGTTCAAGCCTAAAAGAAACTGAATAGTAGACACATGATTGTCCAGTCTCTCTTAGATGTTAGTGTTCAGAGTTCTTTGATTTTTCTGGCATGGCCCAAGTTTTGCTGATCATCTCCTTGTCCTGTGCTAACGTTATTTACAAGAGACATCTGCAACTGAGTGGGTGGCTTTCATGCACTGAGACCCTTATAATTATCCATAATATGTTCATTCTCATACCATCTGCAGTTTTTTGGTTTGTTCTTAAAGCAGAGTTTTGAATATAGTCTTTCTAAGAAACTTTGCAATTTTCAAGTTCTGCTGGATGTCAGCTGAAAATTTTAATTTTCCCAGATTTGCACAGAGCTGACTCTCCCTTCTCTTCATTTTCAGTTATGGTGTTATCTTCTATGAGGAAAAAAAAGTGTACTTTAATCTTTAGAATTAATTCTCTAATTAAATTTGGATGGAAAAAAGTATTTTCTTTTTTGCAGCAACTTACTGTGGGAAACCATTAAATATCCCACTTGACTTCTTGACTTCGGATGTAAAGCGATATTCATTTGTAATAGTTAGATACCCAATACTTTGTACATTACTTGGTATTAGTCACTGAAGTGTACCTAAGGAATCACTGGATCACAGGATGAAAGGAGTTTCACTCAAACAGATACAAAAATCCTTTCAAAGGAAATTGTTAGGCTTAAACTTCAGAATATAATAAACATATGGTATTGTGAAAAAACAAAAGCAAAAACTAATGTTAAAAATGAGAAGCTGAAAGCAAATTGATATAACTTGTAGAAGTTAATGAAATTAGAATAGTATTTGTAGCAAACTATAATTATATAATGTGATACTTCTTAAAAGAGTCTGCAAATTCAACATAAACCCGTCATATTCTCAAATGAGAAAAAGTCCTTAATAAATTAATATGACAGTGGCTTATTCTCTTGGGAGACAAAAATCCAATATTTTACTCTCTAAATAAATTGTACATTGAGTCCAGGAGAAATATGCTATTTTACTATAATGAAATCCATGGTATAGCGAAGATTTTGTTACTGATTTTACAGTTTACTTATCTGTTAATAAGCCTAATACTGACAATTTAGTCATTTGGAAGTTCTCTTATTAAAAGATATAAATCTATAAATATTTTTAAAAGATACAAAATTCAGCAATCTTATATGTTGACGGTTAAATAGAATTTGTTTTATACATTGGTAAAATTACTTAGAGGATAATTCTATTAAGTAATTATGGTGAAGGACAAAATTGAATCACATTACAGATGGGTATCATTTTTCATGTAATCAAACTTATAATCAAGAGTTAAAACAATTGAGTTGTTTTGCTAATCTCTTACTTGGTAGATTGGGGATTAACTTTGCAAGTAGTTCTTTAATAATGAATCAACACAGCTGCATTCTTTCACAGTCTAGAGACAGAGGGTGTAACACACACAAAAAACTCATCAATTGTTCTTATTATTAGTAGCTTTATTTGTTTTAGCGTTTTACTGAATTTTCAAACAATAATTATATAACAAAGGATTAAACCAAGTAAATCCCATATTGCCATTTAGCTACAATACACACTTAAATACAAATAATCAGCATATTCATCAAACAACACTTTGAAGGGCTTGGATTATTTATTACCACCATAAAGCCCTTCATTAAGCATGGAAGGGAGGAGGAGCAGTCAACTCTGTCCAAAAGAACAGAGAGAAAAATGCCTGCGATGTTTAATTTATAATAAGGCTTTTTCCAATAAAGTAGTTTAAGTTATTTATTACTTTTAGTTATATATTTATTTGGTTAATGCATAATTTGTCACCTAATTTTGCCTTGACTCAGAAGACCACCAAATAAAAAGGAGTGTTTAAGAAACAATTAAGTTATCCTATTCTACTCTTAAATATAACCTCTTAATTGAAAGAAATGTCACCTCAGCAAAATGTCATTGGCAAGACATTTTTGGCATACTGCATAAAATTCTCTGATCTGAAATTTATCATTATCACCTATAAATTTTTTTGGACTCTATGGATTGAAAACTTAACAAAATATTCAGGCTTCCAGAGTTTTAAAAATAAACTTAAAGAAAATATTAGAGTGAACATATTCTTTCAAGTTCTAGTATATATCATTTTAGTAATATATGATGCCTCCTTTATTAACGTTGTAAGGAAAAACAGCAGTGTCAATTTTTATGGGAAACTGCGTTCCATGTTGTTCTGTGCAGTGGTGATGACTACTAGTAACCAGTATTAAGTATCCATAATCAATATTAAGTATCTATACTGTATTCATCACTTGAAGGTTGAAGATTGGTCAAAATTTTAATGACAGTATATAGTAATATATGGTCCTGCATTATGTTCACATTCAGTAGTGGAAACAATATCTGTATTATATTACATCTGCTTAATATAAAACTATGATATTTATAAAAATTCAGAATGGAGTCCCTTATTTTGTTGAAAGACTCAACTCAGCTATAACTTGTAAATTCTCTTAAAGATTAGTGAAAAATCCCAGTAAATATTATTATCCATATTCAATATTATGGTACTTTGATGCTCATTGGAAGTTTATTTCTGAACTAGATACAAGGTGAAGTAAATACTTCCTTATACTAAGAATTCTCAGATTAAGGAAGAGGAAAGACTACTTTTACGGATACAAGGAAGATGTTTACATTTTTATTTTTTAAATGTGTTATTGCTAGGGGGATAAAATTGAAAACATTGTCTTTAATCAATGCACAATATTGTGAAATTTTTCTTTTTATTATTTTAATTAAACAGATTTTAAAGTAGGTGTGTCTACTAATTGGTTTAAGAATAAAATACTGTTAGGTGAAATTTAATTTCATTACCCCAGCCAACTATGCCTATTACAATAGTGGTGCTTTGGAATTGGTATCTACTTTTATATATACCCTTCTGTTTGTTTAAGGTTTTAATTTAAATTCCAGTTAGTTAAGGTGTAGTATAATACTGGTTTCAGGAGGGGCACCTTGGTGGCTCAGTTGGTTGAGTGTTCAACTCTTGATTTCATCTCAGGTCATGATCTCAGGGTCATGAGATGGAGCCCCACATTGAGCTCCTTGTTCAGTGGAGTCTGCTTAAGAGTCTCTCTCTCCCTCTTCATCTGCACCTCCCCCTGCTCACAGGCATTTCTATAAATAAATAAATAAATAAATAAATAAATAAATCCCTTTTAGAAATAATAGTTTCAGGAGACTTTAGTGATTCATCACTTACATATAAACCCTCTGCTCATCACAAGTGCTTTCCTTAATACTCATCACCCACTTAACCTATCCCTCCCCACATCCCTCCAGCAACTCTATTCATTCTCTATTGTTAAGAGTCTGTTTTATCCTTTGCCTTTTTCTTTTTATTTCCTATGTTCATCTGTTTTGTTTCTTAAATTCCACTTATAAGTGAAATCATATGGTATTTGCATTTCTCTGAGTGATTTATTTCACTTACCTTAATAGTCTCTAGCTCCATCCACATCATTGCAAATGGCAAGATTTGATTCTTTTCTGTGGCTGAGTAATATTCTATTATGTATATATACCATATCATCTTTATCAGTTCATCAGTTGATGGACATTTGGGCTTTTTCCATAATTTGGCTACTGTTGAAAATGCTGCTATAAACATCAGTTGTATGTGTCCCTTTGAATCAAGTATTTTTGTATCCTTTGGGTAAATACCTAGTAGTACAAATGCTAGGTTGTAGGGTAGTTCTATTTTTAACATTTGAGGGACCTCCATATTGTTTTCTACAGTGGCTGCACCAGTTTGCTTTCCCACCAACAGTTAAGAGGGTTCCCCTTTGTCCTCATCTTCCCTAATATCGTCTCTCATTCTGAAGGTTGCCTTTTAGTTTTGTTCATTGTTTCTTTTCCTGTGCAGAAGCTTTTTATCTTGATAAAGTCCCAACTGTTTATTTTTCTTTGGTTTCTCTTGCCTAAGGAGATGTATCTAGAAAGAAGTTGCTACAGCTGATGTCAAAGAGGTGGTTATCTGTGTTTTCCTGTAGGATTTTTACATTTTCCTCTCTCACATTTAGGTTATTCATCCATTTTAAATTTATTTCTGTGTATGGCTTAAGAAAGTGGTTCAGTTTAATTCTCCTGCATGTTGCTGTCCAGTTTTCCCAACACCATTTGTTGAAGACACTCTGTTTTTCCCATTGGATATCCTTTCCTGCTTTGTTGAAGATGAGTTAAACATATAGCTGTGGGTTTATTTGTGGGTTTTCTATTCTGTTGCATTGATGTATGTGTCTGATTTTGTGCCATTACTCTACTGTCTAGATCACTACAGCTTTGTAATATAACTGGAAGTCAGGAATTGTGATGCCTCCAGCTTTGCTTTTCTTCCAGGATTGTTTTGGCTATTCAGAGACCTTTTTGTTTCCATTCAAATTTTGAGATTGTTTATTCTAGCTCTGTGAAAAGTTCTGGTGGTATTTTAATAGGAATTGCACTAAATCTGTACATTGCTTTGGGTAGTATGACATTTTAACAATATTTGTTCTTCTAATCCATGAGCATGGTTTATCTTTCCATTTCTCTGTGTCATCTTCAGTTTCTCTCATAAGTGTTCTGTAGTTCTTGGAATACAAATTTTTGCCTTTTTGGTTAGGTTTATTCCTAGATATCTTACGGGTTTTGGTGCAGTTGTAAATGGCATTGATTCTTTGATTTTTCTGTCTGCTTCTTCATTATTGATGAATAGAAATGCAACAGATTTCTGTGTATTGATTTTGCATCCTGCAACTTTACTGAATTTGTGTATCAGTTCTAGCAGCTTTTGGGTGGAGTCTGGGAGTTTTTCTACATAAAGTATCAAGTAGTCTGCAAATAGTGAAAGTTTGACTTCTTTATTGCAAATCTGAATGCCTTTTATTTTGTCATTGCTATTGTTCGATTGCTGAAGCTAGGACTCCGGTACTGTGTTGAATAACAATGATAACATCCCATCTTGTTCTTGACTGTAGAGCAAAAGCTCTCAGTTTTTCCCCATTGAGGATATTAGCTGTGGGTTTTTATATAGGGTCTTTATGATGTTGAGGTTTTTTCCCTCTGTCCCTACTTTGTTGAGGGGTTTTTATCAAGAATGGATGCTGTACTTTATCAAAATATTTTTCTGCATCTGTTGAGAGGATCATGTTTCATATCCTTTCTTTTATTAATGTGTTGTAACACTGATTGATTAGCAAATACTGAATCACCCTTACAGCCCAGGAATAAATCCCACTTGATTGTGGTGAATGACTCTTTTAATGTACTGTTGGATTCAGTTTGCTAGTATTTCGTTGAGAATTTTTGCCTCCATGTTCACTAGGGATATTGTCTGTAATTCTTTTTTTTTTTTGTGGAGTCTTTGTTTGGTTTTGGAATTAAGGTAATTGCTGGCCTCCATAGAATGAGTTTGGAAATTGGCTTTCCATGTCGTCTTGTTTTTGGTTTTGGTTTTTGGTTTGTTTGTTTTTTTTGTTTGTTGCTGTTGTTGTTGTTGTTGTTTTTGAACAGTTACAGAAGAGTAGGTATTAAAGTTTTCTTTAAATGTTCAGTAGAAATCCCATGGGAAGCCATCTTACCCTGGACTTTTGTTTGTTGGGAGATTTTTGATTACTAATTCAGTTTCTTTGCTGCTTATTGGTCTGTCCAAATTTTATATTTCTCCTATTTCAGTTCTGGTAATTTATATGTTTATAGGAATTTATCCATTTCTTCCAGATTGCCCAATTTGTTGGCATATAATTTTTCATAATATTCCCTTATTATTGTTTTAATTTCTGTGGTGTTGGATGTGTTCTCTCTCATTTGTGATTTTATTTATTTGAAGATGTTCTTTTTCCTTTTTGATAAGTTTGCTAGAGGTTTATCAATTTGTTAATTCTTTCAAAGAACCAGCTCCTAGTTTTATTGAGCTGTTCTATTTTTGTTTGTTTGTTTCTGTATCATTTTTTTTCTGTTCTAATCTTTATTATTTCCCTTCTTCTGCTGCCTTTAGTCTTCATTTTTTTTTCTCCTTCTAGGTCCTTCAGTATAAGGTTAGGTTGTATATCTGAGGTTTTTCTTGCTTCTTGGGATAGATCTGTATTGCTATACACCTCCCTCTTATAACCACTTTAGCTGCATCCCAAAGGTTTTGGACCATCATGTTTTCATTTTCATTTATTTATATGTATTTTTAAAATTTCTTCTTTAATTTCCTGGTTGACCCATTCATTCTTTAGTACCATGTTCTTTATCCTCCACTTATTTGTGGTCTTTCAAGATTTTTTCTTGTTGTTAACTTCTTACTTCATAGGGTTGTGGTCAGAAAAAATGCATGGTGTGATCTCAATCTTTTGTATTTGTTGAGGGCTGATTTGTGAACCAATATGTGGTCTATTCTGGAGAATGTCCCATCTGCACTTAAAAAGAATGTGTATTCTGCTGCTTTAGGAAGAAATGTTCTGAATATATATATTTGTTAAGTCCATCTGGTCCAGTGTTTCACTCAAAGCTATTGTTTCCTTGTTGATTTCTTCTTAGATAATCTGTCCATTGCATATCTTGTGAGGTGTTAAAGTCCCCTACTATTATTGTATTATTATCAATGAGTTCCATTATGTTCGTTATTAATTGTTTTATATATTTGAGTGCTCGCAAGTTGGGGCTATAAATACGTATAATTGTTAGATTCTCTTGTTGGATTTTCTCCTTTATTAAGATATAGTGCCACTCTTCACCTCTTATTACAGTCTGGTTTAAAATCTAGTTTGAAATAAGTATTGCTACTCCAGCTGTCTTTTGACATTCATTAGTATAAGCGGTAACTCAGTACTCTCACTTTCAATCTACAGGTGTCTTTAGGTTTAAAATGAGTCTCTTGTAAGCAGCATATAGATAGGTATTGTTCTTTTTATTCGTTCTGACAACTTATGTCTTTTGATTAGGGCATTTAGTCCATTTATATTCAGAGTGATTATTGGTCAGTTTGAATTTAGTGCCATTTTATTGCTTATTCTGTCATTTTTTCTGTAGATTTTCTCTGTTCCTTCTTATGTGTGGCAGTTTTGGTCTTTCTTTACCACTCAGTGTTCCTTTAATATTTCTTGCAGAGCTGTTGTAGTGGTCATGAACTCCTTTATTTTTTGCCTGTCTGGGAAATTCTGTTCTCTCATTCTATTCTGAATGGTAGTCTTAATAGATAGAGTATTCATGGCTGCATATCCCCCCCCAAGCATGTTCAATGTATCATGCCACTTTCTTCTGGCTCGCCAAGTTTCTGTTGAGAAATCCACAGCTAGCTTAACTCATTTTCCCTTGTAAGTTAAAGACTTCTTTGTGGCTTTTAAATTTTTTTTTTCTTTGTTGCTGTATCTTGCAAATTTAATTACACTATGTCTTGTTGGCCTGCTTTTGTTGATTTTTATGGGAGTTGTGCCTTCTTGTTCTGGATGTACGTTTTCTTCCCCAGAGTAGTGAAGTTTTCTGCTGTTATTTCTTGAAATAAATTTTCTGCCCTTTTTCCTCTCTTCTTCTTCTGGGACTCTTATAATAATGAATGTTACTACATTTGATGGAATCACTGATTTCCCTAAGTCTATTCTCGGATTGAATTCAGTTCTTTCTCTCTTTTGTTTAGCTTCATTAATTTCCAGTATTAGGTCCTCATATGTCACTAATTCATTTCTCTGTGTCCTCCAGCCTGCTGTTCATTGCATCAAGCCTGTTTCCAATTTCATTTATCATATTCTTCTGTCTGAGTGGTTCTTTTTTAACCTTTTTTCTCTGTGGCAAGGGTTTCACTGATGTCTTCTATTCTTTTTGAAAGTCCAGTGAATATCCTTATGATTGCTGTTTTAAATTCTACATCAAGCCCATTACTTATGTTTGTTTTACCTAGATCTCTGGCTATGGCCTTACCTTGTTCTTCCATTTGGGATAAATCCCTCCATCTTATCTTTTTTTTTTTTTTTTTCCTAAGTTTGTGGCTTCTTCTGTGTGTTAGAAAAGCCAGTTAGGTCCCTTGCTCCTGAAAATAATGACCTTATGAAGAAGAGATCATGTACCCAGAGCATGATGTTTCAAGGTGTCTTCAGTGTGTGCTGCATTGGCTCTGCTGTTATGTCTTTGCTGCTTTGTTTTTCAGGCCAGTCATGCTCAGGGGCTCTACTTGCCTGCTAAGGGCAGTGTTCAGTCCCTGCCCTGAAAGTGGTGAGTTTTAGATGTACCCTGGTTTGCTTATGAAATGAGAACAGACACCAACTCCAGCAGACTGAGGCTCTGGAAAACTCGCTGGTCAGGAGATGTTCTGTGGTCAGACTTTAGTGCTGGTCTTCTTAAGGAGGGGCCTGCCTTGCTGTGACTGAGGCAAGCTTGACTGAGAAGGGCAGTCAGAGAGAAGGGAGATGCGGCTTGGTGTAAGCAAGTTAGGCAGCCAGTGTCAGTGCTGTTCTGCTTCCCACAGGTTGTTCTATGTTTATGCTGAGGGGTAGGGAAGGAAAATGGTGCCATCCAGCTTGTTTGTTCCCACGGAGGTGTCTCCAGGAATGCTGCCTCTCAGGGCTGTGCTCTGGAAGAGCAAATAATCTCCCCCTCTGTGTGCCCCAGGCATTTTTCAGATAGCTGTTTTCATGTTGTCTGCCTGGGGTTGTTTGCCTGCCTTCTCCCCTGGAGCTACTCAGTGCCCCTGGGGTTCTATGCCAGCCAAGCCCACTGACCTTTAAAACTCCTGGCTTTAAGCCCTGCTGTTTGGAAGATCTAATGAAATTCAGCACCTCATTTTCCAAGCCAGTGGCTTTGGGGAAATGTTTTCCCTGCGTGTTTCCCTGTGTGCTCCTTTCTCTCCTGCCCATCTCCACAACCACAGCTCCTTTCCCTCTGTAGCATCCATAATCTGTTTCCCCCTTAAACCACATCTACACACTTCCTACCTTCTTCAGTGTGGCTTCCTCTCTCCCTTCAGTTATGGTTTGTTCTGTCAATCTTTGGGTCAATTTTTGAGGTATTTAGGATGATTTGATAGTTATCTAGTTGTATGTATGTGACAAGATAAGCCTAGGGCCCTCCTACGCCACTGTAATCTTCCTGTCCTCCTAAAAATTTTCTAAAATAATAATAATAATTAAAAAAAAAAACAGATCCAAGAATCTCAGAAAACACCGAGCAAAATATGTTTTTGAAAAGGAAAGAAAGACAGATAAAAAAAGACATAATACTCATGCTTATGAAAATCACTGATGAAGATACTGTGTTGAAGGCAGCCAAAGAAAAAAAAGACACATGACATACAGAGGAGCAAAGAATTAGAACAAACTTCTTATAGAAAGTATGTAAGCAATAGAGTGACAGCTTTAGAGTATTGAGGTAAGGAAGGTAACTACCTACCCAGAATTCTGTAAGTGGTGAAAATATTTTTCAAATAGAAAGGAGGAACAAAAATTTAGAGAACTCATTACCAGTACTCATGTACTACAAGAAGTATAAAAGAGATATCCTTTAAGCAAAAGTAATATATTGATAGAAAGTTAAATCTGCATGAAGAAACAAACACTTCTAAAGGTGATACAAATACTCAGTAAACTAAATTAAAACAAACAACATTTCAACATGGCAGAAATGAGTCTATATACTTCATCGATTATTATATATTAGAAAATAATAAGTTGTAGAATAGAAGATATATCTAATAGGATTTCAGAAATAGTCCGCCATATAATTCCTGGATGATAATGATTATTATGATAATGATACGATGATGAGGACTATGACAACTAGATGCAGAGTGAATCTTTAGGCACTTTACATATATTAAAGTCTTTACTATTCACCACATTTAATGAGGTAGGTGATGTTATTATCACCATTTTTACCAATGAGAAAACTGAAGACCAGCAAGATTAAATACTTGACCAGGGTCACACAGTCTGGAACTACAGCATCTGTATCTACTACATGCAATCAGAAGCTACTTCTGTGATAACTTTCAAAGCAGATATTTTTGAAGAAGATCTTTATAACATTCCATGGGTCTTCATTTATGATATGCTAAGGCAGTAATAGCAGAACTGGCAATATTTTTAACTAACAAATAAAAGCATCCTCTTTTACATTAATGAGTAAGATTTCCTTTTTGTTATTTTAATAATTTTGAAACCTAAGTTTTAGATGTGAAAGAGAGAAATTGTGATTTCTTCTAAAAAGCAATATTTTTTTAAAAGATTTTATTTATTTATTCAACAGAGATCACAAGTAGGCAGAAAGGTAGGCAGGGAGAGACAGAGGGAAGCAGGCTCCCGGCTGAGCAGAGAGCCTGATGTGGGGCTCGATCCCAGGACCCTGGATCATGACCTGAGCCGAAGGCAGAGACTTTAACCCGCTGAGCCACCCAAGCGCCTAAAAAGCATTATTTTTAATAAATGCTTATGAACCAAGTACATAAGATATAAGCTTTTCTCTACTTTATATTACTGTATTGAATTTGTTCACCTTACAGTCTTTACAGTACTCAAGTAAAATGTATTTAAAAGAAATATACATTGGGCGCTTGGGTGGCTCAGTGGGTTAAGCCTCTGCCTTCGGCTCAGGTCATGATCTCAGGGTCCTGGGATCAAGCCCCACATTAGGCTCTCTGTTCAGTGGGGAGCCTATTTCCCCCACTCTCTCTGCCTGCCTCTCTGCCTACTTGTGAGCTCTCTCTCTCTCTGTCAAATAAATAAATAAAAATTTTTTTAAATGATATGAATCAGTTAATGTGTTGTTAACATTGTTGCCATATTCATAATAGAATGGTGCTTAATTATGCTATTTTAATAGCCATGTTACTTAAATTACTGAATATTCACAAAATAATATGTTTAAATGGTACATCATCCAGTGTAAATTCAATTACTTTAAGTGTCAGCACCTTGGGGCGTTCAGTATTTCAGAAATGTGATAATATGTTTCAATATAAATTATTTACTATGGATGAAGCATAGCAGAAATGTAACTAAGTGTAACTTAGTGTAACTAAGTGTAAATGATGTAGAGGTTAGAAACAAGTCCTTAAATTTGGATTACGTGCATTGCAGCATTGCTTACAGCAGCAGAAGGAAGGAAGGAAATAAGGGAACAAGGAAAGGAGGGCCAGAAAGAAAGTAAAAGAAAGGAAGGAAGGAAGAGAAAGAAAACAAAAAGAAGAAAACAGAAAAAGAGAATGAAAGATGAATTAGTAAGAGACTTACATAATAAATTATTAGTACAGTTTGCTATGTATTTCTAGTTCTTCACTGTCTAGGGTCATGGTAGGCTTGAACTTCCCTTGGTCCATGAATTTGGCATCACCATAAATTTGAGCGTACATTTCCTGGTCACTTCTGGACTGAATTTTAAGAGCTTAGATGTGTTTTACTATGTTGTCTCTTTGCAGTGACACTCAGCATCTTCAGATGGTGGCTGCTTGGTCATTTGGGGTCCAATAGAGAAGAAGAGAGAGAGAAGAGACCTGTAGTAAATACAGGTTTATATGAGAAATAAAGAAGTCTTTGTTGTTTTAAACCAAAAAGATTATCAATGTCTTTATTACTAAATGATTATTTACCCTAGTTGATGTATATCTTATAATCATAAACTGAAATACTGCATTTCTGTTTAAAAGCATAAGCTTCGGGGTGCCTGGGTGGCTCAGTGGGTTAAAGCCTCTGCCTTCAGCTCAGGTCATGGTCTCAGGGTCCTGGGATCGAGCCCTGCATCATGCTCTGTGCTCAGCGGGGAGCCTGCTTCCTCCTCTCTCTCTGCCTCCCTCTCTGCTTACTTGTGATCTCTGTCTATAAAATAAATAAATAAATAAAATCTTAAAAATAAAAAAATAAAAGCATAAGATTCATCTACGTTTCAAATGAAATTAAAAGTTAAAAGTTCATCTATATGTTGAGTAGATATATAATTAGAAAATCTGAACTCTATTTGTGACCGAAGGAGCTGGGTAATGCGATAGTATTACAGACCTAGTGTACAGTGATAGAGAGAAGCTGAGATACATAGTAATTTATTTATTTATTTTTTACTCTGAAGGAAAAATGTTTTCTGATAAACGATGTAGTAAAGCAAATCAATAGCCTTATAGCCACATAGCTTGGATTAGAAAAAGTCCTTAGTAGTATTATTCAAATCTGTTGTATCTAATTGCAAAGTTTCTTATAGAGAACCCTGGGAGACTGAATAAATGTTAAATAATTATCCCTTACCATAAAGGCTGTCCTCGAATATACACAATTACGGATTGAGCTAAAATATTCGACATTCAGTATTTTTGAAACTAAGAAAGGACATAAAATACTAATAAACACCAGTAATTATTTACATGATGTTCAAAACACTAACTTTAAAAGCCCCAACTTTATTTTTGTATTTTTCTATATAACAGTTTTTTAAAGATTAATTTACTTATTTGAGAGAGAGAGCACACTACAGCACGAATTGGAGTAGGGGCAGAGGGAGATAGAGAGAGAGAATCCTCAAGCAGACTTTCAACTGAGCCTGGAGCCCATAGGGCTTGATCCCAGGACCTTGTGAGCATGACCTGAGCCAAAATAAAAAGTTGGCAGCTTAAGCGACTGAGCCACCCAGGCACTCCTCTATAATAGTTTTTGATGTTTCTTTATCTTTTTAAACAGACTTTGATATCTCTACTAAATGTCTATACAGAAAAACTACTAGGTTAAAATAATTATGTACTTTAAATCTCTTTTAAATGAAAAAAAAAATGGATACCATTCTTCAAGGTAGATTACTTGATAAAATAAATTCTAAACAATTGACAAAACAAATGTATGAAATAATATTTGATGTCTTACCTCAAGAAAGAGCCTCTTATTTTATCTCACAAAAGTGTACAGAGGGCAGCACCACAATAAAGTACAAAATTGGAAGAATGGTTTTGGCTTTATTGTTTTGTTTGTTTGTTTGTTTGTTTAAATTTTATTTATTTATTTGACAGAGATCACAAGTAGGCAGAGAGGCAGGCAGAGAGAGGGGGAAGGAGGCTCCCTGCCAAGCAGAGAACCCTATGCGGGGCTCGATCCCAGGACCCTGAGATCACCTGAGCTGAAGGCAGAGGCCTAACCCTCTGAGCCACCCAGGCGTCCCCATTTATTGTTGTTTTTAATATAAAGGAAAATTTTCTTGAAAACATTGAGAATTCAGTTGCTGCTTATAAAATATTTATCATCTATTCATTAAAATATTTCCTGTATTCTGAAAAGAACAAAATTTGTTGTAATATTATGCTGTTGATACTTTACTACTACTGTAGTAAAATGCTTACTTGGAAATACTCAGATTTGTTTTAGTAGTACCTTAAAATAACTTACAATAATATTTGTTATTTTTCCCACTGACCAATTTTATTTATTTATTTGAATAATCTTTTTCAAATGTGGCATTTGTACACCTAAAGATAGGGAAGCAAAAGAATTTTTCCTTGGTCGTGTATAAAAACTTTTAAGAGAAAAGTGGGGAAGTGGGAAAACATCCTCTAATAGAAAGCCAAACAAGATCAAATTTCTTTGTGCATGCACAAAGCTAAATTGAAAGCCTGGCCTGTCAGCAAATGTTCAACTACAATGGAATCCATGCCTATTTCTAGTACCCTAATTGGAAATTCCAGAATAGTTTAACTAGAAGATACCCTATATAGTAATGTTATAGCAACATTTCCTTAAAATTTGGTACTCTCTTTTTATTAAGTATTCATCATTCTAAATGTTAACTTCTTCAGAACACTCTTCTTATAAAGGAAATGGAAAGAAATTTGGCTTTAAGAATAGACATTTTCAGTTGGTAAGAAAATATCTACTAGGTATAGATATAATGAAAATAGTCACGTTTTGCCACCAAATAATGAAATACCACCATGAAAACCTATGAAACGTAATAAGGATAATGAAAAGAAGTGGTGCTCATAAAGAGAGTCTTTATCAGCATTAGAGTAAATGGCATCTAAGCAAATCTAAGCTTAATATCATAGTGATGGAAATAAAAAGGAAAACAATTACAATGAAGACTTTCTACCATTCAGGTCACATAAAAATGAAAATAACCTGTGGATTGTTGTTATATTAAAGGAAGCAGCTTCTGCCAGGACTTCTAGAATGTAAGGAGACAAGTGTTCATGCAGTACCTAGGTACTAGCCAGTCACAGACTCTCTGGCCAGCAGCAGGTAGTTAAGTTGTACTAAGGTCAAATGAAAATGTAGAAGAGTAAGGCTAAGTACTCCAGCTGGGCTACAGGCAAATTTCCATTCATCTATTCACTCATGTATTCATTCAGCACAGATTTATTATGTAGTTAGTATATGGTAGAAACTGTCCTAGATATTGCAGATATAAAGATGAATAAAGGGGCTCAGTGGGTTAAAGCCTCTGCCTTTGGCTCAGGTCATGATCCCAGGGTCCTGGGATTGAGCCCCGAATCGGGCTCTCTGCTCAGCGGGGAGCCTGATTCCTCCTCTCTCTCTCTCTCTCTGCCTGCCTCTCTGCCTACTTGTGGTCTCTCTGTCAAATAAATTAGAAAAAAAAAAAAGATGAATAAAACAATGTCGTGTTCTCTCAAAGGACTAAATCTTGTAGAGGAACACAAATAGATGAGCAAATTGATGCAACAGGGCATTGGAGGTGCTCACATAGAAGCAGTAAAGTCAGTTCTGCCTTAAATTTGAATAACTTTTTGAAAATTTCCCTTCCAATTAAGGAGAACAGTTTTTTTTCCTACATCCCTAGGATCCTTGTTACATATTTAGATAGAATCTGAGAGATTACATTATCAGAATATATATAATTAGATCACAAATTGAGTGGTATATACAAAGTTTTCTAAAGAAACATAAAGAAAGGGGAATAATGAGGACTGGAGTATTAAGATGTGAAGTCAGAGGCAAGACTGAATTAAAAACAGATGGGAAAAGAGTCTATAGTTAGGTACATAGATATATTAGATTTATACTGTATCTAGATGGTAGGTATGAGAGAAACCATCATGTTCTATGGTATATCTGCATTGTTGCAAAGGCTTTCTAATGATGTTCCATCATACCTTCTTTTTTAGATGATTCTTTTATGAAAACTTAAAGTATTCATTTTCATTTTTCTTGTTACTGGTTCTTTCTCCTCAGTTCTTTCCTGTTGGCCATATTTTATTAGATCCTTTAAATACTTATTTTGGTTACTTTAAAGTTGTTATCTGATTGTTTTAATATATAGGCTTCTCTAGTAAATCTAATTATTTTGGATTCTTTATGATATTGTTGTGTGTGTGTGTGTGTACTCTAAGTTTGAACACTGACATCGTATGTAGGAAAAAGACCAAATCAATATTATTTATGCCTGGAGGTGGGCAGCTCACCTGTCAGACCATTATTTTGGGAGATTGACTTAAACCAATTAAAGATTGAGGTGGATCCATTTTGCCATTTCTGTCCTTTCCATTAATTCACCACAGAGTCCAGTTCCTCCAGAAAAGGGCTGATAATACCTTATACTTCAGTTATGGCTTGGGATTCTGAATGGTTTTTCTCATTGTTATTGCTCAACCTTCAGCTTTTGGTGGTCCTAACACATACCTGTGCCCCTGAGGTCTCTCAGCACACTCTCACCCCTCCTCCAGTGGTAGATTGCCTTTCTCGGTGGGAGCAACACAGCTTCTGTTTTCCTGGCACAGCTTCAGTCTTGCTCAGAGACCTGTGCTCCCAAGTGCTCTGTTTCTCAACACTCCTACTCTTCTAATGACAGCCAGTTTCTGCTTTGTGTCTGTGGGTTCTTGAGCAGAGGAGTTTTCTGATACCCAGAAAGAGCAGGCTTTGCTTTTTATCATAAAGACTGTTCCTTGATCCTCCTCAGAAGTAGAGGACTTTTGCTTTTACCTCACCCCCAGAAGCAATGGATATTTGCCTTGACCCTGGAGGCGACAGTATTTGTTGTCACCAGTGCCTTTAAGATTTTGCTTCATGTTGGAGTATGTCTAGGGAAGAAGGTGATACTCAATTCCTGTCCCCCAGTATCAGCTGATCACCTCCTGTGTATTGAGTTCCAAAGGGGACTCTTACTGCCCCACATCAATCTTTCTCACTTCCATCCTTCTTTCCTTCCTTTTTCTTTTTTAATATTTTATTTATTTATATGAGAGAGAGAGAGAGAGAATGAGAGCATGAGCAGGGAAAGGGGCAGAGGCAGAACAGGAAGCCCAATGCAGGGCTTGATCCCAAGCTCATCGCAGGCTCCCGGGATCATGACCTGAGGCAAAGGAAGACGCTTAACTGACTGAGCTTAGCTGACTGAGCCACCCAGGCATCACCCATCCTCGACCCCTGTGCCAGTCTTTCTTATGAGTACCTAGCAAAGGATTAGGGAAAATAATTTGTGAGTGCAGAATCTTTTGTGTCTTTGGCTCCCAGTGATTGAAAACTAACATATTAGCCTATATCAAAGCTTTAAGGAGCTGTAAAATTTTAGCTGATTTCTTCTTATCTGCTTATATGGTCATCAGTTCTTCCAGAAACCTGCAAAAATGAAACAAATGCTGTGACTCCTTTTTCCTTTGTTGTCACTTTTTATGATATAATTTACCTACCTTGCCACTATAGCTTTCAGATTGTTTTAGGGAAAATTATGATTTTTGCCAATTACCTGCCTTTTTTCTTTTAATTAAGTGGTGACGGACATTCTTTTGCTAATTTCTATATCTAATCAGAAAACAAGAGCTAATGTTTCTTTAAATTATCAACTTAAATCTTCTTGATATTTTCTTAATAAGAAAGGAGACTGAAGGGGATTTGCTTAATGATTATTCAGTATTTTACATTGCTTTGAGGCTAAGCCAAAATGTAGTACTAACCAAAATTTTTAGCAATAGTACAGCTTTTCTAGAAATTAATATAATGAAATAGGCACTGATCTATCATTAAGCTCTAGCCTTCCTTTTTGAGTAAGTACATTTAATCATATCTTGGGCTTCTCTGTGGAGATAGAGTAAACTTCTCTGATTTTTCTCTAACTATGATGGCATAATGTAATAATATTCAAACCTTTTAACCCACGCAACTCTTCCATCAAATGAAAGTTGCATACATTCTTAATATAGAAATAACAAGAGAGTAAGAATGCTCTATTCAAAGGTTGGGAGGGGAAAGATGAAAAGGCAACTTTCTATTTTCTGTTCTTCATCTGTCCCTCAAAACTCTAAAGTGGTCCATGAGCAGCCTCAGAGTAACCTGGGGATTTCTCAGTAAAATAAAGCCAAACTACCCCAGACCTACTTAATCTGAATTGTTGGAAATAAAGCCCAGGCATATGTATTTTAATCTGCTTTTCAGGTAATTCTTATGCTCAGTTGGGCATTTTGTAGCATATAATAAGACCACTGAAAACAGCAGAAAATTACCATTTTAATTTGACTCTGTGATTTATTAAATAAGTATTGATTTATAATAGTATAAATAGTATAAATAGTTACATACAGTAACAAACTCTGAAGCACTAATGTTACTAAACTTTCAGAAAGTCTTATACCAAAGACCATCTCCACATTTCTTCTAAATAGTTTTGATTTACTGTATATGTGACTTTATAAGAGAAGTCCCAAATTAAAAATTGCTAAATGGAATTGGTATATTAAAATTAGGCAATACAAAAGTGGTACATTATAGTTATTTTTCCAGTTAAAATATGCCAACTTTTTTTATATACTGGAAATGGAAAATAAATATGCATTTTAAAATAAGCTACAAGAACTATTATTTTTCAAATTGGCAATCATGTGAAACACATACCCAAAGCTCCTGGAATTTTATAATGCATTTGTTGGGACTGTATAAAATCTTATCTGAGAAGTGTTAAAACATATCTAAGAAGAGTTAAGAAAAACAATTAAGCATAGAATAATCATAGGATCTACTTATTAAATTTCCTCATTTATAACTAATTGTTCATAAAGAAATGTGATTTATAGGAGGTCTAAAAGTTCAGGTTGATAAGCCTCATGTATTTGAGTTTTTCAAAGTGATTAAGTATTTTTTAATTGAAAAGAAACAAGGTTTTTTTCCTGATTCAAAGAGACTCCTATTACTTTATAAATGTTATAAAATATATAATTCACTTTTTTTTTGAAGTCTGAAAGAAAATTGTTAAGTGTGAAGTATGGGGAAACTATCATCTACATGAATGAATATGACACTGTATATTCTACTATGAAAATGCCACAAAAAGAAAACCTCCCAAATAAGATCCTAATTTAGAGGAAGTGAAACCGAGAACTGTAGGGAAAGAAACTGCTGATATGAAGCCTCCAGAGCAAGGGAACCTTGAGTTAGACCTACCCCAGAATATATGAATGCAAGAAAATACACTCCATCTTGATTAAACCTGATTGTGTTGTGTCTTTGCTGTCACTTAAAATCCAGAGTCCTGAGGCTCTGTGCATTCCATCAAGTAAGTATGAAGTATTTTTATATCATTCCCATCTATTACATAAGATGTATATCAGGATAACTACTCTAAAATTATGAGACTAGAGTATTCTCTTAAAAGATTGCCTCTAAGGACACCTGGGCGACTCAGTTGGTTAATCATCTGACTCCAGATTTCAGCTCAGGTCATGATCTCACAGGTGGTCAGGTTGAGCCCCATATGGAGCTCTCTGCTCATGGGGCATCTGCTTGAGATTCTCTCTGTCCCTCTCCTTCTGCCCCTGCCCCCTAAAATAAATAAATAAATAAATCTTGGGAAAAAAAAAAAAAGGTTGCATCTTATTTTGTTATGCCCACTTCTGTTTTCCTATGCTGAGTATTTTCTTCTTCATTTCTTGACTGATTTGTCATGAGTTTCTCTGACAATTTTTGAAATGAATAGGTTTGCAAATTATACTGTTCTCTTGTTTCACTGCCTTTCCTTTTTTAAGTATATTTTAATCCTTAATTTTTATGTATTTTTTTCTGTTTTCTTAAGCATTTTGTAATTATTTTCTTAGTTTGTTTCATGTTTATTTTGATAGCTTATTTTAACAAATAATTTGAAAATTTATTACATATGATAGTATAATTAAATGTATTAATTTTAATTCATATATCTTATTTGTCATATATCATAACTTTGTGTTTTTACTCAAAACAATTAAATGAAATTAATTTCCAGTTAAAATGTTATTTTCAGGGTGCCTGGGTGGCACAATGGGTTTAGCGTCTGCCTTTGGCTCCGGTCATGACCCAGGGTCCTGGGATGAGACCCAAATCAGGTTCCCTGCTCAGCAGGGAGTCTGCTTCTTCCTCTGCTCCTCCCCACTGCTCATGCATGCTTTCTGTCTCTCTCTCTCTCTCAAATAAATAAATAAAATCTTTAAAAATAAATAAATAAATGCAATTTTCTTTTTGATTTCTTCTCTTATCCAATGGTTAATATTTTTAGTTTTATATACTTTTATGTTTTGTTTACCTTTAATTGCTATCTTCATTACATGGTAATTATAGAAAATGTTCTATATAACTCCTACCTAAAATCTGTTAATTTTTTTGTGGCTTTCTATATTTCTAAATATACATTTACTTTCTACTAGCCTATTGTCTTTGTAGACTTGTAGGTCATTTTGTTTGTGGGTTATATATCAATTAAAGCTTATTCATTAAATTTCTCTTCTACATCATACGTCTCTTTTAATTTGGTCTATCAAAAGCTGAGAAAATGTTGCCTAAAATCCATAGCTATGTTGTAGCCTTGAGTTTTTATCCTTATAGATTTTTTTCAGCAGATACTTTAGTACAGTATCAATCATTGCTGTGTCTAGGGTCTTATTTCTTAAAACATGGCACCATATAAGAAGGAGATGCAATATGCTGCCACAAATATATTTACTTTCATAGATGGTATGACTAAGTTATCAGAAATATAAAGTATGTATGGATCCCAAGGATCCAAAACCATCATCTTATAAATTCTTCCCTTTTTTAAATGATGAAAACCCCTTTAAAACAAACACAGAACCCAAACCCAAAGTACCAGACTATGTCCTAAAGCAACCAGGAGTGCTCATGAGCATTGCAGTTTTTACTGAGTTCTAAGTTCTTCTCGTTGGGTTTCAGCTGAGATCTTGGCTCATTACTTTGTAGTACAAGCATTCTGAAATTCATCTCTTCATCTTACCTGTTTTTCCACATTAGCTTGCTGACCTTGTACCGATCTCCTGAATTCATTAATTTAGCACACTTTATTTACATGTGTATTAATTTTTTTCTATGTAACAAATTATCACAAACTTAGTGACTTTAAAGAATACCCATTTATTAGCTCCCAGATTTGTATATGAGAAGTCCCTGCATGGTATGGTTAGTTCTGTGCTCAGAATCTTGTAAGACTAAAACTAGGGTGTTAGCTGGGCTGTGTTCCTTTCTGGAAGCTCTGAAGGATTACTCCCACACTCATTTAGGTTATTAGCTCACAGTTTTAGGACTAAAGCCCCTAGTTTCTAACTGATTGTCAGCCAGGAGCTGCACATAAATCCTAGCGGTGTCCTACACTCCTTACCATGTGGCCACCAGTGGAGACTCACACTGATGCCAAATCCCTCTCAAGCTTTGAATCTCTGTCTCTCTAGAAAAAGCCCAGTTCTTTTTTTTTAGTACCTTTTTCACTTTTTTATTGAAATAAAATACATATAATAATATATCCAGAGATGTAGAAAGCCTTTATTGAGAGAGATCAATTTTTTAAGCAACCCGAAAGCAGTGCTTAACAACCGAGTTTTTGTTATGGAAAGAAAGTGGATCTTTAAACAAGAGGCAGACACTGAAGGAGGGGACAATTAGCTAGGCTACTACTTTCTTTCATGAGGCAAAGTCCAGGCAGGTATCATAGTATAAGCTCTAGTTCGCTTAAATGCACTTGTTTATTGATTGTTTGACATAAAATAGTGCCATTAAATTCATAATTATGACTAACTTCTCCCATAATTTGACTGTAGTTTAGCTAGAGCATTTATATTGAAGTTGTTTGTTTTCATTTCTCATTTTCTCTTATATGGATTTTAGTGATAAATTCAGAAAAGGAAAGTCCATTTTTCAGGATTAATTTTAAGCCAGAGTAAACTAAATCAGATTTTAATAATCAAAATATATAATTCCACAATGGGAGTATTTTTATAAGACTCAGTGAAACAATGAATGTTATTGTGAATAGAACATTGTTTTTTACATTTACATTGGAAAGTGGAACACTGTGTACATTATCATAATAAATCAACATGACATCAAAACATTCCTTCAAGTCTATCAATAAATATGTTTTGAGTGTCTACTATGATAGGGAGACTAGGGAAAAAAATGAGTATCAGAACTGTAAGGAGTTTATATCTTTGCAGAGACAGAACTAGCATACATTGGAACATAAATTCTACACACCAATTACCCACGTGGGCAGTTCAGACCGTAAGCACCAAAGAACTTCAGAAGAGGACGAAATCAGTGTAGAGAACTCTTTGTGAATGAGAAAACCAGGAAATAAGAACAAAGCCAATCTGGATGGACTAAATTATGAGGAGTTCCACCCTGTTCCCCCCATGAGTATATGTATGTATGTCTGTGGTTTCACAGGGAGACACTCACCTGTTAGAACTTTAAAACCACATAAATATATGTATACAAACACTATATATATATATATATATATATATATATATATACACACACTATATAACCCAAAGTGACATGGGAAATTATCTCGTTTGATAACAGAGTATAATGATGTGATTATTAAAGTTTAAATTAATTTTTGAGTCACTAATAATGTAGTTGATTTGAACAAATTTGGTAATGGTTGTATTTAAAAAATTAATACCTACATTCATTTGTGTCATGTGGTTCTGTTCAAAAGAAATTTTATAGTCTTCAGCCCTTCTCCTAGGAAGTTACCTTTTGATAGGCTGCAGTTCATTTAGCAGAATTTCTGTTGGATGATTTCCATAACTGGTTTTCACCCTTAAAATGACCGTGTTTTAATGTATATATTTTTCTGATTTCAAAAGTAAGTATATAGAAAATAAAGCATTAAAGAAGAAGAAAAAAAATTTAACAAATGAAGTCCATCATCCAATTAAAAAAAAAAAGGAAAGAAAGCATTAAAGAAAACTGAATGTGCAAAAATTCTCACATCCAAAGATAACTATTTTGTTTAATTTGATGTCCTTATCTTGCATAATTGTCTCCCCGATTTTTTCATGTCATTTAAAATCTAAATGGGGATTTATAAAATGAAATTTCCTTTCATAGTATCCGTTATATTTCAATATCTTAATATATGTTCCCTTTATTGACATCAGTTGTCCTTTGTGGTGTCCATCTTGCAAATGTATCCATCTTGTAAGCAAAATAACTTCAGACAAAAAATTGTAGAACACACATTTAATAAATTAAAATACTAAAAAGAATAAAAATTACTTTTTCTTACAACAAATTAGTATTGCACTAACCACAACTCTGTTTGATTATTTCAATACCTACAAAGAAACTTAAAAATTTTTATAATAGTTTTATTTATATAAACCTTATCAAGAAGTTTGCTTCTTAGGAAATGCTGCTATCCCCTCTGCCACAGAGAGTTTCATCTCCTTAATACAGCCTCTGAAGGCTCTTTAGTTAATGTGTATTTGAAGTATCATTCTACTCACAATGAACTGTACTGAAAAGTACCATCAAGCCTTTAGCATTGAAAGAAATCAATCTAGTGATGGTAAATGGTCTGTGGTCTCACAGGGATAGACTCATCTGTTAAAACTTTAAAGCCATACAAATCAAATATCCTTTTCTTTTGTAGAGTGCTTTATGTGGAATTAATGTATTTTTAACCTGCACAACACTAGCATTTTCTATTCTGGTGAGATGTACAGAAAACTCATTTCTTAAAGGTTTTGTGAAATTAACCATTTCAATTTGATTCAGCTTTTTTCACTGATCATGATGACCAGATGCTGAGACACTGATCAATGACCAAACAATGTTTTGACTTGTTTGTTGTTTTGTTATGTTGCACAGCCACATTTAACTATGTATGTGCCAATAATTTGCAAAATCCTAATAACAGATTTGATAGACTCTTAAATACAGCATTGGCAATTGCTTGCAATTTCAAAATAGCTGAATCATATCTGAACCTTCCTTGTGCCACCTACAATAAAATAAAACCATACAAATATATAAACTTTATGTTGTGGAGACTGAAAGGACACAAAAGTGATTTAATTAAAAGGACTTTTGTATTTTTAAAATTGTGATGACAAGAGAGCTATAACTTTCCCAGTTTGCCATAAAGTTTAAATTTGTGGCTTTTCCCACCTACTCCTTAGGGACAAAAACAAAAACAAAACAAAACAAAAAACTCACATCAATTTTTCATAGAAATTTTAAGACAAACCTATCAAAGTAAATGCATAGATTCTGAAAATTGCTAGATACAACAGTTTTTCATTTAACATGAATGAACACTGTTCCATTTTCAAAACCATATTTAGTCACTAAACTTAAAATTTTAATACAGTATTAATTACTTTGGAGCACAAAGCCATAAAGGCAACAGAAACCTAGCAATACTGAGAAACTTTTCTATAGGCCAGGAAGCATGTAAAACCCAGGATAAGTGGTAAAAAAAAACTTGAATTATACTGAGAACTTTTACCAAAGAGAGAACTTATTGCCAAGCTACTAAAGAAAATTATTTTGCTAACAAGAATTATGTGATTTCCTCCCTTGGCTATCAAAGATATATTTACTTAGCTTGTTCCTCACATACTAATTTTAAAAAGAAAAAATATATATATTCTTTTGAACCTACCAATTTATGGCATACTTTGTTTTTAGAATTCCCTGAAAGATACAAAGATAAAATTTGGTTTAACATAGTTCATCAATTTCCTAGGAATTAAAATAGTACTGTGGATAGTCCTTGAAGAAGAGAATCCCTGGAATTTTTCAGCGTTAACAAGCTTTTCAGCAAACCAAAGCAATTCGGTAAAACTATTACACAAATGTGAGGGTTGCCACATATTTTTTTCTTCCCCTTCTAAGCATAGATAATATTAAGATAGTTTTCTAGATGATTCACAACAAACATGCACATACACTCCCTTATGTGATTCACAACAAACATGCACATACACTCCCAATATGTTATCTATTGTTTTGGACCTTAAATGTGGTAGTGTCTCTTGAAAACACTAGTACTAAGAGAATAGCCCTCTAAAACTCCACAAAGTACTTGGAGGGAAAAAAACAAACTCAAACATAAATCTTGGAGCTGTGCTCTTCTCCTCACATTGATTGCTTGAAAGCTAGAACACAATTTGTAGCACATCCCTAGCAGTAAAATCCTTGAATTATCACTCTTACACTTATTTTTATTTTACCCTATTATTATTCAGAGCTGTATTCACCACTGACAGCTCATCTGATTTGATCCTGGCTAATGTTAACATGTAAGGAGTTTATCTGAATGAATTGGGAAGAATGGCTGAACTCCTTGGATATCCAAGCTATGAATCTAAAAGATCTAGTCAGTCATTTATGGAACACTTTGTTGATACTGGTTTGTTAAATTATTCTAATGTATTGCTATAACCACTCCTTCCAATTTCAATAGTGAGAATGGATAGATAGATAGATACATACATACATACATACATAGATACATAGATGAGAAATTTGAAATAAAAAGAATAAATGAAAACAAACTGGTGATAAAGGAAATCTCTGCCTATCAATAATTAGGACATATGGTGTTATTGATGTATAAGTAATCTGCCTTATATCATGTGAACCATAAAGTATTTCAGAGTGAGGGAGTGGTTGTCCAGAGCTAAAATCTTATGAGGCTATAATTATTTTATATTAGATTCCTTTTGCATTTTAATATAAATCAAAAGCATTTATTGTACAGGGCATTTTTTAAAGTTTGGGTAATAAAAGTGGTGATTCAAAACATTAGACAGCATTTCTAGCTGTGCCTGTAGGTCATGTGGAATGTTAAATGCCAACATGCCAACCAATCACAACCCAAACTCTGAGCAGCTCTTAAGATTATATATAATGAATAACAGATTGTAAGTTGTGGCTTTATGCATGATTCTAAGATCTTTTTTTAAAGCCTTTTTAAAAAATGTTGCCTTTTGACTCTCCCTGTTTGACTACAACCATATCTACATGGCCATACCACATTATCTCACAGTATATGGTTGTCCAAACTAAGATAAGCAGCTCACCAAGATCACAGAAAATGACAACAGGAGAATTTGTATTTTCCTTTTTATGTGTTAATTACTATAATATCCACATTCAAATGAAAATACCTCTCTCCCAAATGAAGTCATTCATTTTTCCAGGTGTTTTTAAAGAATTCTTAATACCCAAAAGTACAAGAAAACAAACAAAAAACCTACAATCTCTCTGTCAACATATTCCCTATTCACCTGAGAGTAAGTGTAAAATTTACTCTGAAATAAAAAATGCTTAAACAAAATCAAACAATTAATTTGGCAGATACTCACTAATTTAACAAATATTTCTTGAACACCTAGAACTGTCAGAAAATACTTCACGTGTTTAAAATGTAGCAAAAAATACATTGGAAAAGTTCCTTATTCTCATGTTACAGAGACTTACAGTGCCAGAAAAGGAAAGTATGCATAATTACACAATTTTTACTATCTAAAATATAGTGTAGGACCTAAAGAAAAATCAGAGTAGATAGAAAGGGTAAGGGAGAGAGGGCTTCTTTATAAAGGGTAGTAAGAAAAGGCCTTTTAGATGAGGTGGTATTAGAACAGAGACATTAATGAAGTGAGGAAGGCAGGTGTTGGGGATAGAAGGAAAACCATAATCATAAATTCGGGGGCAAACTTTGAGAGTTATCTTTAACTTATACTTAAATATTAATGTGGGAATATCTCTCTTTTTTTAACCTTATAAGCTGGTGATTTATCAAACATGCAGTATCATTTTTACCATATTAGTATATGAGGAGTTATCATTCAAATGGGAAAAAAAATAGCATGAATCTGATCACCATTGGAATTAGAGGGGAACTAATCCACTAAACAAAGGAAACAATTTTATGTAAAGATAAAGTGGGACAAAATATACTTTAAAGCACTAAATTGTAGAAATATTAATTTCCCAATTAAATTATTTACTTTTTTTGAAGATTTATTTATTTGCTATAGAAAGCAAGAGAGCATAATGGGAAGGGGCAGAGGGAGAGGGAGAGAGAATCTCAGTCAGACTCCCCACTGAGTAGGCAGTCTGACGAGCGGCTCAGTCTCACCACTCTGAAATCATGATCTGAGCCAAAGTCAAGAGTTAGGCACTTAACTGACATCCCCGAATTAAATTGCTTTCAATGGAAGCACCATAAAAGAAGAAAGTGGAAAAAAAAAACTTTCATATTTATTAGAAATGTTTATTAGGATGCATAAAATGTTCATATGTTTGAATCCACTGATTCTCATTCTAAGATCCTAGACTAAAAATATGATAGATGAAACAGTAAATACTTTATGATGGGCATTATTTTTCATGTTAAAAAAGTCTATGACCAATATAAGTCAAATGGCAAAGTAAATTATAGTGAAGCCATGTTTACAGTTAATCACCACCATTAAATATGGCATTTTCCAACACTCTAATTACCCTTAATTAACAACATTATAGTCCTAATCATAGGTAACAAAAATCTGGTTACAAATGGTATATAATATAAGATTTCTACTGTTTTAATATGAAAGTCTGTATAATTAAAAATGTGTATAATACACAAAATATTTATAACCAACATGTGCAAAGATCTTTTTACAAATTAAAGAGAATAATCAGTATAATAAAATAAATGAACAAAGGTATAAAAAAACAATTTCAAAATAGAACTGCAAATGAAAAGGAAATAAAGAAAACCTTGCTTCCTTTTAGGTCTAGGTAAAAAGAGCAAATATAACCATTTTCATTAGACTGTGAAAAATTTAATAACGCTGGTAGGGATTTGGAGACAAGGATTCTATCATATATTGTTGAAGAAAATGAAAAAAATAATCAGGAAATATTTAGTAATATAATTTCAATTCACTAACTTTGATCTAGCCACTTTACTTTTGGGGATCTATCAGCATAGCTGTGAAACAATATTTATTGCAGTATTGTCTGATCAAACCTAAGTAAAGGAAGGATAAAATTAGGTATATTCATATACACTATGTAATATTCTGAAGGTATTAAAAATAGTAAGTTAGAGTTGTATGTATCAGTACAAATGGAGGCATGCAATTTTTTTTAAGTTTTTATTTTAATTACAGTTAACTAGCATACAGTGTTTCAGGTATACAATAAAATGATTCAATAATTCCATATATTACCTCTTGCTCATCAGGACAAGTATACTTCCTCAATCCCCATCACCTATTTAATCCATCCCCCTGCTCAACTCCCCTCTGGTAACCATCAGTTTGTTCTCTATAATTAAGAGTCTGTTTCTTGGTTTGTCTCTCACTCTCTCTTCTTTATCCCCTTTGCTCATTTTTTTCTTAAATTACACATAGGAGTGAAATCATGTTATTTGTCATTCTCTGACTGACTTATTTAGCTTAGTTGTAAATTCTCTAGCTCCATCCATGATGTTGCAAATGGGAAGGTTTCATTCTTTTTATGGCTAAATAATATTCCATTGTATATACATACCACATCTTCTTTGTCCATTGACCTATCCTGGGTCCCTTCAGCTGCTTTCATAATTTAGCTGTTGTAAATAATGCTGCAGTAAATGTAGAAGTACAGGTATCCCTTGGAATTAGTGTTTTTGTATTCTTTGGGTAAATACCCTGTAGTGCAATTACTGGATCCTATGGTAGTTCTATTTTTTAACTCTTTAAGGTACCTCTATACTGTTTTCTACACTGGCTGTAGCAATTTGCATTCCCACCAACAGTACACAAATGTTCCTTTTTCTCCACAGCCTTACCAACACCTGTTGTTTCTTGTGTTTTTTATTTTAGCCATTCTGACAGGTGTGAAGTGATGTCTCATCATAGTTTTGATTTTCATTTCCTGGATGATCAGTGATGTTGAGCATCTTTTCATGTGTCTGTTGGTCATATTTATGTCCTCTTTGAAGAAATGTCTGTTTATGTCTTCTGTCCATTTTAAAACTGGATTATGTATTTTTTGGGTGTTGAATTTTTTATGTTACTTATGTATTTTGGATACTAATCTTTTATCAAATATGTCATTTGCAAATAACTTCTCGCATTCTGTAGGTTGCCTTTTAGTTTTGTTCATTGTTTCCTTTACTGTGCAGAAGCTTTTTATGTCAGTGTAGTCCCAATAGTTTATTTTTGCTTTTGTTTCCCTTGCCTCAGAAGACCTATCTAGAAGAAAATTGTTATAACCAATGTGAGAAGTTACTGCCTGTGTTCTGTTCTAGGATATTTATAATTTCAGGTCTCACATTTAGTCCTTAATCCCTTTTGTATTTATTTTTATGTATGGTCTAAGAAAGTGGTCCAGTTTCCTTTTTTTCCAAGTTGCTATCCAGTTTTCCCAATACCATTTGTTGAAGAGACTGTGTTTTTCCCATTGGATATCTTTTCCTGCTTTGTCAAAGATTAATTGACCATATAATTGTGGGTCTACTTCTGGGTTTTCTTTTCTGTTCCATTGATGTGTCTATTTTTGTGCCAGTACTATACTGTTTTGATGACTACAGCTTTGTATGTAACTTGAAGTCAGGAATTGTGATGCCTCCAGCTTTTCTTTCCTTTTTCAAGATTGCTTTGGCTATTGGGGGTCTTTTGTTGTTCCATACAGATTTTAGGATTGTTCTAGTCCTGTGAAAAATGATGGTGATATTTTGATAGGGATTGCATTAAATATGTAGATTGCTTTGGGTATTAGAGATATTTTAACAATAATTGTTCTTCCAACTCACAAACATGACATGCCTTCCCATTTCTTTGTGTCCTTTTCAAGGACACAGGAGTACAGGTCTTTTACCTCTTTGGTTAGTTTTATTCCTAGATATCTTGTGTTTTTGGCACAATTGTAAGTGGAATTGTTTTCTTAATTTCTTTTTAAAATTAAGATATGATACCATGCATAGAAAACCCCAAAGACGCCACCAAAAAACTGCTAGAACTGAGAAATGATTTCAGTAAAGATTCAGGATACAAATCAATATACTGAAATCTGTTGCATTTCTATACAGGATGTATATACAGCATGTAATGTGATGTATTTTTTACAAGAAAAAGAAAATTATAGAGAAATATATCTTTCCATATTTGTAATATTAAAAAGATTTGAAAAATTAGAGGTATAATTAGAGGTATATCAGAATTTTCTGGGAGAAAAGAGACAGGGTAGAGGAAGATAAAGAAAAGTAATACAAAATGGAATATTACACATAGCATAATTTTAATTGGGTATGTAAAATAGAAACTTCTAACAGTAATAGTATTTTAAATATATAAAATTGAGTATGTTCACAGACAATATAACAGGCATAAAGTAAAATATTAATATGATGGGACTCCAAGAAAATTGTCTTTTATTTGTTAAAATTTTAATTTAATTCTAAAAAAATGAACATTTCTATTCAACAAAATGAAAGAAAAAAGGAAGAAATTGTCTGGCTTATTAGAAATTCTTATACTTTTGATTTTCTATGTATTGATATGATGGATTATTTTTATTTTTATCTATATATTTATACATTCTCCAAGAATTTTGCAATTAGTATTCTATGTTTTACACTTAAAAATTATTAAATTTTATAATTGTAAGATACAGACTTTATTTTGTTAAAAATTGGAGTAACCACAGAAATAATTTTATCATGAGACTCCAGAGAGAGAGTTTACCAGAGAGATCTCAAAGCTCTCAAGAAAAATTATGCCATCATTTATCCCATAAAATAATTTGGGGGGACTGCATATTTAAAAAAAAAAGTGAAAAAAGAGACATATCTAAGCCTGAGGTTCTTAAATACTGAAGGTACCATCTCTATACAATAGTCATGGGACCAATTATTATAATTCTCTCTTCCTCTCCTTTTCTAAGAACCCCCAGATAACCAAATAGGGCTAAATCTGAATGAGTGCTAGAAATGAGGACAGATTGCCTATGCTTATATGCCCTGAGCTTCAACTATATGACTAGAGTGAAGGATGTCAAAAATATCAGCACAGATTTTTGTTAATGAACTAGACAGATCTTAGTATCTTAGCTGGAACTCCAGCTGCAGTCAATAATCTAGACAGAAGACCTAATGGCATTGTCCAGTGGATAGATGGAGACCATACAACTTTAAATCTTTGTTTTTTGTTGTTTTTGTTTTTATATCTAAAAACAATATCCTCAATAACAGATTCAATAGCGGGCCCACATTTTTGCCAAGGTTACAATAAATAGAAAGCTAAGAGTTAATACAGTGTGTTTCAGCACAGTGAGTTATGCCAGACTTAGGGAAAGCAACTAATATTGTTGCAAATGAAATCCTGGGGTGATAAAACCAAGTAATAAGCAGCAGAAGTAACTGTCCAAGACAGTAGTGTTAAGTATGGATGATTGTAACACAGTTCAGGGAAGTGTCCCACATTGCTGGAAGAGTTGGGGAACTGTCATTCCTAGAAGATCGACTCTTGATTCACCCTACCCACAAGCAGGATCTTTCTTCATTCACAATCACTGCTGGTATAATTTAGAGATAGGTTAAAATAGAATCTCAATATTACATAGAATATCCTGCAATCAGTAATTTAGTAATCACTAAACATTTGAGTCAAAGAGTACTAAACAACAACACATTATAGAACAAAGACCAGAAAGATCAAGTTACTAGTACAAATGGAAGAGAACTTTAAAGGCTGTATAACTAATACTTCAGAATGATAAAAAAAATATTTCTTTATGAAACAAAAGTAGACTGTTACACAAAAAGGGCCATTCAAAAACAAAGAGCTGGTGTGCCTTGGTGGCTTAGTTGTTAAACGTCTATCCTCTGCTCAGGTCATGATCTGGGAGTCCTAGGATTGGCCCTGCATTGGGCTCCCTGCTCAGCGGGAAGCCTGCTCTCCCTTTTCCACTCCCTCTGCCTGTGTTCCCTCTCTCGCTTTCTCTGTCAAATAAATAAATAAAATCTTTAAAAAAACAAAACTAAACTAAAGGTAAAACTAAAAGACATGAAATGTTTATCCGGCATTTCCCCAATCTTCCATTAGTGTACCTATCATCTACCCAGTTGCTCAGCGTAAATATTAGGAATGTGGCTTCATTTTTTTGATTAACTCTATATAACATCTATATAACATCTATACCCAGTCTATCAGAAAAGAGATGTTAGCTCTACATTCAAAACATAGCCACATCTAGGCATTTATCACGATCTCCAATTTTAGCACAATAGTCCAAGACAACATTGTCTCCTACCTTGATTATTACATAACCTACTACCATTCTCCCCATTTCCACACTTGGCTATTACAGTCAGTTCTCAAAATATCAGTATAAATGGTTTTCTTCAAAGGATAAAGCAAATTATAACACTCCCTAGCTATTTTTACTCCAACTGAACCCTCTGTTCTTCATTACTATAGAGATCATACATTATAATCCTTGTCTGTCTCTCTGATTTTGTCCCTGTCATTCTGTCACTCACTGTGTATCAGCTACATTGGCCTTCTTTTGATCCCTTGCCTTAAAACTTTTAAACTGTTTCCCTCTGTACCATTCTCCTGAATCCCCATGTGTTTGCCTCCTTCACATTACTGGAATTTTAGCTGAATTACACACTTCTCGAAGATGCTGGACAGAAAGTTAAAACAGCCATCTCAGTCCCTCTCTATCCCATTGTGACTTTTTCTTAGCACTTATCACTGTCAGAGATAACTTCATTTATAGAATACACGATTTGTTTGTCTTCTTTAACTTAGACTATAGTTTGAATGCCCGGAAGGCAAGTGAAAGTCTATATGTCTATATTTCATACCAATGAATCTCCAATCTCTAGAATGGGAATCATTGACATATATATACAACTCAAAACTTTTTCAAAAAATGGAAGAAATGAATAAATTTTGGTAAATTTATAGGTAAGAAACAGCAATTTGCTGTTTAAATGTGTGATTTTTATATTCATTAAAAATGTTTATTTGTATTTTATTTAAGAGGCATCCACATTATTTGCATATTTTTTCATCAGGCATTTGTCATTTTCTTGTTAATTTTTATGAATTACTTGTTAGGACTTTAATAGACTAGGAAAAAGATGTTCGTTTTCTTATTAAACTTGTTTTCACTTATAGAATATTCTTTGAAGAGGGAAAAACATATCAAGGTTAATTAAAAATAGAAAAGTCTCCATGACACTAGAGATGGAAAAATTAGAATTTGGATTTTCAAAAAGAAAAATATTTGTATTTTGAAAATCTGATCATTGCACATCAATCTTAGCCTAGATTTAGAATTTGTAGTTAAAAGAATGGGTTGCAAGCAACTAGAAAAGAAAGCAGTGATTAGTACTATGAGGATTGTTAAGAAAAAGCCTTGTTAGACTAAATTCATTTTCTTTTTTGACAGGCTTACTAGACTGGAAAATCAGAAAAATGCAATAGACAAGAAATATTCAGATTTTGGTAAGAAATATAAAGTTTTTCATGATGTCCCTATGAATAAGAGAGAAAAATATGAATTGAATGATTTCACAATTAGATGACTTTGTATCTGATTTAACAACTATACCTAGAGGTTTCCAGTTAATGGATCACACTGATCCTGAGGGGTATTGTCTTTCAGCCTGTGCCTTAAGACATTACTTTGTGCAGGGACTTAAATGAGAATCTTGAATGTATACCGATTAAATTTATCAATAAAATTAAGCTATGATAGAAGGGAAATTAAACCAGAATCAAATAAATAAATAAATAATCAAGGCATATAAATGTCAAAAAAGCCATTCTGATCTTAAGTTATATGAATATAAATCTAATATCTTCAGTGAATGCTGTGGTATTTCTAATCTCACCTGATCACCTTTCTTAAAAAATGTGTTCAATTCTGAGAAGTAAGGTTTAAGAAAATATGAAAAATAAATAAATAAATACAACTATTAATAAAAATAGTGATGATAAGAAACAGATAAAAACATGGGGATCAAGATGCTATACAAAAATAAAAGTTATATCACATAAGGGAGGTCCCCAGGCTAAAGGAAAGAGTATTCAAGAAAGACATTTTAATTGTTTCAGATATTTGAAAGTATTTGAAAGGTTTTTTAATGGAAAGAAATAAGAATTACTAAAATTCTAGAAAAAAAAAGAACCAGAGTAAGTAGGTTTAAATGAGAAATATTTCTGTTACATGTAAAGATCACTTTAATGTTCTTAATTCCACAAAGATGGAAGGAATATCTCCTGGGAGTTGTTCAAAGCAGAGACTATAATGTCAGGATAGCCGGAATGTTATCCTGAAATATAGGCCTGTTAGTTGTTGGAATATCCATCTGTAGCAAATTCATTGCTACAAAATGCCATACAGGAAGTGAATCAAATGGGTCTTTTTTAAACAAAATTATTATAAAACCTACCAATTAAAGTTAAATATTATTAAATAACAATTTTTGCAGTGAAGCTTAGGTTGTTTTCAATTAAATTTAAGAAAATCTAAATATTTGCTTTTATTGTGTATTTAGAGATAGAATCATTGGCCCAAGGAGTCTGTTGTTATCAATAAATTTACATAAAGCCTCCTGGTTTTGGATAAAGAAAAGGGGATGAGGTACATAAATGAAGCCTAAAGAATGAGAAAAATTATAATTTATACCCTTCCCCAAATATCCAACTCAGCCACAGAGGCTGTTTGTATTCTACTACAGAAGTAGGCAAAAGTTAAAGGAAATTTTTTCATAAAGGATATTTTTTAATTGAGGTAAAATTCACATAGAGTAAATATCTAGTTCTATGAATGTGGACAAATGCATAAAATTGAGTATCTAGAACTATAATCGAGGTAGAATTCCATAACTCCCTAAACCTCCTTCCTGCCCTTTTTGTAGTCAGCCCTTTTCTGTACCAACAGCCCCTGGCAGATATTGATCTGTTCTTTGTACCCACAGTTTGCCTTTTCTAGAATATCATATTAATTGAATCATACAGGCTTGAGGCCTCTTGAGTCTGGTTTCTTCATGAAGGTCATTTAATGAATGAAAGAAAAGTAGTGCCTTTTAAAGTTGGTCTTGTTTAGGCTGCATTGAGGTATCATAATTGGGACAAATAAAGCAGAATGACAAGTGACAAATTGATACAGTCAATCAATAGTGGAGACATGGGGGTAAAACGATAATACTATAATGTGTAAGATCAGTACTGAACAAATGTGAAACACTTCCTAAAGAGTCTCAACAATACAAGTGAGACTTTTCAGAAGGTGAAATCCTGTTGTTGTGCAGGTAGAAGGTAACACTTAAGTGGAATTCCCATATTAATGTTAATGTGACCTCATTTATACCTCTTGGTTGATGGGTCTTATGAACTTTAGGCTACAAAAGGATAACAAAATTGGTTAAAATAAATAAATAAATACCAAACTCATAAACTAAATACTTTTATCAACTGGAATGTTGAAATAATGCTGACAATCTGAGAAAGATATAAATATACTGCATTTGTTCCAAAACTCAAGATGAAGGAGTTCAAAGAAAGAAAGCAGAAACTATATGTGGCCATGGACCAGATAGAAATAGATTAGTGGAAGGAAGGAAGTTGTTAAGTAAATGGTTCTATTCTAAGAAGTTGCCATCAGACTTCTTTTTTAACCATGGTCATTGGTCAGGTTCAGTCTAGTGAATTTCAAGACACTAGATAAATTCAAGGATGAGCTAAAATCATATAGTTATTCATAGTGATGTAAATAGAAATAGTTTACTCAGAAAAAAAAAGTTTAGTCAAACTTCTAAAATGATCAGTCAGAGATTTTTTTGGTTTTGTTTTTTTTTTTCAAATATACTCAATAGTGACAATTTTTTTTCTTTAAAGAGACACTATTCACAATTGAGGATTTTTTGTTTGTTTTGGTTTGTTTGCTGTTTATTTGTTTTTAACTGTAATGACAAGGTTGGTTAATAGTTCAGTTTTGCTGAGCCATAAAGTCTTACATATAATATATACTCATTACATGTTTGTTGGATGAATAGTTAAAAAGCAATTATTTTAGTTTGCTTATGAAAAGACGCTGAATCTGTGAAATGACTAAAGTTTTCTACCAAATGCCTTGGCCTTACTCTAGAAAAGAATTTCTTAGGCTAGATACTAAGATAATCTGGTCCCAAATAGCTGTATATCTAGTCAGATCCCTACTGTCTTATTGTTAGTAGAGCACTATGATTCTGCACATCCCTTTTAAAGGCAAAAGAAGAGTAGGTAAGCTTGAAGGAGAAAAAGGAAGATGTGTCTCATGCCTTAAGACTTTTAAGAAATAGGGGCGCCTGGGTGGCTCAGTGGGTTAAAGCCTCTGCCTTCGGCTCAGGTCATGATCCCAGGGTCCTGGGATCGAGCCCCGCATTGGGCTCTCTGCTCAGTGGGGAGCCTGCTTCCTCCTCTCTCTCTCTCTCTCTCTGCCTGCCTCTCTGCCTACTTGTGATCTCTCTCTCCATGTCAAATAAATAAATAAAATCTAAAAAAATTTAAAAAAAGACTTTTAAGAAGTAAATGAGTCATTCCATCAGCATATCTGCCCTTATGCTCCTTACTCTCTGTCTTTATTGCAGCACACACGGACTAACTTGCTACAGAACATGCTTAGACACACACTCACCTGACTTGTTTTTTTGTTTTGTTTTGTTTTGTTTTTGCTGCTCCAATCTTATACAAGGCTTTAGGGGTACTTCAAAAGAGACAAGGCAAGGAATCTTCCTTCTGTCCAAAAAGTTGTTACCAGTTTACCATAGGAAACTGTTACACAGGGAAATTGGCTCTTACTTGCTCCTGCGTTCAGATACTATTCCTCTTTCTCTGGCTCCTAACAAGAATTTAAATTGATGATGTATCATATGACAAGTAATTCATAGTCCCATCTCTGCAAGGCTTCACATTAAGTGACCTAAGGTATGCTGTTGTTCAATGAAAAATTTTTTTTACAAACTTGGGTATCCTACAGTGATTAGAGATAGGTAAGGACTTTTTCTCTCATCCCCAGAATAAAAAAGTGTACTACAAACAAAACATTTGATAGGTTCCTGCTCAGGAGAAATATTTATTACAAGAGCTATGGAAAACAGCCCTATACCTTTTTGTAGTTTTGAAAAGTTTCCTTCCTCTTTCTAGATACTTTCATAGACCTTAAGTGGAAAACTAAAGGCAATAATATTCCCAGAGCAGGCACAGTAGCTTGTGGTCAGGACAGGATGAAGGGTGCTCCACTCACTACCAGAGACTGAGATCTCAAAAGATGAAATCAAAGAATTGAATCCTTCCGTAAGGGCATAAAAGACAATGCAGTATTTCTTACCAATCTAACATTAATGCTAAATACTCAACTTGGTAAAGACAGTAAAACTAACTTAATTATAGTTAATAGTGAAAGTCAAAATGCTATCCCTATAAAATTGGGAAAAAAGGCAAAATATTGACTTTCAGCATTCCCATTCAATGTAGTACTAAGATGTAGCTCCTGAAGTAAGGTCAGAAAAAGACATGGAAGACCTACAGATTGGACAGGAAGAAATAATATTGTAGAAAATCACAAGGAATCTACCATAATAATCCTAGAATTACAACTAGCAGTATCACAGTATATAAAATTAATATCCCCCAAATTAATAGTATTTCTATAAACTAACAGTGAGCATGAGAAAAAACAGCAAAGCACAAATACTACTTACAATTACTCAAAACATAATGAAAAACTTATATGTACATTTGACAAAATATGTACAGGATATGTATATTAAAATTACAAAATTTAGATGTAAGAAATTAAAGAAAACCTAAGTAAATGGAGAAATATACAAAGTTCATAGATGGGGAGACTCAACATAATAAAAATTCTCCTCAAATGGACTTATGGGTTTAATGCAATCTCTACAAAAGTCCTAACAGAGGTATTTGCAGACATAGACAATTCTAAAATTTACATGGAAAGTTACAAGCTCCAGAATAGGTCTAACTATCTTGAAATAAGAATAAATGGAGGAATCACTTTATTTGATATTTAAAGTCTACTATATAGGTACAGTAATCAAGACATCGTGCTTCTGGCAGGGACATAAACACATAGATCCATATAATGGAATAGAAAACCCAGGAATAGGCCCACACAATATGCTCAGCTGACTTTGTAGGAAGGTAAAAAAACAATTAAGACTGCCTTTCAAGAAGTGGTGCGAACAACTGAGCAAAACTGAACCTTGACTTAAACCTCACAGCTTATCTTACAATAACTAAAAATGGATCTTGAACTTAAATGCAAAACTTAAAGCCATAAAACTTCTAGAGAAAAGAAGACAAGACTTCAGGATCTTTCAGCAAAGCATGATCAGTAAAGGAAAAATCTGCAAAAGCTCGTAAGAACATAAAAAGACAAGCTACAAATTGGAAGAAAAATTTTTAACTACATATCTAACCAAAAGCTGGTGTGTAGAATATGTAAAGAACTCTCAAAACTCAATAGCAAAATAAAATTCAATAAGGGCAAAAGTATGTATTTCACTGAAGAGGATACACTGAAAGTAAATAAACACATAGAGAGATGTTTAGCATTATGAGCCATCAGGGAGATGCAAATTAAAACTACAATGAGCCACTACTACACGTGGATCAGAATGGAGAAATCATAAATATTGACAAAACCAAACATTATTGAGAATGCAGAGAAACTGGATATGTTCTACATTGTTGATAAGAATGCAAAAGGGTGGGGCGCCTGGGTGGCTCAGTGGGTTAAAGCCTCTGCCTTTGGCTTGGGTCATGGTCCCAGAGTCCTGGGATCAAGCCCCCAATCAGGCTCTCTGCTCAGCAAGGAGCCTGCTTCCTCCTCTCTCTCTCTGCCTGCCTCTCTGCCTACTTGTGATCTCTGTCAGATGAATAAATAAAATCTTTAAAAAAAAATAAATGCAAAAGGGTATAGCAGTCTGGAAAGCAGTTTATCAGTTTCCTAAAAAATTAAACATGCAATTATTATATGACCCAGTAATTTTACTCTCTTTAGCATTTATCTCTGAGAAATGAAATTCTGTGTTCACATAAAAACTTAAAGTAGTATATTCATAGCAGCTTTATTTGTAATAGCCCCAACTATAAACACCTCATATATCTTTCAATAGGTGTATGGCTAAACCATCCCTGGTACATCTATAATGTAGAACACTACTCAGCAATAAGAGAAATGAGCTATGGATATATACAGTGACTTCAAAGAATCTCTAGAGATCATTTTAAGTGAAGAAAGACTATCTGAAAATGTACTATATGATTCCTTTTGCATATCACTTTGAAATGACAAAATATTTGAAGTGGAGAACATGTTAATTGTTACCAGTGGTGAGACCAGTGACAGGTTGAGGGATGGAAGGAGATAAACATAGTTGTAAAAGGGCAACAGGAAGAAGCCTCGTGATAAAACTTTAATTTCTTAACTGTGACAGTAGGTGCACAAATCTACATAGAAGATAAAATTGTATATAATTTAAATACACCAATGAGTTCAAGTAAAGCTAGAGAGATATTGATAAATGGGTGGATTGTATTGATGTTAATACCCTATTTTTTATATTATAGTATAATTTTGCAATGTGTTATTGGGGTAAATTGTGTACAGGGTTCATAGGATCTCTAGGTAATTTATAATCATGTCAATAAAAATTCCATTTAAAAACAAAGTACAAGGGATGGAGTGCCTGGGTGGCTCAGTCGGTTAAGCGTCAGCCTTCAGCTCAAGTCATGATCCCAGAGTCCTGGGGTGGAGCCCCACATTGGGCTCCCTGCTGAGCTGGGAGCCTGCTTCTCCCTCTTCCTCTGCCTCCTGTTCCACCTGCTTGTGCTCTCTCTCTCTCTCTCTCTCTGTGTCAAAAACATAAACAAAATCTTTTTTTTTTAAGTATCATTTAAAAACAACAACAAAAACAAAGTACAAAGGAGACAATGAAATAATCCTCCACAAAAAGATCAGAAAATAGGAGAGATTAATGTCCATTCCCTACTCTTCTATGGATCAGTCCTCTTTTATGGGTTTAAGAGTACCACGGATTTCAAAAGAACAATATATAAAAGGTAGTAACAACAGAGTTTTGTAACTTTATCACACTGAAATATTTTTTAAATTTACAAGGATACTTAGAAATTAGGACATGGCACTTAAAAATTCCATCTTTCTCTTTTCAGTGTCCCTACATTTTACTTTGTCTGACAGGCCAGTGTTTCTATCCCACAAAACACAGAGAGCTCCTTCCTTACAGTCATCATAACCCCAATCTATTCCCTGTCCATGCCTTCCGAACTTGAGTGTCTCAGCCTTCACCGTGAAAGAGGATAGGGAGACTTCCCAAATTCCAGAACAAGAAGAAATTTGGCTATTTTTGCACTAACTGACCTAAAAAAGCAAAGGTGGGGATGAACATTTGTCAGAAACAAGCTCTACATTTTCATAAGGTGTGACTTATCACCTGTAAACACTTCTATGACCTTGCCCTTTCTACAGAATAGCCCTAAAGAATCATTCATTGTTCCCATTCTCTGAGAACCTGTTTAACCACTTGATGGCTCTCTGTGCTTTCCGGGACAAATGTCAGTTAGATAAAAGCAGGTTAGATTAGATTGGATCCCATTACCAGTAATCTTCACCCTCACAATAAATCAACACACCATAGAGTTAGGCAGAATTTCCACTTACCTTAATATCTCTCCAGATTCTCTTTTCATTCATCTCTCTTTCTCGCCCAAGCCTTGTGAATCTAATTCTCCAGAAAACATGGGTCCTGTGCCTCCCAGTAGTGCCACACCTCCATAAAGTTATGTCTTCCTTCTCCTTCAGCATATTGAGTAATGTTTTTTTTTTCTTTTAGCCATTCCTTCAGGATCTTTTTCATCTTCACTATCTGCTTCCATTTCTTGTGAATAGAGAAGTATCACTATGGAAATAGAGACGATTGTGTCCACTGCTGTTCATTTGCTGCTGTTCTACTTCTCCATCTCCAGATTCAAGAAATTCAGACATGCTTGCTTTTGTTCATTTTGGCTGTCACACAAGAATGTATGTGGTAGGTGTTCTCTTTACTGGCCCATGCCACTAAAAGGAAATCCAGGTTGGCGATGAATATCCTGAGGATTTCCTACAGAGGAGCTATCATTAACAGTCGATAGAAAAATCTATCTCAGCACCTTTTGGCTGATAAACATAATTGAAGATAAATCTAGTGTGGCAGAGTTCCTTCAGCATATTGAAATCATCCATCAGAGCTGTTCTTTGCTAGATACCACTCCTTCAAATGTAAGTAGTTGATGTGCCTGAATTTTATGCCAAAGGAGGGCTTTTTAATGAAAAAGTAGGGCTTAGGAGAGAAGTGCTTCTAGGATGAATGAAACCTTGTAATGTCTCAGATAAGGGCACTAAACAAAGCAAAGCAGTAGAGTACTGGATGTCAGGAGTGCTTCAGACAGATGTTTTACTTGATCATCACTAGAGCTATGTATGTATCTTTGGATTCAGTCAAACTACAGATTTTCAGAGTCAGAGAATGAAGGAGTTGGCAACTTAGAATTATTTAAACAATTCATGATAAACCCACTAAAACTATGAATTTCCTATATGGATGCAACCTTCAACTTCTTTTCAGAAATATAGATATATCATTTCCAAATTATAATTGTCATCCAGAAATATCAAATTATCCCATTAACATTCAGATAATAGTGTATTAATTTAATAAGGCTAATTGTCAAGTATTTATGCAAGTATGATAAAAGCTTTTAACTTCAAAATACATAGGCTCTTGTAGAGTTTAAAAGAATTTAAAATTTGATTTGCAAAATTTTTTGCGTTAGATAATTAATGTATCTAAAGAATCTAATGAATATTGTCATTGAATCCAACCAATAAAAAAAGTAAAAGAAGAGGAAAAAAAACTAGGCTTTTTTTTTTTCAAATCAAGTTAGGTAAATTGAATAGGAATTATCATTACTGTGCTTATTTATAGGTGAAGTGTTTTTCCAAAAACCTTACAAAGAAATTTACTTTAGATAAGATTCCATATATTGGGGGAGGGGAAGAAATAGCACAAATATTTGCAGCAAAGCATTACAATTACTACTTGAGGCAATTTCACTACTGATTCTAGTTTTTGAAGAAAAAGTCATTTAGAATGATTACCTTATCTTGAATTTGTCAAGATAACTAATTTTTGAAACATCCCTAAATATTTATGTCCTCATAGCCTATAGTAAGTATTCTATATATCAAATGGAATAATCAATTTTGTATAATAACCAATACCTTCAGATTGGAAAGGTCACTCAATTCACACTGAAATCCTTCCATCTATCTCTCAAGCTGTCATGTAAACTGGGCTTGAACACCTTAATAAGGAGAGTTCCATGTCCCAGGACAGACAGTTACATTTAGGCCAGGCATGAAATTAGCAAGTCAGATATATAATGAGTACAACCCATGTCTCTCGGGGTGCCTGGGTGGCTCAGTCAGTTAGCGGCTGCCTTTGGCTCAGGTCGTGACCTTGGGGTCCTGGAATCAAGCCCCACATCAGGTTCCTTGCTCAGCGGAGAGCCTGCTTCTCCCTCTCCCCTCTGCCTGCTGCTCTGCCTATTTGTGCTGCCTGTGTCAAATAAGTGAAAACCTTAAATAAATAAATAAATAAATAACCTGTGTCCCTCTAACTTCTACTCATCAGATACTATTTCTACTTCATGGGGTGCATTCTGAAGAAACTTCAGTTTTCTTCCATACAACACAATGTATTTGAAAAAGCTATTACTTCTCACCTTCTAGTCCTTAGGTTAAACATCAACTGCTCCTCAAATTATGCTTCATATTATATGATCCCAGTGCCTTTGACCATCATTAAGACACACCTCTGAGCAGATTTCAATTAGTGTATAATCTGTTTAAATTTTGAGACCCAAAAATGAATGCAATATTTCGGGTAGGAATGAAGGGTAGCCCAGTGTTATCACTATCCTCATACTAGATATTTCTTAAAATGCAACTAACAATGGTCATCTTTTATTTATAGTATCAGACTCATTTATTTTAAATCTCTTCATTAATTTTTTGACACCCCGTATCCACTTTACCAATAAATCCCATCAGCTCTTCCTTCAGATAAATTCAAAATCTACAGTAATTTCCCATTGTGGTTTAATGGTGAAAAATGGAATATTTCATTGTGGATCAGGCATCATGATCTGTCACCCAGACCATTGCAACAATCTCCTATCTGGTTTGTTTCAAATCTTGTCCACTACAGTCTAGTCTCCAGACAGTGCCAGAGTGTTAAAGTGGGCCTTAAAAAGAAGTCAGATCATGTCTCTCCTACTCAAAACTGTCTAGTGCTTTTTATTCCCATTTAGAATGTGGATTTGGGCTTTCTATTTTCACAAAAAAATAAGATCTGTGAGGGAAGGAATTTTTTTTATTCACCAATGTGTCACCACTAATCCTTGGAATAGTGTCAGGCACTTAATAATTATTAATAAATAATAGTTAATTGTAACTAAGACAATAAAATCATTTTTATAATTGCTGTTATATCTAAGCTATAGCTCTTTCAACTTCTATATTAGATTTCATTGTAGGACATTGCTGAGCTTCATCTTGTGTATAGAATTATACCTTTAAAAATCTAAGACAATCAAAATGTATTTGGACTAATTAGAAAATTAGCCAACTGGATAAGGTGCAAAACCTAATATATCTTCCTGTATTGTAATAAAAGTCAATTATGAAATATAATGGAGGAATAATTTCATTCATAATATTAATGAAAAATATAATTAGCCTAGCAAGAAACTCTAAAAGAAATATAAAAACATATCAAAAGCACTATAAAATTGTGCCTTTGTGTAAAACTGACTTTCATAAATTGAAAAATATGACACACTCTGTGGTAAATACTATGAAGGTGTCCATTTCTTTTCAATTAATTTATAAATTAAATTTAAAAATGTTTTACTCAAGATGCTTAAGATAATATGGACAAATCTGTTAACTTTATTTTGGGGCATTAGCTACTAGAATATTAGTTTAAGGCAAGTTTTGAAAAAAATTTGAGTTTAATGAATTAAGCCAAGTGAGACCAGTCTAGGCCAACCAGACAGAAATGGACATTTATTGTTTAACATAATTAAAATAATTAAATTTTAGGAAAAATCATTATTTTACTGCAAACCATCTTTTTAGCCTATCATTATCTTTTAGTTCATAACTTTTAACCAGTAAATGAATATCCTTCCCACTTGCATGTGATCAGCGTAATTTATGACCATACTCTCAAAGTATTTTAGTAGTTTAATCAACCAATATTTATCTGCCTAACATGTTGCAGTATAAATCATTGACAAAATATTAATTATGACAATCTTTCATAAGGCTCTCACATGTTTTCCTTCAAATTTATACTTATTAACTTGGTTTTGCACATTTCTCAGAATAAAGTTTAAAACATGGTTTTTCCCTTAGATCTTCCTAACATATTCTATACTGCTTTAAAGTACCTTACATGTGCACATGGGTGGCTCAGTCAAGTAAGACTTTGCCTTTGCCTCAGTTCATGATCCCAGGATCCTGGGATCAAACACCCAGAACCACGTGAGGTTCCTTCTCCCTCTGCCCTATGCCCATTCCACTCCCAGGCTCGTGCTCTCTCCGTCTCTCAAATAAATAAATAAAATCTTTTTTTAAAAAAAAGTACCCTACCTGTAGTAGTAATGCAATACACAATAATTTAATTTTTTGAATCTATTTGTATTTCTCCATATTGTCCATAAACATTTTATAAAACGTTGTTTCAAACTCCTGACTATTGCTGAGACATTTTTTTACCACATTTCTAATCTAATAATATATAAATTGTATAAGATATTGATGCAATTATTCTAAAATGGTTTGTTCTTTGCCCATTCACATAGATCCTAGTTATTACTGATTAATTTTTCATGTTATCCTAAAGCATCCTTCTAACAGTATCTTCTAAACTCTTCCCATATATTGACTTGAAGCTCACCAGTCACTTTGTTTTCTGGTTATTTGATTTGGTTTATTGCCCATCTTCTGGAACCTCTCCCAGTCTCTCTCTCTCTCTAAAGCTCTGTCAGTGCTTCACTAATCTCATTTAAGTAGACTTACAGTGCCCTGAGCTGTAATTGCAGACTTTATTTGATTAAGCTTTGTTTTAATTATTTCATCTTGGCTTTCATATTCCTCTTCCATGACTTCCTGGATATACGCTTCATTTCAATTTTATGTTATGGTCACACCAACTTGAAAGATTATCATCAGAATTTGCATTCCTTTAGGAAGTTCATATAAAATTACATAGTGAATTTTTGTAACAATAATTCTATTTAAAGGTATCGCCAGAGGACTTAATCAGTTTATAGAAAAGGAACTACTTGAAAATCTGGAATGCCAGTTTTATGGATTGCATCTCATTAAAGGATTTTGCTCTACCTCTATTTTTGCCATACATGAAACTCTTATATTATCTGTGTGATGACCATGAGAATCAAGTTTAAAACTTGATTTTCCCTTTTTTATACTCATATCACATCTTTTATCACTTTACAATGTCCTGCATATAGTGATCACTTAAGTATCAACATGACATGGCAATGGTGTATGCAGCACCTTTGATTTGTCAATAATAGTATGCAGCCTAAAATTTAATTAAAATATGGTAGGTTCTAAAAGCAAAAGGGAGAAGTAAATCTAATTGAAAGAAGGATTAGTAAAAGTTTAATAAGCAAATCGAAATGTATGTATTTGGATGTGATGTGCTCAATCAAGTTGGCAAAAGTTCTTTTTTTTTCCTTTTCTTTCTTTTTTGTTTTATTTTTTAGTGAGTTTTGAATTCAGCATATAATGAGCATTGCTTCTGAGAAAGTTCTGTTGTGTATGTGTAAAAATTTAACATAATGTATGAAGAGATAAGAAAATGCTTTTAATTTAAAGAAATAACCCAAGGGGTGCCTGGGTGGTTCAGTTGGTTAAGCATCTGCCTTAGGCTTAGGTCATGATCTCAGGGTCCTGGAATTGAGCCCCATATTGGGCTCCCTGGTCAGTGAGTAGTGTACTTCTCCCTCTCTCTCTGTTTCTCCCCCCCGCTTGTGCGCTCACTCTCTCTCAAATAAATAATAATAAAAAAATCTTTAAAAAAGTAACCAGAAATATACATATGTGTGTATGTATATATATGTATATATGTGTGTGTGTGTGTATACATATATGTGTGTATATATATGAGATAATTGGTACTCTTTTCATAATAGCTAAAACTGGGATTAACCAAAAGCTCAAAATACGGAATAATGTGAGCTATTTGCAGATATATTTTGAAATACCATGCATGTGTATAAACTGAGTTTTTTGAGTTTTTAATAGCAGTAAAAATATACACCTTAAACAAAAACCAAAGATAAGAAAGTGCTAAGTTATAGATGCAGTATGACATCTACTATAAAAAAGGAAGATGCTGGGACGCCTGGGTGGCTCAGTTGGTTAAGCGGCTGCCTTCAGCTCAGGTCATGATCCCAGCGTCCTGGGATCAAGTCTCACATCGGGCTCCCTGCTCGGCAGGGAGCCTGCTTCTCCCTCTGCCTCTGCCTGCCTCTCTGTCTGCCTGTGCTCGCTCACTCTCTCTCCCTCTGTCTCTGACAAATAAATAAATAAATAAATAAATCTTTAAAAAAAAAAAAAAGGAAGATGCTGAAGGGAGTATGTGCAAATTAAAACAATTATCTCAATTATAAAATAATGAATAATTTGTATTCTCTTCAAACTTCCTGAATTCTCTATACTCCTAGAATGTTTTTTCAATAGTTGTATTTGAATAAATTGTTTTTAAAAATAAAAAAAAACACAACTTTGAAAAGAAATAGGATGACCATAAAAACAATATCCAGAGATGTAACTAAGAAAATTTCATTTTACACCATATTTAGAGGCATAACTACTTTTATTTTTAACTAGGAACTCTAGCTTTCCATATTCTCTAATTGTTTATTCTCCAAAAATAATTGCAGCAACAAAATGTCATTCACCCAGATTTTAGATCTCATTTGAATCCTAACCCCACAAAGTAGCCACAATTTCACTCCATCACTCCAATAATGAACTGAGAACATGAAAACACAAGATTGATGTGTTTGTTTAAAAAGAGCTAATATGTCATGCTTGGCTAATGCTGCTCAACTTCATCAAGGATAAAGAGAAGAGAATGTTAGTAATGAAGCATCTACTGCACATACTTCAGTGATGGAAAGTGACATGAGAAGCACAGCATTTGCTATTCTCTTCAGATTCAATCTTCTGAACCATGTTGCTCTGGACAAGTCATCTTTTAATCATTTATAGAGCAACAGAGCAACTTGATGCTTCAATAGTAGGACTCAGCTCAAAATTTAATTAAGGCATTCCAGGTTCAAATAACTGAATGGAGATGTAGACTTAATCAAACACAGGGAAAGGAGGGGCAGAGAGACTGGGGAAGAAAGGGATAGAGGGAGGAAATGAGCTTAAGGAAACTCTATAAGCTTAAGACAAAACTAATATGTTCAGGCAACACTATTTATTTTTAGACCTTCTACCTGTATTATTGGTCCTTTCTAAATTCCTTAAAAAATAGCCACACCAGGAAAAATTATACTGTAATCAAGTGTGTATGTGGCTTTATCTCTGTACACCCACTGTATGTTTGCTACCAATGTAAGTTTTGTGGGAAAATGCTTTTTTTTTTTTCATGATGTCAACCTTGAACTATTAGGCATCATTTCCAGTTCTCCACAAAAATCTTAAAAATTGACTTTTCTGAATTATACTTAATGTGAAATCCTTACTTATATACTATACAATGGGAAATATTTATTCTTCTTTTTGTTTTAATCTTACAGAGCCTGCTGAAAAAATCCTGTCCTTACTGACACTCAGTTATTGAGCCATTAGTTCATTTGTGCTACTTTTTGGCCTTTTAATGAGAGGTCAGTGGCATATCTAATACATGAAATATATTAGAGCTAGAATGAGCTTGTTTTCCTAAGATGCCCTTGCTTCCTCAGTATTTTTCTTAGCTCTTTCTACCTTGGTAAATTTGGATGAACAGTTCAAAAATATATCCCAATTTCTCACATATTTGGGGATCATAAAGGTCTTTGGTCAGTTTGGATTTATATTTGTATTCATGCATTTGTATTCATGTATTAAACATCCATTAAATGAACAGCAAGGTAATTTTCCAGTTTTCTTCCTGGAGATCGGAATTAGGGCACAAGTACTCACCTGGGACCACTGTTCATAGAGCTTCCCCTTTACCTGGAGTAGGATGGCTCTCTGATTAGCTGATTTCCTACCATGTCCTCTTTCTTTTTTTACTTCCCAGTCTAGCTGCTCAGCCATGCCACTGTTTTGCTGTTTATCTTTTCCTACTGTTGTTCCTGCACCTTGCTCACCAATCCCGTGATTTATTTTATTTTTATTTACACATGCCAGTAAACATTTGTAGAAGTGCACAAATGATTTATATGAGCTAAGGGACATGAGAGTTCTGTTTCCCTCCTAGCTACAGGAATGGATATTACTAAAATCTAAATTGTAGAGTGATAGTTTCCAAGTGAGTCTTGTTTATGGACTTTGTTACTTGTTCTTAAGCAGAGTTGGAAAAAAACCTTACCTAAATATTCTGAGTCATGAACCTGTCTTTTCTTTTCTTAATCGCACAACACAGTGGAATTAGTATATACCTGAAAGGCCTATGAGTAGAGCTCTTATCACAGCACGTTTCCACTGGTACCTCCCGGCAGGTATCCAATGCTTGTTGCAAACTAAGGAAGACTTAAGATTAGCCACTGGCAACTCATTATTAACACTCGTATATTCTTCTGTTTCCACTGTGGACAGCTAAGGCAGTATATTTAGTGTGAGAAAACTATAAATTTTCTAGAAGAATAAAATTAGAGAACACAATAAAAATGTAATGAAAAGAAAACAAGCATAACTCTAAGGCTTGCGACTAGATTACTGAGAACACTTCTAAAGAAAATTCTTCATATAATTAAAACAAGTTGACATGTGGTATATCCTCCATTGTTAACGTTCATAATGGAAAGTATAAAATAATCCTTCCATTGAGGCCTTTTTCATTTGGAATTCAAGATAATTTCAAGACGGTGGTTCAATGTTGAAAAAAAAAAAGGCTTAAAGTCCTTTATTAATTGTTTGCACAAAAAATAAAGGAATTTGAATTGTTGACTTACAAATGCAAAAATTGAATTTAGAAAGGCTTACATATAGCCACACATTCTTACATATTACTGTACTTTTAGGAAATCTATATTCTTCTGTTGTACCTCATATAATTTACTCAGAAATACTTTCCTTTGACCATAAGATTGGTTTATACTGTAACAAATGACCCTGGCAAACTCTTTGTCTCTTAGTTTGAGAAAATATCACTGACTTTCCAGTGTAGTGGGGGATAAACACCCATAAAAAAGGTACCATAGAGTTCTGTTTCGTGTCCATTTTAAGAATTCCAAGATATCAGACCATATCCCTGAGAGAAATGGTAAAAAGATTCCAGTACTAACAAGTAAAATGTCAGAATACCCTTCATCACAAAACAAAAACAAAGGCTGCACCAAGCTCTTAGGGGGTAAGAGAAGACACTGTCTTACCCTTTGATTAAACTTAGTTATCTCAAATGTCAGAATAACCTTCATCACAAAACAAAACAAAACATAACAAAAAAAGGCTATACCAAGCTCTTAGGGGGTAAGGGGGACACTGTCTTACCCTTTGATTAAACTTAGTTTTCTCATAATATTCTATGTCCTCAGTTGATGAAGATTATTGGATTAGTCTGTATTTGTTAGTAGTGACCACTTCAGGGTAAGGAAATTGGGATGGTTCACACCCGGTGGAAGATGAGGTAGATAGAGTGACTGCCAGGATGTATGTTACTGTGTGATCAATGCTGTTGCCACTTTTTTCTCCCAAGTTTAAATAGTGTAAAGATTGATAGTGCCTAAGAAAAGCCATATATATATATATGTATATATATATATATATATATACATATATATACATATATATGTATGTATGTATGCATATATATGTATGTATGTGTATATATATATATATATATATAATTTTCACTTGCTTCCTTTTCTTATCACTTTTCAGACCCTCTTAAATATGATAGAAATTATATCAGATATCTTGACTTTGGGACATAGGAAATACACATATATGCATGGAGAGATGGCAGGTGGTAGATATTTAGGACATAGGAATTATAGGTAAATGTACACACAGACATACATTTGTGAATTAGCTATGCAACTGCCATTGTGGTGATGAGTAAATTAAAATGACCCTATCTCCTACATTTCCTAGGAGATGATCCTGACTCTTAATAGTTACTGTATTTGTATCTGAATCAATAAAAGAATGTGCAAATTTGGATACAGAGGAAATAGTTTGCTAATAAGCCATTCTTATTAGTAATGCCAAAGCCCGATGTGAATCTTAGAGTATTTCCTGTTTGCTTCTCTTTCTTGTCACATTGCAGAAGAGGATATTTAATTGTTAAATGAGATATTGCTTTAAAATCATATAGTACTTTCAGGAACATGAAATCTGTGGTTTAACTGGATTGGATTAGTAAAACCAGGAGGCTCTGTAGGAGCTAATTTATTTTTTATATTTGAGATAAAGCAGCAGTATTCTAATGGTGGCTTTAATAACCCTTTGTCCATTTTAATTGAAGATTTGGTAAAATCATTTCTCGGGGCTACTTAATGACTGTACTAGTTTCCTAAGACTACTAAAAAGCACCATAAACTGGGTAGCTTAAAACAACAGAAATTTACTCTTTCACAGTTTAGAAGCCAGAAGTCCAAACAAACCTGGAGGCTCTAGGGAAGAATCCTTCTTTGCTTCTTTCAGCTTCTAGTAATTGTTGGCAGTCCTTCGCTTACTTGGCTTATCACCTCACCAGTCTGCTCCCCTTGTTTTCACAGCACCTTCTCCTCTTCTTTCTGGCAGATCTCCTTTGTGTGTCTCTCACAAGGACACTTGTCATTAGATGTAAGGCCTACCCAAAATAATCTCTTCATCTCAAGATTCTTAATTATGTCTATGAAGAACTTTTTGCCAAATAAGGTGAAATTCACAGATTCCAGGGATTTATGTGGGCCAATCTTCAGCCCACTATACTGATTGAGAATATGTAGGGGAGATGCAGTGATGGTATTTGGTGTATGTGGGTCAGGTAAGTCCTGAGGAAGAGTTAATGTGCTCTATTGCAGTCATTTTAAAAGGTTTAAATGTATGCTTCCTTCCTGATTATTTGGGGAGCTCTGTCCATGAAACATACAGGCGAGAGCAATGCCATTTGTCCCATGGAAGCAGGTTAAAAGTCCCATAAAGAACTATTCTCCCCCCTTGAAAATCAAAACTGTCAGATAATGTACTGAAACTTAGAGAGGTTAGGAAAAGCAATACTTCAGCTCCTCTTTTTTCCTTCTCGCTTCAAACACTGTCTTAATCTTTGATTAAACTTAGTTGTCTCATAATACTCATACGTCCTCAGTTGATGAGGATTATTGAATTAGTCTGCATTTGTTAGTAATGACCACTTCACTGATAATATTTTCAGATATGATTCAGGTCCTTAATAAGCATAGAAATATACTCAGTTGCAGAAGATTTTGACAGTGAAGTTTACTCAATATTGTGATGGATTATCCCTGGCTCTTGAGATGGCATTAAGATGTCTTATAGTTTAACATACGCAGTTAACCTATTAAAATATTCTATTCTTATAGTGAAAGCTTCAGAAAGTTTGCTGCAATTATGTATAGTTTTAAGAGTTGCCTACAAGATGTCAAAGAATTTAATCTGTGTCTGAATTTTACTAAGAAGGAAATTTGTATAAAATCTTTTTAACAAGCTAATGAGTCTATATATTTGAAGGAAGAAGGAACACACATATTTATTATGAAATAAACTAGACTCTCAGCATCATAGTAGTGGGATTTATTAGTATAATTAAATTAAGAGTAATCAGAAACTACCAGTTATCACATTGCCCCAATAAAGACAGCTCTATATTTGCATTTAAAATTTTAAACAATAAAATGTAAATCAAGAGTTATACAAACTTTAAATGTCTCTTTTTCAAATTTAGATTCAGAGAGCATAAATACACTCTGAAAACCACAGTGTTTACCATTTCCTGTTCAATTTACTTTCAACTTCATATGCTTTCTGAGAATGAGAACAGCAGAAATCTATCCTGATACAGTTTTATCATTTTTGAGGAGATCTTTTGGCAAAGGAAAAACAAAAGACATTATACTAGCATTATGTACTTATTCCTGTTAAGCCAAGATAATTGAAATCTAGTATATTACAAAAAAGGGGGGTTCATTAAGCAAAATGACCAGATAGTTTTAAGAAGCAATAAAGTTACTTTATATTAAAACATTTGAAAATGCAGTTCAATTTTCAGTTTGAACTAGATTTCATTTTCTCATTTACTACTTGCAAAAATGTTTCTATCAATACCAAAGTCATCTTTGATGGTGTCTGTGATGTTGAATTAAGAACTTTAGTATGATGATTACAAATGCATATATCAAACTCCCATCCCCAAATCAATAGATACAATTTTTCACATACATCAGACATGATTCTTGATAAATAATCATCATAGGGTAAATAATTAAATAATGAGCAGGGTGCTTTCTTGTTAAGCAGTAAGACAAATTCCTAATGTAACAACAACAAAAAGGTGTTGTGAATTCGATGAATATATCTTAAATGATCCCTAAACCAAGTCAATGGAATCTCCCCACAATGGTGAGGTTTTAGACTGTTACATTTTCCACTCAATCAAAAGAAGAGTAGGTACTGACCAGACTATTTCATCTGAAAAATAATTTAAATGACTGTTACATGTCTGTGAGCTTTGTTCTCTATTTTGTAGAAGACATGGGTATCTCAGAATTTTGCTAATTCACTCTCTCTCTCTTTCCTTCACCATTCTGTCTTTGTCTCTATCTCTCTATATATTTATATATACTATTTTGCAGATACTACAGAAAATTTACTCATTTCATGCTGACAGTGCTCTTTTGTTTCTCTTTAGGAATTTAACAACTCTAAATATACATTGATATGTTTAGTTATATATAAATTTTGGTCAAAAATCAATACATTTAAAAAGTGATAAATAGAAAAATAGGCAAATGTGAAATTTCAAATAATCTCAGAAATGCAAATTCTGTTGTTATATTTGGAAGGGAAGATAAATCCAGGATATTTCAATTTTGCTGGCAAAGGTGATGAAATCCTAATGTCATTATAGACACAGCCTCTATGTCTGTGAAGAAAATCTTAAGAAATGGGGCATTACCTATCTAGAGATCTCTCTGTATGCTGGTGGGGTCTTGTTTTTTTCTTTTTTTAACTATATGGAAATTTAAATTTTTAATCATTATCTAACATATAAAGAACAGTTTATTAACATTCATCACTCAATGAATTTCTGAAGGTGTCAAAGTCACATAAATACTATGGATAATCAGTACAGTTGTATTTCAGGCAGATGTATTTCTTCGGTATTTCATTGTAAACGTTTTTACTTCATACATATAGCAGTTTCAAATGGCAAAGCAACTGGAGTTGTGAGGGGAAAACGTGGCATAAAGCATTAGCATTTTCATTTTACTAAACTGTGACAGTAGCAGAGTCTCATTTCTTTTACACTTGATTTCACACCCACTGTGTACTTTCTCCAGGAATGTCCCCTGATTAGACAGATTAGTGAATAAAAATATCTCCTATAGGTTCAGTGATATCTGATATTCATAAGTACTTTGCAGACATAATTCTTTTATTGATTTAAAGATGAAATATTGTTAAAATGTCATACTAACCAAAGCCATCTACAGATGCAGTGTAATCCTTATCAAAATTCCAATGGCATGTTTCACAGACTAGATAAAACAATACTAAAATTTGCATGGGACTACAAAGAACTCTGAATAGCCATAACAGTCCTGAGAAAGAAGAAAATCAGAGGCTTCACATTTCCTGATTTTAGCTTATACTACAAAACTATGGTAATTTAAAAAATATGGCACTGGCATAAAAATAGGCACAAAGATCAATGGAACAGAGCAGAAAACCTGGAAATAAACCGTATATGCAGATATACAATCAACTAATATTTGACAAGGGAGCCAAGGATAGTCAATGGGGAAAGGATAGTCTTCAATAAATGGTGTTGGAAAAATTGGTAACCATCTACAGAGAATGAAATTTGACCTCATCGTATACCACTCCCAGACATTAATGGGAAGTAGATCAAGGACTAAAACATAAGAGCTGATATTGTAAAACCGTTAGAAGAAAACAGGAAAAATCTTCCTTGATACTGGCCTTGATGATGCTGCTTGAATATGACATCAAAAGCACAAGCAATAAGAACAAAATAAATAAGTGGGACTACATCAAACTAAAAAGCTTTGCCCAGAAAGGAAACAATAAAAAAAAAAAAGAAGAAGAAGAAAGAAAAGAAAAGACAAACTAGGGAATATAAGAAAATATTTGCAAACCATATATATTATGAGGTTGATATCCAAAATATGTAAAGAGCTCATGCAATTCAGTAGCAGCAACAACAAAACAACCCAACTACAAAATGGGGAGAGAAACTGAATAGACATTTTCCAAAGAAGATATACAAATGGCCAGTAGGTACATGGAAGATTCCTCAACATTGCTTATCATCAGGGAAATGCATATCAAAACCACAGTAAGGTATCAACTCACACTTGCTAGAACACTTATCATCAATAATATAAGCAATAACAAGTGTTGGTGAGGATGTGGAGAAAAGGGAACACTGTGCAGTATTCATAGGAATGTAATTTGGCTCAGCCACTATGAAAAAGAGTATGGAGATTCCCCAAAAAATTAAAAAGAGAACTACCATATCATTCATACCATATTATCCCGCTTCCGAGTATATAGACAAAGGAAATGAAATCAGAGTATCAAAAAGATATCTGTATGCCCATGTTTATTGCATCATTATTTATAATAGCCAAGATATGGAAACAACCTAATTGTCCATCAACAAATGAATGGATAAGGAAGAAATGAGGGATATATCTATATCCATATCTATTTCTGTCATTGATATCTATCTGCATGCACACACACACACACACACACACACACACACACAGGAATGTTCTGCCACAAGAAAGAAGGGAATTCTGCAATTTGTGACAACATGGGTGGCCGTGAGGGTATTGTGCTAGGTGAGATATGTCAGACAAAGGAAGAAAAATACTATATAATATCACTTTATGTGGAATCTAAAAAAGCTGAACTTGGTACAAACAGTGTAGAATGGTGACTGAGGAGTGGGGATTGGGGAGATGTTGATCAAAAGGTATAGCCTTACAACCAGAAGATGAGTTAGTAAGGTTAGGAGATCCAAGGCACAGCGTAGTGATTATTCATCAATACAGTAAAGAAAGAATAGATATATAAATGTGTGAAAATTTGACATAATCTTTTTATGTTAGAAGATGGGCATTCCTCGGGCACTGAATAATGAAGCATTGTTTCCATCTTGACTTGTACCCTTGAGATATTCTTAGTTTTGCACCTATATTAAAGACTATAAAACTAGCCATAGACAGTATTTCTATACATAATTTCAGTGTATCTACTTGGGACTGGTGTGCCTTTTAACACTGTTTTCTTCCTTGAATGAAAGGAATAGATCAAATATGATGAAGGTCCTGTATACATCAAAGAAAGAACTTTTTCTTTGCCCATACTGTCATTACATGGTGGACATGCAAATACACCATTAAGAAGCCTGCATTTTAAGTCTAATTCCCCTTCAAAATGAAGAATGAGAATCATGTCTCTATTTCATGAAACAAAGTTTCTAGAAAATCTAAAGTGAGAAAGTAATTTCACTAGGATTCAGACTTATAGTTTGAGGTTAATAATGGAATCTGTAATAGATTTTCATGTCTTCAATTCTACATAGAGCACTCATAGAGATCAAAAGATCTCATTCACTTAAGAGGAGCTATACCCTCTAGTAAATGAGTTAATTGTTTCAGGTCAAAATTAATTCTTGTCCTTGTAAATTCCCTAGGGATTCCTCAGACATAAACTATTTGTTGAATATAAATTCTATCATTCAGTTTTCGTCTCCCTTACAAATGGAGATTATAAAAATTATTAAATGCATATTAATAAAATAGAATTCTCTCTCCAAACCCATTTTCAAGGGGGATTTCCTCTCATATAAGTAGAACTAGACTTCAATTTATAAGAGAATAAATATTTCTGAGTGTGTATGTAGCGTTTATCAGTACTTCCTGACACATTATATATATAGCTTTGTCAGGGTTAATCCTTGCACATGAAACCAAGGAGGTTGGGTCTATGCTCATTCCCATTTTTCAGTTGAGGAAATATGGCTTAGAGAGTCAGTTAATTGGTTCGAGGTCTCTGATTCTGTAAATGGTAAAGAAAAGATTAGCATTCCAGCATTCTGGCACTTCTGGCACCAGAGCCTGGAATATTAATCTTTATGTTGCCTTTTTTTTTCTTTTAAGATTTATATTTTTATTTTAGAGAGAGGGAGAGAACACGAGCAGGAGGGACAGAAGGAGAGGGAGAATCCCAGGCTGACTCCACATTGAGTGTTGAGCCCCATGTAGGGCTCTGTCTCATGACCCTGATTTCACAACCCAAGTGAAAACCAAGAGTCAGACACTTGCTTAACCACTGTGTCACCAGGAGCCCTGATTGGGCAAGTCTTTTTAATTTTGCTCAATATTATCTGTGAAAAGTAGAGGTTGGGGACTTTACTACATAATTCATATGGGCCCTTTGGATCTAAAATTTGGTAGTTTGATACACTGATTAATATTTACCTTTCAGGACAGAACATGTTAAAGAAATGGACTCTGATTATTAAATATAAACACATGACTTAAGATGTAAATAAAAACAAATAAAAGTTTATATAAATTCATATATAGTACAGATATTATATATATGTATATATGTATAGTTCATCATACTTTCTGTTTAATTATTCAAGGTTAATTATTAATACTTAAATATACAATCTAACATTAAGTTGAAAGTGCCAGTTTCAATTAACAAATTCTAGAGGACACTAAAAAATTTGCCAAATATTTATGTTACATATTCCACAATCCATGCTAATGACAAAATACCTCACTAAATTTTAGATGAAGACAAAATAACATAATAATTATTTTTATCTGTCTCAAGGTGGTATAAGGTAATGAATTACATGTCTTGAATTCAATCTATTTGGCTTAAAGATGGATCAAGCTGGAAATGAAGAATTACACAGATATTTATCAAATGCCCACTGCATCTTGTTTGTGAACATACTGTAATTTGGGGTTTTCATTTCTCTGTGTCATTTACCAATTCTAATCCCAGAAGAAGGGAGAAAATAATATTTGGGAGCTAGTTTCCCACCATATTCTAATAAGTAATGAAAAAGACTAGTACATCAGTCCTAGGTAATGACTTTGGGGGATAGCTATCTCATAAAAGCTTATGAATTTATCCTGAGAAGTAGTTTGAGAGGTCAGCTTGTCTCTTTCAACTTATAATGAGACAGCAACTAAACTATCCAAATTGATGGTATCTTATCCTATTGTACATGACCTTGACACAAGATTATTCCCTTTTCTTTTCTTGATAATACAATATAATAAAATATCTAGCCATGGCTGGAGCAATGCAAATTTATCCTTCTTCAATAATGACAGAGGTTGCTTTCTGCCCGTGGACGCCGCCGAGTAAGCATCGTTAAAGTCTCCCCTCCCACCGCCGTCATGTCTAAGTCAGAGTCTCCTAAAGAGCCTGAACAGCTGCGGAAGCTCTTCATCGGAGGTCTGAGCTTTGAAACAACCGATGAGAGTCTGAGGAGCCATTTTGAGCAATGGGGAACACTTACGGACTGTGTGGTAATGAGAGACCCAAACACCAAGCGCTCCAGAGGCTTTGGGTTTGTCACATATGCCACTGTGGAGGAGGTGGATGCAGCCATGAATGCAAGGCCACACAAGGTGGATGGAAGAGTTGTGGAACCAAAGAGGGCTGTCTCAAGAGAAGATTCTCAAAGACCTGGTGCCCACTTAACTGTGAAAAAGATTTTTGTTGGTGGCATTAAAGAAGACACTGAAGAACATCATCTAAGAGATTATTTCGAACAGTATGGGAAAATCGAAGTGATTGAGATCATGACTGACCGAGGCAGTGGCAAAAAGAGGGGTTTTGCTTTTGTAACATTTGATGACCATGATTCTGTAGACAAGATTGTCATTCAAAAATACCATACTGTGAATGGCCACAACTGTGAAGTAAGGAAAGCGCTCTCTAAGCAAGAGATGGCTAGTGCTTCATCCAGCCAAAGAGGTCGAAGTGGTTCTGGAAACTTTGGTGGTGGTCGTGGAGGTGGTTTTGGTGGGAATGACAACTTTGGTCGCGGAGGAAACTTCAGTGGTCGAGGTAGCTTTGGTGGCAGTGGGGATGGCTATAACGGATTTGGTAATGATGGAAGCAACTTTGGAGGTGGCGGAAGCTATAATGATTTTGGCAATTACAACAATCAATCCTCAAATTTTGGACCCATGAAAGGAGGCAATTTTGGAGGCAGAAGCTCTGGCCCTTATGGTGGTGGAGGCCAGTACTTCGCCAAACCACGAAACCAAGGTGGCTATGGTGGTTCCAGCAGCAGCAGCAGCTACGGCAGTGGCAGAAGGTTTTAATTACTGCCAGGAAACAAAGCTTAGCAGGAGAGGAGAGCCAGAGAAGTGACAGGGAAGCTACAGGTTACAACAGATTTGTGAACTCAGCCAAGCACAGTGGTGGCAGGGCCTAGCTGCTACAAAGAAGACATGTTTTAGACAATACTCATGTGTATGGGCAAAAAAAACTCGAGGACTGTATTTGTGACTAATTGTATAACAGGTTATTTTAGTTTCTGTTCTGTGGAAAGTGTAAAGCATTCCAACAAAGGGTTTTAATGTAGATTTTTTTTTTGCACCCATGCTGTTGATTGCTAAATGTAATAGTCTGATCATGACGCTGAATAAATGTGTCTTTTTAAAAAAAAAAATAATAATGACAGAGGTTATTGCAACATGAAAAATAAAATGGGTAAATTTTCTATAGTGCTTAGTTTACTATTAGAAAATAATTTTGGAACTGTTTAAAAGCTGAAAAGATACCACTTTTATTTAAAATGAGGGCTGAATATAACTAGGACTATCAGGGATGAAAGCCCTCAACTTATTCCATAGGCTTTCCTTAAATTCAACTCACTCTAGAAGCCTGGAGATCAGTGCTCTGATGCTTATCATTGCTACAATTTGTCCAAAGTCTTCTCTGCACAGGATATCCAAAAGTTAGAGTGTTGTGTCCTCAAACTGTGCATCTTCCAGCTTCTCAGCACACTACTATTAAAGACATCACAAACTACTCAACACTATTGTGCTAACAACAAGCAGACTAATCTATTATTCCCATTAAGAAAGTTAGCTGTTTTATAACAGCCAGGTTTTAGATTTCAATTTAGAGGAAAGTATCAGTAATATTTTATACCAAGTTTATTTTCCAGAATGTCATGTAGTTGGGATCATATAGTATCTTGTCTTTTCAGACTGGCTTCTTTCAGTTAGTAATATGCAGTAAAGGTTCTTTCTTATCTTTTCATGACTTAATAGCTCATTTCTTTTCAGTGCTATATAATATTCTTTTATCTAATATATGACATTCATCTGCTAAAGGACATCGTAGTTGCTTCCAAGTTTTGATAGTTATGAAGAAAGCTGCTATAACATCTATGGGCAGGTTTTTGTGTGAACATAAATTTTCAACTCATTTGGGTAAATGCCAAGGAGCACAATTGCTGGATCCTATAGTAAGAGTATATTTAGTTTTATAATCTTTTTAAAATTTTATTTATTTTTTTCAGAGAAAAAGAGAGTAAGAAGAGGGGCTGGGGCAGAGGAAGAGAAGAGAGAGAATCCTAAGCAAGCTCCACCCTCAGCTCCACCCAGGGCTTGATGCCAGGCTCAATCTTACCCCCAGGAAGTTATGACCTGAGCCAAAACCAAGAGTCAGACACCCAACCAAGGAGCCACCCAAGCACTCCAGAGTATATTTGGTTTTATGAGACACTGTTTTCCAAAGTTCCTATACTATTTTGACTCCCATCAGCAATGAATAAAAGTTCATGTTTCTCCACAACCTTGCTAACTTTTGGTGTTGTCAGTGTTCTGAATTTTGGCCATTCTAATAGGTGGGTAGTGGTATCTGATGGTTGTTTTAACTTACAATTCCCTAATGACATATGATGTGAAACATCTTTTCACATGCCTATTTGCCATCTGTAGGTCTTCTTTGGTGAGGTGACTGTTCCAGTCTTTGGCCACTTTTTCATTCAGTTGTTCATTTTCTTATTGCTGAGTTTTAAAAGCATGTTTTCTATTTTGTCTATTTTGGATAGTGTTCTTGTAGGGGATATGTCTTTTGCAAATGTTCTCCCAGTCTGTGGTTTTTATTCTCATTCTCTTAATGTTGTCTTTCTTAGAGCAGAAGTTTTTAATTTTAATGAAGTCCTGCTTATCAATTATTTTTTTCATGACAATAATTTGATGTATCTAAAAAGTCATTGCTGTCTTTAAGGTTACCTAGATGTTCTATGTTATTTTCTAGGAGTCTTAAAATTTTCTGTTTTATATTTAGGCCTGTGATCCATTACAAGTTAATTTCTGGGAAGATTGTAAAATCTGTGTCTAGATTCATTTTTTTACGTGTGGATGTCAAATTATTCAAATACAGTTTGTTGAAAAGACTATCTTTTTTCCATTGTTTGCCTTTGGTCCTTTGTCAGTCAACTATATTTGCATGGATCTGTTTCTGGGCTCTCTATTCTTTTCATTAATCTATTTGTCTCTTCTTCTAATACTATACATTATTATTATGATTATTATTATTTGTTTGTTTTTACTTTTTGTAAGTTCTATGCCCAAAGTGGGGCTTCGACTCATGACCCTGAGACCTGGAGTTACATGCTTTACCTACTGAAACATCCAAGTGTCCCTCCTGTTTTGATTATTGTAGCTTTATAATAAGTCATGAACTTGGATAATGTTGGTTCTCTGACTTTGTTCTTCTCTTTAAATATTTTGTAGGCTAGTTCGGGTCTTTTGCCTCTCCACATAACTTTAGAATTACTTTGTCAGTGCACACAAAATAATTTGCCAAGATTTTGGTTAAGATTGCATTGAATCTATAGATGAAATTAGGAAGAACTGGCATCTTGAAAATAATTGAGTTTTCTTTTTCATGAACATGATATATCTCCATTTATTTAGTTTTTCTTTATACCTTTCATCAGTTTGTAGGTTTCTTCATTTAGATCTTGTACATTTTTTAGATTTATAATTAAGTTTTTGGGGGGAGTTAATGTAAATGGTACTATGTTTTTAATTTCAAATTCCATTTACCCATTTATGATGTATTGGACACTTTAGGTTTTTTTAGAAAAGCTGAAATATTCTGTTCTTATAATATTTTTGTAGTCATAACTTTTGTAATGGATTTTGAATCCTGGTCTTAATTTTTCATTCTTTCCAACTCAAAGATATAATGTACTATAGCCCCAGGTAAAAGAATGTAAAGTGTTTATTTACTTCTTCAACAAAAATATACAGCATGCCTCCTTTGTGTCCATCATTATGAATTCACATGCAATAATAAAGTATGGCGCTTGGCCTCACAAAAGTTTTCTGGCTAATTGGGAAAACAGACATAAAAAGAGTTGACATGGAGCTGTAAGCTGGCAAACATTGTCTAAAGATAGTGGAAGATGCTTGTATCAGTTGCATATCTTCCTATTGGCTTTTAACAAATTCAGAGTTAAGTCAAAACCAAGTTGTCTTATTATGACCTACCCTACATGTTAGAAATTCACAAAGTATTTCTTAAATGGACAGAAAAAGAAATTCCAGAGGTAATAATCTACCTTCTGTAATGACATCTTCTTGAATATAGCAAAGAATATATGCTCATTAGATGGATTTCTGTCACTATCATGATCTCAAGTCCATGCCTGTGAGACGTTGTGATTCACAGATACTGATATTAAAAAGGTAGCGTTCTTCATTATGATTTGGTTTAACCAAATGACTGTAAGAGAAATCCATCTTTACTTCTCAATTAAGAGAATAAATGTTAGTGTAATGAAATATTAGTAAAAGCATCTTTTACATGAATATCCATGGTGACCATAACCCCATTGAAAATAAAAAGCAATAAGACTTAAAGGCAAAATTCTTTAACAGTTTGCTTTTTCTTCAGAAAATAATGTCATACTTCTGCCAGATTCATTCATCTAGCAGTTTTCACCATCTCCAACTGATTGCCAGATGCCTATGACAATATTTCTGTGTGTACACATTAAGCAAGATTGTTGTTGTTATGCTTTATTTTTTATTTATGTTAATGAGGCAGAATCTATATAGTAGAGAGCAGGAAAATTTCCATTCTGATGGATAAATAACATCTGTGAAAATTTTAAACATTCAAAATGTGTCTGTCTTGAGCAGCATGAGCCACCAAATTTTAATGACAGACATACAAACACATTCATCCAGAACTACCTGACTGGATTAAAAATTCCTACCCCATTAAAATAATATGCAATGTTCTCTGTGCAGCTGTAATTGGTATTGATGTGGGAGATGAAGTATCAGTGTAATATTCCACGATTAGTTGTGCAGATCTGTTGAGGCCCCCTTACAAGCTCAGTGCTATGAATAGATTCAGTGAGTTAAATCTCAAAAGCCATTCAGATGGGATTCAAGCATTATTCTTTAATCATTATTAAAACTGAAGTCTACAGTGGGAGGGGGAAGTACAGAATGAAAGCAATGCTGAACTAATCATACCCTTATTGAAGTCTCTCAGGGAGTCTTACTTTAAACTTCTTTTTTTTTTTTTTTCTCCTGATGTGGCCCTGACCTTCTATTCCACTTTCTCCCCAAAAGACAGAACTTTCCAGGACCATGGTCCTCACAATGTATTTCTTTTTCTCTTTGCTTATTTGGGATTAATTTAAATTGTTATTGATGGATCAGATCTTCATTTCAGCCTAGTACTGTGGTATAATTTGCAACATATTTATTTTCACTTCAGAAAGCCTCTACTATTACTTCTTACTGTTGATAGGTATGGAAGAGGAGGAGAGAAGGGGAGCAGGAAAATTGTTAATTTTTAATGAAATTTTTGCTGGAAATTAAAACACTTAATAAGGCTCTCTGCTCCAATCAAGGATTTTATATTTTAAAATAACATATATTTAAATATATTAATATATTTAATATGATATTTGAATAATATTTTAAACTAGGATATATTATGCTTAAGTGAAATTATTTTTTTCTTAAAGTAAGAATTACCCAGTTAGGAATAATTTCAACTATCTTCTAGAATATTAGTGTGTAAACTTTGATTAGCAAAAGAAATTTACCCACTGTATCGAACATAAGAATGCCATTAGCTCTCCCCATGCACCTAAGTGAGAACATACTTTTTCACCAATCATACTGAAGTGTCCTCATAAAATCAAATGGATTTAATCATTTTCAATGGCTAAACTGAATAATTTCAGGAAAGAGTAGATCTGTGAATTCAGTTGTCATTTTTGGCCTATAAAACAAAGCCAGTTTATAAAATAATAATGGTCTATGGATGTATTTTGCTTTATACATGTTATCTCATCCCTCAGGTCACAGCTTAAATGACACTTCCTCTTTTTTGGTCTTTCTTTCCCCTCGCCTTGTGTTAAGCACTGTAGCTATGTATGCCCAGAGCAGCATTTAATTCTCCTGTCGTTTTATTGGAATTACAGTTAGTCTTTTGAATTGTCTCCCTTACCTATGAGGTAATGTTCCACAAGGTCCACCACTATGTCTATCTTGTTCAAACATTTTTTGAAGCACTAAACAGAGTGCCTGACACATGGAAAGCCTATAATAAGTATTTGTTATTGCTGATAGAATTGAAGAGAGACTCAGAGGAATGAGTGAATGACAGGGTGAGACTTGGCATCTGAAAGCTCCCGAAAGTAAGAGGCAGATCCAGAATCCAGACTAGAACAGCCTTGCTGGAACTAGAACTTGTCGCTCCTACCAGATTGTTCTCCACACAACATGGCCTCACTCTGGATGAAAGAGTACATTGGCAGTTGGCTACAATGCAAGATGTTATGGAATGGTCTTCTTCTTTTGGATGTTTCATTCTCAGAAAGGAGTATAAAAGACTTCTGTTTTTAAAAAAAAAAAAAAGTGGCAAAAATAAATAGTTTGAAGAACAATTTCAACAAAAAATAATTGTTAATGTGACAATTTATAACAACTTTTTTTTTTAAAGTTTCTCAAGGTACTTACAAGCATGCTTTGAATTTAATTTCCACATAATATAAGCTTTTCTAGGAAATGAATATTCATCAACAATTAGTATTTCTAAGCTTGCTATGTATCTCTTTGTAATGCAGTTTATTAGGCCAAAAAAAGAGCATTATCATTTATCATTATTGATTTTGCCCCAAACGTGAATTTTGATGTATCTAAAAGAGCTTTTGCTTGAATTATGACAACACTGCCTTTATCTCCCATAGCAGCCCCCAAATCTCCAGAATAGGGCATAATGCCCTTTATTACTTGAGGATCTATAAACAAACCCTCACAGTTAGGCTGATTTTCTCTTAATCTATGAGACTACTGGAATTAGTTAAAATTCTAAGTTTTCGTCCAGGCCATTTGCTGAAACAATGCTTATGCATTTTCTAAATGCTTCATTGATTGACAAGTATACCATTAAACTGTTTTTTCACATATTCTGCAGCTGTGCTTTCGTGGTTTCACTTAAGGAAAAAAATCTAAGAAATTTAATTGATACAAACCGGAACTTGTTGTCCATTTTAAGCACTTGTCTGTAAATTCCATTTAGTGAATAAGTAGTTCTATTAGTCTCAAACCCTAGCAATTTCTGCATGTGAATACCATATGAAATGTGGCATTTTCTTATCCTGCAGTACTTACTTGAAAATAAATGAGTGCTAAATTTTGTTTTGCCTAGGAATTACATGCTAATTGGCTGGCTGCCTTGATGCAAATTCCAGACAAGATTCTAATACGATTAATCCAAAAGAGTTAACCCATTCTCTTGATGTCTAGATTTCTGAAACTAAGATAGTATACTGATTTTATTTTCCAACTTTCATTGAATCTTTTTAATGCACATGAAATGAACAAGATAATATTGCATGTGTATTATATATGGTTTATAATTCTTCTCAGGAATTTCTAATATAATGTTGTATATGAGAAAATAGACCCAGGGTTTTCTTTTTTATTTAAAAAGAAAGAAAAAGAAAAACAAACTCAAGCCTATCTAATTACCATCTGGTAAATCCAAGCGAGAGTATGTCTTTCTGTTCCAAAACTGAGTTTCTCCTCTACATTATACTGGACAGAAAGGAATACAGCAATATGACTACAATTTTAGCATAGGTAACCCTATAATTTCTTTTATGCCCAGAGCCTCTTTTAATTCAATGCAATCCTACAAGTGCTGGGAATGAGAAAACAAACAATTCACTCATAGATGTTTCTCTGAGCTTAAAATCTGATTGAGAAAAACTATACCCAGTCATGATCAAGCAAGGCCAACAATGAAAAGTGAAGAGGAAATGTGCAGTTTTCTTTGGTAGCACAAGTGAGAAAAATACTGCTTCAACTGGAGAAAATTACAAAATGAATCACTGATGCACAGAAAAAGTGACTCTCTTAGTAGAAAGTAGAAGGAAGGCTGAAAAATAAACAGATGTGAGTGTGATTGAGTGAAACCCAGAGAAAAAGAATGGTATGAGCAAAAGCAGATCAGGGATATTTGCTAAAAACTTATATTGCTTCATAAGCTTAAACATAAAGTAAATCAAAAGGAGTAGGAGATACATATGGAAATGCCATCCCTAGCTGGAAAGCCTATCCTCCCTCTTCCTTCTTTTTTTGGCAAACTCTGCTCTTCTGCTCTCTAGTATCTTTAGTGTGGAATTCTGTTATCTTCTCTAGATGCAGGTAACAGAGGCAGCAATAAAAGCAGGTATATTAGTCATCTAGAAATGCATACCAAATTGCCCCAAAACTTAACAACTTAAGACAATAATGTTTTTATCTTATCTCATAGTTTCCAGGAATCTTGGAACAGCATTGCTGGGAGGTTCTGGCTCAGGTTCTCTCACCAGGTTGCAGTCAAGCTGTTGTCCAGGGTGCAGGCATCTCCAGTGTTGACTAGAGCTGAGAATGCACTTCCAAACTCTGTTGTATGGTTGTTGGCAGTCCTTGCTAACCATTGGCCAGAGACCGCCATTCCTTGCCATGTGGGCTTTTCATATTGTGCTTGTATTTAAGCATATGTATGTCTATGTGGGATATATTTAACCATAGATAAATATTTGAGCATCGCAGAACAGCATAGAATCTTTTTTCTTAAAATCAAGTCCTTATTCTGTTTTTGTAATCTCACCTCTATTGCTGTCACCCTTTAAAAACAATAGGCACAAATCTCCTTTTAATGTTAAGTATTATTTTAGTAGCTATAGCTAACTTTATGTTTTAATCAGGAATAATGGTGATGGTATTAGCCACTTTGTGGTTATAGTGTATTGTGATACTTTAAAGGGCATTAAAATATTCCAACTTAATATTTCCACTGCAGTTATTTTAAGTATTACCTTAGAGTTCATTTGCTGTAATACTTACATAATACCTCATATTCATTTGTGCAAATACATTTCATTGACTCAATGAAAATAATTATAAGCCAACTGATAAAAATGTTTGCACCTTAAGAGGGACATTTCAATTTGTAATACTGAAATATAGTGATGTATCTATGCTAAGAGAGAAATTTTTCACATCAGATTTAGTGATATTCATGAATTATAATATATTTATTCTGAGCAATATATTTATCAAACAACTTTTAAAGCTTATCTGATTTTTTAAAATTTCAATTAAAGTCATTTCTTAAATGATGACATATTATTATTCAGTGACCCTCAGTTATAAATTCCAATTCCTTTGGAAATTGAGTGACATTATTATTAATGGCAACTCAGAGATCATCAACTGAAAACAAATGCAGGTTTTATCCACACAAATAATTAAAGAACTCCGATTAAGGGAAGATTTTACAATACGTAACAAGTATATACTCTGTTTAAAATCCCACACAGATTTCCCACAAAGGCATGATTCTCTCCAATGGCTGCATAATAAAATCTTCTGAAATAGTTTATAGGTACCATTTCCTTCAGGGGAGGCATTGGCACTGGTGTTTTTTGAAAAGTCACCAAGTAATTCTATGTGCTCTCCAGATTGAGAACCACTGCACTAAGCAAAGGATGACAGATGACAACCTGAAACTATATTGATTGATTATCTGTAGTTACAAATAATTAGGAACACATATATGTAATTGAGAGAAAGAAGATAGTTTTCAGTATTGGTTTTAATTTTACAATTCATATAGATAAGATAGATAACACATATATATTCATATATGTGTTTTCAGTATGTATACTCATGTATAAATATATATATGAGTATACATATATATAAAATACATATATATAATTAAAGAAAATAGTTTTCAGTATTTGTTATAGTGTTAAAGTTCAAATATGTATTCAGTATATATTCAAATATATATATTCATATATCTGTGTTATATACACAAACTTAAAACTATCTTCTTTCTTTCAGTCAGTTGGTTATTTTTAACCGTAGTTCTTCAAATTACATTAGATTTTTAGACCTAGGGGTATAGAGTCCAATCCAAATCAATTAATGGCAGACACAGGAACGACAATTTCTAAATCCATTTTCTCTATTATAATCACTATTTTCTCAATTTCTGTTAAGTGATAATTGTATGAAAGAAATAGAAATTTAAATAACTTTTGTGTATTTTTTCATATATGAGTGAAAGATGTTGACATTAATTGAACAACTACTATTATATGTCCATGACTATTATAAGTACTATGGCTAATTTAATCTTCAAAACTATCCTTCGAGGTAGAATTTTACTGTTTTATGTTCTTTTTAAAGATAAATTGAATGTGACATAATTAATTCATGATTATTATTGAAATAATACAAATTATTTCAGAGTTCTAAGGTCCCTTTAGACCACACACACAAACACACACATAAACATTTATTTCCACAAAAACTATATAGCATTTTTGTGTGTTTGTTTTGTTTTGTACAAAGTCATCATCTTATATGTATCCATCTTTTGCTTATTTTTTTTTAAATATGTGCTTTGGATGTAAGGATCTTCATTATTTTCCTTAATAAGTGCATAATAATCCATAGAAAAGATAAGCCAAAATTTATTTAGCCCTTCCCATTTTAATGTCTTTCAAGTTGTTCCCTTTTTTGCTGTGAACCTCCTACTTATGGAAACAATACCACAATAAACATCCGTCCTGTGAAAATGGGTGGATATTTCTAAAAGGTGGATACTGAGAAGTAGAACTGCTGTGTCATGGAATGAGTATATTTTGAAGAGATAATGATGCCTTACATATGATTGTACCATTAGTATATGTTAACCATTAATGTCTCCAGATACCCATTTTACCATTTGTTTGCCAGATCTTTAAATCATCAAACTTCAATTTTTGGTACTCTGGCCTATGAAAAAATTGACATTTCACTTGGTGTAATTTGGATGCCATTAATTATTAATCAGATTGAACATTTTTATATATTTATTGGACATTTTTATTTCCTTTTCTGTGAGTTACCCAGTCATATCATCTGCCCCTTTTCTATCAGAGTATTAATCTTTTCTTTTTTAAAGATTTTATTTATTTATTGGATGGGGAGAGAGAGAGGACAAGCAGGGGGATTGGAACGGGGAGAAGTAGGCTCCCCACTGAGCAGAGAGCCTGACACGGGGCTTGATCCGGAGACTCTGGGATCATGACCTGAGCTGAAGGCAGATGCTTAACCCACTTGGGCCATCCAGTCTCCCCACAGTATTAGTCTTTTCTTTATTAATTTTAAAAATTTGGGAATATTTTTACATATATTTTCTTCTAGTCAGTCACCTGTTTTTTTAACTTCATTCAGGGTCTTGGGGTTTGTTTATTTTGGCAAAGAAGGTTTTTATTTTGATATAGTCAAATTATCATTAGTTTCTTTTGGGCCTTTTTAAAAAAATTGAACTATAGTTGATATAAAATGTTATATTTGTTTTAGATGTACAACACCATGATTTGACAATTCTATACAGTACTCAGTGTTCCTGATAAATATGGTCATCATCTGTCACCCATTAGGCCTTTGGGTTTTTATGCCTTATTTAAACAAGGTCTTTTTTATACCCAAAGTCATCAATATACTTGTTACTGTCCTTTTTAGTATTTTGAGCTTGCCTTCTTTATATTTAAGTTTGTGATCCATTTGAAAATTATTTTATAAGTGATATGAAATAAGGATTGCTTTTTTTAAAATGTAGAATCAATTATACAAATGTCATCTATTGAATGGTTCACTTTTTCTCCATTAATATGAACTTACACAGTTATCATAGATCCCTTACCTGGTTCTGTAAACGAACCTTCTGTCCTATTTTATTAATCTAATTACCTATTCTTGTGCCAATACAGCTCTTAAAATGATATCTTTAGAACATTTTTGATTAAGTAGGATAATTTCCATTGCCTGGTTCTTCTTCAAGACAGTATTGGCTATTGTTTCTGTTCTCTTCCATGTAATTTAAGATCAGCTTGTCTTGTTCCACAGAAACCTGCTTGAATTGTGTCAGGAGTTTGTTTTGATTTATATATTAATTGTTTACTTGATGATATTGGGTCTTCTCTTCTATGAATATAGTATATCTACCTATTAATGCAGATCTTCTTTATTTTCCCCTTGAGTAAATTTGTATCATTTATTAAAAAAATAAATCTTGAATCTTCTTTTAAGGATTTTTCCTAGGTAGTATACAATTTTTGTTCTTATAATAAAGCAAAATTTTTTTACATTTTATAACTGTTATTTCTGGAATATATTTCCTTTGTAAGAAACTAGTGTTATCTGCTCATTCATTTATATCAAACAGAATTCATTATGGAACAAGTTGTTGTTCTTGCCAATCTTAAAAACCCACACAAGCTTTGTGAGGACTAGTAGAACTCAACGTCTAATACTTTCCAGTTAATTCTCTTGGACTCTGGAATAAATGTCCATAAATAATATTATCCACAAATATTAACATCTTTCTCATCTTTCTATCTCATTCATTTCTGTGACTTAAGGCTAGGAGTCTCAGAAAAATGTTAAAAACTAAATGTTTCAATTGGGATATCTATCTTTTCCCAAATGTCAATGATAATGTTTTTACTATATCACCATTAAATATAATGTGTATTATAAGTTCCTCCCTCAGGCCACAGAAATTTTATTAGCCTTATAATAATAAAACTTACTTCATCTATTTTGTAACAGGACAAACCAGCACCAGAAATACATATTAATATAACACCAATAGGCTCTACTGGCATTAACAATAATGATGGTAGTTAAAAAAAATTACATATTATTGTGTAGCTAATACATATATGGTATTGTAGATGTTTATACACATCTATACATGTAAAACAATTCAACAATATTTCAGTAGTCATTCTTATGAATTAAAGAGGTTAAATTTTATGCCCAAATTCACACAGCTGAAAAAATGGGGAGATGGAATTTGAACTCAGTTCTGGGTTATTACTGCCCAGACATCTGCCACATCTTCTGCCACCACACCAGATTTTGTAATATGGATAGAAGCTGTGTATATAAACCAGAGCTTATAAAATTATGATATGGATGGAAATGTTACAGTTAATATTTAAATTTCAGAGCCGTCCATAAAATGCTTTTAACAAAGCCTTTAAGAGTTGGGACATTTCTGTATCAGCTGAATATGGACCTAGATCTGCTTGTTTCTGCACAATAAGTTTAAAAGAGGTATTGAAAGAAAATGTGAAAATCCTAAAGTAAATCAGGGACAGAAACCATGTTGCCCACTCTTTGTACAGTTGTTGATTACTCCCTGCCCTCCTATCACCCAGCATACATTAGTATGCTAAATAATTAAACTAAATTTGATTTGTATGATATAGTTCATCCCATCACTATCACCAGGAAAAAAAAAAAATGGAAAAATCCATATTCATACAACAGTGATTGGGATACATAGGGAATGACACTCCCTGGTATTTTAGGCATAGTATACATTTATGAGCCACAATATCTTGTTCATTATTCTAAAGAACAGCTCTTATTTCACTTGTTATATCTCCTAAAATTTTGAGAACACTTCTGTAATGCTTTGCCCTCAAAGCTGTCGGAAGAATTAACTGAAAATATTTTCTTCTCTAAATTGTTATTTCCTTGAAGATAAAATGTGTTGAGTGTGTTTTTAAAATACTAGTTGAGAGCTGAAAGTGGAAAATAGTGTAAATTCTGACCTTCAGATTTCTTTCTTGCCACTGGATAAAATACTTAGTTTATTCCATACAGAGTATCTTGTTTGGTATAACACAAGCTCCTTCAAAATTGTCTGTACGTTAACAATATCGCATTACAATGCTGAGCTTGCATTCAGTAGGATAAAAGGGAATACATTGAAATTTCTTAAAATCCATCTCAAAGTTTTATTAAATTTAAAATGCTATGAGTCATACTTCTAAAATAAAAGTGATTTATCTCATTTAATTTTACAAATCATATCTGTACTTAATTTATAAACATTAACTACCTTAGGCATATTTCTAAGGATATTGGAAAAGAAACCTCAGATTTAAGTATGAGAAATATTGTCGGGATATATTGTGGTGATTTTTTTTTTCTGTTCTGTTAACCAGCATATAGTATATTATTAGTTTCTGATGTAGTGTTCAGCAATTCATTAGTTCATAGAACACCCAGTGCTCATCATAGCACATGCTATTGTGGCCAATTTTTAACTCTACCTCATGTAAGTCTACTTTCTAGATATTAACCATTGCATATATGATTTATTAAAGAAAACATATAAAGGTAAAAGAGGCAGTATTTATATAAGTACAGCAAATTAAACAGAAATCTGACTTACAGATCTTACAGACTTATGTTTTTGTGATTTTAATCATAACAAAGAAGTTATACACTAGTTACACACTAGTACAAGTTAGCTAGCAAATAAGAAGAACAATAGTAATGAAGAGGAGGAGGTGGAAGGGAAGAACTGCTCCTTCTACAATAATTACTATGAAGTTGGCTTCATTCTAAGCTCTTTACATATGATAACTCATTTAAGCTTTCCAATAACGCTATGAAAACTTATAGCTATAATTCTCTTTTTTGTCAATAAGCAAACAAGGTCAGTGCAGTTAATGAGATAGTAAATAGTAGATCCAGATTTTTAAATTCAGACAATCTAGCCCAAGAATAGATAACTTTGTATGCAGTGATCCAGATTATAGTGGTACTAAAAACAAATCATCATTAAAAAAAATGACCCCAAGTATATATTCTACTAGTTTTTTGTAGTGACCCAAGGAAAGCTTCACTTAATGCATATTAAGAACTATCTTCTTCATTAGCAGCTATGAAGGGGAGAATTGAGTAATTTTAAAAATTTAACCAATTTAGAAATTTTAAGATCAATTAAAAGAAGACACATACATATACCTTTGGCAAAGACAAATTATTTTCACTAAATAGCTTCAATATATATCATATCATATTCTTTTCCTCTCTGTACACTTCTCCAAGACAAGTGGTTGAACTACATGGGTTTTGGTTGCAGCGAAAGAGTCAGTTCTAGCTAAATGGAACATAAAACGAATTTATTTTCGTAATCTTGGGCATATCACAGAACTATTGGAAACAGAAACTACTGGACAACAGACTCAGGAAATAGACAGGACTTAAAGGAAACTGAGTACCAAAAACATAACTGAAACATTCTACAGGAATAGACTATTTCCAACACTATTAATTGTGTACCCCCTACTCTTCACACCACCACTGCCTCCATGAATGTTCTTATCTGCCCCAGTTACCTTAGTCTCTCCCTCCAGTCAAAGTGATAAAAAGGTAGTACCTTCTGATTGGTGAGCCTGTTAATATACTTACTCCCTAGCCAACAGAAAGAAGGAAAAAAGAAGCGAGGTTCTTCTTCCCTTCAAAACCTACACAGTCAGAACCTGTGCCCTAAAGAAGAAGAAAAATGTTTAATGTTGTTTAGCCAAAATATATTTCTATATGCTCAAAATCTTTAGCTCCCAGCATTCAGAGGTCTTAGATCTATATTATTTGCAATGTACTACTACACCAGAGAAATTGTTAGGAACAGTTAATTAGGTATTTCATTACTACATTTATTTATTTAACATCATTTACTACTTATCATGAGCCTGCCACTGTACTGAGTTTTGTAGAAATGCTGATTTAATACTCTGAAAAACTTTGATGTACTATGAGGTACTTATGATTAACCCTGATTTTACTCATGTAGGAACTGAACATGAAGAGGTTATGTAACTTACCAAAGTTCACTCTCTAGAAAGTGGCAGAGATGAAATTTGACCAAGGTAGTTGGATTTGATAATACCTGCTTTAAGCATTATCCCATGCTGCCTCTCATTGCAAGTCATAGTTGCTAGATGACAATTCCTGAGTACTGACAGCATCCCACTACTTGAACCACTAAGTAGTGGTAACCAGCTGAAGAATTCATTTAGTTTTCTACAAAAATGTGTTATTTGAAATCCAATATTTTTTAACCGGTTGTATATAGCAAGCACTGTCAGTGCCTCATCTAAAAACCTTTTCTCATCATTTCTGTGGGTTCCTCCTTCTCTTCCCCCTGGAATCTCTGTAGTTTTGCTTATAACCTGCAGCTACAACTCTGAGGGCTGCCATTGAACTACTGACACTGTTTGCCTGAATAAGCAGATAGGTAGACAAGCCTAAAGATTTATAAGCCCCTAAGGTGGGACGTCTTCAATAACTGACCTGCTCTGAAGTATGTAGTTCACTACCATTGCCTTGAAGACGACAATCTATAAGCTGTAACTTAACAATACAGAGTTCCATTTAGGAAACTCACCCTCCATTAGACTTTGCTTGAAATCATGTCCACACTTAACGTCTTCTTTCCCTGTCCTGCTTGACACATTCTTTAACTATGAGAACCATTCCATAATAAACCTCTTAGCATAGAAATCCTCAATTCAGAATCTCCTTCTGCAGAATCTGATCAACAGCAGAATCTTGTTGAAAAGAAACAACACTGTTCCTGATTAACTTAAGAGGCAAAATGATGTTTTGGAGGCATTTTGAACACCTCATGAAACCACTGGGAAGTTTAAAGGCTAGCACAGAAAATTTGTAAGACACAAGGTGACTGGAAAGCTAACAGTGTAAGCAATGTCACATCATAAAGCTGTGATTCTGTAATTCACACACATTGGTGCTACCATTACTGAAAGCTCTTCATCACATCCCACTACCATCAGGCACTGGCCCTGCCAATGGACTTTCAACATGGATGCTTCCAATGTAAATTGTGCCTGTGTCCACCCACTTCCACCACCAGGTTAAAGAATAACAAATGTCTACATGTATTGGACCCATACAATGAGAGGAAAGCCAAATATTGGCTACATTTCAAAATTTCAGGGCTTCGTCTATGATTTTTCTGAATTTTTCTAAGGACTCCAGTTATCTGTCATTATTATATTAATTAATATCTTTTACCTTGAATGCTTAGAATTTAACATGGCTTACCACAATACCTTGATGGCAATTTAGGTACAATAAAAGTTGTCAAATAAATGGAAATACTAGGAGGTGAATTTGGTAGACTCAAAAGGATATAGCAACTGATTAAATTTGAAGGGTTTGGAAGGAAAAGTTGCTTCATTTGTTTCTCAGAACTCAAGTTTAAGTATCTAGGGACAAGATGATGTCATTAAGATATTTAAAGATAGTAGAATGGGCTTGATAACTAGAATGTCTAACAATAATTTAGTTGTAAGTTTGGAAGTCTTAATGTCCTTTATGGTTGATAAGTCTAGTAGAAACTCAGAAAGTTGAGTTTCAAATTAAAGTGAGAGATGAGAGCCAAAAGTTTATATTTAAGTGTTTCCAGAATACAAGTGACAATGAAAGCCATGTAAGTATGAGACCACTCAGGGTAGGTGGAGGGTGATGTGCAGAACGAGAAGAAAAAAATAAGTATATTTTTTTATTAAAGATTTTTATTTAATTATTTGACAGACAGAGATCACAAGTAGGCAGAGAGGCAGGCAGAGAGAGGAGGAAGCAGGCAGCTCTCTAAGTACTCAGTCTGTACTTAGAGCTGCCACCTCTGCCCAGCCAAAAGGAGCAAAGCTGCCCCAGCCAAATTGCAATTATGTGTGAAATAAATGCATATTATTGTATACTACTGAGATTTTGTATTTGTTTGAAGCAAGAGCTGACTGACAGAGGACACTGGTGACTTCAGAAAAATCATTGACGAAGCACCAGGGTGGCTCAGTCATTAAGCTTTTGCCATCAGCCCAGGTCATGATCTTGAGGTTCTGAGATTGAGCCCCACACTGGACTCCCTGCTTCACGGAGAGCTTCTCCCTCTCCCAGTCCCCCTGTTTGTGTTTCCTCTCTTGCTGTCTCTCTGTCTAATAAATAAATAAAATCTTTAAAAAATATATTTAAAAAGAAAAATCATTGACTATATTCTGATGGATCCCTTAATCAGAAATTAAAGGCTTGAAGGATGAATTAGAAAGAATTAACTGTAATCAGTGAGAAGTTGGTCATTGAAGGGCTGCAAATAATTGAGATGCTAACTTTATGAAGACTGAATACAAGAAATGGAGAAAATGTGTGAGGTTACATCCCCTTATTTTGAATGTATAATTCAGGAAATGGATTCCGCATACACAAGCATTTAAACCATTAATAATTAATGGAGAAAATTTCAGGACATTGAGGAAAATGATTTTGGTTAGGTAAGTTTTTAATAACATTACTTACACCATGTTGTGTAAGAAAGATAGCCTTTATTGTGCAGTGGGAAAGTATCAGATAAATATAAATTTCATTTTAGCATTAGAAAAACTGCTAGGATCTTACTTGAATAATAGCAGTTTTATAAATTGGAAACAATAGATGAAACATAGATGAACTAGATAGAACAAGATGATTCACATGAATGCTAGAAAGAACAACTAAATGTTGCCAGTCTGGCAAATTGGCCTCTATGCAAATTAGTAGTGTTTTAAATAAAGAAAACATATCAAAGGCCATGTCTGTTCATTTATTTTGACATTTTATAATTGATCCTAATTATTTGTGAAACTGTAACCCATTAAGCTGGCCGTTGGTATACTTTGTGAAAATAATGACATTTTAGTCAAAGAAGCACTTACTTTCACTTTCCATAGCACATTCAGGCAAGATACTTAGTGGAGTAATTAATTAAAAAGTAAAATGTCAAGTCTTACCACATCTCTGTGCATTAACCAAAGATACATACAGACTGGAAATCAGAAATTCAAAATGGGCTCTTTGTTTAATATGCATTTCCAGAGATAAATTTGTGAAATTAATTCTCTGAACAATCTATGAACTGTATTATGCCTAATTATTTGCCTTACATATCAAATATACCTTTATTCAGCCTAATGTGCCTGATTTTTGCCACTTTGCCAGTTTCTCTAAACTTTGTAGAGTCTTACATTTCAGTGTCACATGTACCTATCTTTGTTGATGTCACTTTGCCTCTGGAAAGCCCAAAAGTAATGATACAGGGGAGTTATAATTCTATTTTAAGCCAGGCTTGTATTACCATTATATTTTGCAGATGATTATTTTAAGAACAAGTAATTATGGATTTTTCTTAAAATTGATCTGGTTTCATTTTTTTATAATTTACTACATATGAAATAATTCCTAGTTTTGTCAAGGCTGGAAACATATTTTGCTGCTGCAAATTATCGAGACCACATACAAGTGCAAGCTAGCAGCATTTCCTCCAATTTGGTTTTCTAAGTAAACAAAGCCTGCAGCACAGTCTTCCATTAATGAGGGATGAATCTGAGTCTTTTCTGATAAATCAAAGGGCCGTGCTTATTAAACAAAGATGATGTTATTGATTCAAAGGGCATGCTCTTTAAGCAGTTTTTCTAATTGTTTGTGCTGATCCATCTACATTTTACATTTTACTTCCCATTTTAGCCACACACATTTTATAAAATGTTCAGCCAGGCTCAGAGGTTTATTACAGGAATAGCATGATACAATACTCGCTGGCCAGTGAATAGTAGGCCCCATGACCTTCACATTATTGATGGCAAGTTGGGCTAACTACCTGATAGGCACATTAATCCTAGTGTCAACATCAAGGAGAATTTTTGTTTGAGGCAATATAAATTATATATGCACAACTAAGGGGAGAAACTAGCAAAACAAGTGCTTGGAAGTAAACTTTCTGTAGTTAAAACCAAAGCACATTTTTTTCATCTTCCTTCTGTGCAAATAACATTTTTTAAAATAAAAGAAATAACTTTGAACTTCCCTAGCAAAAACAACAACCCATGAGACATTCATCATGAGTTTGCAGTCCTTTTTAATTGCATAAGCAACATTAACTCACAGGATAGAAAACTGCCATAGAATTTTGCTCATTTTCTTTGTGCAAGATGTACACCTAAGTTAATAGTTCTGCTGGGATAACCGGTAGACTGAGCATGAAACAATTCCTTGGTAAAACGGTAAAATTTTATTTTACAAAGATTGTCTTCTATCATTTCAGTAAATGTACCATGTGCACCTGAAAATAGTTTGAATTTTGTCATTGTAGAATGTAGGACACACTACGTGACAATTAGTGCTGGTAATTGTGTTAATTATATATAGAGCACACTATATGAAAATTAGAACTATTAATTGTTTATTAATTGTGCTGCTCATATTTTCTATGTTTTTACTGATTTATCTTAATGGCAAGTATTAGCAACTTTTGAAGTTTTGTGAATGCTAATTTCATATATATTAAATCTGTGTATTGATTGCATAGAAATTTAGAACAATAGTATTTTCCAGTTGATTTCTCTATCTTTATGAAATTTTACTGTTTATCTCTAGCAATGCTCTTGCCTTAAAATTGTCTTTGATATTAATATAAATCTACTTTAGCTCTGTATTTGCATAGTTAATTTATTATTCAATCCTTTGTGTTTCAGTCGTTCTCCGTTCTTATATTAAAATATTTCTCTTAGGATTAGCATATAGGTGAGGTTTTTTTAAAACCTAATCTAAAAATCTTATTCTCTACTTGAACTATTTTGCTCGTTCACATTAAATGTAATTAAAGATATAGTTTACTTCATATCTGCTGTTTAATTACTTGTTTTCTATTTCGCCCACCTCCTTTATGCTCATAAAGCTTTCTTGCTTTCTTTTCAGTTAATCTGGTGTTTTTCTGTTTTGTTTTGTTGTTTTAACTGTTCTATTTTCCCTCTATAAATTTGTTAATTATAGCTGCTTCTTCTACTCTTTTAATGATTACTGTCAATTACAGCATTCATTCTTCAATCATTGTAACGTGATGCAGATTATTATTTTCAGCATCTCTTCTATAATGCTAGCAACATAGGACCTTTTAACTCTATATACAGCCTCCCACCTTTCACATTACTGTTTTCATGCATTTTAACTATATATATATGTTCAATTGCACAAAGTATTATTATCTTTCTGTCCAGACAGTATTCATCTATATGAATCTCTCCTTTGCTGGACACTTATTTATGTACTTACATATCCTGGGATCATTTTCCTTCTACCTGAACAATTTCCGTGTAATATTTTTTTAGTGCTGGTTGGCTGGCAGTACCTTCTGTATGTTTTTATGTGTCTGAAAATATCTTTAAATCTTCTTTGTTTTAAAGTTTTTGTTTTTATATTCTATTTTTAGTTCTTTTATATCTTCATTCTTTAAAAAATTATTGATGGGTAGAAAAATCTTGATTGATTTGTCAACCTGTTTTTTTATTTGTTTCTTTGAAAGTAATGTGTTTACCCCTTTTGGCTACATTTAAGATATTCTCTTTCTCTTTAGATTTCAACAATTTTATTATTATATATCTATGTGTGGTATACTTTGTATTTACCCTGCTTGGGCCTCACAGAAATTCTTTGGTCTGTATATTTCATCAGTTTTATATAATTACACCCTTTTTTTCCCCTTTAGTTACTGCATATATCCCAGTCTTTCTCTTTCCTCGAACTTTGGTTCTAGATGTGTATTATAGCTGTTCATGGCATGTTGTGTGCTTCTTTTGCTCTTTTTGGTATTTTTCATACTCCCCTCATCCTTAAGTTTGGATATTTGCTATTGATATGTGTTCCAGTTCACTAATACTCTTTTTTGCTTGTTTCTAATTTCCTATTAAACCCATCCGTTGAACTCTTTATTTTAGACATTTCAATTTTCACTTCTAGAATTCCTATTTAAATCTTTCATAGATGATACTTCTCATAACAAATTTTCCCATCTTTTCATCTATTCTTCCATGTCTCTATTTTTATCATAGTTATTTTAAGGGCATCTAGGTGGCTCACTTAAGCCTCTGCCTTCGGCTCAGGTCATGATCTCAGGGTCCTGGAATTGAGCCCTGCATTGGGCTCTCTGCTCAGAGGTGGAGCCTGCTTCCCCCTCTCTCTGCCTGCCTCTCTGCCTACTTGTGATTTCTCTCTCTCTCACTCTGTCAAATAAATACATAAAATATTTTTTAAAAATCATAGTTATTTTAAAGTATTTTTTATTAACTCCAGCATTGGTTCAGCTGTGTCTCTTTTTCATTGTTTTTGTTTTAGGTGATGTCATCTCTGACCATTTTTTAATTGAATGCTGAACATTATGTATTTTTAAATCTCTGGTTGTCTATGTCTCTAGGAGTGGTTCACTCTGCCTTTTGCTGGGCAGATAGAGTAGTGGCTGATAATTATAATCTTTTTTTTTTTTTTAAGATTTTATTTATTTATTTGACAGAGATCACAAGTAGGCAGAGAAGCAGGCAGAGAGAGATAGGAGGAAACAGACTCTCCGCTGAGCAGAGAGCCTGATGCGGGGCTCGATCCCAGGACCTGGGATCATGACCTGAGCTGAAGGCAGAGGCTTTAAACCACTGAGCCACCCAGGCACCCCTGATAATTATAATCTAATCAGGGATTAAACTGAGTAGAGGTTGGATACTAATTTTCATCAAGGCTCTGTAAGTGGATCATAGTTATGGCTAAAAGTGAAGAAGCTGCAGGACTTCTAGTTGAAAGCTTAGTATGCTTATCAGGGACTCTCTCAGATAAATCTCAAACTCTACTTTTAAAGACAGTAAATGAGACAGCAGAAAAGGTGCCCTCACTTTCAGAATCTTTCTGCCTAGCTTTTCTATGCCCGACCTTGAGCAGCTTCGGAATTAGGTTAAGTAATTGGGGGAAACCTACAGTGTGTCAGGTAATTTCTCTTATCCTTTCTCACTGAGATCTTGGCACCTCATGTCTCTAACTTTTTCTTGAGTTTTAGATCTTGTTAAAAGTTTATTAGTATCAGTAGTCCCTGGAAGTTGCCCTCTGTCCAGGAAAAGCCTGGGTTCTCAACTAATAAACTAAGCATAGAGTTACAAATGATTCCAGAGAAATGCAGAAAGTCACTTCATTTCACCTCCATTTTCTCTTTTCCAGAATCTTGACCTTTTGGTTCTTGTTACTTTAACAACTTTCCCAGGCCTTTAAATAAGTGTTTTTTAAATGTTTTATTGAGTTTTTCTATTGAGAAAGATACTCCATCCTATTCAGAAAAAGAGAATACTTTTTTATCTTCACTTTCCATTTCTGGGATCATCTCTGCAACCAAAAGGAAAATTGAAGTTGTTTTACTTATCTGTTTGCTTGCTTTTACAATTAGATTTTTCTGTTATTAATATTCAGATTTATAAGGATAAATTTCTTTCATTTAATTTTTTAGAACCACCTGGAACTTGAGTCTGTCAAGTATCAGTCCAATAGACTGGACTTACATGTTTGTTTTTTACAAACACATTTATAGTTTCCTCAATGTATAAAGAAATACAACTAGATGAGTTCCTAAACTGTAAGTTATACTGATTAGATACTAAATTAGGCTTATTTTTGGACCAGAGCCTCTTTTGAGAATAGAATTGAGAAATAATCCAGCAACACCTTATTAAGTATTACTTTACACTATATGTATAAAGATTAATGCTTAAAAGTGTCACATTTTCTGCTTGGGGGTTATTAGAAATCATACAGTAATTTAGGAAGTTGTTTCATGTTCTATGCACTCAAAGAAACCTGCTTAGGCTAACAAGAGATTCAGTTTGAGACATGGCATTACTATGGATAAATAACATACTATTTCTGTGCTCTGTGTACCAAAATCAATAACTTTATAATGAGGCATTAAGTCTCCCTGGATATTAAGATGACAGAGTTCAAAAATAATACATTCTTTGGTTTTATTTTCTGTCAATTTACTCTAACCTGGGCTAGCTTTTGGAAGTTAACAAAATTGAATTTTTTTTTTTTTCAAAACAGTCTGTCACCCAATAATTTATTTTGGTTTAGATTACAAAGAGCTCATGTGTTACACATTAGCTCCTTAACATTTAAAATAAGGTATTTTAATTTGCTTTCTCATTTACTAGTTTCAGATTGGAATATATTTGCATTTGTAAAATGTGTATAAATCAGTATGTTTCATAGGTAAGAGCAGGAAAGGCAATAAAAAAATGGCTTCTAACAAATTATTCACATTTGAAGGAGAAGGAATGGGTAAATAAATATGCAAACTTACTTTCCCAGTACTGCATATAAATTGATATAAATGTTCTACTATATAAAACAAACAAACAAACTTTTGTGTAATGCCCTCAGGAGTCACAATAAGATGTTTAATTAACAGGTATATCAAATATCATTGTTTCTTCTCTGCATACTCTAATGTGTTCTCATATAAAAATAATTATTTTAATAATGATTATTTTTCTTATCAGTTTCAGTTTTGAAGAAAATAACTAACTAAACTTTAGTTTCATGGTTTTTACTAGATTCAGAAATAAATGTGCTGCAGAATGTTAAAATTAAAATGGGACCTCCATTTAAAATTGTTACAGAAAAGGGGCATCCGCTGGCTCAGTCAATTAAGCGTCCATCTCGATTTTGGCTCAGGTCATGATCTCAGAGCCTGTTTAAGATTCTCTCTCTTCCTCTTCCTCTGTCCCTCCCACCCTCCCATCCCCCCATGCTCACGCTCTCTTTCAAAATAAATAAATTAAATTAAATAGTAAAATGAAATAAAGGGGCACCTGGGTGGCCAGTCAGTTAAACGTTTGACTCTTGATTTTGGCTAGCGCCACGTCAGCCTCCATGCTCAGCAGGGAGTATGCTTGAGGATGTCTCTCCCTCGTCCTCTGCTCCTCCCCCATTCTCAAAATAAATAAATCTTTAAAGATAACATAAAAATAGTTACAGAATGTCAAGACTAAATAACCATATAGAGATTTCCAAGGGAAGTGGAAAAACCTCTTCCATGACTCTTGAATCCCTTTATGAACTTTGAAAATAAGAAAAGTAAGGGATGGAGGCCTTTTTGGGGAAGGTTAGTGATGAGTTGTATTTAGAGTGAGCTTTTTCCACATTATCAGTCCATATTCTCACACTTTGCTGGAAAGGGGAGGAATGGTAGGTGGCCAACAGTTCCACCTGGTGATCTGTGGTTTGTATAAAGGCTACACCTTCCATGGACTCCTCTAGCCAGTGACTTCATAGTGCAGGAATACGAACAGAAACTCACTATTAGGAGACACAGGACTCCCCTCACAGACTACAGTGGCTTGAAGACTCCTTCATGACTTTGCCTAACTTTCATCTGACTACAGAAATGTCTGTGACCATTCTCCCCAACCTACTCTTCCATTCTCCTTCATTCAGGATCAGATTGGCATCAATTATGAAGACTCTCCCAGAATTGCTGGCTCCCTGCCCATTGTCTCTACATAGGCTTTCACCTAACAAAATACTATTCTTGGCATCTTCTCAGAGGGCCTGGAAAACTCAGGAGGTGAACCTCTACAGACCAAGTCTGGTGTTCAAATGGTCCTCTAACTTACCTATAATTGAAAGATTTTGAGTACTGGTTTTGGTTCCTACCTATAGAAGCTAGAGTGGACTGTGGCCTCTGGTTTCATTTCTAGTAAGAAAATAAGACAAAAAGGCAAGGCAGAACCAGGAGAGTGCCATTGCACTGAGGTCTACTTATAACACCTAAATTAGCTGGCAGAAAGGATGAATGCATATTTTTCTTGAACTAGACATGTGCCACACTGCATAGAGCTGGCGTGGGGTCAACATGGGCACTATAAAATAGGCCTGCCAAGAGAAATTAACATCTTACCAGAGAGAAGATAGAGCTGTACAGTTGAACCCCAGATGCCAAAATGACAATGTACTGCTACAGAGGAGTTATTCAACCTGCATCAGGAGACCTGGAGCAGGAACCTCTAAAGAGGCTCTAGAAGGAAGGTACCCCAAAAGTAAAGGAACACTTAGTCTTAGTCGACTTAGTCACATCCCTTTACCTGTTTTTTCCTCTTGTCTCTCCAGAAATCTGGAGAAAAGACAGTAGGAAAGAATAGGACAGGGAATAAGGTGACAAAGAAGAAGAAAACAGAGGTGAGTTGTGGTCTCTTTTTCTCACTGAAGGTTTCCAGGCTTCAATAGGGGGTGGGGAGGGCAAATTTAGATTTTATACAAAATCGGCTTGAAGTTCTGGTTGTTATTATGAGTCTGCAAAGGCTGTTTGATGAATTGAGTAAGTATATTCAAATTCAAATATTGAAAAACTACCCATGAGCTAAGCAAAAGCAGAAAGTCTGTGGGAAACCTGTAGGTCTTTTGTGAAAAGGTGGAAGAGATTTTCTCCCAGTAAAAATTTTTTTTTAAAGATTTTTTTTATTTATTTATTTGACAGACAGATCACAAGTAGGCAGAGAGGCAGGCAGAGAGAGACAGGAGGAGGCAGGCTCCCTGCTGAGCAGAGAGCCCGATGCGGGGCTCTATCCCAGGACTCTGGGATCATGACCTGAGCTGAAGGCAGAGGCTTTAACCACTGAGCCACCCAGGCACCCCATCTCCCAGTAAAAATTTAATGTCAGGAGACAGGTTTGATCAACCTGCTGATCATACATATTAATTTTCATAGAGAATTAGTAAAAATATAATAAACTTACAGTTAGCAGTATAATATCATTGTTAGTCAACAATCAGCACTAAAAAAGCCATAATTTTTAAAAAATCCATAATTTAAGTCCCATGCAAGTAAGTGATTATCTGAGGTAATTTACTGATATCCTTTACCTAGCTTGGAAAACTATATATTCCCCATTGATACCATTGCTGTGAAAATAGTGCCAAATATCTATATATAGTACATGTAAATATACTTGCACAATTTTTCAATTTACTATTTCAACTACTACAAAATAGGCATGATCAAAAACACTGAAACTATTTCATAGTAGTTCTAAATTTCATTACCAAAAGAACCTAGAATAAAAGTAATCCACAGTGAGGTCATTAGAAAAAAAGGGCTATCTTTGTGTCCTTTTGCATAAAATGAAATAATAACACCACGATTTTGTCTTGACTATTTAGCAAAAGACATGAATTATAAGCACTTTGAGCACACTTTCTGAACAATTAAGTACCTATATACCAAAATTCAGGCAATGAAGACAAACTCAATCTTAATGAGCAACAAGAATCTAGGAGATGAAAACCAAACAAAAGGCCAAGATAACCACTAATGATATTACAGTTGCTACTATGAACTTTTACATTTGGATAACAGCAGCATGATTCATAAGCTAACTAACCGAGTTTCATTTTTTCCATTATCAAATTAAAGCCTTTTGCTAATTTTTTATGATCTCAATCCATTAATTTTGTCTTGACTTTTCATTTCTAATCTTCACCAAATCAAGATGCAGAGACTAAAAGTGAGTCAGATTTCCATTTCTAGCCTGGGAAGCTAACACACTCTTCTCATGAATAATTTATTTAAAAAGAAAATAAATTGTTTTATGGTTTTTAGGCCAAGCAAACACTAAAACTATGGAAAAACTGTGGTCTCTTCTTTAAATACTTTGAATTTTACAAGGGTCTTGACTCTACATGTACACTTTTACTCAGTTGGGTTTGTAATTCTGCTATTTCCATTTCAACAGAGCAGTAAGTCAATAGTATTCAATTAAATAAGTCAATAATATTCAATTATATTTGAGCATGTCTATTTCTGGGAATAGCTATACCTAAGGAAGATACACATGTTAAAGAAAAATGCTTCATTTAAAAAAATCACAGATAAACATAGATTTTTTTAGTTGTCCCCATCTGTATGAATAAAATATGCTGACATATGGTTAACAACAGGTGATTAAACCTGGCCAGTACCCACTTTGGGCTAATTTGAATGATCTGGTTTCAGTTAGCATATACTGGATAACAGGTCAATAAAATTTCCCTCACCTGATTTCCACATTTTCATTAATGATAACATCACTAACAGTGATTCATTTGTAGGTGGGAAAAGGTTGAGGTAAAAGACGGTCATAGGAAACAGAAAACATTCACTTGATTCCCCCCATTCCCAATTCTCTTTGGTATGCAATGTTAGAATGTAATGTTTCAGGGGCGCCTGGGTGGCTTAGTGGGTTAAAGCCTCTGCCTTCAGCTCAGGTCATGATCCCAGGGTCCTGGGGTGGAGCCCCGCATCGGGCTCTCTGGTCAGCAGGGAGCCTGCTTCCTCCTCTCTCTCTGCCTGCCTCTCTGCCTACCTGTGATCTCTCTCTGTCAAATAAATAAATAATATCTTTTAAAAAAAAAGAATATAATGTTTCGGTTTATGATAGTGATCTGAACATTCCTCTCCCTCCTCACAGTAGTGACAAAGTTATAAAAGAATAAATTTATAACCCCAGATTCCTATGCCCGGATTATGTAAAAGGAACATTTAAAGAAGGCACAAAATGCATTTGAAAATATATAGGAATTGTGCATAAACATATCTTTTAATGTTCTCCACCTGAAAAATTACTTTAAGAAATACTGTAGCTCTTGGGGTGCCTGGGTGGCTCAGTCAGTTAAGCAACTGCCTTCAGCTTAGGTCATGATCCCAGGGTCCAGGATTGAGCCCCATGTTGGGTTCCCTGCTCAACAGAGTCTGCTTCTCCCTCTTCCTCTGCCCTTCCCTTCTGCCCGTGCTCTCTCTCTCTCTCTCTCTCACATAAATGAATAAAACCTTTAAAAAAAAATGTAGCTCATGGAAAAAAGAGCACAAAAAATATTGCTATAAAATTATTTAAATATAAAAATTACTTTTAAAGCTAGGATAAATAATGTAATGAAGCAAAATGTATTATAATTACTGAAGTAAAGATTAATTGAAAGTAGTAATAATTCAACTAAAATACACTGGGTCAAAATCCTAGAACATACTAGCAAAAATGAGAGACATGTAAATAGTGCAAACTTAACTGCTAATTTTTGCATCTATGAGAATTCAACACATGTGGTTTCATTTCTATAACTGATAACTTTTCCCCCCATTTTGGAAATCCGTATTTACCTTAGGTATTTTTTTTTATTTAAATTCAATTAGCTAACATCTAGTACATCATTAGTTTTTGATGTAGTATTCAATGATTCATTAATTGCTTATAAAACCCAGTGTTCATCACATCACATGCCCTCCTTAATGCCCATCACCCAGCAACCCCACCCCCACCTGCCTTTCCGCAACCCTCAGTTTGTTTTCTGGAGTCAGGAGTCTCTGATGGTTTGTCTCCCTTTCTGATTTCTTCCCATTCAGTTTTCCCTCCCTTCCCCTATGATCCTCTGCTCTATTCCTTATATTCCACATATGAGTGAAACCATGTGATAATTGTCTTTCTCTGATTGACTTGTTTCACTTAACATAATACCCTCCAGTTCCATCCATGTCGATGTAAATGGTAAGTATTCATCCTTTCTGATGGCTGAGTAATAGTCCATTGTGTATATGAAACACATCTTCTTTATCCATTCATCTGTTGAAGGGCATCACAGCTCCTCCCACAGTTTGGCTATTGTGGACATTGCTGCTATGAACATTGGGATGTGTGTGCCCCTTCTTTTCACTACTTCTGCATCTTTGGGGTAAATACCCAGTAGTGCAATTGCTGGGTCATAGTGTAGCTCTATATTAAACTTTATGTTTACATGGATAAACTTAATGCTCATTTTTTCTAAGCTTTTCATTCTAATTGTTCATAATTAACTGGATATTTTTTCTTTTCTTTCTTTTTTCTCTTCTTTCTTTCTGTCTTCTTTCTTTTTTTAAGAGAGAGAGAGAGCACATGCACACACACAAACACCATGATTGGACACTTAACCAACTGAGCTACCCAGGCACCCCAATTAACTGGGTATTTTTTAGTTTGTTTTTGATGGGCTGGATTTCATCTTCAAACAGATTTCCCAAGACTCACTGTTTATTTCCCTTTGTATTGCTTCTCGCCATGATGCATTTCTTTGCCTTCACTTATGAATTACACTTGGCTATACATGGAATTTATTTACTCCTTCCTTTTTGAATTTATAGACATTATAATCTTATATTCTGGCATCTAAGTGTTACCAAGTCACAAGTCAACCTAATTTTTTTTCTACAGGGTACTTGCTTCTGCTAATAGCAATCACTCTGTTGTAACCTTGAAAAGATACTCTTGTGAACATGCAAGCATAACTGTGCAAATAATCTGTTTTTAATTAATACAAATGAGAATGCATCATAGACAAAGTTTCTGAACTTTGCTTTCTTAAAAAAAAAGTTCTAGTCAGCAATATTTGAGACCTCTTGTGTGTTCATAACTTTACCCACAGCGTTTTCAAACCATTTGATATTTGCCAACTAACAGTTAAAAAATGGAATTTCATTAGAGTTTCAATTTGTACTTTATTTCTCTGATTATACATGGGGTGAATATCTTGTCATATGTTTAAATGATTCCTATGATGTTTCCTTGAAATCTTTGTCATATTCTTTGCCCATTTTCTGGTAGGTTACCAATTTTTGTCTTATTAATTTGCACTAACTTTTTATATATTAAGAAAAGAGAACATTTTTCATGGTAGATGTTCCAAATAATTATCCTGAGGATTTAAATGTATCTGCCTACTCAGTTGTCCTAATATGTGCTTACTGAAAAATTCCTCTTTCCCCTAACGATCACTTTGGTACTTCTGTTATTTTTCAAATCCTAACAAATGGACCCTTACAGTCTGCTCATGTGCTATTGTTTATATTCATGTGCTAGTGTTTCTATATTAATGTGCTAGTGTTTACTTTTACAATGACTAATCTTACAGATGTTTTAATATTAACTTATATTAGTCATATTTATCTTTTTTCCAGAATATCAGAATATTTCTAAAATTTTCTCTATTTTTTATTGTTCTTTATACACTTCAGAAATAAGTTGGTCAAGGTTCAAAAATATTTGATAATTTTAGGGAAATTGCATTACACATACAGATTAATTTAGGGAGAATTTTAAATGTTTCCTGCTTGATCTATTCCAGAACCAAAGTATACTTCTCCATATATTTGTTTCCTTTTATGTCTCTCAAAAGCATTTTATTTATATATATTTCATATATATACACATATATAATGCATTTTATTGAGATATATATGTATTTTTTATTCCATGTGAAATATGTTTTTAAGTATGTTATTCTTTTTGTTACTATTAAAAATGGGATCTGTCTGACAATTTTTATTCTATTTTCCTGGTATGTGCTTCATCTTCCAGTCTGAAAATATATACCACACATTATTTCTAAACATGACAGATAGATAAATGTAGTTATGTCATCTTTTGATTTTTTGTAATTCCCATTTTCCATGTTCTCTTTCCCAGAAATACCAATTATTTACATGTTTGCTCTCAATTGCCTTGTTGCACACAGTCATTTATGTATCTGTAAACTTTTGTAATATATGAACAATAATTTTCCTCAAGTCTTACCTCTGTTGATTTCAGTTACTCTATTATTTTTTAAGTATTGCAATGTTATTTTTCCTTAATTTTATTTCATAAATTTGTAAAATGTCTTGATAGTCTCTCACTCTCTTTCTCTTTTTTTCTTTCTTTTTTTTTTTTTTTAAAGTGTCAGTGTGGTCCTTTTTAAAAGCTTCTTTCATTCTGTCTTTTTATACCATGTTGTGTTTTATTACCTTGAGATTACAAATTATGTATTCTTTTAGACCCCAGAATTAGTCTTTTTCCTGTGTGTGATAGTCTTCTGTGTTTTGACGACATAACTATCACTTAATTGACTAAAATCTAGGTAGCTTTCATTTGTTTGAATATGTGATTTTGTTGCTACTGTTATTTCTGTTGTTATATTAACCTATAAATGCATTATCTCTAGGCCTTTTTTTTTCTCTGAAACAAAAGATAGATTCTACTTTACTCTTCTTATTTATTTGAACATTCTTTACGAGTTCTGCTTAAAAAAATGAATCAGATACTAAATACTGGCCATATTTGTTAGTTATTAAACTTTTAAGGCATTAAGGAGCAGATTAGAGGCCTGGGTTGTCTTAGTCAAGAAACATTGTTCCTGGGGTGCCTGGGTGGCTCAGCCGTCATGATCCCAGGGTCCTAGGATGAAGCTCTGCATCAGGCTCCTGCTTGGCAGGGGGCTGCTTCTCCCTCCCCCACTCCCCATGCTTGTGTTCTCTCTCTTGTTGTCTCTGTGTCAAATAGGTAAATAAAACCTTTTAAAAAGAAAAGAAAAGAAAAGAAAAGAAAAGAAAAGAAAAGAAAAGAAAAGAAAAGAAAAGAAAAGAAAAGAAAAACACTGTTCCTGTGAGGTTTCTGTCTGAATAAGTTGCTGTGCCATATTTGGGGTGTCTCAGTAGATCAGCATACGAACTGTCACACCAAGTGGTGACATTTTTTCATGGTCATTTGGCTAATTCAATGAAAGGATGAGTTAGTGAGAATTTTCATGATCCTTAGACTCTGTTTTGTGTGAAAACCCAACTGTGTTTTTACCACCATTGTTTTTTCACTGCCTTCTAGGAAATTCTTCCTGGTGCCCTTTATGAGACTGCCTGTCTGAGGCTGGGTGAGGATTTCCCACAGTGCTCATAATACACATCTCCATTTCCACTGATTCTGCTAAATTGGGTGTTTTAAAGGTAGTTTTACCAGAATTTTCTCTACTTATTTCCTCTAAATTACACACCCTATCAAAAAGAAGACTTGTGGGGAAAAAAAAAAAAAAAGAAGACTTGTGAATTTATTTTCAGCATCTCCCAGTTTGGTTCGAATTTTATTATATTTGGCCAATATTTAAAATATATTGTATTAAGTTGAGATCATTCCCAAATTTGGTTAATGATATAATGTTACCTAGAACAAAGTGTATCTATTGATAAAGAACATAATCAAAAAATGTAAATATAAATTATGCATTTTCTTGATTGAAAGTACTTAAAGGTGCTTATAAACTGAAACATAATAGTAAGATATCTTGATACACCCTTTCTTCATTTGTTGACTGATCAAGAAGGGAAAGACAAATATGAATTTGGACCATATTTTGGAGTTAATAAATGTACATAAAAGTTTATATACCATAATCTGTGATTAGACCTTATTTTGGAGAGTATGAAGTATTTATAAAAATGATAGCATCCATCTCACATGAAGGTGAGATGGAGGTACCTCCAGAGACACAGAAACCAAGAAGGACCATAGAAGAAGGTTAAGAGGAATAGATGAATCCACTATCGCAGTTGGAGATTTCACCACCTCCCTCTTAGAACTAGACAGATCCTGCAGGCAGAAAATCAGTATGAATATGGTTGAACTCAATAACACCATCAATTAAGAGGATATAATGGACATCTATGGACTACTTAATCCAACAACAGCAGAATACACATTCTTCTCAAGCTCACATAGAATAATACTACATTCTGGCCATAAAACACATATTAACAAATTTAAAGGAATAGACAACATACAATGTCTGCTCTCGACCACATTGGAATTAAACTAGAAATCAGTGACATAAAGATAGCTAGAAAAATCTCCAAATATTTGGCGATTAAACAACATTTGTAAATAACATGAGTCAAAGGAGAACTCTTTTTCTTATTATGTTCAATTAGCCAACATATAGTACATTGTGTTTTTGAGGTGTTCAATGATTCATTAGTAAGAACTCTTAGAAGTTTTAAAATATTTTGAATATACAAATATTTTTTAAAGGATAGCACAACATACCAGAAGCAGTAATTAGTGGGAAATTTATAGCGTTGAATGTATATGTTAAAGGCATAAAGTGGAGATTGAGTCACATCTACATTTGTTACATTAGATTTATCCCACTATAGCCTCAAAACAGACAAGAAGACAGTTTCTGCAGTGCCACATCTTGTCATAGACTGAGCATGTCACAATTTCCTTCCACTCTTGTGTCTTATCAAGCTATCCCAACTCTAACTCTGCTTATACTCTCATCAAAATGTACTTGACTCATTTATTCTGTGTATGCACAAACTTACACTTTAGATTCTAAAAGTAAAACGTTAGATAAAAACTTCACATATTTAAAATTACCTTGAAAATCCCCTTGAAGCCTGTCACACAAAGAAAAAAAAAATGTGCTTCTAAAGACTAAATTCTTGCACATAATGTGAGATATTCATATTTCATGCATTCTCTCTCCCTCCCTATTGTTTTTTGAGCATCTGTTTTTTGTTCGTATATGCTAAAATCAAGATTACCATATATACCAGTTTTCTCTGTGAAGTCCCAGCTTATGCCCATTATTAGACCCCTTTTACTCTAAAAATATATTCCAGTTTGAACTATAAAGGTATAACACAACAGAGATCCTTTGTGGTGAGGACAGTGTTCCAAAACTTGATTTTGGTGGCCGTTATATGAGTCCATACTTTTAATAAAATGTCATAAGCTACATACAAAGACATTAAAAAAAAGTAGAGTCCAAGTAAGGTCTGGGTCAAAATCATTGTTAATGTGCTAATGTCAATGTCCTGGTTTTGCCAGTATGTTCTGGTTATATGAAATATTACCTCTGAAGGAACCTGGATGAGGTAGGTACAGATTACCTCTCTGTACTATTTTTTAAAACTTCTCGAGTCTATAATTATTTCAAAATTTAAAAATTAAATATAACAACATTATAGCATGCTTTCTTGTCACACACTAACAAAGAAATGAGTGAATTTGGAGATGAAAAGCCAATACCTACCACAGTTTTTGTTGTTGTTTCCACAGCAGGTACTGTAAGACAGGATCACAAAAAAAAGAGGATATACAATGGACAAATTTCCCAAATGTAGCTCCTCCAAGAGGAATCCTATCTACATACAATTTTCCATTCTTGAACTAAATTTGAATTTCAGTAGATAAATCAGAGCTCTAAGAGCATTTGGATCATTTATTACTTATTTATTTTTAATTGCTAGATTTTACTTTAAAATAGATTATTTTGAAAAATGTATTTTAAAAAGGTTGAAAATAGAACTACCCTATGACCCAGCAATTGCACTGCTGGGTATTTACCCTAAAGATACAAACGTAGCGATCTGAAGGGGCACATGCACCCGAATGTTTATAGCAGCAATGTCTACAATAGCCAAACTATGGAAAGAACCTAGATGTCCATCAACAGACGAATGGATAAAGAAGATATGGTATATATACACAATGGAATACTATGCAGCCATCAAAAGAAATGAAATCTTGCCATTTGCGACAACGTGGATGGAACTAGAGGGTATCATGCTTAGTGAAATAAGTCAATTGGAGAAAGACAACTATCATATGATCTCCCTGATATGAGGGAGAGTAGATGCAACATGGGGGGTTAAGGGGGTAGGAGAAGAGTAAATGAAATAAGATGGGATTGGGAGGGAGACAAACCATAAGTGACTCTTAATCTCACAAAACAAACGGGGTTGATGGGGGGAGGGGGGTTGGGGGGGTGGGGTTATGGACATTGGGGAGGGTATGTGCTATGGTGAGTGCTGTGAAGTGTGTAAACCTGGCGATTCACAGACCTGTACCCCTGGGGATAAAAATATATGTTTATAAAAAATAAAATTTAAAAAAATGTATTTTAATATTAACATATGTATGAATAAGAACATATTTTGCTGCAAAAGATTGATGTTACATGATTTCCATTTCCCATTAGTTTCTTTTTTAATCATTAGAAATTGGTCCTTATTTTAAAATATTCACCCATTAGCAGTCCATTCATTCTGGAAATATTCACTGAATACATTTATTGCACTGCAGCCTGGTTGTGCCTTACATGCCTCATCTCTTTTTATCCTTACAACCATCCTATCAGGTTGGTTCTATTAACATCCCAACTTTAATATTAAGGAATCTAAGACTGAATAAACTGACTAATTGATTACCATGTCTAACGTTATTTGGACCAATTTTACTCTGAAGGTCAGACTTTTAACTTTTATTTCTTTCAAGTTGTATATTAGTATAAGTTAAAGATATTTTTAAAAATTCATATACCTAGGCCTGTATCATATTGGCAAAACCTCCAGGGATGGGGCAAGGTATCTGTCCTTAAAAAAATAATAATAAAATCACACTCATGTGCACACACACACACACACACACACACATAACATAAGTGTATTGTTCATACACTATGAACAATAGTTGATACCAGTGTTGAGACTCTGGCTTTAAAATCCTTGTGACAATCTTATTAATATTATAGCAAAAAGTGCATTTTTCATTAATATCAATAATATTTAACCTGTTTATATTATTGTGTTATTCTCAAAGATGACAAAATTTCAATATTGAGAGACCAGAATAATTGCAGGAACTTTAGCAGATATAATACCTCGTTCCTGTCAATTCTTATGTATTATGTATAAAGATAATAATCTTTATTAGATTCTAATAGATTTAGATTCTAGAATCTAATAAGATTCAGCATTTTAGCTTAGATTTTCACCAGCCTCAAACTGTCTTAACACTCCAAAGATCACATCCAAGATAATCCCTTTGATCCTTTTGCCCTTTTCTCAGTACCTGAACACTGCACCTTTCCAGACCTATCTGCGCATTGACTCTTGTACAATTTGCTACAGTCGAATTGGGTAGGACAAGATCCTAGTATATGAGGTTAAGAACTAAGGTGCCACTTCTTACATATCTGCCTGACTCTTCTTCAGCCCCCAGATTTCCTCAGTTTTGGAGCCTTTGACTCATTTTGGTCACAGCCTTGCCTGAGGTTCTAGTAAAATTGTAACCTTAGAAAGCAGAGACTTGCAGAGGTCAAGTATCTGCTTTTATCATTCAGAATCAAGATGCACCCCACACTTACCCACTCTGACACTGAGCCTTTTTTTCTGTGTAAGATTCAGCCATTTCCTCAACACTCAGGCTCATTTCCATTCACTGCTATTATAACTTCTTTCCTCTCTGCATTTCTGACCATCCTATACATGTTTAATGCTCTAGATCTCTGAACACTAAAGAACAATTACTACCATGTTTTCTTGTAGTTTATATATAGGTTGGTTTAACTGTACATTTAAGGATCATAGCCAGAATATTGGAATTCACTGGACAAAGAAGAAAAAATGCCTGCCCCTCTCTGTCTAATGATCTTTTTAACAAGATACAGTACTCAGATTTTCCAGGTGATTTTGTGTTCAGTGGATTTGCTGGTGATAGGTGTAATGCTAGTGAGGTCTCAGGGACACTAGCTTGTCCGTTTGCTTCCAACTCCAGCTGCTTGCTTGAGAACTGCTTTGAATAAAAGATGTCCTTAAAAAAAAAATCACAAAAAAGCAAGAACCACTAAATATGTCTAAATATGTTAACCCAGACCATAGACCATATCTCAGTAATTTCTAAATACATTCTGCTCTAAAATCAGGAATCAGAGGAAAGAACCTGATCTCATTGGTTCATGGTCCCAAGATCTCTATTTTTCATAAAATAACCATATATCTTTTTAAAGTTGCTATATCAAAGGTCAAGACTTTCTGATTTTTTTTTTAATTACTTGCAATGCAAAAATATGTTTGACATTTTCTCTCCTTTTTCTTTAAGGCAAGGTAATCCCAAATAGGATTTAATAAACTTTGTACAGGCTAATTTTCATGTCGGGCTTGTGGCATTCATGTTTTACATTATAATTTGATGTATTAAATTTAAGTGAAGTTTTAGCCCATTTTTTTAAAGTGACCTCATATTGGTTGCACCCATGAAGATAATTAAATCACTTGATGGTTCTCCAAAGTGTTACCTCTTGACAGATATAGCAAATTATGGAGGGTGAACAATAAATTCTTAGGCTAATTAGCACTATGTATAATCATGGGCAAGTTTCATTCTAAAAAATTGACATATTAATATTTTTATCTTCCCTGGTTGAAACTAATGTCTAAAGTTAAAAAGCCCATAAAACATTACTCAATTTGGACCATGTCCATTTCATACTCAATCTGTCTAATGAAAGTACCTGTGTTGTACTATTTGGCAAGATAAGTAGGAGATATCATTCAGTTGCCTATATATCTATCACCTAAGGTTACCTAAATAAGTGTACCCAAATACCAAATTATTTGGCAGAACAAAATGAAAATTGAGAAGTGAAACATTATAAAGCTCTGCATCTTCTTTGTCTATAGGTCCTGATTAATGTTAGCAATCTTTCAGGGTGTATTTTACTAGTGTTCCTTGGGATTATTGTGATAACTGGGCTTAACACTGAGAAATAAGTTTTGTGTAATGCGTGTCTAATAGTCTCATATCTTGACATTGTAATTTTCTCACATGAGAATTTTTACTTGTAAAAATCTGCCATTTTCCATAGTTTCTAAATTGCATGTATATGAACTTAGAAATAATTCCGGGTACTCTTTCTATTATGTGCTTAACAGAACTCTTTAAAAGCCAGTGAAAAACCTAATCCAAGGCTTTAGAAAGCAGAAATCCAAAAGAAGTCTTTAAAAGCAAATAGGAGACATAAGGTAGCATTACAGGACTGATGGCACTGGATCAGTTCACATAATCAATGAGCTAGTTCAATAATGGGGAAAATCATGCACTTTGACATTAGGCATACTTAAATTCTGGCTTCACAACTAATTTCCTGGGTGAGGTTAGCAATACTGAGTAACTTTTGTGGACCTCACCTTTTCTCTGTATGAAATGGACATAAAAATGTCTACTTTGTATTTACTTATTCATTCATTCATTCATTCATTCATTCAATGAATATAAACTCAATGGTCTCTATTTGGGAAATGACTAAAAGCTGAATAGAAACTTGCTTGCTTAGACTCTTTAAATTATGTTGATGGGTTACAGATGCTTGTTTCTAGGAACACCTGGGTGGCTCGGTCAGTTAAGCGTCTGCCTTCAGCTAAGGTGATGATCTCAGGGTCCAGGGTTTGAGCCCAGTACTGGGGGGGACGGTGTGCAGCTCCTTGCTCAGCAGGGAGTCTACTTCTCTCTCTGCCTGCCTCTTTCTCTGCTTGTGCGCTCTCTCTGACAAATAAATAAAAATCCAAAAAAAAAAAAAAAAAAGAAAGAAAGAAATGCTTGTTTCTATGGCCTGAGTTTTTTGAAGGCTGAGTTATGTTTAATAAGAATGAAGCTTATCTGCTATTTGTGTGAAACTTGTTTTTAATTCCTGAGATTCACATGTTGACCATAGGGACAGTCACTATTTCTTGCTCTATTCTTCTATTAATTTAGAAAAAGTCCACTGAACAGAGGTGATATGTAGCAGAAGATGAATCCAATGTTTAGGTGCCATGGCCTTCATCTTCCTATGCCACAATGCCTTTGTAGTTCAAAAGTGCAAGGGAACATTTTCTGCCTATTATCATCTCTAGTCCATATCTCCTTTGCTCTGTTCTCTCACCCAGAGATTTATTTTGCCCCTAACTGTTTTCTTGGGTCTGTCCCACCCTCCGAGTAGCTGCATTAGGTTATTTCCTTCCCTTGTGTAATGATTTGCATTTTTACAACTAAAATCTTGGTTTTATCATTTCCTTACCACACTTTTAAAAGCCTCCAGGTTCTTTATTAAAATTATTTCCCTGTCCTCCCCAGTGTATGCAGCATCATCCAAGTTAGTACCATCCACAAATAAAAATATGTTGCTTATTATCTTTTCTTGAGCATTCACCAAAAAAGTTGACTACAAATGAACATAAAAATTCCAATTTTGAACTATTCTTATTCATTGCTAAGAACCCCAACATTTGTGTGTGGTGTTTTTATTTGTTTAAAATAATAAAGCCAATACAAACATAGTTAACAGGCCATATTTAGGCTAATTAGATTATGTTACGTTAAATTATATGGTACATGAGATTAAATGCCTTAAAGATATAATAGACTTTTCTCCTCTTTTACTCAATACATCCTTTCATTGTTCTTATTGAACCTAAACTGATCTAATTCTAATAGGTTAAATTTTATTTCTTTTTCATCATAAGTATAGGTTTAAAGAGAAACATCCTGAAAAGTTTATTTGCTCTTCTGGATCATGATACTGACTTTTAATAACTTTCACATGAGGAGTTGCTGAGGAAATTTTAACCAAACTACATTCAAAGAAATTTATGTGTGATTCACAATTCGATTGTGGCTAGTGAAACAATTTATCTTTGATAAATTACAGTTAACTATCAGTATGCCAGAAATAAAAAGGCATTGGTTGAAATATTTTAAAAATAACCTCTACTGTCAGTTTTTCCTCAGGGCCTTGCATGAAATTATGTATAAATAGGGAAAGCACGTTTTGAGGCCTAATCTGTATGGAATTACCTGTCTCCTGAGTACAACCTCAGTCAGTTTCTGTAAATGGAAAATCCACAGAAGGGAATACATGTGAATGTTGGAAGTGAGTTGAAAATCATCTAGTTCAATCCCTTCATTTCACAAAGGAAGGAAAAGAAGCCCAGAGAGATTAATGGAGAGGACCAAGGTCACACAACTAAAGAAAATACCTGTTTCACATTACTGTTATGGACGCTACCTGAATCTTTCAGGATTACTTTGTTTCCTTTAGGCCTGAGGCACATGCTTCTAGTATTTTCTAGTAAGGCATTACTTCATGATAAATGTATCTAAAACTTAAGATATTAAAACCAATTTAACATTATATGCTTAAAAAATTTCCACATTTATATAAAGTTTTAAATCCATTTTACTTAAATTTAGTGGTCAACGGCCTACTTTTATTGCTTGAATATCTAAATATGATTTTTAAAGACTACCTAAATATGTTTACAAAACTTTGTTACTTGTCACAACATCAACTAGAAATCTAGTAATAAATACTGGTATTGTCTGTCCTCTATCTTTCRCGATCAATATCCCAGTGAAAGTTCCATTCGAAAGGTAGAGGGAGACTATAATTGTGAGGGAAATGGTTCTAAATTCCCCAAATCCTGTGTAAACACTGTTATCAAGAAGACATGTAGACAGGATACCAGGTTCTATTCTGAAAGAAGGAAATATGTTAAATAGAAATGGATATGTGGCATAAGAGAATCTGACACTCTCAGAAGAGTAGCCACCATCCTGGTGACTTTGGAGGACAGAGAGGAATAGAAGAAAACATTTCTCCAAAATAATGCTCTGAGAAGAAAATTATATTTAGCTTTATAAAAATGTCCAGTTATATCTCTTTATACAAAAAAAAAAATAAGAAATCAACACAAGACCCTGAAGAACTTAGTTTTCCTTCTATATAGTATTTCCACTCCTTGCTGTCAAATCAGTATTAGTAGATAATTATTTATAAGTGTATGTAGACACCCAAAGCTTTGGGGTCATAATAAGTACAGATATTAAGGATGTAAAATAAATTTTTAAATACTGGTACTAAACAACAATATAGCTCCTTGAAACTAAGATATCTATAAGCTATAGCTACATAAATTTTACTAATTAAAACTCTTAATTAACAAAACAGTCTCAATTCTTGTGATTTAGCATAACTAATATTTTTACTAGCTAATCAGGCACTGTTGCTTAAACAAGAGCAACACTGTCCAACCTAAATATTCCCCTTTGCTTCAGTGCAAGTTACTTTGTTTCAATTTGGATTCAATCAATTGGTAATTTAAATATGTATTTTTAAAGATTAGCACAATCTAGATATGAAATTGTCTATAGAAATATTGCTGAACCACAACAACTGCAGTATAGTAATTCTAACATACCTTTTGCAAATGAACTTAAAATATAATTATGCTTCTGGAATTAGAAAAGTCTTTTTTTGTCTGGGTTGGACAAAAAAACATTACATTCAATAAAAACATTTGAGCAGGGGCGTCTGGGTGGCTCAGTGGGTTAAGCCTCTGCCTTTGGGTCAGGTCATGATCTCAGAGTCCTGGGATTGAGCCCTGTATCAGGCTCTATGCTCAGTGGGGAGCCTGCTTCTCCCTCTCTGCCTGCTTCTCTGCCTAGTTGTGATCTCTCTCTCTGTCAGATAAATAAAATCTAAAAAAAAAATTTTGAGCAATCAATTTGTATAAGGCATTATGGCAAATTAAAATGTGGTCCCTGCCATCAAGGGGCTTGCATTCTAGATAAGAAGATAAATTATTATTCATCTTAGATTTCACTAGCAACAGAATTAAATAATTATATGAGCTAATGTATTTAAAGTAATCAAGATAGCAAAAAATTACTTTATCAAGAAAAAAAAGAAAGAAGTATGAATAATAATAATATGCTGTACCAAATCTCTTAATTTTTATATGCCACATTAAGTATATGTATGTGGCTCAAAAGATAATATTGTATGAGAGCTGTCTGAATTATGAATAATTATAAAGCTATAACAAGTCCTTTAAAAGATAATTAATTGTGTTACCAGTCACACAGTTCATACATTAGCTTCTAACTTATCTTTGTTTCTCATTTCATCAGCCCTATGTCAAAACAGTCATTTTATTTCTGTCTCAGCCAGTATTAAATACTCATTTGTTACTGCCCCTGGTACTGTTATCTTAGCATACTTGGAGAATATGTGTATGGCTGTAAGCACCTAAACTAACATAATAAATCAAGTCAGTTACAGGTCTAACTGAAGCTCTAAACAAAGCAACATAAATTATGCCTGGCCATATCAATAATAAGACAATTGGGAGAGAGGAAAACATTATCCACAAGTGTGTGTGTGCATTTATAAGCTAGAAAATAAGTGCCAAGTCCTGTGTCAGTGGATTCCTTTTATTTAAGTGTGGTACAGACGTTTCTAATGTTAACACTTGCCCCCAATTGCTACACAACCAAGCCAAGGCCAGTAGGAAGTCACCTCTCACATTCTCTTACAACATGTTTATTTTTTGGATGCAACACATTTGGGCCTTCCACTCCAAGACAAAGAAGAAAAACAACATCTAAAAAAAAAAAAAAAGAAAGAAAGAAAAGAAAAAGAAATGCATGGGCAGAGGTGTATAGTTAGCATTTGTGCACACAGTGAGACTGAAGGCTTTTCAATTTTTTTTCTCTCATTCTCATTCTTTACAGGAGTGGGAATATATACCCTAAGTTATATAAAATACATACCCTTGAATTCAGGTTAATAATTGTTACCCCCATCACATCCTCTCCAACTCTAAGCAGGAGTACACTTCTTTCTATTGCTATTTCAGGAATAGCAATATTCCTATATATAATATATATAAATATAGCAATATTTTCAGAGATACAATTCTGTCTACTTCTTAAATCAGCTTATAAGCAATCTTCATTTTTACTGTCTTCATTTTTTAGTATGCCTCAAAACTCTCCCAGATGTTCTATTAGACTGCTGAGTGTATCACTCTCATTTCAAACTTGTATATATACCTATATTTATATATAAGAATATTTTGTCTTAAAGTTGGAGTATTCATTCAAATACATGCAGTAAATTAGATTATGATTTAATCTTTTTCAAATGACTTGAGTAGAACTGCATCGAAACTTATATTAATAGGTATTCTAGACTATCACCCGCAAATTAGGTTGTACCACCTTAGTTGCATTTACCATAGAAACTTGAGCTATCTGGTTCTTTCACCATAAATCGTACTTGGGTACACATTTTTTTTTTAAAGATTTATTTATTTATTTATTTGTTTGACAGACAGAGATCACAAGTAGGCGAAGAGGCAGGCAGAGAGAGAGGAGGAAGCAGGCTCCCTGCTGAGCAGAGAGTCCGATGCGGGGCTCAATCCCAGGACCCTGGGACCATGACCTGAGCCGAAGGCAGAGGCTTTAACCCACTGAGCCACCTAGGCGCCCCGGTACACATGTATTTTCAGTGTAATGCAACATTTATTGAGCACCTATTTTATCCATGACACTGTGTGAGAAATTAAGAGGTGACAATTTTTAAATGGTGAAGTGTCCTTGCTATTTACACAAAATGAGAACTCTGTATCTTCAGCCTACTTCTTCAGGATAAGTTTTATAATATAGTTGTACTTTTTGGTCAGTTTTGATGAAGGTAGTAGTGGGAATACAAGTCAAGGTATAGTAAAGGTTTTTGACTTTTGTAAAATGAGGGAGGCATACAATTAAAAACTAGCAGTTGGTGGGGCACATGGGTGGCTCAGTCAGTTAAGCATTGGACTCTTGATTTTGGCTCAGGTCATTATCGCGGGGTCCTGGGATGGAGACTTGTATGGCTCCCCACTCAGCGGGAAGTTTGCTTGAGATTCTCTCTCTCCCTCTCTATCTGCCCTCTCCCTCAACCCCTCCTCCCATTCATGCATGCACTCTTTCTCTCTTTCTAAAATAAATACGTTTTTCTAAAATTTTTTTAAATAAAATTAAGTAAGTAAAAAGTAGCAGTAGTGATATTAATAATACCCTCTTAGGATAAATCTATGAAAAATGAATTCTTTCAGCTATCACTACTAAAGCAAATGTAACTCCCAGGTTCAAAAATGTAAGCATATATATTTTAAAATTCATCTCAAATGAACAAAAGTGTTTGGCTTTGTTAATGTAGTGCAAATACCTGTTCCACTATGTGGCAAGACTTGAGATTCTACTTCTCTGCCGATGGTTGGTTACAATTGTATTTCATCTACCTCTCTAATCTATGTATCTATTTATTATCAATTTCTCTATACATATGGATATCTATGTACATTTAATAGTGAAAATATTGATTTTTTTTTGGAATGGTGTTATTTATAGAAAATTGACTTGACCTTATAAACAGATCTAATTTAAGCATTTCCTCATCGAATACATTAAAATAGATTGTAGGGAACCAAAAAAGGTTGAAAGTGCTCCTCTGGTATATATGAGATATTCTCTTTTCTCAGGAGTTTTATCTATTACATGTCAAGCAGTGTGTATTGTTTATAATAGCAGATATCAATAGAGACACAAGTTGTCTGTTGTATTCTCTATGGACAGTGCAACATGGTTGTAAAGACATAGATTTTGGAATCTGACAGACCTAGATTCAGATTAGAAATTGCCCCGTGTAGTAAGATTATAGATAATTTATGCTGACAACATCTGGGATGGCTTACAGGAATAGTGTATATTTAGAAAGAAAGTAATTTTGCCCTTAGAGAATTAAAATTTCAGCCAGGGTCCAGAAGATTTTGCCAAAGAGGTCTTCACCAATACTCCCAAGTTTCCCTACAACCATGCAGAATTCCTATTGGATGGGTCAGTTTCTTTGTCTCTGACTTTCTTTCCTCAGTCCACCAGTCCTGGTCTAGGACTTTCTTCCTAGCCAAGACTGGGCACTGTGCTTGAAAGATGTCTAGCCTTGGAGTGCTCTACAGGAGAATACTTCAAGTATTCCCGATTACTTCAGTGTAGAGCCTACAGGGTTGCAATTTTGTTTCTGCTCTGGGGCCGGCTCTCATAGCTTAAGTATGAAGGTAATTCTGTGGCTCATGCCTTTGTCTCTTGATTCCCATCAACAAAAAGAATTTCTTCCAGGGGCTGGAGTGTGGGCTGGAGGGAAATAAAGAAGCAGGTTTGGGAACACAAAATCCATTGCTATACTTCAATGACCTGCAAAATGGATGCAAGTAACAGTACCTTTTGCTGTGAAGTGTGTAAATCTGGCGATTCACAGACCTGTACCCCTGGGGCTAATAATACATTATATGTTAATAAAAAAAATTTTTTTTTAAATAACAGTACCTTTAGAAGAAGGCTATTATGAGGACTGTTTAAAAGGGTCTATAAAACAGGTGGCACAATAGAAATACTGGATAAATTATAATTGTATCTCACCATTATCATTGTCCCCAAATAAGACTTTAAAAAGTTATCAAGAGTTTAATGAATATTTTAGTCTTTCTTACTCACTTGTAGGGCCGATATCTGGAAAACTGTTTCATGATCACATTAGCATACAGCACATTGTCTGTAGATACCAGTACAGACAGCACACATACAATACATAGACAAAAACAAATATGCATATATGTTCAACATGGTTATGTTTCTAAATACCAGCTTAAGAAAGAAATCTTTTAACCATGCTAACTTGTGGCTGTTTATTTCCCAAGACAGAACACAGAGAATCTCTGTGACTTCCCTACCTTGTTTGTCTTCCCCTAGTCCATCTTCCTTCTTTCTCACACCCTCAGTCTTCCTGTCCATAATGGTGGAGTATATACCCTAATCAAAGTAAGACACTGCAAAGGTAGCAAGATTCACTCAGAAGATTAGAGCGGAATAAAAACAGTTCTAGAATGGTCCAGTGATAAGAGTAAGCTTGAGGACAGACATTTCTAACAGGTACAAATGTAAGAGAATTCACTGAGGGCTATCTCAAAGGCTGTCACTACTGGGGAAAAAATCACAACAGAAGAGATGAAGACTCCTTTCCTTCTTATTTTTACATTTGTATGCATTACTAGCCCCTGCCTACAGCACATTAAACTGATTAGCTCTGTTTATTGACATAATAGTTGTGAGCCTGGACACATGTTGAGACAGATTAAATCACTTATTAATAGGAATTATTACTTTTTAGCTGTCACAAGGACTTACAAAGGAAAATCTTCATGATGTTTTTTTCATTACTTGAGCATCGTGACAAATTTCACATTTGTAAAATGATATTTGTGTTGCCTCGAAGCTGTTGGAACATTTATATCTACTGATAGCTTCTATGTTCTTTTTTCATAAATTAGAAGGGAAAGATGGAGAAAAATAACAAGTTTTAAGAAAACCACATGCTATTTTAAGTGAAATCAGAAGCTTTAACCAAGAAAAGGCAGGTGTTTAGATTTGTCTTTCATTTCTTAGGGAAATAAATGCATAAAGGTTTGGGCACCTGGTGGCCCAGTCATTAAGTGTCTGCTTTTGGTTCAGGTCATGATCCCAGAGTCCTGGGATCCAGCCCCACATCGGGCTCCCTGCTCAGTGGCTAGAAGCCTGCTTCTCTCTCTCCCACTCCCCCTGCTTGTGTTCCCTCTCTCAATGTGTCTCTCTCTGTCAAATAAATGAATAAAATATTTAAAAAAATAAAAAATAAATGCATAAAGTTTTAAATGTAGTCATTTTGATAGGTATTTTATTGGAATAAGCTACTAAGAAAGGCAGGTTTGAATAGTATATCATTTATTGGAATAAATAAAGCTGGTTTAAGACAGTTCTCCTCTTTGTATAAAGTTTCCTTACTGAGTTGTTCAACAATTTGAAGGGACGTTGTTTACTAGTCTGCCTGGTCTGTAATGCTTTGTCTGCAAGATCATAATCCAAGAAGTGAATAATTGACAAATCTGTTTGCAGTCCAGAAATTCATAAAATCAGGATGAAATGTTCATCCCCCTCCTATTAGTAGCCAGTCACCCCATAATGAGGTTTGGTAAAAGCATAGTACCAGGGGCGCCTGGGTGGCTCAGTGGGTTAACCCTCTGCCTTCAGCCCAGGTGATGATCTCAGGGTCCTGGGATCAAGCCCCACATTGGGCTCTCTGCTCAGCAGGGAGCCTGCTTTCTCTTCCTCTCTCCCTGACTGCCTCTCTGCCTTCTTGTGATCTCTCTCTCTCTCTCTGTTAAATAAATTAATTAATTAAAAAAAAAAAGCATAGTTCCAAAAGGAAAAGAGAATAATGTTGTGACATAGATATGTTCTTGAAAACCATCGGGTTCATATTACTGGGCTGCTTTTCTACCATGTCCAGGATGGCCAAATCATTTGGGGTAAAGGAGATTACTTGACATGGTGTCAAGTGCTTACAGGATTCTGGATGACTAAGCATCTTTATTTAACTGCCATGCTGCTAACCCCATATGGGAAAGGGCCTGAAAAGGTTAATGTAAACATTGTATGCTTCCTTCAAACTGTACCAGAATACCACATCTGGTGGGTCACCTCACCCTGCAGTCAAAACTGAAAGGACATTTGCTTTGTGAATGTCAGGATAATTTTATGAGAACCAGACACCAGGCAACTGGTGGAGGCTCAGAGAAAAAGGCAGATTGTTGCATGTGAGCTATTTGGGTTATTAAAAGAAAGGGGGCGGGGTATGAATGTGAGGCCAGGACCCACTCTAGTAGTCACTGAAGCTTCCAGACAAATTACATTCATGCTACGCCTAACATCAAATGGCAGGGAAACTCTCTAGTAATAAGATTTTGGAGCACGGTGGCCACATGAATGAAAGTCATGGATTAGATAATTCAGTCACATCTGGTCAGTTTTGTGATAAGAATAAAGAATACCAAACCACAATACAAGACATTTTTTTAAAATGCTGTTATTTGTAGGCTAAAATTTCACTGTCTGCATATTTTATTTATGGATTCAACTTATGGATACTTAGGTTTCCTTCCACCCTGCCTTCCCGCACCACAGAAATGCTCCAGTGAGCTTCTTTGAACATCCCCACTAATAAACTTATGTGGGCATACACACACACACACACACACACACACACACACATCATGAGGTATATGTATACTTAAATTGCATAATTCATATCAGATTGCTCTGCTGCACACCTGTTAAAAATATTCTACAAACATTGCATTTGTAATTAGGTAAAATGAGTACTGTTAAATTTAGGAAAAAACTCTTTTCCCTACCAACTCCTCTTATTCATCTGTAAGAGCACCATTACTTATTCAGTTATGCAATGTAGGAGTCTGTCTAATCCTTGGTTTTTACTTGCTTTCACTGACATTTCTAATAGTCATCAGATATTATAGATCTATAGTATCTATGGTAGAGTTAGTATTGATAGTAATTTGTACCATTTTCTCTAACCTCCCCGCTAATCCATGAGAGCTCTTACTAATTCACAAGCCTTATTTCCTTCAGACTTAATTTGGTCCTTCATAGTATCTTGATATTGTGACATCTGTTCTCCCTCCACCTCAATAGCACTATACAGTTGTGTCTTCCAACCTGAAATTTATCTCATATCATAGTGATAGCCCAAACATCTCTAAAGATGTAAGGAAAATATCCCCTCTCCTATATACCCACACCAGTTTACAAAAATATTTTTATAGTACTTTTCACATTTTATTGCAATTATTATGAATATCCATCTCTCACAAGTGACAAATTCCTTGAAGAAATAGTTACATTTTATTTGTATTTGTATCCCCATTGCCTGCAAATGTTAACTGTTCCATAAATGTTTGTCGAATGGACTTTTATTATTATTCCCTCAAGCTCTTAACTCTTCTTTTCAAATTATAGTTAATTATCTGACAAAATAATTTACATTAAGATGATAATATAAAATTATAGCCCTTATAATAAGTTAAAAAATAAGCAATACTGCACAACATATTTGTTAAACATTTATATGTGTGTGTAATTGAAAATATTAAAGAAAAACAAGGGAATAATAAGCATAAACTTCTGAATATATGGTACTTCTGGGTGAGAAGCCAAAGACAGGATATTAGTATAAGTACATAGATAAATGTAAATTTGTGGAAATATTTGAATTCTTGGAATGCATGATACTTTAGAGGTGTTAATTATATTACGAATAAATATTTTTAAAATGTGATCAGAGAGCCATGTATGGACCAAAATTTCAGTAAGCTGTGAATAACAAAATATGATTAATGCAGTCTGTGACCAGGATTTTAAAGAAGAAGGAAAAAGAAAAAGAGGATTTGTGTGTATGTGTATATTTCTGAAAAGTATTGCTTCTTCAGAGAAACTTGGACTTTATAATTTTACAAGAGAATTCTATAGAAGCAACTAATTAAAAAATAAATACAGTGTTCCCAATGTTCTGTGATTCTGGGCAAAATGTTGCCTTCCAGTTGCTTCATTTAATAAAATGTCTACTGGGGCGACTGGGTGGCTCAGTGGGTTAAGCCTCTGCCTTCGGCTCAGGTCATGATCTCAGGGTCCTGGGATTGAGCCCCGCATCCTGCACTCTCTGCTCAGCAGGGAGCCTGCTTCCTCCCCTCCCTCTGCCTGCCTCTCTGCCTACTTCTGATCTCTGTCAAATAAATAAATAAAATATTTTTAAAAAATAAAATAAAATGTCTAGTTTTCTATGGTATCTTTCAGCGCTGATGTTTATAATTCATGGACAAATAATCTTGTGTTATTTTACAGCCAAGAATTCTTTCAGCATGCTTCAAATCATGTCATCCAGGCTGCTCCCTGTTCTAAACACACAATACACAGGCTAGTTGAGAAGTTACAGAAAACGTGAACTATGATTGTTAGAATTGCTAATGCAAATATTCAAAACTTGAAAAAAAAAAAGTCCATGTTTTTCAACTTCAAGAAGTCAAGTTATTCTCTCCATTGGTAGTAAAAGGGGCTATAACACTTATAAAAGACCAGTAAGACCAGGATCTTTCTTATGATAACTTCATAAGATTCTTAAGATAACTTCTACTTCAGCCAAACCATATTTCTTGCCATTTCCTGTCCCCTCATTTGAGCATCACTGCACTTTTCCCTTGATGCAGTTGGCTGAGCACACTATGCCTTTTTAGATTCAATTTCCAAATGCCTTCTCATTGTTTCAGGAGTAGCCCAAGTGCCTTTTCTCTGAAGCCTATTTTTTTTTTTTCATTTCTCAGCTGTAATCAAGTCTCTTTCCATCTACGATCTGAAAGTCCACTTACCTCTTATTTTATTCTAACTTACATTGTAGCTAGTTTTTGCATATCTGTCCCCCTCTCATTGAAAGTACATAGTAGAGCTTAAGAAAAAAAAGTTTGTTGAATAAATTATTTAATAAATTTCATGAGTGTGCACACACATAGTACAGGAAACAGAGCCCAAATCAAGGGGAGATTGCAAATGGCCAGAGTTTTTTTGTTTTTTAAGATCTTACTTACTTATTTGAGAGAGAGGAAGAGAAAGCATGAGCGAGGAGAGAGAGAGAGAGCAAGCATGAGTAGGGTGGGGGTAAAGGGAGAGGAAGAGGCAGGCTCTACGCTGAGCAGGCAGCCCAATGTGGCACTTAATCCCAGGACCCTGGGACCATGACCCGAGCGGAAGGCAGAAGCTCAACCCACTGAGCCACCCAGGTGCCCCATGGCCAGAGTTTTTAAAAAGCCTAAAATGAGAGATAGTGGTAGGAAGTATCTTGGACTCTTAATCCAGCAACTCATGGCTCTCTCTCCTGGTCAGTCACCGCTATTTAGTGAAACCTATTTATTAAAGAGTCAGAAGAGATGGAAGGCAGCAAAGTATAGGAAAAAGTTCACTCTCTGATGGGTAACTGAAGATAAGACACTCTATGGGTGAGTTTCATTATTTGCAGACTAAAATATTAAACCTGAATAACCTCTGAAGTTCTACAGGTTAATACATTATGATACTATACATGAAGAAATTTAATCTGAGGCTAAAAGAGAACCAGTGAGCTTCTATTTTTCTGGTGATGGTATAAATGCATCATATTTTATATTTTATTTTATTCAAGAACCAGGAAGTACAAGAGAAAACTACCAAATATCCATCATTAGCTTATAATAAAGAATCAAAAGAGGTATAAATCAACCTATCTTATATGTTAAAGGAAGAGTAGTTCCTTCCTTTCTTTCTTTCTTCTTTTTCTCTATGATACTGTGCAGATGGGTGCTATGCTAGGGCATGTTTTATCATAGATGCCCATTAAAGAGTACATTTAAAATAATCTCTTCTGAACACAAGAAGACATTGGAATTTCTAAGATTTAAAATCATATTGGGACTAATTCTTGAATGGATTCTGTATTTAGAACACTTTTAATATTCTTCTCATAGATTGGAATATAAAGCCCAGTAATGGCTTTTTGGTCCCTTTTTTTCTTAAGAAAAAAAGGGGAGAAAGAGTATTTAAAAAAATGGCATCTCTTTAGATGTTAAAATTTTGCCTTAAAATTCTGTCATGTAAACAGCATTTGAAATCTAGTGATTATTGATTCCCTACATAAAATCCCATTTTAGATTTCATTAAATCAATAAAGTACAGTAAGATGCAGCCCCCAAAACACTGTTTGTAATTTATATCTTTACTTACTCAATTATCCTCTGAGGTGGAAGATAAACTAAAATGCTTGCTAAGAATTTTTTTTTTAAAGATTTTATTTATTTATTTGACAGACAGAGATCACAAGTAGGCAGAGAGGCAGGCAGAGAGAGAGGAGGAAGCAGGCTCCCCGCTGAGCAGAGAGCCTGATGTGGGGCTCGATCCCAGGACCCTGAGATCATGACCTGAGCTGAAGGCAGAGGCCTTAACCCACTGAGCCACCCAGGCACCCCAGCTTGCTAAGAATTTAATGCTAAATAGTACTAAGTAAAGCACATGAGCTTAGTTCTCACATCTAGCAAACATATGAAAAGAGAAGTCTTCTAAGACTTAAGATGTTCAAGGTGGAAGGAAAAGCTATTACAGTAAACCCTTGAAAAAGAAAAAGAAAAATCTTAAGCATTGTTTTTCTGTCTCAAAAGAGATTATCTAGCCAAATACAGAAGAGATAAAACAAGAGATTGAGTATCTAACCCACCAGAAATGGTGAAAGTAGAGATGGCCTTCTCTGGAGATGTATTTGGGACTGCTTTCTGATTCACATCCTAAATTTCTCTGAAACAGACTAATTTTCAGGACACTCTGTTGTAACAATACCTCCTCATTCGTTCTGCTTTTGACTGCTATTCCACTTTAAATATTAATTTTGGAGTAAGTTTTACTTGCAGTTAACCATGCAATTATATTGTAGTCATATTTAATTCCATACTCTGAAATGAATTTAGCATAATCTGGACCTAAAGAGGCAATAAAGTTAACACCCACGGAGTTTACTAGGAAGTCAGACATCTAACACCTTCACTAATTGGAGACACAAACAACTGAAACAGGAAGTTTTATGAAACAATAAAAGAAAAATCGAAGACTGGAAGTAAAAACATATACATCCTTCCCTGTCTATTCAATCAGCTAGGCTACCTATCAAATATAAAAGTTGAAAACCAATTCACTTCTTCCTAGAATTGGTCATGAGAATGCAAAAGAGGTTTGTGTGCACTTGATCCAGTAAAAATATAGGCTGCTGGAGAGGAAGCAGGCAGAGCTGCTCACGTCAGTCTGTAAACTCTTGGAAAAGGCAACAACACATCGAATGGGATATTTGATCATCAGAAACATTCTCATTATGATCCATTACATATTTGTGAGGTTTTTTTTAAGATTTTATTTATTTATCTGACAGACAGAGATCAGAAGTAGGCAGAGGCAGGCAAAGAGAGAAGAAAGGAAGCAGGCTCCCTGCCGAGCAGAGAGCCGGATGCGGGGCTCGATCCCAGGACCCTGAGATCATGATCCCAGGACCCTGAGATCATGACCTGAGCCAAAGGCAGAGGCTTTAACCCACTGAACCACCCGGGCACCTCCATACTTGTGAAATTTTTGAATTTGCATTCTAGAGTCCTAACCTCTACTGCTCAATTTCATAGTTGAAAACTGAGATTCTTAAGTGTGTAGATACTGAAATGAGGGAGAATTTTGAGAGAATTTTTATCTTTACCTCTACTATTAATACATACGTGTGTATGTATGTATATTTGAAAACACATACACACACACTACCACACAGGTATTTACGTACATAATGCTACAAAACAGGATCCCTAAACTCAGAGTTTGGTAAAGTCAAATTTTAGGTTGAAATTTTATGTGGTCTAAATACCATTTATAATAAAGTGCCTGGTTAATAGTATGGGTAATTGTTTTATTTCATTTAATCATTTAATCATCACACCAGCCCTATGCCCTAGAGTCGTTCCCATGTTACAGTTGAAGAAACTGAAACTCAGATAAAATTTTAGTCATGTGTGCAAAATGAAAGAGCTACTAAGTAACAGAACTATGACTCAATCCAAGTCTGAGTTTTTTATATATATATTATTTTAGAAATATATAAAATATATAATAATAATATATAAATATATAATATATGTAGCCAAAACATATAACATTCATTTATATATTTACAGGTATATTTTTGTGTTGTGTATATAATATATTTGTAAATATATAAAAATATACTGCAGAAATTAAAGTCACCTATTATTCCACCTATTAGCAAAATCTTTGTCAGTATTTTGGTGTATATTCTTTCAGTACCTTCTTTGGTGCCCTGTAGTTTTTTGGTGCTCTCTATATTTATCTAAAGTTATAGTGAACATACTAGATTATTTCTTGCTTTGTTTTTATCTAATGTCATGCTGCGAGTTAATTTATTTTCGTAAGTCGATAAATGTGTTTTTCATTGTTATATTTTTCCTAAACAAATGCGGTTTGGATTATTAACTTCAAGTGTCATCATTTATTCCTTGATGGACACTTTGTCTTTTTGTAACATGTGTTTCTGTAATATAAATATTAAGTTCATACTCATATGCCACAGATTTTTAGTTCCCTCTTTGGACAAACTCATAATGCTAAAATGGCTACATGAAAGGATAGAGATACTTATACAGCCTTTCATGTATATTGTCAAATTCTTTCCAAAAAAATCCTTACTCCCAACACTAGTGCCAGTACCAAGTACTTGAAATATTGTTATTTTTCATCAAATTTATAGGCTGTAAAAAGTTATGTGATTGCCAGTTTATATTCTATTTACTAGGAAAGATGATATTTTTGATGTTTATCTTCCAACTAGAATTATTCTGGAATTAGTAATATATAATTTTTTGACTCCACACTTGTGATGACTTAGATCTTATTATTACTGATTTCCAAGTACTTTATCTATGAGGATATTTTGCATTCATTATTTATTGGAAATACTTAATGTGTGATTTCCATTTTTAATTATTCATGTGCTATGTATTTTTACATATTTAGTGGGATTAAATCTGTAAATATTTTCTAACTTGTTATTTTTTCCCTCAGTCTACTTCTTCAGAGATTTATTAAATAGCAATCTATATTCCTTATATATTTTATTTCAATATGACATAAAATTAGATATCTGAATCTTGTTATTTTGTTAATACATTAATTTTCCAAAGAGCCTAATTACCAGATTTGTTGAAAATCTTTTTCCTTACCATTACATGTTTTAATTAAAAACTGCATACATATACATTGTCAAAAAAGTGAAATATAGAGAAAAATTATAAAGCAAATTTTTATATTCCATAATCTCATACCATAAAACATAGTCTCCTTAAATAAATGTTTCTAATCAAAATTATTTTTATGTTTTAACTATTATCATATAAAATACCTTTAGGGTGCCTGGGTGGCTCAGTCGGGTAAGCATCCGGCTTAGACTTAGGTCATGAGTCCTAGGATCGAGCCCCATGTCGGGCTTCCTGCTCAGCAGAGAGCCTGCTTCTCCCTCTCTGTCTCCCTGCCACTCTGCCTACTTGTGCCACCCTCTCTATCTCTCTGTCAAATAAATAAATAAAATCTTTGGGGGGGAAAAAAACCTTTTAGAATGGTTTTGAGCTTTCACATTCAAGTTTGTAGTCATAATTATAACCATTATTTATACTTAATTTAACTAATTGATTTCAGTGTTCATCTTCAAACATTTAATGCTATGATTTCAACATTTCTGAATCTTGATTTTGATTTAACATCAGTCAAATGTTTTACTTGCTAAGGGTACTCACATAATATTCTTGGGAAGGATAAAAGCATGGTATAATTTCTATTTCTTAGGTAATTATATGAAATCCTCATGTGAATAAAGGTTTAATGAGGTTCATGATCCTAGGATGAGATTCATTGTTACTCAAAATTTTATTGGCTTCTGTGATTTATATTTGGAAAGAAGAAATGTCACACAAGTCTGATTTTTATTATTTTTATATAAACTAATTCCTCTGCCTTCCTACATTATGTTTTCATATTTAATAATTCTTTGCTTTAGAAATTCTTTTCTTGTATATTTGATTATTTCTTCTGTACAAAAGGAAATTATTTTATCTTACTCTTGGCAGTAAATTTTAAACTCGATCTGTCACCTAGACAAATTTTTTTTTTAATTTGTATTCATGATAAATTTCTCAAACTTGTCCTCCACATTACTGCACGTATTTTCTGTTACAAGTATTTTCTGCCTCAAAAATGCATTTCAGTTTACTTGTTAGATTTTTAGGCTCTTCTTTCAGTTTTCTGATTCTAGCCATATTATTTTACATCTCAGAAGTCAGTATACACTTATTGTGGGGTTTGCCCTGCCTCCAATCCTCTTGCTCCTCATAGCATTTTCATTTATTTTCTGTAGAAATTTTTTTTAAATATTCTCATTCTTTAGATTATTTTTCTGCTGTCCATTAACTTGCCTTTTTTTTAAATCCCCAAAACTCATCATGTACCATATTTTGTTTGGATTCTGTTTAGCAATCACCAAATTGGAAAAAATAGACCAGGATTCAGTGTTTAGCACATGGTAAAAGAAAAGCCATTAATATCATCTTTAATATCTGCTTCTGTGCTGACAAGCAGCTCCTTTTCTAACATACATGTGAAGGTCAGGCTATCATCAAGAATCCTAAATCACTATGCAAAACCTAATAGACTTGATGTACTGTGAGTCTATTCCTGTGAGGTTCAGTTTTCCTTTTTCAGACATCTAAGTTCTTTAACTCAAATAAAGAATACAAGTAGTAATATAGTAACTGTACTATTAATAGTACAATAGTAACTGTACTATTAAATTAGGTAATACTTGGAAAAGCACGTCACCCAGATATCCAACTCATTATTACTTTTCTTTATAATACTTTTCTTTAGGAAAAAAGTATAACAACATGCATCGGAAAAATTATATAGGTGATTTATTTCCTTATTTCAGTTCAGGGAAGAACTGAAGCTTAAAAGAATATAGAAATAATGTAAAAAAGAAAATAGATTGTATTATAGAACAAACTTCTTGATGTCAAAATTATTACATAAAAAATAAATTGAAATAATTTTTCAGAAAAGAAATATTTACAATAAATATGATGGCTAAAGAGTAAATAACCTTATGGAATAAAAATATTTACCATTCACAGAGAAGATATTTGCAAACGACATATCAGATAAAGGGCTAGTGTCCAAAATCTATAAAGAACTTAGCAAACTCAACACCCAAAGAACAAATAATCCAATCAAGAAATGGGCAAAAGACATGAACAGACATTTCTGCAAAGAAGACATCCAGATGCCCAATAGACACATGAAAAAGTACTCCACATCACTCGGCATCAGGGAAATACAAATCAAAACCACCATGAGGTATCACCTCACACCAGTCAGAATGGCTAAAATTAACAAGTCAGGAAATGACAGATGCTGGAGAGGATGCGGAGAAAGGGGAACCCTCCTACACTGTTGGTGGGAATGCAAGCTGGTGCAACCACTCTGGAAAACAGCATGGAGGTTCCTCAAAATGTTGAAAATAGAACTACCCTATGACCCAGCAATTGCACTACTGGGTATTTACCCTAAAGATACAAATGTAGTGATCCGAAGGGGCACGTGCACCCGAGTGTTTATAGCAGCAATGTCTACGATAGCCAAACTATGGAAAGAACCTAGATGTCTATCAACAGATGAACGGATAAAGAAGATGTGGTATATATACACAATGGAAGGGGGGTAGGGGGGGTTATGGACATTGGGGAGGGTATGTGCTATGGTGAGTGCTGTAAAGTGTGTAAACCTGGCGATTCACAGAACTTTACCCCTGGGGATAAAAATATATGTTTATAAAAAATAAAATTTAAAAGAAAAAAGTTATAGAAAATTAAAAAAAATATATATTTACCATTCAGGGATATTCTGTGTGCCAGGTTCTCAAGTAGGTTCTTTAAATATGTTTAACATAAACATATTTAAATTAAATATATTATTTAATTAAATCCTTTTAACACCCTTATTTACAAATTCAACATCTTGATTTTAAAGATTTTTTTCTTTAATGGAAGCAGAAAGTTTAAAGTGGAGTTTCCAGGTTTTGAATCCAAATATGTGCAGCTCTAAAACTTATTTTTGTCCCATTATTTCAGGCCACTGGTTAATTATTAAGAAATATAAATGACCATGGCATTTGATTCAATAATTCCACTTCTAGACCCAGAATCATCATTTATAATAAATAATTACAAAGTATGTCAGTACCAAACAATAGAAGTCTGGTTAAATAATTTATGGGATGACTTTATGATGAAGTAGAATATTTAATAACTTGGAAACACAGACAAAATACAGTCTTAATTTTTAAAAACTTGATATAAAAGTGCATTTATTTATGATGTAATTTAATTGATGTTTTATGTCCTATTTATATCTATCTTTTCATTATGTCCACCCATCTCTTTATACACAGGTATTATTTTGATATGGATCTCATGGTTGTTTTTAATTTATAGTGTTTACTATTTTCCAGATTTTATTCAATGATCATATATTACTTCAATGCTTGGGAAAAATAAGTCTTATACACAAAAGTGAGATATGTTACAATCACGGATTTTTTTTAAAAAGATTTTATTTATTTATTTGAGAAGGAGAGAGCACAAGCCAGGGGAGGGCCAAAGGGAGAGAAAGAAGCAAGGAGCTTTAAATGACTTTTTGTTTCTCTGTCTCTTTCTCTCTGTAAATCTATACAATTTATATTTGTTTGTTTATTTGCTTATAGGTATATGTGACTGTCTGCAATACTGCCTTTTTGACCCAACAGTTGAGAAAGATTACATGCCTTATAGAATTAAGTGTATCTTTTGTAGGCATGAAGATTGCATTTTTTATATCAGGGTCCCTTCTAATTATGAGACAATTGAAAGCAATTGTTCTAAGTGTTATAATTTTTGCTTGTGTCATTTAATTTTTATCATATGAGGTAATGCTCTTTTCATTTATATATATTTTCTAGTGAACACCGAGTTCTAATTCTCTTAAAATTTATTTGTAATCTAAACTTTTATGCAATTTTTTATAATAATATAATTAAGCTGAGATTCACTTTTCATACTTTGCTAATGAAATGAAATGGAATGCAGTTTTATAGGTAAATGTTTACTGTCGTTAGCTCTTTATTTTCCATCATGACCTATTCTTATTAAATAAATTTTGAACTTATTAAGAATAAGTATCTTTGGTAGGTCAAACTTCTACTTTTCCTACTCACTTTCTAATTAGATCTGTAGACTGAAATTCCATGAATTTCTGTCTTCTGCTTTTCCGTTTTTTGCATGTTGGTTTAATCCCATGTAATTTACTTCATTCCATCAATCTTGCCTCAAATTACTTTTTCTAAACAATTTTATTAAGCATCTTTTATATGTCCTGAGATATACTCATTTTTACCTCCATTCAACTTTGCTATGACAAGATTTTTATTTTTTGTGTATTAATGCTTAATTCAGAAAGAAAAGGTCAGCTTGATGGGACATTGTATTTTGCAGTGATTACATTTTTGTTTTAGCATTGGGTAGATTTTCTCCAAAGCCAGGAGGAAAAGGTTTCAGGATGTTCTTATAGCTGTATCTCCTGCTTTATTGGCAATTTGTAAAACCTTCTCTTTGTTCTCAATATTTTAAGCTTTAAACTTAAAACTTTTAAGGTTATAAAACATGACAAGTAGAGGCCTGGGAATGGTGTGTGTGTGTGTGTGTGTGTGTTTCTACTGAAAGAGACTTTGTTGCTTTATATCCATTCTGAAGAAGCATCATGGGTAAAATAAAAGTTTGCCAACTAATTTATTTGTCTCCTCTCCCTCCACCCCCAACCAAAAATTTGGGTGAGTGTTATTGGTCCAGCATTTATCTAAATGCTTTACATATATAATCACCTTTAATTATCTCAAAAATTCTATGACAGCTGTTTAAAGTGGAGTTTCCAGGTTTTGGAACAGTTTCCAGCTGTAATGGCCTATTTCCAATGAGGTATCTGAGCTTTCAGAAGATTAAATAGCAGGATCAGACAGCAAACAAATGACAGATTGGGATTAAAATGCATGTACCTCTAACCTTAAAGCCTAAAATGAATTCCTTACAGATATGGCCTTTCGTATTTGCACCAATAATGATTATTTCAGGTGACTAAACTTCTGTGTCTTCCTTTATAAGCTTTAGATACTCTTGCATTTAATCATGTGTTTCTATAAATTACCTTGAATCGAAATACTGGATTTTTATGGTGGGGTATTCTCTTGTCTTCCATCAGTGTTTTCATTTTACCTTAAATTTTTAATTATTACATTATCCTTCTAATATCACAATATATTTTTAATAGCCATGTTCTTCATTTATTTCCTGTCATTTATATTTTGGTAGCGGTGCTACTTCCTGTTCTTCATTTTCATTTGCTACTCCTACACTTGATAAATAAACGTTTTGTTTTGTTTTCTTTTCTTTTCAAACTTAACTTTTGGATCTTTATTGTTTTCTCAATCTTTGTTTCATTTCATATCATTTTGGCGGTATTATTTTTATTATAAACCTTCCTAGGATACTAAATATTATATTAATAGAATGAAGATCATGAGTGTTCTTCTGGGCATAGAATATATGTTTGTAAGAATTTGAGCATCACTTTTCAGAAATTGCATTTTCATGGGATGGGTATAAATATAAATTCTTAAATACCTATGATCACTGAGCCATTTGGTCTGAGGGATTCAGATTGCCTTTCAGAGGCAGTTTCTTTTCCACTATGTGCCCTATTGAATCCTTTCATTTAGAATCACTCTGTTAAGGAACTTAGTTTTCCATCAGAATCAATCCTTTTTTAAGAATAACTTGTTTTGTTCTTGTACAGACAGGATAGCAATGTATTACATCTATTTAGACGATTAGTTTTTCTCGTATTGGGTCACAGATTTTTATTAATTTAAATGGAAACTATATTGTTTAATGTGAGAGTGAGAAATAAATATAGAGATTAAAGCAAAAAATAGAGCAAGCATGTTTTTCTGTGTTTGTATGAAGACATTACAGGCACTTTTTAGTATAACAAATCATAAGAACTTTAGAGCGATGTCTGTATGCATTATATACTTGAAGAAATGCCTATGTTTCAAGATCAATGTGAATTTTTTCAGTAATAAGAAAAAAAGAAAAAAATAATAAAAAATAAGAAAAAAGAAACTGCCAACATAAACTGAATCTCCCTAAACAGTAAATTTAAAATTTGTCACAGAAGAATCTTAATGAGTCCTCTTTACAATGACTTCCAGGTGCTCATACTGCATAATGAGTAAATTAAAGAAAGAAAAATAGTTTAATAGTTTAATATTTCAAAATCTCAAAAGATGAAAATATTATTGAAATATATCCTTTTTTATTTTATTGCTAATGGAAACAGAATCTTAAGAAATCAAGTATTTGAAAATATGGAATTTATCCCTGTTTTAGATCCACATCAAAATTTTCAGCTTTTCAGTTTTGATTAAATTTTTAAAGAGGGGCATCTGCGTGGCTCAGTCAGCTAAGCATCTGCCTTCCAGCTCAGGTCGTGATCCCGGAGTCCTAGAATCAGGCTCCCTGCCCAGTGGGGAGTCTGCTTCTCTGTCTCCCTCTGCTGTTCCCCCTGTTCGTGCACTCACCCTCTCACTCTCTCTCTCTCTCTCTCTAAATTTTAAAAATATTTTTTAAAAAATGTTAAAGAAAAGTTAAATTCCTTATTTAAAAAATAATATTATATAGAAATACCTCAAAATATTTTTATATTTACCAAAACAATCTCAAAACTTTCTTTAAGATAATTAATTAAACCATATTAAATAAACCATATTATCTTATAAGTGCATGATAGCCTATACTAATAAAATTAAGTGTATATGTGGCATGTCTAAGGAAAAGTGACACAGTTCTGTAAAGAAAGATGCTAATACATTTCTATTTTAATTTTAATTTTATTTTATTTTAACTGGGAATCAGAAGCTTGTTATCAAGAGAATCTCCACAATTTGAGATATTAACAATACCCAAGAAGCCTTTTTAACAGTGGATTTTATGAAGACTACTAAAGAACTTGTTAAAAGAAGCTACTGATTCAGGGTGCCTGGGTGGCTCAGTGGGTTAAAGCTTCTGCCTTCAGCTCAGGTCATGATCCCAGGGTCCTGGGATCGAGCCCCGCATTGGACTTTCTGCTCAGCGGGGAGCCTGCTTCCCCCTCTCTCTCTGCCTACTTGTGATCTCTGTCTGTCAAATAAATAAAAAATCTTTTAAAAAATACTGATTATATATTTTCTATCATGTAAGATTACATGCATGAATTATGAGTACTGTATAGTGATTCTGAACTATGTTTCTAACTATGTCTCACTAAACAGACTTTTGTTTGGATCAGTATTGCAGATGAGTCCAGATCTGTGTTCATTTTTCTAGAGTGTTACTGCCTCATACCAAGATATTTTCTTTCATTTCAGGTTTTCATACTATGACCCTAAATTTCTCAGTTTTTACATATTAATATGGTCAAAATCAGGTGGTAAGCATGGAGTCATATCTGTGATCACTTCTATTATGCTTGATAAAATGCTAGCTGCTTGCCTTATTATTTAAAATAAATGACTATGTGTAGCTGCAACACTTTATCTTTCAAACTCAGCTGTTCAGCATCTTCTGTCTGTCTGCTTATCTCTCTACCAAGATCAGCATTCTTTACAATAAAAGAAGACTCATTTTAAAGTTCTTTTATTGGGAAATTCCTTTCCTTCTCAAAGTCAGAGCTTCAAATGCTTCAGATATTACCAATGAACATTACCATAAATGGATACTCTATTGGACAGTACTGTAACATTTACTATGTATGCAGGCTTCCCCCCATGGCTGCAACATATAAACAGAATTTCTCTTTAGTTAATTCATACATATGCAGTAGCATCTGAGATAAAAATATACCAGAGAGGCATGTATATTATGTATATCCAAATGATTATATGACCAAGCAATAAAATTTGTTGAGTACCTTTTAGTATTCAGCATTATAATGTCAAATACTTTGATACTTCTCTAGTATCTAGACATTAAGAATACTAGGTCTTATTTAAGGTAATACACATACCTCTTTTGAAGGAGGTAACATTTTTTCTAACATACAGGACTCAACACATAGTTCTCGAAACTATCCCAAAATCTCTCTATGGGTTTTCTGTTTCCTTTATTCTCTTCATTACAGGTGAGAGGTAAGCTAAGGATTTTCAGCCTTTTTTTAAAGCAAATTTATAGGTACATTTATTTTTAAAAAGGAAGTTTAAATCCTTCTACTTATTTTTAAATCTCAATTTTTTACCTACAAAGATTGTTTTACCTAAACAAAATATGTTTTGTTACGAAAACCTGAATCAATAGTTCCTGTGCCTGAGATACCATATAAAAGGAATATATGTCACTTTTAATTATCAGTTTAACATGTAAGAAGCCAGCTAACTTTCTTGCAGTTCAAGCCTTCAAAAATATCATACACATATGCCGAGGAGCCAAATGTGATTGCAGATAATATATCTTGATTCAAATAAATTCTCGATCAGGGAATAGCCAAAGAATATGTCTAATGACTGGCTTTCCTATGCCATTTTGTCTGTGATTATCGGCAAAGACCTTAGTAATAACTAGAAATACACTACTTGGATTTGGAAGTGGAGTAGAAGGCCACTAGGGACCTTTAATCATCTCCTTAGTGACAGTCTTCCTATTAAAGTTATTTTGGCCAAGGAAAAGATCCAACAAACTTGTTTACTACCTAAGTACTCTAACCAAAAATAATTAGGTACGTGAAACATCTGTGCTAAATGTGAATTTTACAAAGACAGGCTTTCAGCTGTGGAAAATAGTAGATAGATCCTCATTTGAAATGTACACGTGCAAATTATCATTCTTGTCTGAAACTGACATACCCTGCAATTCCTGTTTATTTGCTTTGGAGACTCAACCTAGGGCTACAGATACATTGATTTAGAGAAAATGTAAACAGCTTTAATCTGGGTGTCATGAAATCAGAATTCTCTGCTCATGCCTGTCATCAACTTCCTTAGACATTTATTAGGGCTTTTTGTGACTCAGTTTCCCTATGAGAAAGTGGGGTGAGGGAAAAACATATATAATTTGTATATGGAATTATATATTTCATAAAAATGCTTAAATATTTCACAGATCTGAGAAAGAGTGGGAGAATAAAGATGCTTTATTAATGTCAGCTATCAGTTGTAGTAATCTAAGAAATACCAACATTTGAATACTTAGTTTCAAAATTTTATAAATATTTATTTCTTCCTCCAGTATACATTTCCAAACTGTGAACGCCTTGGGAATTTAGCAAATCATTTACACACTTCTGAGAAACAAAATGTCCTTTCATCTACCAATGCTGCAATCTTCCAAATACCCTTTTGTGGAGAAAGAATAACTTATAATTCCTCCCAGAGGTATTCTTGGTTAGGCAGAAGAGCTATATGTAGGAACATATTGCTGTTGAAAGCTAGTTATATTCATGTTCTTATTTGCATAGTTTTTTTTCCCTGTTCAATGTCACCCAGGAACTACTGAGCTTAAAAGAATCAGCATAACTTCTAGAAACTGCTTTATAATCTCCCCTTTCCTCCCAACAACATAATCTAAATCAGAGTTTGGCAGACTATGGCCCACCAACCAAATCTGAGTTGCCACGCTGCCTGTTTTTACAACTTGAGTTACTGAAACAGCTACACTTGTCTGTGGTTGCTTTTGTGCTACAACTTGGAGTTGAGTGGCTATGAAAGATACTGTATGGACCACAAAGCCCCAAGTATTTATCATCTGCCAGTGTACAACTAACATTTGTTCATTCTAGGTCTAAATCATCATTTTCATCTTTTACAAAGCTCTGAATACACAGCATATTTTAATGGCGAAAGATGCGGATTTAGTGTCAAAAGGTCTAGTTTCTGTCTCAAACGTCAATTCCTTTACCTAGAAAAAGATGACAGGTTAGACTTGTTCTTTCTTTAAATATTGAAAGACTTTAGAATCTGGGAAGTTGAGTCTTGCATCTCTTGAACATGGTGTATCTACATATTTAGTCCCCAATTCACTTTTCCCCAACCCATGAGTTACACATAACTGTCACTTGAAATATGATTCATGTTTCTATCCCACAGACTGTTATAGGGATTCTGAAATAGATTATGTGGAAAAGAAAATCATAGGGTAGTGAAGCTCTGTTTCGTTAGCTATATCATCTGAGAGGATGTAAAACTTTTGAAACATGAGTCATATAGTGTTCCTCCTCTGCTCAAGACTGCAGAGTTCCTCATTTCACTTGAAGTAAAAGGGCTTACAGTGGCCTAATAGGTCTGGTATAGTCTGACCTACCCTTAACTGAATTTTCTCATCCTGTGCTACTCTTCCCTTCCTTACTCCAGTGTAGTCATACTTGTCTCTTCGCAATTACTAAGTCACTCAAGATGGTGGGAATTTAAGGCTTTCACATCTTACATGACTATCTCCCTAACGTACTTTTAGGTCTTTGTTGAAATAGCATCTTCCCATTGATGCTTTTCTTGATTGTCCTCTATAATTAAAACCCATTTTTCTTAGCACGCTCTCCAAATCACCCATTCCCTTTCTATTTCCCTTTATAGTACTTATCATGTTCTAGAATGCTTACAATTAGCTCATTTTGTATCCCGTTTGTTGCTTTCTTTTTTAAAAATTTTACAATGGCATAGATTTTTCCTGTGGTTTGTAAGGTGTTCTTAGTTTCTAGAAGAGTGCTTTGCACATACTAGGAAATCTTCAAAAGATATTGTATGAATGAGTAAATGAATGGAGTGAAACCTTAAGACAATGGTGAATATTTATAAATGCTTAATATGTGCTGAGCCCTTTGTATATTCCTGAAAATATATGGTGAATAAAGCACAGTATCTGTTCTTAACAAATGCACAGCCTGGTGAAGAACAAAAAGATACCACAAATAGTCAATTTGACCAAGTTTTACAAGTGAATAAGCCAATTAAAACAAAACTTGACACTATTAACCTTGCTCCAATAGATATGCTTTAAACCTTTTCTGTTTTAGAGATGTTCATTGGCTTTCTCCTCCTCCCATTTCTTCTTTTCTCTTTCTTTATAGAGTTGACGAGTCTTCCTTTATCCATAATTTTATTCTTTGGATTCTTTTTATCTTAATTTTTCCTACTAACTTTCTCTAGTTACTCTCCTGTAAGATTTTACTAATAACTGCTTCATAAACTCTTTCCAATAATCAAGGAGTATATTCTATGTAACGCAGTTACCACACTGTCAATCGTATTAAAAGAGCTCCATATGAAAGAAACCCTTTGGGGATAAGCTTTCAACTACCAAAGGCCACCAGGAGAGCTAAGAGAATCCATTCTTTCCAAAGCCTTCTAGAAGTATAAAGCAGCCACCATCAGTTTTGGAGTGAACATGCCATTGCAGCAGGGCAAACAGAGGATTTCCAAGGCAGAAAGATGTGGAGGCAAGACTAGAAAGCAAAGATCTCTCACCAATGGCCAGCAAGCTGATATCTAATTTGTGAAGGAGAGAAAGAGGTGATACATTTTGACCAGTAAATTACCTATAAAGCACTAAGAAGCCTCACCAATACTCAGATCCTTTGTTCTACAGAAGGAAAAGCCCAGATCACAATCTGAAAATACGTTGTCAGTAGTGAACTAAATCTGCAACAATGCCAATAAACAGTTTAACGATATTTCAGATTGACTTAGCCTCCAGCTCTAGCAGCCTGCAAGAAAATGTCATATAATATTTTCTGGAGGTAAATACTGTATAATTCAGTCCCTGCTGTTATTTAACACAAAGTGTCTGGCAGGAAACAAAGAAAAAAAAATTCAGGTCACATGAAATAGCAACAACAACACAACAACAAAAAAGTGACCAATAGTCAGAAAAGAAATAGTTGATAGAAGAAACATAAATGGCTTCATGATATGATTATAGATGATATCAGTTATATGATAGAGACACTAACATATTGTTTTACCCCACTTGGGCTGCTACAAGAAATATACCATAAACTGATAGCTTATAAACAACAGAAATTTATTTCTCATAGTTCTGGATTCTAGTGGAATGGAGAAACCTGACAATACCACATCACCCAGATGATTCTGGGAAGTCTAAGATCAAGTCACCAGAAGATTCAGTGTCTGGTGCATACCCACTTTCTAGTTTATAGTTGGCAGCTCCTAGCTGTCACCTCACAAGGCAGAGAGATGGGACTAGGGAGGTCTGGTAGGGTATCCTTTATAACAATACTAATCCCATTCATGAGGTCTCCACTCTCAAGATCTATTTCTCCCCAAAGGATACACCTCCAAATACCTTTATAACTACATCAGTTTCAACTTACGAATTTTAGGGGGATATAAACATTCATACCATAGCCAGCATCTACTGGAAATGGTGGACAACATCCATGGCAAAATACTGAGAATATACAAAAGGACAAAGTGGAATTTTATAAATGGGAAAAAGATCAATGATCAAAAATGAATTCATCTGTTAGATTTAACCACAGATTGAGCACAGCAGAATAATGAATCAATACACTTGAATACTGATCAATAGAATATATCCAAACTAGCAAATAAAAGAATTAAAACAAAAACGAGATAATAGATTCTGTGATATGTCAGAAAATATCAAATTGTCTGCATAATTTCAAACCTTGAAGTAGAAGAGAGAGAAAATGGATTAGAGGAAATATGTCAGGATAAATGGCTGATGACTTTTAAAAACTAGTTGAAAGAAATCAACCCATAAATCCAAGAATCTCATCAAATACCTCAACTTGGATAAATAAATTTAAAAATTACTAGGCACATCAAACTGCTAAAAACAAAAGGTAATACGCAAATCTTAAAAGCAGCTAGAGAAAAAAGACATATTAAATATAGTAGAAGGGGGCCTTCTCAGCAGACACTTTGACAGCTAAAAGATAATACAATATTATCTTCACAGGGGTAAAAGAAAATAAAATATGAACCTAAGAATATAAAATACGAACTTAAGAATCTATAATTGGTGAAAATATCTCTCCAAATAAAGGTGAAATAAAGGCATTTTTAAGTTGACAAAACAGAAGAATTTGTCCCCAGGAAACCTGCACTATTGTAACTTCTTCAACCTAAAGGGAAATTATGGTTAATGAAATCCTGGATATCTTAAGAAAGGAGTGACAATCAGCAGAAAGAGTAAATATATAGGAATATATGCATATGTGTAATACACATATATATCTAATATTATATAAGGAAAGATACTTAAATTTCCTTAGAAGACTATAAATTATTACAAATAAAAAAATAATACTTGATATACTGTGGGGTTCATAGAATATGTAACAAAGGAAGGGTTATACTGTTGTAAAGTACTTCCATTGTGAAATAGTGTAATATTTTTTGAAGGGAAGCTTAAAACTACATCATTAAAGAAATACCAATAACACAAAGTGGAAAAACTAAAAAGTCTATAGAGGAGATAAAATTGAATACTAAGAAAATAACTTCACATGAAAAAGTCAAGAAAGGAAGTACAGGGGCAGAAAAACGTGGGAGAAATATAAAACGCATAGTATGGCAAAGACTAAACACAACAATAGTGATAATTATATTTAATGTGATGGACTAAACACATGTTAGAAATTCTCATACAGATTAAAAAACAAGACCCACATCTTTTATTATTCCTTTCATTCTCTTATCTGTCCTAAATGTCAAATTTTGTGTTTCAAATTTTGCTTTCTGGTCGATTTTCATCAATGTATCTTTTGAAACTTTCATTCAATTTACTATGTTAATTAATACAAAAAAAAAACAACAAAAAACAAGACCCAGCACCTTTTAAATATAAAGACACACTAATATACCAACTTGCACTTTAGTTCCAAAAAAGAAAGAGCTCACAAACCGTCACTTCCATTCTTAGTAGAAAAAGCTGGACACACTGAAAATCAGTGATTTTTCTTAGACTCATCGGAACACTGAGATTGCAGGGCAACCCACCCCCCCAAAATATGGAGAATCAAGAGCATCAAGGGAGACACAGTCAAGATCTGCTTCCCTGGGTAGAAATGCTAGAGGTATAATACACTGGCCGTAACATTAAAATGGTAATTTTGATTATGTGTGGAGGATTAAAGTACTATAAAATAAATATCCAGGAGTCCATGCTGATATAAATGATTACATAAATGCTTAAATAAGAGAAAAGAGACAAATCTTTGAATTTCAAATAATTCATATAGATACTGTGCCTTACTGGAGGTGCAAACGCTCTAAGAATGGGCTACACATAACGACTTACCTCCAAAAAGCACAGATGGAAAGCGTGGAGAGTGGAACAAACGAGGAACTTCTTAAGTGGAGAAACCTGATAACATCATGTCACACATGTGATAAAGGTCAAAATCCACAGTGATAAGTTCTATTGTTAGCATGTACTTCTGATATAATGTAATAAAAATGACACATTTCACTGTAGTTTTCCTGCCCAAAACCTAAAACCACAGCCGAATTTTGAGAAAAATTTCAGACAGATCCCAGCTTGGGGATAGTCTAAAAAATATCTGACCAGTAATCCTCAGAATCAGCAAGGTCCCCAAAACAAGAAAAGTCTAAGAAACTATCAACAACCAAGAGGAGCCTAAGGAGACATGACCACTAAATGCAATACAGTTTCTTGGCTGGAATTCAGGAACAGAAAAGGGATATTAAAGAAAAACGTTTTAAAAATTGAAAAAAAGTATGGACTTTAGGTAATAGTAATTATGATAAATGTACCATACTAATAAAAGACAATGATAGGAGAGACTGGATAAGGGTTACATGGTAACTCTTTATACTCTCTTCTTAATTTGTACATCTAACTCTATTCTAAAATATAAATTGTATTTAAACAAAACAAGCCAAGGAAAGAGTAGATTCCAGAATATTCTGATCAGGTTGAAGGAGGCATACCTATCAGTAGAGAGAAGATTGAATTCACAGGCCAAAAGAATAACGAAGCCTGGGTTGAGGCCCATAGAAACATTTTTCTTCAGTTTTCCCAAAATAAAGATGGTGTAAGAACTATCTTTTAGTTTTACATTAGAGGTTTTGATCAAGAGGGAAGCAAGGAGAAGAATGGTTGGCATTTATGCTGTATATGAAGGGTTGTCAAATCAAACTGAAACATTGAGATTATTCTACTTGACTTGTCTAATCCTTATAAAGTTGGTACTCTCAGTGGTGTCTAACAAGCTAGCCAAGCTTTGTGTGGAATGGTGGGCAGCCTACTCAGGAATAGACATCATGACTCGGGAGGCTGGTATTGGTGGAAGGATCGTAAACCCAAGAGCCAGCCCAAGGAGGAGAAAATCCTAGCCTTTTGGCAGATTGTGAAGAAGACTCTAACTTGAAAAGAATACCTTCTTTTTTCAGACAGCCAGGGACATATTTTTTATATCCTCACTGAGGGTACATAAGTAATCCAAATCAAATTGTATTACAAAGATAAGGCACAACCAAAATGTATGAAAAGCAAAGCCAGTTTCAGTATTCCAGTTTAATAAAACAGCATTTAAAAAAAAAAAAAAAAGATGATATACCATGAAAACCCCAAACTCCAGAAAAATGGCATGAGAACATTCTCCAAAAAAATCCTCAAAACAAAGAATATATTGGAAATGAAGTGGAATATTTCCTAATGATAAAAATATCAATTCACTAAGAAGACATGAAAATTTTAAATTGCATGCACCTAATATTTGAGCAAATTCTATTTTCATTTATCTAGAAAATGCAATATAATACTGTACTTTGGAATACACATGGCAAAAAGTCTAAACTAAGGAAAGAAATAGACAAATCCATAAACATATTGATATCCTTCTTTCAGCATTTTGTAGAACAAGAGACAAAAATTGTTAGTAACAACAAAGAGGGTTTGAGCAACACTATGAACCAAATTACAATTTACATTTAAAGAACATGGCATTTAACAAATACAAAATATACTTTCTTTTGAAGTGCAAGTAGAGCATTCAACAGGATATATACCTCACACTGGTCTATAAAACAAGTCTCAATAAATACCAAAGGGCTGAAATAAAACTGAGTATGTTGTCTGACTACAATAAATTGAATTAGAAATTAATAAGAATGGTATGTTTTTTTGTAAAAACCCCATATATGAGAAAGAGAGAGAGAAAAGGAGGGACATGGGAGGAAAGGATCACAAGGCAAAATGGGTGGTAATATAACAAAGTATTATCAAAACTTACTGTATAGAGTTAAAACAGTGCTTAGAGGGAGATATAAAGATTTAGATACTTAGATTTTTATTTTCTTCTCTAAAATACAAAGAGAAAAAGAGGGAAGGGAAAAGAAATTAGGAGATAAGGGTATTCTTATATATTTCTTTTCAGCAAATTATTAGAGAATTCCCTTTTTAATGGGTGTATACTTTCCTCCTTTTTTGTCATTCAGTGGAATGTGATCATAATTGATATTTTATTTAGTATTTCTAGAATTTAAAACATTTATATAAAAATAGGAAGTTAATAAAGAGCCAGTGTTTATTTTAGCCATGTACTCACAAACCACCATTAGAAAAATCTTAACATAATTTCATATTCATTTACATCATTTTTTCAAAGAAAAAGTACAACTACCATCAAAGAATGTTGTATAAACCTTTCCAATTTCTGCCTCAGGCAGAATTAATTAATACTAGCATTTATCATGCTCATTTGTTTTTGATAATATATATACATCCATCAGTATTTCAAAATACTGTGTTTTAAACTTCATGGAAATGATCATAATGAATATGTCATTTTGCAGTTTGCCCCTTTTTTATTCAAAATACTGTTTTTGGGATTTAACGTATGCATAAATATAGCCACATCTTCGAGTTTCTTTAGAGAATATACCTGGGTCATAAATTATGTTAAAATTCATCTTTACTTCAAATAGCTAAAAATAATCCTCTATTTCTTTACTACTCTTCAGAATGTATGGAATGTATGAGTGTCTCCAGTACCTATTCCTGATTAACTGCTCTCAACAGGTCATTTCCATTTTAATGGATGTGAAATAATTATTTTATTGCGGCATTATTTTGCAATTTTGTGATTACTAATATATTTGGCATTTTCCTCATTTTATTAACATTCTGATTTCCTTTTCTGTGAATACTCTATGCATAGCTCTTGTTATATTTTTCACTATTGTATACTCTGTGAGTTTTTTAAGATTCATTTATTTTGAGAGAGAGAGAGAGAGAGAGAGAGAGTGCGCAAGCCTGTGCACATTTGCAGTGGGAGGGGCAGAGGGAGAGAAATAGAATCTCAAGCAGACTCCCCACTGAGCTCAGAGCCCAATGTGGGGCTTGATTCCACAACCCTGAGATCCTGACCAGAGTCAAGACCAAGATTTGGAGGTGTAACTGACTGAGGCACCCAGGCTCCCCTGAATACTATGTCTTTTTATTGATTTGCTGGCATTTGTATATTTTCCAAACACTTCCTGATTATCTACCTTGGGAATATTTTCTTCTAGTGTGAAGTTTATCTTTCTCCTTTGTTTACTTTTTGAATATAAATGTTTAATTTCAATAAATATTCCTATGTCTAGAGGGTTGTGGTTTCTTTTCTAAGATATCTATTCCTAAACCAATGTCTCAAAGATATATTTTCTTCTCAGTTTTAAGGATTTGCTTTTGACATTTACTTTACTCCACCAGCATTTTATCTTTTTGTTGTTTAAGGAAGGGATCTAAATTTATATTCTTCTTATATGAATAATCATTTTTTCACCAGCACATACTAACTAGTCCATTATTTTTATTCATTTACAATACTACCTCTGGAATATATTAATTCAATATAAGTGCAATTTTTTCTCTATTCTATTGATCTATTTATCAACCCCTGTCTCTGTCAGCTCACACTATATTAATTACTAAGGCTGCAAATGAATCTTCATATCTGATTAGAATTATCTTTCATTCACTGTTCTTCAAAATTGTCTTTTTTGTTTTTTGTTTCCCTGAGAACTTTTAGGATCAGTTTGAAAGGTTCCAAAGAGCAGTTTCAGTTTTGAATGGAAATCAAATTCATTGATTAATTCAGGGAAGAATTTATACTTTCAGGCTATTCATTGGTCTTCCTTTTAATTTTTTATATTTAGATCTCCTTATATATTCTTAACTAGTTTCTAACAGTTGGTTGCATCATTTTAAGGTTTATATCTCCATGTCTTACAGTTTATTATTGTTATAGAGTATTTTTATTATATTTTAAATGGGTTCTTTTATATAAAAATGCTATTGATTTTTATAACTCTTGCATTCAACAACCTTGCTAAATTCTCTTTTAAAATATTAGATTTTCTATGTAGAATTGAGGAGGATTTGGTGTAGATATTTTGTCCAAAGATAAGAACAATCTGGCTGGTTACTTTCCATTTTTATGCCTTTTATCTGTGATTTATCCAACAATGTAATGTGTTTTTAACAGGGGGTGTGTCTAAGTCGTGAGGTTACCATGCCATCTTAAACTGTACTATTCTCAATTATTGGCCCAAGTAAAGAAGAGGACCCAGTACGTCAAAAGAATAATGGAATGTTTTAGGAACAAATTATAAATTTCTTATTTTTAATTCAGACTTTAGTTATCCTTGAAAATTTCCCCAAGATAAGAGGAGAATGCTGAGAATGAGCTTTCTGTTCCCCTTGGTTTTCTCCCTTAAGAGATGAAATTATCAGAGGCGGATTTGATTCATTAAGAAGTGGTTTTATTTATCATAAGAACCTATATAATAATACATTGTAATATATACCAGAAGACAACAGAGGACCCAAGAGATGACATTTCTTTAGACTTACATAGCCCACTTGGTTAGTTTTCTTCTTTAATTAGTTGCTTCGTTTTAAAATTCTTACTTTCAACTTCTCTTGAATATCAGAAGATGAGGCTACATTCCAGATGGCAGTATTCTAGTGGATTTAAATAGTGTTTCCTCTTCAAATGGAGCATGCATTCTCCTGTGTGTCATAATCCCAGCTACTGCTTTTAGCTTCTTTTACACTGAGACAAAGTGTCACTTGCCAATTTTCATCCTAATTTCTGCTTTTATTTTTCCTCTCCCTCTCTTCATTATGAGTTAAGATCTTCCCACATTTGCGCTACTTCCTATCTGCTGTATGCATTTGAGTGTTCCACCCTTCTTGTAGGATTTTTTTTATATGAAGTGTTTTCTTCCTACACATTTCCTCTTCCCTGAACAAGGAAAATCCAGTTCAGTGGCAATGTATATCTTTTTGGAATCCAGCCAGTTCTGATAGAACATATACTCTCCATCTATCCAACACTATATGTTTCCTCCAGATTCTCTCTTTCCTAGGTTTTCAGTCTCTACTTCACTGTGGTTCGGTCAGTTTCCTTAACTTTCTAGTGAGCTCTGCTTCTATGCAACTGACCTGGCCAGAAATCCTGAATAGGCTCTCGCCTCTCTGCCGTGGTTCTTAGTGGTGACCTGACAGATTCGGTTCATTGAAACACCAGCTGTAGTTTAACACTCAGCTTCATGAGGTTTATGCACCTACTCTTCTGGACCTGGACTCTCTGGTGTTCATCCCAGGTTGTCTCCTAGAATCTGAATCCATGGGGAACAGAATTATGAGGCAGCTTTTCCCTTGAGGTTGTATAGTTTGACTCTTACATATTTCAACAAAGGAATTTTTGCATACATACACTATTCACCTTAAATTTAATTTCATCTCATTATCCCCTTCAAATGTGCTCAGTAATTACTCTTTCCACTTATTATTTATTTGTATGCTATCATTTTCCTACTTTGTTGTTCTTTAGAACTTACAAAAATACTTAGCACATTTAATCGTGCTTTATACGTTTTTCTTCCACCCTCTTTCTCGTATTCTTTATCAATCTTATCCATTGGTCTCCGCAGACATTCTTATATCTGTATACAGCTCTTGGATAATGAGATGCCAAGGCTGACCATGGATACCCAGCTTCATTCTGGACAGCCACTCAGAGAGAGCTTATTTCATTCCAACTCTGTGATGTGGGGCTGTTTACATTCTCTTCCTAGTAATAATGGAATTTCTCTTTCTCTGTGTCTGTACATTGTTTTCCATCATTTACTAAACAAGTTTCATACTAGATAGCTTTCTTCTTTCCTTTTTCATTCAGTTACACTTTCTGACATTTATTAGTCAACGGTAAAAATATTTTTATTCTGTCTTCTCATGTCTCCTCATGTGCTGACCACCTTATGTATTTTATGTCTTTCACTTACCATAAATGCGTGGTCTCCTGTGGCTTGTCAAGCAACTAACAATTCATATTTTGTTGAGTAAGTTTTTAGCTCAAGATCAGACTATGAGGGGCGCCTGGGTGGCTCAGTGGGTTAAAGCCTCTGCCTTCAGCTCAGGTCATGATCCCAGGGTCCTGGGATGGAGCCCCGCATCGGGCTCTCTGCTCAGCAGGGAGCCTGCTTCCTCCTCTCTCTCTGCCTACTTCTCTGCCTACCTGTGATCTCTGTCTGTCAAATAAATAAATAAAATTAAAAAATCAGACTATGACAAATAATCTTTTTATAAAATCATGAATATTTTAAAAAAAATTCACTAGAACCTAAACTATAAATTTATGTATCTTTAAATGATTTTATATGTTAAAATGGTCAGTTTCAGTTTTGTATCTCTTGGACTTATTTAAACACTTTAAAAATTGAAGTAAATAGTGATTAAACTTAACAGAAGTTTGGGTAATTGAATCTTAAATGTGTAATATATTGTTATCAATTTAAATCATATACTCTGTTCTTAATTAATATCCCAATTGAAAATATCTCCCTCTCCATTATAAATATTGTATAATCCTATATGAGAATTTGTGAGCTTCTGTTAGGTTTATCACACCTTAACACAATCTTCAAAATATTCCTTTTAAATTCTGAAATATTTTAACACCAAATAAAGCTAAAACAATTATGACAAGCTTACAAAAACTAAATAGGTAACTGATTTTTCCTATTTAAAATCTAAACCAAGCTACTTAGATTATTTTCATCTCTAAGGTAAGCACTTTTTAACTTATTATCATGTGATACGTGGTTATCTTAGAGGTCATCCCTTCGTCTGTGTGAACTTCCTTCAATATTCAGTTTTTAGTATGTAATTTTCCCCTCCTAAGACCTAGAAAATATTTTCAAGGAATCCATTAAAATGCTATTGTCAGTTTTAATAAATTATTGAGCAAGATCAAATTATTTCATGTAAAATCATGTTAAGAAAAAAGGGCTTCTGTAAAGAATTATGATGGTGGCTTGGTTTAGGTAGGAGGGCCAATCTGAAATTTATGTGGAAGAAGTACAGAGGTATTAAGCACGATCCCTCTGTTACTCCTTTCTTCCCAGGTTAAATGGTAAAGAGCACTGTCACCAACACATAAAGTAATTTTGTGGAGCAAGGAGAAAGGACCAAGCCAGCATGTGTCTTTTTCTATGCCTGTTATTTGCTGTCTCCAGCTATTCCATGTTCTCCTGGACACAAACTTCCTACTTCCTCAACTCCAGTGTGACAGGCCCATTTGTTATCGGTGACCTTAGTGAACATCCAGTGTAGGTCAGAGATTTTCCACTTAAGGAACTATAAATTCTACAGGAGCACCAGATGAAACGTTTTTCTTTTCTGCCAGAGAATGGGGAATTATTTGTTACCTAACATCACAACAGAATTAATAGAAAACTATTTTTCTTTTCCTTTGAAAACAACGTGAAATTCCAACCATATAACTTAATATGATTAGTTGGTTATTTTTATTGGCTAATATTAAAGTTAATTGGCTAATAGAAAAGTTTACATTATTAATTGGTAAATAACATTTTTTGAAGTCAGTTTGGAATTATTTTCACGCTCTACCATACTAGCTTTTTTTTTTTCTTTTTAAGAATTTATTTATTTATTTGACAGAGAGAGAGAGAGAAGTAGGGAGAGGGAGAAGTAGGCTCCCTGCTGAGCAGGGAGCCCGATGTGGGGCTCAATCCCAGGACTCTTAGCAGAAGGCAGACACTTAAACAACTGAGCCACCCAGGCCCCCCACCATACTAGCTTTTGTGTTCAAGTTCCTTCATCTGAAAATGGGAACAGTTACAGTTAATAACCTAAGGTTGTTTTGAAACTTAAAGGAGATAGTGCTTATAAAGTCCTTAACTGTCTACAACATCATAATCTTTCAATGCATGTTAACTCATTATTTTTTCTTAATATCTCAGAGTTGCTTTTATGTAATCAAAAAGGGCATTTTAGGATTGCATTGTGATATGTTAGCTATTTGTTTCTTTCCTGGGTAGATTATTTCATACGTAGTAGTAGTAGATGTAAACTAACTACAAGTAAAGATTAGTTACAAAGAGGAAAACAAGGGAGCCAAATTTCACACTTGTTATTGCAGTACTAAAATAGATGTAAAAATAGAGCTCAGCCTGAACATAGAGGTTCTTAAAAAATATCGCAGGCTTCCTGGGTCCAAAAGAGTCAAAATAATAGATACCATTGCACTGCTAACTCTGAAATCAAAAACAGTAAAATATATCCATGATCCACAACTCAAGAATGCTTCAAGCAAGGTAAACATTGAATGGAACTAAAAGAATTAGTGAATTTTCTAAAATGGGATTACATAACGTAACCAAGGAAGATACTAGAAGGTGTCATTGTTATATTATGTCTGTATACGGAAATTCTCAGAACAATGCCTAGTGGTCCTGTGTTCATTAAAGATTAGTCACTTTGGATGAAAAAAAGTCATTAAACTCTAACAATTACTTTTTTTAATGGAATTACCATTTTTTAGGGAAATATTGTAGATGTTATCATAATTTTCAGGGTAGGAAGAAGAAATAGGTCAGACTGTGGCTTTTGTACCAATGGTGTAAAGAAAAGGAAAGAATATCTCAATTTATTAAAGGAACTACCATTTACTTGAGGTCTGGATAAAAAGAAGACATTCTGCCTAATAGCAACATACCCTATGATCATAAAGAGGGACCTGCCATTTATTATGTTAGTTTGTACCATTTGATGAAGGGATCAAATATTTGTGTCTCTCAAGACAAGTATAACAATAGGAAATTTGATTTGCCATATTTGCAGGAAGAACAAAATGTTAGGGTAGGTAAAAGAGGTAATATGAGAAGTAATTTGATTTGGTGAACTCCAATTGACTTTAGAGACTGCACATGAAATTTTGATGAGTGGTCACAGCTAGGTTGGAAGAGCCTAGGATCAAACTTCATACTTCTGGCTGCTTCTGTTTCTTTGTCTTTTCCATATGCATCAAAAGATGCATTCAGTCTCAGAGAAAGAAAATCTCGTTATAGTGACACAATATATTAAATAATGCAGCCACTGTTTGTAAGCTCATTATTTGCCAATTTTAATTTGTCATTCTTCTATGTGTAGAAAAGAGATACTCATTATCTCTTTGTTCACCACCAAACAAATCGGAATTTCTGTGAAGTCTAGAAGTTGTGTAAGGATAAATAATATGAAGTATAGATATATTTCCTTTAAAAAACCAAAGGTTAAGTGAATGATAACTGAAGAACATAAGGTAAAGACAGACAAAGATGAGCCTTTTCAAAACTAATCATAGAAGCAAAGTAATTCAATTATTTGAGAAAGAGGTTCATGCTTAAAAAAGTAATACATAAAATATTACTTTATGCAATCAAAATAGTCAATGATTCCCATCTGCCTCCAGCACTAAAATCTAAATTCTTTATATTGGTCTAAATGTACCTACTTCTTACCATTTCCCTAATCAAACAGTTTATTCAAGGAATACTGTTTAATGTATTATCCCTGAAAATAGTCTTGTGTGTGCCCTGATTTTAGTATTTGCTCACACTTTATGTGTTTCTAGAATGCCCTTCATTTTATCCATGCTCAGCTAAAATCTGCCTTTTCTTCTTAATACAGGTCAGGGCTCATTTCATCTTTAAAATTTCTCCTATCATTTAATCCCTTGGAATTCTAGGCGTCATTTAGTTTCCCCTGAAATTCATTAAGATCTGTATCAGTAGCCTAGAACTAGCTTCAGGATAAGGACCCTGGAGACCCTGTCTTTGGAACTCTGATATTTGGTACTATTACATGTGTAATAATCATTGTTTCAGGTAAGCATGATGTTGAAATTAAATGTGGTGATATTCTATGTTCAGATATACTATTTGCAGAGCATTCTATAAGGAATTATTCCAGTCAAACCTAGAGAATCCTAAAGTTAACTATACGTGGGTAATCTTTTTATCACTTTAAATCCTACTCTAAAAAGTAGGCTGTGGTTCTTCAGAAGATTGAAAGATCGAATTTTAGAAAATAAATTAAATTTTGTATATCTACTTATAAAACATCTAAGCAGTGATTATTAGGTACTAGGCATCAAGATAGGTACTATTTGGAAAAAACAATGACTGTAAAATTTTTCACTATACTATTTTTTTTCTTCAAAATGGCTTTCTTCTTATTTTGTCCTATTTTATGTTAATAATTCTACAAATAGAGAATAAACAGATTAAAAGGATACATTAGACTTTCTGACAATAACTTAGTCTATGTTCTTTAGTGGCTGTAGATATATATATATATATGTATATATATATGTAAATATAAAAAATATATATATATATTTTAAAAGGTTGCTGCTTCTTACAAATGAAATAAAGAGAAGGGTTAAATAATTAGCATATTTTGTATTATATGTGAATGAATAATTTCCCACAAAATCACTTAATTAGAAAACCTACAAAATAATGGGCATAAAATCATTAAATGAGAACTGACCCAGCTGCAGTGGGAGCAGGGGTAAATAAGTGACAAAAGAAAATGTTTAATGTTCCATGGAAAGTTTATTGTTTATTTATTTGTTTTAGAGCCCACAGCAAGTGCCATTTTCAGATGATAAGAAGACGACAATTTATTTTGCTGCAAGAAATTTTAAACCCTTCTATCACTGAGGCAGGGGTAATATTGATGTCTGCAATGTAAAACCCAGCACACAGATGCAAGGGGAGCAGAGCAGTCAAAAAATTCTTATGAATACAAAAAGGATTCCCCTAGTTGACCAAAATGCATGTGGTCACATGGCTTTGAAAGTTGAATGTCCAAAATAAAAATAAAAGTCTGAATAAGGTACATTTATTCCCACATAATTGTTTAAAAATACAGTAATTATGCTTTTATAGTTAGGGTTACAAGAGAACATGACACGAAGATGATCCAAAGCTTGCAGCTCAAAATTTTTTCAGTGTTTAAATGAACACATTTTAAAAGTAAAACTTCTGGTTATTCACATTATAAAAATGCTAAAAATATGTTGTATAAACAAAACGTTTATTATTACCATATACTTAGGAAGTCACCATAGCTATCTTTAAGTGAAAGGGGGGATTTTTACAATGATTGTTAAGTAGCTCATGAATTCTTAGAAAGGCAAGAGAATTAGATTAGAAGCTATGCGGTCAGGAATAAATCCCAGATTACACTGGGATGACCCCAGTAGTAACCTGGTATCCTCAGCACACCCTCTGATGCAGGGCAGTGTTCACTACATTTAGAATCTGTCACTAATTCCTTGTTTCAGAATGTACAGGTGTGTGTGTGTGTGTGTGTGTGTGTGCGCGTGTGTGTGCATGTGTGTAGATATACTTAAATATCTATATGTAATCTATACATCCATATATACTATCAAATTCATGTAGGTCTCCTTCAATAGTGTGGGTTTTAGTTGTCCAGATATATATATTTACAGTGGTTAAAATGGGGAGAAGCAAGTTTATTTGCGGTTTATTTGCCTATAATAAGAACCACTTTGGTATCTCTCGTCACATCATGCCCAGAAGGTGCTGGATTGCAGTTGGCTGGAGGAGAGTCTGGCGGATGTAGGTGGACAGCTACTGTAGGGGTATGGGCACTGTTGAGGGAGTGCTTTTCTTTCCCTTCATTTTACTGACTTGGACAAAAACCATTTTGCCATATGTGAAAGAATGTTAGAGGTTAAAAAGAGAAAAAAAAACTGAATTAAGGATATCACATGCCAGCAATCACAGAAATTGAACCTAAAAGGATTTAAGGACCCAGGAGAGCTAACATTGTTTAACATTCATGAAACGTACACCTGAGATTAAACCTTGATTTCTGAGGAAAAAAGCATTAACTAAATTCTGATTCAACAAAATGTTTTCCTCCTATTTAAATTTAATTCTATACAGAAAAGCTTTCTTGCTTTACACCCAAAAAGTGTGCTTATTTATAGACATTCTCTTTCGCAATTATGCAAGTGCTAGCAATTATAAGTGATGATGTGCCTTTCTCCATTCTTACTCCTTTCTAGTATTCCTTCATGTCCAGTAATACTTTCTTCTTGTGATATAACTCTCTTTTAAAAGAAAGAAGATAATTTATATGAAAGCAAATTGTTTTTTTTCTTTTCTTTTTTCTTTCTTTTTTTTTTTTTGCTTTTATTATCAAAACCTGTTTGAATTTGCTTTGTTTTAAGAAGAAAGGTGATTGTAACATTTTTCAGGTTAAGTTGGTTACTATATTATAAACATAAAAAAAAATCTGCAGTTTAACAAATCCAATCAATGAGTGATATAAAAGTCTTTAGGTTTTCTGGTGACAATATCATACATTGACAATATTTCTAGTAAATCAAAGAAGGGTGGTGTCCATTATTTCAAGTACTGCATAACGTATTTGTTTAAAAATGTTTTCCAAGGGTGCCTGGGTGGCTCAGTGGGTTAAGCCGCTGCTTTCGGCTCAGGTCATGATCTCGGGGTCCTGGGATTGAATCCTGCATTGGGCTCTCTGCTCAGCGGGGAGCCTGCTTCCCTTCCTCTCTCTCTCTCTCTGCCAGCTTCTCTGCTTGCTTGTTATCTCTCTGTGTCAAATAAATAAATAAAATCTTTTAAAAAAAATGTTTTCCAAATAATAGTTTTAGTAAATAGAGGTGATTACTTGGATAATGAAAAACATCTTAACAAAAGAAGTTGTAATGAAAGATATACATCTGTAATTAGCTTTTTGGCCTCAGTGTGATTTTTAATCTGGTATGAAAAACAGACACTATTAGGCTTACAGATACTGAAGAGTAAACAAACCTCCCTCCACCCCACTAAAATTTTATTCATATAGATATTGGTACTTTTGAGGTAAAAATATCTGGTGAATTCCTTCTGGTCTGTCTTGGTCAACAATACTACCTAGTAAGTAACAAGATAAAACTGTCCCCCAGGTATGTCTGACTCATGTTTCCACTATGAAACATGATGGTTATTACCCAATTGTGCTACTTTATTATAGAACTTCCCCTCCTCCAAAAAAAAATGCAAAAATATAGCAATCATAGTATGCCCTTCTGTCATTTAGGCAGGGGAAGAATTGTTTCTTTATTAATACTTAATTTGAATGTTTTGTCCAAGAGCCTCCATAGGGTTCTCTGAGTTACAAAATAGTCTGGCAATCTTCTCAAGTATGAGGGTGTTCTCCCTGGGTGCTATTTTCCCTTCTTCCAAACACTAATACAGGGCGACAGGGTTAGCCATAACTGTAGAAAACCAGTCCATCGGTCCCCAGCCAAATACAAGTTCAGGTGGTGCCATAGAGAAGAACGTATTATTTTTAAGACAACATAACTCTTTTCTCTGCAAGTTAAGGGTCAAATATAGTATGTCTCATTTCTAAAGAAATGAGAAAACTGAATCTGATAGGCAGAAATGATGTCAAGCAATAATAAACACAATCATATTGCATGATGAATAGAAATAATAGCCAAGGGTAGCACCAGTGGAATGAACTATTCGGGACAACCTATGGACTAGGAGTGATCCCTCCCAGTAGATAAGGATCTAAATCTAAATCTAAGTGACCCAAAAGGAGCAAGCAGATTTTTAGTCAGACACAAATTTCATATATATATATGCATATACATATGCATATATATTTTTTACTGCATATTATGTATACAGGAGCATACATAAGAAAAACTTCATATGATTGACTTAGAGGATATGACAGAATGTAAGGTAAATTTAGGATGAAAGTGTGAGTTAATAGAAGAAAGTTAATTTCCTCAAGGTCTCTCAAGCCCCAGTTTCCAAAAACAATTCTAATGTAAGAATTATAATGGTAAGAATTTTCTAAATAGTAGTAACAATAATTTCTAGTAGTTTCAAAAAAGAGAGAGAAAACAAAATAATGCCCAGATGCTCACCAAGGATTTGAATTCATATATTTTCAAATCAATATTTGTTAATTTTTTGAAATGTTACCTCTAGAAAATTCAGATCCACATTGTATTAAAACATAATATGTTCTCAATTGTCTTTCCAAGTGACAGAGCACTACCTATATGTGGGTGGCATGTGATGTTAAGTTACATGTACAAGACCTGTACATGACACGATATGGCTCAACCTTAAATATCCAGGGAAAAGGAAAAAGTATTGCTCCGTAGTTATAGCCAAAAGAGAAAATCCTATAGCAGCAATCAGAAAACATACAGAATGTAAATGGCTTGCCCATAGTAGAGTGGTGTTATTGGTTGAATTGTGGCCCTCAAAAAGATACATTTATGTCCCATTCCTGGAACCTGAGGGTTTGACCATATTTGGCAGTAGCATCTTTTGACAGGTAGTCAAGTTAAGATGAGGTCATACCTAATTAGGATGGGCCCTGTTCCTCTAAGACTGGTGTCCTATGAGAAGACACTCTTAAGGATAGAGAACAAACTGAGGATTGATGTAGTAAGGTGGGAAGGAGGAGTGAGCTAAATGGGTGATGAGTATTAAAGAGGGCACTTGTGATGATGAGCACTGGGTGTTACCTGTAAGTGGTAAGTCACTAAATTCTACTCCTGAAACTATTATTACAGTATACATTAACTAACTAGAATTTAAATAAAAATTTGGGGAAAAAATAAAATAAGGTATCTAAATTATGAATAGTTTACTTCTTATATTGCTAAGAAGAAAAGAGACTCAAACAGGGCAAATCCATGTGACAAAAGAGAGAAGGGTTGGAGTCATACATCTGCAGGCCAAGTATTACTAAGGATTGTTGGCAACACTAAAAGCCAAGGGAAAGGGAGGGAACATATTCTCCCCTACAGCCCTCAAAGAGAGTGTAGCCCTGCTGACCACTGGATTTCTGACTTCTAGCTTCCAGAACTGTGAGGGAATAAATTGTTTAAAGCTACCCAGCTTGTGGTACCTTGCAATAGCAGCTTAAGGAATCTAATGCATGGGAAAATCCTTCTAGTGATTCTATCCAAAAATTACATTTTTTTCAGAAAGGTTTGCATATTTCCAAAACTCTCTAATGGAAGTAGAAGAAAATAAAGTATAGCACCTGTTGGTAGCACAGTCTTACTTTGGGAAAAAAGCTAACATCTGTTGACTTTGTATATCAGAACTGAAATGGTTAATGCAATTTAAATTTAAAAAAAAGAAAAAAGGAAAAAAAAAGAAATTGTTACTTTAGAAGAAACACTGGTGATAACCATAAAAACATTTTATTAACATATTATTTGATACAAACAAAAGAACATATGTATGTATTATAAAACATAAAACACTAGCTAATATGCTTGAACCACCGTAGAACCCAAGAAGAACAGTAGATGAGGTTGGGGAGAGATAAGAAGGCGAGATTATGCAGGATTTCGTAGCCCACATTGAGGACTTAATCTTTCACTTAAGTAAAAAGAGGAGCCATCCTAAGATTTGATGTAACTTAGATTTTAAAGCCGAGCCCTATTCAAGGATCATGACACAAATATTTCTTGTATATACCCAAAACTCTGGTGCAATACTTTGCTTCCATGTTGATGGCCAATGATGTATGAGCACTTTCATATGTCACTGTTGACTTCACAAAAATCTCCAGTATAAAAGAACTCAAAAATCAGCCTGCCACTCTTTTAAGTAAAGCATAATCTATATAGGAAGGCAGCCTTATATACTGACTGAGACCACAGAATATAGAAGCAAGCTGTCTGGGTTTGAAACTCTGTTCATCATAACCTAGTTTCAAACCTTCAGTTTCCTCATTTTTAAAATCCCTACTTCCTAAGAGAGGGGGAGCTGATGTAAATATTAAATGTGAAATTGTATGAAAAACCATAGCATCGTTTTGGAACAGATTAAGCGTCCCTTGTATCCATGTGATACCACAGGGTAGTTATAAGCATTTCGTGACATGATCCAAGCAAGAACACATAGTAAGCACTCCTGATACATATATTTGTGTGTCATTATTGCTGTTGGCAAAACCAACTTTCAAAATACATTATTAAACATTATGCATTTTCAGGCAATAATTTAATAGACTCCATTGTATTTAGCATGCAGAATGAAAATGACAATTACAACAATTACAATTTCCATTTTAATCCAATGCCGTTGAACAGAAGATTAGATACTTGTATGAACACTAATAATGTTTGCAGAAAATTCACAACAAAAGAATTGCAGGCATTTAGAGAAAGGGTCAGGGAAAGAATATAAAACAGAGCCTTTCACAGTTATTGATATCATTCTTTTAAAATGTACACAAAATTTTTCCTTTGGGTGTTTGGACATTTTTCTTGCAACACACTGTTTATATCACATTTATGGATGAAGATATTTTACTAAGATCATATAAAAGGAAATAAAATTGTCCTTTTGACCCTTACCCATACCCTAATCATACCCCATGCTCAGGAATCAAAGCCAGAGTCATTTTTCAAGTCAACTAACAAATATTTAATCGGTTTCTTGAAAAGATATATACTAGGCATTATTGGAGTTTTATCACATTGTGGCAAATGCTGAAGTAGATTGGCATCTGGGTAAATTGCAGTTTCAATATAGATAATATTTTTTCCCCTATAGTTGGTTTGCAATGAGCAACCTACCATTTTATCTTTACCTAGAAGTTCTAGAGATTTTGCCCTTTAATTTAATGTCTAAATTGATTCCATTCTCTTTCCACAACTAATGACCACATTTGGTTCATTTTCAATAAAACTTAATGACTAAATTAAAAAGGTTAATCAGGTTTAAATAAAGATGAGGGTGACATTTCTTCCATATTTGTCTGGCTCCCAACCTGCTTTCTGCTAACTTTGAATTCTGCCTTCTGTGAAAATTATGCCCTCTAAAAACAAGTGTTGTGAAAAGGGCCATATGGGGCAAAATTGAGTTTTGGCATCCAAAATGTAAGAATATTTTTAAATAAAAACTTTATAACAAGGGAGGTAGCCATTTAATTAACATTTTAGGTAGGGGTCATTGCTTTTCATTTGGGTGAAGAGAAACTAAAAAGAAAACCCCAGGACAAAATATAACATCAGAATACTTTGCTAAACACTAAAAAAAATGGGCATGAGACAGTAACATGAGGTCTACACTGAATCCCATTGAAGGCTGTAATTAGCCCATGCTTTAGTATTTTGTACAATACAATGAAGCACTATTTTACCCAATATATCTTAATTAAAAGCAAAAACACAATACAACACAAAGCTACCATCAAAGAGGCGTTATTGGCACTCACATAATACAGAAGATGGGGAAGGATTTTGTTTTCTTTGTTTGGCAAGAAAATTGGAACTAGGCATTCTATTTTCCACACAGCTCTCAATATAGAAGCATTTGTATACCAAAAATTGCATTTGCACTGTAAATTATATGGATGAAAGCCACAGAGGAAGAGATAGTTTGTTGTTTTATAATTCAATAGTAGTAATGCTTGGATTTCTTTTCTTTCTCTTTCACAAAGAAAATAATTATTGAAAGCTTGGTTTCTACCACAATGTGTTAGTTGGATATTCTAATGTACATGTTTTATATTCCTTTTCCACTAGGATGCATTAATTATGCAGTAGCATTAAAATATACACACAAAATAATTTTCTTGTCACCTCAGTTTTAAATTTTGCATATCAAAGAAACCAGAATTGTCCACTGTGGTCTGTTCTTTGTAATTTCCTAATATGAGGGAAGAAAAACAATGAAGTGAATTCTAGCCTTTAAAAATTATGAATAAATTCTCTCCTAGAAACCACTTATCTCTATACTGAATATAAGCAAAAGGGGAAAAATGGTGAAATAAAGGTGTTTAAATAGCATCAAAGATCCACGATGTGACCATTTATAAAGAGATTTTAGCCAACTTAAATGAGACAGTTGAAGAGTAAAAATGAAAACAGAGTTCTAAATAATTTTTATGGAGAAAGACAACCCAAATACCAGCGTCAACCATAAGACAGACCATAAGGAATGTTTGAAGTTCTAACATCTTTTATTTTACATCTGATATCTAAGATGTTATTTCTAGCAAATTCCTCAAGGATTTGTAAACTGCAATGCCTTACCAACTGGGGAGCAAAATGAACAATAATATACCAGCTGACTGCTTCCACACAGTGCTGAATGAATCTCTCTTAAACTGAACTACGAGGGCTGGCACATTCTGACTGCTCTTGAAAAACGCGAAGCAGGAGAAGAATGAACTAAGTATAGACTATCATTAGTATAGTCTAGATGCATTAATTACAGATGAGGAATCAGAGAGATGAACTGAGTTTCCCCATCCCAGGAAGATAATACCAAAGGGAAGACCAGAACCCAGGACACCTATTTCCCAGACTCTTTGCTTTGATATCAACTTTACAAAGATGAAATGCTTTTTAATATCCAGCACTACAAAAGATAAGCCAGTTGACCAAAACAAACAGGAAGTTGTGAAATGAGATTCAGTGCCTATTCTGAATATTTATACCATCTTCGTAATAATTGCCCTGTGACATAGTGGAAGAGCAAATCCCACAAATGTGCCAGGGAGAACAAAAAAGTAAAGCTCTTCAGTGAACAGTCTGTAATTCACTTTATCTGTGTCTGTTGGAAGAATTATGGCAAGTAACTTCTAAAACTGTGGAAGGTGAGAGTCTTTAGTAAGATGGAATACAAAGTTTAGATGGGATAAGCAGTTTAGAAAAATTATGGAACTCAGGTATACTGGGATTTGCCTGAATCTAGGTAATATAAAAGTCTTGATTTTAGCAATAATAGATTAAATCATCAGAGTGTTGGATCTGATAAATATGGCTGAAATAACAGGATATTCACATAAAAATCCATTAGTACTGCATTTAGATATGTCACAAATATCTAATCAGTGAATACTAGGTATTGTTGATTATTTTATCATGATGTAACCGAATGTATTTGTGAAGATGTATTCTTGGTTAGATTAAAATGTTGATGATAAAAATTATTCAAACCAGGGCAGTACCTGCTAAAGATCAGTAGGAAATGAGTTGGGTGGAAAAGCTAAAGAAGAAGCAAAAATGAGAAGATAAATCAAAGGCTGAAGTGTAACTAGATCGTACTTAAAAGCTACATAAACCATGAAGTAGTCTCCAGTGTGTACTTACATAAACAAATCTTCCCATAATCTGCAGGAGAATCAGGAGAGAGAGAGAGAGAGAGGTGAAGAGGAGAATACACAGTTTTTCCATTCCTTCTGTCTCCTGTGTTTAAACCTATCAATGAATCCATCAGGAAAAGGTCATCTCTAGAGGCAGAGTCACTTTGGAAAAGTTATGCTCTAACTATTTATATTGTGTAGTTTTCTTACTGGTATTTTTAACAGTCACAATCTTAATGAGTCAGTCTTAAGTTCATTTCACTTTGGAGCTATCAATAATTATTAGATATTTTTTTTCAGTTACATGAAGTATCTGCTTTCAGACTTTCATAACAGGCAATATACTTAAAGAACTCACCTGTGCAAACTGCAACTGAATGAGTTTCATAGTAATATCTGTGTAGCTCTCTTAAGTCCAGATTTCCAATTTACTGAATTTCAGAGTTATTGGACAATTTTTTTTTATTAACATATAATTAAATATTATTTGTATCAGAGGTAAGGTCTGTGATTCATCATATGGGCCAATTTTTGTATAAGAAATCCTAAAGACAGGGATGCCCATGTCTTTGTATTCCTTTTATGTAAGTCTAACAAGGTGACTAGCATATAGTAGGTACTTAAATATATAAGGAATAAATATATGTGTAAACATGGGAAATAAATACTAATGTGACAGAACTTAAAAGAGCTAGATTGTGTATCTGTGTGTGTGTGTGTTTAAGATTTTATTTATTTATTTTTCAGGGAGAGACACAGCAAGAGAGGCAACACAAGCTGGGGGGATGGGAGAGGGAGAAGTAGGCTCCCCGCTGAGCAGAGAGCCCAATGAGGGGCTAGATCCCAGGACTCTGGGATCAGGACCCGAGCCGAAGGCAGATGCTTAACTGACTGAGACACCCAGGCTCCCCTAGATTTTGTTTTTGAATGTTTTTTTTTTATGTCATGATTTAAAAACAGTAGTTTCATTTTTATCATGTACTTTACATACTTTTTCTTTCTCCATTTGCTGTGATATCTATGATTGTTTAAAAACAGTAATAGTTGGGCTGTTGGGAAGAGAGCCTTCACAAGTGTGAGTTGGCCTGGCTCTGGGGCCCAGGTCGCAGGCTTTTGGATGGGGAGTCTTTGCTGGTGACTATCACTTCAGCCCTACCAGTGTGGCTGCAGTGGGGTTGCTCTGTTTTGCTCCATTACCTTCTTCTAAAGATTCACCCTGACTTATCTCCACACTCACCCGCTGAAGAATGCAATGTCTTCATTAATTTGCTTAAAGAATGTCACAAAAATCGCAGCATTCTGAAATTTTTTGGTCATTGAAATGGTCTTAATCCAGAGATGAGAAAATGCTTGAAGAATGAGTGTGTGGAAAAGAGGACCAAGAGCCTGACAATGCATGTGAAAAAACTTTTTTTTTTTAAGTACACTTCATGCCCACAGTGGAGCTTGAACTCACTACCTTAGGATCCAGAATCACATGCTGTTTTGACTGAGCCAGCCAGGTGCCCCTGAAAGACTTTTTAATCCTGCAGAGGAATCTGAAAAAATAAATTATAGGCATACCACATGGGGGAAAAGAAGTAATAGTTGACTTTATAATGAATTTTATGATACCTCCAAAATTCAATCTGGAGAGTAAAAATCCCTCATATATATATATTTGTATAAATTTGGTAAATAATAGCTTTTTTCCCCAAATTTTAGCTCAGAGGAAACCCTGCCTTTGTCCTATATACATATGGGACTCCTCCAGATCCCAGACATAAGAAAATAGACATTCTAGGACTTGAATTACAGTTTGAATAACTGGATTTAAATCCTGTAGAATAAAATACAAAAATTTCTTGCATCCATGTATGTTATGCTTAATATTCCCTTAAGTAACTTGATGTGATTCTAATTGACATTGTTGAAAGTTCAAAGCTTTCATGTTTGCTTTTTTGTTTTTAACCACAAAATAACCGTGTATTCTAAAAAAATTTGACAAATGAGTGCAGCACAGGGAGCAAACACAGACTGAATACTGTCTTCAGAAAACCTCTGTGGATCTGTCACCACCATGGCTGCTAAAACATTGGAAGTAGTGAGTAGTAGTAGGACGTAGTTTCCTCACAGCAGAAACAGTGAGTTAAATGAACTAATTTAGTTCAATGAAATGGTAAATAATTGTCCTGTCATCTGAGCATAGATATGTCTTTGGAATGAATATGCTTTCTGTCTTAGTCTGGTGAGACTGCCATTAAAAAAAAAAAAACAAAAAAAAAAAACATACCATAGGCCAGGTGGTTTAGACAACAAAAATTTATTTTCTTACCTCCCTAGAGTCTGGACAGTCCAGTAACAGGGTGGCAACCTGGTCAGTTTGTGGTGCAGGCTCTCTTACTGGGTTGTGGACACCCCTCTTCTCACTGTGTTCTCACATGGTGAAGAAGGAAAGAGAGATCTCTCTTTTCCTCTTCTTATAATGCCACCAATCTCATCTGATTATGACCCAACACTTAATTACCACCCAAAAATTCTCACTCCAAATATAGTCATATTGAGGGTTGGGACCTCAATATAGGAATTTCAGGGAACGCAATTCAATCCAAAGCACTTCCCTTAACTAATTTCACTTGCAGATGACCATGTAGGATAAATGAATGAATAGAAACTAAGAAAAAGACAAAGTCAGAATCCATTTTAGAATAAGTAAAGTCACTTAAATTGAAATTTTTTTGTATCTGAGCCATTGTTTTTGCAATAATACAGATCTGACAATGGCAGATACTGGAAAAACATGATGGGGCAGATGTACTTTGTTCCATCCTAAATTGTTGAAATAAATCAACAGGTATTTTCCCCGATTTTAAGTTGGCTTTAATTTAATCATCAAGTCACCCCTTCTGGGATATTCTGAACATCTGAAAATAGCTGTCATATTTTTCCCATTTTAATTTCCTTATCCCACATTTGAGTGCACCCCAATCCCTTTTATCAACCTGCTGTTTGCTGCCCTTAATGCTGCTGCGCTATAGCACTAATATGACGCTCACTTCAGTAAGAAGCTTTCTGCATATCTTGCTTTCATTTCCTGTTCTATTTGCTATAAACATAGTTATTTCCATTCTGTTGCTTTCAGTCACATATGGCATTTTGAAACAGTTAAATAAAGAGATTATCAATATTAGATCTATCTCAGCTGTAAAACCTACATTTATGGAGAAATATGATCTATTCAATTTCATTTCTGAAAGCCCAGCATCCAAGCGATGGTCATAAATTCACATGATTACCCTAAGCATTAGATTTTGCATTTGGATCACTATTTAACTGGAAAAGGAAATCAAACATTCATGCAAGCAAGGAAGGAGCTCTCTATTAATGACATGTGCAAGGAAACTGCAAAATATAAATGATTTTGACTAAGATCATCAATAAAACCTGACACTCAAACAAAATGACTCCATAGTATCTCCTTTGGGGACAGAGAGCATGAGAAGAATATTAATATTTTGCCAAATTCAACATTTTTCAGGAAATCACTTTCTCTATTACAAATTTGTCAGGAAAACTGTAAAACAGTAAAAATGATATATACTATGGTCTGTAAAAACGCAAAATACATATTGACCAACATTTAATTGAAGACTTCCTGAAAGAGCTTCAATAACATCAATTATTTTAAAAATAATATTATTATAATCAGGTCTGATTCAGATCCTAAGAAATGATGTACCTAAAACAGTCACTTAACAAATGAAACTTTTTTTAGAAGTCATAATCTTAATGATTACAAAAATAAACAAGCTCATTTAGAACATTCTTGCAGTGGAAAGGAATGATGCTTACATATCTGAGAAAATGCATAAGAGAAATTAATATGGCATTTACTTTTTGTTATGATCTGGGAAAAATTCTGAGAAGTATTATTTCACTGAAAAACAAAGGCATTTGATTCACCTTTGTTCCTTTGGCCCAGCTCCTGACAATAGTCCAACTTAACCATGAAAGGAAAAGGAGTCATCAAAGGAAGTCGCTTTCCTGGCACTCTGACTAACTTCTCCATGGTTATTCTGATAGTATATCCCTTAGGAATGTTTGGGTACTAAGACATATAGATGTTATAATTGAAAACCAAACAGGGGCTAATGTCCACCACAGGGGAGATAATTAGAAAAATCATGTATTGGGCTACTGTTGTGAATGATAATCAAGTAGAGCTCTATCATTTGATTACAAGCCTCATTCAGTAGAGCCCACGTGTTCTTGGGCATGAAGTGATTAAGCAGTAAACATGCTGAGCTGCTGCTGGGGGGTAGAGGGACAGAGAAGATAGGAGGGATGGCAAGGAGTTCTTTATTAGCATAGCGAGGAAGCATCATGGTGCTGAACAGAAGAAAAGAGAACCAAATTGAAGAACAGTGCTCAGAGAAGCTCAGAAAGGACACCATGATCTTACATAGTCATTTCTGGTATTAAGAAATAAAACAGGCAACCCATATTTTACAGATCATTTTCTTACCACTAGAAATAATAGATTTGATAAAGACTGAACTTTAAGATAAGTAAGTGTAAGCACAAGTGATGGTTATCATCATTACTAGCTGTGCCCATTTTCAGATGCATGCCCACTCCACTAATAAAGAGGATCTCCTTGATTGGGGTCTTGGTACTGTTAAAATGTGGCCTGGTAAATTCTGATCTACAAGGTTTGAGAGCCTCTGGCACATCTAAACATAAACACCTTTGAAAAACCAGCACTATCATCTCTGAAGCAAGAAGAGATATTTGAGCAAAACGTCGAGGAATAAGAGCAACCTGGGACACAGTAAATAAAGTCCAGAGCGAATCCGACAGAAATAAAACATTTTGTTGGCTACACACTTAAGCAGGCCAAAATTAATACTAAAATCCACTGTATATTCTTTATGGCACATTTAAGTGTTGACAAACTTTCTGGCTTATGGATCTGAATTGAAGGAATATCTTGAATTTGTTTCTGTTTTTTGTGTTTTTGTTTTGTTTTGTTTTGTTTTCCCAAAGAGAAACTCTCTCATAATTTATTTAAGGATTTTTCACAAAATTCCTGTTATGAATTGAGAACAAAATTTAAGACTAGAAAATCTTTGGCCAAATCTCACATAGTATACATCAAAGATCGCTTTGAAACTTGTTCTACCATATTAGAAATCTTAGTCTAATATCTGAATTTTTATCCAATCACCAGTAGGAACATTTTTGCTTATTTCTTCCATTTCATCTTTTTAGGGTTCCCTTTTGGTGTGGGTGAACCGTAGTCCATACGATGTAATGTCATCTATGTGGTAAATGTGCTTGGTTCTAAAGATTTTACAACATACTATCAAGTAAGAAACATATTGCTGAGAATCTTTAGCGCTTACTTATGTTCATCTTAAGAAACCTCAGGTTTAAATTTCCTAACTAGCAATTACTAAAGTAGGGGGACATAGACACTATTTATGGCTATGAAGAATTTTATGAATAAATATAATGAAAATATAAGGCAACCTAACACTATGCAAATGATTTGACCATTAATAATTATAAAACATGGCACGTATTCAAGAATATGAGACTTCCCAAAGAGGTGTGCCCTAAGGAAACGTGTAAGAAGTGTTCTTTCTTTCAAAAACAAGCCAGTGGGGTAATTCTGAGCATTGATAATGTCTCGTAATTCTGATTGGACTGGTCCTTTGGAAAATCTATTTCTCTTATATGCTATAAATGAATGTTGTTCAGTAGGGTTAACCGTATAATAAATACTATCTCTCTCATTGGATATTAGAGAAAATCCTCTAAATTGTAGCTATTCAGGTTATGTTTTAAAAAGCTACTGTTTGTAGCTTTTCATATAAATAAAAAGCCTTTCGATAAAAAAACTATTGTTTTATATATTATATTTATTTAGTATACTGCCATAGCATATATTCATAACACAAATGTAAAATAACATGAAACAATGACAATTAAAAAAAAAGATGTATACTCGATGGTGTTTTTAATGATTAAGGTTTGGATATTTTTCCAATGACCCTTGTACTTTCCTGAACCTGGATTGAAATTTAAGCCCCACCCCATCAGTTCTGCTCTAAAGACCCTAACAAGAATGCCCAAGAAATATTTTAAAATAGAGAGCTAGAATATATGACATCCCTGTGTATCCATAACATTTAATGTCATGAATTTTAAACTATATCTCTGATACATTTTTGGTTACAAAATGTAGTTGAAGAATGCCTTACCAAATAGTGATATGTTCAAAGGAAAGAGACATATAATGTTCCTCTCTTCACTCAAAGATGACATGAACTCCATCTTCAGGCGGTGATCTACTGACCCAGTCATTGATATCTAACAGACATAGTTTCCCATTTAATAATCCCTTCAAACTTTAGCTCCTTGTCCCCTCTGCTTTAATGCCACTTTCCAAATAAAATAAAGAAATAAAAGAGATATAAAAGAGAATAAAATACAGAATTACCTGACACGTTAAACTACTACTCCCAAAAAATGCCCTATGGAACTATATGCGAGCTGATCAATGTATCTTTGGAAAACTTAAACTTATATAAATGCTGGATAAATATAAAAATTATTAAAGGAAGACTCTGTACAAAATTTTCCCAATAGTTGTATCAAATTAGTTATTGAATTTTCATTACAAATATGGCAATCTATATTAGTCAGGGTTCTCCAGAGAAATAGAATGAATAGGATGTATGTACATATATAAAGTGAGATTTATTTTAAGGAATTAGCTCACACAATTGTAGGGCATAACAAGTTCAGATTTTGTAGGGAAGTCCAGCAGGTTAGAAATTCTGGCAGAAATTGATGTTGCAGTGTTGAGTCTGAAGACAATCTGAATGCAGAATTCCTTCCTCTTCAGAGAATGTCAGTCTGTCAAATGATTGGACGAGGCCTACCCACATTGTGGAAGGTCATCAACTTTACTCAAAGTCTGCTGATTTAAATGTTCATCACATCTAAAAAATATTTTCACATTAGCCTCACCAAGTTGACATAAAATTAACCATCATATTACCTATGTCAGGGTTTCTCCTTTCATCTTCTTGAAAATCATACTAAAGCAGCAAAGAAAAGGAATACCACCCTGTAGCTTCAATTTTTCAGGGAAATTAGGAGACAACTATAATAAGCTGCTTTCATGTTATTTGTGTGGGCTACCAAAGAAGCTTAGATGGACAGAAGCCATAAAGGAAGAGATCATAAGAAGGCAGAGAGTTCAAGGCAGAGATTTCAAGAGCATTTCTCTGACAACATCAACAAAGGTAGGGGAGTGCTCACTCAAAAGTGCAAAATCTACATCTCTTGAACAGGAGAGAACATGACCTCTGGCCCATATATGATGAAGAGGAACGGAGGGTGTGGAAAGTTGTGGAAAGTGCACAAAGACACACAGAAGGAGCCATATTGGTAGAAAGCAGTCTGTCTCTATGGCAGCAGCAGGAGAGCCTTTAGGTTGTCAAGTCTAGAATGCTGCCTAACATCCTTTCACACTCCACTTTCATAGAAAGTATCTACAAATAGCTAGTTCAGGAAATTCTAACTTATTCAATGATACATACTAAAAGACAATGTGCAACAGAATCAGTATGTAAATACTATTTAAAAAGTGGTAAAGATCACCAAATTAACCAAAAGATTAAAAATACTCAGAATTCTTTCATCTTTCACTGCATATATTGCACGGCTCCCTCTCCTTCTCACTTTAGCAAAAGCTAAACTTAAGGAAAACCTTCAAGGCCCCATATGATCTCACTTCCCATTACCTCTGGTTTCTAAACCTTTCTGTTACCTAGCCTTCTTTCTTTTCCAAGAACATACAAGGCATAATCATCCCTCAAAGATTTTTCCTGTTCTTTCCTCTGCCTGGCATATTCTACTCAAGAATCACCATTGCTCACTCCCTTAGCCCTGTCAAATTTTAATCAACTGTCACCTCCCAAGAGTGATCATCATGGGTCACAGTATTTAAAATTGTGACAAACGCATCAACCTTCCTTATCCCTCTACTGTGAGTGGTATTTCTCTGCATAACACAAGTCATAGTCTGACATGTTATTTTCACAAAATTTTAATTTTGTTCTGTTTTATCTACTACTATATTCTCAGTGCTTGCTACAGTGTAGGAACTCAAAATATACTTATTAAATAAATGAGGGAATACACTCTCTTCAGACAAATGTTTCCACAGAACAGATAAAAGACATGCCCAAACATATCTCTAAAAATTAAGAAAACCAAATTAAACCTTCACTTCCCTAAAGGAAATTCAAAAAGGACAAATTTAAGAACTTAGGACAGAGACGGGGGACAACAGGGAAAGATGCAATAAGAACTGGGGGAAGACAGGAATAAGTAAGAAAAAAGAAACATGTAGAAAAATGAAATTTGAAATTTGATGAAAGAGACAACTCAGAAAACCCAATAAGGGACATATGAAATAGATACAAGTAGAGCAAGCAAAAAGTAATAGGAAATAACTATTTATGCAGATTAGAATAAATAAAATGTGCCATATCCATATAGTGAAATGCCACTCAATAATAATAAAGGGAAAAACTATATATAGAATATAGATGAAAGAAACCAGTTTACTAAAATGCAGTTTACTAGTAGAATACAAATGAAAGATGCCTGTATACTAGATGATGTCATTTTACATGAAATCTAGAAAAGGTAAAACTGTAGCAACAACAACATAGATCAGAGATTGCCTAGGGCCAGGCGCAGGAGCCAGAATTGACTGCAAGCAACATGAGAGAAATTGGTGGTGGGGGTGGAGGGGGAGGTCATGAAAGTGTTCTAAAATTTCACTGTAATGGTTACTGCACGGCTGTATACATTCACCGAAACCCGTAGAATTCTGTGCTTACAAAAAAAAAAAAACTCAATAATTCTTTATTTGCTTTTGATTAAGAATTAGAGAGAAAATAATATATAAAGAAAACAGAAAAATAACATCTAATTCATACATAATTGAAGCTCTCTAAGAAGAAAAATTCAAATAATGTGTAAATACTTAAAATCAAGAACATTTTTGTGAAAGGAATTTATTCTGGCTTATTAACTTATTAAATAAACGATATCATTTACTATATATCAAGCACAATATTAAGCATTTTTAAAATGGTTAGTATCATAACAACCTTCTTTGTCAAATCCAATTATTTTCCTTATTATAAAGATAAAGGGACTTAGATGCAGAGAAGTTAAATAATTTTATCAAGTTTTGGTTAGTAAGTGGCAATGACTGTTGTATTTATGCATTAAAAAGGCATATTATATGGATAAGTAAACTGAGTAAGATACTCATCAGCTAGACATAAGTTAGTAAAATTACTAGAGTTTAACTATAAAGCAGCAAGGGAAAATAACCAGATATCTGTAAGGGTAAAAAATAAGGCTGGCTACAGTAAAACTCAATGCCAGAAGATGGAGGAAAACATTATAAAGCAAAAAAATAATTTTTAAAAAAGGGCATTTACAGATTTTTATAGTAAGTGCAGGTGTCATGAAGTCATTGAAATTGTAAAATGAACAGATTCAGAAAATGCTGTTCACATGCGGTCCTCTTAAAAATGTTAGTAAAATGAGAATGGGGGAATTTAGATTAAAATGTTAGGTGGCGATTAGGGTTCTTCAGAAAAACAGAAACAATAGAATATATGTGTGGGGAGAGGAAGAGACAGACAGACAGACGGGAAGACAGACAGATTTTAATTCGATTCAGTGATTTTTGAAGGCTGGTAAATCCAAAATCTGCAGGGTAGACAAACAGGCTGAAGACCCAGGCGAGACAGTATTCTAGTGCAAGTCCTAAGGCAGTCTGCTGTAAAACCAAGAGGGCCTGATGTCCCAGATGAAACCTGAGGTCAGGCTGCTGGAGGATTCTCTCTTCCTTTGTGGAGACCAGTCTTTTTCTTCTATTCAGGTCTTCAACAGACTCAGTGACTGGGTGAGACCCACCTATACTACGGAGGGCAATTTACTTTACTTCCAGTCCACTGATTTAAATGTTAATTTCACCCAAAATACTGTCACAGAAACATCAGAGTGTCTGAACACATATCTGGGTGCACCATTGCCCAGTCAAGTTTATACGTAAAATTAACCATCAGAGGTAGTAAAGACAATATTCTCTGATAAAAATGCAACAAAATTAGAAATTAACAAAATAAGTAAACAAATGTATCTGCAAATCTATATATAGAAAAAATTCTCTCTTAACTCAGACAGTGATCAAAATTATAAAACTTCGATATATGAACATACAGAATAGAGTTAAGTAGTGTTCATGGAAAAATGCACAGCCTTAAATACGTGAATCAGTTGAAAAAACAAATTAAGGAACTGATTCAGATGGAAGTACAGAAATAAATTGAAAGGAAACATAAGGAAAGAATAACAATAAAAGTAGAATTTAATGAGATAAAAATATGTAAACAACCAAAATATTTTTTAAAAACTGCTTTTTTTTGAAAAACTGCTTCTTTGACGAAAGAAGTAAACAGTAAAATATACAAATCACTAGTTAATAAAAATCAATTAGAAGAAAACATAATAGGAAGTTATAATGAAGAAAATTCACAGAAATGAAAGAAATCAGATGACTAATAAATGCTTTATTAACACTATGAAAATAAATTTGAAACCTGGATAGCAGATATTTTACTAAGAAAAATAATTTGTCAAAACTGATACTGAAACTTGGGAAATCAGAAAAGGTAAATCTCCATAAAACAATTGAGAGAAAAATGCTCAAAGATTAATCCTCCTAAACAGCATTAGGATTAAAGGGCTATACAAGAGAATTCTAACATATACTTAACAATCAGACCATTGAAATGCTCTTAAACTGCTCCAGGCATAAAAAAGAAAGCAAGCTTATACAAAGAATATGGCATTGATACTACTAAGCCTTAAGACTGTACTTTGAAAATAAACTACAGAATAATCTCACATAAATATTAATAGAAAAATCCTAAATAATATACTGAAACAGAAAATACAGAAAAATTAAAATGTAACTGTACCATAACAAATTTTTATTACATAAATGTAATGATGATTCAACAGTAGGAAATCTATTAATATAAGTAGTATAAATTGCCACCACCCATGATAAGAAAGCATTTGAAAAAATTTAGCAACCATCCCCGATAAACATTTAATTGAATTATATAGCAGATTATTTTTGTAGGTAAAAAAACAAATCAAATATTATTCAACTTAATAATACCAAATGAAATGGAAGTCAGTGACTTCGTGGGAAAAAAAATCTATTTCAGCTCACAAGTCAATGAATTCATTTAGAGTAAGAAATTGTAGGTAGAACATTTTGGAAGGAGATTATAAAATTACCACTATTTGCTGAGATGTGATTATTTACATGTAGAACCCAAGAAAATGAACTAGAAAATATTACAAAAAATTCAGTAAGCTAAAGGATTATTAAATTCATATTCAGAAACCAATAGCTTTGGAACACCTGGGGTGGCTCAGTTGGTTAAGTGTCTGCCTTAGGCTCAGGTCATGATCCCAGGGTCCTGGAATCAAATCCTGCACATCCGGTTCCTTGCTCAGCAAGGAGCGTGCTTCTCCTTCTCCCTGCGACCCACCCCTGTGTGTACACTTTCTCTCCTCTCTCTGATAAATAAATAAAATCTTAAAAAAAAAAACAACACAGAAACCAATAGCTTCATATATGCAAATAACAACCAGTTAGAAAATATAAGGAAAGAAAAAAAAAAGCCCTGTTTACAATACCAAGTTTAAGGAGGAAAGAATAACAATAACAAAGACAAAAAAATGTCTTTGAAGAAAACTTTAAAGCAACATTGAAGGACAAGACACAGACATGAACAAATTTAATAGCATACTGTGTCATTAGGAATGTCAATATCATCTGTAAATTACTCTATAAGTGTTATACCACCTAAATAAAGTGTTAATTATGCAAACTGTAATAGCTAATCGTAATCATAACTAATCATAATGTTTAAATAGGAAAATAAACAAAGAATTCCCAGCAAAACTCTGAAAAAGAATAAGGAAGACAGCAAGAACGATCTTACAATGGTTTATTTATAACGTATTTATAATAAATATTAGTAAAGCTTCAATATTAAAACAATGAGGTATGCCCCAGAATAAAGTATTCCAAAACCTATACAAATGTATATAAAAATTTGAAAGATGATAAAGTTAGCATATCAGATTAGTGGGGAAGAGATTCAAAAACCTGTTTAATTACCTGCCCCAGCTGTACTTACTAAGTGGAATGATTATTAAATCTGTCTCTCTGTTTCACAGTTTCAGTATACAATTAAATCTATGCCAAGAGGAATGGAATTACTAGAGAAAAGTAAACTGTATCCATACCTCATACCAGATATAAAGATAAATTCCAATCAGAGCAAGTATTTAAAAAGTACATAAATGTGCCAGAGAAAGAATGGGATAATTACTTCCTAAGACTGGAGAGACAAAAGCCTTTCCATATAACTCCAATTCCAGACGTCATTAAAGAAAAGATAGACTTAACTACACAAATATAAAGAAATCCTGCAAGGCCAAAATATGTATATATACACATATATAATGGCCATGCAAATACAAGAGGAAGACACAACGTTTTTTAAAATCAGGTAAAACATGTCTCAGTATAGGGGCTCCTACATATGGGTGGTTCAGTCAGTTAAGTGTCCAACTATTGATTTCAGCTCAGGTCATGATCTCAAGGTTGTGAGATGGAGCTCCACTCTGGGCATTGGAGCCTACTTAAGATTATCTCTCTCTCACTCCCTCTGCATCTCCTCACCCTGCACCTAGGAGTGTGTGCTCTCTCTCTCTCTGTGAAATAAATAAGTAAATCTTTAAAAAATAATAAAAATAAAATAAAAATCTTAAAAAGTGTCTCAATATATAAATTCCGGAAATATTAGTACTAAGGAATATTAATAAGAAAAAAACAATCTAATAGCTCTTTAGTGAAAGGATATGATCATACAGTTTACAGGAAGGCTAATGCTCTTTAAAATATGGAAAGCAAAGCATAAACTTAATGAGAATAAAAGAATACACATAAATGATACAGAAATGCCACTTTTTTGACTTACCGATTTGGAGAAAAATAATAATATTCCATTATACATTGTCAGTAAGGCTGTGTGGAAGCCAGTTTCATAAATTTTAGAGTAAGTACATATTTGCAGCTTTTATGATGAGCAATTTGGTAATATCTATGAAAATTACAATTGCATATGTATTTTGACCCAGTAATTTCACTTCTGGGAAGTTTTCCATGAATACTTTTTTTTTAAAATAATATCAGCAATAGGGGCACCTGGGTGGCTAAGTTTCTTAAGGAGCCCACTCTTGATTTAGGCTCAGATCATGACGTCCACTTTGTGAGATCAAGTCTTGCATTGGGCTCCATGTTGGGCATGGAGCCTGATTAAAATTCTCTCTCTCCCTCTTCCTTTCCCCTACCCCTGTTCTGCTCATGCTCTCCCTCTCTCTGTAATACATACATACATACATACATAATATAAGTGATAGATTACTAATTATATTTTTAAAATTTTCTTAAAAAGCAAATGTTCATCAATAGGGCGGTGTTTAAATTATGGTGTACCCATATAATGCAATATTATGCAATTGTAAACAAATGAGAAAGCACTTAGGGGTGCATAGATATTTTTAAGTGAAAAAAATCAGTTTATAATAGCATGTGTAGAATACAACAGGTTTGTGAAAATAGGAACATAAGAATACATATTCATATTTGTTTATACATAAAGAAACTGCTAATAATTAATTCTTCATAGGACAAAGGTGATAAGAACAAGGGGCAAGGAAAGGTCTTTTTTTGATGACTTAATATTTAGTGCATTTTGTAATTTTTGGCCATAAAAATATTATCTAGTAAAAAATTAGTTTTTAAAAAAATTATGAATTTTTGGGCACCTGGGTGGCTCAGTGGGTTAAGCCTCTGCACTCTGTTCAGGTCATGATCTCAGGTTCCTGGAATTGAGTCCTGCATCGGGCTCTCTGCTCATCAGGGAGCCTTCTTCCCTCTCTCTCTCTCTGCCTGCATCTCTGCCTACTTATGATCTCTGTCAAATAAATAAATAAAATCTTTAAAAAGAAAATTATAAATTTTAATGCTTAATATTGTGTGACTATATCTGAAACTTAGCTTCCTATAATATAGAACTGTGTCTTTATTCTATTTTTAAATACTCAGTCAACAGTTCCAATCCTGTTTATTTCTGCATTGTTCTCATCTAGTACAGCTGCCCAAATGTTTTTATTTAACATATAGCATGAAATTTGAATTCATATTGATTAGGAGAGATTTTGTGAGTGTTTTAAAGCAGTACAAAAAAAAATACATTATTTAAGTCACTGATTTTGTAGCCCTACCATCCTTCCCCCCCCTCCCCAAAAAACAAGCAAACAAACAGCACATCATACTGGGAAGTCACTGAAAAGTCGTTCAAACCAAGCCCCTTCTGTTCTTTCTACCACCACCACAACCATACACACACCCACTTGAAAGTGAAACTACAGGATTGGAGTAATCCAAGGAAATTGTACTTAGATTTGATGTTTTCCGAGACAGTAGACCAAAATTAAAATGTTACCATGCTGTCCAAAAACATTTGTTGAAATTTATATGTTGATATGTGAAAAATGTTTATAGTATTGACACAATGTAGAAATTAGGACAAGATATATTGTTAAGATCAGCAGACACTGAATAGGTAGCGTACATGAACTCCACTGGTCGTTAACCAATACATGCTGACTGGGCATTAATGGCAGAACCAAAAATAGCCCTATGGATAGGCCCTAAGATTCCATGTAGAGAGAAAAAGAGGCAGCTAGGCCAAAACTTCCATTTGTCGCACTATCTTGTACTCCCTGGACCAGATGAGCCACCAGCCAAATACCACCAATTGATTTAGGTCAACACAATGTGCGGCAGTGGAATTACCTAGCCAAGCTCTACCCAAATTCCTAATGCCTCAAATTTTGAGATATGATAAAATGTTTACTATTTTTAAGACACTAAATTTGGGGGTGTTTGTTATATAGCAGTATATAACAGGCGCGATAAATACAGGAAAAATTATTAACTGAACTGAAGATATAATTTGGTATATTCTTTAAATGAAAAATGTTTAAGTTGATTTGACTTCCCATCGTCAAACAAGCAAAAAACCCTTTCCTAACAAAGTGCTATTTAACTAAGATCAATTTTCATCTCCCTATGAGTATTTTTTCACTTTTCAACCTGCTTGCAATTATGCTACTATGACTCACATCAATTAAATACTGTATTTTCATAATGCAAAGAAAACTAGAAATTTTAAAAATTAAGAAGCTATTTCCCCAATGTTTGAATAGTTATATGATAATATCAAAGATTCATAATGAGCATATTTTATTAGATATCAACCACCTCAATAATAATGATAATAATTTTTCAATTATTCTAGTCCTTTTTCATTTTTCAACCTATAAATCCAATATTTCTAAAACTGAAGATCTGGCAGGCCTCTGGCGGCCTGACAAGGCTCCTTTAATAACTCCTTCTTGGGAAGAACAGCAATGCTGACATGGGCCTGCGTAGAGAAGTCCTGTTTAATATTAGCTTTCCATCAGTCCAGTGGTGTGACTGAGACTCTGAGCTACATTGCTTTAGGACTGCTGGCAAGAGAAAACCTGTTTAATTACCTGCCCCAGCTGTACTTACTAAGTGGAATGATTATTAAATCTGTCTCTCTGTTTCACAGTTTCAGTGTACTATTCAAATCTATGCCAAGAGGAATGGAGGACATAGATTCTGAAGGAGTAGGCAGGATTAAAATCCTCATCGTGACAGGTGTCTTAAGAGTATTGTTGCCTAGGGCTCAGCCAACCCTCTGTCCTCTAATATAAAAATGGAAGGTTCTTAGATGATCTGCCAACTTTGTAACTGAATGTAACCTCTCATCATTTATCCACATTATTGTCCAGTTCATGTTCAAAGGAAGATAATTCTTGGCCTTTTTCTTTTTTTTTTTTTTTTTAACCTACCGAAGGATAATTTGAGTCCTTACTCTGAAGTCCAAAGACATGATAAAATCACAAACGTGTATTGCTTCAATTTGCAGATTCCCAACATCTGTTTTTCGGAGTTGATTGCTCTCCTACCGTTTGTAGCAAAGGGCACTAACAGCTATTCTCAGAAAAAAATAAATGACCTCCTTCCATTATAATTCCTGCTATATTATAAAAAGTGATGAAAGCTTTGATTCTACCCCATAATATATCCATGTTCATAATATATAAAAATAATGGTTGAATCATTAAAATGTTTATAAAATAGAGTCTCCAAGAAGATGAAATGTGTTTATTTTGTATTCTAACCTATAATTTTGAAGATCCTCTGCACACTCCTCAGAGGTGAGGACCAAAGTTTGGAAAGTGCACTCCAACTTATACTCATGCTTTTTTTTTTTTTTTTTTGAGATTTTTATCCATGTATTTTAGAGAGAGAGCACAAGTAAGGAAAGTGGCAGAGGGAGAGGGAGAAGCAGTCTCTCCACTGAGTAGGGAGCCAGATGTGGGGCGACCCCAGGACCCTGACATCATGCCCTAAGTGGAAGGCAGATGCTTAACTGACTAAACCATCCAGGCGCTCCCATACACATGCTTTTCTAAAAGTGTTTCTTTATTCATAAAAGCTCTTTGTTGCTTAATTTTATAACTTATTGTTCTTTGGTATTACTTCTCTTTATAAACCATTGGTGAATTAAATACCATTTTTGCCTGTAATCTTTAATATAAGATTTGTTAAATTTTGCAACCAGAAAGTAAACTAGCTTTTGCCAGTTTAAATAATAGAGTATTACTTTTAATATTTCACGATTAAAATTCATTTCTGTTTTGCAATTTTGTTTGAAATTTTAAATCAGGATGTTAGCACCATGATGTAACAACTCATAGGTTAAATAAATATGGTAGGCCGTCAGAATTAGCCAGAGGAGTGCTATATTTCCCTCCTGTCATGTATACTAGACAGAAATTTGGTATGACAAATAGTGCCAAATATGACTACAAACCATAAAAATAAAGAGTTCATTGACAAGCATTTATGAAATTTATAAGGGAGAAATGGCACCCTTTCCTCACCCCATTAACCCATAAAGTTTGCAGTATAAATAATGCATTGTCATTTGGGATAACTATACATTGTGTCTGGCCAGCCATGATTTCTTGAGTAAGCCACAGAGATAATATCAATATTGAATAAATATAACAATTTAAGCATGTCTTTAAGCCCATTCTTTACTGAGAGGTTTATGCCAATAATTTTGTCCAGCTGTATGATACGTCACAGGGCCTTTGTTTATCTTTGGGATCTAAATCATGGACATGAAGAATAGTGTGATGGAGGACAAACACTCTGGAATTCCCATTCTGAGTCTAATCTGAGTTTGATTCTTAACCGTGCGGTTTATTTTTTATGTTATCTGAGACTCATCATTTCACTTTTTTTCTTTTTAAATTATTTATTTTTTCCTTTTTTTATGAGTATTTCCTTTTTTTATGAGTATCTGTGATAAATAAAAATGCCTGGTCTCCTGCTCATAGGATGGTCACTTTTGTCTATCAGCATCTTTGGTTCATTGGGAGCTTTTGTTTATTTGGTTTTTATTACAGTATAATTAATGTGTAACACTGTATTTGTTTCAGGTACAACATACTGACTCGATATTTGTAAAAATTGCAAAATGATCACCAAGAGAAATCTAGTTAACATTGGGTTACAAGACAACTTTTTTTCCCTTCTGATGAGAACTTTTAAGATGTACTCTCTCAGCAGCTTTCAAATATGCAATGCAGTATTATTAACTATGGTCACCATGTTGTACATTCTATTCCCATGAATTATTTATTTTATAACTAAAAGTTTTTACCTTTTCATCTCATTCTTCTTCTTTTTTTTTTTTTTTTGAAAGATTTTATTTATTTGAGAGAGTGCTCACACGAGTGAGGGGAGGGTCAAAGGAGGAGGAAGAGGGAGACAAAATCTGGAGCAGACTCCATGCTGAGCATGGAGGTAGATACAGGGTTTGATCCCACCACCCTTAACTCATGACCTAAGCCAAAACCAAGAGTTGATGCCTAACTGAGCCACCTAGGCACCCCTTATTTCATTCTTCTTAATATCAGTTCTTCATCTGTGAAATTAAGGGTTTAAGATGATCATTTGAAAGTTCTCTTCCAAGTTTGAAACTCAAAAAGTTATTAAGAGTTTATTGTGTTATTGGATGGTTGTGAGGGTTAAATTACTGAATTATTTTACTATGTACAGGTTTAGCACAGGACCTGGCACAGAGTGAATTAGTACAAAGTGAATGCTCACTATGTTTACCTAAGGCCAAACTTAGTCTGTCTTATGCTGTATAACTTTCCACTGGAACAGATTAGTATTACCTCAGGTTCTACCATAATTCACTAGTCATCATCAATATTTGGTTCTCCTTTCCCTCTGGGCGTACTGAATGATGTAGTAAAGACATTAGGGCTCAAAGCCTAAGAAGAATTCTTGAGACATTTTTGGTACAAAAAAGTGATTTTATTAAAACACAGGGATGGGACCCATGGACAGAGCTGTTCTGGGGTCATGAGGAGTGGTCCATTAAATATTTTCAGGTTGGGGGGGGTGGTTAGGGAGAATGTAAGTCTCTAAGGAATTTTGGAAACAAGATTTTCAGGACCTTGAGGGGGCTGGCTATTGTTGAGAAAACATCATTTATTACTGTCTAATAGAACCCTGAGTCATGAGACCCTTCAGATATATATTGGTGGGTCATATGCTTAGGGGATGATTGCCAACATGTATCTTGGGGGATAAAGATAAAGGAAGTTTCCAAAGGAACTTTTTATGTTGAAGTAGACTTACAGGGGGCGCCTGGGTGGCTCCGTGGATTAAAGCTTCTGCCTTCGGCTCAGGTAATGATCCCAGCGTCCTGGGATTGAGCCCCGCATCGGGCTCTCTGCTCAGTGGAGAGCCTGTTTCGCCCTCTCTCTCAGCCTGCCTCTCTGCCTACTTGTGACCTCTGTCTGTCAGATGAATAAATAAAATCTTTAAAAATAAATAAAATAGATAAATAAATAAATAAATAAAGTAGATTTACAGGATCCTGGGGGTTAGGCTAAGATTGCCTTTTGTGCTTAGCAAAGTATTAACATTGAGGCAGCTGAGTTCCTAGAGCAATGTCACTCTGCCTGTTTCAAGGATTGTTCGTGAGCTATAGACAATAAGAAAATTTACTAATTTTTTTTCTTCTGCCTTTGTTTCCCACACCCTTGAAGATTACATTTGTCAGGTTTTGGCATAAAGTGTAAGTTGAATGAGGACATATGACTAGTTCTGACCAAAGAAATGGAAGCAGAAAAAAATTGTTACTTCTTGGCTGAGGTGAGAAATGTCTATGAACATTTCCCCTGACTATCCTTCCTGTACTGCTAGGACATGACTCCATTACTGCAGGTACAAAATGGTGACACTGTGACAGCTGGGGTCCCTGAGTGCTTGTGTGGAGCAGAGATCCCTCACAGTCCACACAGGATACACACCATGAGCAAGAAATAAACTTGCTGTTAATCTGCTGAAAGTTTTTCCATTTGTTTTTGATGCAGCATAACAGCCTATCTTAATATCCTTCATGCCATTAAAATAAATTTACACACTTCCCAAGGGGTATATTTAGCCCTGCCTTCCTCAGTGCCATTCAGAACCAGTTACTTATTTCCTTTCCCTCAAGTTCATAATTAAACCACAAACCAATTTGATTAATAATTAATATCTTTACCTCTGTGGAGAAGGAAAAATAAATTTTCCTCTACTCTTCTAGGTTCTTGGCTGAGACCACTACCCCTTCACCCCTGCCCCATGATAATAGAAAAAGAAGTAGAAGTAATATCATGTATATCTCCTTTACACATAGGAGAGACCTAGGAAAACTGTTTAACTCCCCCAGATTGCCTAAGTCACCACCTTAAATACCATCTCTGGCTAAAGACAAAAGAAAGATATTAGGTGTTGAGTGAGGTGGAGGAGAGCCCTTATGGAAGGTTATCAGTTAAGGCACATTAAACAAGCGTACAATTGGGGTACCTGGGTAGCTCAATGGGTTAAGCCTCTGCCTTCGGCTCAGGTCATGATCTCAAGGTCCTGGGATCAAGCCCCCACATCGGGGCTCTCTGCTCAGCAGGGAGCCTGCTTCCTCCTCTCTCTGCCAGCCTCTCTGTGTACTTGTGATCTCTCTCTCTCTCTCTGTCAAATAAATAAATAAAATCTTTAAAAAAATAAAGCATACAATTGTTATGCAGATTTAAGTCTGTGCCTTCTTCAGGGGTGAGAGTTTCTAGGGATTAGGTCATCTTCCCAGTACAGAGAGGGAAACACCCTTACCCAGGGAAATTTCTCTTATAAATGTAAATATCTATTACAAAAGGGTAACTTCTACTTGGTTTTCACAGCTTCTCCTATGTTGGCTCTTTCTTAGAAATGAACAGCCTAAAATGATCTTTATACCAAAAATACATTTTTGGTGTGACAAATTCTACTCCTCTTCATCTCCTAAATCTTTCTCACATGTAGCTCTTCATTTTTAGTCCTGCCATTACTCTCCTAATCCAGGCCTTTGGCTGTTCTCTCAAGGTTACTGCTATAGCCTCCTGAGAGGTCTCACTGCCTCCAAATTATACCACTCAGATCTCTTTACCTTTGATTAAATTCAAAATGCAGTTTTGCTTTATTGATCTCTAAAAATTTAAAAATATTTTTATTTCGGGAGTCCAAGCATGACAGTGTGACATAAAAGGTCTTTCCATGACTTGGCCCATTAATCTCTCCATTTCCCCCTTTTCTTTGCCTTGAAAATTAAAGTCTAGGAAATAGTGAGTTGTCTATAATTCTAGATACACTGTGGTGATTCACACCTATCTGACATTGCTCATGCTCTTCCATTTACCTAGAATGACCTCCCACTCACTGACTCATTTCTGCTTATTTGTCATGATTCAGTCACATCCTTCTTAAAATCCCAGACTTTGTTTTACTCTGCTGTTGCTACACCTACTTTGTGTGTACTTCTAAGCCTGTTGTTACCCTATTATAATGAAATTGTGTCTTTTTTGCCTACTAAATCAAGAGCACCTAAGGTATGGATACGCATGTCTTATATCTCTGTATTTCTCACCTGCCCCTATCATGCATCCCAGTGCTCTGTAAATGTTGGTAGAAAAGTCTTACCCCTGATAGTCACTGTTCTTAATGCCTGAAAATCCCATGCTTTGTCTCTGATTCAGCCTTTACTTGCTCCCATTTTGCCAATCACATTGCCTCCTCGCACAGCAGTCCTTCTGACTGAGCTTCTCTTTCAGTTTTCCTGCTGAGGCAGAACCTATGCATGCCATAGACCAAACCCCCTCAACGTGGATTAGCCCCATGGTGCTGTTGTCATTTTCATCTTTTCAGAGCTAAACTGGGTTCCATATACACCCTGCTAAGAGGATGGATCTTCCAGAAACAAACTTACTACTTTATGATTCATGATGTTGCCATCTTTTTGACATCAAGTATCACCCCTTTTCTTAGGACCTTCCTTCCTTACTCTACCTCTTGGATTAAACTGTTAATATCTAGCTGACCCAAGTCAGGCCCAAAAGACCACAGTTCTATATTCTGCTTTTCAAAGATAATCACTCTTCTGCAACAGAAAGAACCATTTTTCAACATCTGCTCTTGCCTCTGTACATTACAGAAAATATTAGAGGTTTGCAGCCCAGTTCTAAAAAATATTTCCACTTTTTTTTTGGAGAGAGGAAGAGGTAAAGAAAAAAAAAAAAGGTAGTTCATATTGAAGTGGTAGGTGACATGGTGATATCATCCAGAATAAAAGGAATGAAGTTTGAAGCAATAAAATACCAGTGCATAGAGAAGCTGAGATCAACTGCAGTAGTAACTGCATTGTACCTTTTCAAATTAAAGTCTTTTTAATTTGTACAATGTCACAATTTTCAGTTACTTCATACTAAAAATATTACAAGGGGGAAATGGAATTATATAATTAATATAACTGTATAATTAAAATACACATATAATTAATCTTATAATTAGGCTCATTTCACAGAAATTATGCCCAGTAATAGTCACCTTTGTCTCTACAAGAAAGGCCTGTCATGTTTTCAAGGATCACTCAGTGTTTTGATGATTAAAGTCTTTGTGTTAGGGCTCACTTGGAACGCTTTTGAGAAACAAATCCGTTCTTCATATGCTCTTAACTACCACCTAGTCACAAAAGAAGAAGCACAAAGTAACCCCATCTGGCCAATATAGGGATTGAAAGAGCAGATGTAAAAGACTCCATTATATGAATGAGCAACCTGTGGGACTCAAATGGGCCCCAAATTTTGTTGAATGCTGTGATGTCAACCTGTTAATGTTTTTTTAACAGAAGACCCACATTTTCACTGTGCATTTGATCCCACAAATTATGTAGTTGATCCTGGCTGAAGCAGTAGTTATCAGTTTCTTCCAAAACTGTTGCAGAATTTCTTTTCATTGGTGCCTGCAGTTCTTGGTCACACTGCTTCAAAGAATGAAGAGATAGACCAAAGAGTGGTGGACAGCAAGGCAAAGTTTATTGGGCCATAGTACAAAGCTCCCAAAGACAGAGGAGACCCGAGAGGGTTGCCTTCCCAAGTTTCTAATCGAGGGGTTTTAATGAGAATGTTGGTGAGCTGTTTTAATCTGATTAACCCTCCTTGCACCTGCCACCAGTCAGGTTTTTGTCCATGTGCTAATCTATCTATCAGGTAGTTGCTCCCATGGGAAAGGGTGGAGGGCTCCTTCCAGGGTGGTGTAAAATCCTTTTAATGATAGTTTCCTCTTAGGTTGGGGCCCCTTGTCCCTGTCTGCCTTTCTTCAGGATTATCCTTCATTAAAACCTTTCATTAAAGTACCATCAGTCACTCACAATCTGTGACATGAATCTGGGGGTATATGTGCAAAGTGAAAGTTAATTCTTCCTTATCTATAATCCTTGGATTTCCAAAAGTCCTAGAAAATGTATAAAAGTGAGACAAAGAGAAAAAAAATACATGATCCAGAAATATAGCTGTGATCATCACTACAATGTACACCAAATATTTAACTATTTTGGGATGGAAAAATAATTTTCCTTTATCCTCCTAGGTTTTTGCCTGAGAATCTCTTGTAATAAAAGATAGATTAACAGGGGAAAAAAAAAAAAGAAAGCAGAGGCCTAATAACATATATACTTCTTGTATAAGTGAGAAATACCAAGAAAACTGAGTAACTCCCCAAAATGTCCCCAGCTGCCATCGTAAATACCATTTCCAGCTAACAACAAAAGATGGTGAGGGAGGGGACAATTAAAGGATGTTATCAGGCAAATCACTATAAACAAGGCTATGGTTGTTATGCAGATTCAGTGCCTGCCCTGCTGATAAGAGTTTCTAGGGTTTTAGTCCTCCTTCTCTTTCAGGTCCTGAGAGGGAGCTACCCTTACAAATGGACATGTCCCTTATGAATACAAATGTCTCTAACAGAAGGGTAACTTCTACTCTGTTTCAGAGCTTTTCCTATGTTGTGCTGTTTACTCAAAATAATGCCTATGCCAAAGAGATATATTTTGGATTCAAATTCTGTTTTCCTTCATGTGCTATTAACAGAAAATTTGGTGAGGAAAAGGTCATTTTTAAGCTCAAAGTCTCCTGAAAGGAAAAAGTATAGATAAAAACGTATACAATTATCTTGACAACAGTTAATATGCTCCTCTTCCTTTGTAATCCAAATTGTAAGAAGAGTTGTTAAAACTTTAGTTATATCAGTATAAAATTGAACTATTTTCTTTATACTTCATCAAACTGCAACCCAGTTAAGAACTGTTGCATTGTAAAGAGCTGTACTTTGTTTACAATTAATTCATTGAGCTTTCCTTTTAGTAGTCTTGATCAGAACACTTTCATTTGTTATTCATGCTGATTTACATAAATACTCCACAGCATTTTCCTATTAAAGGACACTTAAAATGAAGGGCAACATTTGCTTCTCTCCTCTTCTGTGCAATTTATTTCATGTTTTCTTTGAAGAGGTTGTTATGATCAGCAGACAGGAGCTAGTGAAAACATAATTTTAAGTCTTGAATGGTGATCATTTTCAGTCTTTTAAAGACTGCTAGCCTTAATTGATTTGTCTCCAGTGTGAACTGAACTGTTATGTCTGAAGAGAAACTTCCTTTAATCTCTCTTATACTCTGAGAATCTAAGCATAATGAATACGTTGCTTTAAAAAAATGATATTACTGACTCATTCATTCATTCATTCATTCATGTAGTATTCAAAAAGTACTAGTTAGGTATCTTCTTTGTGCAAAGCACTGTCCTTAGGCATAGGAGATATAAAGATATAAAGACCGGAAAAAACAAACAATCTATAACCTAGAACATGAAGTCTAGTGGAAGAGGTAGCATTTAATAAGTAATCATGAAAACAAAGGCAAATAGCATCTGTGGCAAATATATGAAAGAGAACTACTCAAAGAGCTAGGAGACATATGGAGGAAGTCAGATGGGTTCTGAAGTAACATACTTGATGAAGATCTGAAAATTAAGTAGTGTGCAAAGAGTAATTACAGTAATTATTTACATCAGAATCAAACATTTGGGAAATACATTTTTTAAAAAAGATATTATCTTCAAATAATATGAGATACTTGGAAATGTTTCTTTAAAAACCATGTTCAAGAAATGCATGGAGGAAATCAAACAGTGGATTTGAGGATGTAAAACAAAACTTTTAAAATGTCCATGCAGTAGGGGCACCTGGGTGGCTCAGTCAGTTAAGCATCTGATTCTTGATTTTTGTCTCAGGTCATGCTTTCAGGGTTGAGATCAAGCTCTACTTTGGGCTCCACACAGCATGGGGCCTGCTTAAGATTCTCTTTCTCCCTTTACCTCTGCCCCTCGTTCTGCACACATACTCTCCAATAAATAAATAAATATCGATCCACTAAAAACTCATTATCAAAATTGTGTTAGTTTTCCACAAATTAGTCTCTAAAGTCAATGCAATTTTCACCAAAATTCAAATAGAGGCTTTCATTGGGGTTGATAACCTGACTCAAAAAATGCTCTATAAAAGAATAAAGGGCTAAGAATACCAAAAACATTGTTAAATAAGAAGAAAATTTACCAAATGTCAAAACCTACTTTATACAGTAAGTTGTAATATGTTCACTACTGATACAAGAAATGAATTGTAATATGTTCACTACTGATACAAGAAATGAATTAAAGAAATGAATCAAGCAAAGAGTTCATGATATAGGGCATATTTAATATTATAAATTGGTGGGAGAAAGTATGGACTACTTAGTACACGGTGCTTAGACTTTTGGTTATCTATGATCATAAAATGTGTCCTTACTTCATATGATATACAAATGTAAATTTTGAGCCTAAATACAACATTCAGCACAATAAATATGGCAAGCTCTAAAACTTTGATAAAAGTATGTAAGACAGTATTCTTACAGTCAGGATATGGAGAGATATCTGGACAAGAAGCAGAAAAAGCAATATGTAAGTTAAAAAACCTGAGGATTTTAATTACATTTAATTACATTAAATTTTAAATCTTTTCAATAAAAGTTATTATAGACTAATTTAAAAGACAAGTTAGAGAGATAGTCTAAGATGGGGGAGGAGTAGGAGACCTTAGTTTTGTCTGGTCCCAGGAATTCACCTAGATAACTATAAAGTCATTCTGAACAACTGCAAACTCAACCAGAGATCTAAGAAAAGAATGGCTACAACTCTACAAATAGAAAAGCAACTACTTTCTGCAAGGTAGGATAAACCACAAGGAAGGGAGCCTCTGTCTGCCAGCCCCAGCAAGTGATATAGCAGCAGAGGACAAAATCAGAACTTTTAAAAGTCTGCTCCAGTGAGGGACATCCCTGCCTGAATGGTGCTCATGTGGTGAAACAGAGCAGAATCCTAGATGGGACACTGGTCTCAGGATCCCTGGGGTCACAGGAAGACTGGGGGTACTTGAATGCAGCAGCATTCCCAGGCATCTGTGCGGGAAGACTGGCTGCAATCAGTGAGCCTAGGACAGGGCTCTTAGCTCAGGGTTACCATATACTGTGAACCTCGGCCTGGTCAGGCAACTGTTCTCTGAGCAGGGGCCCAGCAAGTTGCAGAACCACCACAAGATCCCTTCTTCCTCCCCCAGGAGGAGCAGCACAGGTGAACACTACAGGAGTCTGCAGGGTTTGGAGACTCAAAGTGGAGTCATGTGCCTGAGATAGAAACACTGGGTCATAGGCTGGGTAAGCACAAACTGAAGAAGACCAGGGAGACAGGAGTCATTGACTGCTTTTCTCTGGGGATGCACTGAGAAGTGAGGCCCTGAGCTCTGGGCTCTGGGGCTAGAAATTGGGAGGCTGCCATTTTCATTTTCATTTTCATCCTTTGATGCAGTACAGAAAGCTTTGAGGGAACAAAAGCTACATAGAACAAACCAAAGCTGCTTATATAGCCTGGCCCCCTGGCAAGGGTGGTACAGTTCCCCCAGGAAAAAGACTGCTGACAAGCAGTGCAACAGGCCCCTCCCCCAGAAGATCAGCAAGAACATCCAACTAAGACCAAGTTTACCCATCACACAGAACTGCAAAACTCTGGCACTAGGGGAAAATAGTATATAGAATTCATGTGTTTTTTTTTTTTTTTTTCTCCACAATTCTTTAGTCTTCCAGCTTTAATTTTTTTTTAAGATTTTATTTATTTACTTGACATGCAGAGATCACAAGTGGGCAGAGAGGCAGGCAGAGAGAGAGGGGGGTAAGCAGGTTCTCTGCTGAGCAGAGAGCCTGATGTGGGGCTTGATACCAGGACCCTGAGATCATGACCTGAGTCAAAGGCAGAGGCTTAACCCACTGAGCCACCCAGGCGCCCCTTCCAATTTTAATTTTAATTTTAATTTTCTCTTTCCATTTTCAACAGATTTCTTATTTTGTCAGCTCTTTTTAAAAATTCTTTAAATTTTCATTTTTACACTTAAAGTCTATCCTTTCATTATATTTAATTTTATTTTTGTATTTATAAAAATTTTTCTTTCTTTACAATTTTGGAATGCAGTTTCTTCTAACAAACAGTCCAAAATACACACAAGATATAATGTATTGCTCTGTTATGTTCACCTGTTTGTTTATATTCCTTATTCTTAATTTTTTGGTCTTAATTTTCAATTTTACAGATACATTCTATCCTTTTGATGTATTTAATTTTATTTTTGTACATATATAAATTTTTCTTTCTTTACAATTTTGGGATCTAGTTTTCTAACAGACCAAAATACACACAGGATCCAGTGTTTTACTCTTTTCTATTCACCTGTCTGATTATATTCTTTTGTTTGTTCATTTGTTTCTCTTTGGTTTTGGGTCTCTTCTGATTTGTTTAGTATATATTTCTCTGGGGTAGTTGTTGCCATTTTAGTATTTTGTTCCTGCGTTCATCTATTCTTCTTTGACAGAAGACAAGATGGAAGAACTCACCTCAAAAAAGAGAATAAAAGGCAGTACTGACTGCCAGGGACCTAATCAATATGGATATAAGTAAGACGTTGGGACTAGAGTTCAGAATAATGATTATAAGATACTAGTTTGGCTTCAAGAAAAAAGCATAGAAGACACTAGAGAACCCCTTTCTGGAAATAAAACAACTAAAATCTAATCAAGTCAAAATTAAAAAGACTATTAATGAGATGCAGTCAAAAGTACAGGCTCTAACTGCTAGGATAAATGAGGCAGAAGAGATAATTAGTGATATAGAGACAAAATGATGGAGAATAAAGAAGCCGAGAGAAAGATAAACTACAGATTACGAGGGGCGAATTCAAGAGATAAGTGATACCGTAAAGTGAAACAATACTAGAATATTTGGGATCCCAGAATAAGAGAAAAGAGAGAGGGGACAGAATGTATATTGGAGCAAATTATAGCAGAGAACTTCCCTAATCTGAGGAAGGAAGCAGGCATTCAAGTCCAAGAGGCACAGAGAATCCCCCTCAAAATCAATAAAAATAGGTCAACATCTCAATATATACTAGTGAAACACACAAATCTCAGAGACAAAGAGAAAATCTGGAAAGCAGCTCAGGACAAGAGGCCAGTAACCTACAAGGATAAAAACATTAGATTGGCAGCAGACCTATCCACAGACACCTGGCAGACCAGAAAGGACTGGCGTGGTATATTCAGAGTGCTAAATGAGAAAAATATGCAACCAAAATACTTTATTCAGCTCGGATGTCATTCAAAATAGGAGTGATAAAAAGCTTCCAGGACAAACAGAAACTGAAAGAATATGTGATTACTAAACCAGCCCTGCAAGAAATATTAAAGGCAATCCTTAAATCAAAAAGACAGCCCAAAAGTAACATAGACTAGAAAGGAACAGAGACAATATACAGAAATAGTGACTCTACAGGTACTATAATGGCACTAAATTCATATCTTCCAGTAGTTACTCTGAATGTAAATGGGCTAAATGCCCCAATCAAAAGACACAGGATATCAGATTGAGTGAAAAAAAAGCAAGACCCATCAATAGGCTGTCTCCAGGACACTCATTTTAGACCCAAGGACACCTCCAGATTGAAAGTGAAGGAGTGGAAAACCATTTATCATGGTAATGGACATCAAAATAAAGCTGGGGTAGCAATCCTTATATCACACAAATTAGATTTTTTTTAAGATTTTTATTTGTTTATTTCACAGATCACAAGTAGGCAGAGAGGCAGGCAGAGAGAGAGAGAGGAGGAGGAGGAGGCAGGCTCCCTGCTGAGCAGAGAGCCCGATGCAGGACTTGATCCCAGGACCCTGGGATCATGACCTGAGCCAAAGGCAGAGGCTTTAACCACTGAGCCACCCAGGCGCCCACACAAATTAGATTTTAAACCAAAGACTGTAATAAGAGATGAGGAAGGACATGATATCATAATTAAAGGCTCTATCCAACAAGAAGATCTAACAATTGTCAATATTTATGCCCCTAACATGGGAGCAGCCAATTATATAAACTGATTAATAACAAAATTAAAGAAACACATCAATAATAATACAATAATAGTAGAGGGTTTTAACACCCCACTCACTTCAATGGACAGATCATCTAAGCAGAATATCAACAAGGAAACAAGGGCTTTGAATGATACACTGGACAAGGTGGACTTCACAGATATATTCAGAACATTCTGAAGCAACAGAATACACATTCTTCTCAAGTGCACATGGAATATTCTCCAAAATAGATCACGTCTTGTGTTACAAACCAAGTCTCAACCAATATCAAAAGATTAGGATCATTTCCTGCATAGTTTTGGACCACAAAGCCTTGAAATTGGAACTCACTTACAAGGGGAAAGTTGGAAAGAACTCAAATATAAGGATGCTAAGGAGCATCCTACTAAAGAATGAATGGGTCAACCAGGAAATTAAAGAAGAATTTTAAAAATACATGGAAACAATGAAAATGAAAACACAACTATTCCAAACCTTTGGGATGCAGCAAAGGTGGTCCTAAGAGGGAAGTATATAGCAGTACAAGCCTTCCCAAGAAACAAGAAAGGTCTCAAGTACACAGCCTAACTGTACATCAAAAGGAGCTGAAGAAAGAACAGTAAATAAGCCCAAGCCAAGGAGAAGAAGAGAATTAATAAAGATTAGAGCAGAAATCAATGAAATAGAAACCAAAAGAACAGTAGAACAGATCAACAAAACTAGGAGCTGGTTCTTTGAAAGAGTTAATAAAATTGATAAACCCCTGGCCAGACTTGCCAAAAAGAAAAGAGAAAGGACCAAAATAAAATCATGAATGAAAGTGGGGAGATCACAACTAACACCAAAGAAATACAAAAATAATTATAAGAAATATTATGAGCATCTTTATGCCAGCATATTAGTCAATGTGGAAGAAATGGATACATTCCTAGAGACAGAAACTACCAAAACTGAGCAAAGAAGAAATAGAAAACCCCAGACCCATAACCAGCAAGGAAATTGAAGCAGTAATCAAAAATCTCCCAACAAACAAGAGTCCAGCACCAGATGGCTGTCTAGAGGAATTCTACTAAACATTTAAAGAAGAATTAATATCTATTCTCGTGAAGCTGTTTCAAAAAATGGAAATGGAAGGAAAACCTCCAAACTCTTGCTGTGAGACCAGCATTACCTTAATCCCAAAACCAGACAAAGACCCCACCTAAAAGAATTACAGAACAACATCCCTGATTAACAGGGATGCAAAAATTCTCGCCAAAATACTAGCCAGTAGGATCCAACAGTACATTAAAAGGATTATTTACCATGACCAAGTGGGATTTATTCCTGGGCTGCAAGAGTAAATCAATATCCACAAATCAATCAGTGTGATATGCTACATTAGTAAAAGAAAGGACAAGAACCATATGATCCTCTCAATAGATGCAGAAAAAGCATTTGATAAAATGCTGCATCCTTTCTTGATTAAAAAATCTTCACAGTGTAGGGATAAGGGGAACATACCTCAATATTGTAAAAGCCATATATGAAAAGCCACATTAAATATTATTCTCAATGGGGAAAAACTGAGAACTTTCCCCCTAAGGTCAAGAACATGGCAGGGATGTCCACTCTGACCACTGTTGTTCAACATAGTACTAGAAGTCCTTACCTCAGCAATCAGACAACAAAAAGAAATAAAAGGCATTCAAATAATCAAAAAAGAAGTCAAATTCTTACTCTTCACAGATGACATAATTTTCTATGTGGAAAATCTGAAGACCCCACCCCAAAATTGCTAAAATGCATACTGGAATTCAACGAAGTGGCAGAATATAAAATCAACGCAGAGAAATTGGGTGCATTTCTACACACTAACAATGAGACAGAAGAAAGAGAAGTCAAGGAGTCAGTCTCATTTACAATTGCATCCAGAACCATAGGATACCTAGGAATAAACCTAACCAAAGAGGCAAAGGATCTGTACTCTGAAAACTATAGAACGCTCAAGAAAGAAATTGAGGAAGACACAAAGAAATGGAAAAATGTTCCATGCTTATAGATTAGAAGAACAAGTATGTTAAAATGTCTGTGCTATCCAGAGCAATCTATACATTCAATGCAACCCCTATCAAAATACCATCAGATTTTTTCACAGAACTAGAATAAATAATCTTAAAATTTGTATGGAAACAGAAGAGACCCCAAATAGCCAAAAGAATGTTGAAAAAGAAAGCCAAACCCCAGACTTCAAGCTCTATTACAAAGCTATAATCATCAAAACAGTATGGTACTGGGAAAAATAGACAAAGGTCAATGGAACAGAATAGAGAACTCAGAACTGGAACCTCAACTCTATGGTCAACTAATCTATGGCAAAGCAAGAAAGAATATCCAATGGAAAAAAGACAGTCTCTTCAACAAATGGTGCTGGGAAAAATGGACAGACACTTGTAGAAGAATGAAACTGGATCATCTCCTTACACCATATACAAAAATAGACTCAAAGCAGATGAAAGACCTAAATATGAGACAGGATTCCATCAAAATCCTAGAAAAAAACATAGGCAGCAATCTCTGGGTAGACACATCTTTCTCCAAAAGGCAAGGGAAACAAAAGCAAAAATGAACTGTTGGGACTCCATCAAGATAAAAAGCATCTGCACAGCAAAGGAAATAGTTAAGAAAACCAAAAGACAGAGTGGGAGAAGATATTTGGAAATGTCTTATTAGATAAAGGGCTAGTATCCAAAATCTATAAAGAACTTACCAAACTCAATACCCAAAGAACAAATAATCCAATCAAGAAATGGACAGAAGACACAAGGAGACATTTCTCCAAAGAAAATATACATATGGCCAATAGACACATGAAAAAATGTTGAACATCATTCAGCATCAGAGGAATCAAAATTACAAAGAGAGATCACCTCACAGTAGTCAGAATGGCTAAAATTAACAAGTCAGGAAATGACAGATCTTGGCAAGGATGCAGAGAAAGGGGAATCTTCTTACACTGTTGTTGGGAATGCAAGCTGGTGCAGCTACTCTGGAAAACAGTATAGAGGTTCCTCAAAAAGGTATAAATAGATCTACCGTACTACCCCCAATTGCACTATTGGGTATTTACCCCAAAGGTACAAATCTAGTGACCCAAAGGGGTACCTGCACCCCAGTGTTTCTATTGGTAATGTCCCATAGCCAAACTATGGAAAGAGCCCAGATGTCCATCAACAGATGAATGGATAAGGAAAAAGTGGCACATACATATAATGGAACACTACTCAGCCATCAAAAAAAATGACATCTTGTCATTTGCAACGATGTGGATGGAACTAGAAGGTATTATGCTATGCTAAGTGAAATAAGTCAATCAGAGAATGACAATTATATGATCCCACTCACATGTGGATTTAAGCAACAAAACAGAGGTTCATAGGGAAGAGCGGAAAAAATAAAACAAGACAAAATTAGAGAGGGAGACAAACCATAAGAGACTCTTAATCATAGGAAGCAAACTAACGGTTGCTGGTGGAGTGGGGAGATGGGGTAACTGAGTGATGGACATTAAGGAAGGTACAGGGTGTAATGAGCACTGGGTATAATATAAGACTGATGGGTATAACATGAGACTGATAAATCACTGACTCTACCTCTAAGACTATAATACATTATGTGTTAATTGCATTTAAATAAAAAAACAAAAAATTTTTAAAAAGACAAAAGAGAAGTCACATATAAGGAGAAGCAATTCAAAATGCACATATAATATCAGTATTTTAATAGGTAGTTAAAGCATTTCTTTCTTAAAATTTTTGTTTGTTTGTTTAGTAAGAGAGCAGAAAAGAGAGTGGCAGAGGAAGAAGGAATTTTAAAGCAGGTTCCATGCCCTGTTCAGAGCCCAAGGTGGGGCTTGATCTCATGACCCTGAGATCATGACCTGAGCCAAAATCAAGAGTCAGAACCTTAATCAACTGAACCACGTAGGTGCTACAAAAATGTAAAGCATTTCTATAAATTAGTAAGAAAAAGACAAATGACTCCATATAACTTTGGGTAACAGAGATGAATAGGCAGTTTACAAAAAAGAAAATTAGCCAATAAAGTTATAAAAATTATTCAGCCTTATTAGTATTCTGATGAAAAATGGAAATAAAAACTATAGTATATGTTGATATAACCAAGTGTTGATATGCAAGGCAAGAAATGGGCATTCCTGTAAATTACAGGTGGAGGATGAATTGGTAAGTCTGTATTAGAGAACAATTTAGCAATATCTTATAAAGTGGTGATGTTCAAGCCCCTAGTCCAGCAATTGTTATCATAAGTATATATCCTAGAAAAATTTTTATACTTAGGCATAAGTAAAATATGGAAAAATGTTCATTGAACCATTACTGATAATTTAAAAATGATAAGAGGAAGCATAAATTACAGCATGATTACACAGTTGAATATAACCATTAAAGTGAATAAACCAGATCAACATGGATACATTTACAGAAAAGAATGTTGCTAAAGTAGCAGAAACTATGTAAACCATGTGAATCCATTTATATGAATTTATTTAAATGCAAAGATTATACAGACACACACTTCAGAGATACCTCACAATCTGAACTCTTGCTAATCAAACAGAGGAACTGATAAATTCTGGTAAATTTTTGTATAAATTTCCTTCTGTCCAAATTCTCACTACTTGCTTTTTGAACTTCCAGAACCCTAGTAGATTCCGATAATTTGCTATTCTTTTCTCCCTATCTTTACCAAAACTCTTACTAGCCAAATTCAGATAAAGATTATAATTGCATAGAAAGGGGAACTTTTGGTACAATAGTGGTTGATCTGGGGTTAGGAAGAAGACAATGAAATAATAGCTACAAAAGTTATTTCAGTATTGCTGTAAAACATGCAATGTTTAAAAAAATTCTGAAACAAATTTGATAAAATATTTAATTCAATAAATAATGTCTAAACAATAATATTTGCTGTTATTCTATGTATGTTTCCTAACATTTAAAATAAAATAGTCTTTGGAAACTGTAAAGAAATCATTAGGATATGAGGTGAGTTAAGAATATTCCAGGTGGAATAACATATGCAAAGATTTGTGGCACAGTGGCACATGATACATGCAAGAAAGTTCACCAATTCTTGTGTTCTAGGGTAGAGAGGCCAAGAGAGGTAGGGATATGAAGGGATGATGTAGGCTTTCTAGGTTTTATTAGGATTTAGTGACTTCATTCTAAGAGCAAAGAGAAGCTCATAGAGAATCTCAGATATGTAGGTAAGGGGCCTTGGGTGGTAATAAGATTGATATTTTAAAAAGGATTTAAAATAAAATAAAAAGCATTTAATTTAGTTGCATTATAAGAAATTATTTGGAGTGAATTTAGTGGATGTGTGTGGGTATTTGGAAGGCATTGCAAAACTCCAGGTGATTAAGAAAAATAGTAAGAAACAGGACAGCTTTAGCAGAAGAAACTGAGTTGGGTTTAGGTATCAAGCTTGACACACTACTGCACTCATTGGAAGGTGGAGAGGACTACACAAAAATATTTAATGATTCTTGCATCTAAAATTGAAAATTATACCAAAAATAGCTTCTAGAGCACATTTTCAGTCCTTAAGCCCAAATGAAAAGATCATTATATGGGATAATGCCCCTACATAGAATATTTAAACCAAAAAGTGTCTGATGATAGTTACTACACTGTTTTATTTAGATCTCCACGGGCTCCATATATATATCTGATTTTTACAGGATTGCATATCATCATTCAGGCTTTAGTTCAAATATGACTTCCCCTAAGAGATCTCTAATCACTACCCCTATCACATCAACTTTATAGGATTTACTACTCCTTGAAATCATCACATGTATTTATCTTGTTATAGTCTGTAGGAGAATAGAAGTTCCATGAGAGCAGGAAAATTATCTGCTTTTTAAAATGTTCTGATTTACCATCTAAAGGAGTACCTGGCATAAAGTAGGTACTCAATAAATAGCTGTTATATGTACGAGTGAATAATTTCATAGGCACATAGGAAAGAAGGTTTTTATTTCTCTGTCACCAAATTTGAGGAGAAAAAAAAAAAAACAGAAAAAAAGGCTAAGTAATGTCTTTTCAGTATATTTATATATTCTTTCCTCAAAAGAGCTTACAGTCATTTTCAGAGATGTCAGCCTTATTATCCATTACACATCAATGTGTACACTGGCATTCAGTATGGAAATTCCATATCGTGTAGTCCATCTCATAAATTTTGGTGTCATGCTTTACAATTAATAAATATTTACTACCACAATTGTCTACTTCAAATGCTGAGGAGCATATTTAAGGCTCCTTGGGAGACATAAATATTTCATGTTAAGCATTCTATGTGACAAGTACAAAATATAACAACAAAATTCAACGGGTGGAGCACATTTCACATAATCAATCATGTCCTAAGACAAGTGCTACAAATAAAATGGATGAGTTCAACATTTCTGGGTCAAATATAATTGCCACCATGCACTTACATATTTGATAACAGTGAAGTGAATAGAAATATTAGATATAAAGCATATTTTACATGAATATAATAATGTATATGAATATAAAATTACTAAATTATCATATTTATATTGAGAAGAAATTTTTTAAGCAGACTCAATTTAAAAAGTATCCGAGTAGTTATAAGTGTAAGCATATATTCATAAACTCCCTACTGGTAAATAAAAGCCCCAAGTTAGCAGATTTCTTGAAGTATTTGTCACAAGGGACTAGGCTGCAATAACAAACACCCAAAATCTCAATAGCTTAAGACAATAAAAATTTCTTCCTTATCCACGCTAAGTCCACATAGGTCTAAGACACTACATAGACCATCTCTCTACCACACAGTGACTCAAGTATTCAGGATGCTTTAATCTTTTGATTCTGACTTCTCAGCTAACAAAGTCTACAACCACCACCGACAAGGAAAGGAAGACCCTAGCAAGTCACTAAGAGGCTTTTAATTTCATTACCGTGGTGTAGCACACATCATTTCAACGTACATTTTATTGGCCAGAATTAATTACATGGTCCCTTCTAATTGCAAGATGTTGGGAAGTGTAATTTTTTGTATGCCCAAGAAGAAGTGACAACCACACTTGATTAAAAAAAAAAAACAAAAAAACTAAAACTCTTCAAAATTAGCATGATAGCATATCACAAATCCATCACAGATTAAGCAAAATAGATTCCCCATCTAAAAAATATATTCTGTATAATCATGGTAAATTATCATGCAAGAGTTTACAGAATACAGATGGCAAGAAATAGTTCTAACATCTAATTTGATGTATGATAGAATTTAGTTGGCAGATGTTGGAATTACTTTTCAAAAGAACATTTGGTCAGCATCAAATTGTAACCAAATAAGCAGGCTTTTACTCTGTGGCACAACTAAATCAATCTTTCTACAAAAAATTTTAATGTCAGTCACTAAGACCAAGAGGAAATTACCAGTAAGATGTAGAAAGGCAGTCAAGAAAAGGATCTTTCAGGTCAGAAGTATAGCTCAAACTGTCATCTCATTACTATAAAATACTAAAGACTAGGCATCTTTCCATTTTCAACATTATTCTCCTTAAAACATTATTCTCTCTTCATATATGCCTGAAATTTTTGCAAATTTGTAGTAACTTGTCATTTCTTATCAGAAGACAAAAGAATCCACAGGAAATATTTAACATAACTTTTGAGCAGAAAATTAAAAGTGAACTATATATAGAAAATAATTCAGAAATATGTTTGATTTTAATTTAGACTTTGATTTTAATGAATTCCCAAATATACCATTTTAATAATTTCCACAAACAAGTTATTTTTTAGGGCAAAGTAAAATTTTATTAATTTTAGAATTTTCCATTTTAAATGCACTTTTATCTTTATAATTCCTTCAAAATAATGTCTTTTTCTGGACACTTATACTAATTGAATTGATCTCACATTTTAATGTTGATAGTGTTAACAAAACTTACCATGGCTTTCCTACTTTTTCCAACAATTACTGGCTGAGCTTCACTGTAAATATACGATATTCCCAGTGGACAGGAGAATAAACTATGTCGTCTTAGAAGTAGGTGGTTTGAATACTATTACTTAAAAGGAGATATATAAAGGGAAAAAGTAAGAAGAAACAATTATAGTGTTTTTAAGCCCACATAATTAGTCAAATAAAGACAAAATTTGAAAATAACATACAAAAAAATGAAATAATATAGGCAATAAAGTTTAATTGATAATACATGTATATATACCTTAAATAGAGAATAAGTAATTTTTCAATTACATGAAATAATTTTTAGAATTTATGACTTACAGATCAGAAAGAATGCAGTGAATCCAAAGAATACAATATATGCCATTTTTATACCATAATACAGAGTAAGTCAAGAAGTTAATAACACAAATATAAGTGAACAATAAAATAAAACTATAAAATCATTTAAGCAACTTAATATAAGCAACTAATTACTAGTAGAATGGTGGTAAATTTGTATACTATTTATAAATAAAACAATTTGGTATGTTTTTTTAAAAAATTAAGAAATGGTAAAAACAACTGGAGATTCCTGAAGTTATAAAATAGTGTCCATGAACTTATGCTAATATATTCTATATCCTATCCTAGTGAGTTTTCTGACAAAATTAGGATTACCATAATTATTTCAAGAATTAGAAAATCAAATCAGGCCAGTGACAATAGAAAAACTAGAAAATCTAAGAAAGAATTATCTCTAAAATAATATCTTGGTTCAAATAACTTTCCTGGTGAGTTCACACAAATACTAAGCATTGAATAATTCCCATTCCTTATAATCTCTTTCATAATATGTAGTTGGATTAAGTGTTATATATTCCCCTGATATTAAAAATATAGACAAAGATTGAACAAAGAAAAAAATCATGAAATGAAACATAAATCATATGTCAACATGCCAAATAAAACACCACAAATTAAATTCAATAATTTATTAAAAATTAATTCACTACAGACATTTTCAACACAAATTTTCCCCTACACAAGTATTTTTATATAAATTATAACACAAATAGACCTTAGATGAAAAACTATATGATCATCTCAAAAGGTACTCAAAAGATGTTTGATGAAACTCAACCACAATCCCAAGAAAAATCCTTAGCAAAATCGCAGTATATGAGTACTCTCTAAAAAATGCTATAGAATATCTGTCTTAAATGAACACACACCTAAACATTAATGGATAAAGATTAGAGGCTTTCCCAATAATATTTTAAGTTTCATAATAAGGATACCTATAGTGCTAATTACTATTTAACCTCTTCTATCCAATGTAATACGACAAGAAATAAAAATAATAGATGCAAATTTTATAAAGTCAAATTATTAATAAGTTGATGGTCTATTCTAGAAAATGTAAAAAAAAATAGTAAAATACAATTAGATTTAAAAAACAGTTTATTAAGGTAATGAACAGAAAAACTAATATTATAAATCCAAAATATATCTAATAAAGTTGCAGTAACAATTCACAAAATACAATTAAGAAGATAACTTAAAAGTAGAATTTAAATAGATAAAAATATATGAATATATAGAGAGAAAAGCATCAAATGTTGCTAAGAAATAGAAAACCAGGTTTGACTATATAAAAGATACAGAAAGTTCTCGATGGGAATAATGAATGTTATGAATATGGTAATTTCCTCCAATTTAACATAATTCCAATTAACATCCTCATTAAATCAGTTTGCATTTGATAAAATTACATTTTTAAAAATGATTATGTAAAACAGAACAATTTTGAAAAAGAAAGTCATAAAGGAAAATAAGAACCAAGTTAGATTCCCATGAATTCATCCATATATCTCCTAAAAAGAATGTTAAAGCTTATAATTAAAATGGGTCTGGCAAGAAGACCAAAAAATGTTCCAGGTCTTCTCTCAATTCATCCATTTTGTAGCAACTGGGTTTACTTCAGGGACATGTTGCTTAAAAAAAAAACATTGACAAAATAGCATGCACTGACTAGAAACAGGTCCAGATTTTCATTAATGTCTACAGAGATTTTAAGAAACTGCCCACAGAAATAACAATTTAAACCAAATATAAATGGCAGTTTTAAAATAAAAGAAATTATATATTCTTTTACCAAGAAAATATTTTTCCTCTTGAAATGAGATTCTTTTTAAAGACAATTACGTTTGTCACCAATTTATTGATTTTAATTTTTATTTCTCATTTGAAATAAATGTAACACTAATTTTTATGACATGTTCATAATTGTAATTATTTTCTTTTATGAAATCTATATGTTTATTTGCAATTAAGCATGAATGAAGAAAATGTTAACATGTTAATCTCAGAGGGAAACAGGATGGCATAAATTTAAATACTAACTTTCCAGAGAACATACAACATTGTCCTAAGCAATAGCATCCTTCATTCATTCTGAGAAATGAATATTTCACATACATGCATTTGAATTAATATTTAGGTTTGTTAAGTATATTACTATAGGTTAAAAAAATAAAATAGTACTTAAAGGTTTGTATCTATGTAATTGAAGTTTCCTACTATTCTTGCACAAATCCCAGCCCTTCTTAGGAAAGCAGGCTCTTTCAAATCTTACCTATGACTTCTGTGATGTTGAGATGATACTAATAAAATCTTCAAGTATTTTGCATTTTTGAATTTTATATATTTCTAACTTATAATCTAATGCTTTTTATCTTTAGCTGGCATACTGTCTCATATATATTTTGTTTTCCTCATTTGTACTTTTTCATGTGTATATTTTCCCTCTAAATCTTCTTTAGTGATTTTAATTGTAAATTCCAACTAGTTGTAAAATAACTTTACCAATTTATTTTCTTTTGCTTTCAGATACCTAGTACCTCTTTGTCCATCTCTTTGCTTTCTCCCTCTTCGCGTTCTTTTCCTCCTCCTCCTCCTCATTATTATTATTATTATTACTATTTTAAGGGTATTCCTTGGAAACAGCATATATCTGGGTTTTGCTTTCTATTCTAATCTATGTCCTTTTTTTTAATGGATTACTTTCAGTAATCTATTCTTATTTAGTGTAATTAATGATATCTTGATTTTATTAATTTTAACTTTGTTAATTATTTTAGGTTTTATTTTATTTTCTTCTTGGTCTATTTTGTGTTGGCTATTTTGATTTCTATTCTAGGTTTCTCCCAATTAATTTGAAGGTTTTCCTTTCTATAACAATGTTTTGTTACATTACACTACATTACTTTCTTAAACACACACATATTTGCATTATTATTTATTCTATTACTTTTATATTACTTTTTTATATTACTTTTATATTACCAACTATTCCCTCACTTAAACCCACTGCCTCTCTCACAATAATGTTCTAAATTCCACTTTCTTTTGCTTTATTTCTTCCTCCTATAGAATAAAACCTTTTAAATAGGGTTCCTTTTCTTCCTTCCCCATTTTTAACTTCCTCCTCATGATGAGTAAACATTTGGAATGTTTTTATCTCCTTCCTCTCAACCTCCATGTAGCATTTTTAGAGATTGTTTGTATCACAATTTCTCTCACAGAAGTCTTTTCTGTTTTAAACAGTCTTATTGAGTATTTGTATTACCTATCTCCAGGAAGTCTGTCGTTAATCATTATATTTCTATCTCTATATTACTGTGTACATCTTAATCTTACATCACTATTATTATTCACTAATATTTTCTTTATGGGGTTTCAGTTCATTTGAATTTCGGTAGAATATTTTCTCTGACCACAGGAAGTGCTGGTAACTCTTAATGTTCAGTCACGGGCTCATGGAAACTTTTCCTTTCTAGGACATGACAGGATCTGTACTTCCCACCCCTTGCAGTTCAGTGGGCCCCTGACACTAGTCTAGTCAATGATGAGAAACAGAAGTAGTGTGTGTTGGGGCATCTGGATGGCTCAGTTACTTAAGCGTCTACCTTAAGCTCGGGTCAAGATCTTGGATTCTCAGGATTGGGATCAAGCCCCATATTGGGCTCCCTGCTCGGTGGGGAGCCTGCTTCTCCTTCTCCCACTCCCCCAGCTTTTCCTTCTCCTGCTCCCCAGCTCATGGTCTTTCTCTCTCTCTTTCTGTAAAATGAATTTTTAAAATCTTTTTTAAAAAGTAGAAGTAGTAGTAGTAGTAATGTGTGTTACTTGTTTCTGCTGGTGAGAAACTCCAGGGTTCTCTTGTCAAGGGCACTAATTTGAGTCTTAGCAATGATTAGAAACTGATTTGACTGATACTGATATTTTTAAATCACAAATCACGTTTGTATGTTCCAGAAATTATTACTTTTGGTGCATTTGGCTTTTTCCAAATTACTGTATTAATTCAGATATCCAGATATCTCCTCTGGCATTTTATTTCATTGGGCTTGTTTCTGGGTGTTTCAACTTGATTGTTTTCTCTCTACTAGACCTCTCAAATGGGTGGCTGCTTTTCCATGTCAGCTCCCTTGGGTTTAGAGCTCATTGTTATAATATCCTAAATGGTGGGACTCCTGTAGGTGTATCATATGAAAGGTATAATGTCATTAATCACTTTCTCCCATTTCAAAGCCACAGGCATCCATAAGAAACCATCTGTTCAGCAGTCTCTCCATATTCTTATGGCTTCATGGGTAAGGTTGGCTCATTGCACTGACTCAATTTTCTCCCAGTTCTCTGGGAATCTGCCATACTTGGTACACTAATATAGCTCAACATCCAAGCGTCCCTTGGGTCCAAAGTTGGCTTAAGCAAAGCTTTTCCTATAATCTGCTGCCCTCGGGGCCTCATCCCTTGTGTCTAACCGCCAAAGTCCATGTCACTGTTTGGCTCAAAGAGAAGAGAATGCAGGATACTGCAAGACCTCAACAAAATCAGACACTTCATGAGCAAAGACCTCACACATACGGAGTTGCCTAATGGTCTCAGGAAGGCAAGGAAATTGGAAATGAGGAGTAGGGGAAAAGAAGGAGGAAAAGATGAAGCCAATTCCAGATTATCAATTCCAGAATTCTCTCCCCTAATGGCTTTCAACTCTATTAGCTATTTCTTTTGGTGTTCATCACCATTTTCCTAAGTAAAATACTTAAAACTTATAGGTCTTTATCTTTTTTTGGCAGCACCTGTTGACTTCCTGTTTTAGTAGTTAATGTTTAAACTCTTATTCCACCATCACTACTCCCAAATTCCTCTCCCATAACAGTCTAATACTACATATTATGTTTGGTGAAATCATTAGTCAATTTTATATAATTAGAGCCTTCTAAAGACTATTTATTGGTAAGTCAAGTGATTTATGTTTTCTTCTCAATACAAGCTTTTTCCTTAGAGTACATTTCTGCCTTTTAAGATTTTCTTTGTGTTCTATGTATCTATTCTTGATATTTATCCAAATGTTCCATCAAAGTTGTCAAATGCCAAGTAATAATTTTCCATAATACCCAGATACTTCAGAAAACTTGAACTTCTTCCATTCAGCCCTCTAACCACTTGCTCTAATATGAAGGATTACTTCTCTCTGTGTCTGAAACACAGTTGTCACTGTGGAATTTCAATTCTTCATTCTTCTGTATTAGGTAGCCTTCTTCCTTGATAGCATGCTTTTTGCACATGTGTGGATTTATCATTTATTTTTCTTAGCTACATTCTCTAGAACCTTTCTAAGGCAGATTGCACAAGAACTAAATAATTAAGTCCTTACCTTTTTGAGTTTTTTTTTCTTCTCTCACAGCTGATTGACAGTCTGACTATAGTCTTATAGGATGAACACCATCTTTTCTTAGATATTAGAGATATTGCTTTAAGAACTTCCAGGATACATGTTAGCATTGAGAGATGAATGATATTTTGATATCCTATCATTTGTATCAGACCAGTTACCCCCTCACACAACGTTTTGAATCTTTTGGAAGTGCCCTTTTAGTCTTAGTTGTTAAAATCACACAACGATGTGTACGCATTGGTATGAGACTATTTTTTGTTTTCCCCCTTTTATTAGACACTTGGTGGGAACTTGATCTGAGGAATGGTATCTTTCAGATATGAGAAATGTCTGGTATTATTTATTTGATACCATTTACTTATTTTGATAGTTTTCTTTTCAATTTAACTTCTATTATTTGCAAGTATATAAACTTTTTTTTTCCATCTCCCAGAATGTCAAATGGCTAATTGAATGAATGTTGGAGGTGATTTAAAGTGTAAAATTAATAACTTTGATTATAGGAAATTATTCATATTATAAAGTCTAAGAAAATAATCAAAACATAAAATTACTAAGCTATGAATGAAATGTAAGATAGTTGTACCAATGCTAATTAACTAACTTTAGAATTTAGCAAAATAAGTATATTATGCATACATGTTATCACAATTAGTCCTTAAGGACACATGAAATGGGAAGAATAATTAATAATAAGAGGTAGCTGTGACCATGTATTGGTCTGTGTCCCTGATTCCTGAAACAGTGCTCCTAAAACCCTTGTAATTTTCTGAGTGATATAAGTGATAGGAGTGTCTCACACAGAGCTCCTAAATCCCTTGGAATTTTGTGGGTGTTAGGAGTATCTTTTGTTCTAATGAGGCAACTCTGGATAGGATCCTAGATGGGGGCTGGGTAGCCAGAAAGGCCAAGCTTGATTAGAAGATTAGAACTTTCAGCTCCAAACTTTATCATTCAGGGAGGGGAGAGTCATTGGAAATTGGAGGTTGATCATGCTTATGTGATGAAGCCTCCATAAAAATTTTCTAAACTACAGGAAGTAGAGAGCTTCCAAGCTGATGAACACATCTGTATGCTGGGAAGATGGTACACGCCAAATTCATAGGGGCAGAAGCTCATGAATTGAGTACCCTTGCACATCTCACCCTATGTACTTCTCTATCTGCTTGTCTGCTATCCTTCATGATAAACTAGTAAACATAAGAAAATGTTCCTTTGAGATCTTTGAGCCATTATAGCAAATCATCAAAACTGAGGATGGGCTTAAGGGAACTCTCCATTTATAGCCCGTTGGTCAGAAGTACAATTGTTAACCTTTGGCTTATGACTGGCGCCTTACATGCAAGGCAGTCATGTGGTACTGAGCTCTTAACCTGTGAAGTTTGCCTTAACTCCAGGCAGTTAATGTCATAACTGAATCATAAGGATATCCAGTTGATGTCAAGAAAGTTGGAGAATTGGTTGTGGGGGGTGAGGGGGGCAGGGGGATGGTGGATACTACACATTTGGTACTAGAAGTGTTTTAAGTAGAGGCAAACAAAATTTCACATTCATAGCAAATAGGACATTTGTTATATCCAGGTACTCTGCTAAGTTGCTTTCATATATCACTTATTTGAATTCATATAGCCATTTTAAAGATGAGAACATTAAAGAAGAAAGAATTTGGCAAACACTTGCACATGCATATATAGTAAGCAGTGGATCTGGGACTGTCACATAGGTCTGATGGCATAACATGTCCATGGCCCACACACTTCTGCCTCTCAAGTTTCTGTGTTTGCTGTAGTTCAGTAGTTTCTGTCATCTGGGGATAGCCTTATGAATAAAGTAATAGTTCACATGTCACTACATGACAGAAAGATAGAAACCTGGTGATACTTTAAGCTTTCTCTAGTCATGAAATACAGTGTAAAAAGAAGTACACTTTCAAAATGAGATGATTAAAGGAATTAATTTGAATAGCTTGGTGACTCCCCATCAACCTGAACCTTGAGACAGGAAAGGTGAAAAACTATTTCTTTGCTCACACAGTTGATATTTCTTCTTTCCTTTCTTTCTTTCTACCAACACATTTTCTTAGAATCCACATCCTGTGCATTATGGGGGATGTAAAGTGAATCGGATAATGAATTCTGCCCTCAAAGAACTTAAAAGGCTATAAAGCATCAACTCTCATTATGAGAGTTCAGGGAAGGTGAAATGACTCCTGGCTGAGATTAGTTTGAGAAAGTGTGTAGATCTGGGTATGGAGAAGAGTGAGCAGATCCAGTGTAGCAAAAGCACACAGAGCATGAAGGAAGAATAAAGGAAAATTATGACTGAAAAGCAGATTGGGCTGAGATGCCAATAATCATAGTACAAAAAGCAAGGTATTCTGACCTCATTCTAAGAGTCAAAGCCTATAAACTTCTTCGATTAAATACCCTCTATCAGTTAAAAAATAGAATAAAATGAGAAGCAAAATAAAATGTTAGAAGTTAGTGAAAAATAAAACAGTAGTGGTGGATAGTGTGGATAATGATAGATAGTTACAGCTATGGCTTAACTGTTGTTAACTAATATTTATAGGCAAATATCCACTTAGAGTGAGGGTTAGCAATAAAAATAGTAGGTGTTAGTCTCCTGATTATTTTAGATAATATTTGGAAACTTCTCACTGTGTCATTGTAGAACATACTTGTTTTTTTCTTATAACAAGGTCAGCAAAATGCCCACAAACTGAGTGGAAAACAGCAACACCACTACTTTCACCTATATTTACTTATTTATGATTTCTTCGATCTATAATTTCTTTTTAGGAGTATCCTAACTCCCTTATTTTCTGAGAATTCATGCAGTTAAAACTAGATATTACAGACTATAACTACACTTAGCCTGGCATAAATAAAGTGATCTAATAATACACTGACACCCCCCCCAAAAGAGGCTCTACTGTCCCCTTCTGTCTACTCTGTCACTTTTATATGACATATAATAATATAATATTAAATCAACATTTATCTGATGATCATCATGATTCTTGCAGATGGATGTTACGAGCAAAGTGATAAGATATTTCTTTATGTTAACATATAATTATTATTTTCCCCAGGGTACAGGTCTGTGAATCATGGGCTTACACATTTCACAGCACTTACCATAGCACATACCCTCCCCAATGTCCATAACCCAACCACCATATCCCTCCCCCCACCCCAGTAACCCTCAGTTTGTTTTGTGAGATTAAGAGTCTCTATTGGTTTGTCTCCCTCCTGATCCCATCCTGTTTCATTTTTTCCCTCCCTACCCCCCCATGGCCCCCCACACTGCTTCCCGAATTCCTCATATTAGAGAGATCATATGATAATTGTCTTTCTCTGATTGACTTATTTTGCTTAACATAATACCCTCTAGTTCCATCCGTATCATTGCAAATGGCAAGATTTCATTTGTTTTTTGTTTTTCACTTTTTGTTTTGTTTTTTGTTTTTATTTTTGTTTTTGTTTTTGGATGGCTGCATTTATCCATTCATCTGTTGATGGACATCTAGGTACTTTCCAAAGTTTGGCTATTGTGGACATTGCTGCTATAAACATTCAGGTGCATGTGCCCCTTTGGATCACTACATTTGTATCTTTTGGGTAAATACCCAGTAGTGCGATTGCTGGGTGGTCGGGTAGCTCTATTTTCAACTTTTTAAGGAAACTCCAATGCTGTTTTCCAGAGTGACTACACCAACTTGCATTCCCACCAACAGTGTAGGAGGGTTCCCCTTTCTCTGCTCCTATCCAACATCTGTCATTTCCTGAGTTGTTAATTTCAGCCATTCTGACAGGTGTGAGGTGGTATCTCACTGTGGTTTTGATTTGTATTTCCCTGATGCTGAGTGATGTGGAGCTCTTTTTCATGTGTCTGTTGGCATCTGGATGTCTTCTTTGTAGAAATGTCTGTTCATGTCCTCTGCCCATTTCTTGATTGGACTATTTGTTCTTCAGGTGTTGAGATTGATATGTTCTTTATAGTTGGATACTAGCCCTTTATTTGTTATGTCATTTGCAAATATCTTCTCCCATTCTGCCAGTTGTCTTTTGGTTTTGTTGACTGTTTCCTTTGCTGTGCAAAAAGATTTTGATGAAGTCCCAATAGTTCATTTTTGCCCTTGCTTCCCTTGCCTTTGGCGATGTTTCTAGGAAGAAGTTGCTGTGGTTGAGGTCGAAGAGGTTGCTGCCTGTATTCTCCTCAAGGATTTTGATGGATTCCTGTCTCACATTGAGGTCTTTCATCCATTTTTGAATCTACTTTTGTGTGTGGTGTAAATGGCCCAGTTTCATTTTTCTGTAAATGGTGTAAATGGTTCAGTTTCATTCTTCTGCATGTGGCTGTCCAATTTTCCCAACACCATTTGTTGAAGAGACTGTCTTTTTTTCCACTGGACATTCTTTCCTGCTTTGTCAAAGATTAGTTGACCATAGAGTTGAAGGTCCATTTCTGGACTCTCTATTCTGTTCTGTTGGTCTGTGTGTTTGTTTTTGTGCCAGTACCATGCTGTCTTGATGATGACAGCTTTGTAGTAGAGCTTGAAGCCTGGAATTGTGATGCCACCAATTTTGGCTTTCCTTTCCAACATTCTTCTGGCTATTTGGGGTCTTTTCTTGTTCCATATAAATTTTAGGATTTTTTTTTTCCATTTCTTTGAGAAAAGTTGACGGCATTTTGATATGGATTGCTAAATGTGTAGATTGCTTTAGGTAGCATAGATATTTTCACAATATTTATTCTTCCAATCCATGAGCATGGAACGTTTTTCTATTTCTTTGTGTCTTCCTCAATTTCTTCCATGAGTACTTTATAGTTTTCTGAATACAGATTCTTTGCTTCTTTGGTTAGGTTTATTCCTAGGTATCTTATGGTTTTGGTTGCAGTTGTAAATGGGATTGACTCCTTAATTTCTCTTTCTTCTGTCTTGCTGTTGGTGTATAGAAATGTAATTGATTTCTGTGCTTTGATTTTATATCCTGACACTTTACTGAATTCCTATATGAGTTTTAGCCGTTTTGAAGTGGAGTCTATTGGGTGTTCCACATAAAGTATCATTATCTTCTGCGAAGAGTGAGAGTTTGACATCTTCTTTGGTGAAGCGGATGCATTTTATTTCTTTTTGTTGTCTGATTGCTGAGGCTAGGACTTCTAGTACTATATTGAGTAGCAGTGGTGATAGTGGACATCCCTTCCTGACCTTAGAGGAAAAGCTCTCAGTTTTTGCCATTGAGAATGATATTCACTGTGGGTTTTCACAGATGGCTTTGATGATATTGAGGAATTTTCCCTCTGTTCCTACACTTTGAAGAGTTTTGATCAAGAAAGGATGCTGTAAGGGCACCTGGGTGGCTCAGTGGGTTAAGCTGCTGCCTTCGGCTCAGGTCATGATCTCAGGGTCCTGGGATAGAGTCCCACATCAGGCTCTCTGCTCAGCAGGGAGCCTGCTTCCCTGTCTCTCTCTCTGCCTGCCTCTCTGCCTACGTGTGATCTCTCTCTGTCAAATAAATAAATAAAATCTTAAAAAAAAAATTTAAAAAAAAAAGAAAGGATGCTGTACTTTGTCAAATGCTTTTTCAGCAGCTTTTGAGAATATCATATGGTTTTTGTTGTTTCTTTTATTAATGTATTGTGTCACATTGATTGATTTGTGGTTGTTGAACCAAACTTGTAGACCAATAATAAATCCCACTTGGTCGTGGTGAATAATCCTTTTAATGTACTGTTGGATGCTGTTGGCTAGTATTTTGGTGAGAATTTTTGCATCTGTGTTCATCAAGGATATTGATCTGTAATTCTCCTTTTTGATAGGGTTTTGGTTTTGGGATCAAGGTAATGCTAGCCTCATAGCAAGAGTTTGGAGGTTTTCCTTACATTTTTATTTTTTGGAACAGTTTCAGGACAATAGGTATTAATTCTTCTTTAAATATTGGTAGAATTCCCCTGGGAAGCCGTCTTGCCCTGGGCTCTTGTTTGTTTGGAGATTTTTGATGAGTGCTTTAGTCTACCTACTGGTTATGGGTCTGTTCAGGTTTTCTATTTCTTCCTGGTTCAGTTTTGGTAGTTTCTATGTCTCTAGGAATGAATCCATTTCTTCCAGATTGTCAAATTTGCTGGTATATAGTTGCTCATAATATGTTCCTCTAATTTTTTGTATTTCTCTGGTGTTGGTTCTCCTCTTTCACTTGTGATTTTATTTGTTTGGTCCTTTCTCTTTTCTTTTCGACAAGTCTGGCCAGGGGTTATTATTAATCTTATTAATTCTTTCAAACAATCAGTTCGTAGTTTCGTTGATCTGTTCTACTGATTTTTGGTTTCCAGTTCATTGATTTCTGCTCTGATCTTTATGATTTCTCCTACTGGGTTTAGACTTTCTTTGCTGTTCTTTCTCCAGCTCCTTTAAGTGTAGGGTTAGGTTGTGTGTTTGAGACCTTTCTTGTTTCTTGAGAAAGTCTTGTATCGCTATGTACTTTCCTCTCAGGACTGCCTTTGCTGTGTACCAAAGATTTTGAACAATTGTGTTTTCATTTTCATTTGTTTCCATGAGTTTCTTCAATTATTATTTAAATTCCTGGTTAACTTATTCATTCTTTAGTAAGATGCCCTTTAGCCTCCATGTATTTGAGTTCTTTCCAACTTTCCTCTTGTGATTGAGTTCTAGCTTCAGAGCATTGTGGCCTGAAAATATGCAGAGAATCATCCCAGTCTTTTGGTACTTGTTGAGACCTGATTTGTGACCTAGGATGTGTTCTATTCTGGAGAATGTTCCATGTGCACTACAGAAGAGTGTGTATTCTCTTGTTTTAGGATGTAATGTTCTAAATATATCTGTGATGCCCATCTGGTCCAATGTGTCATTTAAAGCCTTTATTTCCTTGTTGATCTTTTACTTAGATGACCTGTCCATTTCAGTAAGGGGGGGTGTTAATGGTCCCTACTATTATGTATTATTGTCTATGTGTTTCTTTGATTTTGTTAGTAATTGGTTTATAAAAATTGGCTGTCCCCCCAAAAAAAAATTGGCTGTCCCATGTTAGGGGCATAGATATTTAAAATTATTAGATCTTCTTTTTGAACAGACCCTTTAAGTATGATATAATGTTCTTCCTCATCTCTTTTTATGGTCTTTGGCTTAAAATCCCACTTATCTGATATAAGGACTGCCACCCCAGCTTTCTTTTGATGTCCATTAGCATGATAAATAGTTTTCCAGACCCTCACTTTCAATCTGGAGGTGTCTTGGGGTCTAAAAGGAGTTTCTTGTAGACAGCATATCAGTGGGTCTTGTTTTTTTTTGTTTGTTTGTTTGTTTTTGTTTTGTTTTTTTTAAATCCATCCTGATACTGTGTGTCCTTTGATTGAGCATTTAGCCCATTTACATTCAGGGTACCTATTAAAAGTTATGAATTTTGTGCCATTGTATTGCCTGTAAGGTGACTGTTACTTTGTTTCTGTTTATTGTCTCTGTTCCTTTCTGGTCTGTTACTTTTAGGCTCTCTCTTTGCTTAGAAGACCACTTTCAGTATTTCCTGTAGGGCTGGTTTGGTGTTTGCAAATTCTTTTAGATTTTATTTGTCCTAGATGCTTTTTATCTCTCCTTCTATTTTCAATGACAACCTAGCTGAATATAATATTCTTGGCTGCATATTTTTCTCATTTACTGCTCTGAATATATCATGCCAGTGCTTTCTAGCTTTCCAGGTCTCTGTGGATAGGTGTGCTGCCAATCTAAAATTTCTACTGTTGTATGTTATAGACCTCTTGTCCAGAGCTGCTTTCAGTATTTTCTCTCTGTCACTGAGACTTGTTAAGTTTTACTATTAGATGATGGGATGTGGACCTATTTTGATTTTGAGGGGGATTCTCTTTGTCTCCTGGTTTTTGATGCTTATTCCCTTTGCCAAGTTAGGGAAATTCTCTGCTATAATTTGCTCCAATATACCTTCTGCCCCTCTCTCTTTCTTCTTCTTCTGGGATCCCAATTACTCTAATATTGTTTTATCTTATGGTATCACTTACCTCTCGAATTCTTTCTTCATGGTCCTGTAGTTGTTCGTCTCTCTTTTGTTCAGCTTCTTTACTCGCTATCATTTTGGTCTTCTGTATCACTGATTCTCTCTTCTGCCTCATTTATCCTAGCAGTAAGAGCCTCCATTTTTTATTGCACCTCCTTAATAGCTTTTTTGATTTCAACTTGTTTAGATTTTAGTTTTATTCCTCCAGAAATGGATTCTCTAGTATCTTCTGTGCTTTTCCTAAGCCCAGCTAGCATCTTAATAATCATCATTCTGAATGTAGTTCTGACATATTACTAATGTCCTTATTGATCAGGTCCCTACCCATCAGTACTGCCTCTTGCTCTTTTTTTCATGGTGAGTTTTTCCATCTTGTCATTTTATTCAGACAAGAATAGATGAATGAGACAACAAAATGTTAAAAGCGTAGCAATGATCCCAGAAAAATACACATTAACCAAATCAGAAGAGACACAAAACCAGGGGGAGAAGAAAGGGGGAAGAAAAGGAATGAAAAAAATATATATATATATGTGTGTGTGTGTGTGTGTGTGTGTGTGTGTGTGTATAAAACTGGTGAATAGAACAGACCCATACACTTGATTTTGGGTGTATTTTGGTCTGTTAGAAGAAACTGCCTCACAAAATTTTAAAGATTGAAAAAGTTATATGTATACAAAAATGAAGGGATAGAATATGACTGTAAAGATGAAAATTTAAAAAGATTCAAAAAAAGGAATTGATAAGATAAGTTGGTTGACAAAAGAAAAGACAAGAAAAGAGGAAAGAATGTGATCAGGATGGACACTAGAACAAAGCCATGTTCTAGATTTAGGTTATATTTCGATCTACTAGAAGAAATTATATCCCAAAATTTTAAAGAAAAAAAAAACCTGTATGTATACAAAAAATAAGGTTAAATAAAATGAAGGGATAAAATATGACTATAACAATGAAAATTTAAAACGATTTTTAAAAAGGTATTGACAAGATAAAATTGTTAAAAAAAACAAAAGAGGAAAGAGGAAATTTTTTAAAAAATAGAGTAAGAAAAATGTAAAATTTAAAAAATTTAATTTTGAAAGACTAAAGGATCATGGGGAAAAAGCCATGAATTCTATGTGTTCTTTTCCCCTAGCTCTGGAGTTCCACAGTTCTCATTGATTGGTGAACTTGGTCTTGGCTGGATGTTCTTGCTGATCTTCTGTGGGAGGGGCCTGTTGCAGTGATTCTCAAATGTCTTTGCCCAAGATGGAATTGCACCACTCTTGCAAGGGGCCAGGCTGAGTAATCTGCTCAGGTTCGTTATCAGGAGCTTTTGTTCCCTGAATGTTTTCCTTACAGCTTTGGAGGATGTGAATGAAAATGGTGGACTCCCAATCTCCGGCCCATAGGAGCCGAGAGCTCAGGGCCCCACTCCTTAATGTGCCCTCAGAGAAAAGCAGTCAGTCACTCCCATCTCCCTGATCTTCTGCTACACTCCGAGCTCTCCCAGCATGGGACTGAGAGTTCCTATCTCTGGTGCACAGCCTCATTTAGAACCTCCAAACCCAGCTGATTCCTGTACCACGCTCCCTTCTGCTCCTCCTGGAGGAGGAAGTGGGTCTCCCCAGATCTGCTGCTTGTGGGGGTCCCTGTCCAAAGGGCAGTGGCCTGGCTGAGCCACAGATCATGTTTTAAGGTAACCCTGAGCTGGAGCCCACTCCTCAGCTCCATCTCCGTAGCTGGCTTCCCCACTCTGATACCTGGGAGCTTTGCCACACTCAGACACCCCTGGTCTTTTTGTGACTCTGTGGGTCCTGAGACCACACTGTCCCTGCCAGGGCTCCACCCCCTGCAAGCCTCTGGAGTGACATCCCTCAGTGGAGCAGACTTCTAAAAGTTCCAATTTTATGTTCCACTGCTCTTTCACTTGCCGGGAGCCGGCTCCTTCCTCCCCCGACCACCCTGTGGTCTATCTTCCTGAATGTTGCCTCAGATTCACTTCTCTGCACATCCAACCTTCCAGAAAGTGGTCAATTTTCTGTTCCTAGAATTTCTGTTCTTCTTCTCTTTGATCTCCTGTTGAGTTTGTAGTTATCCAGAATGGTATGATAAGTATCCAGCTGAACTCCTGGGACCTGATTATACTTAGGTCCCCTACTCCTTGGCCATCTTGATCTTCTCCTCAAAGTGATAAGATCTTAATTAAATTATTTGTGCTACCTAAATACTAAGTTTAGTATTTTTAATTACTGGAATCTGTGTTGTCATAATATAATATAAAAGAAAGTATGAGCATATTCTAGTGTTCCAGGCTCTTATAATCAATTTGAGATTGTTTGAATTAGAATGAACAGAATAGCTGATAAAACGTAGTTTAATTCAGTAGTTCTTTTTTTTTTTTAAGATTTTATTTATATATTTGACAGAGAGAGAGATCATAAGCAGGCAGAGAGGAAAGCAGAGAGAGAGGAAGGGAAGCAGACTACCTGCTGAGCAGAGAGCCTGATGTGGGGCTCAATCACTCAATCGTTTCTGTCCAAAACTGGCAGAGGCTTTAACCCACTGAGCCACCCAGGTGCCCCTAATTCAGTAGTTCTTAAACTTCAGTATACATCAGAGTTGCCAAGAGTGCTTGTTAAAACACAGAATGCCTGGTCTCATCTGTACTGTTTCTGATTTAGTAATCTAAAGCAGGACCTAAGTACTCTCTTTCCTAACAAATTTCTCAGCAGTGCTGTCATTGCTGGTCCAGGGACCACACTTTGAGAACCATTGGCTTAAATTTACAAAAATTCTGAAGAGGTAGATAGTTTCAGCATTGCTTAATCCAGTAACAAAATGGCTTCATCAATGTCCCATGTGCTTTCCACCTCTCCTCTCTTCCATTTTCATGCTGTGACCTCACTGTTGCGAGATTCTGCTGTAGCTTCATGCATCATGTGTTCATACATCTGTATTCAAAGACAAGCAATGTGGCCGAGTTTCTCCTCTCTTTATCATAAAACAACAACAACAACAAACAAAAAAACTTTCCTCAAAGCCTCCAGAGGCCTTTACCCTCAGCTCCCATTAGCCAGGATTTGATAAATGTTATTACATAGCTTTAAGGGACGTTAGTGAAGGAAATATCCACCATTTGGAACCTTAAAGACTGACTTACTTCAAGACCAAATTTTGCAGCCCAAAAGGCAGAAGTGGGTAAGAACAGCTACCTTTCAGGAGGTTACTACAGCTTTGCCCACCCAAGCCCAATCAGATTGACTACAAGGAAAGATTCAGCTTTTTAAAAAATACATACAAAAAATAAGACTGAGGTTTAAGTTAGTCTGTGTTAAGTTAATCCATGTCCTCATTATGAAAATCAGTTCCCTAGAAAAACCACAGGACACACTCTTAAAAGTGAGGGGTAGAAGAAGTCTCAGTCTGATTAAATAAATGCAAATTCTATAAATTAACCCCAGCCTATGGAATAAACCATCCCTGGTGTCTGAAAACACATAACTATAGGATATGAGAGTAATTACTGCTATTAAGTGGCTTTACATAATATTTGCTGTATTACTTCACACCTAGAAATAGGCATCAAATACTTGATTGGCACTATTTCACTGTATTTAACTCAAGATTTGGGCTAAATTAAACAAGTGTTTCTGTCCAAAACTGGCTACATAATTTGCAGGCCTGGTACAATATAAAAATGCACTTCTCTTGTTCAAAAATTATTAAGGATTTCAAGATAGTGATGGCAGAACATTAAACCAAGCATGGAGACTTTCTGGATGTGGGGTTGTGTGTGGCTGTGCAAGTTACTCACCTGTGAAGTGGCACTGCTGATACCCCTTCCTTAGCTCCTGTGATCCCTTTGAACTGCAGATTCTTCTCACTTTCTTATGCATTTACTTATTTACCTCACTGAAATATGGGGAGAAGGGACTACAATACTTTCCTAAACAAAGAATCTACTCTTGGTTATAAATCATCCCACTCTCTAGTATGTGGAAGCAAATGCAGGTGACTTTGGTTTAAATAGCAATATTTTTCCATCCCTGCTGCTATGGACAGATAGATGAATAAGTAGCTGGATGGACTAAGTGACTCAGCAGGTAGGAAGATTTTGTCAATTTGAGATAACAGGGAGTGTATGTGTAAAAGGTAAAAATTTTGGAAATAGAATCGAAGAAAAAAATAACAAAGAAGATGTATCTGCATTTGAAATGTGAATATCAATGAGGGTCATCAGTTATTCCTAGAGTTACAGAACAGACTTTTAAAAGTTAAAGCACTCCACCTCCATGTCAAGTTCAATGCACGAGCAAATTTTATCAGTCTGGTGTCCCTGTAGCATCAAAGGAATATTCTTCTGTTCCCCCTTGTAGCATCCAGGAACAGGGCACATTTTGCCTTTGTAGGGAAGATGAAATGCTGGCCTGATAAATCACCTGCCAATGGAATCAATGTAGAAGGCTAATGTAGCTAAGTTGAGAGGAGAGAAGGGCTTGAAAAGGGGGGGATATAGAAGCGGTATTTTGCAGTTGTACAAATAATGCTATCTTAGTAAATTACTTTTTACTTTAGACAAAGAATATAGCCATAAGCTCTCTGAAGTGCATTTTCTCTTCTTTCCACCTCCTCCTTTAACTGTATCCCTCTAGGTATCTTTTGTATAAATTATAATTTGCATATGTAATGGGCTTAGCTCCATCTCCACCACAGGAGCTTTCCATCGTTTGTCTACTTTTGAAGAGTCAATGAGATCACCCTATTTTGGTGTATCTGTTACCTCACAGTACCCAACAAAGCATTTACTATACCATCTGAATAGTTATGATGTTCCTGAAGTGAATTATGAGGCAATTAATTAAATAATTTGTTAGAATTTAATTTTATTGTAAAAAAAATGGATTTCCAGTCATTCAGACTAAGTGAATTTTCTTTCATTTCAAATTATGGCTAATTATATCTGTTAAAGTTTGTTAACAGAGGAGGAGGAGTTAAGTTGCATGAGGCTACACATTGGTGGCAGTTGAATTAAAACAGAAGTCATTGTAACTGCTCTGTAGGAAAGTCAACACTCCCTAGACAACCAGTGAAACTGGAGAGGCTGTCGTTTGATCAATCTGACCAGGATTACCATCCCCAAACAATTGTTTAGATTTGCTGTTTCTGTCTCTGGTGACAAGGAAATGTGACGTTTAAAAATTGATTGTCTTTTCCTGTACAGGCTTGTGACAATATTCTATAATCGTGGATATGTACCAATAACAACATTTCTAAAAATTCTTTTAATGTTTGACATTATAGTTTCAGGTCACATTAAAATATTCAAGGGGGGAAATCCAGGGTATTTTTAAGAAGAGCTGCAATTTTACAAATGTGAAACTGGAGAAAGTCTTAAGGTAGATGATTTAAAATATTTTCTTAAGGAAACAGTTCAATATAAGTACATAATGAGTTCTTTGGGATTAATGCTATACCATATTATGCGAGGAATTCATGTGCTGTTTTGTATCATGGAAACACATTCTCCCCCACATTTCCCTAGAAAATTTCTTCAAGCCTGAGATCAATCATTGCCTTCCCTTGGAGGCCTCCCCAACTCCAGAGACCAGTAGATAATCCTTCATTATGTTACCATGACACTAGTACTACTTCTAAGAGGTAATGGTGTATGAATTTTTGAGATAATATTGGAACTTGGGTTTGGAAAACTAGATTGATCATATTGTTGAGTTTAGTTTTTATCCTGTAACCAATAGCAAGCATGAGGAGAAGAGCTATATCTTGTTTTTACTTGAAAATGGGGATTTTGGAAGACTTGTAATTTAGTGGTTTGAATTTTTTTTTTAGAAGATGCCATTCAAGAGAGTGATTTTAATGTGTACTAATGCAACAAAATCATATTGGCAGTGTAGAAATGAAAAAGATAGTTCTTTAAAAAAAAAAAAACCCTATGATCTAGCAAGCTGGGAATAAAAACAGAAAAAAGTAACTATAATGTAAGAAAAAGAACGGGAAGTACATCAACTTTGAAGTTAACTAAATTTTACAAATTGAGAGATGGTTGCAGTCTAGGAGTAAATAACAAAAACTATTAAGAATGTGCCAAAATTCTCGTTAGCTCCAGAATACATGTCAAAGTTAGGGAAAAAAGAGGAAAAAAATGCTCTTTGGGAAAAAAAGAAAAATGAAAGATAATATGGAAATGTATAAACTATAGATTGGGGAAAGCATAATAAAATATGGTTAAAACATTAAAATATGGGGCACCTGGTTGCTCAGTTGGTTAAGTGGTTGCCTTCAGCTCAGGTCATGATCCCAGAGTCCTGGGATCCAGCCCTACGTCTGGCTCCCTGGTCATCAGGAAGTCTGCTTCTCCCTCTCCCTCTGCTTGCTGCTCCCCCTACTTGTGCTCTCTCAGTCAAATAAATAAAATCTTTTTTAAAAATTTAAAAAATATTAAAATATGATTTCATAGGTTTAAGCTATTGGCAGTCAAGTAAAGAAACATTAACCAATTTATAAAATGGTTTCAAAATTTCCAAATCAAAAAAAGGAAAACACATTCATTTAATAGGCATTTAAGGTATAAAATAACTTCCAGCCAAATTTAGAAATTTTTTAAAAAACTTACTTATACAAGCACTTTTTAAAAAATTATTATTTTTTTAAAGATTTTATTTATTTATTTGACAGACAGGATCACAAGTAGGCAGAGAGGCAGGCAGAGAGAGAGAGGGAAGGAAGCAGGCTCCCTGCTGAGCAGAGAGCCTGATGTGGGGCCCGAACCCAGGACCCTGGGATCATGACCTGAGCCAAAGGCAGAGGCTTTAACCCACTGAGCCACCCAGGTGCCCCTAAAAAATTATTTTATTAATGTATAATATATTATTTGCCCAGGAGTACAGGTCTGTGAATTATCAAGCTTACACATGTCACAGCTCTCATCATAGCACATATCCTCCCCAATGTCCATAATCCAACCACCGTCTCCATACCTGCAATTCCTCCAGTAACCCTCAGTTTGTTTGTGAGATTAAGAGTAACCCTCAGTTTGTTTGTGAGATTAAGAGTCTTATGCTTTGTCTTCCTCCGAATCCCCTTATTTCATTTTTTCCTTCCCTATCCCCCAAACCCCACCCTGCCTCTCAAATTCCTCATATCAGAGAGATCATATAATTGTCTTTCTCTGATAGACTTATTTAACATAATACCCCTAGTTCCATCTATGTTGTTGCAGATGTCAAGATTTCATTTCTTCTGATGGCTGCATAGTATGCCATTGGTGGGGGATATGTATCTCCACCTCTTCTTTATCCATTCCTCTGTTTATGGACATCTAGGTTCTTTCCATAGCTTAGCTATTGCAGACACTACTGCTATAAACATTCAGGTGCATGTGCCCCTTCGGATCACTACATTTATATCTTTAGGGTAAATACCCAGTAGTGCGATTGCTGGGTGGTCGGGTAGCTCTATTTTCAACTTTTTGATAAACATCCAATGCTGTTTTCCAGAGTGACTACACCAGCTTGCATTCCCACCAACAGTGTAGGAGGGTTCCCCTTTCTCTGCTCCTATCCAACATCTGTCATTTCCTGAGTTGTTAATTTCAGCCATTCTGACAGGTGTGAGGTGGTATCTCACTGTGGTTTTGATTTGTATTTCCCTGATGCTTAGTGATGTGGAGCTCTTTTTCATGTGTCTGTTGGCATCTGGATGTCTTCTTTGTAGAAATGTCTGTTCATGTCCTCTGCCCATTTCTTGATTGGACTATTTGTTCTTCAGGTGTTGAGTTTGATATGTTCTTTGCTTTTGGCGATGTTTCTAGGAAGAAGTTGCTGTGGCTGAGGTCGAAGAGGTTGCTGCCTGTATTCTCCTCAAGGATTTTGATTGATTCCTGTCTCACATTGAGGTCTTTCATCCATTTTTTTTTAACAATTTTTTTTTTATTTTATTTTTTTTAAACATATAATATATTTTTCCCCCAGGGGTACAGGTCTGTGAATCGCCAGGTTTACACACTTCACAGCACTCACCATAGCACATACCCTCCCCAGTGTCCATAACCCCACCCCCCCAACCCGACTCCCCCCTGCAACCCTCAGTTTGTTTTGTGAGATTAAGAGTCACTTATGGTTTGTCTCCCTCCCAATCCCATCTTGCTTCATTTACTCTTCTCCTACCCCCTTAACCCCCCATGTTGCATCTCTTCTCCCTCATATCAGGGAGATCATATGATAGTTGTCTTTCTCCGATTGACTTATTTCGCTAAGCATGATACCCTCTAGTTCCATCCACGTCGTCGCAAATGGCAAGATTTCATTTCTTTTGATGGCTGCATAGTATTCCATTGTGTGTATATACCACCTCTTCTTTATCCATTCGTCTGTTGATGGACATGTAGGTTCTTTCCATAGTTTGGTTATTGTAGACATTGCTGCTATAAACATTCGGGTGCACGTGCCCCTTCGGATCACTACATTTGTATCTTTAGGGTAAATACCCAGTAGTGCAATTGCTGGGTCATAGGGTAGCTCTATTTTCAACATTTTGAGGAACCTCCATGCTGTTTTCCAGAGTGGTTGCACCAGCTTGCATTCCCACCAACAGTGTAGGAGGGTTCCCCTTTCTCCGCATCCTCGCCAGCATCTGTCATTTCCGGACTTGTTAATTTTAGCCATTCTGACTGGTGTGAGGTGGTATCTCATTGTGGTTTTGATTTGTATTTCCCTGATGCCGAGTGATATGGAGCACTTTTTCATGTGTCTGTTGGCCATCTGGATGTCTTCTTTGCAGAAATGTCTGTTCATGTCTTCTGCCCATTTCTTGATTGGATTATTTGTTCTTTGGGTGTTGAGTTTGCTAAGTTCTTTATAGATTCTGGACACTAGCCCTTTATCTGATATGTCGTATGCAAATATCTTCTCCCATTCTGTCAGTTGTCTTTTGGTTTTGTTAACTGTTTCCTTTGCTGTGCAAAAGCTTTTGATCTTGATAAAATCCCAATAGTTCATTTTTTGCCCTTGTTTCCCTTGCCTTTGGCAATGTTCCTAGGAAGATGTTGCTGCGGTTGAGGTCAAAGAGGTTGCTGCCTGTGTTCTCCTCAAGGATTTTGATGGATTCCTTTCTCATATTGAGGTCCTTCATCCATTTTGAGTCTATTTTCGTGTGTGGTGTAAGGAAATGATCCAATTTCATTTTTCTGCATGTGGCTGTCCAATTTTCCCAACACCATTTATTGAAGAGGCTGTCTTTTTTCCATTGGACATTCTTTCCTGCTTTGTCAAAGATTAGTTGACCATAGAGTTGAGGGTCTATTTCTGGGCTCTCTATTCTGTTCCATTGATCTATGTGTCTGTTTTTGTGCCAGTACCATGCTGTCTTGATGATGACAGCTTTGTAATAGAGCTTGAAGCCTGGAATTGTGATGCCACCAATTTTGGCTTTCCTTTCCAACATTCTTCTGGCTATTTGGGGTCTTTTCTCGTTCCATATAAATTTTAGGATTATTTTTTCCATTTCTTTGAGAAAAGTTGACAGCATTTTGATATGGATTGCTAAATGTGTAGATTGCTTTAGGTAGCATAGATATTTTCACAATATTTATTCTTCCAATCCATGAGCATGGAACGTTTTTCTATTTCTTTGTGTCTTCCTCAATTTCTTCCATGAGTACTTTATAGTTTTCTGAATACAGATTCTTTGCTTCTTTGGTTAGGTTTATTCCTAGGTATCTTATGGTTTTGGTTGCAGTTGTAAATGGGATTGACTCCTTAATTTCTCTTTCTTCTGTCTTGCTGTTGGTGTATAGAAATGTAATTGATTTCTGTGCTTTGATTTTATATCCTGACACTTTACTGAATTCCTATATGAGTTTTAGCAGTTTTGAAGTGGAGTCTATTGGGTGTTCCACATAAAGTATCATTATCTTCTGCGAAGAGTGAGAGTTTGACATCTTCTTTGGTGAAGCGGATGCATTTTATTTCTTTTTGTTGTCTGATTGCTGAGGCTAGGACTTCTAGTACTATGTTGAGTAGCAGTGGTGATAGTGGACATCCCTTCCTGACCTTAGAGGAAAAGCTCTCAGTTTTTCCCCATTGAGAATGATATTCACTGTGGGTTTTTCATAGATGGCTTTCATGATATTGAGGTATGTACCCTCTATCCCTACATATGCAAGCATTCCTAATAAACATACCATCTAGAATATTAGAGGCTTTTCTGTATACTAACCCTCTTGACTTCTCTAAACTTTATGAAAGGGCCAATGTGACTGTTGAAAGAATTACTTGTTTCTTATTCTGTAGAATTAAATTGGATTTAATCATCACCTCATATATAACACATCCCTTTCCCCTTAATCCCCCTACCACACACACTCTAAATTTAATTAAAATAACTGAAATGAAACTAGAGATAATTTGTTTTTTAAATAGACTGCCACATGCTCCATTTACATAAAACCCATTAGTTTGCATTAAATACAAATTAGCTGCTGATATGAATTAAATCACGTATAAATAGTTCAGAATAGCCGCAGAACCAGGCATTTTAATTAATATAACTGTTAACCAGATTTATTTGTAAGGTAATCAAGACTCGTACTCATTTATTCCTCAGCACAATAGTCCAGTACAATAGGCCAGGCGACACTGGCTCTCCTAGAACAGGCCATCCTTTCTATAGGAATACAAATCCAGAGGAAGATTGATTAAGTTTTCCAACTTCAAAGTGTGCAAATGATGAAAGCATGCCAGTTTAGAGATTATGGCATCTGGAGGATAAATGCAGAATCTCTTCAAATAATTAACTCATATTTTTACAATTTATTGATCACCTGAAATATCCAGCTTTTCTTCCTCCTTCCATAGCTTACTCATGGTTTAATTTAAAATGAGATTTTTAAGAACTATGAAATAATTTTCCTTTGCTGCTATTCTTATTTTGACTAATTTATGCATCACTAATAAGTATTTCATAGTTAATAAGAACCTTCCAAACTAATTAGAATTTAGAGTTTAGCAAATATGTCTGTTAGTCCACACTCATTTTGTTCCGAGTAACTGAATCTTAAAGTGACTTAATGGACTTAGATTCATGTGGTTAGGAGCAGAGAAATGAAAACCCACATTCTGACTTCAGGCACAACTAAATCCAACACTCTTATTAAGTCACAAAAATAAAGATGACTCTTACGGTGTCTGAGGAACGCTCTTCTCTATAACTTCTGTTCTTTGGCAGGCGCTGCTGTCATGGTGGAAAGACAGCTGCCAACAGCTCTAAGCTTCATGTAAGCTCTCAGCAAAACCCATTTTTTCAAATGTTCCAATAAATGTCCCTCTAAATAAGCCTTAGTTGCCTCAATAATTTATGCCTCTGCTTATGACAACCACAATGTAAAAGAGAACAGAGTGCTCTAATTCACCTGGAGTTACATACTCACCCCTGAAGCTAGAGAAGGGGCAGGGCCCAACTGAATCATAGGAATTAAGAGTGAGAGGGTGTTTTAATAAAATAAAATGTTGGTTGCTTTCTTAGAAAAATTGATAGGGAATAAGTATTGACATGGTGAGTACAAAGAGGAACAGTATCCATTGTATTTTTGTAGTCCTTATTTCAATGCTAAATTGTCAGTCTTCTTCAGTCACCTCATTTAGTCACTGATTTATCAATCAGTAAAAAAATCAAAGGTCCACAATCAATATTTACCTGCAAAAATCCCTGATGCTAGCAACTACCGGACTTGTAAATGGCATCTATGGATATTCAGCAAATAAAGTAACTGTACATTCTTAAAGACTTCATCAGCCTTAAATCATGCTCTTGAACACACAATGTTAAAATATGAATGCTACATTATGTGGGTATTCTGACTGAAGGTTAGAGAGGATTAATGAGACAGGTTTAATTGACTGTAAACAAAGTCCTGGGCATTTGTAAAAGAAAAATACCACTGAAGTCATGATATTTAAAATTTTGACGTAAAAAAGCAGCATCTCATAGTAGCTGATGAGCCTAAGTAATTGCTTTTAATTTTTGCCCATTTCACTAACAATATTTCATTCCATTGTATCCGATCCCCCTTAGTCTTAAGTGTTATATTTTGTATGACAAATATTGAGACACCAAAGAAAGATATTCTTAACATTTTACATGCTGTGAATCCCTTTGGTAATTTGATAAAGCCTACAAACACCATAGAACATTTCTACAAATATTTTATAATAAAAAAATACAGATCAGAGAGGAAGACAAACCATAAAACTCAAAGTATACAAACTGAGGGTTGCTGGAGGGGAGGAGTTTGTGGGGTTGGGGTAACTGGGTGATGGACATTAAGGAGGGCACATGATGTAATGAGCACTAGTTATTATATAAGACTGTTGAATCACTGACTTTTACCTTTGAAATTAATAATACATTATATGTTAATTAATTGAATTTAAATTTTGAAAATTTAAAAAATAAAAATAAAATAAATTGAAAATATATAGGACAAACACATGCAGAAGAATAAAACTAGACCATTCTTTTACACCAAGTTAAACTCAAAATGGATGAAAGACTTCAATATGAGACAGGAATCCATCAAAATTATAGAGGAGGATATAGGCAGTAACCTCTTTGACACTGGCCACAGCAGCTTCTTTCAAGACATGTCTCTAAAGGCAAGGGAAACAAAAGCAAAAATGGACTTTTGGACTTCATCAAGATAAAACCTTATGCACAGCAAATGAAATTGTCAAAAAAACTAACAGATAATCCACAGAATTGCAAAATATATTTTTTGCATTAATTTGCAAATATTGCAAATATATATATATATATTTGCAATATTTGCAAATGACATTTCAGAAAAAGGGCTGGTATTCAAGATCTATAAAGAACTTATCAAACTCAACACCCAAAAAACAAATAATCCATTTAAGATATGGGCAGAAGACATGAACAGACACTTCTCTGAAGAAGACATACAAGTGGGAACAGATACATGAAAAAATGTTCAACATCACTAACCATCAGAGAAATACAAATCAAAACCACAATGAGATACCACCTTCCACCAGTTAGAATGACCAAAATTAACAAGACAGGAAACAACAAGTGTTGGCGAGCATGTGGAGAAAGGGAAACCCTCTTACAGTGGGAATGCAAGCTGGTACAGCCACTCTGGCAAACAGTATAGAGGTTCCTCAAGATGCTAAGAATAGAGCTACCCTATGACCAGTGATTGCACTACTGGGTATTTACTCCAAAGATACAGATGTAGTGAAAAGAAGGCGCACATGCACCCCAATGTTCATGGCAGCAATGTCCACAATAGCCAAACTGTGGAAGCAGCCTAGATGCCCATCAGCAGATGAATGGATAAAGAAGCTGTAATACACATATACAATGGAATATTACCAGCCATCAGAAAGGATGAATACTGACCATTTACATTGACTTGGATGGAACTGGAGGGGATTATGCTAAGTGTAATAAGTCAATCAGAGAAAGACAATTATCGTATGGTTTCAGTCATACATGGAACATAAGGAAAAGCACAAAGGGCCACAGGGGAAGGGAGGGAAAATGAAATGGGAAGAAGTCAGAAAGGGAGACAAACCATGAGACTCTGGACTTGGGAAACAAGCTGAGGATTACAGAAGGGAGAAGGTGGGGGAATGGGGTAACTGGGTAATGGGTATTAAGGAGATCATGTATTGTGATGAGCACTGGGTGTTATATGCAACTAATGAATCATTGAACAGTACATCAAAAACTAATAATGTACCATATGCTGGCTAACTGAATATAATTTTAAAAAAATAGAGAATACAAAGGAAACTAATTATATTGAAACACTTGCCCAAAAAATGAAATTGTAATAATTCCTCTGTAAAAACTTTTAATAAAAAGTGATACCATTGGAGAATAATAGATGATATTTGAAATACTATAACTCTAATGCAATATGAAAATATCCACTATTTCAATTGGGTGAAATGTCACAAGAACTACTAATACTAGTGTGGTTTGTAGCCTATATTCCCAACGAAGGAAATGTAAATTTCAGTTCAAGGTTACTGAAAATAAAGATGTAAATTTTCCCATCCTCAAATATGGACTTCTGCCAAAGGACATTTGGTCATGACTTGAAGGGGAAAAAATGTGCAAATCACTGTAATAAGGCATGCTATCCATCAGCTCTTGGACCCTTATTGCAATTTTCTTATTCATCTCTCGTTGATTCCCTGCCATATTTTCACAGTAGCAATTCCCAGTTTTATTACCCATTTCTATCCCAACCTTTCTCTGTGTGGTTAACTTTGCCTCCTGCATTACTTAAAGAATGAAAGCAAACTGTCATTAGTTTCCTTTCTCTGTTATATTAAAATGTTTTGAATCTTTGTTTTCACCGTTTTTCTTGCATCTAAGAGATTGTAGAAAACCTATGCCTGCCAGTTAATAGGCCTCATAAAGAAAGGAAGATGCTGTTAAGAGTGAAATCAGAGCTCTGGTGCTCTATTCCTTGCTGCTTGAACCCCTGGTCCTGAGTATGCAAGGGCCTCACTTTGTCCCATTAAAGATAATGAAGATTGGGCTTGGGTGTACGACTCTGACAATTCATGTGTTTAAAGATAGAAGATGAGAAATGTGATACAACCCAACTCTACTAGACACCATATAAGCTGAAAAGGAGAAAAGCATTTAGATAGGGTACAGTGACATCCCACAAAGGTGATAGGCCTCTACCTTTCAACATCCTGCTTCTCTTGTACCACCGTATGGCACAGGATACCTTAGGTGTAGCTCTTCCTTTCAGATGTTGTCTTTAAGGAACATTGTCCCATAGTCAAGAAGTTTCTTTTCCTACTTTTTTAAACAGAAGACTGATTTTATCATGAAAGAGAATGGATTTGCTTTACAGATGTTTTTGCTGAAATATATGTATTCACCAAGCAAAATGCGTAGAGACCTTTAGAGCCTTTCTTTCCCCTGTAGAAAAAAAGAACTGAATGAGATGACTCCATATTCAGTTACGATTACCATGTGACCGCGTGAGTCCTTTGTTACTCCCTTTGATTCTGAAGACAGGGACATTTAATAAATCCTGGTCACTTGTCAAAATTCTGGCCAGCCGAATTTTACAAATGGAAGTTTTGCAGATGTAGTTCACCGTAGAGAAGAGTTTAACTATTTAGGAGACCCATTTTCCCATGGGATGTAACTTTTATTCACAGATCAGTTTCTCTGAAGTGTTCGGGCCCACTATAGGAGAAAGACTATATGAAGCTTTTATTTCTATAGAAACAGAGTATGGTATTAAAAACTCATGCTTACTTAATTAAAGTTGGGATGCCCTGGCTAGCCGAAGGACATGTGAAGCTCATCTTCAGAGCAGCCATTCATTGCTCACTACTCTGAAGTCCTACAGTTACGATGATTTGGCTATTTTTTTGTCTCTGTTGCTACTGCGCAACGGTAGCATTACATCTACTCTGTAACATTAGTCTAAGCTCCTTTTATCTATCTTATGCCTATTGCTTGCTTGTTGCTCTACCACCTCCCACATTTTACTACCTTCTGTCTTCAAATCACATGGATTCCACTGGCTGGCGATTTCTGCATACAGCCTTCTTTCAATGTAACTCTCAACTTCTACAGCACTCTCCTGTGGCCAGCTGCTGCTTCTGTCTTTATACCTCCAATTCAAACCCTCCAAGGGAAAGGGTATTTTGAGTCAGACAATCACACTCAGTTTAGGGAGCAAGATGCCTAGGGACTTTTGGAGGCTTAACCTGCTTATTAGAGCTCTAGGGCCAGGCTACCTTGCAATCTTCCGTCTAAGATGGTCTTAGAGTCAAATTGCTGACCCAATCATCCGTTGCCATAGTGGTGGCATTATGTGGCAAGAAGCCTAGCAACAAGAGCGCAAGAAGCTGCTGGGAATAGATAAGGGACTGAAACAGGCACTAGGTATGTGTTCTTTTCTATGATTTCAGGGAACAGAGCATGCTCCAGAGTTCTTGGCTGTCCATGTCCACATTTGAGGAGTTTATATCTCCCCAAGGATTTATTTTCTGTTGAAATTAGAAAGACTCATTTTCCAAATGTGTTCCTTCCATGGTTCCTTCTAGGGACTTATATTGCTTGTTCTGCTATTTTCATCTCAGTTCTTTCAGTATTGATACTGAGCCACCCTGAAAAGAAAATATAGGAGCTCTTGGAACTAATCAGATTAACTATTAAACTGGCAGTTTGTTTTGATTGTTTATTTGTTTATGTTTGCTTTTAATGTCAGAAGAGTTACTCTTATCTCGCATTCAAGTTCCCTAAACATTTTCATTCTGGTGCTGTGCTGCTGTGTGTTTAGAACATGTGAAAATCTTGAAACCCATTAGAACCACAGACTATCTTATTCATCATTTCTATCTCCAGTGTCTAGTATCGTGTCTGATACAGAGCACATTCACAGTAAATATTCCATGAATGAAAATAAGCCTAAGCAAAATGAATTAGAACAAAAGTCTGTTGGCAGAAAAATAACAAGCCAAATACAAATAACTTGATTTCCTGCAGTGTGGGATTATCCAGCTAAGTAAGAGACATCCACAATATACATTACTTGCATATTCTCTGTCTTGCCAGAGATAGAACTGCAAATTCACCTGTGCAGACATATGTATGTTTGAATATATTTTGGTGCATATTGCATCAGTCCTTAAACATATACTTTCTCCATGTCTACTTTTCATGCAGAATATACTAGGAATATATTTGGTATAAAACTGATGCATTCTTTTCTAACTGGCTAAAATAAATTATACCTGTGGGTAAAGTCATTATATATTTTCTAGATACAGATGAGAAACATTTAATTGTGTGTGTGTGTGTGTGTGTGTGTGTGTACAGACACATGTATATATCAAAAAACAAAAAGACAGGAAATACCAAAAAGCATGAAGATAGGATTGGTTCGGGAAAATAAATTCGTTTATTCTCTTTCATACTTACACAATATGTATTCAATGCTAGAATAATATGTTTTCCACTGTGTGTGAGCATTAGGTAGCAGGACACTATATAGATAAGGAGATAGACGCAGACAGCAGTGCCTAGAAAACTCAATCCCTTCATAGCCAGCTGACCTTAAGAGTCGGAAGGAAATCAGTCCAGTTACATAAAACATTGGCAGAGCATGTAATAACTGAAGTGGCACTAATAGTGAAATACAGCAAATGCTCCAGGTCCTTTTAATATCAAAAGGAGGTCAAGCTTCCAGATGTTTCCACTGATTCATAAATAATTGACTCCTGCTAGAGTTACACTGCATTACAGTGGAGTTAGACCATGTGGCTAATATTGGTTTAAGTAGTACAAAATAATTCAACCAATACTTAAGGAAAACGTAAAATCACCTTAAATATCATTTATTGATAAGGATGCCCATAACAGCCTCTTTATACAAATTTGTCTTTCTGTCCAATATAGTATTTAGATAGCAAAGCCTGCCAAGTAACAAAGTTATTAAATAATTGCAAAACTACGGGTCATTCTTGATGCCTAAGACTGTCTTTGAATATTGCTGTGCATGTTGCAAATGTTTATTCTGTTAGCAGTACTTAAAATCCACATATACTATCCGCTGCCCCTCCCTGAAGCTCACTGCAATTACTGCATGTCTTTTTTAACCTAGTTGTCTGAAGGTCTCTGGAGAAAACTTTTTTTTTTTTCAAGAAACTAACTGCTGTTGAATTTGTTTGTTTGATTTCTGATCTGTACTCCCCTGAACAGTCCTGCCCTAGAATTTACTGTCACACCTCCAATCACATCCTTCTTCAGTCAAGCCTTAATTAGCATTTTGATACTTTCTCCATAAAGATTCAGTAAAGATTGATAGCAGGTGCCTGCATGGCTATTTTTTATAGAGTGGTCAAGAAAACCCGCATTAAGGTGGAGACATTTAAGCTGATATTTGCATGACTGGAGGTCATGTAAGAGCAAGGAAGAAGTAGAGGGCCTGAAGACAAGAATAAGTTTGTCCTGGTCAAGGAACAGATAGAAAGGCAGTGTGACTGAAGAGTACTGAACAAGTATCATAGTGGAGCAGTTGGGACAGGGCATGCACTGGCCAGCCATGAGAGCTTAGAAAGCCCAAGTAAGGCATTTGAAATGCACTTCCCATGGGATGGGAAAGCACTGTGAATTTTACACAGGAAAATAACATGTAATAATTTATATATATATTTTTAAGATTTTATTTATTTATTTGACAGACAGAGATCACAAATAGGCAGAGAGGCAGGCAGAGAGAGAGGGGGAAGCAGGCCCCCTGCTGAGCAGAGAGCCCACCGTGGGACTCGATCCCAGGACCCTGGGATCATGACCCGAGCCGAAAGCAGAGGCTTTAACCCGCTGAGCCACCCAGGTGCCCCGTAATAATTTATATTTTTAAAAGAACATCTTACTGCTGAGTGGAGAATGGATTGATTGCATCAGAATAGAAGTAGAGGCAAGTAAGTTAAAGATTCCTGTGGTAATTCATGTCAGAGATGAAGGTAGCTTGAACTGAAAAGATTTGAAAATAAAAATAAATGGATTCAGGATATATATAGGAGATAGAATCAATCAGTCTTGCTGATAGACTAGGTATGGGAGTGAGGGAAAGAGAGAACTAAGGATGACAATATATAATATTTGGCTTGAGCAACTTAGAGGATGATGGTGTTTCAGTCCGTTTCCATTTGAGTCCAAAGGCAGGAAAAAACCAGTCACCAGATCAAGGTAGTCAGGCAGGAATCCATTTCCTCTTACTCAAGAGAGTGGCAGCCTTTTTGTCCTGTTTAGGCTTTCAGCTGATTGGAGAGGGCCCACCCACATTAGAGAGAGCAATTTGCTTTATCAGTTTAGTTTCATCCAAAAATACAGTCACAGATAGACCCAGAATAATATTTGACCAAATATTAGGGCGTCTTATGGCTCTGTCAAGTTGACATATAAAATTAACCAACACAACCTGTTCTGCATCCATTTATTATGCCTTTCATCCTGTTAATATAGATTCAACACAGATGCTTCTATCTAAGGGCATACAGTCCACAGATGCACTAGCTACCACCCCAGTCTCCTACTCAAGGACAACTCTCCTGTAAATAAACAGTAAATATTTCACCAATTCTCCCCGAACTCTGGTTATTTGCACCATAGCTATATGTACAGAGGAGGTGAAGATAGCCAAAGGTTGGAGGACAATGAGATACAGGAGGGTTTGAGATAACACCAATATTAGGGGACCTAAAATTCCACCAACTTCTTCAAATTAGATGGTTGGTTTATAGAGATTGGGTTATAAACATAGTTTGGACCCAAGTCTATTTATAGTGATTCTACACTATGGATAGTTACAGTGGTGCCAATCTGTAATTATTCATCGTTGTTCAACCCTGTGACAAATTATCTCGTTCCTTGAGTATACAATCAGGATAAATATATACTGTAGCTCCAGAATTCTCACATTGCCTGTCTGATTGGTAGAGTAAGTGTAATTATGGAGGAAAGGCCAAGTGAGAGCCTCTGAAACTGCCTACAATACCCACTTTCCTTTGGCCAAAATAGTAACTAGGAACCAACAGAGCATCTCAGGAGGAATGGTGTTACAGAGATTAGTGCCACTGTCAAACCCTCATTGGATTCAGGGATAATATTTTCTATCGTCTGGCTCTTAAAAAAACAGATGGAATGTGGCAAATGACAGTAGACTAATGTAAACTTCACCAGATAGTACCGCCAGTCACAGCTGTCATGCTAAATGGGTCCTTACTGGAGCAGATCCACAGCCTCTCTATTTTGGTGTAAGGCTATTGATCAGGTGGCAAATGTTTTCTTCTTTAAACCAAACAAGAGAGAAGAAAAAAGCAATTTGCCTTCATACAGCAGTTGTAGTTCTGTTTTTTATAGAAATACAGTCATAGGGGAAAAAAAGAAAAGAAAAGAAATACAGTCATAGGGACAAGATCATTTTTACATTTCACAAAATAGCAGCTAATTCACTATATTTATGACATCAAACAAATTAAATCTGGTAAGAAGTAGAAGTCACTCTCGACACCCTAATAAGACACTTCTTTGTCAAGGAGAGGGAAATAAAACCCCAAAAGTCTGGGAGCCTGACACATGAAAGAAGTTTTAGGGCCCAGTGTCTGGTGGCATGCTGGGTTATGCTCTCTCTCTCTAAAGCAAGACAGTTATTTCACTTTGCATCTCCTACTACTAAGAAAGAGATATAGCGATTGGTGGGCTACTGTAGATTTTGAAAGCAAAACACACTGTGTTACAAGGAGTAGTCAAGGGCTAGATTTAAGGAATCAAATCAGCAGATTGTTGTGATTAGGTCCTTGTCAGAATGTTTAATCCAAAATTGTGGATCAGTGCTCCAGTGTCAATAAATTCTCTACTTTCCAGCTTTATATTCTTTTTTTTTTTAAGATTTTATTTATTTATTTGACAGACAGAGATCACAAGTAGGCAGAGCAGCAGGCAGAGAGAGAGGAGGAAGCAGGCTCCCTGCTGAGCAGAGAGCCCGATGTGGGGCTCGATCCCAGGACCCTGGGATCATGACCTGAGCCGAAGGCAGAGGCTTAACCCACTGAGCCACCCAGGCGCCCACCAGCTTTATATTCTGTATTCTTCTGGTGAACATTCTTATTTCTAATTTGACCTGTTCCCCAGTACCTGCTGGTATATATAACCAGATTCTAAAATTCCTTAACCAAATAGGCTTAAACAACAAAATGGTATATTTCTCAGCATGGCTGTGCTAAGAGATCTATCCTGATTATTGGTCAGAAGACAATAAGGAGTGGTAGGTGCAAATTAAGGGTAGAACAAGCATCATCGTATAAGGGAACTGCCTCAGATGTGACTATTGGGTGATTTCAATGGGAAAGGAGTCTGCTTTTGCCAAGTACGGGAAAGGGGTTGCTTCTGCCATCCCAGAGATTTCAGGAAATCTAGGGATTCAAGAATCTCAGTCTTACCCAGTCAGTGGCCTCATGATAAGTCTTAGAGTCCCTGTCTTTTTAAAGTCCTGATTTTGATATGGGAGAGCTGTTTAGCTCTCTGTTCAGTGCAGTCTGATTTCTGGTTATAACACGAGAATTTCTTTTCTTTTGTTCTTTTTTTTTTTTTTAAAGATTTTATTTATTTGTTTGACAGAGAAAGAGAGAGAGCATAAGCAAGGGGAGTGGCAGGCAGAGGGAGAAGCAGGCTCTCTGCTGAGCAGAGAGCCCAACGGAGGGCTAAATCCCCAGACCCTGGGATAATGACCCAATCTGAAGGCAGACACAACCGACTGAGCCACCTAGGCACCCCTCCTCCACAATTCTTATAATTACCTTTACTCTATAACATTAAAAAGTAACTGCCATTGTAAAAAGTAGCACCCTACCTTCTATCTGAACCTTATTCTATTTAACTGTATGTAGATCAGTCCTTAGTAACTATGAAGCAACTATACACTGTAACATATTATCACCCTGCGTATCATCAGCAAATGAATCCTTATTGCCAACAGATCCATGAGTTTTGTCTTTGAGGGCCATTTCTGATACCATTTTAAACTGAGTTCCCTAGAAAGTAGAATCTGAAGCCTTAAACTTTTACTAGAGTTCAATCCCACAGAGAGGGAGTGAAGGGAAACGAGAAGTAAGGCCAGGAGGAAGTATCAGCAAAATGACATATTATTTAGCTGGCTGCTGCATCCTATCACATGCTGTCAACTGATCGGTTGATTGCACTTACACCCTCTTCCAGGAGGCCCATTAACAGCTACTTCTCAGTACAATTTATACTCGGAGTGAGAGAGAAAATGTATTAATCTGTTCCTGTATCCCATAGGTCACTCCAGAGGCCTCCTTTCTTCCACTGGTTCAACACACAGAGTTTCAACTCACCCACATCTAGGTTGTGCATGTGTGCATGCTGAGGGGACCTGAGAAGTCTCAAGCCTTAGTGTGTGAACCAAGAAAATACAGACATAGGGCTAAAGGTGTGCAACCCAGACGTGCAGTGAGACAATCTCAGGTTTCATTGTGAAGTTGGTTGAAACCCATGCATAACTGGGTTGTCTCAACAACAACTAAAACTAGAGATGGGAGAGACTAGGAGAATATGAAAAAAAAGAAAAAAATGTATATATACATATAAAAATATCTGGTAGATAGACCAAAATTATGGACTAGAAAACCTACTGAAGGCTAACAATAAGACTACCCAGTACAATTTGGACATTCTTATTTGTGTAGATATATCTTACTTACATCTACCCTGCTGTTTTTATTTGGAATATCAATTTGCATATTAAGATTATAATATAAAAACAAGGATTTCTCTCCATATATATGAATAACTTCACAGTGGTGCAAATTTTTCTATTTTAAGATATATGAATTGCCTGTCAGTAAGAGAACTAAAGGAAAATAAACCTGTGTTTTGCTATCTGTGGACATCCACACGCATACAAACACACACACACACACACACACACACGTACATACACAGAAAGGCAGATAACTGCTATCTTCACTAATAAATGGAAAAGTGTGAGTATTTTAAAAAGAAAGAAGGCATGAGCCATTTATATCTTTCTGTAGAATTTATCCTGGTTATCTAGGTTGCATAGACTAGAGGAAAATAAAGTACTTTGTTTAAGAATTTTCAACTGCATAAACACCCAAAAACATATAGATACAAAGGTATTCAGCCAAATATACTCGAAGGTGTGTATTTGAGTGTGTATGTGTGTATGTGCATACATATGTATGTATGGAAATCTCTTTCTTTGAAAGGCCTTAGTTAATCTCCCACCTCCATGTTTCAAACAACTCTAACAGTACAGATGTAGGTCCAGATCACTTCTGATAATCTGGAGTAACTGTCAATTGTATCTATAAATAAAAATAATTATTGATTCTCTCATGAATAAAAACCGATGGCATAAATACTGTGCATGACTTAGAATAAATAATTTTAAAGTATAATACATGTTTAAAAAGTATACTGTGTGTGTGAGTTGAATTTGTATTGGTTCAAGTAGTAAAATTTTGTCTACACCTTTTTTTTTTTTTACAAATAAATACAGTTGACAGATGAACAATGCAAGGGTTAGGAATGCCAGCTCCCAGTGCAGGAGAAAATCTGCATATAACTTTTGACCCCACAAAACTTTACCAATAGCTTACTATTGAACAGAAGCCTTACTGATAACATAAATGATCCATTAACACATGCTTTGTATGTTACATATATTAATACTGTATTCTTACAACAAAGTAAGTTAGAGAAAAGAATGTTATTAAGAAAATCATAAGGAAGAGAAAATACATTTACACTACTGTACTATTTTTAAAATCCACATATAAATGGATCCACACAGTTCAAACCCATGTTGTTAAAGGTCAACTGTGTATCAAGAAATTAATAAATGATGAGTATATGGAAAAACAGTTGAAAAGTAGACTACCATTTCCAAATCAGGTAAAGGTGTGGGAAATATTTTTTCAACATTTTCGTAGATAATATTTTTAACTGTTTAGTTTGTCTTTTAGACTTTTCGACTACACCCAGTGGGAACATACTGAGAATTAAAGAGAAGCTCTATCACAAACTCCCGATGAAGTAGAACTCTGCCCCAAGAGCTATAAAGATGATGTGATAAAGATGGAGAAGAGAAAGTGAGCAAGTGTCAAGATGAACAGAATTTTGTTGGAGTCCTAACTTCAATCTGGAGAATTAGTAATGTCGACACTGTTACATATAGAATGCATATATTACATATATTACATATAGAATGCACATGGATTTTATAATAAGATTTCAAATGATTAGTTTTAGGGATTCCTAGTTACTAGTCACAGGAAACTTAAAGCAAGTAAAAAGAAATGAGATTGTAAATGGTACTATTCAATAGAAATAATTTAACCTGAACATACAAATAATTTAGGGTGAATCTAAAATAAAACATATTTATGACTCTGGGAAATTCTTAAGTGCTGAATTTTATGTAAAACAAGTACTTTTTCTACATGTTCCTTGGTGCAGCCACTGAAAGGTCATACTGGTTGAAGCAGACAAGTGACCACATTAAAGTTTCAGTCTTGCAACTGTGGGGGAAATTTGCCATTTAGTTTCCATATGGTTACTATTGAAACAAAGCCATGTTCTATGTTGGTTTTTTTCAGAGTTGGAAAACAATGAACAACACTTTTTTAGAAATTTTTGATAACTTGTGTTTACAGGTACCCAAGATAATATTTTATTATGTCATGCTATCAAATGTACCAACATTTGAAACTGGTAGATCATATACGGTGTTTAACAAAATCTGAATGCATGTAGCAACAGACAAATCTTTACACAAGGAAAAGGCTGTGTTTTCAATGTTAAATGACCTTATATAGTTTTCCTAAACAAATATGTAGGTTTTTCATAGAATCCTTACTAACTATAATTATATATTTCTTCTTTTAAATTGTAAAGAACCTGTGTTAGACTGATTATAACCAGTGGACAAAGTAACCATCATATAATTAGCTTATGCTATACTCTGAATTGATAAGCCTCTAGTCTTTGTGTTCCGTTCCATTCATTATTTCATATTAGGTTTGCTGCCAACTCACTCTCAATAGAAACTCTTCAGGCATCAGTTTTTCCAACAACAATGACTCATATTTTTATGATGAATTAAATATTTTAAATAGATTTACATAAACCTATTTTTTTTACATAAACCTATTTTTAACTTAGCACAAATGAAGAAGTTTATTATTTATAAGTTTTCTCTACATTTACTGTTATGAATTATTTGGAAAGAAGTATCAAAAGCTGAAAAGATGACAGTTATAATATTTTAACCCACATAGCTCTGTGACTTAATAAATACCTATGTAAATGAGAATACTAAACTCATCACTTCTGAATAGTGACAATTCTGCACAATATTATCTTTTAACATAATTAGAGCTAACTAAAAAGAGACTGTTGATTAAATATTTCAAATGAATATCAGTGGTTCAAAAACATCTTTGGCTGGAGATGGTTTTGAGGGTTCCTTCTCCCAGATATTGGGTGGTTTGCCTCCTTATTCAGTTGGTGGTTTTGTCATTGTTGGTGTGACTGTTTCTCAGTGTTATGGGAACCTGTAATTACCTCACGGTTCTGTATTTTTAGATAAATGGAAGTTCACAAAATTCTTCTTTGAAGGGAAATATGGAAACTTCTTCAATAACTTTAAGCAAAAGTTAAGAGTTTATTACAACCCAGAAAATCAGAGCCAAATATTTAATTACTGGTGCTAGCCAGCTGTTAATCAGGGATGCCAGCTTTTAACAAGAGCCCATCCCTGTCAGTAAGCTCACCAGACTTTAAGATTTTTCATGATACCCAAGTCTCCTTGCCTCTTGGCATTAACTCAATAGATCCTAGTCTTTCAACTGCATGTGTCATAAAGGCTTGTTGCTAAATTATTGTATGATATTGTTGGGCACTAGTAATAACGCATGTGATTAGAAACTAGGATGAAAGAGCACATTGCTTATTTTTTTTATTTTTTTTATTTAAATACAGTTAACCAACATATAGTACATTTTTAGTTTCAGATGTTCAGTAATTTATCCGTTGCATATAACACTCAGTGCTCATCACCTCATCTGCCAAAAGGGCACATTGTTCAAAAGGGAAATACCATTCGAGATTTCTTTTCTTTTTTCTTTTTTCATTCCTGTAACATTCCAATAACCTGCAACTACAGAGACGTAATTATATCTAAATGATTTCTCTCCCTGTTTCTTGTACATCTGGTACATCTCTCTTTACATCAAGCCCTAAAATATAAGAGCTAATTTTAAAAGATTATTTTAAATATTACTTTTAAATTCCTTTTTTTTTATTTTTTCCAGTTTCATTGAGAAGTAATTGATATATATCACTGTATAAGTTGAGGATAGACAACAGGATAGTTTGATTCACATATATTGTGAAATCATTATCACAATAAGTTCAGCTAAAATACATCATATAATATACAATAAAAATAAAAGAAAGAAGAACAGAAAAAAGAAAAAAAAGTCTCCTTGTAGTAAGAGTTCAGAATCCACCCTCTTGACAACTTTCTTAAGGTATCACACAGCAGTGCTAGCTATAGTTATACTGTTGTACATTACATCCCTAGTACTTATCTTACAGCTCTAAATCTGTACCTTTTAACCCTATAAAGTGTTTTAAGAAATTTAAAAAAAAGTAGAGGTGTTCAAATGAAGGAAATAATTAGAAGACACATCAGAATATAAAGATATTTTTATATTTCTTTGATCATCTGACCTTCTCTCCACCAAATATTTGTGATTCCCTACAAGAATTCTAATTCACTTGGCCTGTCACCACTCACTATTAAACACATTATCTGCAAACCATACTGCTATAGACACTGGAACACTGCCCATTCTCTGTAGTTTCTCTTCAAAAGAAAAAAATCCTATCTCCCATTCTGGGAAGTGCAATAATTTATTCTAACTCTTTTTCTTCAGCAACATTTTTAAAGCAAAAACAAAAGCCAATAATCAGCAGAAGAACCAGAAATAGTACAGAAAACCCAACCACTCTTAAATAATATACATTTACTCTCTTCGGCAATTTTTTTACCCAAGTTGCTCCATTATTTCTAGTATTTATTCCTCCCTGAAAGCTGACTGAAATTTTTGACCCCAGCTCAATTAAATAGGGATTGTCCTCTTTCTACATAATATCTCATCTTGTTAATCTAATTTAGACCCCCCCCCCTTCTTCCCATAGTTTCTTCAGTTTCTTACTACAAGGTTGATTAATCTGCACTGTTTCCGATTACGGTTTAATACTTTTCCTCCCCACTATATATATGTTTTTAAAGAATTTCTGTTTATTTAATCTTAATTCAAATGGAAGATTTACTGAGAGAACAAGGGTCCATTCCCTACCACTAAATGATGGAAAAAATGAGGACAACTTGCCTTTATGAAATATGGGGAAAGTCTTTGCTATAGACCGGGCACTAAATTAAGCATCTTTACAGATAGTATCTCATTTAATCTTAATGTCACAGATGATATAGTAGTAAGCATCCTCATACATATGTGGTAATTTCAGGGAGGGTAAGTAATTTGTTTAGGATCAGAGAAATAAATGGGTGCCTGAGGATTTGAGCCCGGTCTTCTGATCAAATCCTATGCCCTTAAAGCAATAACTGGGCTTCTTGATAGTGGCCCAGTGTATTTCCTTGCAGATAATGCTTATTCATTACATTCCAGAGACTCCTGCTGAGTCCATATCAAAAGCTTCTCCTCCCAATAAGAACCTCAGAATGCCATGTCTATAGGGTTTAAAGTAATACTAACTTTGTCCCCACACTTTCAGTTACTTCACTCCCACATTAGCGTTATCAAAGTACCCTTCTGAGCAAATCTGGCTCCATAAAAATGACATTGTAGTTACACTTGCTTGGTTGTTGAACAGCAGTTACAGTGTAATTAGTGCCACTTAATGGAAAGCATTACTGAAGTGCATATCGTTATTAATCAAACTCCAATATAAAACTGGCTACAGTAATAATGAGTGCAATTATGGACTGATGAACTGTTAAACTTGAAAACTGACCCTAACCAAATTTTCTTTCTTCAGAAAGTAATAAAACCCAAAGGGCTGAAAATCACTTTATTTCTCTGGGCTCTCTTGCCACAAAAACAACCTGGGAGATATTTTCTCATGCTCCATGTTTTATAATTTCATGCACACTGAAGCTTGTAAAGTGGTGTGAGTATTGGAAAATGTGACCCTAAAGATAAGGTCAACTCTAATCTGAACCTGACAAGATTTGATCCAGCCCAGACTCGTTACCTATCAGACAATGTAGGATTTTATCCAGCTACTTTACAGAGTTTCACACACACCAAAATCAAACATAAAACATGTCCATTGAGCTTGAATTAGCCAGCAGGCAAATTCAAGTTCAGGGTAAAATACTTGTTCCCTTGAAATGTATTTGATAAAATCCCTAGAGACTTTTGTAAGAAGAGAGTCCCAAGTTAGTCTTCTCTAAATCTTTCAATGCTATTTGACAAATCTTTAATGGCATCTGCATTTCTTAGTATTAGAAAGTGCGTTTAGGGTTTATATGATACCTGACGTGTTTAAGGCATGGTTTATTGCCTTGCCTTATTTTAGCTCCACAGATCTTTCTACTTAAGCTCCTTTCCAAATGAAATATCCTTGCTTTTCCCCGGTAATGATTAGAATGTCTTCTGACTCTTAAGCTTCCTAAACATTTTTTGCAGATGCATGAACTAGCTGTCTCACATCATCTGATCACTGAAGAGGAAAGTTCTTGCTCTGAACCAAGGGCTTGCATTTTATATATATTGTCAGGACTGAAATTTTATCAAGTTAGTAAATACCAGTAAAGAGAATTGGAACAAATTTGCTAAATTCACTAAATCAGGCATCCCAGAGCTATGTCCAGTAGTGGACATATGTGAACTGGATTTGAAACACGTGAAAAACACACAGAAGGGGAAGGAACAAAAAAGAAAAGAGAACTAAAGCCTAAAAATAATTGCACAATCTATTAAAGATGGGAATGAAAACAACCCCCTAAAATGGAAGTAGAAATGTGGAAGAGGAGCCTTGAGAGTTCTGTTTTTTTTACTCCCACTGATAGCTAAAGTATGAAGCCAGCCTCTTTAACATAGCACTCATACAACCTCCTGTGATTTGGCACCAACCTCAAGTTCCAGTCCTCTCCCACATCCATGCAAATGCATACTATTGGATTGATAAATATGCCTTGTGTTTTCTTTGCCTCATTATCACACAATGTTATAAATGTCTTTTCAGCAACATTCTTGAATTCATTGCATACCTGTGATCTTGAAGATTCTATTGGGGAGGAGGGAGATGTTTAGGATGAAAAGTAAAGAACCACCGAGAAAGATAACTCAGCTCAGTCCCCCTGATTTAGCCTACTTTTAGCAACTCTCACTATTCCTAAGCATAATCAATAATTCCAGATGCATTCACCAATAATTTTCTCTATCCAGTCTACCCAAATGGGCACCATTTCCTTACTGGATAAAAAAGAGATGAAAGCCTTTTAAAGACAAATGTTAGCTAAATTACCACTATCACAATGTAGTTATTTTTTCTGTCATGTTTCAAAATATGATGTTTTCCACTTTATGTATTGAGTTAGTTTGACTCTGAAGTTATACCTGGGCAAAAACCTTCCATTCATTTGAGGCACATTCATTTTGTATACTCAATAATCATATATAAGTGATGCACTTAGGAGAATAAACTTTGAAAGCAAAAAGAGCTGTAACAGTTTTATGTCTGCCCTTTCAGCCTCCCAAAGGCTCTAAAAACTATCTGTATATTCTTTATTATCGAATCTTAAACAATGAAAATAGTAGTATTGCTTTCCAATTTTGCATTTACAATTTTTACACATTTTATATAATTTAAATACACTTTAAGAATTGGAATTTTTTATTTCTACTCTAAGTTTTTAAATAATTGCTGTTTCACAGATCAAGTCATCTGTGAAGGCCATCAGAAATCTCCCCTTTTTTTGCACACCTCAATAAGTCTACTTATTCCAGTGCTGGAATATCCTCAAAGTACTCAATGGTAGATCCATGTAGGTAAGGTTTTTTTAATCTGAAGTGAGGCATTGTGCCAAATAGACATTTTATTAACAGAGATACTGCCTTCATATATGTTGTTAGTATTTATTCTGTCCTCTGAATAACACATACTAATGCTAAATTTCCCCCAAAACTTTAACTGGATGAAGTAATCTATCTCTTCATTACATTAAAGATGAACAACAACAACAACAACAACAACAAAAACTCTTACAGATAACACAGAAAAATCAGATTTCCTAGGATGAAAATTAAAGCCAAAATAACAGTTCAAATGATATGGTTGTATCTGAGAATTCCAGTCAGTGGCAATTATTATGTTTCTATTAGCTACCTCACCTTTACATAGTTAACTTACTATTTTCCCAACATTTCCTGCTAGTGTTAATTAGCTGTACTAGCTTCCCAATTTTGAGGCTTAGCAAGTGAACACAAGATGAACAACTTTTACAGAACTCTTACAAGTACATTCCTAACTATAAAAATGGAAGCTAAGGGACGCCTGCGTGGCTCAGCTGGTTAAGCGGCTGCCTTCGGCTCAGGTCATGATCCCAGCGTCCTGGAATCGAGTCCCACATCGGGTTCCTTGCTCAGCAGGGAGCCTGCTTCTCCCTCTGCCTCTGCCTGCCACTCTGTCTGCCTGTGCTCATTCTCTCTGACAAATAAATAAATAAAATCTTTTTTTAAAAAAATGGAAGCTAAGTGTTAGAGATGTATCAAAGAGAAAGTGACAGTATAACGTTCGCCAAATTTTAAGTATCCCAAAAAAAACTGTACATACTAAGAGAAAATAAATAGATCATTGTACTTCATTGCATGAGGTAAATCCAAGACAGCTCATTCATTTTCCTTTCCACAAAAGGCCTTCTCCTTTACTAAGACTGATAAGAAAGGAAGATGTGAACTGAGCTCAGTCCTTCTCTAATGCATTAAGAACTCAGCACATGTTACTTAGATAAAATATAAAGTATGCTAAAAGATTTGTGTGTACATTAAAAGGATTAACCATTTCACCTACTCCAGAAACTAATAAAAAGGTATGGGTGTGTATGGGCATGTCTTTGTGTGTGTGTGTTTGTGTGTGTGTATTATATTCACTCTCCCTCTATAAATATTTATCACATTTAACTGCTGCAAAAAATTAAATCATATTTTACTGCAGGGCAAAGATGTGATTCTATATCAGGTGTTTGAGAAGGTATGTCTCAGAAACCCTTTGAAATGTATGCCTGGCAAAAAATAACAGCTCTGGGCAGAATCATTGTAATGTTCCCTATTAATGACTCCAATTTTTAAACACTTTTCTTCAGATAGAAGGGGAGAGGTACTTGCAGGTCAAATGAAACCCACCAGTCCAGGGCCAAAATGATTGTTAGAGTTTATTGTAATTCCTAGAACGACTTTAACTGAACTGTTAATGCTAGAAAGTATCTAAAAAATTATGTGATTCAAGTCCAACATGGAGCTTGAACTCATGACCTTGAGATCAAGACCAGAGCTGAGATCAAGAGTTGGATGCTTAACCAACTAAGCCAGCCCTCAACTTATTTGCACAGAATAAAGTACTGAAAGAGAAGAGAGAGAAGTTACAGGCAGTGTCCTAAATCGGGTCCCAGTTATTGTCAAAATAGAGGCTGGAAACCACATCTTCTGGCAGCTCCCTTGGAGTATTTCCACCATATTGGAGAAGTATTATTTATATCCCACATATGTTCTTCACCTTTGAAGGATTTTTTGTGGGACCCCTTTAGGCAGCAGTTCTTTTTACTGCCTTCAAAACCCAGCTTGATATATGCACATTCTAATTTCATAAGAACCTCTAACATGATTTGGGCAGTGTGATCAAGGATAGTGGTTTGGGGGGAAAAAAATAAAAACAAAAAGATAGTGGTTTGGGAATTGGAAGAATCAAGATTCACCCTGGCTTTGCCAGTAAATAACTTGGACTCGATCTTCAATGCGCCTTTCCTTTGGATGCAAAATTAGGATTATTTGTTAGGTTGCGTTCATATCCATTCCAGTATGATTTATATCATTGTTTACCTAAACTTTTCAAAGTCACCCTTTGTTAAAGATAAAACTCTAAATCTGAAAGTAGCTCAATAAAAATGCAAAAATGTATTTGAAACATACATTGAGAATTTCTACATGAAGACCGTAATTATTTTAATCATTATGATATTTACGTAGTTTTAGTCAAACACAACTTTTAGGGCAGTAAAATTCATCTTTTCCAAAAATTTTTATTACCTTTCTGTAATTTTGGGGGGCTTTTCCCTCTAGTAAAATATTGTAAATCTAAGAGAAATATTACCCTTAAATTTTCAGTCTTTACACCTTAGAAAGAATGCAAGTACTGAACTGTTGCAAAAATGTCCTCTTAAATATAAGATTTGAATGCAATAATCCCAATTTCTAAGAATGCCTTGCCTATCTTTAAAATATTTCAAATTGCTCATAGTTTAAGTCCCAGCTCATTAGACATGTAATATCACCTGCATTTTCTATTTCCATGAAGATTATATGAAATAATTTTTCTGAACTGTCCTAGAAGGAATACATTTTAAAATGACTTCCAATTTTTGTTTTCTTCTCAGATTTGTTTTGTTGTTATTGGTGTTGTTTTTATTAACGTAGGCATTTTGCCTAAGATTTATACAAGTCATATTTCTGTTTCATATAGTTGACATAAAATAATCTTGACTTTTCTACTTGTCTTATACAAGCATTTTTTCATTTATTTAGCCTCAAAATAATTGCCTGAGATAGTTATAAGAAATAGTACTACTAATTATTGTTACAGGCTGTCTTCGATCAATGCAATCCCTGTTGACTTGTAAATACACTAGTGCTGTGAGAGTCAGAATAAATCATTTACTCTTCAGTTATGTTTCAAAATTTTATTGTTCCAATCAATTCAAGAAGTTGTTGCCATCTGATGTGACCTAAATTCTCTTGAACTATGCTTTTAAACTTTTTAAACTATTAAACCACCAGCTAAGAACATTTTGATCATTTTTACTTTTGCAGGTCTGAATTTTGGAAAATGTCCTTTGATTTTTATATGTAAAAAACTAATTATACTGCAGAATATACATTTGCATGCACGGTGTTCACAGAAATTCTAATGCAGACAAGCAGTAAAATTACTACTCTGTAATGTATTTTTCCTAAAATGCAAAGAAACGTGAAGTTTCTTGTCAAAAAGTCCTTCCTATTTTTAATCAGACAGTGGCTCTGTACTTTAATTGTGTTGCATTATGATATTTAGTACTGAGAAAGACTCCCTTGTCACTGATTTGAGTCACATAGGTAGATGCAATTCAGTTCCTTCTATGTCAGTGCATGTTAAAATGCAACACTCCAGCTATGATAGTTATCTTAATCAAAGACTTCTAATCATACTCATTTGTATCTACGAAAGTGGTAAGTTTTGAATTCAAAAGTAAATGGTTATTTTATCTTTTCACCAAAAATTATTGCATTTTTTTTGCTTCTTTATACTTCTTAGCAGACATTTTCAAGAGAAAAATACATATAATAGAAAAATATACATAAAAACAAAAATGTCTAGAAAATTTTATGTTTTACTGTTTTCTACACAATTATGTCAACACAAGTAGAACTTCAAGGAAATACTCTGGTATTTTTGTCAGCTGCCAATCACTAGTGCTTAGTAAATACACACTATGCTTCCAGCACAGAATTAGGACTGATAATTAACGGTTAATTAAAAGCCCAATCTTCATCTTAAAAAAGTATTAATGAAATTACATTAGTTTCACAAACTGGAGATTATAATCACTTTTATTTACTCTGAAATTTGTTATCTTAGACTGGTTAAACTCATAGAAAAAGACTTTTCACTTAAAACAACAAGAAACAAGATGGGAGAAGGAGGGAAACTGAGTAATCAATAGATAGTTTATTATTAATGTTATAGCAAATAAATAGTACATTGCTTTATCAGAGAAAATAATTCTATAATGGGATGAAAACCCTGAGCTTAGAAAGACCCAGACTAAATAAATCCCAATGAAATACCTCTTGGCTACCTAGCACAGTTTCTAATGCACCATTCACACCCCAGGATCAGCTATGGCCTGGCAAACCCTATTTCTGTTATATTGTAACATCAATAAGTCCAACATATCTTAGAGATTTTGAAGTAAGCGAGGAACACCATTGTGTTCTATTTCACATTTTGAGGTTTTCACACCAAGAATTATCATTTTCATTTTGTCTGTTTCCTCAGCTGACCTCTGTGTTAAATTCAATTATTTTTAAAAAATCATATTAATAACAGCATGACCTGAGAAACCAATTTGTGTCCCTGGAACGAAGTGAGATAGTGTAAACATAATCAGCTGAAGAAGAAGAAGAAAAAAAAAAACATTGTGAGATAAAGTTTCAAATTCCTATTTCTGAAATTTATTCTGTTTGCACTATACAAATCTTCTCTAGAGAAGATACCACTAGGCTAACTTTTCAGCCTGTTCGAAGGCTCCCCCAAATGCAAAAATATTGACCTCTAAAATTGTAATATGTTTCCTATCACTTCACACTTGGCTAAGTTTGGGGAGACGGCCTCCTCATACCATCCACTTGTTCCTCCCGGTCTCAACCTACATTAACTTTCCAGTTTGGCATTGATTGACTAGTGACTTGTGTACTGAGGTAATAAAGATGGCATTGAAATGCATTTGTGGGAATAGGCTAAAGGTGAAAAGGATAAATGCATTTTCAATTGGACTGGGACCCTAAGAAATTTATTTTTTTATTTTCCTTTTGTGGATTACCACTGCTCCTCAAGTTGAATATTGTGGTTCTGTAAAAAGAAATTTGCTAAGTAACCCCTTACTTATTCTGCCAATTACTTTTTTGTGTATACTTGTAATTAAACCCATTATGAGATTCAGGTCAGCTTTACTGCACAGCAATCAATACTAAGTTGTAACAAAGGAAAAGAGACAATCTCCGTTGTTAGTAGATTTTGCCTGTACTTGTACAAATAAGATTAGAAGCAGCATGTAGAGTGAGCTGTGAGTACATGACATTTTTCCAATAACAGTTTTTCATTATTTTAAAGTGTGCATGAAACTCCTGCCACCCTCAGTCTTTTTGGTCTCCCGCATATGTCACTGAGAATTCGGCTTTGGTTCATCTTTAGCTAACACAAAGCAAGGACTCCTCAGTCCTCCTCCACGACCTGCTGTCCTCACCACCCAAAAGATTAATGTATTCCAAAAGAATACAGCTTTCTGGAAACAAAATAACTTCTCTTTTAATGTAAATATTTAAAATTAGCATGAATTTACAGACATAACTCTAATTTTTAAAATAACAGAACAAGACACACTACAACTAGTTTAAGACATGAATTTAAAAGTCAGTAAAAATAGATGTCCATAAAATAAAACATTATGTAATGCACACTGAAAAATATTTCTTTCCTATTTTTTTCCTCTGTGATTTTTCCTCTCTGTTTTTGTTTTATGAAGATATTTCATGTTCCCAAGTATTTATGTTATTTTGGGGGGGAAGTATTTACTGAAGGTATTCAAATGTCTTGAATATTCAGAAGACAAAATGGCTAGCAGCATACTCAAGATAGATTTATTCCCCTTCACATTTCCAAAAAAGAGTAGGTGAAAAGTACAGTAAAGTTGCTTCACTTTTCAAATAACGGCTGAGTTAAAATACTGACAATGGTCATAGCATAATTCATGAGGCCAGTATTCACATTACAATTATTATCAGAATGCCTAGCTTACAATTCAAAACCTTTTACTATCTATATTACATTATCATGGGTTAAGAGCATAATGTCAGCTCCCTGAACTTTCCATTGCATTGCTTTTGTTGGTTTTCATAAGGCTAACTCTTAGAGGTAGAAGTACTTACATCTTGAATTATAAGGATTTATGCTCTTTCCTCAGTGCCTGAGATTTATATTCATCAATGTTAAAAGATGTTAGACATATAAATCTCTATGGATCAAGATAAGAACATACACCCAAAGGGGATTTGAATGTACTCTTTATATTTACTATTAATGTCCTTGTTACCATGGCTGTGTAATTTGAGTTCATATGCATACATATTAGAAAGGTAAAATATTAGATGTCACATTTCTTTCATTGCTCTTGAAATGAGATAAAAGAAAAAAAATTAAATATGAAATCTGTACTAGGCAAATGTTTCCATACTTGCCTTTTTATCCGTGTACTAGCTTTAATTATAGACACCATTGAATCATATTCATGGCCAGAGTTGTGCTTCTCCTTTCACAAACTTACCTGACAGATAGAAGAATGAAGCAATACAAGTAACAATTCTGAATTCATTATTCAGTGAACACAACGTTGCTGAACCTAAAACTTGCCCCAAAGTTTTCCAGCTAGAAGCAGCATGTTTTTCTTATTTGAAAAAATGTAGAATGATTGCTGAACAATTTCTTGGGTTCTAATTTTATAAGAGAGACTTCAAAAATCCACAGTATCTTTTATTTTGCTGCATTATTTTTCGTTCTAGCAAAATATAATTCCATTTTCAAGCGGAAACAGTAGTCACTTTTTTCCCTTTTATTCTTTTTAAATTTCCAGTTTTCTAATAATGGTTTTAAGACATGATTGTCTCCCTCAGAGCATAAAAAGTGGCTTTAGTGGACATCATCACACACTTCTATGAGCAACTTATATGTCCTTGTGTTTTCAGCTGCACAAAATAATTTGAATTACCTATTCTTTATTCATAGGGTTGCTAGATGATATACAGTACTTCTAGATAAGTGAATTTCAGATAAACAATACTTTTTAGTATGATATGTTTCATTCAATATTTGGGTCATATACACACTGAAAATATAAATATTCATTTATATGAAGCTCAAGTTTAACTTGAGTGTTTTGCATTTTTATTTGCTAAACCTGATGTCCTTATTCACTTACCTATAATTCTTGATATGAAACAAGGTTCTGGGGTGTTAATCCTACAGTTTAGTCTGATTTAGTTTGATTTTGTAAATTTCTGTTGCAGTGGTATTCAATGCAAGCTTAATAATGTCATGCAAAATAAAAAAAAAAAACTAAAAGGACAAACCTGTTTAAATTATCAGGATTTTTGGTTATCTGAAACAAGGGCAGTTTTAAAAATAATGTCACTTTTCTACTTGAAAAGGACAGTACCATGTGGGAGAATGAAGAGCTCAGGGGACCGATAATGAGATACAGGCCTTTCATTGGTTTGAATATAGCCCTAGGTGGTAGTGACTGAAAGTTTTTGCCATCTGGTACCTGATCAGTAGCTGATGCGAAGCTGTTGATTTCACTTAAAAAAAAAAAAAAAAAAAAAAGTCAAGGCAAATAGCAAGTATTCAAGAAGGGTAATTGTACTGTGCACCATACCTCCATAACCTTGACTGAGTCATTTTAATTCTCCCTCAAATTTCTCCATCTCTACAAAAGAAAATATACTAGTCATCTATCTGTCCTTGAATTAAAATATCATCTGGTATTGTAAGACAGTTTAAAGATAAAACTATACATTAAGTAGTAATTCTTTTATTCCAAATAGCTATAGTTTTCTAATTTGTAGTAATTAGGAAGAAGCTATATGGATATTTTAAAAGAAGTAACAACTAAGATTTTTCAGGAGCCTATAGTACCCTCAAAGCTGAATGATAAAAATGATTCAGCTTGTTATTTAGAATAGTACTTAGGAAAGCTACTATAGGAGAAACATGGAAGTGTTCATTTCAATAAGGTCCAAGATCCCTACCTTCCTCTCACTTCCCAGTTCCTTCCCCTTTTCCTTTGTCTTGAGAACCCTGCATTTCAGTTATAGTGGAAAGGGGAGCATGGGGTTTACAGAAGAAAACTAAATTTAAGATCCAGACCTGCTATTCCATGCTGGACATCCTTGAGAAAGTAACTTCAACTTTCCAAATCTCTAAAATAAATAGTATGATTCTTGAATCTATGTTTGACAAGAATAACTTTTTTTCATATAAACAAACAAAAAATGGCAATCTTGTGCCTACTTTTTGAAGAGGTTGATTTGGTAATATACGACAAAAGTCTTAAGTTTCACTTCCTGCCTTTCTCTTCGGAAAGAGAAAAGGCAAAGGAAGGAAAAGATACAGAGGTAGGAAGAGCCTGGCCTGTAAGAGTTATGAGCAGTTCGAAATAGGGTATGAAATATGAAGTGCAGTCAGGAATTAAACTGGAGAGTGTCATGGACCAGCTCAAGGAGGGCATTGTATAACATACTAGGGATTTTATACTCTATTTTGTAGACAATGAGAAAGCTTTTAAGCAAAAGAGTAACTTGTTCAAATTTGTATCTTAGAGATTGTCCAAATTGAGGCAGCTATATTAGAATAGATCAAGAAGAGAAGAAAAGGTAACTTAGAAAGTTGTGACAATAAATCCATCCAAGATAAATGAAATCTTGACTTAAAGGAATAAAGAAGAGAAGTGGGATGACCTGGATATGAGAGCTATATTAATGATATAGACTGTGCTAGACAGTGATGTTAGAGGTAGGAAGTAAAAGAAAGATGTCCCCTAGGTTTGGACCTTGGGTTACCATGAGATTGACAATGGTGTTATTAACAGAGTTTGGGAGTTCAGAAACAGGCATAGGTTTGTGAAGGAAAGGCAGTGTGTTTAGTTTTCAGTCTGTTGAGTGGACTACTTTGCAGGTCTACCAATGTCAATTACCTAGTACTCAGCACTACTTAAGGTCTATGGAGTTTAAAGGAGAAGACTGGGTGGCAGACGTGGCTTTGGGAGTCTTTGGAAGACTTTGGGAGTCATTGGTCAATGTTCTTTAGTTAGGATAATTAGAAAGAGATCTCTTAAAGTGTCATGGAACACATACAGAACTAATATAAAGCCTATCATATAATATTTCCAGAGGCAATACCCTCAGTGACACCAAAAACCTGGCCCACCAACTAAGTTACTACATCTGCTAAGATCAAGAAGCAATAGAATCAGAAAGCTGCTAGCACATCTGCCAGAATCAGAATCTTGCCTAATATGATAAAAATTCATCTTTTCAGAATAGGTCCCATTGCCCTGACCCTGAACATGCATGAAATGAGGAACCAAATATCAGGGACTCTGCTAGGAAGATCAAAGATACAGCAACTTTGCTTGGCAGAAGATCCATGCAAACTCTACCTCACATCTACCTTGCAACTCTCACATGGTGCATTGGCTTCAAAGAGCTAGAAAAAATACCAAGAGTTTCCAAGGTATTTGAGAAATAAAGTTGTTAGTTTTCCAGTCTCTAAAAAGAGCCTCAAGTAGGGGACTGGAATGGTGTTCAGTGTGTCAATCTGCCACATTTTCCAAAGTAAGAATGAGATAAAAAGAATGTTTAAAGAAATCACAGTAGATAGCAATAAAAGAGAACATATGGCATTAGAAGAGAAATAAGTGAGCAGTGAGGAGAATGGTGGCCAAGAAGAGAAACCAAGAGAATATCTGTATCTAAAGGGTACACAGAGAGGGAGGAGGTAAGAGATTCTGAGATGAATATAAAAAGTTGGAAGGAAAAAATAGCAGCAGTTGGCACTTTGAGTATCCAAAGAAAAAACATTTTCATAATGGGAATTTTCAAGTCGTATGGTGCATAGAGGTCATTATGTTTGTCAATTGGTATGTCATTGGTGACCTTTGCTGGAAAACAGGTGAGATCAGGAACCGGATAGCAAGGGATTAAAGAGTGAATTAGAGACAATGATGTAGAGATAGCTTGATTCTGGGAGGTAGGGAGGATATAGCAATGAGTAGAGGGGAGAAGATAACAGAAGAGACAGGGACTTTCATGAGTGAAGGAAGATCTGAGCATATGTTTTTTTGGCCTATGTGAGATAAGCATTTAAGAGGAAAAATTAAGAATATAAGGTGATGGACTCAATGACGAAGTCAGGTCCTGAAGTAAACAGGGAGTGATCAAGAGTACAGAAAGGGAGTCACTTTTTCCTCAGAATCTAGAAGAAAAATGGTTTGAATGAATCCAGATTTACCAGAGTTTGGGAATACCAGTGGGAAATGGAGGGATTTATCAAAATGACATATTTAATGCTTCCTATTGGGGAGGAGGCATTGAGGTAAATGACTTGGGCAGGGGATCATACCTTGGAGTACTCCTGAGTGAGATGAAGAGACTTAGGAACATGTAAAAATTTGACAGGTAATATAACTGCCCAGAAAACTCAGTTGAGGCAGGGGACCATAGAGTTCTGCTTGCCCAATCTCCATAATTACATGATTTCCTCCTCATCCTGGGTGCCATATATGTAGATGGTTGAACTGACTCAAGTTGAGTTAGCAGGAGCTAAGCCCCACTTTACTGGATTTTAGAGACATAAATTTGTTAGGGTGTCATTTTGGCCAATGTAAATGAAATGACAACCTAAAAAGGTAAAAGTTTATTTTTCTCTCTGATACAGATGGTATGGCAGTTCTCTCCCACAAATATGCCAAGGGACCAGCTGCCTTCTGTCTTGTTGCTCTATCATCTTTAAAATGTGCTTCCCAACTCATGGTGCAATATGGTTAAACCTGCTCTCAAAATCATGACCTCATTCCAATTAGTGGGGAGAGGATAAAGGGAAGGCCAGAATGTTTATACCTAACGCTAAAGGCTGGGAAATCTAGTCTTTATCTGGGTAGCTCAATTAAAATTATATGGCTTTAAAAAAAAAAAAGGAGCAAATTGTTTGCATAGGAGGATACTATTCTGAAAGCATTTTTGAGGAATAGTAGGCTAGAGTGAAATATTGAATATTTTTCTTTTTTTATTATGAGTCCTATGATTTTATAGAACTTATGTAAGCATCAATCCCTCTTGAATTTTTGGAAGGGTGAATTAGCATCTGCAGAATAACATTAAAAAAAAAAAAAACAATAAAAGAAAACTCAAATTTCTGCCACACCAGCTTGGGCCAGGCACTTAATCTCTTATTATATATTTTTACCTCTTGTTTGTTAAATTATAATCAATGTAAGCCAAAAAATTGAAAAAAATTTCCAACTTCATGGTAACTGATTGCTACTATTCCTCAATACCCCCTCCCCACCAAGGAGGTGTGAAGAGAGAAACGGAGATTGAGATAGAGATGAAGGAGAAAGAGAAAGAAGAAAGAGGGAGGGAGGAGGGAAGAAGAGAAAGAGAAAGAGAAAGAGAAAGAGAAAGAGAAAGAGAAAGAAAGAGAAAGAGAAAGAGAAAGAGAAAGAAAGAGAAAGAGAGATTGGGGCCTCACTTGCAGTTACTACTTTATTTGTGTTCTGTTTGTGTGGAGAAGGAGGATTCTTCTACTTTTAATGGTCCATATCCCAGAGCTGTGCCCATTCCCCTAAGATTTCCAGTACCAAATAGTTCTTACCGTCCAGAAGCTGTTCTTGATAATCAGGCTATATTTGTTTTATTCCTGGTATTACCTTCAGCCCTCAGTGAAATGATTCTGCTGCAATATCAGTGTGAGGTAGACAGACTAGCCTGTTTTCATGTTCCTTATTCCTCATCTCATACAAAGTTCTCTGTACAGATCATCATCTATTTCTTTAATCAGCTTCAGCTGCACATCTCTGGACTCATTCCTTTGTATCTCTTGGATCCTAGGTAGTCAACTGAATGGAGTTTTTCTTATTAGTATTTCAAGGAAAAGAAATATTACTTCTCCTTCCAGTGGCATTGTTTGAGTCACTCCATGGAAGCTTTTAGTTCTATTTATGATAACAAGATGAGCATTGATATCTATATAAGTGATATTAGATTTGATTCATCTTTATCATTTTTTTTCTTGCTGTTACCTGACAAAATGCATCTATACCAGATAAAGGTATATTCTTTATTATTTAGTTTTGATTTTACTCCACAGTTTCACATAACCACATTATGGTTGGTGACAACTTAATAGAGCAAATCATTCATTTTTTTCCCCTTTTTTCCCCTTCTCATGCTCATCAGGAAAAAATACTGCTTCTTTTCCCAATCTAACACCCATGGTGTCAGAGCATCTGCCTGCCTGCCTGCCTGATGACACATTAAATTATGCTTTGGTCTAGTTTGAAATAAACTTTCTGACACTTACCCTGATAGCATGACCCAATACCAACTTAGATAATAGTTTTTACCTAATTGAAAAAAAGAACTAGATGTTTAAAATATCACAATCCTAAAAAGAATTTTAATTCAACCAGAAGGTACCAACGTGCATATAATTTAAATGATCACTGAAGAAGCTTGGTACCCAGGAGAACTTCTCACTTAAGGGGAGTTTCAAAACTAGAGAAGTCAGTATATGTCAGGTCATTTCTCTTTAGACATGAACTCTTGACAAACTTTGTTTGCTCAATCTCTATAAGGCATGCACAAAGTAATGATGAAATTAGTAGTAGCCGTATTGGTAGCTAATACGTGAATTACCTCTATGTGTCAGTCACTTCATGCATTTTCATTTTAGACATTGTTAATATGAGGAAACTGAGGCACAGAGAGATTTTTTTTTTCCTTTAAAGATTTTATGTATTTATTTGACAGAGAGAGAGAGAGAGAGATCACAAGTAGGCAGAGAGGCAGGCAGAGAGAGGGGGAAGCAGGCTCCCTGCTGAGCAGAGAGCCCGATGCGGGGCTCTGTCCCAGAACCTGAGATCATGACCTGAGCCGAAGGCAGAGGCTTAACCCACTGAGCCACCCAGGCACCCCGAGAGAATTTTTTTTAAAAGCAACCTAGCCACGACTGGTAACTAGTAACTAGTAACTAGTAGTAGAGCCATAAATCAAACATAGAGTCTGACTCCAGAGTTGTACCCTTAACCATTGTGCTGTAGATGCCTAAAAACAAATATTTTAACATATTAATCCTCTTTCCTTTGTGATTAGTGGGTTGTTAAGGGAACTGTAGTCAGATTGATGATAATAGAGCAGTTTGAGATGAGCATCCATGCTATGTAAATGACAAGGAAGACAGTAGTACAGGGCTAAGTCACAATGAAAAACACTGAGCCCTCATCTTACAAATATTAAACACCATCTGTTTCACAATAATTCATTGATCATTTTTCACCATTTTTATAGAAATGCTGTATTTTTAAAATTATTTTCAATATATACATTTTATAATGATAATAATACAATTTTTTATATTTATGGTGTTTTGTTAGGTCAATTATATTTCTTCGTTTCTGTTACTTGCAACACCTCCCAGTTTAGCACAGGCTGTAAAGTTCTTCAATGTGCTATTCTCAGATTCTTCCTGAATCATTAATAAATGATAAATGTTAAAAATGATCAGCCCTAACACCACATTCTGTTGCACCCCCCCAACACCTCCTACACTTTTGCTTCAGTTGTCACTTTATTCTTATGCTTTATTTATGGTCTTGAAGATAGTTTTGAATCCATATGACTATTTTCACATCTACTCTAAATTTGAATCAGTTTAGCAAATAACACTTTTAAAGTGTTGCATCAGTTTTTTTCCTATAATCGAAACATTAAATGCCCTTTGCATTTACATTACCCTATATTTATTGGTATATCTTTTAAAATGGGAGAGGAAGACTTGAAAGTATGTTTAGTTACCTATTAATAATATTTACTAAATTTCTACTATTTTTGTTGAAGCATAGAGCTAGGGGCTAGTGAAAACAATATCCTTATGATAGGATGAAAAGTATTGCATATTTTAAACTCATGTTCAACTAATAGGGCAACTTTTCCCCAAATTGGTGGTGGCCACTATAGATTTAAAATTGGTCATGAAAGGAGAAAGAAATAAATAGCTTAATTACAAGCACCTAAAAGTCCAAAAGGGGAAAAGCAACCATTCACAAGTATTTGATGCTTAAAATACTAACAGTATATAAATAAGAGTGGATGGGGCACCTGGGTGGCTCAGTCGGTTAAGCATCTGCATTTGGCTCAGGTCATGATCCTGGGGTTCTGGAATTGAGCCCCACATTGAGCTTCCTGCTCAGTGGGGAGCCTGCTTCTCCCTCTCCCTCTGCCTGGTGCTCCCCCTTCTTGTGCTTTCTCTGTCAGATAAATCTTTAAAGTAAATAAATAAGAATGGAAAGGCAAAAATATATGATTCAGATGAGATCAAAGTGAACGTGATGATAAAAAATGCTATTGTAATTCCAGCTACCTTGAGTACCAACTAAAATTTCCATATAACCTTTTTCCTATATTATTGAAGTTACTAATTCATGTGAGTTGTGTTGTGTCATGTCAACAGTTTTTAAGGCTCTACATTCTCTTTTCAACATACCTCTTATAGATTTTATTGCTCTCCATTTTTACTATTGGTTTCGTTAAAACAAATCATTGCAAATACTTTGCAGATACAGTACTTTACAAAGATGATGAGGAAGAGAGATAATTAGTTGGAATCAAATATATTTAAATCTCAATTCCAACAAAACTTCCATGTATCTGAATCATTATAATTGCACTAAATAAATATGTCTACACTTCCTAGATGTTCATAAAGGCCTATTGTATAATTTTAGAGATCAAAAGCCAATATGCTAAACAATCACGGGAGTTAAAGCTCAGAATCAATCCCACTATTCAACACTCTCATCCTGTATTTCTCGTTCACAAAACATCACCATCAGAATGAATATTATTTGTTAAAATAATTCAATATTATTTGTTAATATAAATAAATAATATAAATAAATAGTATTTGTTAAATTATTTGCTACATATCTGCCAGCCTCAAGGGAAGTTCAAGACATTTTAGTGCTGTCCCAGTCTCAGAAAGCCAGGATCTGAATAGCCAATAAAAACGGACAAGGTTGGGGCATATGGGTGGCTCAGTCAGTTAAGTGTCTGACTGTTGATTTTGGCTCAGGTCAGGATCTTGAGGTTGTACGTTCAAACTCCTCATTGGGCTCCATGCTCATGGGCTCTGCTTAAGATTCTCTTTTCGTCTCTCTCTATCCCACTCCCCTCTCACCAGCCCCCCCCCAAAATAAATTTTAAAGCGCCAGTGTCCACCAATAGCATAATTATTTTTACCACAGTAAAAAAAATCACACTTGTCTACCTTCTTTACACTCTTGTTCAGAGACTGAAATCCTCACATATAACATTAAAGAAGTACAGATAGGAAGGATGCAGCACTTTGATCACTCCACTCAAGAGGATCTTCCAAACAACACTCTTGCAGGTGCAGGCAGAGGATGGTTTTCACACAATCCATAGGATGGATAGAGAGTCAGGCAGAGGGTAAAAGAAGTTACCCCTCAATTCAGCAGTCACAATGGAAAAAAAATACCATCTGGCAGTTGGGAATTAAAGCTGGGTATATTTGTCTGCCTTTCAGTTAAAGATAGAAAAAAAGAATTTGACTGAGTAAATAGCATTCAGATTCTCTCTGGTAGCAAATACTCAGCCCACAGAGTTCTTCTATGACAGAGTGAGAAAACAAGAAACAGAAACATGGGTTGCATAAATTAATGCATATTTTATCGTATATGTTATAACAATGTTAAAATTGTTATTAATATTAGAGATTAAAATAAAGTCAATTATAAAAATATTACAAGTCAGGAAAAACATTGATAACAAATGGAAAATAATTATTACAATAATATATAACGTTACTCAAAAAAATGTCAAAGGAAAAGAACAAATACTGCCCAAGAGAGTAATCTGAATACTGAAGATAATTTATAAATATTTAACTGTAGGGGCACCTGGGTGGCTCAGCTGGTTAAGTGTCTACCTTCGACTCAGGTCTTGGTCCCAGGGTCCTAGGATTGAGCTGGTGTCAGCTCCCTACTCAGCAGAGAGTCTGCTTCTCCCCATCCCTGTGCCCCCCACACTGGTGTCCTCTCCCGCACATTCTGCTCTCTCTGTCTCAAATAAATGGATTAAAAGTCTTTAAAAAAATTTAACTGCAATATAAATAGTGAATCAGAATGTTTTGTCTTTTAAACCCAAACTAGAGGTAATGCTAAGAGTTACGGTCCCTCATATTCTGATGGTAGGAGAGTTTCTTGGAACAACATTTCTGGAGAGCAATTTGACATTAAGTATCACAAATACCTTTAAAAAAAGTAAGTATCACAATTTGACCCAGTAGTTTATAATTATAGCAGTGCCTGGTATTTGGTTTGAACACATTATTGAATGAATAAATGAATTCTTTAAATGACCCCATTATTTCAGTATTAGGATTCACTATTACAAAATTCCCCAAACTGTCAAATAAGCAACCACATAAAATTCATATTCATAATCTGCCACTTCATTAGGTAATTAGATTATGATACATCAATAGCTATAAAATCATCTGGCCACTGAGAATAAGAATTTATCCAAATTTCTTAGTAGTATATCTACATCAGATGACAAACAAACTGTTGTTTGGGAAGTTGATTTTCAATTTTATTTACTGAAAATAAAGTAGAATCTTTCAGGAATGACATCTATTTTTTTTATTAACATATGATGTATTATTAGCCCCAGGGGTACAGGTCTGTGAATTGCCAGGTTTACACACTTCACAGCACTCACCATAGCACATACTCTCCCCAATGTCCATAACCCAACCACTAACATCTATTTTTAAATACCATTTTTTGATCTACATATTCTGACCCAGTAAAAGTAATTCACTATAAGTGGTATTCCCTTTTCAGGAAGAGGAGGTAGTAGTATGTTAAGAGTCACAGTCTTTCAGTTTATATAGCCACAAAATTTTTTTATTTAAGTACAGTCTTCCAGAGCACAAGTGTTTTAGGTTTAACTTGTATTATGGTGAGAAGTTTAAATATTGTTTGGGATGAGGACAGTCTTTCATGATTAATTTTATTATACTAATTAAAAGTTCAAATTTCTATTATAATTATTACTCTATAATACATGTTTTAGGGTAAGTTTTTCTGAATGTGACTGAATAATGTTTATTTCTTTGTGAGCCATACCATATGGAAGATTCTTTGGGCAAACACCTCAATATCAGTTCCCCTTAAGTTAATAAGAAACCCCAACTTCACCTTTCTGGAGGAAATTGTTATAGAAACAAAAAAGTTAAATTTGATGCTAAAAAGCATGAATGAAGACATTTGGTTAATTTGAGCAGATAATGAATTTTTAATATGAAATGTTTTGCCTACTCATTACACAAAGTGTTACCTTATCTAAGTTTCTTTGATTAAATGGCAGCACATAGTATTCGAATTGGTTTCTGGACAGTTTCATTATCATTCCTCAGAACCTCAGGGAATGTATTAGATATATTATTTGACCTTTTGAGTAACATATTGAATTCTAGAATGAAACAGTACAAGCAGCAATAACTTTCTTTAATATTATTTGAGCTATATTGCATTTCATTTCTCTCCTTTTATCCTGATGAATCCTTAGAAAAATGAACATGCTGTGTATAAAGGACATGTAGAAAGCACTTCTCTTGAAGATAGAATACTTACAAATCAATCTCCAAATACCAGGCATAAAGGAGGGTCAGTAACTATGTATATGTACCGAATGTTTAGATCACTGCTTCTCCAACTTTAGAGTACATGGGAAACACAAAGAATCTTGCTAAAATTCAGAGGCTGATAGAACAGGTCTAGTGTTAAGGTCTGAAAGTTTCCTTTTCTGATAAGCTCCCAGATGACGCTAAGGCTCTTCATCAACAGACTGTATTTAAGAATAACCACTTCAATCACCCACTTACTAAATTTCAGCTATGTATAAGTATTATGCAGACTACAAAATAAACAAAGCTTAAGGTTCTCATCTGCATCCTTGAAAGGAAGAGATGGTTTCCAGATCAGTGAAAGGTTTTCCCAAAGGTTTTCAATCCTAGAGAAGCTACGAATTCTCCTGCAGGCTTTTAAGCACTACAGCTCAGGAATTCCCTCCTCCAGCCTCAACGCATGGACAATGCCACCAAGGTCACTATTAACAACCACATATTCAATACTTCCTGGGCATGAGAAATAGTAAAAAGAACACAAGCAAAAAAGGAGTAAGAGGAAGCCCCTGTTCTTGTGTTCTTAAAAGATCCGGTTGTAGACATAGGAAATGGGCAGAAGAGGATGGCTACAAATATGAGACTGCTCATTTTCAGGGCCAATTGAAGAGGCCTACACTACTTGAGGGTAAGGAGAAAATGATAAATAAGGGAAGATGATGCTGTTAGCATCACAGAGACACAGAGGAGGTGACTGGATACAGATCTTAAAGCAAGGGTAAGATTTGGTAAGAAAATGGAGCACTTCCCAAATATGTGTCTCTTTATCATGTATGTGCACTATTGTATTTTGAAATTCTTAGTACAACTCTGCAAAGAGACATAACTTTTTGAAAGATCCTGCTTAAATTTCCTATTCATTCTATAATGAATTAATTTTTCCAGGGTACCTGGAAAAGGAGAAATTAAATAGACTTCTTACTGAATGAACTTATTGATTCTGAAAATTACCAGGCTTTTTTTACTGTAAAAATATAAGTCTCCTCAGAGCATATTAGAATTTCCTTTTCTGAGGAAAGAAATGGTATGCATGGTAGAAACAGAGATAGCAGCCAAGCAATTTGCAAAAGCAACCCAAAAAAGCCTTCAGGATGAAGAGGGACAGATCTCAGTGACAGAAATCATGGAGACTAGGATGTGGACCAGAGTGATCCGGTAGGAGTTCTCTGGCATGGAAACATACAAAAAACAAAACTACTCAGAGAAAATTAGAAGTTGGGTCTGGAAACCTGGACTCCTCAGGCAATGTAATAGCTTAGTTGGGTGGCTGGTGATGGAATTCTTATAGATGTAGACACACTGTTACAATGGTTTTGCTTAGGGACAAATGGCTGAATTTAGGCATAGGAAATAAAAGGAATTATATAATCCTAGCACCAGAGTGAGGCACCACTGTGCCCTGAGCAGCAGCAGCAGAGGAAAGCCATTGTTCCCAGAACTCTACAGGACCATTCTCTACTCATTATGTGTAAGCAAAAATCTATCTTAGCAGTTGCTTTTGTTCTTACCATGCTGGTTCTTAAAAGGAAAATCTTACCCACCCACTTCCAGGTAAGTACGCTCCTGAAATTCTTGAACAAATCAAAAGTTCAGGGAAAGCCAATAAAATAGAGATAATTTCCTGCTACCAGGGCATATACAGTTAATTGGAAAAAATCTAAAAGATAATATAATTATACAAGTTTGTAGAAATTACAATCATTTATTTACAAATGTATATTGAGTGGCAAGCACAGTGTTAAGTATAAATATTAAGAGAACAAGAGAAACAAAGACCTTACTCTTATGAATGTTACTGTCTTGAGAGCCAGTCTATAAGGCTGATCCCAGAAAAGCTCCCATGTGTATATGGGCACTTGGGCTGGGAAGCTGCTGGACTCAAGCTATCATGTTCACCCCCTATTGCTGTGTGGAACATTGGAGCCCCCAAGCATATTACCAACTTTCTCCATATGGGTAAATGGATTCTGGTTAATCCTGGAAAGAAAAAAAAAAAGGTAATATTGCATATAAGAGAACATAGACCCATAGTCACTGCAAGAGGGAAAAATGAAGTTGGGAGTGTTAAGGTAATTGCAGGGCATACAATCTTTCAATCTGCATGCAAATATATGCATAGAGTTCATTTTTAAAGAATCAAATGAAATGAGCTTATTTGTCACTTATAAAAACACCAGAGGACAAAGAACATGTGGAAAGATCAATTTGCCTTAGAGCATGTTTTCTGTACATACAACTTTAGTCAGTGAAATAAAGTGTGCATATTAAATTCTTTCATATTTACAAATATTTTTCTTTCTAAGGCTGCTGCCATCAAATGATATCAAATGATTAGTGAACTCAGAGGCAGGTTTCAAAGACTGTGAAACATTGGCCATTGAAGCCCTTGATGACTGGCAGATGCCCAAAACTAATAGTACACTTCAAGCTGCCATTTAACAAGTTTAAAACTAAATGAGCACAAATTATCTTCTGGGGGTAGTGTGTCCAAAAGCAATTTAAAACACACAATTTTTCATTTTCTGTGTCTGGTTTATATTTTTAAAGCCTATCAAGTAGCAGTAGATAAGGAGACATGATGTGTTCTTTGGGTAAAATATTTGTTGCATGCTGAGATTCTGCTCAATCTAAGTGACTTTCATAAAGTGTGTGCTTACAGCCAGATATTTATTTTACTATATTCAAACTCAAGATTTTGTCATTTACACCTGGCAGCATAAGCCATTCTCCAAAGAACCTAATATATAATTAATGGAAAGAGGTAGAAGTGGGGACAGAGTAATGGGCAAAGATGGAGGAAAAAGAAAGAGTATTTATTTAACTCTAAGCTAAGAAAACCATGGTAGAATTCCCGTTCTCATATATTTATTAGCAAGTTACATGGAATTTCACTTATCAACAACCTTAATAATGAGACCGACCATGATAAGAATTCATATCCATTGCCGATAATCCTAACATACCAGCTGGAACCAACACTCCTTTCATTAAGTGACACATTCTAATCCTCACCTAGGAGAAGAGTTGGAGAACATAGATACAAGCTTAACTCTCTTTTCTTGGCCTCCAAAAGAGTCCATTTACATTGAGATATAAACTCAGCATCAGTACATAGTCTAGTATTTTCTCATTGACTTTAAAATTTACACATTTGGCATAGGCACAAAGGTCAGTAATGAGCAATCCAATTAGTGGATTATTCATTCAGTTTTTGAAGATTGACTCTTATGTTGTCCTAGACAAAACTATGCTGTTGGTAGCTCCAATATCCTAGTATCTCATTTTTTCCTTTTCACACTCACAAATCTACTTGACTTCCAGAACTTTGACCTGTCTATACTGCCCAAGTCTTTCTACATTAGCCAAGAGAATAATGTGTATATTGGTTAAGAAGATATATCTTCCAGCCAAACATAACTGAATTCAAATACTGGATAAGCAATGTTGTGTGACACTCAGTAAATCAGTTAAACTATGTACCTCAGTCATACAAAGGAATAATTATGTTTCAGAATGTTGAGATGAGGATTAAAAGTGATAATATATGGTATGTATTTAGTATAGTGCTTGGTACATAGTGAATACTTGAGGAATGGTAACAGGTTTTAATATTATAGCTTTTAAGAAGCAGGCCAATGACACTAACAAGACTGATTTCCTTACACTCCATTTAATTTTCATTCTGGCCTAAGTTTTTTATTTTGTTTTTCAATTTATTTTATTTATTTGAGAGAGAAAGACAGTGTGTGTGAGCAGAGGGAGAGGCTGAGTGAGAGGGAGTAATGTCAAGCAGACACGCCATTAAGCACAGAGCCCAACCCAGGGCTCAGTCTAACAACCCGGAGTCCATGACCTGAGCCAAAATAAAGAGGCAGACACTTAAGCGACTGAGCCACCCAGGTACCCCCATTCTGCCCTAAGTTTTATGCCATTTTCCTCAAATTTCTGTTCTCTATTGTTACAAAAAGAAAAAAAAAAACTGTACCTGGTAATCAGAGAATATGTGAAATTGTTATGTTGGGCTACCTAGAGGTCAAGATGAAAATCCTTAAAAATGTACATGACTTGGGGCGCCTGGGTGGCTCAGTGGGTTAAGGCCTCTGCCTTCGTCTCAAGTCATGATTCCAGGGTCCTGGGATCAAGCCCCGCATCGGGCTCTCTGCTCACCAGAGACCCTGCTTCCCTTCCTCTCCCTCTGCCTGCCTCTCTGCCTACTTGTGATCTCTGTCTCTCTGTCAAATAAATAAATAAAATCTTAAAAAAAAAATGTACATGACTTTGGGCCCAACAAATTCACCATTTGGAAATAAACATGGAATCTCTCAAGATTTCCTGTAGGCACATTTATTTAAGCATGCTTATAATAGGAAAGCTATGGAAAACAACTAAATGTCCAGTAATATGTTCTACCTTAAGTAAATATGGAATTCATACAATGGCATACTCAGCAGTCATTAAAATGATATAGAAAAGAATAGTGATATAGAAAAATAATCAATCAATAAATAACAAAATGGGACATCTACTGTGACCTGATTTTGTAAATAAAATAAAAATATGTATACAAATATATTTAGCACAAGACAGGATTTATCTGGTTGAAGGGTTTTCTGAAGTCCTAGACCTCTTTCTCCACTTTGTCAGTTTTTTAAAAATGAAATATTTACCCCCAAGTAGTGAAATTTTGAAACCTGCAAGTTCTCCAGGAAACCCTAGTCAATGTGAACTTAGCAGAGGGATTTTCAGACAGGCTCTGAAGGAAGGATATTGCTTTTATTTGGCTCCCTAAATTCTACTACTCCAAACCTTCAGCAGTAGTTCTGAATCTAGCTTATTACCAATAATGGTAGATGAATTCTATTGTCATATTATACTTCTTAGAAAATAGCTTTTCTTGGCAAATTTAACAAATTCTTTTCTCTCGTGGAAAGAACTTCTAGGTATCTTGAACTTTGCGCATTTGTTCTAACTGCTATTTTAAGCTCATTTAAATTTAGACCTCGCATTGTTATTTAATCAAAGTTTAATGTTAAGCTATGATGAAATGAATTATAAGTCATATGTTTTGCCATAATAGTTTCACATTTTGGAGGATTTCATGTAATATCAACACTTCCTTCCCTTGCTGCATCTTGAAGCAGACGCATTTGTTGACAAAATCCTGTTTCATCAGGGACATGACAATCACTCCAGGTGCCACTTCTTTACCAGTAATTCTGTCTTATCTTTTCCATTCCAGGACCCTCTCTGAGGCACAATCCCACAGAAGGAGAGAGGAATTAGGGCTTTGGAGGCCATAACCACTTAAAAAGTCATAGTATCTCATACGTACAACACACATACACATATGTGTGCGCACATGCCAAAAATAAGATTACAAGACATTCAAAAAGATTTAGGATTCTCCACAATGACAATTCCTTAAATTCTCCATTTGAAATTAACTTTATTTCGAAATAATTTTGTAAACTTTATTTCCTATTCTTTTTATTTCTTATTTGCCTTACTTTCTTTTACTAACCCTGCTTTATTAATGTGCTAAATATTTGCTCAGCTTACCGCATTGCATAAATCCAGCCCTGAGCAGCCTGAATAATAAATTAGTAATGAATACATGATTATATTTATTGAAGGCCAGGTATTTTGGGAATGATACAAGGAGAAATCTCCCATTCATGAGACATGTTATTCAAGCTGCCATTCACCTAAATGTTCAAATATGCAGTGGGCTGTGAATGGAGGAATGGTCTTGTAGGAAGGAAAGGTTTAAAACTATATCCTCCCTTCCTTTGCCAGAGTCAGCATTCGCTCAGCCTCTGTGAGGACAGTCACTTCTATGTCAACCAGCTACCCCCAAAGGGATCTTCAGGTCTCCACATGCATCCACTTCAAGCCTGGGAGCCCTTGAGATTATCCCGCTTTTGTCACCTTTCAATAACCCTACTGAGAAGTAACATAATGCTGTGATTAAGAATTCATTCTTTAGAGCCCATCTGCCTAGGTTTGAATCCCAGCCTCACAATTTACTGGCTATACAATTTTCCGTGCCTCAACTTCCTTATCTATAACATGAGACTAATAGTAGGAAATAGTAAGAATTTAGGCCATTGAGATAGGCAAGGGCCAGATCATATAAGGCTTTGCAAGCTCTGCTATGGAGGTTGAATTTTCTTGCTGAATGTAACATGAATCCATTGCAGATTGTGGGATTAAATTAAATCATATATGCAAGGTAGCCAGTATAATGTCTAACATACTAAAAGTACATGGTCTTAATTATATGCTTAGCACTCAATACAGGGAGAGATATTTATATATCTGACACCAAACTATCTGACACCAAACTATATATATGTCTATATATCTATATCTGATATCTATATATCTGGCACCAAACTCTAATTACTGCCAAGTCATCTGAGGCCAGAAGCCTCCAGAGGTAGGGGAAAGTCAGTTGGTGGACTCTGAGTCACATAATACTTCCCTGGAGTGACTGATCGCTTTTCTAACAGCAGTTAAGACGTGGAGAAGTCATTTATCTGAAGATTCAGAGGTTGGGTTCAGGAAACCTGCCTGTTTACGTAAGGTTTTTGCCAATCCTAGTACAAGCAAAGGTAAATTCCATAATGTGAACAGCTCCACAGGATCAAAGAAAAAGTGTTCTCTCTTTCTACTCAATCCTTTAGGACAAAGTGCCTTGGGAATAGACCCATGTTGTTACTGCTTCTGCAAAGTAAAATTGCATTCCCATTTAACATAAATGTACCTTATTAAAAAGCAAAAGAATGGCTATTTAGTGTTATGCCAGCTACAGATTAAAAAGAAATTGTGCGCCCGGGGCCATCGGAACCTGCTGCACACCAAGTCTCAACAGACACCAACTACTCTGAGAGAGCCACGGGGCGCAGGGACTGGCACAGCTCCACACATGAGAGGTGGTCACTAGGCTGGGGACTGTGGGAATAGAATACGGCCACATGGCTAGTAGACAGAGTCTCTGACTCCTTACAAAACGAACCTTGTGGCATTCAGAAAGGAAAGGCCACTCTGAGTTGCAGGACTTAAAAAAATACACATAAAAATGTTAATATAAAAATTGTATGAAATCTTTCCAGCATATAAAGTAGAATTCTAGAGCATTTCATCCCAGAAGTTACGGAAGAGTTTAGTTTAGCCTCAGGAACAGGAACAATCTGAGGAGTAAAACTTAGATGGTATTAATGTAAAAACCAGGATTATAGGTTACCAGTAGTGAAGTCCAAGTATTACTATATATTGTGATCACTATTTATCTAAAGAGTAAATTTCGCTGTTAGAGAAATTTAAGTGTTAAAGATATTCAAAGACAAACACAGGTGTCATATTATGCAAATGAGAGGATAATGGAGATATTGTATTTATCAGTAATACAACCAGGGCACAAGGGTACAAGAGCACCTGGCTCCAGGGGTCCCAAACAGACCAGGTTCAGGCACTCACCGCTGACAAATTCCAAAGGCAGAGAGATGAGAAGACTATGGTGAAACAAGAAAGGAGTTGAGTTCCGTGAGGCTAGCACTGGGAAGACAGCAGACGCACGTCTCAAAGACTGTCTCCAAAGTGCTGAAAGTACTTCTAGGTTAATGTGAGGAGAATGTGGGGCAAGGGTCTGCAGGCACATGCAGGTGGGCAGTAAAGGTCTAGTCGATCACTGTGGGGTCTTGCTGGCCCCGGGCAGTCCCTTTGCTTGAAGGGTAGTTTCGGTTCCCATCCTAGGCTGCTTCGCCCACTGGGTCTTTTGCCTGAGTTGAGAGATAAGTTGGAAAGAATGTGGTCAATTAGAACATGCAGACCAAAAGTCAAAATGGAGGTCAAGTCTTCTTTCAGTATGGCATTTATCATATTTTATTAAATAAAAAAAACAGTTGACAGTTAAGCATGCATTTTATAATCCCTGTTTTAAAAAATATATTTCACACAGATTTGTATGAGGGAAATTCTCATCAAATTCTCTCTGAGAAATGGCATATCTGATTTTTTTTTCACTTTTTCTCTGCTGTTTTTATAATAATGATAATATACACACGTCTTTATGTGATTGAGTTAAAACCACAAACCTTTACATAAGATATTGAAGACTAGCCTAAACTGTCCAACAGATTTGGAAACTTGAACTCCAATGTCTACAGTAGACAGAAAAGCCTAATTGTTGCAGCAGGAAAGTATCTTGAGAATCCATTCAAGACCATGCTGAATCCAGATTCCTCCATGTCTCAGTCCTGTGACTTGAGGCTACCACTGAACAAGAGATGATTTTCAGGGGAGGGTAGCAGCTGGCCATCTTGAGGGAAATGCTGTTAGTGACAATGCTGGGAAACACACAGAGTGTAAGCTCAGGCAAAAGATTTGGATGAAGGCCAGTGAGTTCTTCTTCCCCTGATATCCAGTGAATGCTAAATTAATACTTGCTGAATGACTGACTATTTAACCAAGATGTAATTGGAGAAACCTTAGACACTGCAACAGATGTACCTCTCTTCCACTATGCCTTAGAGAGCTTTGTGATTTCACAGACACCTGCCCATGCATGACACGATCACATGCTTTGCATCCTTATACACGCTCAACTCTGAATGGTTTAAGTCGGTGTGGTATCAATGAGACACTGTAGTTATGTCCACATCTTTTAGAACCCCACATCAGAGTATTGCTTACGTACACAAGCTGCATTAAACAAAATTCATCTGCATATTGTTCAAAGTCATTTCCCTACAAAACAGACTTCCATTGTAGCACACTAAAAAGGCTCATTTCGGGATCTCTAGAGAGATGCTGTGAATGTGTGGCAGTATTACGGCATTCTGATCTACCTCTTAGAGAATCAACTTTGCTTTTTACTTATATAAAATTTTTTGTCCTTTAGATATAAAAAATCAAAAATTAAAATGCTTTTAAAAATATAACAGAAGTGATGCAGAAATATATAAAGAGTGACACATCCCCTCATTCACCCAGGACTGCCACAATCCTGTAAGGTGACTTTGTGCGAATTTAAAATAGGTATTCCTTTCTCAAGGTAAAAACCAAACATATGTATTGGTATTTTTTCACACAACCTTAACTGTACACAAGTTTTGGTGGTGCCAGAGTAGGGTTTAGACAAGGAGCACCCATACCAGCATCTCTGTCAGTGAGGACAGGTTCTGTATGCTCTCTTGAGTATGCATTTGGACATGTGTGCCCAGTTGGGCTCTCTGTCACCTCTCCAGCCCTCACCCGAGAAGGCCAGAGTCACCAAGACAGCCTACACACTTGCCTGTAAGTATGCATACAATGTGACTGAGTGACCGACAGTCTCACAGATATGGCTCCCTTGACAACTACACAACATGGACAATTGCATGCGTTGCCACAGGACCTATCCAGTCCTCCTGCTCCTTCCCAATCCCATTTGCCTGAAATATCAGACTCTGCATGTAGTGGAAGTCATTTTTAATTTGGAAGTTAATGGGATAACCCATTAGAGACTCTCTTTTGTATATGTAAAGTTCCTTTGGATCTACATCAAGGAAAGATATATTCCTTACTATAATCTCTTTGAAAGTTTAAATGCCACAATGCAGTTGCAAGTGGCAGATGTTAATACAGCTTGTACTTTCCCTACCTATACTTGAAAACACTCTTGCAAACTCAAGGGAAACTTTTCCATTTTATATTCAAATGGCAATAGGGAGATTTTGTAATACTTGTCTGTATCAAATTTGGTGTGAAAATGTGTTTTGTGGAACTTGTGAAAACTCACATTTGAGGCATCTTTCTAAATAGGACCATGCGGAGCACATTTTATACCCACCAGGTTCTTATACTTGATCTCTCTAAATGACAGCATACGGATTTCAGATCAAATTAAATAAAATGCTTAGGGTCTTCTCTCCATGCATTCTAAGATGCTATTTTCAATAATAATACAAAAGCTTAACACTGAATTTCTGTATGAATAAAATGAACTCTATATGAATAAAAAAGCTAATAAATATTTGTTTTTACCGCTCATCCCACCAAAACATCAGAAACTAGTTTCAGATCTATTTTACAAATGTAAAGGGTTATTGGAAAAAATTTTTAAAAATTCACCTCCAAACTTACTAGGTGTGAAATCCAAGAATTTTGTTTGTTTCTGTTTTGTTGTGTTCTTGCAATTATTTTTATCGTTACCAACAGAAAAGTTTAGGTTAAAACTTCTTTTTTTTTTTTTAAGATTTTATTTATTTATTTGACAGAGAGAGATCACAAGTAGGCAGAGAAGCAGGCAGAGAGAGAGAGAGAGGGAAGCAGGCTCCCCGCTGAGCAGAGAGCCAATGCAGGACTCAATCCCAGGACCCTAAGATCATGACCTGAGCCAAAGGCAGCGGCTTAACCCACTGAGCCACCCAGGCGCCCTTAGGTTAAAACTTCTTGCAGTAACGTAATAAAGAAAATCCCCATATGATTAATTTATAAGAAAAAAAATTAGCTGGATTATTTTCTCTTACTTGTTCAGGACAGGATTGATCCTAGATCACATTTTGAAGGAGCTCCTTTTTTTTTGCCATGGCCTCCTCACTAACTCCCCACACCATTCATTCCATGATTTGCCTTTTCTCTCCTGTTCTCTCTAGCCCTTCTGTTCATCCACTCTTTGTCAGACATTGCTCCCTCCTCATTTCCTGAGGGCCCTGGTTTATGCCAGCCAATTTGGTAAACATTCAAACTGAAGCAACCCTAATGAAAATGCCAAAATGTGTCACTGCTCCAAGAATATTTAATTACACTTATTAAGTGCCTGCAACTGGTTATCACAAAGACGGAGTAATGGTGGGAATTTGAAGCCTTCCAAAAGTCTAAGAGGCAAGTGAGGTAAGGGTGGAAGACGCTTCAGCGCTCTTCAGTTTACACTGTGTAGACACATACATAAACCACACCATCTTTAGGGAATGCATCCATATTTCCAGCTTGGGAAAAGCACTGCTACTTAAAAATAACAGTTAGTGATTGATCTTTAGATCGAAAGCCAGATTGGAGGACTTCTATGCATCAGATATTGGTCCTGCAGACACAGATAGTAAAGAAGGCTGATTTACATAGGTGGCATTCAGCACTAATGAACCCATTCTTCATAAGAACTCAGACACACCATTTGGCTAATAATTAAAATAGATTGAACTCCTTTTCTGACTCTAATCCTAAATTCATAGAAATTTGGCAGCTCTAGTCAGAATGCCGGAGAAGCAATTTACTAAATGATGTCCCAGTTGGCCTGGAAGCAGGAATGTTTCTCCCACAGCCCCGAATTTACATCTTGGTATTTCTTCACTCAGTACCTCTTGTTAAATAGCTGATGGAAGTACCAGGTATTCTTGGAATCCTAAGGTCAGAATTTGCTATTTTCCTTCAGTTATTGTCCAAAATTTTGACTACCAACTCTTCAAACTCAGTAATTGTAGGTGAGTTTGAAACTGAAAAATTCAAATGCCAGCCTCTGTCCAGATCCTTGGGAAAAAAACTTTTTCTTTATTTACCTTTTATTGATAACTGAAGCTTGGAATGTGAGCCCTGGATCATCCAGTCAATGCATGGAGTAGAATTCCAGGAAGCAAAATCCAGCTGTCAGATAATTAAAAAGGAAATTCAAAATTTATTTCAGGTTTTAAAAGAACATTAAGGGGGATCCAGTGTTTAGCTTTCAAAAACACTTTGTCAAATCTCTTTTTCCGAAGCCCATTTCCTTTGTAAACCACAGCCAAACTCCACCCAAATCATCCTACAAACCTCCAGGGTTTTACACAACTTTTCTTCAGCTTTCTCACAATTCTCCTCTCTCCCTGCATCCATTATATCAACTTTTTCTGCCCAGATTACTGCCCCAACTGCCATGCACATCTCTGCTCTGATTTCAAGCTATCCCTTCTCCTGATTTTGCATCCAAAAAAAAAAAAAAAGTTCAGAAACAAAGTTGTCAGAGGGTGGCTAGGCTCACAAGTTGAAAAATAAAAAAACAAAAAACCCTATCCCTTCTCTCTGTTCTTAAAATGCACATAATTGGTGCAGTCAAAGAGATAGTCTCTTGGGTAGAAATTCGATTTGATTCCTGTCTTCAAACTCGCTCATTACGTATCAGCCATTTGGTTCTCAACAAGTCATCATAGTTTTACTACTATATCCCTTAACATGACACTTTTCACTCTCTCAAGTATTTTCTCATCCATCATTCTGTAATCTTGTGAGGAGGAAAAGCAGATGTTGTCACCTGTGAGAGACCAGGCAACACTGAACAGAGGTCCTTTGACTTCTAAACAGTTAGAGACATTACCTTGGAGTTCATAGTTCTACTCACTGGAGTTGTCGCTTTCAGCTTGACTCTTTACATGGAAATTCCTTTAGTTACTTTCCTGCAAGGTTGATTATGTCCCACCCATCACTAAGAAAAAAGGTCATTTAAGGACAGAGCAAAAAGGCACCAAAGCCAAACTGTTAAAAAAAAAAAAATAACTATTCTTACTAGAAAGAAACAAAGACTACTTGGAAATACCATTGATATAAACCATGCACAAAAATGAATTTTAAGTAAATATAAAGGCAAATTCCAAAAATGTTTTATAATTAATACAGCAGGACCAAAGTATATATGACATACTGAAGATAATTACCAGTACAAGAACTACCCAAGAAGAAAAATAAGAGGTAGACCATAGGACAGACCATATTTAACTAAGCCAAATGTGGCTAAAGGTTTTCCACCAATCCCTAGTGGGGAATACATAGGCAATTCTATCAGAACTTAAAAATACATTAACTCCACAGGTGACCAGCATTACTATCTTGTTTTTATTCTATAGGGTGAATTCAGCCATCCTTTTTAATACTTCTCTTATCATCATAAAGCCATTAACTTTTGAATCCTTTCAGTTGTGTTTTCAGTTATGTTTATAGATAGATATCTAACCAAGATGGACTTCTCCTTATCACCCATTCTTTTATATATAGTGGACAAGCCAGAAAAGCATCATTCCATAGAGAATATTGCTTTCATGATTTTTATTCCTATTTGAATTTCCTGCATGGGGGAAAGTAGAGACTAGAAAATGAATTTATTCAACAAATATTTAATGAAAGCCCACCATATGCCAGGCCTTATGCTTTGTGTTGGGAATATAGACATGAGCCCTTGCAGAGCTTACTCATTGTAGATATAGATATATACACAGATAATTTATAATACAAGGTTCTAATTGCTATTACTGACCTATCAAGGCAATGTTATGGAGTCGATAGGTAGAGTGGAGGATGACAAAGGGAAGTAAGAAATTATTACAAAGCCCTCCAAAAGGAACAGTATCACTTGGCTTTATTTTAACCATAGCACTTAGCTCTAGCTTAAATTATCTGGTTCACTTATAAGGACAGTTTGTCATCTGTTTCCCACCTGTAGATTTTAAGTCCCATGAGATAGAGATATCTTGCTCTGTATGGCATTCTTAGTGTCTGAAACAGTGCCTGGCACACAGTAGGATTTTGTTATGTGTTGAATTGTATTCTCCCAAAAAGTATATTTTGGAGTTCTAATTTTCAGCACCTCAAAATGTGACCTGATTTGGAGAAAGGGTCTTTACAGAGTTGATCAAGCTAAAATGGGGTCATTAGGATGAGCCTGATGACAATTCAATTTTTAAATCCAATATGACTAGTGTCCTTATTAAAAAAAAAAAAAAAAGGAGATATTTGGATATAGCAATAGACACTCACAGAGGGGAGATGATGAGAATAGAAACGTAAGGAGAAGAGGCCCTCACAGGTCCCAGAAAAGAACAACTTTTCTGATACTTAATTTCAGACTTCAAGTCTCCATAGCTGTGAGACCAATAGGTTTCTGTTGTTTAAGCCAACCAGTTCATGGCATTCTGTTATGGCAGCCCTAGAAAACTAACACAGAGCTCAAGATGGGTTTGTAAACTGTAGAAAGGAATGAGATTAACTGAATTAGAGGAAATAGAAGAAATGGTAGATACAAAAGGTAGTTCAGACTAGATTTTGTGATGAATTGGTCTGGGAAGTTAGCAAGAGTGAGTATCAATACAATTTAATACTAAGTCCTATAGGAAAGATTCAAAATACAGAAGAGAAACATTTTGATTGTGTGTTTGGATATGTTTTGGGGACATAGGGAGGTTTACTGTAGGAGAGTTTAACTATATATAAGCGCCTACATAATATCCAGATGAACATACCCAACAAGCAATGGGGAATATGCATGGATGGAAAATGTAGATATGTGAGTCCTCTGAAACTGTAAATTGCATTTGATGTCATAAGTACAAATGAAAGTTACTAACAAGAGCACACAAGTTGTGAGCAGAAGTAGACCAAAGGTGAATCTTCTGGGGGAAAAATACATCACTTATAGCTAAGGAAAAGGAATAGGATCGATCAAAGAACAGAAGGAAGAGGAATGAATCTGTAAGATTCAAACATAGAGGGATTTTCAAGGGGTTAGGGACTGTCACATGTATCAAACTCTGAAGCTGGGTTAAAATATTCTTTTAGATTGGATTATGACCTTGAATTATGGGTAGAGTGTATGAGTCAAAAACCAGCATGGGGAGGCTGAGGAGTGAAGGGAATTGAGAAACCATAAGACAAGGTTCTGACAGTTCTAAGTGCTTTGACTAATAAAGCCCAGAGCCAATCCAACAAAAAGCCTAAGAACATACAAGCCACATTTTGTTACTGCCTTGTGCTCGATCTGGGCAATCCTCCAGAATCTACAAACAATTCCAAAATGCTTAAAACATATTTACTCAAGAAAATGCTTCATCGATTTTAATTCACTGCACAAAATGGTTATGTTAATGTGATTGGAAATTTGATTGTCACCAGCATATATATTTTGCTAGTTTTCACATGAGAAATTTTTATTTCTTAATTTATAGAGTCTGACTTATCAGCAAATTCTTTCAAAATATGAGGACATTGGAGAGGTAGAATTAAGAAGATCCTTGATTGTAAAAGATTTTTCAATGTTTTTTTGAGTGGCTTTGAAAAAATTATGTATTATTAATAAAGTTTCCAGTAATATTAGACAGTATGTTCCACGAAGGCAGAAACTTCGTCTGTTTAGCACATGTTATATTCCCATAACTTGACGCAGAACCAGTTCAGAAATAGTACAAAATAAATATATGGCTATTCATAGTGCTTAATTTAGATACTGTGTTCATTCATATGCACCTTCTCATTGGACCTAAATATATCTAAATTCTTCTGTTTTGGAAACAGTGAGACAAACAACTTGATATGTAGTATATTAAAATTAATGTGTATCCAGGCTTATCTACTAAAACATCAGAAAATATAAATGAGTATTTGTAGAAATTTTATTGGCATCACATTCCAGATAAAGTTTGCTAAAGCAGAACAATGTGAATCTAATTCAATTTTTCAACTTCAAGTTTCAATAAACAACATTAAATGTTACTGCAACAATATCATTCTCAGCACAGTATGACTTCTTACAGCATTGCAGAGAAAGATAACCAAATTTGGGCACAAAGCAGGTTTATTTTTATTTTAAGCTTCATATAAAATCATTTCACTCAATACACTTAAGGTGAAGTTGGTCATTTCAACTGTCAGTTTTTTCATCAGCTCCAAACTTAGAAGACCATAATCTTCCAAAACCTTTGATCAGAGGATGCCATTTCTACAAAAATTAATTATACAGACATAATCTTTTAAATATAAAGATGAAACAAGCTGATGAAGACAGATCTGAATTTGTGAAAATGTTCAAATTTCATTAAGTACAATTCTGAATTGTCTTCAAAATTACGGGCCAGAAAAAGTCCATTCTCACTTATACTTAGAAGTAGGGATAAAAACTTTGGGTAGAAGAACAAAAATATCATTATAATTTTTACATTATTTCAGTCTCTCAAAGTAAATAGGCAGAAGTGTACCCAGAGAGTGAGAATTATTTATAAAAAAGGATGTTACAGGCAGAAATGTACAAGGAGAGTGAGAATTGTTTATAAAAAAAGATGTTACAATTTAATGCTCTAAATGGATCCTAGAAATTAAGCTTTTTATTGCTTTATTTTACAATAAATCAGTAAGTCTGCCCATTGGAAATTAAAACAAAACAAAACTTTTCTTCTGTCTGGAAAAAAAATATGGAGAAATAACGTTACAAAGCAGGCAAATTTATTTACCACTTTATACTTTCTTTAAGAAGTAAGAATAATTCTCCTTTATTCACACCTTCACACTAACTCATACTTTATACTTTATCTTCTCTATGGCATAAACTAGTATTATAGCATTTTCATGAATGGATGCATTAATAATAATATGGCCATTTATATTCAGACTCTAGCAAACCTCACCTTGAGGGACCCTTTGTCTCATTGACTTGATTCATTATTAGTCTAACTAACAGGATTCGAGTTTCTCAGTTTCAGTGTCCTATTTAGTTCTAATTTGTAACATCATAACCTTTGCTTAACCTCTCATTCAGGGAAGTCTTACAGTTCTTCTTCTAGACTGAAAAATTGCATAAATATTTAAGTGTTAATTCAAAGAGAGTGAGAATGATGTCAAAATGTCCCTTAGAGCCAAAATTTCAATAGATTTGGCATAGTAGCTTTATGATATGACCTAAAAATCCAAAAGGTGTCAATTTTTCCCCTCTGGCCTTAAATACTGTTTGCTTATGGATGATTTTAAAAATGCCTCAAAAGTCTGGGGTTGTTCTCCCTATAGATCTTTTATTTTAAAGACAAATGGGAACTTGTCAAACAGCTCTAAAAATTGTACAAATAATTATGGAGATGCCAGTCAAGAAAGCTGCATTTCCTGACTTCTCAAAATGTGGCTTTGATAAGTCAAAAAACTTTTCAACCTGCTTATCTTGTACATTACACCCACAAAATCCCTGAACTAATCATAGCTTATGAAACCATGTTGTCAAAATAAAAAAAAATGATAAAGGTATATAAACTTGAGGTTAGATTAATTTCAGCAGTCATTCAAAGCAGTAATTTAAATACTGTATTTTGAGATAAATGCTTCCATTATTAGGTAGATATCTTATTTTAGAAGAGTGGTATAAAAATTCTTGACAAGCCAAGAGATCAAATTTAAAAGTACTATATGTGAGAGATTTAGATTCGGCAAGATGGCATATCCTTTTTTTTAAGATTGCACATTCAAAAATAAATTGACATTTCACCTGAAAATTTATTACAATAAAAATAATATTCAACTTACCAATTTTTATCTTTCATTCGACCATTTCCTAGAGTGAGAATCTTTTATTCTTAATATACAGAGGTAACCATTGTTCTTTCTTCAGTTTTGAAGGGTTGTTTTTCTTCATGTTTCCTCAGGGTCCAAGATTTTTAATGACCATGATTTGCAGGCTTGAGGACTTAATGGTTTCTGTACTTTATTTTCACTCTGTAATCCATAATGGTTGGCCCATGTTGATATGCCACTCAAAGAGTTGAACGACAAATAGTATCAATTAATAGTACCAATTTCTAAACAAAGTAAACTGTTACAATGAATAACACAAGATACTGCACGAATTCAGTCTAAACTGGATAGCATAAACCCTACATCCAGGGCAAAGTATAGCTTCCCAGTTACCGTGGCTGCTATCTCCCATGGAAAAGCCTCCATGTATACACCTTAAAAGGAGAGGAAAAGTGCAGTGACCACATGGTCAGGAAAATGTCTTAATTCTGGAATAAGGACCATTAAGAGAGAGTCAGATGACATAAGAAAATGATAAGATAGTATCATATGGTATAGGATTATTGCAAAAGCATCATGAAAGTGCCCTGAGGATTCTGTCAGGGTACAAATGGAACTTTGATGTTTAAAGGGAAGTTAGCCCAGAGTGGCTTATTAACTGGGATTAAGCAATATAGTTAACAAAACACAATCACCTAAAGTAAACGGTGGAAGTTACAGAGCAGGAATGTATGAGAAAAGACAAATACTGTGTCATTGATGCAGTATGGCCTGTACACTTTGTAGTGGACCTATTTTATTAGTGAAGGAGTGGAAATCAGACATGTTCAAGAACACAGTTATTGACAGAGCAAAATCAGCTCTACTGCTTTTGACAGTAAGTCCACCTTTATTCCCACCAAACCACTTATTGAATTCGATAAATTCAAGAACTTTCCAAAAATATTTGGGAGGCCACCATGGGATTAGTAATGTATTCCTTGACAAGCAGGTTAGAGCAAAAACAAAAAGCCTACATAACAACAATCCTCAGTTCATTTTAAAAAAGGACATTTTACCCTTTAAATTGTAATAATTTATTGTTGAGAAAACTTCACTATTTTTTTTCCATTTCACCACAAATTGATGAAAAATCTACATCTGAATAGAACACATCCCCATTTTGGAACCTGTTCTCTCTCATAGCTGCCTCCATGGTGTCAGTATCAGTCCAGGATCTGTGCCAGAATTTTATTATAGTTGAGTCACCTGCAGGTAAATTCTTGAAACCGCTCCAGAAATGTACCACAAACCTTTGATCCTATGGCACATTTAACATCTGAATTTTTTTTATTGAGATTTAACTAAAAATTGCAATATTCATATTTAATACCATTATTTCTTTTTCTGCACTGCAGATGTATTTAATTCCACAATGCATCTTATGATCATTGATATGATAGTCTTGCACAAACACTGTATGTTTTGAATGACTGGTATACAATCAGACAAAAAATATATATATTTAACAATTCCCAATCCCCAATATTTAATGACAGGAAAAGAGCCGGCACTCAATAACTTGGAAGTGAAATGAGAAAACAAATTTCTATGCTCTCAAGATAACTTTGCAGGATTCTGATTTAGTAACCAATATCCTCTAAGAAATTGGAAGAGTAACAAAAAGCAGTTTTGAGTTGAGGTTTAATTTATTTGTTTTTGCCTATAAATAACTCTCTTATCTAGGGTATTGGGAAATGATATGTTCTGATTGATCAAATATTCTGTTTAATAGGTTATTACCCTATTTAATTCCATGTATATATCACAGATTTTGAAAAATTAAACCACAATAAAATATACTTAGCACATCTTTTGCTTGGATGATCTGTCCATTTCAGTGAGGGGAGTGTTAAAGTCCCCTACTATTATTGTATTATTGTTGATGTGTTTCTTTGATTTTGTTATTAATTGGTTTATATAGTTGGCTGCTCCCACGTTAGGGGCATAGATATTTAAAATTGTTAGATCTTCTTGTTGGACAGATCCTTTGAGTCTGATATAATGTCCTTCCTCATCTCTTATTATAGTCTTTGGCTTAAAATCTAATTGATCTGATATAAGGATTGCCACTCCTGCTTTCTTCTGATGTCCATTAGCATGGTAAATTCTTTTCCACCCCCTCACTTTAAATCTGGAGGTGTCTTCAGGTTTAAAATGAGTTTCTTGTAGGCAGCATATAGATGGGTTTTGTTTTTTTATCCATTCTGATACCCTGTGTCTTTTGATTGGGGCATTTAGCCCATTAACATTCAGGGTAACTATTGAGAGATATGAATTTAGTGCCATTGTATTGCCTGTAAGGTGACTGTTATTGTATATTGTTTCTGTTCCTTTCTGATCTACTACTTTTAGACTCTCTCTTTGCTTAGAGGACCGCTTTCAATATTTCCTGTAGAGCTGGCTTGGTGTTTGCAAATTCTTTCAGTTTTTGTTTGTCCTGGAAGCTTTTAATCTCTCCTTCTATTTTCAATGATAGCCTAGCTGGATATAATATTCTTGGCTGCATGTTTTTCTCATTTAGTGCTCTGAATATATCATGCCAGCTCTTTCTGGCCTGCCAGGTCTCTGTGGATAAGTCTGCTGCCAATCTAATATTTTTACCATTGTATGTTAGAGAATTCTTCTCCCGGGCTGCTTTCAGGATTTTCTCTTTGTCACTAAGACTTGTAAATTTTACTATTAGGTGATGGGGTGTGGACCTATTCTTATTGATTTTGAGGGGGGTTCTCTGAACCTCCTGGATTTTGATGCTTTTTCCCTTTGCCATATTGGGGAAATTCTCTCCAATAATTCTCTCCAATATACCTTCTGCCCCCCTCTCTCTTTCTTCTTCTTCTGGAATCCTAATTATTCTAATGTTGTTTCATCTTATGGTGTCACTTATCTCTCAAATTCTCCCCTCATGGTCCAGTAGCTGTTTGTCCCTCTTTTGCTCAGCTTCTTTATTCTCTGTCATTTGGTCTTCTATATCGCTAATTCTTTCTCCTGCCTCATTTATCCTAGCAGTGAGAGCCTCCATTTTTTATTGCACCTCATTAATAGCTTTTTTGATTTCAACTTGATTAGATTTTAGTTCTTTTATTTCTCCAGAAAGGGCTTTTATATCTCCCGAGAGGGTTTCTCTAATATCTTCCATGCCTTTTTCGAGCCCGTCTAGAACCTTGAGAATCGTCATTCTGAACTCTAGATCTGACATATTACCGATGTCTGTATTGATTAGGTCCCTAGCCTTTGGTACTGCCTCTTGTTCTTTTTTTTGTGGTGAATTTTTCCGCCTTGTCATTTTGTCCAGATAAGAGTATATGAAGGAGCAAGTAAAATACTAAAAGGGTGGCAACAACCCCAGGAAAATATGCTTTAGCGAAATCAGAAGAGATCCCAAATTGTGAGGGGGGAGAAAGGGGATAAAAAGGTTCAGAAAGAAAAAATATATATATATATACTTAGCACAGAAATTAGGCTGAAATAAAGTATCATCTTTTCTTTAATGTCTCAAATGTACTTTAAAACTTCACATTTACCATTATGAAAAATCGAGTGCAATAGAGGAGAGGTAGGCCAGGTAATAGAATTCTTTGCTTAACAGGACATCAGATAGCCTTTTTATTCACATTTCATGCTTTTTAAATAAATTAATACAAAATAAAATTGTAATAAAAATTACAGGATCTCAAATATGGATTCTCTGCCAATGTTGATTTCTTCTCTACATGCTTTACAGAGACATAATGACATACCTTTATCCTATAAATTCACTAAATATTGCAACATAAGTATTTTCCATGTTTAGTGGCAAAATCTTGATAATAGCAAACTATAAATGATTGAATGATATTCCCTCAGATTGATTTAGCCAAACTTCTTAAAATTATTAGCCATTTCAATCATGCTGAGATAAACTTCTTACTTTTCTCTGTATTTTTTCAAAGAACCTATCACTATCTCAAATTATTTGTTTGCTTGATTAATTATTTTTGTCTTTCCTATTGGAATGACATTCCATGAGGGCAGGAATTAAGTTCATCAGTGAATCCCCAGAATGCAACACAACACCAAGGTACATCATATAAGCCCATAAACACTTGTGGGATACATGGATAAGTGAATGAATCATTATCCCTATTTTTATTCACTTAGGAATAGTTCCCAAAAATTTGACTTTGGGCCTTGCTGTTTCTTGCCTCTAGTTGCATGAGTACACTCAAGTTACAGTGTTTACATAGGAAACTAGAAGGTCTGAAAGGATGCTTAGAAAACTCAATGTTGCTAATGAAAGTGACATGAGAAAGAGACAGAATGAGAGTGAGAATGGTCAAACAGGAGGTAGATATTTCAAGAAAACTTAAGAGCCTTTAGGAAACTATAATTAACTCAATGTAGGAGAACCTAAAGGAATGGGAATTATGAGTAAAGATGGGGTACTTAAAGGATAATTTCTGAAAAGAATCTAGGGGAGAAAAGTGGAAGCCAAGATAAAGAATAGAAAATTGCCCATAAATTAACTTCCAATGGACCCCCAAAACAAACTAATTTTGAGAATCCCCTAGAAACCATTTTTTAAAATAAAATCTCCCAGTGTCACCTCTAGAAATTCTAATTCAGCATGTCTGGTTAACCTGGTAATTTTTTCTAGGTATAAATTAAACTCAATATCATTTATTATAGAACACAAGAGAAAAATGAATGCTAATACTTATGGTTAAGTCACATTGTAGCTAGATTATGTGGATTTTTATAAATGTTGAAGAATTCTCAAATTCTCAAAAATATTATATGTACTTCTGTGTCCAATTATCTGAAACATTCTTCTAGATCTTTTATTCAAACTATACTATGTGTCAACTGTTAATGACCAAATAAAGCAACACTACCACAGAACAATTTCAGTAAGTGTTTTCTTTAGAATGTGTTTTTCTGAGTTTAAGCTGAACACAGTCATGTATATTTTATTCAGGTGACAACTATAATGTTATCATAGTTCGCTATCAATTTTTATAGAATTTTTACTTTATTCATGCAACTTCTATTAAAGTCAGCGGGAATCACACCAACGATGCTTTGGGAAAATCTGAAAACCCTAATATACAGCACCTGCTAGTCAAATTGCCCCAGTATTTGCACCTTTATTTTATTGTGTCTTCAAATTCAAATGACCTAAATTACTTACATGAAATATGACTTCTTGCCCAGTTCAAAGTTATTGTTAGTCATAGATTACTTTTTATTCATCTTCTCTAAAATACCTAACTGATAGGAATGTGATAGGCTAGCAGTGAAATCTATGAAAGACTTTACTCACAAGATTTACAGTCCTATCTTGTAGATCTATACATTTGGCTTTGCCCTTAGTAAACAAACCCCCAAATCCCTAGAACCTGTAATTTTTGAAAATGGGAATCAAACTTACATAAGAATTGTTTTGGAATGATACTGCAGTGTATGCTTGGAATTAAAGCTATAGGTTTAGCTACATTTCAGGAAACATATATAATTCTTGCTTTAAACTATTCTTAGCTATCGTCAGTCTCAGATTTTTAGATGTCCCTTTCATAGAGGCTTTAGGTAATTTTTACTAGGTGAGTAAAAAACATACATATAGTACATTAGTACTATAGAGAGTACATATATAGAACATATAGTACATTAGTACTATAGAGAACAAACAACATAAAAATTTAAAAGGGATTTTTCTCTCAAAACTAGAGAATTTGTCTTCTATTCCTCTTTTCATTTTTGTTAGCAGAGTGATCATGAATAGGGGACTTTGAGACTCAGTCCCCTCATATGTAAAATGGGTATAATTTTATCTGGCCCCACCTAGGCCATCCCAATGGAATGAAGAGCAAATGAACAATGAGATGGAAGGCCAATAAAAATGTAAAGAGTTATACAAATTTAATACATTTTTACCATTATGTTCTAGAAAGGCAAAATAAATATCTGGAGTTTTATGGATTTTTAATATATTTTCACGGGAAATGGTTTGATAGTGCCGAGTTTCTGTAAGAGATTCTGAAATAGATTAAGGCTAGTAATGAAAGTGTTTCCATTAAACATGTGTAGTTCATTAAGTTATTCCACATGGTATCCAAATCATTAGTGTCTTAAATGTAGCAAGGAAGATTGTGAGCCAGGGATGACAGACATAAATCTGCTCCAGAGACAGAGTTACTTTCCATGGAATAAGTGTTCAGCTAATTCTTGCTATGACTAGGGAACACTTCTGTTTATTTGCTCTCATACCAAGATTTCTCATTCAGTTTTGAAATCTTAAAGAGTTTCCTTATAACCATAGTTTCTTTCTTTCTTTTCTTTTCTTTTTTTTTTTAAGAAACACCTGGTGCAAATTAACTGTTAAACATCCCCATCTAGTTCATTTAGCATAGAGCTCTGAGTCACTGTCTTGGCAATAATGAATTTGCTTTCCAGATGAAATCAAACTAATTATATTCTGGTTACTTGACTGTGAAGTCATGTGACAGCACTTTTAATTTGTTTATGCCATATTACTCTTTGGTTAAGAGAAGATCTACATATACATTGTTCATTGGAGAAGGTCGCTGCCATCACACACACATTAAGATACTCATGATTCAAACATGTTGCTCCTGATGGTTTTATTCCCTCCTGTGAGCAAGGTTTGATTTGAGATGTTTATATCCACTGATGCCTCCTAACTGCATAATTCAAATAATACCATGTGCAAAATTGTAGCAGTTTGTATGCTATAAACTTAAGTAAAGCCTTGTCAATACTGTTTTCAATTCATCTAAAATGGAAGAGAAAAGGGAAAAAGTGAATTTATCATAGCTAATATATGACATGAACATCTGCTCATAATAAGCTAGTCAAAATTAGTTTAAGTCTATCAGGCACAAGGAGAATATAAATGGCCCAAGACAAGGTATCCAGGCTGATGAAGAGACTGCTATAAGAATAAGGCTGAGATTCTTCATTTTTTAAATTATCTGCCAACCATGGCTCTCTTCTCTCTTAAATCCCAGGTTCAGACTGTCACAAATACATTTCACATGCCTCTTCACTTCCTAGGCTGACTACTAGACCCAGCCAAGAATTGTCACATGGATTTTTTTTTTTTCAATATTCTTCTCTCATTTACTTTCCTTCTCCATTTAACTTTTTTCCCCTTTCTAACCTAATCCTATAATCTTCTTGAACTTTACCACAGGATATTTCCTACCAATCCATCATTTTTAACAAAGAGGTAAGGCTGCCCTATCAGAAAGTGACAGGTTCTCATAATTTGAGTGGACAGCTTTAGCCAAGCAAATCTGCCTGTGAACTTCCTCTCTCCGTATCACTTCTTCCACTCTTCCATGACTTCTATCTTAAGGCTACTTGAAAGCTAAAAAGAAGACTTTCAAATAGCCCCATGAGATTTCAAACCCTGGCATTGCTACTTATTAAGTGTCATGACCTTGGATAAGTTACTTAACTATTCTGAATCTTGGTTTAGTCATCTGTAAAATAGAGATAAATAATATCTACCTTATGAGATAGTGGTAAGAGCTAAAAGTGATCATGTATGTTCAAAAATCAATGAGCACAGCACATGATATACTATGTACTGTTTAGGTTGCTGTACTTGAATTTGAAGATAACACTCCTCTTTTACTTTATCACATTGTTCTGATTCTTTTCAGTTAAGAATTCTAAAACATTCTTTGTAAGTTATCTCATACTTTTCATTTCACAAGCTACTTCATGTGTATCCATCAGCCTCTACTGCATAACAAATCATTCTAAAACTTAGTTACTTAAAACAGTAATGAATAATTATTTCTTTATATTTCCCATGACTTTTTAGATTGGCTAGGCTGATCTTTTGGTCTAGTTTCAATAGGACAGGATGATTTCACTGACATGTTTGGCACCTCAGCTGATTAGAACACTTGAGACCTTTCTTCCTCAATGGCCTCATCTTCCAGTTGGCTAGCCCAAGTTTCTTCACATGATAGTAGAAAGATTCCCATCTCAAAGGAAGAAAAGGCCCACTGCTGAAGTTCCATTAGTGTTCCCTCTTTAAGCACAGAAAAAATACATACATACACACACACACACACACACAGATCTTTGAAGGCTGACAACCTGAGTTAAAATTCCTTTCCTACTACCTTATTCACTGAATGATCTTGAAGAAACTATTCATCCTATATCAAAATCATACTTTTTCCCTATAATATGTATCAGTAGTACAGGGTTAGTTTCAGAGTTAAATAAGATAACATACATAATTTGATCAATTTAGCACCTGCCAATTGATAAAATAAATGTTATTTTCCTTCAACAATTATCTGCCCTTTGGGCTTTTTTATTTAATTAATTATTTATTTATTTATTTATTTGCTATTATCACTGACACAATCACTACACCTCCATTATGCTACATAAAAAGTCCAAGATATCACAAATTTCTCACCTGAGAACTAAATATTGCTACAGTTATTATATTATTATATTAATACATATTCATATCTATGTTTATCTAGAACCATGAAATCCGCATTTTCACACTAAGAATAAGAAAGTAATATTTATGAGAACTACCTGAACATAGGCAATAATTTCCTTCTAATTGTCAGCTACTATAAAGCTAGGGACTTCACAGCTACAAATTAAAGGATTTGGGGGCACAATTAAATAAATCTACTTTTTCTAGTGCCCTAAAATAAACAGAATTTTAAAATAAACAAATGACCAGAAACACTATGACCAAAAATTGAGAAATGTTTTCTTTATTAGAGTTTCTAAAGATAAATAAAAATCCACACTTTACACATGCACAATGTGTTTAAAAATATAGAAAGTTATTTATAAATAACATAAGATTATTAAAGTATTTTCTGTTGACAGAGGAATTCAGTACTATACAAATTAATAGCAAAGAAATTAAATGTAAAAAGTAGTAAGGACAATATTAAGAATATTTAGATACCAGAAATGAAAAAGAGAGTTCTATTCTTTACAGTCTCTTTAAAGTGTGTACACTTGTTTTGGCCATTATGTCAGTAATGATGCAAACATCCATGTATTAAAGTACTTCCTGTCTAAAACCAGGATTGAGGCGCACCTTAGTGGCTCAGTTAAGCATCCAGCTCTTGATTTTGGCTCAGGTCATGATCTCATGATGGTGAGATCAAGCCCCAGGTTGGGCTCCATGCTGGGCATGGAACCTGCTTAAGATTCTCTCTCTTCCTTTCCCTCTGCCACTGGCCCCAGCTCCTGCACTTACTCTCTCTAAAAAAAGTAAAAGAAAAAAATGAAATCAGGATTGATCTCTTCAAGAGAACACGTGTTTTAGCCTCAGCTGGGAAGAAAAATTTCACTTCTTAATCAGAGGTATCTTTCTTCTTTTCATATCTCCCTTCCCCTGTCTCAGAGGAAGAAAAACTAATCTGGTTAGTCACATCTAGGACACTGTTCCAAGCGTTTACTGGTGGGCAAAAACCCACAGGCCTCCTGAAAGTGGGGTTGGTAAATAATGCCAAGGCCCTTCAAGGCCACACCGTCTCATCCTTTCTTCCTTCTCACATGGAGACTTCGTCCCTTGAAAGTTCTCACTGTGTGAACTCAGCAGCTGAGTGAGAAGTTGCACAAGCAAAGTGACAAAGAGAAGACTGTTAGGGTCATGAATCTGAGGCAGGTCCTTTGACACTGCGGAGCAGCGAGCTCCATGTGGGAGGATCAGACTGCTGGCCAGCCCCACACAACAGCCCATGCCATCTCATTTGTCTTTATTCCTTGTGTGCTTAGCTTCTTCAAGAACTTCATAAAAAGGAGATGATTTGCCTGGGCACCCTCTATTCCCTAATTGTAATACTGAGTACCAGCAAAATCCCTCTGGTATTTATCAATATGCACTGTAGACAAGATTTTGACACTTCTTTAATTAAAAACAGTGACATTAAAATACTACCAGAAATCTAAATGATGAACAAGATTTTTAATTCTTTTGAAACCCCACTCTACACCAAATGAAAGTAACATCAAGAACACCTAAATAACAGTACCTATCCTGCTGAAAATACTGATGTGAAGGTAAAAGGTATCCAAAGTTTTACACTGCTACCAGGGGAGTCTAGAAGGAAGTTAAAATCCCAGATTTTCATAAAATTCCATCAGTGAAGACAAGATTTAGAGTAGGAAATGCAGAACAAAAACTGAGATGAGGAAGGACTGACTATGAGCCAGGGGCTGCTCTAAGACTTACATGTATTGTGCCCTTTATTCCTTTTAAGTTCATGAGCTTAGAAGAGATTTTGTGATGAACTCAAGGTTGCAAACATAAAAGGTGATGAGACCAGGATTCCAACTTGGCAGTGATCTAATTCTAGAATTTATATACTTAGTGAATCCCCAGCACTACTTCTTCTTCTTCTTCTTCTTCTTCTTCTTCTTCTTCTTCTTTTTTTTTTTTTTTTAGTTTTTAATTTTTTTTTTAATTAACATACAATGTACTATTAGCCCCAGGGACACAGGTCTGTGAATTGTCAGGTTTACACACTTCACAGCACTCACCAAAGCACATACCTTCCCCAATATCCATAACCCAACCACCCTCTCCCTAGACCCCCTGCCCCCAGCAACCCTCAGTTTGTTTTGTGAGATTAAGAGTCTCTTATGGTTTATTTCCCTCCCAATCCCATCTTGTTTCATTTATTCCTTTCCTACCCCCAAACCCACCACGTTGCCTCTCAACTTCCCTACATCAGGGAGATCATATGATAATTGTCTTTCTCTGATTGACTTATTTCCCTAAGCATAATACCCTCTAGTTCCATCCATGTCGTCGCAAATGGCAAGATTTCATTTCTTTTGATGGCTGCATAGTTTTCCATTGTATATATATATACCACATCTTCTTTATCCATTCATCTGTTGATGGACATCTAGGTTCTTTCATAGTTTGGTTATTGTGGACATTGCTGCTGTAAACATGCGGGTGCACATGCCCCTTCGGATGATTACATTTATATCTTTAGGGTAAATACCCAGTAGCCCAGCACTGCTTCTAATGAACATACCTTCCAATGGATGATACTTATTCAGTCAACGAATATGTGAGAAACTGCTACACGCAAAGCAATCCAGGGGACGCTGCATAGAATACAACGATGCACAATTTATGGTGCCTGCCCTCTTGGAGTTGGCAAACGTTGTAATGCACTAAAGTTCCACCAATACTTGACATCAAAAATGTATATGCATATATAGGTATAATATGAGTAATAATAAAGTTAGTGACACAAGACATAGGAGAAGGGAAAAGGCCACTGCCCACTCTCCTCAGTAAGTTCCTTTGCAGCAATAATGAAAATCTTAGATCCCAAGTTAGATTTTTGTACTGTACAAAAATAAATGGCATGACATTCTCTGTTGTGCAGCTGCAGAAGAATCATCAGGAACACACTTTTTCCTGATTGAAGTTAAAAAACTGGCTAGTCACTTCACATTTAGATGTGTCTACATATGAGGACCACATGTGTTTTGAAGTATTTATTAATCAAATGTAAATAAGTGAATAAGATCAAACTCTTCACTAGCTACTTGGCTTTGATGAATTGTCATCGCTTACTTCTGTTCTCTATAAATAGATCAGGCACAATGACTTCAATTCAGTGCATCATTTTTCCACATTTTCTGGGTACAAGGCATGGTAGCATGTCTGGTTGCATGGCAGTAGGGCACATAAAGGTGAAATAGATCCATGACTGCCTCAGGGGAGATTACACACTAGTGTAGAAGGCTGGTGAATAAACATTTTAAACATAACCCCCTGAAATGGGGAAAAAACTCCAAATGGTTAGAATACCATCTGCCTGTGTTCCTTTAATCTGGGCTGCAGAACTTTAGTAATGATATTCATAAGGTCATTCTCAGAGCTCTTTGTCCTCCACAAACAAAACAAAACATGATATGAACTTTAATAAGCACAGCTCTAGTTATTTGTGTAAACAAACAAGGAACAATAAGGATAATATTTTATATATAATATACTAATTTTCATAATTTTCTTGGGCCAAGGAAGTCTGTTACTGTTTTTGTGTAGTGGCTTTCCAAGAGTTTGGTTTTGTCTTTGCTCTGCATTGGGAGATGGAGTTAGCATTATGATCACTTCATTAGTTCTTCCTGCTTCTCAATCATTTCTTCCCACTTGCTGAAATTTCTTTTTTTTTTTTTTTAAGATTTTATTTATTCATTTGACAGAGGTCACAAGTAGGCAGAGAGGCAGGCAGAGAGAGAGGGGAAGCAGGCTCCCTGCTTAGCAGAGAACCCGATGTGGGACTCGATCCCAGGACCCTGGGATCATGACCTGAGCTGAAGGCAGAGGCTTAACCCACTGAGCCACCCAGGTGCCCCTGAAATTTCTTAACATTTATATTTTCTATGACATGATGGCTTTCCTTTCCAAAATCAGTCTATTGGAATGTTCCAGATACCTGCATCAAAATAATAATAATAATAAGCTCTATTAAAATGACATTATTTGGGGTGCCTGGGTGGCTCAGTGGGTTAAGGCCTCTGCCTTCAGCTCAGCTCATGATCCCAGGATGCTGGGATCAAGCCCCGCATCGGGCTCTCTGCTCAGCGGGAAGCCTGCTTCCTCCTCTCTCTCTGCCTGTCTCTCTGCCTACTTGTGATCTCTCTCTGTCAAATAAATAAATAAATAAAATCTTTTTTTTTTTAAATGACATTATTTAAATTTTATGGTCTTTCAAAGCTTCTGATTTTCCAAATTTGTTCAAAATTTGCTCTAAAAAAATCAGCTCAGCAAGTGTAACAATGAAAGCTAATCCAGCTTGGATTTACTCAGGAAGGCATTTCCAAAAATCTGGCAACCACACCATGAAGAGAGTGAGTTCAGAATTGCAAAAAGCAGGACAAGTGATCACAGATGACCACATTCCTAGCATTTGTCATTCTAAAATGCTCATCTCTGTGCTTCTTCAAAGGAGTGTTAAAAGAAAAAGAAATTTATCAGTAACACTTAAGACAATCTGCTGTCTCCCTTGTATAGTGGTAACTAGCTCAGAGTGATCAATCAGTCAATCAGAAAAAGGGAAGAAATGATCACTAGTATTCCAGGAAGGGAATGTCACCATGCACAAGGGGAAATGTAAGCAAATCTCACAATTTAATAGATAAGCTACTCAGACTTCCCGCTGAAACATATGTTGAGCCCTGGCATCTCCTATTACCTCGGAGACAAAAAGAACTCTCTTCTTTGAGCTTCTCCTCATTGCTTCTATCCAAAAAGAGATTGTTCTAGAGGGGCTAATAGTCTGAAAACAACAGATTTATAGCAATTAACAACCTATCATTATAATTACTGAAGAAAAAGAACCCAAAATTATCTGATAAGACAAAAGTACACATACAGATAAAGTAGGAATGTCCAGGTTTTCAGTATAAATCATATGATTTACTTAAAATTTTATAACATATCTGCAATAAATTTTCTTATCCTTAGCTAAAAAACAAAAAAATGGTGAGGCTCTTGTTCAGCTGACCAGTTGCTTTAGAGCAGATTATTAGCTGAATTTCTACAAGCAGTTTTTCTTTTTTTCGGGAAAGAAGAAAAATTTACTTTTAAACCTAATTCTGCATAGTCTAGCCAGCTGGGCTCTTGGGGAAGTTCTCTGGACTAGGTTTAAAGAAGCTCCCTCTAGCTAAGAATAAGAATCTTTTTTCCTCTAGTTTGCAGAAACTGGTGTGCCATTAACCTCAGGCATTTCATAAGGGTAATTATTGACACCCAAACCCTGTTTGTTCAGACAGAAGAAGGATCAGTCACATGCAATAATACCTTTTCTCTGACTGGCAATGCTACTATTTTTGAAAAGTATACTTCGGATGTTTTGCAAATAAAAAATGAAGGACATAGAAAAAGGTAGCATAGTACTGAAGCTTATCTTAGGTTCAACACCAGTTTCAGGGGCACTTAGTCACATCTTTGACTCCATAAAGTGGGAATGGAAAAAAATATGGAAATATTTTTTTGAAACAGTATTGTTAATTAACATTAAAAAAAGAGGAGAAGCAATTTTCTGTACATTTCAGGAAAATGTCTGGCCCAGAGGAAGTATTCAATGTGACTTTCAATGATCAGATTACCATATACCTTGATAAACATTAACAGATAGCCATATATTAACATTAACATAACAAACATTAACACATAACACACATTAACATAAACAAACCTGCATTTTCCTTATAAGATGATGAAAACCACTGTGTCTTTTGGCTAGGCAGGCTCTCTCTACAGGGCTATTTTTTCACCTTTCAAAATACATCCTTCACCTAGTGACTTTCTGGGACGAATGAAAAGCTACAAAAAAGTAATAATCATAAATAAAATTTTTAAATCAAAATTTAGAAAAAACACCAAAAAATCTTAGCTTCCTAGTATTCTAGAAACATAAGGTAGTCTCATAATGATCTATAACTAGTTTTTCAGTTGGACATATGCTAGAAATAATTTCACTATTTAAACTTAATTTTTCTATGTGAAATTAATAAATTTAATCATATTTCACATATGTACAGCACCAAAAATGGCATATGCATAGCAATACAGATACTTCTCTAATGAGAGAAAGACAAGCTAAAGCATGATACCCCAAGATGCTGTCTTGTCTTTTCTAGAGTTCCAACCTTGTCTTACTCTCCTTAACCAAACAGCCACCAAATATACTTTTTAACCTCAGGGAATAAACTTATTGTATATTCTGCAAAAGCTGCAACTATATCAGTGCTTGCAAAGATTCCAAACGGCAGAATGGAAAACAAAAGAACAACAACAACAACAACAAATCCTACAGAAATCCAGCAAATCACAATCACTATGACTATCAAAGCCGCAGAAGTAAGCCTATGCATCCAGGGAAAGAAAAGATACATTTTCTGTCTCCTTCCCCTCCCCAGAAAAAAAAGATATATATATATTTTTTTTATTGCAAATATATGGCTATCTGCAAGTAATAAAATATGTAACTTTAAAAAACAGTGATGTAATAAACTAAGACAAAATTAAACTATGGAGAATCGTGAATTGTTCATGAATATGCCTGAATCAATACAAGCTGTAGGAGGGTAAAGCCTGAATAGGATATACATGTACTTGGGATATTCTCCCACGTGACACCTTTCCTCAGTCCTTCCTTGTACAGAGACAGTTACCTATCCACCCACCGGGCTGGGAAGAAAAATGACACCCATTGACACTAAATATTTCGCTACATGCTATTTACACTAAATAATGTCAAGGAGAAGAATTAGCCGGAGAGAATTGTAAGATACCCACAAGGAACATTTTACTTAGGAAAGGAGTACCTGAGATCTAGGCCACTAATAATGAAAGCAATTAAAGTGACGCTTAAATTGCTGAGTATCACAACAAAGTAAAACTGTAGGCAGCCGTAAAGTTTAGAAAGCTTCTGACACCGATTAAGCGTTGGCAATTTTCACTGTTGTTGTTTTCTTAATTTTCTTCTTTTTGAAATCAGCTTTTCCATTTGGACTTCGTCCTAAGATAAGTTTACTCTTATCTCAATACACGTAAGTCAACTAATCAATCTTCTTAGTCTTAAAATCATTTACCAATAAACTGAGACCAAAAATGTACTGAAATGATTTCTAACACATTAAAATAAAACTAGACATTTATACGTTTATAACAAGAAGAAATACCTTGAATGTTATAGCAATGAATTTAATGAGATTAGAACAGCTACCATTTTGCCACAATACAAAGAGAACTGCTTCATATATGTGGAAGGTCCGAGATGCACAGACCGATTAAAGCACCGCTTCAAGAAATCAGATGTGTATGCACCAGACATGAGGATAGGAGAGTTTTGTTTTGTTTTGTTTGTTTTGGTTTTTTTTTTTTAGGTTTGCTTCTGGAAGAATAATACAACTTCCTAGAATAACAGACTTCCAGGTTTGCAGACAAATTACCTTCATTCTCTCTTTAGCCATGGATAAGTAGGATAAATAGGATCTTCTTGGATCTGTGGGACCCCTTACGATTACCCAAACAGCACCAACAACAGGTCTCTCAGTTTTCCCAGGAGCAGACCACCGCCATCTGGCTACATGTAAGAAATCCCTCTTTGGAGCCCCATCTAGGTGGGACTCATAAATCTGTGCTTCCGCAAGTCCTCCAGGGAAGGTTGCTGCTCAACAGTTTGAGGCCCATTGAACAAAGAGTAGTTTCCCATTCAAAAGCAAATGCAGGTTGTAATAATGTGCCTGGCTGAGTCAGGATCCAAGTCACGTGAGGCTTGGCTATTCCTCTAATAAATGTCAGCTGGGAATTACATTGGCTACTAATGATTGTAAAATATTTTGGTACAAGTACAGGTTAATACCCCACTATTTCATTTGTGTTAGGTCCTAGGTAGCTATTTAGTCTTCGGTCACTTATAAACTAAGCATAATTTAAAACAGCTTAAAGGAAAAGCTTCAATTCATAAAGAGTTCCTGGCCTATCTAATCTTTTTATATTTTTCTTCTGAATAAAAGGCCAAAGAAATATTAACTGTTACTACATTTAAATTAATCTCCATGCACTGAATATTCTAAATAAGAAAGTTATATAGATTTTTACCTCAAAGAAAAGACCAGATCCAACATATATGGCATTACTTGCTTTGAAATTATTCCTCCGCTAGAATAGAATAGAATGATTATTGTTTAGTTTAGTTTTGCCTTCCAGATATCACCCTAATATAACAAGAGGCTACGTTGTGAGCAACATTACAAAGAAATGTTATGATTCCTAAACGGACTTTTCTTCAGAACATTTACATAATCTTGAAATTCTTGAGAATAACACTGTATAACGAAAGTTGAGGAACACTCAATACATTTACAGGAATGATTTAGAGCTGCTCCAATCTTAACTATACAACAGATTTTGGATTGTAGATAGAGTGTATCATAACTGAATATGCATTGAGACTGACGTGAGGAAGATTAGCCTATGGCAGTGCTTCTCAAAAAGCATCATCCTTGGATGATGCATAGCATTTCCAAGGAAGTTGTTAAAATACTAATTCTACACCCTGACCTAGTGTCGCAGACACCTAGGGGGTGAGTTTCAACAACCCCTCCAGGGGATTCTGTCCTCACTAAAGTTTGAGGAACACTATACCAGCGAAGTGCCTACACATGCTTCTGTCTTCAAAGATGTAGTGTAGTCTTCTTGTGAATAATGGTAGCTCTTTGTAAAAATCAAATCAAATCAAATCAAATCCTTGATTTATGCATTCATTCAGCAACCATTTATTGACTACCCACTTGGTGTCAGGGACTGTAGTAGGCATAATGAGGCAGAGAGAGAGAATAAAAAAGGAGGGAGGGAAGGGAAGGGAGGGAGAAAGGGAGAGAGAGAGAGAGACTGAGACTGAGGGAGGGAGGGAAGAAGGAAGAAAGAGATAGTGAGTGGAACAGAGGGAGAGAGAGGAAAGTGATGAATGAGCTGGAGAGATAGCAAAGAAAAGAAGTAGATAAATCTGAAAGTCTAGCACATGTTCATGGTATCTAGTTCTGTTGTCATACTAAAGAGTTTTCTAGCTACCTCTAACAGGGAGATACAGAGGCTGCTGTTTTGTTTTTCCTGCCATATATCATCATTTCTTTAGCCACAACTTTACTCCTGCTTATAACAAGGATGAGCATGAAAGTGTGTGAATACTGCTTTTTCTTAGATTCTCAGACCTGATCCATCATAATGATTAAGCAGTTCTTTATTTACATCTAGCTAGTTGCTCCTAAGTCAGAGAGCATCTGGATGAGAGATATATATATTCTTACTCATATTACCAGCAAAAGAATACCCCACTACCAAGACTTTTGAATTAAATGTTCTATATGAATGCTTCCTAAGCCTTTCAAGATGTCCTAAACAGATATACCTTCATTTTCTGACTTTCCCCTTTCTTTTTCCTATAATCCATTTCTTTCTAGTAACCCTATTAACACATATGCATGATCCTTAAACCCATAGAAATGCAACAGACTACCTAGCCCAAGTCCAGGACTCCACAGGACTGATGGTCATGAGATAGCCTAGGTGTCTTTGTAAGAACATAGAAAGCCAACATGCAATGTAGTGTTAAAATGTAGCCTTCCTTTATGCATCCTCAAATGTTTGGTAAAATTCAGTCACACAAAAGCCTATGTTGGTGCCTGAATGATTTCTACTGTTTAGCAAAGTTAGGACTGGTACTACCGACTTAAGTAGGGAAGAAAAGAGCTTGGTACATTGCTTTGCTAATAAAAGATGACATCTTGGGAAGGATGAGACTAACAGGATGCCACCACAATAGTCTAGATAAGAAATTATGGTGGCTACTTACAAACTCCCCTGAGCACCCCCACTGGCCATAATCAACATAGAGCCATTGGAGTAGCAAACTTATTATTTCAAGTACCATACAGACATACTACATGCAGGAAGTGGGTTGAAAAATTGAGAGGGAAGGGGGAAAAGGCAAAAAATGGCCATAATATCTTAGAGAGATTTCCTTCCTGATGCTGAGAAATCTCTCAGTACATACAGAGTACCATCTTTCTTAATAGGAATTTTCCTCATTCATGTGGTCAAGATACTTACTTTAATAATTAATGCTATTTTGATTTGCAAATAATTCTTGTTGAGCAGCTATGCTGAAGTAATATACTTGTATAGGAAGAGCAATTCCATTACTTTTCTGGGATGTAGTGCTTTTTTCCACCCAGATTTTGTGAGGGTATATGTATGTATGACATATATATATTATTACATATATCATGACACATCCTTGACATCCATGACACATGATACATCCCTGTATCTCTAGCCCTGTTGCCACCATAGAACTCCAGACTAGAACAATAATATGTTCAAATTCCTTATATAACATCTCTACTTAGCTATATGGAGGCATCTCAATCTTAATAAGGCTAAAAAGTCATAAATGCAAGAATAAATAACTAAAACTTCATTGCTCCGTGAAATGTGCTCTTCTAATTATCTCCACTTAGTAAATGGCACCATCATTCACCCAGTATTTCAAATAAAAATCTAGGCATTTTCTTTGATTCTTTTTTGTTATCCTTCTCTTCCCTTCATTAGTCTATCAGGTATTAAAATTCTGCATTTAAAAAGATATTCCTAAAAAGGTCCAATTCTGATCCAAACCACTGTCATCTTTCCCTGGGATTGTTACAGGGGGATACTAACACACCCCCTCTCTATTCTTGCTACCTACATTCTCTAACCAGAAGCCAAAGTGGTATTTTTAAGGAAAAAAAAAAAAAAATCAGATGACTGCCTTGCTTAAAAGATCCAGATAGTTTTCAAATCCACTTTGAATAACAACCAAGTTTCTCTCTTTGTTTTATAAATACCTATATGATCTAGTCCCCCCCGCCCATTCCTCTGGTCCTCTCCTTCAGACTCACCACACTGTCCACCTCCTACCCACCATACCCCAGATCTGTGCTGTCCAGTATGGTGGCCTCTAGTTACATGTGGCTATTTCAACTTCAGTTTAAATCCATTAAACTTGAATAAAATTTAAATCTCAGTTCCTCATTTACTCTAGTTAATTCCATGTGTCTAATAAACACATGTGGCTAATGGCTACCATATTGGACACCTCAGAGATTTCTATAATTGCAGACAGTTCTGTTGGACAGTGCAAATCCAAACAACCTAGTTTTCTCCCCATTTCTTGAATATGCCAGGTTTGTTCCCACCACAAATTCTTTGTCCTTGCCCTTCTTTCTCCATGGGTTGCTGTAACCCAATCTGTGTATATAGTTCCATTTCATTTATATGTCATTGCTGTGGACTAAATGTGTGTATCCTCCCAACATTTGTTTCTTGAAGCCCTAATCCCTACTGTAATGACATTGAAGTGGGTCCTTTGGGGGTAACTAGGTCAGGAGAATGGAGCCTCCTCATAAAGGGATTAGTATTCATGTAAAAAGAGATGCCAGAGAAATGATCTCGTTCTCTGCTGTGTGCAGATAGAAAAAGAAGTCACCATCTGCAAACTAGGAAGAGGATTCTCATCACACACCTAATCTGCTGGTACCTTGATCTTGGCCATCCCAACATTCAGAATTGTGAGAAATAAGAGTGTGATGTTTAAGCCACCCAGTCTTTGGTAATTTGTTATAGACCCTAAGCTGACGAAGGAAGTTATCTTCCCAGAACAATCTATAGTCACCACCCAGGTACTCCCTTTATATGACCCAATTTAACTTTCTGCATAGCCTTTAAGGCTATGTCATTTTTCACTCAATCATTTTTTTATTTCTTTGTTTGATGCCTCTCTCACCAGCATGTTAAGCTTCCTGGCACTGAAACTTCACCTGTGTTTGCTGCTGTATCATGTATACCTAGGCTAGGGTCTGGCAAGTAAGAGGCATTCAGTAAATACTTGTGGAAGGAAGGAAAGAATGAATACAGAGGGGGACATTTGTTACTATTTACAGTATATGTTGATTCTGGTATATTAATATTTAGAAGAAAACTTCTCACAGAAATAAAATGTAAGCACCCAATGTACACAATACTTAATTCAGTACATTCATTTTGAACTAAATTTGAAGGCTACTGCCCATGTTCTAGCTCTCCTTCTGTCTTGGACAGATCACTTTTCATCTAAGAACCTCCATCTTAGTTATAGAAGAAGGAATTCAGACTAGAGTTAGATTTCTTACAGTTCTAAATTCCACATTCTTGTGAAGATACTGACCTCAGGAGAAATATGCAATCCTTTTCAATAATCAAGAAAATGTTCACATTTTACAAAGGGTAGATGTTCATGTACCCTTTCTTACTCTGTGAATATTTTCTGTGAATGTTTAACTGTATTTTTAAATTATCATCATATTACATGTCTTAAGCTGCCTAAATGTTCATAAAGTAAAATAAAAAAAAAATTAAACACGTAATATTAGAGAAAGTTTTGCCGTAAAGAAATAGAACTAGTCATTAAATTAAAATTTAGGGACACATCTGCATAAGGATATCAAATTAACCGCAACTGACTTGATTGTTAAGCAGTTGATCAGATCAAATTAAACCAATCAAGACCCTGACGTGATTCTGCTGTAGGCATGTCAAGTCATAGAGATAAGGTCAAAGACCCAAGTAAAAACAACCCTATCCTGATGAAAACTCCCATTAGAAGTTTCTGAGGGTGGAAGCCACACCCTTGTTTGATGGTTTATTGATCAAACAGAAGAGGTTTGAGGAAACACAGGTTTGAAGAACATAGTTGGGCTTCAATGTATATGGTCTTTTGGGGAGATATTTTACTTGAGAGAAGTATATTCTCCAAGGAACCCACTAAAAGGACACTCATGTCACAAAACACAAGAAGGGTCCACTCTGGTTAGACTCCATGCATTTCATTCATATGAAGATTTTTCTTAAGCAGTTGTAAGCTGGGGTTTTATTATATTCATTTTTGTTTCATCCCTAGGACTTAAAACATCACAGTAAATATTAGATGAACTACAAATATTTAAGGAATCAATATTTTAAAAGGCAATGAAGTAAAATAGCATGCAATTGCCTTTTTAGGTGAAGTTACATAAGTTCAACAAAACTTCTGGCCATTCATAAAGCTTCTCTTAATATTTCATATCCCTCTTAGGCAATTGTGGAAGAGGCTCAGACTATATTCAGAAAGAAATGTGGGTGGTATCCTTCAGTGCAGCGTCTTCAAATAAAACATAGTGATGAGATAAGAATTATCTTCATTTCCAAACTGCTGAATAAGAACAAGCTCCAAAAACAGGGAAAGACCCACACTGCCAAAGATAGCTTGTTACTGGAACATTGTAATACTTGAGATTTACTGCTTATTAAAATGCAAAAGGCCATTACTTCCCCCCAAGAACAAATTTTGTGAACAGAGATGAACCTAGGAAGCTTTTAGCCCATTTCCTGAATCATAAACAAAGAGCTCCATACACAGCAACTCTATGAGATGTAAAGGGGAGTATATTATATGATCCTTATTGGATTACTCAAAGCCTCAGCGAAGCTCCCTTCAGAAGAGATATAAATCAAAGCAAGCTGCTTCCATAGAAAAGCAATCAAGTTTTTAAGAGAATATCTTTGTTCCTGAGGTTGCACAGTAAGATTTAGAAGCTTCTATTAGGACCTTTGCTATGGAGCATACTTAAGTAATTATAAAAATTCAGCCTGGAAAAACACCTGGACATAATTCCAAGGGAATTAAATCTTTTGGTTTCAAGTTTCAGATACTTTGTAGAAGTATTTCCCCCATCTATCTTCAGAAAACACACACAAACACACATCCCCCTTGAATATAACAAATTAGTATCTTAAATACTAGAATTTTCCACACTTTAGTATTATTATCTGGTTTTAAACAAGTGCATCTTAGGTGCTTCTAGAAAGAAATAAACCCCTAACAGGGTCTAAATTTTGAAAAAAAATATTAAACCAAAAGAAAATGTAACTTTCATAATATTAGGGGAGATGTTTAAAAATGTGCAATCATTCCCTCTCCAGAATCTCTTATATTACTCAAGATACGGTTCCTCAGACTTACTGAGAGAGATCTTTAAAATGAAACAAAACAATAGTGACATCCTGGCTAAAAATAATTTGCTGCAAGATGTAAAAGTCTTCAGGGTGTCCATGAGAAGGCTTTCATTTTCCTTTCTATCATTGCCTTGAGGTCAAATATTTAACGGTGCTCTAGATTTAAAAGTACATGCAAATCTTGCATTCTTTTGAAGCTGACTTTTGCCACTTAGAATAGCAACAATCATTTTCTAGAACTGCAAGTTAAAAGAACTGTTCTTTATTTGTTGTTTGCTTTGAGAATCTAAGCAAATTAAAATACCTTCCTTATTGTGTCCTAATATGTATCTGCAAAATCAGATAGATACTTCCCCTTTTAGAAAGTCTCCAAGAATGAATTATCTTTCAGTTGAAAAGTATTTCTAGACTAGCACTTTTGTGCCTATGACTGTGCTAGATTATCGAAAATGCAAAATAACCACGCGGCATGGTTTATGGCATCAAGGACCCTATAGTTCAGTGGACCAAGATAACATGTAAAAATATAAAAAATATACAAGGTAACATGTTACATTCTATGGCAAGATTATGGGTGCTCTAAGAATTCAGAGACATGGATAATCAATAGAATTTATCAGGGTTGGAGAATTTTGTGAAGAAAATGCATCTGAACTTCGGCAGAGGAATTTGGACTTGAAAAATTGCTCACGCTAATTGTAGGTTTTTAACAGGGGAGTGACAGATATAATCAACGCTGGAGGAAAATATATGTGGTATTAGTCTGTAAGAGCTCTTGGATGGTAGGAGAGGGTATGCCAGCTAGAAGCCCAACACAATATGAAACAATATGATGAAGGTCTTCGCTGTAAGGTGGGCTGTGGAAAGAGGAAAGTGACATTTGGAAGAAAAAATCAATAGGTCTTTGTAACTAAGTGGAAATAGTGGAGAGGGATTATTACTTAGAATATATACTACCAGAGTTAACAATCAGGCACTCATAAAACATAATAACCACTGTCTTAGTTTGTGTTCTTCTGAAAGCACAACCTGAGACAAGGGCGGGGATGCAAGTCATTTATTTGGGAGAAATTCCCAGGCAAGAAAAGTGAGAAAGTGGGGAGAGAGGCAGGGAAAAGAGAAAATCCAGTTAAGAGTACCTGTAATGGGCAGGTTAGCAATGTGGACAAATATAGGTCTCGGTACCATTGGGAACCCTCAAAGACACCATGACTAGTGTGATTCAGAATTGTTCCACTAGAAGCCGAAGAGGCTGGTAGCTTCATCTATTGACTTCTACACCGCTGGTTGAGGGTTGTTTCCAGTGGCATCATCTTTTCTGTACTTCTTAGTTGGACCTGCATACGGGTTGATCAGTCTCTTCTGTCTTGGAGAAAGCCTTGAGCAGCAAAGCAGAGAGACTCAGAATATAGGCCTATTGTGCAACACTAGCGGAGGCACTTGATAACCACGGCTGCACTGAAGTCATGTGGGGACACAGAAGGCACACAGTGTGCAGTTGCTATAATCACACATGCAATCAAACACGTCCAGTAAGGATATAACATTCAAAAAGCTGCAGAGATGAAGCTTCGTTATTATTAACAACTTCAGTTTGATACTCAGAGGTCTTTGGGTAGGAATTCAGTGTTCTCCTCTGAGATTTTGGATAAGTTACTTTGCCTAAACTTCCTCAGTTATGAAAACTCGATGAATTAATGCATGCAAAATAATTACCTCAGTGGAAAAAAGATTCCCCCAAAATACTGGGTCTTAGAAATATTTTTTTAATTGAATCCCTAGGAAATCTACAAAACAAAGGGGGGGCAAATTAGTAGCAATTCTCAATATAGGATACAGCAAAATTGAAATCAGCATTTGGTATGCATTTTTATTACAATGACAGGATTGCTGGTGGCCCTAATTAAGGTATTTAATAAAACTCTGAAATAATACTAGCAAAGAATGTGCCTAATAGCTGAATACCACCTCATCAAATTAAAATCTTCACTGTCATCAAACTATAGTAAAAAATCATTCCATAGCCACTGCTCCTTTTCAGTGATTTCTGGCAAATACTCCAGTTTCTCTGTAACACTTTGCAGGCTGTGCAACCCTATGTTCCTTTTAAGAGGGTGAACTGCTAACACCACCAATCAGGATAGTGGTTATTCTGCAAATACACACAGTCCTCCTGACATACATTCTCTGACTCTCAGACTTGACAGAGGTATGCTAGTCAATCCAGGTATGACAAATGCATGTCATTAGTCCTATCATGCAAATCCACCTGTAGCAGATAGTGCTAAGGGAACCAGTCTTAACTAAAAAGCAATCTGTTTGCATGATCATGGTCAGTGTCTACCTCTTCCTTTATTCATGATAAGTCCCAAACACAGTAGGTTCTATGTAGTTCTATATAGGCAGAGGTACTGTAATAGTTCAACTGTAGGAATCCCAGAGAATTATTTGTAGACACGTAAAAAATTGGGTCCAGTACATAGACCCATAAAATTCTAGGTCTGAAATTGACCTAAGACATCCAGACTTTTCATTATAAAATGAGGAAGCAGAGACTCTAAGATGTTAAATTATTTGCCAAGAGTCACACAGTGATCCAGAACCACATCCAGACCATCCTGACCCCATTCTCTTTCTTCGTCTTCCCTTTAAAGCCTCATCTCCCCAGTTAAACCATAATTTCTGCTGGGCACTGAATGGCTATGAAAAGCTACATTAAACAAGGCTAACAAAATGGCAGTAACAACAATAAGATGCCAACTACTATTTCACAATTAAATTCTAAATACTAGCGGAAAAGACAGATATTTCATATATTCAATCCACAAGCATTTATTGCGTGCCTATTATGTCAAATACTGTGAGAAATGCAGTGAAAAAGAAAGTTGCAGTCTCTAAAATCTATTTTAATGATTGTATAACTGTGTACTATTTCAAGTCCATGTTCTTGCAGATAAGAACACAAATGAACAGAGCTCATCAGATTTAAAATTGTATGCACCAAGGTGCAAGCTATATAGGCTTTTCCAGGCAAAACTGCATGGTCATACAATAGAGGAAATTTGATAAAATGATTTTTGACAGTTTGGTCAAAACAAAGTATGGGCTATCTTAAATCTGTTTTATATTGGTTGTATAGAGCTATACTATGTCTAACATTGGAATTTATAGTCCTTTAGAAATTATACTTTTGGGGAAAAAAAAACCATCAAATTATCTTTAAATTATTTTGAACTTAAAACCCTGCACAAATAGGAAATTTTTTCTTTGATAAAATTAAAATCTAAAATGAAATGTACCTAACAGTGGTTGGAAATACCTGTAGTAATAGGAGGTTTTAATTCTAAATCAATTACCAGTGTTTAAGTGATCTCCTTTTCATTAACTGGTCATTTTTTCAGTTATGTGTGGAAGTTGTAGAAAGGTATTAGAATTTCCTTTCTTTTGGGGCAAGAAGAATTTTTTTTTTTTTTTAAGATTTTATTTATTTATTTAACAGACAGAGATCACAAGTAGGCAGAGAGGCAGGCAGAGAGAGAGGAGGAAGCAGGCTCCCCGCTGAGCAGAGAGCCCGATGCGGGGCTCCATCCCAGGATGCTGGGATCACGACCTGAGCCGAAGGCAGAGGCTTTAACCCACTGAGCCACCCAGGCACCCCGCAAGAAGAATTTAATAAGAGTATTTGTTAAACATTGCTGGAAAAAAAAAAAACAACTAAGCAGAATAATTTTGACTCTTCTAAGTTCTTTTAAGATAGAAATAGTTGTTCCTTTTGGGGCGCCTGGGTGGCTCAGTGGGTTAAGCCTCTGCCTTCGGCTCAGGTCATGATCTCAGAGTCCTGGGATCGAGCCCCGCGTGGGGCTCTCTGCTCAGCAGGGAGCCTGCTTCCCCTCTCTCTCTGCCTGCCTCTCTGCCTGCTTGTGATCTCTCTCTGTCAAATAAATAAATAAAATCTTAAAAAAAAAAAAGACAGAAATAGTTGAGGAATTGTTCATAATGGTAGAATGAATAGCATTATGCTTCTGTTTTTAAATTCATGATCATTTGCCATAATGATTTTTCTACCATATAACTGATTCGACTGACTCCTCATGTATCCTAGAAAATAACTGCTGAACCTCAGTAAATGTAAACATGCATTTTATGTTATTTATTGAATTTGATCAATTATCCCAACAATATGACTTTTTTGAAAACTTTTTATATATTTTTAATCTATTTCAAGGTGCAGTGTAACAGACTTCTTTTGATCTCATAACACAACAACTGGGTACACTGAACAAGTCTTGCAGACTTGGAAATTAAAACTTACTCAAGAGAAAGGAAGGGTTGGTTTACTTATAAACAGCCCTGAATATCCCCTATAGTTTTCCACTGGACTAACCCAAATTATTCCATAGAACTTATCATGTAAATGTTTCCTTTGATTTAGAATACACTATCAATAAGATGAACTACTCACTTATTTCAGGGCTCTCAATTAAACAGTCTCCATAGAATACAGGGCAAAAATTTTGGCTCAAGGTGAATGGTCAGTCGTTTATAAAGCACAGTCATTTTTTGGTCACCAGTAACTCCTTGTACAGAAAAAAATCATGGAAAATTCTTAGTTCATTCACTCCTTTATACATAATCAACACATATATTTGGAAAAATACTGTGTCAAACTTTGTGTTGCAATTTCTTGTCGCTCAAAAGGAAGATCAGTTATAATAATTAGCATTGACTATATTGCTTTAATGCCATATATACATGAAATATTAATAAAAACAAAAACTAACATCACATGATCTTAAAAAGCTAGAGAAAATTGGGTAGTACATAGTGATGACTGACAGGTAGAATAGATTATAATTTCTATGAGTTCATAGGAGGCAGAGTCCAATTGAATAAACTATACCTATTTAAATGTACAAAATCACCAGAAGGTATTTTATAGAAAAGTCCAACAGGATTTAAGAATTTATGTAATGGAAAATGAGAAATCAAATTGAGAAAATAAGTTGGGATTTAACTCAGGATGTGAAATTTGTACTTGATTTTAAAATTGGACATTATGATAATCCAGACATGAAGAGCAAAGTAGAGAATAAAAAGATGCATTATTAGGAGTAAGCCAGAAAATTTATGAGAATAAAAAGAAAAGGGAGGCATTAATGAGCAATCTAAGATTCTAAAACTTAACAACTTAAGAAATTGTGATACCACAGATAGAAACAGTGGAAAGAACATTGACAGGAGCAGCTTAAGTTCAGTTTTAGACAGATTGGGATATAGATTATGACAGAACACGTAGGTCTAAAATCTAGTAAATATGTAGTGATATGCAGTAGAAATTTAGAAAATAAAGACATAAGGGCTTATAAGTCATAATAAATGCTTAAAATAATAATAATCTCTCCAGGGAACGGAAAATAAATTGAACCTTGAGCAATACAACTAGGTAAGAGAGAGAAGAGCAGTGACAACACAAGGACAGCAGAGATAGACTACTCTTAGAAACTGGCAGCAACAGAAAGAAAGGAATGTTTTCATACCTCAAACCTGTATTTATGTTGGGAATTAAGTAATAGGCAATGACAAAACTGGAATTCTGTAGAATAGAAACAAAAGAGAACTACTACAATTTGGGATTCAACCAGGACAGCCCAAAGAGAAGCGTTTAAGGCTCTGCTAATATACTGTAAAACTATGATATTTGAAGCTTGACTTGGGTAAATGAACTGTTGTAGGGTTTTTCAACCAGTAGATAGGGCATGGTAGAACGTAGAGCTCAATGACTCACAGTCATATACAGCATCAATATAGGTGGTAATTTCATGTTTCCAAGTTAACAGTGATCAATGTAGCTATGAGTACTGGCCACATGTTGCACCTACCTTTCCCCTTACTCTAGGGAAAAGAAATTTGGACCCAGTAAAACATTTTAAAGTTCAGTCAAGACTTTGGCTTCAGCTGAGTTTTGATTTAAAAAACTGTGGAGTATAACAGAGCATGATGATAGCAAAATCCTAAAATTTTGTGCTCCTATTAACATAGATTCAAAATATATAAAGCAAAACTGTCAATAAATATAAGGATAGAAACATCCAATATTATATTGGGCATGTGAAACAATATCAACAAGTCCAACGTGCATATAATCAAAGTCCCAGAAGGAGAGGAGAAAGAGATTGGTGCAGAAACACATATGAAGAAATAATCACTGAAATTGTCCAAATATTAGAAAAACTTGAACCCAAAAATCCAAGAAGTCCAATAAACCATGTGAATGATAAACACAAAAATAACCACACCTAGACAAATAATAGTCAATTTTATGAAAACCATAGATTTAGATTAAAACAGCATTTCATGGGGCACCTGGGTGGCTCGGTGGGTTAAACCTCTGCCTTCGGGTAGGGTCATGATCCCATGATCAAGCCCTGCATCAGGCTTTCTACTAAGTGGGGAGCCTGCTTCCCCTTCTCTCTCTGTCTGCTTCTCTGCCTACTTGTGATCTATCTCTCTGTCAAATAAGTAAACAAAATCTTAAAAAAAAAAAAACAGCATTTCATAACACTAAACAGATCTATCTAACACATAGATTAAGAAATAGAATGAATTCTAAACAGGGCAATAAGAAGACAAAAGTTGACTTCTCATCAGGAACAATGCAAACCAAAGACAGTGGAAGAAATCTTAAAATTACTGAAGAAAAAAAATTTGTCAACCTAGACTAGGTTACCTAGTGAAAATATTTTTCAAAAATAAAATTAATATTAAGACATTTCCAGATGAGCACAAGCTGAGAAAACTTGTCAGTAGTAGAGCAGAAACGTACGAGAGAAAAAAATTCTAATGGAAGTTCTTCAGATTGAAGGAAAAACATAGCAACAGAGAAACAGATCTACACAAAAGATGAAGAATATAAGAATGGTAAAAATATGGTGAATATAGGGCGCCTGGGTGGCTCAGTGGGTTAAGCCACTGCCTTCGGCTCAGGTCATGATCTCAGGGTCCTGGGATTGAGTCCTGCACTGGGCTCTCTGCTCAGCAGGGAGCCTGCTTCTCTATCTACTTGTGATCTCTCTCTGTCAAATAAATAAATAAAATCTTTAAAAAAATATATGGTAAATATAAAAGAAGTTTTTCTTCATATCTTTATTTCTTTAAAAAATAGATAATTCAAACAATTCATGTTGTGGGGTTTACAACATAAATGGAATAGTACAAGAAGTCAGTAAATTCAGAAAAAACAATAAAGGAGGAAAAAGGTAACAAAGTCTGAGTTGAACAAAGAGAAAATAAACAGAAGCTAATAGACTTAAATCCATCCATACTAAAATTACAGTTATATAAATTAATGAAACACTCCAATTAAGAGACAAATTGTCATAGTGGATTTTAAAAGCAATCCAAATGCATGCTGTTTATAAGTAAATGACTTTGAAGGTACACATACACAAATACTGAAAATCAAAGAATAAAGAAGACATACAACATAGGCTATAAGCATAAGCAAGCTGGAGAAGCTAGAGTAGTATATATAGCAAATAAAGTTCAAGGTATAAAATGTTACCAACATTAAAGTTAGAAGGGCAGGGGCACCTGGGTGGCTCAGTGGGTTAAAGCCTCTGCCTTCGGCTCAGGTCATGATCCCAGGGTCCTGGGATCGAGCCCCACATCGGGCTCTCTGCTTAGCGGGGAGCCTGCTTCCTCCTCTCTCTCTCTCTGCCTGCTTCTCTGCCTACTTGTGATCTCTGTCTGTCAAATAAATAAATAAAAAAAATCTTAAAAAAAAAAAAAAGTTAGAAGGACACATTCACCATTAAAAAAAAGTCACCCTAATCATTTATGCACTAATAAGAGAGCCGGAAAATACATTAAGCAAAAAATACAAAAGAAATTATAGGAAAAACAGAAAATCCAAAATTATAGTTAGAGATTTTAATATTCTGCTGTCATTAACTAATAGAATTAGCAGACACAAAAGTAGAGATATAAACATGAAAAACATCATCAATTAATTTGACCTAATTGGTACAAAGGACAACACTTACTGATACAGAATACACATTCTTTTTAAGTCCCCATGAAACATTCACTAACATCAACCATAAGCTGGACCATAAAACAAATTTCAGTATATTTTAAAGGATTGAAACCAGAAAGCGTAATCTCTGCTTCAATGGAATTAATAGAAATTAATAACAAAAATAGATCTGCAAATTCTGAATATTTGGAAATTAAAAAAAAAACCAACACTGCCAAATAACCTTGGATCAGAGGAAAAAATATCCCAAGTAACTTAAAAAGATGTTCAAAATTAATAGTAATTTAAAAATCAAAAAACAACAAAAAAAAATCTGCGAGGTGCACATAGAATAGCAGAACTTGGGAAAATATAGAAAATATGTTACAAACTATTAAAGACTTAAAATCAAAGTTTCTACCTTAAAAAGCTATGAAAGGAAGAGCAACTCAAAGTAAAGGAAATGAAGGGTAAAATAAAAATGTAAAATAAAACTAAAATAAAAATAGAAATGGAGCATATAATTGAAACAGCAAAAATCAAAATAATGGAAGGTACAGACAGAATATATAAAAGCGAAGGTTTGTTTTAGAATTGATTAATAAAACTGATACACCTCTAGCTAAACTGACACACACACAGAAAAAGAATTATCAATAATAGAAATTATAAAGGATCCATCAATATAATAAATAATACGGGTATGAAACAGATAGTAAGGGATATTAAGAACAAATTTATGCCAATAAATTTGAGAGTTTAGAGGAAATGGACATAATCTTCCAAAGACACTAATTATCTAACCTGATACAAGAAAAAAATAGACAATCCATATATTCCTACATTTGTATTAAATATTTCTTAATTAAAGCATTTCTACAGTGAAAATTCTAGGGCATAAAGGTTTAACAGGTGAATTCTACCAAGCATTTAATGAAGAAATGATACTAACACATATGGTAGCTATTTCAAAATATAGAGAATGAAAGAATGCTTCACAACTCAGAATCCTGGTGCCACAAACTGAAAAGCATTTACATGAAAATGAACATAGATGCAAAAAGTCTTGATAAAATAGTAGCAAAAAAATACAGCAACATTTAAAAAGGATCACATCACACAATAAAGTGAGGTTGATCCTAGAAGTACAATGTAAGTTCACCATAAAAAAAAATTAATCAGTCAAAATAATTTACTGCCTTAACAGATTAAAGGGAAAAAATGCTCATCTCAGTCAGTACAGTAAAATGATCCAACAATATGCCACACTTCAGCAACAATTAAGGATTTAAAAATCTCAGCAAGTCAGCAATAGAAGGAAACATCTTCGGTGAGGTGAAAGGTATCTGTGAAAATCTACAGTTGGCACCACACTTAATGTGAAATATTGAATATGTTCCTCATAAGATTGAGAAAAGGCAAAGATATTCACATATATTACTTCTATTTAATTATCTACTAGAATAAGCTCACAACGTAATAAAGACCAAAAATAAAAATAAATATAAAAATAAAAATTTGCAAAGGAAGATGTAAAACTCTCTTTGTTCACAGGCAATATGACTGTTGACATATTACATAAAAAATTATGTAAGAATTTTTTTAAAAAGTTTTATTTATTTATTTTTGAGAGAGAAAATGCACACACACATGATCGTGTACAAATGGGGGGAGGGGCAGAGGGAGAGGGGAGAGAGAGAGAATTCTCAAGCAGACTCCCTGTTGAGCACAGAACCCATTGCAGGGCTTGGTCCCAGGACCACCAGATCATGACTGAGCTGAAATCCAGAGTCAGCCACTTAACTGACTGAGCCACCAGGAGCCCCCTATAATTAATTTTTTAAAAACTTAATTTAAAAACACTAAACCAATAAATTTAATAAGATCACCAATAAATGTCAATATTTTAAAATCAGTTCTATTTTCAGTAGAAAACAAGTGGAAAATAAAACATTAAAGACATTGTTTATAATAACTAACAATAATAGTACATGCACACAGGAGGAAATAAATCCAATGAAGGCTGTTCAAGACTTTAATACTAAATTTGTAAAGCAAGAGTGAAAAAAATGATGACCAAAATAAATGAAGAAATATGCCATGAGTTGAAAGGTTTAGTACTGTTATGATAGCAGTTCTCTTCAAATTGATCTATAGATACATTGCCATCTCAATCAGCATTGCAGCAGATGTAATTTGCACGGTTGACAAGCTGTTTCTAAAATGTATACAGAAATGCAAAGCATTTAGAGGGAAAGAATCAATGTTGGAAAAGAAGAACAAATTGGAGGATTTACACAACCTAATTTCAGTGCTTACTAAAACAAAGCTATGGTAATCAGATCAGTGTGTATTGGGCTAAGGATAGACAAACAGATAAAAGGAACCAAATACAAACTCCAGAAATGGACCTATGTTTACAAAATTACTTGATTTTTACCTAATGTGCCAAAGCAATTTAATGGGGAAAGAAAGCTTTTTGATGAATAGCACTGGGAAAAAAGCAAAATGACACTAAAGATAAGCTAAAATTCTAATACCTCTGAGAAGAAAGCAAAAGAAAATACCTTCAGGGCCTTGGCTATACAGTTTTTTTAATAGAAAATACTAACAAAGGAAAAAAAAACAATTGGTAAAATGGGCTGTGACAAAATTTAAAACTTCTCACCAAAGTAAAAGGCAAATCACAGACTGAGAAAAATATTTGCAAAACATGTAGATGGAAAACAAGTCCTACCCAGAGTATATAAAGAATTTCAACAACTTAAGAACAATTTTAGTATATGTGCTGCCGAAGTGAGCACACTTAAGAACAATTAAAGACCAAAAAAGCCAGACATCCGAGAAATGCTAACTGAAACCATAGTAAGATGCCCCTAATATTCTCACTAGAATAGCTATTGAATGTTGAGAACACAAGGTTTGGCAAGGTTGAAGAGGAATGGAATTCTTTGACATTGTTGGTAGACATGAAAATTGGTACAACCATGTTAGAAAACTATTTGGAAGTTTCTTACAAAGTTAGACATGCACCTACCCTATGACTCAGTGATTTCACTCCTAGCAATTTACCCCAGAGAAATATACCTAATTATTTGTAACCAACAAGACAGATAAGTAATCATAGAACCTTACTCATAAGAACTAAGGTTTGTATTTTGGGTTTTTTTGGGGTTTTTTATGTCCTTCCCTAAATTGTGGTATATTTAAAGGACCACTGCTCAGCAATAAAAATGTATAAGTTGGTACTCAGAACCACATGAATGAAGCCAGACATAAGGAGCATGCACCATAGGTTTCCATTTATATAAAGTTATGGAACAGCTAACTAAACAATGGTGAAAAAAATCAAAACAGTGAAGAGAGGGAAAAAAATAAAACAAGATGAAATCAGAGAGGGAGACAAACTGTAAGAGACTCTTAATTCTAGGAAACAAACTGAGGGTTACTAGAGGGGAGGGGAGTGCTGGGGTAACTGGGTGATGGACATTAAGGAGGGCACATGATGTAATGAGCACTGGGTATTATATAAGACTGGTGAATCACTGACCTCTGCCTCTGAAACCAGTAATACGTTATATGATTAATTAAATTTAAATCTTAAAAAATCCAAACAGTGATTGCCTCTTTGGTCTGAGCAAGCAGGTTGACTAGTAAAGAGGTAAGACAAGTCAAGAATTTTCTTAGGTAATGAAAATATTCTATACCTCGACAGAGATGGGCCTTACAGAGATGTATGTATCTGCCAAACCTTATTATATTATACACCTAAAGTCTGTATATTTTGCTTTATGTCAAATATCCTAATTTTGAAAATGCAAAAAGAAAAAAAGAAACTCTAAGAAATATTAGAGATCTGATTTATAGCTCACATCTTCTAAATATGTTAAACAAAAAAGATTAGTAAATTTTACTTTCCTCCTCTAGTATGAAATACAGTTGATCCTTCATTGTAACTGAGTGATCTGCTTGTAGGACTGGAAATGACCGAGAAAAGCCTTGAATTTTCTTAGTTCCTCTGTGTATTTAATGAAAAAGCATAGCTTAAGTTATCAGGTGACATATATTTGAACTTGTTTTTAGCCAAATGTCGTCGAATTTTCACATTATGTTCTAATGCTAAACAAAGGGTTATTTCATTGTCATGCAAAACTTGATGTCAAGAAAATAGACTTTAAAATAATTTAAAATACAACTTGTGTACTTCCAAACTTCTTTAGTTTTCTGTTTACAAAGGGTTCCTTAAGCCTCGACTACATTTACTTATCTATATCTTTTGTCTTTCAAATACGCCTTCATATTATTTGCAAAACTTTAGTAAATTGCAATTTCAAGTTTATCCATCTTTGTACACACAAATGTTATTTAGGTTCCCTTTGATTATCTATTTAAAAAAGCTAACTTTGACCTCCTATTTTGTGGGCTTTCATTCCTAAAATCAGAGACCATATATTCATACAATGCTGCTTTCTTTCCATATTCTAAGGTGTCTGAGGCTGGTGATGAGACCTTTTAATATAGAGCTAAGATTTCCCCATCTGTATAACAGGAACAAATTAGGGCATTCATCTAAAAAAAGCAAAGTGCTTGAATAGTGCAATCTCTGATGAAGAATGGGCAAAAATGGTACTTGAGTCCTCTAAATTAGAGCATTAGTTATTGTCCTTTAGAAAGAAAAAAAAAATCAGAAGAACATTAGACTGAACTAAATTGAACAGAAAAGCCAATAGTGAAGAATAAACTGGAAGGTGCTCAAATCAGGAGAGTGAAGGTGAATGCTGAGAACATAACAAGTTTCAAAGGTAGGATGTTAACACCCAGGGTTCCAAATCATATGACACTCTATATGCAGTCATGCCCAATCTACGCTTCAGAATTTCTCAAGATAGAAAAGTGGTGTTCTCAATTCAGGCTACAGACACCAAGAGAAGTTGTTGATGTCAGATGTTAAAGTGGGAGTTGGGGCCAAGACCTTAAGCAAAATGAAGTAAAAAGTGAGAAAATTATCTGGATAGCTCAAGTTTAAAAGAAGTTTTATATAAGGTAGCTATAAATTCAGGCAAAGGCATATTTTTGGCTTATAATTAAAAAAAGTAGCTGTCAGCTTTTCCCCTATGAAATGAGGCAGATTAGAGGATTTGTGAGTCCCTTCTAATTACTAGAATCTATGTTTATTGCCTCAATTATCTGAATATTTCAAGCAAAGCTATTTGGGGCTTGGAATATTCATATAATTACCACAATTTTTAATTTAACTTTGCATGTGTGGACACAATCTTAATGGTGACTTGTATTCATTTTGGAAACTCTTTCAGCTTGATGAGAATGCCCCCAATGAATACTCTCTGTGGAAACCCAAGGCTATCACGCGCTTACAGAGTTGGGCTTGCATAAAAATACAGAAGTTTGAATTCTACATATTTTCTGTGTAATCAAGGGTTAAGAGCTTTGGCGCCAAGATTTTGATTTTAAAATTCAAATATTTCTCACTTTCTAAAGTACCTCCCAAACTGAGGTTTTGAACATCAAGTGGCTTGGTTAAACAGATAAACAACAGAAACTTTCCATTTCTGGCTGAAATTAAGCCTTTCTTTAATAATTCAGAGAATTACATATTTCATATTCAAAACTAACATAGAAGCATAAGTATTATGGTTATGTATTTAATAAAAGTCATTTTATTTTCAGAACAATGTAATTCCAGATTAAATAATAGAAAACACCCAAACAAAAAAAGAGATACCCTGAATCTTTTTTTAGCCAAGTGCATAGTAACCAGTACTTTTAAATGTATTTCTTTTGTAAAACCAGAAAAATCAAGTTATAATGAGGTCCCTTAATAAGCTGGCTATGTAATTATAAGTAGTTCAGAGAGATGCTAGAAGTATCTTTCAGTTACCAAAAGAAATTTCTTCAACTTGATTCAGAGATTCAACTTGATTCCTCTCTGAATTTTCCACAGCACCTTCCTCATGGGAAGTGTTCAATAAATGAGTCCTTATTTGAATAGAAGAGGGAGCATATTCTTACTAGCAAGAGAGACGCTTGGCAGGTTCTTCAAACATACTCTCCAAAGAATAACTTAAAGCTCACATTAGCGATTCAGGCTCCAGGGTCCCTCCCAGACCATCTGAATCAGAATTTGTGGAACGGAGCCAAGGAATCCATTTAACAAGCACCCTATATGATTCTAATGATCAAGCAACTTGAAAAATAGTACAGTGTGAGATTACAGTGTGGGGGCCCACAAGACAGTGGTTTGCAGCATTTCAACTTAACAATTTAAGGTCTCCATAATTTGGTCTTCGCTTAACTTGCCAGCATTATCTCCCTTAATTCTCATTCACGTTGTAGAAGTCAGTCTGGTCTACTCACAGAAAGCGTAGTGGGTGGAAGAAGTATGGCATAACCATACTTGGGTTTATGCCATACATGGCATAAATATACTTGGGTTTGAATCCTGGTTTATATTGGTAGTCGTTTTCTGATTATAGCACTGTTAGTAACCTAGCTTGATTCTACTACACACATGGGTTTGGTTCTGATTAATAGTTAGGTCATCCACCTTCCACTTGACACTTTAACTGGAAGAAAATGTCCTGGCTCTTATTACAATGAAGACAACTAATCTAGACTTGCCCTGATGCATGAAGTCAAGCCAACTGCTGACTCTCCCTCCAGCGCCATTTCTTCCTTCTAATGGGAAGCATGTATCACATGCTTAGAATGGTCGATGCTGGGATGCCTGGGTCGCTCAGTTGGTTAAGTGTCTGCCTCTGGTTCAGGTCATGATCCCAGGGTCCTGGGATCAAGCCCTGCATGGGGCTCCCTGCTCAGCACGAAGTCTGCTTCTCCCTCTCCCACTCCCTCTGAATGTGTTCCCTCTCTTGCTGTGTTTCTCTCTGTCAAATAAATACATAAAATCTTAAAAAAAAAAATGAAGAAGAAGAAGCATTAATTGCTCCAAGTAACCCAAAAATCCTCGAGGCCACACCTAGTATCTTACATTTATATAATGGATGTAACATGTCTCCCATAGTATTCTGTATTTTAACTAATGTGACTTCTTACTTAAGTACCACAAATTGAAATTACTGACCTCTGCCATAAGCAGAAAAACTCAACCCAGATGGCTCTGAAGAAGAAATTCAGCACTAAAACTACACATCTAATCATATAGCAACTGAGCAGGAGTTAAGGCAAACCGTTTGTTTGAATAGATAACCTTTTGTGAGTCATAAGCAAATATGCTTGAGCAAGAAAGTAATCAAACCTCTCTGAGATTCAGTAAAATAGGTATAATAATACTAATATGGTTGTTTTTAATGAAGTACTTGGAGTAGACACTAGCACATAATAGGAAATCAGTAATTGTTAGTGCCTTTCCTTCTATTCCTGTGTTTCCTGAATATGCCATTCTTATTTCCCATTTTTGAAGATTTGCTCATACTAAGCCCACGTCCATCAACTCTATTCAAATTAATTCAGCCTTCAAAATCTGTCTAAACCCCATAGCACAACCCCTGTGCATTGTCTACTCACTCTGCCACAAGAATCTTTTGGTATTCTAGAATTAATATCATGTTAATGTTAGAAAACAAATTAGACTTTAATCAAATATTGATGTACATTTATGTCTAACATATTGCATGTGCACATTCTTTAAGGATTTTATTTATTAATTTGAGAGACAGAGAGAGCACAAGCAGGCAGGGGGCAGAGAGAGAGGGAGAAGCAGATTCCCCACTGAGCAGGAAGCCCAATGGAGGGCTGGATCCCAGGACCCCAGGATCATGACCTGAGCCAAAGACAGCTGCTTAACTGACTGAGCCACCCAGGAGCCCCTGCATGTGTGCATTTATTTTACTGAATGACCTTATAATGGAGGGGACAGTATCATATGCTTCTGTATATCTCCCAAACACAAGTACTGTGAGCTACAACAAGGCAGGAAAAATGCAGTAAGATGCAAACACTCTTACCCCTACCCATTCTTACTAGGAAAGGAAATGTAGTTAGAAAAGAGGAACTTCTTTATATCCAACTCAGATATTTCCTTTTGAACTTACTGAAAAGCAGCTCTAAATTTATTAGCACCATTTTCTGCATTGAAAAGATCAGAGTGTACTTTTAAAAATTAGCACAAGGCTACTGGTAGAAGTAAAGGTTGATGTAACCCTTCCAATAGGGAAATAAAGCAGTATATATGAAAAGTCTTATACGTGTAAATCTTCTTTGATCCAGCAATTTCATTTTGAGAAATTTTCCCTAAAGAAAGAATAACATCTGTGTTTAAAAAACAATGTCCATGACAATTTTGTTTAAAATGGGAAAAATATGGAGAAAGCCTAAAATATATTCAATATGGAATTGGTTAAATGAAATACCATCCATACATTTAAAATAATGTCAAAAAAGAAATACTTAATGACATAGAAATAACTATCTTATTAGTATAAGAATCAGGTTGTACTAAAATATTGTATGATTCTCCAATTTTTTGCCGACTATTTATACCTTTTCATAGGGAATAAATGAAATGGCTATATAAAGACGACAACCACTGGTTTGAGGAATTATGGGTGGAAATTTTCTTCTTTGTGATATTCTTTGTATTCCAAATTCTGTATATTTTTACTTGTTATATTAAGATATTTAAAAAAATAAATTTCAATGGAGAAAATATGTCAACTATAGAAGTGAAACCTTTCTATATCTCTAGTTCCATAGCTCTCTTATTAAGAAGATTATTTGGCATGATCAAAATCATGAAATAAAGTTGGTACAATTCAGATATTGAATTGATATAAATACAATTTTAAAGTGTTTAAATAATGGCATTAGTCTCCTTTAATGGAATGATTTAACATATACCTAGAAAAAGTGACAGAAAAGAAGAAAAAAATTAAATTTAAATCAGGTAATATACAAAGAGGTGCCAAAAGAAGAGCACAGTATTTCTCCATCTAAAATGTTACTTGGGAAATTAAAGACTGAAGATTCCCACATGGGAATTGATTTAAGATAGTAGAAAGTCACAGGATTGTGATTAATATACAGTCAACCCTTTTTTCCTGTTCTATTGATACTTTTAGTTTTATGAGCTAGATAGATTAAAAAGTCAAGGCAAATAGGATGAGACAAGTTAGTAGACACTATAAAAATGTAGTTTATGTTAATATTTACTTCAGTCAAGTTGTCTTAACATATTAATGAAACTAAAGCATTAAACAAAAACGAAAAAATGTATTTTCTTTCTTTCCTACCTAGTTGTGTGGTCTATACTTCATGGAAGTCTAATAAATTCTAATAGTTGACTTTGAAAACACAATGTCTCCCATGTTTTGTTGGGCAAAGCAATGCAACCAATTTTCCTGAACAGGGAGGTAGAGACAACTGCAAAGTGGAGCTTTTTGTTGGTGGTAGAAAGAGAGAAGCCAAGAAAGGAGATCAAGGCAACAGACAACTATGACTATATAGCCATTGGGCTTCAATGATTAGGAAAGAATCTTGAACAGAGATGCAAATATATTCTTCTGAGAGACCCACACTCTCTCCAGATGTTGCTGAGTCATATTACTGGTGTGTAGTTCTATAAATATCGGAGGTCATTCTAACAAGATTCTGGAAGACACTTAAGTGATCCAAGAAGAATCCAGACATTCTCTTTAGTGCATCTACCAGACATGGATGCACTTATCCAAAACCAAGAATAAATAAACAGAAATTAAATCCACACATAAGTCAGTGATAATTTTTAAAACAAAAAACAGAAAAAAAGGAGAAAGTATAGCACTAAAAAGAAAGAGAATCTCCTTTGAGAGAATACTTACTAAGGAAGCAAATTTCAGATACCATTTGATCATAGTCTTTTAAATTCAAGAAAATATTTGTTCTCTGAAACAAAGATGCACTATAAAATATAAAAAGATAACTAGCTGAAAGGCAAGAGGAATTTTTTGGAAAAAAAAAAACTGAATGAAATGTGGCTATAACATAAGAAAACTGCCAGAGCAGAATTAAAAATTGCAAAAGGTATTGAAAGAGAAAATTGAATTGAGTAGAAGAAAACTTAGTAGGGTAAGAGAAACCTTATTAATTTATCAGTTTATTATTTGTGCCAGGTGGTATATTATATGACTTCCCTATATTAATTATCCTGTTAATATTGACAACTTTATAAAGGAAGTACTAAATTATATCTAATAATAATGATAAAACCAAGGCTTAGAAAAAAACAACACCAGAACATAAGGTACTACTGCATTGATGAAGTTTTTCCTTCTACTAAATACATAGAAATGCTTAGTAGAAAACAAACTTTTGAAAGAAATAAAGGTAATATCCAGGAGTCAGAAATGGAGACAGAAATAAGGTAGAAGATGTATTGTGTGAGTATGCCATGGGAGTCTAGGTGAGTCTCCACACAGACTATGGGCTGAGCAATGGCATCTTAAGCTCCAGCACCCAACTGAAGGGGCAGGGGATATAGATTGGAAGCATGTATCAGGGTGCTGCAATTAAGTACCATATAAATAGCATAGTACCATATCGACCAAATGGCCAGGAAGTTGGCAGGGCCATGGGTGGAAAGAAAACACAAACAAAAACCTGTAAGAAATAGAACCCAAACACAGGCCAAATGTGACTGTGAGATCTGCATTGTATAGGAACCCCAATATAGAAATTAAGAGAAAAATTCCATCAGGATTTTTGAATCCCATACATCTCTAACAGTATCCAATATAAAACTTCTCTGTAAGACCACTCTTATATCCAAGATTCACAAGATAATTCTACATGTTTGCCAGAAAAAAATATAAGATGCCTAGTTATATGTGAATTTTAAATAAACAATGGATAGATACATTCTAAATATTGCATATTAAAAGAGAATATTAGGATAAAGGACAAATTTATATGTGACATACTCATACTTTAAGCATAGTATATTATTTGCTAAATCTGACAAACCTAACAAGGATGGAAAATATTCTGAAGATAAGTTCTCACACACACACACACACACACTCAAACACACAGAAAGAGAGAAAGGAAAACAAACCACATGATGCAGCTAACAATAGACAAGAGGAAAAGAACAGAGAAAACCCAAATTAAAATGAATGAGTAATAATGACATGTTATAAATGATTTCATGCAAATATAATTAAAAACTTAGATAAAATAAATTAAGTTCTATTAGAAACAATTTGTCAAACTGACATCAAAAGAAATAAAAAGTGTGAATATCCTTATACTAATTAAAGAAATGCAATTCATAATTAAAAAACCTTTCCTAAAAGTAAACTTTAAGTCCAAATAATTTCATTGATGACTTCTATAAAAAACTTAATTAAGAACAATCAAAGAATTATGAGAAAGAAATAATCTTTTTACATGTTTTAGCCCTGATATCAATAGCTAACAATACATTACAGGAAAAAAAAGTTAAATGCGCAACAATGTTTTAGAAAATTAATCCAGAAATAGATAGACGATTATATATTAAGACCAGTGGAATTTACCTGGAATGAAGATTGGTTCAACATTTGAAAACCAATGTAATTCTTTATTATTTAAAAAAAAATAAAGAAAAGCAATCATAATATCATCTCTATAGATGCAGAGAAGCATATGACAAATTTAACACCAATTGGCTACAGTTAGCTTCATATTAAATGTTTATATCTTGAATATTTCCAACCCATTTGCACCACTTCTATTTAACATTATAGTGGAGGTCATAGTCACTTCAGTAAGGCAACAAAAAGAAACAAAAGGCATAAAAATATTAGAAGAGAAAAATTTATTTTTTATATCAATTAGGATTTGTCAGATTGTTACTAATATATCAGCCTAACCTAGAATATTCTAATTAATACACAACATAAAGGTACTATTTAGAAATATGGGAGTAACCATGAGAAAAACTGTAGTTAACAGAAATGGCCACAATTCTGTTCGAAGACTGGGATCCGGAGATACAAGAGGTAAACTAGATTTTGTTTTCCAGTATAATCCATTATATATCTGTTGATTATTAACACATTTTCTTTCATTCGGAGACAAGTTTCCTTGGGTCAGTAATACTTAAATACATCTTTCAAGCAAGGCACTTAGTTCCAAACCATCTTTTATTTTATTTTTTAAACTTTTTTTTTTAATATTTTATTTATTTATTTGACAGAGATCACAAGTCGGCAGAGAGGCAGGCAGAGAGAGAGAGGAGGGGAAGCAGGCTCCCTGCTGAGCAGAGAACCCCATGTGGGGCTTGATCCCAGGACCCTGGAAACATGACCTGAGCCGAAGGCAGAGGCTTCAACCCGCTGAGCCACCCAGATGCCCCTCAAACCACCTTTTAAAAGATGTTTGTGTAACAAATAGCCTTGGAATATGGACACAATTTCCCCTATAAAGGACAGTTTGCTTACTGCCAGGGAAGGTACAATGTCTCCTTTCACAGTTAGGGGCAAGCTCACTTATTGCCCATTATAAAAGATTCGTATTCCCTAAAAGCAAATTTCTTTTCCTGTAATCTGACCAATAGCACACATAGATATCATATCCCTCTCTTTGTGTTCCCCGCTGGGCATTGAAGATGCCCTGCCTGGCACAAAAATGAGATTGCTACCCTGCCTACCTGCCCAAATTCACATAACTGGGGTGGGCTAACTTGTTAGCTTATAAATAAGGTAAAATATCAAGGTCTTCACTATCTTTTCCATTTTTATAACACTTTTATGACTGTTATGTACATTTTAAACAGGAAGGGTAAAAAGGTGAAATGTGAGCATTTATTTATCTCCATTTGGAGGAAGTAGACTTATTATGGATAAAAAACAAAGGAAAAAACAGAATGAAAATAGATTTATTTGATTGATAGTATTTTTAATTAACCAACATTATCAAAGACATCTACAAAATTAAGAATCTTGAGAGTGTACGAGGAAAAAAAAGTTTCTCTGCCCTCTAAGATCCTTTGCTGGTTAGGGAGATTAAAGTAACAAAGAAGGATTAACAGAAAGGCATGCACATTTACTCTACATAAGCTTTACCTAATGTTATGAGTTTTCAGAAGGCAATGAGGACTCAAAAAAACAGTTAGACCTTAGTATTTTAGGGCAGGTTTGATGAAGACAAGGCAGTCATAAAGGAATATGATAGCTTAAGGAATGTGAGGTAAGGCTATTTAAACTGGGGGAAACTTCGCAAGGCCTTATCTGTTAAGCTTATTCTCGGTGTCCCTTTGTCTTCCAAGACAAGGATAGAGGAATCACCCCTCACTTGAAGGTTTTATTACCTGTTTCAAGGGGGAGAGGAGGGGGAAAAGTCAGAATGACCTTCCTGCTTCTGCCATTTTCTCAAACTCCTTCAGCTTAAGATATCCAGTATGCTGAGATACCATATTTTTGGAGCAGTGTGTCCTGAATGCCAGCAAAACAAACATGAAGAAAGTATTTGTAATATGTTTTTTAAATAACACTTATTTTGTATTTAAACACTACTTTCAAATACAATTTTTATGGGATGAATACAATCCATAAGAACAAAAGAACAATGGAGCACCTGGGTGGCTCAGTGGGTTAAAGCCTCTGCCTTCTGCCGGGGTCCTGATCCTGGAGTCCTGGGATCGAGCCCCGCATCAGGCTCTCTGCTCAGCGGGGAGCCTGCTTCCTTTCCTCTCTCTCTGCCTGCCTCCCTGACTACTTGTGATCTCTGTCTGTTAAATAAATAAATAAAATCTTAAAAAAAAAAAAAGGAACAAATACTAACAGCCAATTTCCATGTGGAAAATGTTCAGTTGAATTAATAAGAAATTAATTCAAATTTTAAACTACAGAGATTTTTTTCTATGTATATACTTTGTAAAAAAAAAAAAAAGAAGAAGAAGAAAGAAAGAAGAAAGAAAGAAAGAAAGAAAGAAAGAAAGAAAGAAAGAAAGAAAGAAAGAAAAGAAAAAAAATTTGAGGGGCACCTGGGTGGCTCAGTTGGTTAAGCGTCTGCCTTCTGCTCAGGTCATGATCCGGAAGCTACAGGATCAAGCTCCAGGTTGGACTCCCTGCTCAGCAGAGAGCCTGCTTCTCCCTCTGCCCCTCACCCTGCTCATGCTCTCTCTCTGTCTCTCTCTCACATTCGCTAGCAAATAAATAAAATTAAAAAAAAAAAAATTGAAAGAAAAGAAATGAATCAATTTTGTTGTGGAGCAGAACAATACTCCCTCTTACTGCTGAAATAAAATATTCAAAATATTTTGGAGATTAAAGTTGAAAATATTTATCAAAAGCCTTAAAAATATTTTAATCTTTTGACTCAATAATTCCAAGTACAGAAATCATGTTAAAGAAATAGTGAGGACAATGAGCACAAATTTATCTGCAAAGATCTGGATATTAATAATATTAATTATAACAATTTGAATTTGCAAACTTCCTTAATGTTCAGCATTAAGTAATTTATTAAAGAATAAACTACACAATTATGTGTACTTTAGTCATTAAGAATCATCCTATAAACAAATTTTTTTGAATGAAATTATATAGAGAAGTAAAAAAGAACTTTAAAAATAGTATATACAGAATGATTTCATTTGTGACATACAGTATAAAGTTTACACAATTAGATGTGTCAAATATAAATTATTTTTCTTGGATTATGTGAAAATAAGAATTTTTTCTCTTTTTTTTACTTACATGTATTTTCTGATCTATCCAAAGTCAATGTCTATTGTTTTTATTGTAAGAATACATTTTATTTTTTAAAAACAAAATATAGGGGCACCTGGATGGCTCAGTGGGTTAAGCCTCTGCCTTGGGCTCAGGTCATGAACTCGGGGTCCTGGGATTGAGCTCCGCATCGGGCTCTGTGCTCAGGAGGGAGCCTGCTTCCCCTGTTCTCTCTGCCTACTTGTGATCTCTCTCTCTATGAAATAAATAAATAAATAAAAATCTTGAAAAAAACAAAGAAAAGAGGAAAAAAAATGTAAACATGATAATCACTTTGTAGATATAACCTAAAAAGTCAGTAAGAAATGTGCCTTCAAATTCAAATGCATGAAGATATGCATTTTCTCTAACAGAAGACTGATCAAATTGTGTAACAACCTTACATTGAAATCTCAAATTCATATTAGATATTATATAGCAGAAAAATATTATTATGTGGGGAAATTGTTAATGACATATTAAGTAAAAGAAAATTATACAGTAGTATGTAGAGCAAGAACCTATATTTTTAATGTGCAACAAGTGCTAGAAGGAAACGAATATAGTAATTTTCTGTGCATAAAAAAGTTATAAGTAATGTCAGATTTCTTCTCTTTGATTATTTTCCTTTTCCAGATTTTCTACAATAGTATACATTGCTTGCTATTATAGCACTGAAACTATTAAGATGGGGTGCCTGGCTGTCTCAGTCAGTAGAGCATGTAACTCTTGATCTCGGCGTCATGAGTTGGAGCCCCAGAGTGGATGTGGATCCTACTTAAAAAGGGAACAAACAAAAAACCCTATTAAGTAGTCCAATCTTTCAATAAGGAGAACCAGAATCAGAAGCGTAGATGTGGGAAGGAAAGCTAGATAACATACAGTAGGAAATGTTAAGAAGCATTTGTAGAGGGGCACCTGGGTGGCTCAGTGGGTTAAAGCCTCTGCCTTCAGCTCAGGTCATGATCCCAGGGTCATGGGATAGAGCCCCGCATCCGGCTGTCTGCTCAGCAGGGAGCCTGCTTCCCTTCTTCTCTCTGCCTACTTGTGATCTCTGTCTGTCAAATAAATAAATAAAATCTTTAAAAAAAAAAAAGAAGAAGAAGAAGAAGCCTTTGTAGAATTTGGTAATCTATTGGACTGAAGGGGAAATGAAGGAATTGACTTGGGTAAACATTATTGTTACTTTTTTAACTGGAAGATTCAGGAAAAGTAGTGAATTTAAAGATAGGATTTTAAACTCCTGGATGTTTTTTAAGGTTTGGGGAACATCTGGATGGATGTGCCCAGTGGGCAAGAAAATTGGCACAAGGTACCTATGATAGGTCTGGTAAAAAAAAAAAAAAAAAAAAAAACCTCTCTATTTGGAAGCCAGCAATATTTTGGGACGAGTTAAAAATCACCAAAAACATGAAACTACCTAGGGATAAAGTAGCATAAAAAATAAGAAAAGCTAGAAGAGAGCTGTGGAGAACCCCAATAACTACCAGATAGGCTGCAGATGAAGTGGTAGATATTGCTGCATGCTTGTCAAGAAGGTGAACTTCAGGAGTCATACAGATCTAGGTGCAAGTCTGTCACTCACCATCTACCTGGCCTTTTTGTTAAGTTACTCAAACTCTCTATGTTGCTGTTTCCTCATTTTTAAAGTAATATAATACTTTCATTACACGGTTCTATAATATCTTCACAATGGCAGGAAGTGCTCAAGAAACAGTACTTAAGATTGGTAATAGTCATTGTCCTCTTAGTGGTAGATGTGTAAAAAAAAAAGAAAAAAGAAAAATAAAGGCAATCAAAAAGGGAGAATGAACAAGGAGAAAATAAAGGCAAAGGTTTGAAAGGCAAAGAATGGGAATTTCATGTTAATGGCAGTAGTCAACATGAGTTAAATCCAAACAAGATGCAAACCAAATCCAATGGCCTTGGTGTTTAGGAAATTATTTGAGATGTCCAAAATAATTATATGGAACATGGTTTTCTTTTCAAAATAAAAGTGTTCTCAACGAATAGAGTTACTACTATTTATTTTTTTGAATTGAGGTATAATTGACATATGACATTATGTTAGAATCAGGTGTACAACATAATGATTCAATATTTGTGTATATTACAGAATGATCAACACCGTAAATCTAGTTAATATCTATCACCAGACATAGTTACAAATTTTTTTCTTATAATGAGAACTTTCAAGATGTACTTACATAGCAACTTTCAAATATGCAAGACAGCATTATTAGCTATAGTCACTATGCTGGACATTACATCCCTATGCCTTATTTATTTTATAACTGGAATTTTGTACCTTTTGACTCCCTCAAGTCACTGCTATTTCCTGACATTTTATTTTGGAATTTTTCCACTCTTACTTCTTAAACAAATAATGGAGAATTTTTATCAAAATAAAATGTATGGAATATTAAAATAAAACAAAACTATCACTAAGTAACTATGAGAGTAGGGATCACCTTTGCTGTGTCATTTTATTTCCTGACCATCCAACACTACTGGTTAGATCTCTTTCCAAAAAATGGTTTCCAAGTCTTCAGCATTCCTAGCCAGAAATACACCTGTTATACAAAGGCTTCTCTTAAAAATACCGATATTGCATCTACTATATCAATTTCCCAACACAATTCATAGTCAGAGGGAAAGAGACAGGAAGAGATATCTCTGCAGGAAACCTCTTTCTTGGGATTTCTTAATTTTTATTTTATTTTATTTTTTTAAGGCAACATTTTTTTTTTAAGATTTTATTTATTTATTTGATAGCGAGAGATCACAAGTAGGTAGAGAAGCAGGCAGAGAGAGAAGGGGAAGCAAGCTTCCTGCTGAGCAGAGAGCCCAATGTGGTATTCGATCCCAGGACCCTGGGATCATGACCTGAGCTGAAGGCAGAGGCTTTAACCCACTGAGCCACCCAGGTGCCCTATATTTGGGAACTTTGAGGTTCAGCCAGAACTTGGGAGTTGCTGCTCAGAGTGTCCTCAGACCAGCTGGGGTGGCAGCAGGTTGCTGGGGCAGGAACCAGGGAATGCCCTGGTTCTGGCTGTGTGCTAGACAGGGAGATTTGCTAGCATCTTTACAGTGAGAGAAAAGAGCCGTCAAGTGAGATGAGATTTCCAAAGCTCTCTTAGCTGTCATCCCCACACTTCTCTGCGCTCCTTTGTCCTTGGGGTTAGAGAGGCCTAGGAACTAAAAGCAGAAAAGCTAGACCAAAAAGGCATACAAAAGTCCATTGTTAAAGGTATCATTTTCAAGCCGAGGGTGCATATAATACATTCATAGAAAGGCAATACCAGCCTAATCATAATGGAAATGGTTATTTCACATTTAAGACCTTGAGAGAGTGTGAAAAGCTAATCCAAATACGATTCACTTTTATCCCACACATTCTTAATTGAAGAGACAGAAAGATACTATTCTTTAAAAAATAAATTGTTCAGCTTAGAGACTATATCTGAAAAATAGCAGTCATTTATATTAAAATCAATGAAAAAAAACGTGTTCCATATGACTGAGTACGACTGCTCTGGATAAAGCAGTAGAAAGGCGTACTCACACTCAGGTCTTTCAACTTGAGAGCGGCTCTCAAACCAAAGGAACGAGAAATGCCTGAGGGGTAGGGAGGGGGCGATGTTATTTTCACTACTCACATCAGTTGTTAAATACATAAATCCTGCTCGTTTCCTGCCTAAAACTTGGCACACACAGCAGTTCTCTTATATTGTGAACTTCATGTTGATTTTGATCATTTTCTATTTGAAATATATTTCTGAAATTTTAATTTTATGGAAAATTATGAGGAACAACACTGACCTTTCATTATGAGAATATCCCCACAACATTATTTGGAACTAATGTAGGAAATACATAGCTAAAGTTGTATTTTGGGGACAATGGAACTCTATTAGAAATGCTGCAGGACTTTTTTCCACACATCAGTGTCTCTTTTTAGTTGTTGTTGTTGTTGTTGTTGTTTTTCCTTTTTGCTGGAACTACACCTAAAATTCATTTTTGAAATATGTATCATTTACTTGAAGAGTTTTTGAGGTTTTATTTATTTATTTATTAGTTATACATATTTTCTTTCTTTTTCTTTTTCTTTCTTTTATCTTCTTCTTGGTGGAGAGAGTCTTCCTTAAAAATCATTTTCTGATATGTCTTTTCTTCTAAAGTGTTTTATTTTTTCCTAAAAGTAACCCTTTCATTGGGTTAATAAATAAAAATCTAAAGAGCTTTATTCAAGGGTTTTAGACATTTAAAAAATCTGTCCCATTGTAATAGGAAGCCTTGGAGACTCATTGAAATAGCAGCAAAGGCACAAGTTTCTTTTTATTATGAAAGATGTTTATGTGAAGAACAAAATAGACAAGAGAAAGTAACTGCTTCAGAATACTTGATGGGCATTTTAATCTTCCATTAATATGCAAATTGTGTTCTTTAGAACCCCAGTAAGAGATTTTTTTTTTTTCCAATCAGGCTATTTAAAAGTAGTCCTATTCTCCCAAAGGTCCTTCTTGCAGGAGTCTAAGTGAAGCAGTGTTTTTTATGCTAATTCCCAAGATGCTCTTGTATGCATCATTTTCTTTTGAAATTATATGGAGTTTATTGAACCACATTTGTAAAACATTCCACAGTTGATTTCATTCTAAAGATCTTCTTTAATAGAACTGACTCCCTTGTTGATCTGTGTCATAGGAGAATGTTAAAGAAAATCAGTTTTAACGACATGGAAGAAATAAGAAAGGGCTTGTGGACACAAATGAAGATACAAGCTTGTAAACAGGAAAAGGACAATTTTTGTTGAGTAATTAACCTCATACGAAATTTGAACCTACTAAAAACTATTCCATTGATGTTACAATTATAAAGTACCTCTTCTAAACATAAATCTCAGAAATAATCACCAAGGTACATTCCCATAGTCTTTTGGCTCTTTTGCAGGCTTTTATTCACCACATTACATTTCTTTTCAGTATCTTGCCTTTTCAAAAAGACTGTAATTATAACAACAATGCAATGACGATTTCCTTACTGGTGTAGAAATTAGGATGAATAATAAAATTATTTATATATAGCCATATTGTTCTCCACACACCAACCACTTCAGCTACTCAGTTCATATTTTTAAAAAATGAAACATTTATGGGTCACCTATGTGTCTTGGTTGGTTGAGCGTCAAACTCTTGGTTTTGACTGGAGTCCTGATCTCTGGGTAGTGAAATCGAGCCCCACATGGGGCTCCACACTCAATGTGGAGTCAGCTTTGTTTGAGTTTCTCTTTCCCTCTGCCCCTCCCAGTTGTGCGCTCTCTCTCTCTCAAAAATAAATAAATCTTAAAAAAAAATAATGAAACATTTTATGTTATTTCTTTTCTTGTCATATTGATGGAAAAGGAAGTCTCAGACACATTATCAGTATGGTGTCCATACTATGTTCCAATGATTTTTCCCAGGGAATGGGTATGTATTATTTATCTACCTTGCTATAGTTATAAAATACAGTATTTGGGAAAACTTTTGAGCAAATAATGTTTCTTCTGGACTAACAGGACTATTCTGATTTTTTTTAATGTACATATTAATAGAAGTTGTGACCCCCTTGTATCCCTAAAAGTCCACCCTTACTTAGAAATATTGACTCTGTATTTTTTTCTGGCATGCAAATATTCTTCAAAGTAAGCTATGATTCAGGCACAAAATCCAATCTCATCATACCTCTTTTTATTTTTTTTAGGACAAAAACAGTATCCTTCACATTTATCACCCAACTTATGCACCTAATAGGGGGTTCTTAATGACATGTGTTGCTTTAAGTTTAAATTTACACTGATAGAGAATTTTTGCTAACATGAAGGAAGTAAGGGCATACTATCTCCCAACTCTGTGGCTTTTCAGATAATTTCCCTTTTGTGGTATCTCTCCCAGTCAGATGGGGGCCCTCAAATGTGGGGGATGATTGGAAGGAAGCCACTGACACTGGTGGGGAAAGGAAAACAAAGAAGAGAGAAGTTTATTGAACACACTGCAAGAGAGTGGTGGGCAGCACCGCAAAGTAGAGGCTGTCTGCAAAGTAGAGGTGGGCAGTGATGGAGGCTGTTTTTAAAGGGAGAAGGTGAGGAGGTATAGCAACATATGGAATTTTCTCCTTTTTGTTAACTGTGCCTAACTGTAAGTAGCCCGTTGGTTAGTTAGGGCCTATGGATATTTCGAGGTGGGTTACCAGATGGGCCTGTCTGTATTTAGCCAGGGGGTCGCTCTGGTCCCTTTCTACATTCCATCACTCAAGCCTGTTTGCCTAAAAGTGGCCTCTATACCTTTAACTTGAGTCATTCTCCACCTTCTGCATCTGGGACAATTCTTCAAGGTCTAAGTCAAACACCTCCTTTCACTCACCCCTGGTAAAAAATGGATTATTTCATCTGCTAAAGTCCAGACATCTGTCTTTTTTTATCTTTTTAATTCCTTGGACATAGTGGAGATTCAATAATTTACCTGCCTAGCTCATTGTATGTGCTTAACTGCTAATATTGAGAAGATAAAGAGGTAGGAGTAAAGTTTCAGGGGTAACAGCTTATCCTAATCTCTGTGAGGTTTCCTGACTAGGTTAATCATAAAATCAAAAGAGATACTGGTGCTATTTTAAAATAAAAAGTCCACTTTCACATTGTAAATATTAGGTGAAGTTCTAGAGGGGTGATGGGTTATGTAGTGTTTATGTTGATTAGAGAGAGAGAAAAAAAAAAAAATCCCCAGAGCACTGAAATCTATAGCAACGCCTTCAAAATTTGCCAGTTGAGATCTGCAGGAGAACTAGCCTGACAATAGGAAAAAAAAAAAAAAATCTCATTCCTTAGCAATAACAACTGTGGAATATTGATAACCAATACTTTAAATCTCCTGCAGATTTAACAAACAGTACCTACTGCTTTGGGACCTACAGGCAGTGAAAAGCATGGGATTTTAGCAAGCAATCGGAACTAACACTAGTCACACACACAAATTGATGGAGTGGGTTTAAGGATTGGTTTAGAAAGCACAGAGCTGACTGAGTTATTACCTCATGGTGCATTAGGGATAATAGCTGTACAGACCCTGGATAGTTATAGATACCAGCTCAGCCAAATCTAATCTTGCCCAGAGAGAAATATTTATATTTAGTAGACAAGTTTTTTCAAAAGCATAAAGAATCCACAATATACATTTGGAGGGAATTTGTTCCATGGATAAGAGTAAAAAATACTATCTCAGTTGTTAAGTGGATTACCCATGGGCATTAGAACTTAGTAGCTAGTGAGGCTACTAGCTCATGCCCTGATCAAAATCTCATCATTATAACTCTGTTCCTTGGGATAAATCAGAAAAAAGAATCCAATACATAGTTCATGGTAATATTCCCAAGAAAGCCCCCACCTGGTAGGTATGATTCCCTTGGAATAAGGGTTATGTCTAATATATTTAGCAACGATTAATACTGGCTGTTGTCATCATCTTTGAAGTCGAAGTAGTTGGCCTATTGTCAACCCTTAGTCCTCAAAATTAAAAATTTGCCATATTTAAGATCTTCAACCATGACTAAATGTAATCCTCAAAGATATGTGTTTCTGCTACTGAACATTCTGAAAAAATCCCTGGGCCAGCAGAGTGAATGATATTTTTCAATGGTCTTTTCCTAATAAAACAACTGATCTTTGCTTTATGCACTAAGAACCTCTACAGGAAATAGAAACTCGAGAGAATGAGGTAAATTTCTTTTCCTGGAGTAATATGAACTAAAAAAATAAAAGAATTGATAACCATAGCTTGACATTATTTCTGTTGTCTTGGGCATTAGATATACCATTGCACTATGTGCTCATTTCCACTAAAGCTTAAGGTTGGAGTGTATTTCTCCAATCTGTGGTCTGAGTGAAAAGATAATTCTAGAGATAGACCTATATGATGAACTTCACATGTTAGCAGAATGCAAATAAACTTATAAAGAAAAGACCTAACAAAAGCAAGAATTTGCCCTAAACTACAGCAAATGACATGACACCATGTGTCTTATTTTGGTAATATCAAGGATAATATTTCAAAAGATTGGTAAAAATACAATAGGGAATTTGTTGGTGGTATTGAGTTAATGCTGTCATGTGTACCATAAGGAAATTTCTTAGTAAATTAGAAATTCTTTAGATAGCTTGTTATGTCCTCACCAGCCAACCAGAGAATTAAATTGGTATTTGTGCTTAGCAAAGTTCAACAGGGCAGTTGCTGGGGTCAAATTTTCCAGGACCTTTGAAACTAATTAGTATGAATTCAAAGGTTATTCTCTGGAAATCTAAGGAAGTTGCTGACTTGTCTTTATTTCTCCTTTTTGGCACTCTGTCCTATAAGGCCTGGTATTTCACCAGACTTTTTTCATTTCTTCCATTTAAATTCAAGTGCAAATCTGTACTTCTAATACAACTCCAAATACAAATCCATTTTTCTAAACCTAAATGAACCTGATTCATAAAAAGACTAATGGGATGTTTTTGAGATGGTTTGTAAGTTTTAGGAACTCTCTCTGCTTACAGGCCAGTAACTTATATTCCCATAGGTAACTGTTAACTGCCCAGAGTTTAATAGTATTATTATCAGACGACTTCATTAGTTCATCAAAAGCACTGCTAAGATGATCGTTAAGAATTCTAGGATCAGGGATGTGAACATCTTGTTTTAGTCTAACTGGAGAGAAATCAGCTTTTAAACCAATGATACTCTTCATCCATTTGACGCTCTTGTAACAAGTTTATGTTTGACAAAAGCTGATTCTACCATCTCCATGTCCATACCAAGCCATTCCTCCTGTCTTCTCTATTTCTGTATGTGATATCCGCCCAGTTATACCAGATTGCCATCTCTAAGTCATTCTTACTCCTTCCTTCATCCTCAGTTGAAGAACCTATTAACACTGTTGGTACCAACACTGAAATAGATCTTGAATCTATCTATCCATCTTCACAGTCACTACCTAACATTTATACCTCACTTTATAGTAGTCAGCTATACACACCCTATGTCTGCCCCTGCTGTGTCCAGTGTTTTCTTTTACAGGCTGCTGTTTGTGATTCAAAATGCAGATCTTCTAAACTTAGCTTTTGAAAACTCTTCTGTAACTTCCCATTGGACCTGTAATAAAAACAAAATTCCTTACATCAGTGCAACTGAAAATGTAGTGCCAGATTGTGACATCAGTGCAAAAAGTAAGTATTTAGAAATGTTTGTACTCATCTGACAGTGCTGTGACATCTATATACATGGTCGGTGAACTGGTTTTATTGCAAAGGTATGACCAGTTCATGTTGCCAGAAATGGTGAGTTGTATGTGGCTCAGTGTGCGTATGAGTTTTAGGTGGTAGGACCCTGTGTTGGTCCACTATGAATTAGACATATATTTTTTAATGAACTTTTTTAATGAGAAATTCTGCTGTACATGATCTGGCACCAGCCTCCTCCCCACCCTTTCTCGGACCACTTGCCTCCTCATTTTCTGTATCACAGGAAAATCCCGAGTTCAAGAACAATTTATCACCTTTCTCTCTTTAGTGCTTCACACTTGCTATTCCTTATTCCAGTTAATATTTTCTATCTCACTCCATCTCCTGCTTTGCTATATTCTTACTTCTAGGAGTTGGGTTTGGACCTTCTTTTTAGAAAACGTTCACATACTTTTCCCTCCCCCAATGTTCTTTTTCCAATGTTTCGTGTCTTGTTTTGAAGAATTGTCTGGTTGGGTTTTTTTGTTTTTTGTTTTCACTTTTCATTAGCAGCTGTCTTCTGAACATTCTCTTGCTCAGGGAGGGGCCTCTCCTCTGCTTTCAGTCTTTGGGCTGACATGTGCCCCTTTCATTCTTTCTGAGTTCTGAGATATAGGGAGCGGAAAGCAGATTTCCTTTCAGCTTTTCCAAAGCTCAGCTCACTTCAGGTAGAAAATCAAGTGTCTCCAAAGTTGGCCTTTGTGGCTCTGCTGGCAGGAAGAAGAACATGTTCAGAGTATCAGGCGTTAAACAGTCCAGAGGTCATGGGGGGAAGAAAAGCAGGCAAAGATTATTGTAGTATGGGGGAGAGTGGAGAGCTAATAAGAAAAAAGTGAGAGCTCCAGACAAAGCTATGTATTTCATTATTTAATAATATGAAAAGCTAAGTGTATTCCTCTTTAGTTCTTCATTACTTTAAAACTTTTATAGTAAATTTGTGGAATTCAACCAAAATAGATTGCTGACCTTTGATTCTGGTATGCTGTATGTTCTGCAGGGCCAGTGTAATCAAAGCAGAAAATAAAATTAAGCCTTGGGTGAAATGCATGTGAAAAGAATTTCTTGTCAATTACATGGCTTTGTCAAAAGATTTCTAATTAAATATAATGGCTGTATACATGTAGTATTAGCTGGTCTAACTAGTGTTTTGTTCTCACTATTTCCAGTGAGAAATCCACCAATTCAAGACCATTAGAAGCATTAATAAGTACAAATATATTTATACACAGGTGGAAATTATTTAAATCTCTTTTTCTTAATTCAAGTGCTAAAAGTCTCACTGGTTATAAGAAAGAATAGGAAACTCTTAATATATCTGTAGTTCAAAAACAGAAGAGGAAATATTGCAGTTATTTAATTTTGGGGAATATTACTACAGGGGAGAGGATAGCATCTTAGCTATTGCTTGCTAGACTTAGTAATATTAGATAAAGCAAGGGGAAATAATATATTTGGACAATGATTTAATAACAATAACATTGTTATTATTATATCAGTAAAATATTATAAGAAATAAACTTTATCTCTAGTCAGAAGGAATGGGGATCAATAAAAGCCCAAATTTTGTCCCAGTTCTTCTTTCTCAGGTGTATTTATGTCATGAGGGTGCTGTGTCTAAGGCCGAAGGGAGAGAGTCATGGAAGACTTTCCCCATTTTGGCCCAAACCATGAAAACTTTTAGTGAATTGTCCTATTCCCTCTTTCTCTGTTGCTCCCCTGGTCCCACCATCTGCTTCTCAGATCACAGCTTCTCTGTCTCCCTATCTAATCCATTATTCCCCTGAAATCACAATTATCTCTGCAAAATGTAAACTTTATCTGCTTAAAGCCTTCAGTACTTCCTCATTGTCATAGGAAGAATATGGTTTGTACAGTCTGGCCCCTGCCTCTCTCTCAACCTCATTACATCCCATTCTTCCCCGGGGCTCTGTGTTCCTTTTTTTTCTTTTTTCTTTGTAGGGGGCTGAAGTAGGGGGTGGTTCCTCTAAAAAAAGAAATGAAGGAGGTGAGGAGAAGAAGGAGAAGGAAAAGAAAGATGAAGAGTCACTATGTAGGAGAGGATAGGAGAAAGAAATAGGAGAAGTATTTGAGGAAATATCTGTGTAAGTTTGCTTAGTATTAAGACATATCCACTTTCCCCATCATTGAACACTTACAGGCTAGTACAATGCCTGACACATCCTGAATATGTATTCATAAGTGAACCAGTGGAATTTTCCAAATTTTGAAAACCTAGTGAAATGGAGAATCTGTCTTATTCTTTTGTGATTAGTTTTCAGTACTTCCATCAGTTGAATAAGTAATATGCCATCATTTGTAGAAATCTTAAAAGGTACAAAAGCAGGAGCATAAGGTGAAAAGCAATACTACTGTCACCTCACAAACAATAATTATGACTAACATTTAGTATATACTGTTTGGAAACTAATATTTAAAAATTTTTTCTGCCCTTTCCCCTATTTTTAAAAATCACATCCTATACAATTATATCTTCTTCCCATTTCTTCCAATAGTGTAACATAGATTTATTTTTCAATATGGTAAATATTTATTTAAAAAAACAAACAAAAAATCACTTTCGTTGACTAAATGATATTTAGCTGCAGATCACTCATTTTAGCTGCAAATCATTTAGAGAAATTTGGAATTTGGAGAAATAATCCCTCATCCTAGTGCCTCCTATACTTTCTTCTCCTCCAGGCACACCTCCACCACCTAACCTGGGCGACTGACATGGAGGGTAGAAAGGAAATTCTCTATTTTCTTGATACAGCCATTCATGTGGTAGGAAGAGCCATGGTTGACCTGAACAACCCAGCTCTGTGTAACCAACCAGATCTCTAGAATATGCCCCAGACTCTTCTATCGAATACATAAGAGATCCTGATTTAATTGCACCATCTTAACCAAAAGGGCTGTTCTGCCAGAAAAAAGGAATAGTAGGGGAAGTCAGGTGTTCTTCCCTCTATCTTCTTTCTTCAAAAGGAGTTACAATCCCAGGCAGGGCTGCCTGGGCCCTGGGGTCATCGTGCCAGATCTCTAGGGAGAGATACATACTGAATAAAAAGCAGTTACCTATATTAGAACTCAGATTTTAAGTGCAGAGGTATGCTAGTTACATTTATTTTGTATTTTACAAATGAAAATTATAGGAATATTTGCTTAATGTGAAGGAAACTGCTAACAATAAAATCAAGTTAAAAGCTAGAAACATAGTTCTATTTTCAGTAGCTCACTATATTTTAAAACATAGCATATGGACATAGATTGCCTTCGCTTAAATCCTAGATCTACAACTTACTAGCCTTAAGACCTTGGGCAAATTATTTAACCTCTCTGTGCTTCAGTTTTCTTTTATATATTATTGAGGTGAAATTCATGTAACATATGGACCATTTTAACATATTAATCATTTTACGGTGTATAATTCAGGAGCACCTGGATAGCTCAGTTGGTTAAGCATCAGACTCTTGATTTCAGCTCAGGTCTTGATAGCAGGTTGTGAGATTGAGGGCAGGGTCACGGACCCGCACTGGGTTTGGAGCCTGCTTAAGATTCTATCTCTCCCTCTGCCCCTCTCCCCCTTTCTCTCTTTCTCTATTAAAAAAATAATGATGATAAATAAAGTATCAATTCACTGGTGTTTAGTGCATTCACAATGCTCTGTAACCATCACTTCTTTCTAGTTTGAAAACACTTTCATTACCTAGAGAAACACTGCATATCTATCAAGTTATCATTCCCCATTCACCCCTACCCTTAACTCCTGACAAGCAGTGAGGGTACCTACCTGCTTTTTCTCTCATTTTGCTTATTCTGGATATTTCCTGTAAAAAGAATCTTATAATATGTGATTTTTTTTTTTTTTGCCTAGCTTCATTTCTTTAACATCATGTTTTAAGGTTCATCCGTGTTGTACACCTATAAGTACTTCATTCCTTTTAGTGGCTGAATAATATTCCATTAAAATTTGTTTATCCATTTACCTATTGATAGACATTAGGGTTGATTTGTTTAATGGAAATAATAGTATTCCTTATCTTATAGGGTTTTTATGAGCATTAATATTTGTATAGCATTTAGCATAGTGCCTGTTTTGTTATTTCTTAAATTACATAAATATAACTCTATATTCAGAACTATGTATATATTATTCATATTTATACGTTTTTGGAAACTACTGGTCATAAATATACCAAATATTTGACAGTTATTTTCCTAAATGTTGATATTGTAAATGGTTTTTCTGAAGGCTTGTGTTTTTTTAAATTTTATATAACTGTATCCCTTTTAGAATCATTTATAGCATTTAGAATTTGTCTAAGACAAGTAAATAGTTTAACAGCTGCACGTGCACATGGAATTTAACTATGTTCTTTTTAAACTACATGTATCAAGTGGCATCTGTCATATGTAGAGTTGCTCTAGATATTCCCTGTAGTCTCTCCACTCCTGTATGTCATTACCATCTTCAAGCTCATGGTTTGGGAGCTCTGCTGTCTAGGCTTAGTCCCCTTGGTTTCCTCCATCTTGGCTGTAGTCCACAGGGAATATTGGGGAAATACTGGTGGTGCTCTGTAGATACAATCAGCACGTAGTTAAAAGCTGCCATCACAGAGCTACACTGCAGTGGCAGTCATGAGCCATTTTTCCGAAAGGGATCCGTGCACTGACTCTAAATAGGCTTGCACGGACATCATTTCTGCTAGTGTTGAAAACTGCAAGTGAGACCTGTTAGCTACCAGGTAGGAGAGTGAGAAAGGAGATCAGCGGTTGTCCTGGCCTTGCCTGTATATGTGTGACCCATGACAGCATGAGGCGTCCTTGTACTAAGTTCTAGGTACAGACATCAAATGCAAAGAGTCTGGTGTCTTCTTTAGACAATAACCTAGTCATTGCACCAAATCTTAGTCTTCTGTAGAATGAAACTTAGATAACAGATACACTTCTTTTTCATTTTGTTACTGAGCCCAGACGTATAAGTTGAGGAAAAAACATGGTATCTTTTCATAACCCATTTTTAAAAAGAAAGTTTACAGAATAAATTTTCCACCCCTTGAATATGGGCATAGAAAATAAATAGATGTCACTTAATCATAAAATCTGGCTTTCTGTGGTGCAAATGCTCTATTTTCCATTGTAATGAACCGACCAGGCCAAAGTGATATTCTGTGATGCATGTAAAAATAATTCAATTGCATCATTTTTTTCTGTTTTTCTATAGCCTATTTTGAAACATAAGATATCAAAAATAATTTCAATCAATATCTCTTGGGACTACTTTTTATAAAAATTTCTGCATGCTGTCCTTTGCAATTTTTTCCTATCAATAAATATATTTCTACTGGACCTTAGAAACTATGACTGTTTTTTTTCCTTATTGTAATTACTATGAATAAAGGGTTTGGAAAAAAACCCACAAGGTTACTGAAACATTTTCATAAAACTAAAGTGTTATGTCAGTAATAACATCCCTAAAGGAAAACATATTTCTTAAAAGAAAAAAGATCAAGTAAAGTGGCAGTCCACTTTCAGATTGGACAAAATTATTTTCTTACCTTATCTTAATTAAAATAAATAGAAACAAATTGGGGTTAAGGAGTCATACTTCATTTAGTATACAGTCCTTATTCAAGTCTACTATATGATACCAGGCAAAATTGAGCAAAAGTTCTTATAAATTACACTCGCGGATTTCATGACATGATCTCATAGCCCAATACAATGCCGCATAAGATGGCAGGAAATTGCCCTGTCCCGTGGTACCACTGTATACTATTACTGGGAACAAAGTAACAATTCAAACACATGTTACATTAAAAAGGTTCAACCACTTTTCCATATCAAAATTCCCCCTGAAAAATAGTTGGCTATTATATCATGTAACACTAGATATATTGAAAAAAAATGTCATTTCAATATGAATCTAACAAATATTTGTCAAAATCCAAATATTTCTAAGTGGGAAAAAATAAGTTTTAATTTTGTTTATATGTTTGTAAAATATAATTAACATGGTATGTGTGTCAAAAATTTCTGAAAAATGTTTTACTCTTTCACAGGAAGGAGGGATGGAGGTAAAGGTACTCACTACGATGTATGCACACACTGGTCAATTCAGTGAGCCCATGGAGCACACACATTTCTTTCCCTTGGCCCTGGTTACCATTCTGCACACTGAGGCCAGAATAGATCTTCAAAGCATGATTTAACTCACGTTATTTCCTGGCTTAAAATACACAGATGGCTTTCCATCGCATTGAAAGTAAATGCAACTTCTTCGTATTTGGTGTGGGAGGACCAATATATCTGATTCTTGACTATGACTCTCAATTTATCTTGTACTACCCTCTTCTTCAATTATTGTGCAGTGGCCACATTAGGCTTTCTGATCTTAAACATCATTAGATCTTGCACAGCTAAGGGCCAGTGCCATAAGCCACCCAGTCACTATCCTATCATCTTCTCTGATTTTCTTCCTAGATTTAACACCAACTGAAAATTTATTATCTGATATCCAGTATCTCCCACCTGAGCAAGATTTTAAGAATGAGAATTTTGCCTATCTTAGCTAACTTTTGGCACATAGTAAGTTCTCAGCTCATATTTGTGCTATAACTAGCCATATACAATGACCAGTGGGTTTGTATCAAATTTTATGCATATGACCAGTGGATATGTATCAAATAACCATATTTCATGCATATGACCAGTGGATATGTATCAAATTTTTCAGAAAATGCCATTAATAAAGGCTTACCCAAGTATAGAATTGAAAAACCTTGGTAAAAAGAAAACTGAATAAGAAACTCTACTGATCAATTTTGAGAGATAGTCTTATACTGTAAGTGCAAGTCAAAATTCTTAACTAGGAAAAAAAATATTTGGGATAAAGAATAGGAAGAAATAAGGCCAAAACCATGGTATGTTTTGTAGAAAACAAAAAACCTTCTATCACTAATTATACTTCAAGATCCTACGGACGCATAGATAAGAAGTGGAAATGTTTCCATTAGGCAGTATTTTCGTGGATATTGAAATTATACAATATCATACTCTTAAAAAATAATACTAAGGACTTATACAATGATACTTCACAAAGACTCCTAAGATCATAGTGGCTTAATGCATACATTGGCCATATTATATGTATGAGTAAAGGTCAGCCAACATTTAAGTTCGCAAAATCTAGTTTAGTTACACTCTTGTGTTTATATTTTTAAAATTGTATTACTAATTTTTAAATTATTTTATTTTTAAACATATAAAAGCATGCATGTACACATGTAATACAAATTATGACCTCAAACAACCTGTCTGGATGTTTTCTTGTCAGTAAAATGGAGACAATAATACTGACTTCAAAAAGTTGTTGCAACCAAGGAAGTTGCAAAGAAGACCTATCCTCCAAAATCTATAAAACATTGACAAAAGAAATTGAAGATGACACAAACAAATGGAAAAATATTCCATGCTAATGGATAGGAAGAACAAATATAGGTAAAATTTCCCTTCTACCCAAAGCAATTTATGGATTTAATGTCATCCCTATCAAAATACAAACAATACTTTTCATGGAAGTAGAATAAATAATACTAAAATTTGTATGGAACTACAAAAGACCTCAAATAGCCAAAGCAATCTTGAGAAGGAAAAACAAAGCTATGGGGCACCTGGGTGGCTCAGTTGGTTAAGCGGCTGCCTTTGGCTGAGGTCAAGATCTCAGAGTCCCGGGATCGAGCCCCACACCGGGTTCCCTCCTCAATGGGAAATCTGCTTCTCCCTCTGCCCCACCTCCACTTGTGCTCACTTGCGCTCTCTCTCCCTCAAATAAATAAATAAATAAATAAATAAATAATCTTTAAAAAAAGAAAGGAAGGAAGGGATGAGGGAAGGAAGGAAGAAAGAAAGAAAAGGAAGAAAGACAAAACTGGAAGTCACAATCCCGGATTTCAAGTACAAAAAAGGTGTAGTAATCAAAATATATGATACAAGCACAAAAATAGACACATAGATCAACAGAAAATAATAGCCTAGGGAAAAAAAAACCCACAATTATGTGGTCACCTGATATATGACAAAAGAGGTAAGAATATACAATGGAGAAAATATAATCTTTTCAGTAAATGGTGTTGGGAAAACTGAACAGCTACATGCAAAAGAATGAAACTGGACCCTTTTCTTATACCATACACAAGAATAAAATGGATTAAAGATCAACATGTGAACCTAAAGTCATAAAACTCATAGAAGAAAACATAGGTGGTAATTTCTTCGATGTTGGCCATAGTACATTTTTCTAGATATGTCTCTTCAGGAAAGGGAAACAAAAGCAAAATTAAACTTTTGGAGCTACACCTAAATGGAAAGGCCTTACACGGCAAAGGGAATTCTCAACAAAGTAACAAGGCAACCGACTGAATGCGAGAAGACATTTGCAAATGATATATATGGTAAGGGGGTTTAATATCCAAAATATATAAAGAACTTATACAATTGAACACCAAAATTACAAATAATCTGATTTAAAAATGGGCAGAGGGCCTGAATGGACATTTTTCCAAAGAAGACATACAAATGGCCAACAGGTACATGAAAAGATGCTTAACATCACTAATCATCAGGATATGCAAATCAAAACCAAAATTAGATATCACCTTAGACCTGTCAGAATGGCTAAAATCAAAAGGATAGAGGCACCTGGGTGGCTCAGTCAGTTAAGCCTCTGCCTTCAGCTTAGGTCATGATCCTAGGATCCTGGGATCAAGCCCTGTGTTGAGCCTCCTGCTCAGAGACGAAGCTACTTCTCCCTCTCTTTCTGTCCCTTCCCTTGCTTGTGCACTCTCTCTCAAATAAATAAATAAAATCTTTTTAAAACTTTTTAGAAATAACGTAAAAAAGGTTAAGAAATAACAAGTGTTGATAAGGATGTGAAGAAAAAAGAATATTTGTTCCTTGTTCGTGGGGATGTAAATTGGTGCATCCACTGTGGAAAACAGTATGAAGATTCCTCAAAAATTTAAAAATAGAATTACCATCTGATTCAGCAATTCCACTACTGGGAATTTACCCAAAGAAAACAAAAACACTAACTTGAAAATATACCTGTGTTTATTCCAGTATTATTTACTGGATAGCCAAGATATGAAATAGCCAAGATATGAAAGCAACCTAAATATCCATCAATAGAGGAATGGATAAAGATGTACCACACACACACACACACACACACACACACACACACACACACGGAATATTATTCAGTCATAAAAAAGAATGAGATCAAAAAGAATGAGATCTTGCCATTTGCAACAGCATGGATGGACCTAGAGGTTATAATGCTAAGTGAAATAAGTTAGAGAAAGACAAACACCATATGATTTCACTCATATATGGAATTTAAGAAACAAAACAAATGATCAAAGAAAGAAAAAAAGAAATAAACAAAAAAACCAGATTCTTAAATACAGAGAACAAACTAGCAATTACCAGAGGGTAGGTGCGTGGAGAAGAAAAGATTGTTGTAAGTATTAAATAAGTTCAAACTATTCGAGTACCTAGAAGAGAGCATAGAATATAGTAAGCAATAAGAATTAAGTAACTATATATGAATCTATCTTTAAAATTGCATTAAATGTGTCCACTCCAATTCGACCATAGCTTTTTTATCATATACACCAATAGTAAACATTTGGTAAAAGCTTAACGCCTAACGAATCATAAATATTTATAGTAATTGGGGAAAGGATCATGAAAACTTAAGAAAAAATGACTTAGAGAAACAAGTAGAAAGAGGTTAACTACTACTGATAAAATTAATCCATTTATAAGATTAACTGGGAAAAAAACACTAATAACATTAGTAAAATGCTAAATTGTTGACAAGCACTTTCACTTACATTACCTCATTTAAGCTTCATAATTACACTTATGATGACTGAAATTTAAACTTTTTATGGGATTTACTCACAATCACATTTTTAATAAATCCAGACACCATTCAATTTGTAGTTAGGTATTGATTTCATAACGTTTTGTATTTCCTTCTAATTCACTGAAGAAAAGGCCAAAAATAATTTTGTATTATTTTATTTTTTCAATAAGTATTTACTGAGCACCTGTCAATGTCCTGTCCTAGTAGAACTTATATCTATACAACCTAGTGCAGGAGACTTACCTAAAGAAGGTAAGTAAAATATGGAGTCTTTAGATGACAGCAAACACTATATAGAGTTAAGTAAAGCAGAAAAGGGAGCTAGAGTGTGCTAAGAAAATGATGATGTCGCAACTTGAATATGTTCAATAGAGTAGCTGAATAAGATGGCTATACACTTAAAAATAGGCTTATAAGCTATGTGGATACCTTGAGGAAGTTCATTCCAGGCTGAGTGAACCAACATAGGAGAGTGTCTGGCATTTTTAAGGACACCAATGAACTAAAGACAACGGAGTGAGGAGTGAAATAAGAGATAACGTCACAAGACAATGAGAAGCCAGATCATTTATGGACTTGTAGGTCATTGTAAAACTTTTGGTTATTTTCCAAACAGCTGGAAATCAAATGGAGAATTCTCTGCAGTAGAGTGACATGAAACCACTGTGTTTCAAAAGGATGACAATGTGATGACTCTTGCTGAATTGATTGGAGTGGAGGGAAGTAGAGAAGAGACAAGGGCAAAAGCAGAGCAATCAATGTTAGAAGGCTCCTGTAAAAACCAGGGGAAAGTTGACAGTGGTTTGATGCAGGACATTAGCAGAGAAGGTAGTGAGAATAGTTGGATTCTGAATATATTTAAAAGGTAGAGTCAATAGAATTTAAATAATGGAATATAGGGTATGAGAGACAGAGGAGAGTCAGGTATGATTTGAAGGCTTTAGGCCTGATAGCCTAGAAGAATGGAGTTGCTATTAACTAGGCTCTACCAGTCTGCTGGTAGAGGCGGGTGTGGGTGGGGTGGGTGGTAGGGAAGAAAAGGTGTTTAATTTTAGACATATAATCTTTGAAATTCATAGTAGGTAGTCAAGAGAAGGTGTTGAGTAGGCAATTAGCTATCTCAGTGTACAACTCAAGAAATAAACTAAGGCTTTAATTATAAATTTAAGATATGTATACACAAAATATATATTTTATATGCTATTATATACTTTATATGCATATATCTACGTATAAAGTCTGGTATATAGTGTGTGTGTCTATGAGCAAAAAATGAGAAGAGAGAAAGAAGAGGACCAAGGCCAAAGAAAGGAGAAGGAATCAGTAAATTGGTTTACATTACCATTGATGTAAGCAAACGTTAACAGTGGGTAATCATTGTCAATCTGATACAAAGAGATATTAATAATGGTTTGTCAAAGAGAGCTAGAGACATGTTGGTCCATTCTATGTCCTACATTTTCACCCTTTATCTAGCGTTCACAGATAACATGGCAAAAGAATCCATTGCATAATGGGCAAAAAATGAGGGAGAAAATAAAAATGTGATTATAATGATACAAACATCATGATTAAATAACTTAAAATTTTCCTTCATGTTGTAGTGAATGTAAGTAATTGGAAGTTGTGACTGATTTCACTCAGTTATGTGGACAGGAGATAATATTTAAGGTACATGAAAATGGTTAAAGTGAAAGACTTTTTTCTTGTCCTAACACATCTAATCATGACCGTTCTGTCTTGGAAAAAAAACGAGCTTTACAGATTTTCTTTATCCAAAGAATGCAACCTAAATTTGTTCTAAATATGATTGTATGTGACTCTAAATTCACTTTGGAGGAGAGTCAGAAATAGGACATCAAGAAACTGGCCTCAGATTGTTTTTTGAAAATAATCATCAGGGCTGAAACCCATATGCTTGCCACTTGCTGAAATTTCCACTCAAGCCCCTTAAGAACATTATATTTACTTATTAAATGATCTGCTTATAATTAAAATATCATTCTGATGAGATTAAGAGATGTGTGTTCTTCTTTCTTTTGAAACTAAAAAGGCTTAAATTATGAAGGCTTAAATTTAAAGGAAACTGTAATACCCATAAAAATTATACAGTACTGGTAGCAGCTGAGAAAAGGTTAGAAAACTATGAGAAAGGAGAGCCCTGCCAGAAGGGTAAATATAAGGATTTTATTTAAGAAAATAAGAAGTCTTCCTTTAAATGTAAGTTTTGCTCCAACCACGAAACGTTTTTTCTTTAAACCTAATTTCTATTTAATCATTCAAATCTAATAAAAACAGAAAAGTAACAGATATAACCACAAAAATACAGTCTGAATGTTTTCCATTGATTCACTCTGTGAGCATGTTCACAAATATATTTTTCTATTATACATTTCAATGATGATCAGTTTATGCTCAAAATATACTGCTCTTGCCACCTACACACTGACAGGCATAAACTTCAAGTATAGATAATCTCTCCATATGATTAACAGTCAAACATTCATAAATGGGTCCTGAACACTGCCCTGCGGTGTTCTATAACATAGCAATGTGTAAGTCTCTTTTCAGGTTTGAATTGCTAGAAGATATTTATCACCATATAACAAAGTTCAAAAATCTAAAAATAACTAGGAATAAAATGATCTTCTAAAAGAAAGAATTTTGGGGTCTCAAGTTATCCCTATATTCAGTGTTCTCATGCATATGTTGTCTGAAATCACAAGATAGCTGTTATTTTGCCGTATTCCACAATGTAAGTAATAATGAAAGATTATATATATACATATATATAAAATATATATATGTATATATATATATATATAGTTTCAAAAGATTTATCAACACTGAAAAAGTAAAATCTTAATTTAGTACAAAAGGGGTGAAATTTACATTTTTTTCTAAATCAGCATAGGTGCTTTACCTTATAAGTGGCCTTCTGAGGAAGAATGCCATTCATTTCTCCTAAGTTATACAAGAGTCAATGGCAGGTGTTAAGCATGAGATAGAAATGAAAAATCTTCAAAGCAATAACAGACACATGAAACACATCCCAAAGGGAAATAAGAGAGCCACAGGAAAGAAATAAAGTGAAGTGAATACAACCTCACAACTAGTGCAAATCCCTCAGGAATGTTCCTAATATGAACCATTAAAGCCATGTGTTTAACATTTGATAAATCTAAATTCTTCTTTGTCGAACGGGGAAGCTCCAGGCACAGTAAGCATTAACCTGATCCCATAAAAAGCATTATAGCATCTGTCTTTACATTGCAATGCAAAATGGCTTTATAAACATGTATCCAGGTCCTGTTTCTGTGTTTCATTCTTATGACTTAAATGTATAGATGACCTTCTTGTTTGAATATTAAGTTCAATGAGTCCATTCTTTTAAAAGATAGTTACTGAAATATATCATGTTCATGTCTACATAATGGAAACATCAGAAACAATCTCCTCCATACTTTTTTTCTCCATACATCCTATTTTACTCAGTCAACATGGCATGTCTTAAAAGGTTCAATGAGAAAATAAACTTCTCTAGTATCTTAACAGCAACTTTGTTGTCAAGCATATGTCTCACCCCCACTGAGAAGGTGCCAAAAATAAAAATAGAGATATGTGTAATAGGAATGAGGTGTGACATGAAGATACAGAGCTTAGAAAATGGAGGTGGAGTATCTTGTTTCAGATCCTTCATGAAGTGGCTGTGGGCAAGTCATATTCTTAAGTTGGATTTCAACTCTTCATATACAAAATGAAATTGTTGACTGAATAATCTCTCAGGCCATTCTAGCTCTAATATTCTGTATTTCTAAATTATTCTAAGCTGCTGCTAAGCACAAAGATAGTCAACTATGATTATAAATTCCAGTATGGTAGGTCTATATATTATCTATCCCTGCTTAAGCATTGATTGTGTGCCAGGCACTTTAGCAAATTGTTAACAAAATATTTAATTTTTGTAACAACTCTATGAGAAAGGTATTACCATTCTCCCCATCATTTTACAGAAGAGGACATTTAGAGAAATTAGTTTGCCACAAATCACATATTGAACCCAGTTGAGTAATTCATAATAACTCCAGTTTCTGCTGCCACCTAATCAGATAGAAAACAAAACAAAAAAACAATTCTTCCAAGGAATAGAAAGCTCACCCAAAATCTTTGAAACAGACCAATTAGGAAATAAAGAGATTAAGAGTCTTATTTGGAAGTCAAGAAAGCAAAACTGATTCCACAGAAATCAGGGCAAATTGATATAGATTAAGACTCCCATTTTGAATTGTTTCCCATAGTAGCAGAGTTTGTTTGTTTGTTTGTTTGTTTGTTTTCTACCTGGAGATTGCCTGAAATGATGACCCCACAGTCACATAAAAAATGAAGAGGCAATTGAACTGAGAATAGGGGATCTTAATGGGCATCACATAGTAGAATTCTGGACAGAAACAGAAGGAAATAATGTTTATTCAGGATTTAATATGGTACAACAGCCTAATCTGCATCTCTAGATTCAAGCCCTCATTCATATAGCATTTAGACATTCTCTGTTTTTCTCACCATAATTCCCTCTGTCAGTGTGTAAAATATCTGTTCAACTTAAAAATGCATAACATCAAGAATAAAAACTACCCTTGGCATGAGTACTTTGAGTATTACTCCATCTCAGTATTTTTCCAAGATACTCCAAATTCTAGGACTGTCCTAATTGAGGGTGCTTCCTTTCCCAGGAACATTTTCAGTCTGGAAGACGTGCCCTGGAGTTTATTTTTATTTTTAAGTATGAGGTGGAAATAGCTAGAATTTTATTTCAAAGAATTTTCTATACAGAAGGTCGTCATTTAAGTAGAATTAATTGCTATAAGTTTCAAATGTCACAAACCACACTGAGGGGGTCCGGGACAAGAGCACACTTGAGAAATTTAGTGGAAAAAATATACCACGTTACCCAGGGAACAAGCTACGTAAACCTTCCTCCACGAAACCGCCTGAGATTACAACCGAAAATCTGAAGAATCATGACAGTGCTTTTTTGGAGGCTTTTAAAGTTGGTGTCCCTTTCCTTTAAAATACTTTAGTGAGCTCTCCAAAGTAGTAAGACAAGATGCCTTTACAGTGATTTATATGGTATTTTCCATCTTAACAGCTGGACTCTTCATGTTTGTAGTATTGCCATGTGGCACACTGTTCAAAGCAGTGGAGTTTTAGAAGTCCTGAAAACAGGATGTTCACTTAAGGACTATATAGAACATGTTGCAAATTTAAAATATGAAAAGGAAAGGAATTCGGTTGCAAAGAGCATGAAACCTGAATCCACAAGCTTTTCCAATGCTTTTTACTGCAGTCAAAGGGGGATGAGAAATGTTCATTCTTCCAACTGTCAGCAAACATATGTATGAAGCTTAACTGGCTTCATAAGCCCTGCAGGGCCTTTTCCCTTGGTTTTGCTTTATTTTTCAACAGGTTTGAAGAATCAGTAATGTACTTAAGCAGCCTTCCTAAAATCTTGCAACAAATCTCTGATTTTCTTTCAAAAAGGATGTTTATGTTTTAGATTAGCACATGTACTCTCCAATATATTATAAAAGTCTGATTTACCTATATTTATCTATTTTTGTAATATATACATACACAAAGATTGTAATAATAAATATTTTAAGTAACACTAAAGCATAAATAATCTCGTCTTTGCTACTTAACAACTAAAGGAAGTAACTTCTAGAATTCAAAGCAGAAAAAAAATCTTAGTGTCGTGTAAGTACTTTTGTTAATATTAAAATTGTATACAGGACAGATTATGCAAATGCAAAATTAAAAATTAAATGACTTTCTGCTCTTGGATCTAAAAATCCAAAAAAATCAAAAAAATAATAGTATTAATATTCAAGTTTAATTACTTGCTTTAATCATGTTTAATCATTTGTATCATGAACTATAAGACAGGAAATCCAAATATTTTATGGATCATATGTTAGAAATAATTGAATATGTGACATAAATAACCCATCCATATTTTTAAAAATTTATCTACATTCCTTTAAGGATTCAACAGCATATATATGAGACATAATATGGCCAAAGAAGATATCTCAAATTATGTGTTTTTATAAATAGTAGACATATGGTTGACTTGATCTGTGATCACTTACTATGCCAACTTCAACTTCTTGCAAAATTGATTACTAAGCTGTAATATAAGATAATGGATAAAAGAACAGCAGAATTATCTATTCACACACCCCAACTTATGATTTTTATCATGGAATTTACACATTTAAAAGGAAAATCAAAACGTAAAGAACAATGACTCATGTACAAACATGGATAATACTCCAAATCTAAAATAATTCCACAACAAAGTATTTCATTTCTCTGGCTCATGTTGGCTTCTTAAACAGCTTGCCAATGGTAGAAGCTGTTAGTACTCTGACACCAGTCCCATCTCCAGATTTTATCTTCCCTGCAGTCATCCTATAGATCAAATAATCAAAATATAAAATAAAAACATCTTAAAAAAAAAGGTTTTATTTATTTATTTGACAGAGAGATCACAAGTAGAGAGGCAGGCAGAGAGAGAGGGTGGGAGAAGCAGGATCCCTGCCAAGCAGAGAGCCTGATGTGGGGCTCCATCCCAGGACCCTGAGATAATGACCTGAGCCGGAGGCAGAGGCTTAACCCACTGAGCCACCCAGGCACCCTAAAATAAAAACATCTTATATAATGTTTATATAGTAAGAGAAAGTGGTTACAGATAGATGCAAGAGGAGGAAGGTTCCTTTCACTGAAACCTCTGGCACAATCTCAGGTCTCAAGTTTACTACAATTCATGTACTCATTCATTCTTTCATTCCCCAAGTACTTACTGAGCACCTATAATGTGCTGCATACTATTCTCAGTATTATGGATGGAACAGTGGGTTCTATGCATAATGACTCAGTTCTGATGACCCTATATTATAGTGTGGGAGAGACAGAAAATAATCAATAAGCAAATATATAAGAAAATTTCAGATAAATATTGTAGTATTGTAATGTCATAAATGTTATGAAGCATTAAAACAGGAAAATGTGATCAAAAATGATTGCAATGAGGCTGGTTAGGTGGATAGGAAAGATGTATGTGGAAAGGTTCTATTTAAACTGAAACCGGGATGATGAGGAGATAGAGTCATGTAAATATTTTGCTGACGCATTCTATGCATCAGGGACAACAAATATGAAGGCCTGTATGCGAGGTGAACATATGTTTAAGAAACAGAAAGTCATGGTTGCTGAATCTTAGTATGTAAGGAAAGAGGGAATGAGGATACAAGATCAACTTAGAGAAATAGTCATGTGGGGCTCCTGCCTGTGGTAGGGCATTTTATTTGAATGGTGCTTCCCAACATTTTCAAAACCCAACTATACAATATTATGCTGTAGAGTGGATACACTGAGCTACTCTTCCCATGTTGAAGAGAAAGCAGGAAACTCAGATTCAGTCATTATTAGGACTTCTTTCCAATATCCTAGTTGTGCAAATTTCATGAGTTCTCATACCACACTACAGCATCAAGGAGACCCCAAAACTCCTTGAGAATCCATTCATACTATTTATCACCAATAAATATATTGTCCCAATATATCTTTACAATTGCTGGCTCAAAAGTTTCTGGGCTACACTTGGGAGGAGGAATTTTTCACACCTCTGTTGCTAGAATCCAGCCTCCTGGGTATTCCCTTCTGAGTACTGTCCATTTCTCAGTGCTACTATGGACCAGAGGATAGACAATTATCCTTCCTTCACACTAAATGTATGCCAGTATCTTCTACTTGTTTGTTCTTGACAGTGGATCAACAGTGAGGGTGTCATTTCTTAGATCTCTTTACTCTAGTTCCTAAATGTTACTCCAACCAGAAATTTCTGATCCAGCTTTGAATGACATCTCAAATATAAATATATTATTCAAATCCATCTCGAAAATTTATTGCAATACATAGTCCCAAAGCTTCAGAACACACAAGCATATGTTATATATAAATTGTTACTTAAATATAAAATGTTGGAGGTTTATGGTAGAGTCAAAGAAGCTTTTTTGCACCTAAATGTTAGTTATTATAATTTTTAAATGTATTTTTCAAATTACAAAAGACATGTAATAATCATGCAGAAAATTTAGAAAATACAAAAGAAATAAGAAAATAAGAATCAAAGTGAATTCCAGCAAATGGGGATGAACATTTTTTTTTAAATTTTTTAAGATTTTATTTATTTATTTGACAGAGAGAGAGAGAGATCATAAGCTGGCAGGCAGAGAGAGAGGGGGAAGCAGGCTCCCACCCGAGCAGAGAGCCCAGTGCAGGGATCGATCCCAGGGCCCTGAGATCATGACCTGAGCCAAAGGCAGAGGCTTAACCCACTGAGCTATCCAGGCACCCCAGGGATGAACATTCTTTAATAATATTTTATAATTCCTCACTATACATCTATACATTAGTAAGCGGAAACCACAAATTTGCAGTATATTACCTGCTTTTATCATACAACCATTACAGAAACATCTCCAACTAATTAAAAATTCTTTAAAACCTCAATCTTAATATTGAATACAGAATATTCCATTGTATGATTATACCATAAATTTTATAAATCTCCCTCATAGCATAAAATTTATTTCCAGTTTTTTAATGTTACTTATATTAATGAGAAAGGAATCTTACATCCAATATGATTTATTTTTGGTGTATAGAAAGACTTCATTTTGTATCTTGTGCTTTTACAGAATTCTATGAGTTACAAAGTTACGCAGTTTCCAAGAAATATAAGCAAATTCTACAAAAATTATAATTTTGTCTTCTTCAGCCAAATATTATATCTTTTATTTATGTTTTAAACTTTGGCAAAAATTAATGAAAAATATCAAAAAGTAATCATATGCACATCACACTTTTGTTCATTTCAATGACAATAACTCCTCCTTTTTCAGTGAATTATCATGTTGATTCTGGACATAAAAGAAATAGTCTTTTTGTTTGTTTGTTTTGTTTTGTTGTTTTTAAAGATTTTATTTATTTATTTATTTGACAGACAGAGATCACAAGTAGGCAGAGAGGCAAGCAAAGAGAGACTGAGAAGCAGGCTCCCTGCTGAGCAGAGAGCCCCATGCGGGACTTGATCCCAGGACCCTGGGATCATGACTTGAGCCGAAGGCAGAGGCTTTAACCCACTGAGCCACCCAGGAGTCCGAGATAATCTTTATTATATATGATGATAGCCCTGGTTTTCCAAATTTTAAGGGAAGTGGTTCTTAAAAATAGTAGCCAGTATTTATATGACATTCTCTGGCACTGTTAATGTATTATCTAAATTAACTTATCTAATCCACACAACAAGCCTCTGAAGTACATTCCATTATTACCCACATTTTACAAATGAGGAAGCTAAGTATAGAGAGGTTATATGTCTATTAAAATTCTATTAATCTATTTAAATTCTCTAGTAGTGAGACATCTATTAAAATTCTGGTATGGTTTGTTTTATTTATGCTGTTGATATAATTATCACACATAAGAGAACTAAAAATTAATTGCATTTTTGGAATAACGCCTATTTGGTCTGGATAATTAATTCTGCCAGTGCTTCTTCACATTCCGTTTGGAATTTTTAATTAATATGCAAGATTATTAATATGCAAGATTAATATGCAAGATTATTCTTTAATTTTTTTTCTTGTGATGTCTTCTTTTTTCTGGTTTTGGCAATAAGGTTATGCTAGATTTGTAATATTAATTGACTAGCTTTCCACCTTTTTTCTGTCTTTTGATATAGCTAATATTTCCTTAATTCTCTACAAATGCAGTTTTGATCTTCTCTTTGATCCAAGAGTCATTTAGAAGAGTGTTTTTAAATTTCATAGAGGTTTTAAATAGAAATCAATTAGCAAAATCTCAGATGGACAAAAAAGTTATTTGCTTGGTTGTCTAAGCTTTTACTAATAAAGGTCATTTGTATCACATTATGAGCATAAAATATTGACTAAATAAATACTATTTTCTAGACAAATTGAAGTTTTTTAAAGCCTCTGTTCAACCATCATAAGCATGCCAAATCTATCTGCCAAATCTATCTGGATAGTAAGCTACCTTACACAGACAATTTGCATATCTATGTATTTATATCCTGTTAAATTCTTGAATTTATATTGTTATATGTGCTTTTATGAAATATCAAACTTATTTATGGCTATATTACCTTTCTATTACTCTATTTTTATACTATCGTTTATTAAAGGGTAAGAGAAGATTAAGATTGTTAATGTCTTTTGTAACAACTGTATTTTTATAAATTAACCTGTTTTGTCTTCTACATTATTTTATATTTTAGACAGATGTGTAATTTAGTTTTAGTTTTCTAGTTTAAATAGCATGTGGTAGCATGTTTTTATTTCATATAACACTTGAGGTTATAATTTTACATAATATCATTTAACCAATTTATATATTTTTTAGGTCACATGTGTCTATTTTTTTATTTGACATCTTGTCTTTTTGATTTCTATATGTCTAGGGTTTATTGCTTTTTCCATTATTTTGTATTCTATCATGTATGCACTATTTGACTTTCTCCATTTTCTATTTCTCTAAATATTTCCTAAATCAACATGGTATTTCTTGATTTCTTCTAACATAAACATAGAAATTGCTTTTACTTCCTTGATGCTTCCCTCAGTCTTGAATTAATAAAATGTGATTTTGAGGCCCAAGTTTTATTAAAATTAATATTTCACATTGTGTGTCTTCTGTGAACAAGTTTTAAAATTTGTGTTTATTTTACAGACATATTCTCAGTTAATATACTTTTGATATGGTTTTTATTCCATCTCTATTCCTTTCTAAAAAATACCTTACTCTGAACTATTTCAAACATGCACAAAAGAAATAATAAGAGCTGACATTTACCCAACGATTACAATGAACCAGATACTACTCCAAGTACTTGAAAACAATTAACTTATTTAATAACTTTGCAATAACTTTTTGCAATAGAAAATATTTAATAGATGAAGAAATCAGGACAGAGAGGATATGTCATTTGCAAAAAGTGACACAGCTGAAAATGCAGAGCTCACATTCAAACCTAGGCTCTCCGCTCCTTTGTCATTAAGCCTTTTCCACTACAAAGGATATATCAGCAACTTCATTCTAGAATTTATCCCTATGTCACTTTTTAAAATTTAAGATTTCTCTTTTTATTTTATTTTTCATCCACCTTTTCTTTCATCATCTCGGCCTGTTTTGATGTTTTTCTTTCTTTTATTTCTTTGAGAGTCCGTACTACATTTAATTTCGAAGTTCTGTAATTCTGTAATTTTTCTTTAAATTTCTCTGCTATGAATTCATCTTCCACTTGCTGATTTTGACATTATTGGCTCTCTTCTTTAGGTTAGTTTTCTTCATGGGTTTTGGAGTTTTAGTTTTTTAGGTAAAATCAACTACAAAATATTTTTTGTTTTTGTAACTTCCCTTTTATCCTCCACCTCTTCTTCTCTCTCTTTTCTGTGTCTCCTCTCCCTTTACTCTATTCCCCTTCTGTCTCTCCCTTCCCAACCACTAAAAAATCCAGAATTTTTTGTGATCAAGAGCTACGCCATCTCTTCTATATGAAAGAGAGTCTCACTGAGTAGCAATGGTGACCTCCTATAATGTAAGATTATATTAGAACAAAGTAGCTTGGGGAACCCTTCATTGCCTGTATATATTTGTGTCCTAGATCTTCAAAACTAAAATTCACGGGAACCCACATGGAGAATTTTAAAACTAGGGAAATGTGGGATTTGCTAATTATTTGACTTTTAAAATGTAACTAACACTGGATTTTCCCCAGATAGGATGTGACTGAGTAGATTTGCTATTATCTGATAGGAGTATCTACTCTATGGGGCAAGATTTTCTTAACCACATCTCGTTAGAGATTAAATATCTATATATGGGCTCGGTCTTTGGTTCCAGGACAAACTCTTACTCTGAGTGATAGCCGAAGTTGGAGTAGACTTACACGGCACGAGCCACAGCACCTGTTAACCACACAGAGGTTCCATGAGTTGCTTTTCACAAGGGAGAGCTATGAGTGTGGCAAACACTTAAGATACCACTGACACACCTATCCCTGACCTCTTAATTTTGAATCACCTCTAAGTATATTTGACACATGTGTTCTAGTGTACATTTGTATTATAGTCACAACCTTATTATTCTCTTTAGTGCTGTGGGTTTACTCATCTATTCTGTAGTTTCCTTAGGTAAAAATGTTTGGGAATTTCCAGCCTATAGCAACTACTAACCACAAGACTAATTATATTCATTGTATTTCTGTTTTAAATCTACATAAATGTATTCCCTAAAAATCCACAACCAAAGCTATGGTCCAAGAAAAATGAAGGATTATATAATTAACTGGTAAATGTACTAGGAATAGTAAAATATAAGCATAAATATCAACTTTAATTTAAACCATCTAGATTGGATAGCCTGAACGTCTGAAGTTCTGTGTGTACCTGCCCAAATTTATGGCTCTAGCTGTGTGATATGAGGTACACATTTTCATAAAGTACCACAGACTTTTATAGAGCAGGAAAATGATTCTTTTGAAAGAAAACTAAAGGTGCTTGTTTTATAAAAATAAATGTTGGGCCAAATGTTCATCCTTTATTATTCTCCCATAGGAGTTTTACAAGATGAGAATCTGGCATTTATTAGCAGGTCATTTTGGGGTCGGTGGCTGTGGGAACCCAGACTCTTTGTCTGCATTTTATCTTCACCATATGATTTTGGTATGAGTTTTTCAGTCTCATAAAGTATAATATGTCATGAATATTTAATAATCACATTTTTAAAACAACACAAATTAAATCACCTATCTGTTATGATACACACTATCAATAAAAACCCATTTAATTCTTCATCAGGGATTTAAAAAATATTTTTGGTTTGAGAACTCATTTCGCTATGGATAATCCACGTGGGGTGTGTGTGTGTACATATGCGTGTGTGTGTGTGTGTGCGTGTGTGTCTATATGACAGCATTCTTTTTTTTTTTTTTTTTCTCATTAAACTTTTGTTTTAATGGGTCTCAAAATTCTGTGACAGATTTTTGGTCAAGTTGTTTCCATTAAAAAGTACTGATTTTAAAAACTAATAACTTAAAACTGCCACACACACAAAAAAAAAACAAATGGTCCACAAAACATTCTCCTTTCCTTCTGAAGGTTTTACGATGCATTGTTATCATTAACCAGTCTTTTACTATTAAACTTAAATGGCCAATTGACACAAACAGTTCTGAGACCGTTCTTCCACCACTGATTAAGACTGGGGTGGCAGGTATTGGGGATAATATTCATTTAGCCTTCTGAGCTTTCTGGGCAGACTTGGTGACCTTGCCAGCTCCAGCTGCCTTCTTGTCCACTGCTTTGATGACACCCACAGCAACCGTCTGTCTCATGTCACGAACAGCAAAACGGCCCAGAGGAGGATAGTCAGAGAAGCTCTCAACACACATAGGCTTGCCAGGAACCATATCAACAATGGCAGCGTCACCAGATTTCAAGAACTTGGGACCATCTTCCAGCTTTTTTCCAGAACGACGATCTATCTTCTCCTTCAGCTCAGCAAACTTGCAAGCAATGTGAGCTGTGTGACAATCCAGCACAGGTGCATATCCAGCACTAATTTGGCCTGGATGGTTCAGGATAATCACCTGAGCTGTGAAGCCAGCTGCTTCCATTGGTGGGTCATTTTTGCTGTCACCAGCCACATTGCCACGACGAACATCTTTGACAGATACATTCTTGACATTGAAGCCCACATTGTCCCCAGGAAGAGCCTCACTCAAAGCTTCATGATGCATTTCAACAGACTTGACTTCAGTTGTAACATTGACTGGAGCAAAGGTGACCACCATGCCAGGTTTAAGAACACCAGTCTCCACTCGGCCCACAGGGACAGTACCAATACCACCAATTTTGTAGACGTCCTGGAGAGGCAGACGCAAGGGCTTGTCAGTTGGACGGGTTGGTGGCAGAATGCAATCCAGAGCTTCAAGCAGTGTGGTTCCACTGGCATTCCCATCTTTACGGGTGACTTTCTATCCCTTGAACCAAGGCATGTTAGCACTTGGCTCCAGCATGTTGTCACCATTCCAACCAGAAATTGGCACAAATGCTACTGTGTCGGGGTTGTAGCCAATTTTCTTAATGTAGGTGCTGACTTCCTTAACGATTTCCTCGTATCTCTTCTGGCTGTAGGGTGGCTCAGTGGAATCCATTTTGTTAACACCAACAATTAGTTGTTTTACACCCAGTGTGTAAGCCAGAAGGGCATGCTCATGGGTCTGCCCATTCTTGGAGATACCGGCTTCAAATTCACCAACACCAGCAGCAACAATCAGGACAGCACAGTCAGCCTGAGATGTGCCTGTAATCATGTTTTTGATAAAGTCTCTGTGTCCTGGAGCATCAATGATGGTCACATAATACTTGCTGGTCTCGAATTTCCACAGGGAGATATCAATGGTGATACCACGTTCACGTTCAGCTTTCAGTTTATCCAAGACCCAGGCATACTTGAAGGAGCCTTTTCCCATCTCAGCAGCCTCCTTCTCGAATTTTTCAATAGTTCTTTTGTCGATCCCACCACATTTGTAGATCAGATGACCAGTAGTGGTAGACTTGCCCGAATCTATGTGTCCGATGACAACAATGTTGATATGAGTCTTTTCCTTCCCCATTCTGGCTTAGGTTGAGCGGTGGTTTTCACGACACCTGTGTTCTGGCGGCAAACCCGTTGCGAAAAAGCTATATGACAGCATTCTATGAATGATTTCAACTACTAAATAGGATTTGAACCTTTGTCTCCTTAGATATTTTAATATAAGAGTAATTTTATATTCCATGTAAAATTTTTAAGTGGCTTTAAACATAAATAATATAATGCATGTACATATAAAATGCATTTGCTAAACTGCTAGATAATCAGATAAATCTATTCTAAAATATTCACACTAAATTAAGAAATTCAGCCTAGTCTACCACAATAAAGTGGAAGGAAGAATCTACTGTTAGAATGATTTAACAAAGGTATTTAGAAATCATCTATTTTAACTCCACTGCATTCAATGCAACATGAGGAGTGATTCCTGATGTCTTGTAGCTTTAGCAAAAAATAAACAACAAAAGTATAAAGATAATGTTAAGGCAATACACAGGTGAACACTAAATGGCATCTTGGTCAAAGCACAAGACTTGAGATCAGAAAAGGAGCTACTGAATTCTGGTTTTGCCACTTACACGCAATCTTGGGCAAGTCACAGCCTTTCTTGATCCCAATTTCTTTATCTTTTAAATGGTTCTTGGTATCGTGTGTATACCATACATCTGTAAATCTGCTACTCAGCCTCATGTTCACAGTGCCCCAGTCACTCTGACCTCCTTGGTGTTCCTCAGAAACACCAAGCACCTCTATCTGGGGCCTTGAGAGAAGCTCTTCCCATTTCCTGGAATGATTTTCCGAATCTTCATAGAGACAGCTGCCTCTTTTCCTTGAAATTTGACCTAATGTTTCCACATGCTCATGCCTCGGCTCCATGGGAAACTGGAAAAAGGTAGCCAGTGCCTTGACCTTTCATATAAGAGACTGGCTCTGCCTCCCTTCATGACCCAAAAGATGCAGAATTTCCTTGAACAGAGAAAATATTAACAAACTTCCACCACAAGTTTTAGGACACTGGAGCTTCAATTTTTTCTCAACATGATGGGTAAATTCAGAAATTTCTAAGAAATGAATAATGGTCTATCAAGAGACTTCCAAAAATAATAAAAACTTAAGAAAATAGAAGAATCAGATAAAATGTCTTGAAAATTATTGCCTTCCCAGAGTGTTGCTCTAGTCAGTCATAAGAAGCATTTATAGAGGCCAGGAAGACATGAGTTTCAGAAGATTCTTGGCATCAAGGGCGTCATGTTGCTTTTATGTAACTCGGGTCTTATTCTTTTGACTCTTTCCCTGCATATAATAGTTTATGCCCTTAAAATATATATAAAGTTAGACTAGATCCACTTAAATTCTTCCCTTGAGTAAATTGGTTACTTTGTGAGTCTATATCAGACAGTAATTTAATTTCCTTTGATAGCAGCAGGAAAAATTTACTGGGTACTGATTCATGTTAAACAGTTTGCTTTATATACATTATTTCTATTCTATTCACAATCCTTCTGGTTTTATTATCTCTATGAATGAGAAAACTGAGGATCAAAAAGATAAAAATAATTGTCATATGGAATTGTATTTTCTGTTCTACAATTAGTCATTTATCTGGAACTTATTATGTGTTTGTTACCAGATGCAAGGCATATTTCCTCCTTCACTAAATTTTTCCCATATTCACCCTATCAATGGGATACATCAAAAACTGTGAAGGTGACTGGAAAGAGAGAAAAATAAGAGACAATTATTTAGTAAGATCAAATTTAATTAGAGTATTAAGATCTTTATTTTGCTTGACTCAATTTTTCAATTTTTATTCCAATTTTTTTGAACTTACTATATACATACACTTTAGTGCCTCAAAACCTAAAAGGATTTGAGGCATTATACATTCTTAAATACACAATATATTTAACTATATACAAGATATTGAATTGTATTTTATAAAAATATATACAAATAAAACAATATTAAGTTTCTAATTCCTATGAGTATAAAATATAACAGGATAAAAACATTTGTAAATTCTAACTGGTATATTACAGTATGAAGTGAGCACTATCTTTAGAGTCATTATGGCTTTAATTTAAAATCAAATGTCAAAACATAACTTTCTTCTGAATAAAAATGAAACAGTGCTAACTTTATAAGGCTGCTATAATTATTGCATGAGACCATATATGTAATGCACCTAGAACTGTCTAACTCATAGTAGGCACTTGGTCATGAAGGTGTCAGCTGATTTGCTGCTGTGTGGCAGTGATGGCACATCCAGAGTCTCTGAACTATCATTAAATATCAGAGGTCAGATGCTACTACACCACCATGCTTTTCAGGTTCTGCTTTGATCTACTCTCTGTTAAAGTAGGACAGTCTGACTCAACTATTGCTTTATGTCAGAATCCTTTGCCTCATCTTTGGGACCAGCATCTTAATGTTCTTTGAGGCAGTATCCCTCCACTGCTCTCAGTCTGTGCTATTTGGATGGGATGTCCACTCCTTTCTTCAGAAGAAGTACGGCCACATGGGTCACAAGACCCAAAATTGCCAGTAAGAGTTATATGACTGACTAAGAATGATCATGCAACCATAACTGGATCAATGATTGTAAGCCCAGGACTGTTGCTAGAACTAAAAGGAAGAAAACAATCTTTCCACTGAATTGTTAAACTTGTGGGATGAAAACCTGGAACCATTATAGAGCATATGAAATGAGAATTTACCTTAAAATGAAACTAGAGATGTAATGGAAAGAAACCATGCTATTTGATGGCATTGTAAGTTTCAGGATCCAGTTGTGTGTGAAGACAAGCAACACCTCATTTTTTAAAAGATTTTATTTATTTATTTATTTATTTGAGAGAGAGAGAGAGAGAGAGAGAGAGAGAGGGCATGAGAGGGGGAAGGTCAGCGGGAGAAGCAGATTCCCTGCTGAGCAGGGAGCCCAATACCAGACTCAATTCTGGGACTCCAGGATCATGACCTGAGCCGAAGGCAGTCCCTTAACCAACTGAGCCACCCAGACGCCCTCTTTTTTTTTAACTATGTGAGTGAGTCTATGTGGGAAACAACTTTTTAAATGGCCCTCAATCCAATTTCAGCAATCCATCTTTAGGAAGTTAGCAATACAACTTTCAGATATCCGTTCCTTTGTGGTATCCCTTGAACGTGGGCTAATGGCTCACTTTTAATAAATAGAATAAGGCTCAAGGAATGGGATGCCAATTCCGTGACTAGGTTAAAAAGACTGACTTCTTGGGGGCAGGTAGATGGCACAGTTGCTCAAATGTCTGACTCTTGATTTGGGCTTGCAAGGTGAACTCAGGGTGGTGAGACGGAGCTCTACTTGGGCTCTGCGATCAGCTCAGTCTGCTTAAGTTTCTTTCTCCCTCTCCTCCCCTCCTTTCTCTTTCTCTCTCCAAAATAAATAAATCTTTAAAAATAAAAATAAAATAAAAATAAAAAAAGAAAGAAAACAACAGATTTCTGTCTTACTAGCGTAGTTTCTCTAGTGCCATCTAGGCTTGAACACTTTGAAGAAGCATGCTGTCGCGTGGGTAAGGTCAAGAAATAAGAAACTAGGGCAGTGGGGCCAACAGCAAAGGAGGAACTGAGGCATTCAAAGAGCTGAAAGTTGCCCTCAACTACCGAGTTATCTTGGAATGCTGCCTCAGACAAGCCCACCTTTCCACAGCCATTAGGCCAGATTCCGGTTCCCAAAACCTGGCGGTGCTCAGTGGAGACAGCCACTACTCAACTGGGCTGAGGGTAGCAGACAAGCTTTGCTAAGGATTGGGATTTGCTCGAAACGTGCCACGAGCCAGATCTCTGCAGGGACAGAGCCTCCGGCAGCCAGGGTACCCACGTGACTCTCATCCCAGCACTTTGCGGCCGCCCTACCAGAAGTCCCGAGATCCCGCGAGATTGGGCCTTCATCGCCAGAGGGTGCACTGCCGACTTCCTGCGTGCTTCCACCTTCTTCTTTGTGGACTCTGACTTTCAACTCCTTGTTGCCCATCCTCTTCCTCACTCGCCATCTCTATCTGGACATACGCACACATACACGAATCCTCCGATTGCCGGACGCTGAGCAGCCCTGTCAGAGATCCTGAAGCAGACGAGCCAGGTAAGCCGTGTCCAGATTCCCAACTCACAGAAACTCTGAGGTAATGAATGTACGTTTGGGGGCAATGTATTACATAGCAGGAGGTAACTAATACAGTCCATTTTAGTCACTTGTGATTGGACTGCTGTCTCTAGAATCCAAGAGAGTCCTGGCAATTAACATAGGGAATACTTTCCGTGGAAAAGAAAGTAGCTGCAAGATTGAGCAGCGTTAAGAAAAGATGAATTTTTCAGAGACACACGCAGTGGCCTTGTAACTGTCTAAACAAGTGACACAGCATGCATTCTCTAACAGAGTACTTTTTACTTTGTTCTTCATTTGAACCACGAGGAGATAATCTTTAAACACAGAAGGTCTGAAAAGAGTTTAGGAATAGCTTAAAACGCACTTAACAGTTGAGTACTTTAAAAACTTTCTAGAAAATGTGTAGGAACTAGCAAAACCGAAAAATTTTCCCAGAAGAGTGGGGGAAAAAAAAGAAACCACGTTATTTTTCTGAAAGAGTGAGTAGGAGAAAGACTGAACAAATTTTAGGGGTAGAAAATGGAAATTAAGCATGGTTTGTTTTTTCTTTTTTTTCTTTTTCCTTACAGAATCAGGAAATCACTACATAATGGGCTGAAAATAGCTTGTTTGATGTTGGGGACATTTTGATGTAGAGAACGTTTATCAAAAGACTGAGTACAAATGACAAAGTAGAAATAGCACCTAGCTGAAACATGTAGATAAATCAAAAATTTAACTGTAAGCAAGCTATAAGTTGTATTTCAAGTCCTTATGACCAAAAGAGACCTTAGAAATGTTTTAATCCAAAACAATTTGTGTTAAAGGTAAGGAAACTGAGGCCCAGAGCACTTCTATTATTTCAAAAGATCAAGCAATTAGTATTAGAGAGCAAGGCTTGCCTTTATATCTTTGAACTCCACACCCATTTCTGTTAGAAATACTTTCAGCTATACATTACAGATACTCATGACTGATGGTGCCCTAAGAGCACTGAAGGTGAGGACCACAGAGCTCCCAATATTCTCCCATCATATCATCAGCCTTGTCATAGCAAACTGCCTTAAAAATCAAGCCCACAGACGAACCTTGAACAGATTCTTCATCTTACCCTAATGCCCTCAGACAAGCCCCATCACCCAGCTCTGGCATTTAGTTAGAAAGTACTGATAACACAGTAACTGTTGTTTATAACTAGACTATTATGGTAGGTTGGTGTGATTTCTGACGGGTAAGGGACCATACCATACTGGTTATTGGAAAAATATTGTGAATATTACCCTTGACTACAGCTTGGTGTGTCTCAGCCATCACAAGAGGCCCTAAACTTCAAGCCATTCTCTTAGGCGTCAGACTTTCCTCTTTAAAATGCTTGGAATAGCTTCCCATCTGACCCAATTATTTCCTCCTCCATGACTACGGAAGCCTTTCATTGTAATGTCCAGAACTCAGTCTGCCATTAAGACAATGACCTCTCTCCTAAATTTTTCCACTGAAGTTCCAGCATTTTTTTTGAGTTTCATTGTGGGTGGGGAAGCAGGTGGAGAAGGGTTCCCCACACACCACCAAGCAATGCTCAGGACACCAGCTGAGTGTCCTGCCATTCAACTCAATGCTAACATCAACCACCTGGAGATAGCATCAGATTCTACCCATTAAAGTTCAGTCCTGTAAGACTGCCCTCCCCCACCTCCTTCATATGCCACTCACAAGCCCAGTTATTACCTATGCTTCAGAACGATTCACTAAAAATTGTTGGTTCCCACAAACCCCTCCTTGGACTTCAGATGCTAATTGCAATTCCAGGTTGTTACCAATATTTCTGACCAACTGGTTATAAATCAGAGGTTCCCATGAACCTCTCCTAAGGTTCAATAAATTTGATAGAGTGGCTCACAGAACTCAGAGAAACACTTAACTTACTAGGTTACTGGTTTATTATAAAAGGATAAAATCAAGAAACAGCCAGTTTGAAGAGATGTTAGGGCAATGGTATAGGTATGTGGGAAAGGGTGTGGAGCTTCTTTGGCTTCTTGAGGCTCGCCACTATCCCCACATCTTCATATGTTCACTGACCTGAAAGCTCTCCGAACCCTGTCCTTTTGGGATTCTAGGAAGACCTCATACATAGGCATGAATGATTAAACCATTGGCCATTGGCAACTTAATCAAACTCCATCCCCTCTCCCTTTCTGGAGGTCAGAAGTCATGACTAGGACTGAAAGTTTCAACTTTCTAATCACAGGGTGGGCCACACTGGCAAAAGTCTCTCAGGCTTAGGTGCTTTGCAAAAGATACCTCATTAACATAGCAGAAGACACCTTTATTGCTTTCATTATGAAATTCCAAGCGTGTGGGGAGCTGTGAGACATGAATTGGATGAAGATCAAATGTACAACACTCTGAACAACATGGACCCGCTTATATGGGGGTCCACTTACATGTAGTTGTTTTTTTTTTCCAGCAAGTATAGGACAGTACTGTAAATGTATTTCCTTTTTCTTATGACTTTCTTAACATTTTCTTTTCTCTAGCTTACGTTGTTGTAAGAATACACTTTTTTTTTTTTAAGATTTTGTTTATTTATTTGACAGAGAGAGATCACAAGTAGGCAGAGAGGCAGGCAGAGAGAGAGGGGGAAGCAGGATCCCTGCTGAGCAGAGAGCCCGATGCGGGGCTCAATCGCAAGACCCTGAGATCATGATCTGAGCCGAAGGCAGAGGCATAACCCACTGAGCCACCCAGGCTCCCCAAGAATACACTTTATTAACACATACAATATACAGAATGTGTGTTAATCAACTTTGTTATTGTTAAGGCTTTTAGTCAACAGTAGGCTACTAGTTGTTATGTTTTTAGGGAGTCAAAAGTTGTATGTGGATTTTTGACTGTCTAGGGAGTCAGTCTCCAATACCCCCATGTTGTTCAAGGGTCAAGTGTATATGAGAAGTGTATTTTGGTCATTTGAATCACCAAATATATATTTCTTATAAATCACAGTATTGCACTTTCTTTCTTTAATTCTAACTTTGCTGACAATGAGAACATCTTTTTTGCTTCTTTGATCACTATTCCCCCTTTCTCAAAAAATCAAATCAAATCATCTATCTCCACTGAAGTCCAAACTGCCTGAGTATGGCCTCCTTCTCCCCCAACTGTAGTCTTCTTTCAGCCTCCTAATCATCCCCCTCACTCACTCCCTCTTGTCCTTCCACCCATGCTAACAAAGCCTAAAGTCCCCTGTTCCATTACTGTAATTGTAAATCTTTCCCTGGATATTCTCTCCACTGCTTCCTTCTCTCTCCTTCTGTCTAACACATCGGGCAATAAACAATTCTGGGAGACCTCATCTCACCATTTATTTTTTACTTGCCCACACAGCTGAACATTACTGGAAAAAAACATGGCCATGCCAGGCTGACTGATCATACTTTAAATTTATGATCACAGGTTTCAAAAAGACTCTCAAACATTACATTTCCCTGGTCACATCATCCTTTCTTATCCTTCAAGATGTTTATAAACAACCAGAAGCTATATGCCATATATTTGCATAACCAAATTTACTAATATGTGTCTGTATCCAAATAACATGATTCCTTCCTCTGCCAATAGGTGAATTCGTTATACTTTTACCCAAGTGCAGTTCCTGTACTTGCCCATTGGATCCCATTCTCGTTCCTCTATCTAATTATCTCCTTTAATTATCCTTTATCTCTCCTGAAGCATTTTAATTTTCATCTCTCTGTCCCAGATCATTCCCACTGGTATATAAGGAAGGTGAAGTAATTCTGTCTTTAAAAAAGGGGTAGGGGGAGAGGTAGGGCTGACTTCATAGCTTAGGTACCATTCATTTTTCAGTTACTTTTACTTGCAAAACTCCTTTAAAACTTCTTAAAAGTGATATCTGTACACTCTGTCTCCTATCTGAACTTCGTCACTTCTCTTTCTTCACTCTAAAAAGATGCCCACCCCCAAACTCTTCTCAGGCTGCATTCATCAAGGTCACTGTGCTTCTCCATGTTGCCTAACCCAGTGGTTAAGTCCTTGTCCTTATTTTACTTTGTCAGGAGCATTTAACATTGTTGATTACTCTCCTTGAAACTGTTCCTTTAATGGGCTTCCAAGACAAAAAAATTTCTTGCTCTTTCTGCTACTTCAGGGCCACCTTATTTTTGGTCACATTTGCCCAATCCCTTTTTTTCTTGTCAATGTCCAAATACTAGCGTGCTCCACATTCTTCCTAACTCTTTTTGCCTCACACTCACTTTACAGGGAATCTTAACTAATCCTAAAGCTTCAAATGATAGCTATAATTGGCCAATTCCCAGAAATATATTCTCAGCCTAGAACTCTCCTCTGATACATAGGTTCAGCTGAATTCTGTTTCATTTTACTTGTTTACTAGGCACCCTAATCTTAAAATATGCAAAATCAATCCTTAATTTCCCCATCCCATATCTGACATTCCTTTCCATCTTGATAAAAACACAACAATGTAGGCAGTTGTGAAATGTTCAGATTTTATAAACCCATATAAATTGGGGGCACCACATGGACCAGCTATTGTATGATGCTTCTTTTAAACACATACACAGGGAGGGGAAGAGAATATGACAGAGCCTGTGTGAAGGAGTAATTAATAGCTAAAAATAACAAAGTAATTCAGATTTTACTGGATACTTCTGTTTCCGTCTATGATGAGTAACATGGATCAGATTACCCTCCTGCAAAGAACTATGTAGCTAGATAAGAATTTTAAAATAGCAGTTTAAAAGCACTGAAGTTGAATGTAGTCAGGACTTGAGGAGCCAAGATCCTGGAAAGAAGGAAAATGCATTGGGATGAGCCCAAATTCACTGCAATCTTTTCTCTCCAGGCATTTGTTGAATCAAAGTATATGACACAGAAGTCAAACACGAAGTTGGTGGCATACTCACTTGCTAGAAAGACAAAAATTGGGAGTTTGGAGCTATCAAGGGAGTACTATTCAGTAGGCCAATATTCCAGGAAAAAGTGAACCCCAGAGAAGTAAACCTGAATTTCTACATACAGTTCTCCTTCAGATCACTTGCCAGATCCTAAGCTGTGAGTCTGCAGAAAGAGGGTTAACAAACCAAGCAACATGTGGCTAACAAGAAGCTAAAAAGCTAAACAGAAATCTCGGCAGTTTCACAAAGCTAGGGAGACAAAAACTGAACTTCAGTCTAGTTAAAGAGGGGCTCTTATAATCAGCACAGGCTCTCCATTGAGCTCCTGAAGAGCCAAGCACTACCAGTAAGGGAAAATCAGAAATAGGCAAGTCCCCAGATCCAGCTCCTCCTGAATCAGTGTGATATACCTATACTGTACATGGCTGCCAGAAGAAAGTCAGGTACTCTGGAGGAAGAGTCATTGAAGAGCCTTTATGGTTTGTCCTAGACAACATCAATCAATAAAAAAATAAAAAATCAAGAAGGCAGAAAAATAAGACATGAGAAGACTGAAAACCAAGAGAAAAAAGGCAGAAAAAATTTAGTTATTAGAGTTGTCAGATAAAAACTTTAAAACAACTGATTATTATACTCAAACAGAATAGAAAAACAGAGGATTTCAACAAAAAACCTAAATCTATACAAGATAATCAAGTGGACATTCTAATAATGAATCATACAATAACTGAAACTGATTTGATAGGTTTAATAGCAAAAGAATATACATAGAAGTAGGGTTCCTAGGTTGAAGGAGGGAGGAGTAAATGGAAAATATCCACACTTAAGTACAAGTAGGAAAAAATATGGCAAATACAGAAAGGCTCAAAGAGACATACTCTAAATAGGGAAAACCTCCAAGTGCATGTGTTTTGGTGACCAGAAGAGAAAGAGAGTGGATTAGATAAAATATTTGGAGAGATATTATTAATAATTATTATTAAGTTAATGAGGTAGTATCAAGCAATAGATTCAAGAAACTCTGTTAAACACAAGCAGGATAAACTACCCCTAAGCAACTAATAGTAAAACTAATGAAAAACAAAGAATAAGAGAAACTTAAAAGCAGCTAGAAGAGGGCAACATCACTTTAAAAGCAAGAAACTATGGAAGACAGAAGATAATGGAAAACTATATTTCAAGTGATGAAAGAAAATTAATTACCAACTTAGAAATTTTTACCTACAGAACCTGACTTTCAGAAGTAAAGATGAACCTATATACTGTTAGTAGGAATGTATAGCCATTACAGAAAACAGTATGGAGGTTCCTCAAAAAGTTAAAAATAGAGCTTCCCTATGAACCAGCAAGTCCACTTCTGGGTACTTATCCTAAGGAATTGAAATCAGAATCTTGAAGAAGTACCTGCACTCCCAGATTCAGTGCAGCATTATTCACAATAGCCAAGATATGGAAACAAATGCCCGTCGATTGATAAAATAATAAAAATATGACATATCTATATAATGGATTATTATTCACCCCCCCAAAAGAAAATCCTGTCATTCTCACCAGTATGAATGAACCTTAAGAACATTATGCTAAGTGAAGTAAGTCAGACTCAGAAAAACATATACTGTATGATTTCACTGACATGTGGAATCTAAAATAGTCAAACTCATAGAAGCAGAAAGTAGAACGTTGGTTGCCAGGAGCTGGTGGAGGAGGAAGAGGAGGTGATAGTAAAGTGGTACAGAGTTTCATTTATGTAAAATAAATAAATTCTGGAAATGTATACTGTGGCATAGTACCTATAGCTAACAATACTATATAATACACTAAAAAAATTGCTAAGAAGGTAGACCTTATGTTTAATGTGTTTACCACAAAAATTATTATTAATTATAATGAAGGTTATGGGAGGAAAATTTGGGAGGTGATAGGTGGGTTTATAGCTTTGATGATGGTGACAGTTTTATGGGTATAATTTATTCCCAAATACATTGAGTTGAACGCATTAAACATGAACAACTTTTTACATGTCGGTTATTATATCTCCATTAAGTGGTTTATTTAAAAAAAAAAAAAACAACCTGAAAGGAAAGGAAGATGAGTTTAAGTCAGTTTCTAACAAACTAAAGCTAAGAAAATTCACTGTACGAGACCTGACTGGAAGAAATACTAGAGAGAGCTCTTCAGGATGAAAGCAGATCAAAGCTCTGGTAGTGCGGGAAGAACTGATCATCAGAAGGGGTAAAAGTGTGAGTAAATCTAAATAAAATCTGACTGTTTAAAATAATAACACTGCTGTGTGGAGTTTAAAATACAGAGATAATTAAAATTCTGAGAATAATATCACAAAAGGCCAAAGGTGGGAGGAGTTTAAATATATGGAGTTTAAAGTGTCCTAGGGTCCTCTACATGTCCAGAAAGTGAAAAAAAAAAAAAATCGCTTAAGGTAGATTCTAATAGTTCAGGGATATCTGGGGTAAACTCGGTGGGAACCACTAAAATAATAAGAGAATCCTGATAGAAGGGAAAAATAGAATAAGGAAAAAAAAACTTGCTTAAAACAAGAAAAGAAAGGAAAACAGATGAGATATATATTTAAATGGGATATTTAACTCAAGTCTGTACTGGAGTCTTTTGAAAAATACCAAACGATTTCCAATTCACAGTCTCCAATAAACTCCTCACTGTTCTCTTTTCACATCTTCCACACAGCTCACCACTGTGCTAGGACTCTTTTCCCTCTCTCCCTCAACTCCCAGACCATCTCTCTAACAACTTTACCTCTGAAGTCATGAACAGAAGTTAAATAGTACATGAAACAGTAAAAACAAAAATACCTTATTAGAAGTTCAAAAAGAAAAAGAAAAAACATTCAAACTGCACCCTCCTTCAATCCCCCTCCCTTCATGATAAAGATAAATGCTGTGTTCTTGTTTCCTTTACTTTAGGAAAAGATAACCTGCCCCCCTGCCAGCACTCAAATTCTGGTCAACAAAGGACTGCTCTCAATCTGAACTGGCAAGTAAGACTCTTCCCTCCTTGGCCAAGGTGATGGGGAATGGCTACAAACATTTATAATTTAATATTTTATTGTGTACTACTTATGTAACCTCTTCTCATTCCTATTCCCTCAAAGTTCACTTCTGTTCCCAATATCATTAAGCAATATAAGCATCAGGCTTTAGCAGATTCATTGAGTTTTACATTTAAAAAAAGAGAGGTATATTCCCTTTACCCATGTTAAAAAAAAAAGTGAAAGAGGCAACTAGAAAGTTATAGTATATAAAAGATAGTCATTTTTATGTTCTTTACACTGTTACCTCCAGAAAGCATTGATGTTCAAATCAGACTCCAGGGTGGGGCGCTGAGCTATGCCAGTTGTCTACCGTGAGACCTTGTGCAAAGTGAACCCACACTTCTGAACCTCATTTTCTTCATCTATAAAATGGAAACGATAAAATAATTGAGGGGAGGGTTAGGAAAGAAGATCTGCAGAATACCGTGCCTAGATTGTAGTATGTGTTTAGTAAATGTTAGCTCCTCTTCCTCTGCATAGGTTGGTCAGTATTTATTTCCATAACTGAACTAACTGGATATGATTTTTTAAAATTCATTTCTGAGGTCCAGACTAGCAAAGCTCACACGATCCTCTGCTTCTCCTCCATCTGTCTGCCAACTGACATTCTTTGTTGCTAATCTAAGACCAAGCCATATGTTCTCCGTATGGGAGACTCTTTCCTGCCCAGGTGGGGAAGCAGACACAATGATCTAATAAGTCTTTGCTGTCTCACTAGGGCAAGTCTTGGGAAAACTTCCAAGCATTGAAAGGTTCTGATGAGACACCACAAGCTTGGGTGACTATGTTGTTCATCAAAAAACTTTTTTTTTTTTTTTACTTACTTTTTTACTCCCAAGATCCCCAAACCATGTTTCAATCCTGTCATTACCTGTTTCCTTGTCTCTGTTTAGTCTAGCAGACAGATCGAGGTTCTAAAAAAGATTTCAACATGGGATGTCTGTGTGGTGTCAAGGACGGTATAGATGAAAAGTGTATATTAAGAGCTGGAGGACTGAGTTAAGAGTCAGGCTCTGATCTACAAATCCCAAACCTGCAGCATCCCAGCCAAAGGAAATATGCCACTTTGAAAAGGATGTGAAAGGTAGTCATAGAGACAGTGCTACGGGGGGTTATAGTTTAATGTCACCATACTTGACCAGAACTAAAATGTGTAAGCATAAGTTAAAAAAAGAAAAAAGAAAAACCCACCATGGTAGTAGAAAGTGCAGAAAGATATGCAGAAAGAAAAAAGAATTAGATTCAGAATTGCATAAAAAAGGAAACAACAAATTTAAAAATAAATATTTACCTTTTAATAATGCTCTTATTCTTTAAACAGTGTAACCCCAGAATGTTAATACAATGGCAGATTGGAAGAGAAATCTCTGAGCTATCCTGGCTATCTTGACAGTTATATAAAGCAAAATGAGGCTTTCATTTCTCATTTTCTTAATATTGCTCTCATTTTTTTTTAAATATTGAAAACTCTTGTTTAATTCTGTGAAGTTAATTTAATTGATGTCTAAATTCTGCAAAATTTGGGACATGTTAACTATTGGAGACATTAATTTCAGAATCAGTATACGATTGAGTAACTAAATTGTCTCCTTATTCTATCTAGTTGCTTTCTGCTTCCCAAATTTTTAATGTAATTTGCATTGCTGTACCCCACACTTATGACCCAGGTAAACTACTTAAAATCTCTGAGCCTCAATTTCCACTTCCACAACATAGCAATTAAAATCGCTGCCAGCTAATTGTCTCATAGGGAGTGTAATAGTAAAGGCATTTTTACAAAGTGTTTTACCTCTTCTGAGGAATTACACTAAGATATTCATTATCATGTGGGACAGGCAAGGCTTTATATGTTCACTTAATTGGCCCCCTGCAAAGGGTGTGACAGGCCTGACCTACAACCACGTGACCTAGCTAGGGATGTGCATCATGGTTTGGATCTGTGTGCTCTATGCTAACTGAACTGGTCAGTATACTGTGATTAATTATATTGCTCAGAGAAACAATTTCTTCAGAAAGGACTGGAAATCAGGGTCAGTTTCTCAAGGAGAAGACGCTTTAGCTCATCAAAAGCTTTACATTTCTGCATGCATGAACCTGTCCGAGGAAGCTTCCTATCATTATCCTCAGCTCTTTCCACCATACACTAGCTTGCAGTTTGCTACCACTTCAAAGAAATATACAATTAACAAGAGCACATAATTAGTGTTTATGCTATATCCAGAACATCTTGATGCTTCTCACAGGTAGAGACAGGCAGCACACATTCAAAACTTGCAGTGCATCTAGGAAGTGTGCCACAGATCTTAATATTTTTCATTTACACATTTCCAGAAAGAAAATTCAACAGAAAGGTGTCTGCAGCATGTTCAGTAGCTTATGCCTCTGAATTTATCTGAGGCTCTGTTTTTTAAGCAGTCATATAACTGCTCACCAATGTGGTAATAAAAATTACTTCTACATTAGGTAGGGAGCTCAGTGTATTTACCGTGTGCATGAACTTGCTTAGTTTTACCCACCAGATCTCTACAAGGATAAAAAAAATAAGGAGAGAGATTTGATATTATATTAAAGTACTTCATTTCTTTCCCAAATTAGTTCTCCTTCTGGAAGATAATGCTGGATAGTTATCCATGTAATACTTTCATTATAATAGAATGGAGAAGAATTGCATTAGCCTCAAAAGAGATATGAACTGGAAAGGTCATTTTTGTGATAATGGAATTCATCAAGGAGACTGAACAGGCACTAGGAAAGATTCACAAAAGATGTCATTTTACCCCTCTGTCTGAATTGTTTTTTCCCTGATTATCAAAAGACCTTAGTTCTTTACAAAAAGTATATTTTTTAATTCACCTGGAACCATGCTTTTAGTTTATCATTGGTCTCACTAAAAAGGCATTAGGCATTTTGGTCTAACTGTGAATTACACTGGGTCATCAAGAGGACCTGAATATTTAACATTTAGCAAAGAGGGTTCTCCATCATGTTTGATTTCTAACCATTTATATTCCAAAAATAGCTCTTCTTTTCCAGACATGAAAGTAGTACTTTGTGGGGATGTCTCAATCTCTAGGGCTCTAAATTTACCTCAGATCTTTCAGGTTCTACATTTAAAAAAACTCTTAAACTTGGAGGCCTGCGTCTCACTTTCAACTTAGGAATTTCAAATATTATCAAAACCAACTTAAGTATGTCTTGAAGAGCTTTCATGGGGCTTTTGCAAATTAAATATTAGAAATACAGGTTTCTATAGTTATTTGTAAAGCTCAATTAAGTTTTACTAAAGACTAAACAATTTATATTTGAGTTAGATTCTTCATTCTTCTCTCCATGTTTCCAACCACCACCCTCCCTCAGTTCCTCCCTCTGTTGAACCTTGCTAGCTATGTAATCTTGAGGAAAAGTTTAACTTCCTCCACTCTTGAGGAAAAGTTTAACTTCCTCCACTTTAAGATGACCAGGATGATTTCTGCCCTATCTGCCTCATAGAAATTTGAGGGAAATTACATGACATTATCTGTGTAAAACTTAATGGTAAAGTGTACATTGTTCCTTATAAAGGCCATTATACTTACTTTGTTATTTTTCTTTATTTTTCCCTTTTCTTCTTTTGAGATCAGAACCCCATCCACCCCATCACCAAACCCATTACATTTTAGTAAAACAAACTGCGAGACATTACATCCATTCTCAAGCCTTCAGGTCAAAGGAAAATTCCTCTTGGCACTTTGGGGGAAAATAATTTCTGTAGAGATTTGCTGCTGTGGACAGGGTAGACCAGTTATGCCCTGCAGCTGCCAGCCTGCTACAGAAGCCCTGTGATGTTAAAGCAGTGCCAGGGACACCTAGAGACCAGTCAGGGAAAGTTCAGAGATGGAAGTGAGGGAAAAAGAGAGATGCTGCTGAGTGCAGACCTCTGTCAGCTATCCACTTCTCAGTCATCATCAATTCTCAAATACAGACACAATCTCAGTGCAGCATTCGAGAAATGCCCATTGTGCTTTACAGGAGAACAATGTGCTGCCATCATTGTTTGCTTCCCTGTGGTGAGCCTCATTTGGTGTGGGCTACTTTCTGCCCACCAACCAACAAAATAGAGTGAGCTTCTTATATTCCAAAGTTTCATTTAGGAAGCCATTTATTTACAACGTCAAGATCATTTGCCTGTCATGGCAGTAGAGTAAGTAATCCTTTGGTCTCCACACAGACCTAAAAAGTAAATGTGTGCCTGGAAGACTAGACAAATGATGAAAATTAGAGAAAACAGGGCAAGCAGATAACACAAAATTGGATAAAACAAAAATTAATTATATTTTGGATCTTGAAGGAAATGAGATTACTTAAAAAGGAGAGGTAGATAGTTTCGTTGTTGTTTTTTTCCAAGTTCCAAAAGAAATTTCAAGATAGTTTTTAGGACTTTCAAGGTTTTGTGGGTCAGTTCTTTTTTTTTTTAAATAAAATGTACATATTCCCCTGATGGTGGTGTGCCCACTCACATTTAGCTTTGATTAAAGTCACTTGAGAGCTCACATTTGAGACACACAGGAAAGAAAGGAGGAGAAAGCAGGGAATAGAGACTATGGAAGGGCCCAGGCAAGAATTGCAAGACAAGGGAAAAGATGAGTTAAAATGAATATATGGCTGTAGAAGGTAGAAAAAATGTCCAAGTAGTATTGACTCTGATCTGAAAAGGACAAAAAGAAAAAAATATACCAAAATAACTCCAAATAGTACAAAATAACTGTGAACTAGCAAAGATTGATTCAAATCTTTCCATGCACCAGCTCTAAGAAAACAGTATCTTTTAAAGAAAATTTCTCTTGGAGGTCAGAAGCAGGCTGAGGATGAGTGGGTTGGTATTGGAAGGGCAGAAAAGAAGGGCTAACTACATACTAATTGCAAATTCAGACTGTTTGCAAGTTAGGGGCTTGGTAAGTTGAGGAGTACCTATCTATGCTTTAAGGAATAACATTTATGCAGGAAACCTGAAAGGCCAATCAAGCACCCATAAGCAAACAAACAAAATATTAATTATTGATTAATATATAATTATTATTAATTAATTATAAGCAATATAAATATTATTAATTATCAATCAATATAATATATTTAATACATAAGTAAATAATATATATATAAATGTTGAAAAATTAGGATGCTTTCACACATTTTTAAGAATGTTTTACACAAAGGAAAAGTATGCAGAAAGAGCTCAGTAAAAGAAAGTGCAAATGTATTAACCATTAGGCCAATAACAGCATCTGGCATTGTCAGTTGTCATGAAATATCTTGATATATTTCAGTGGTTAATAAAAGGATATTACCATGTGATAACTGATGGTTTTATACCACTGTCTGACTAGCTATAAGTTGCTGAAACAGCAAATCATTTTATGAGCACTCATACAAGCAAGTACTAGAAGCATACTTTTCAGTATTGAGATTTTTAAGAGTAGATTATAGACCAACTTGTATACTTCCAAGGCTTGATGTGGTTTCCCATCAAGATGGCTGCAGCTGAAACAGCATGAGGCCAATACACATTAGGGAATGTCACAGGGGAGGCAGGGCCCACTAACAAAGAGGGGGGATCAAAGATGCTGGCGTGACATCAGTCTACCCAAGTAGTAACAAAAACATCATTTTATTGTCATGACAGTTCCCTGTTGTCTGTAAGTCATTTCATTTATATTTTTTGACAAGGTTGATATTTAACAGTTGGCATAACATTATTCAAATATTATACAGAATAGTAAGAAGCAGCCATTGAGAATCATTCTCCAAATATTACTGTCAGTAAAACCTGTAATCCAATGTGGCTAATGATTTATATTCAGCAAGTAGGACTGTCCCTATTTTGCAAGAAAATTTTGTATTTTTTTAATACTTTTTAAAAAATTTTTATTTATTTGTTTGACATAGAGAGAGATCACAAGTAGGCAGAGAGGCAGGCAGAGAGAGAGGGGGAAGCAGGCTCCCCACTGAGCAGAGAGCCCAATGCAGGGCACGATCCCAGGACCCTGATATCATGACCTGAGCTGAAGGCAGAGGCTTTAACCCACTGAGCTATCCAGGCACCCCTGTATTGTCTTTATGAAGAGAATAAGAGTCGTATTTAACAATTAAATCCAAGCTAGCATGTTTTACAAAGTTAGCATTCTGGCTAATAATGGCTTTTGAAAGATACACAAAACCCAGCCATCACAGAGCAGGGTGGAAGGACATTTTTTAAATACCTGGCCTCACAAGCAAACATGATTATTATTACAAGTAACAAATTAACTTGCTATTGTGCTTTTAGGAAATCTTGTCCTGTAGAAAAACGAAAAACTTCCGATAAAGTAATAGGATCATTATTACTGCTACCATTAATAAAGATTAATATTAAACTTATAATATAAAAAATAATTATTTGGTTTCTTCTATGGGCCAAACATTAGGCCTTTTCCTCTAGTGTTCTTATTGCTCATAACCATCCCATGCAGAAGGTGTTAGCACATTGTTATAAATGAGGGAACTGAATCTCAGAGAGAATAAGTAGCCTAATATCAGTTATCAGGGTAGAGTTCCAAATCCACATCTGCCTGAATTCAAAGCCTGAGCTTTCCTTTCATGGTATAGACATGTGTAGGTAGGATTGCCTTCGAGGTTTAACGTACTTAGCTCATAAAAACTAAAAAAAATGGAAAACCAAATTATTTGTTTATTCTGACTACAAAAATAATAAATTTAAAGCAAATAGAGGGCAGACTCCGTATTAAGAAAAACAGACACAGGTTGGGGTAACTGCTACTTTTGCTTAGTCATCTTGAATCTTTGGTGCTGCCACCCTTACCTTAGAATAAGGCGAACAATCTTATTTTCAGATGATGTGGGCCAGGGGAGCTGAAAAGATCAGGTGATAAATCCTGGCTCTGTGTCCCTAGAAACACATTAACATCTCTGAATTGCAATGTTTTCATCAAAATACAAAGAAAATTAGAACAGCCATTCAGGGTTGTCATGATTAGAGATGTGTAGGAAGAGCACCTCAGCGGTGGTTGGAACAGATTAGAATAATAAACTGACACTTATATTATTCTTTCTAAGGTTGTGACTCCTGTCAAGGACTCCTTAGCCAAGAACTGAGGAGTGGCCCAAGTGTGGAATGTTGCATGCTATGGAGAGTACCCTTGGTTAGACCTTACTTAGAAAGAAAAGGAAAAAAGGCTTTCTCCATATTTACTTCATAACTTCCTTCAAAGTCATCATTTTCAAGTGGGCTTAACAGTGTATCATCTTGAAAATGACCTAACAAAGCCATTGGATGCTTTTGGTTTTGGTCTCAGAATGGGTTTACCCTCAGAGTTTATTCCACAACCAAACCAGTCTGAAAAAGTAGAAGGAAGTATCCTGAGTCCAGAAAGTGAGGAAAGAAAATCCATCTCCATGTAGAAAGCCTGTGTCATATTTAAAAGAGGTGAGGGTCTCCTGTTGAAGCTGATGCCTAAGTGAGCATGCCTGAATAAGAGAACCTGCATGGTGTACATAAGACGTTGTTATCAGACCAAAGTGAATGGAATTCTGGTCTTACTTGGGTCTGCCTTCATTGCAGACTGCTGAGAAACCTCTGAGCACCTTAGCTTTCTTCAATTTTAAGAGGGAATAGTTGGAGACTGCTATTTCCCTGAACTTTGTTTCAAGTTTCTTCAAACCATTCTCATTTTACAATTTCTGCATTATAAAAAATGCAGAAGTTTCAAATAAATTTAGTTAAAATGAAGACAGTAAACCCTGTCCTTTTTCCTGAGCAGTCAGTTTATTTTGGAGAGAAGGGGAGAATGTGTGTAAAAGCTCTTGAAAAGTTAGAATATGTATTAATATGCAAAAGTTTGTTTCTATTTAGAAGGAAGATGATCTTGAGTCATAGAAGGAAGGTTTCAAGATAGATTCTTTTTTAATGATGCTGAAATGTGCTGTGAGGAGACGATGTGGGAATTTCTAAAAAGAAAATTATTGAAAGCTATCTCTTGGTGTGGTTTAAGCGCTAGTTGAAGACAAGTTAAACAATAGGACTTCCTGAAACGCCTCTGAGACCAGAATCTTTGAAATTTATCCTGGAGCTTTCAGACCACACGGTTCTTGTCTTCACTTATTGATTTACTCAAAAAGTATTTTTTGAGCATTTACTATATGCTAGGTCCTGTGTGAAGCAGTGGGGCACACAGTGATCAACACAATGTGGTAAGGTAAGGCCCCTGCCCTGCTGGGGCACCCCTGGAGAAATTTAGATTTCTTCAAGGACAGGCTGGAGGTGAGTTGGTGAAGTAGGCACAGTGTCTTCACCGTGTTTTCACCAGTTTCACCGCTCCCTCTACCAAGCTTTGCCTGCCTTCTTTTATTCCCTAGCTGAGGTCTGGCCTGTCTTGCAAAGTGCTTGGCTGCAACCAACCTCTTGCACTTTCCATGTCCCCTTTCCCAGTTTAAGGTCTCAGATGGAAGGATATTGAGTCTTATTAAATGCATTCTTAACAAACATGTAATCCATAACCATTCCATCAGAGTAGAGGGGATTATACTTTAAAAGATGATATTTATTACTACAAATTAAGGATTCTCAATGATAACATAGAAAATAAAGCAAAATGAAGAAAAGATATTTAGTCCAGATGTGGGAGATAGTTGATGAAAAGTATAATCCTTGGTACTCTTTAAATCACGCCACTATAAAGTTTGATCGTACAAGGCCAGCCTTTTGTCGTTGCCCTTTTTCCTCAGGGTGCCAAAACTAAGGGCCAAATGCTGAGGCGCCATCGATCATCTGCCTAAGTGTGGCATACAGCCCCCTACATCATGCTGAGTAGATGTCATTTTCTAACCCTGTGGATTTGTTTCAATGTAAACATTTTACTTCTTTTGGGGATCCTAAAAATATGTTCTTCCATGATTTAAGCTCAAGTTATCTCAGGGGAAAAAAAGTGTCTGAAGCAATAAAAAAAGGTATTGTTGAAATTCTGTTCGTCCTTGCCTCTTCAACTACCACCCAATTCAGACTAGACATAGACATGGCCTGGGTCTGTAGCATTTGAATGACAAGTGAAAAACGCAGAGGACGTCTGGATGTTTCCAAGTATCCAAGTGTTTGGCATTATGTAGACAAATACATGGATTTTTTTAAATGCTGGAGATGGTTTACGAAGACTCCTTCTCATTACTCAGAGTATTCAACAAAGGGCAAAATATCTTCACTCTCATCTTCCTGTGGAGACTGTGTAAAAGTGATTTTGAGAAAAGATAAAGGAGGCCTGTCTTCCTGTGTAGTATCAGATACTGGCCCAGAATAAATGCTTTTGGCTAGTCTGATAGGTAGAATTATCTACTTCCAAATTTCAATGTCTGGCATTCCTCCATTGTAGCTGACCTTATGATACTCTATTACCTGAAAGGCATTTCTTTCCTCCCTCAGCTTTCCCCATTAGCTAGGCAGCGTGGATCAGACTGGTCCTGCAAACATAGGTTTCTTAAAAGCAAAGGCTATTAAAGCTTTAGTTCACATTAATTTTTAAAATTTCTACATTTGGATGAAATTAACCCTATTCATAGCATAAAACTGACAAGTCCATACAGACTTTTAACACTCCATTAATCTTACTTTGTTAGACTGGGGCATACACCAGCCAAAAACTGGAAATTTGATTAGCTGGTCCCATGCATTAGCTATCTCATTGGTATGGCATTTTAAAATATTTTCCAGATATACAAAGCCATGTTAGTTTTTTCAAGGTCTGTATGGGGTTAGCAAAAAATATACCAAACAACCTCCTTATGAAATAGTTCTACTTTAGCTACCAAAAACTGATTTTCTCCTAGGGATTTTTTTCACTGATAAATAATAATCTTGAAGAGGACTATGCAGGCTGAACTTTGATTTGTGGTAACCTTTCAGCTCAGGGCATTTTTTTCCCTAATCCTCTAGATTTATCAGGATCTAGTAAAATTTTTTTCCAGTGGCAATTTGATAATAATTTTCAATTTTATACAGTACTCTGGGGTTTTCAGAAAATCCTTCTGATGGACAAGAATCCAATTGGAGTCATTTTGAAATGGATAGTCAGTTTATTGGATTAGCTGATAAGGTGATGAAAATCTCTTCTAATCAGATGGATATCTTTAATGAATCAAAAAAGGCTTTTTCATCCATCTCTAACTCATTAAAGCCTTTGTAAATCTCATGGAATGACTTAATGGTACATTTTATGTCCCTTTCTTCTTTTGTGATTTTTAAACAGCTTAGCAAATTGTTCATAGAGAAAACTGTGTATCACAGCATAAATGCTTCAATTCAGAAGCTAATGCAGCCCCCTTGCTCACAAGGAGCTAGCCAACCAAGCTGAAATCAGGAGGACACCAAAACTAATCTATTTTAGATTCTCGGAGACCAGAAAAATAAGTTGTAATGCACAAGGGCATTTGCTCCTGGAGGTTTCACCTGAGATTTCCATCTCTTCTCTCATCTCCACATTAAGCAAAAAGAATAGAAGCATGGCCTGAGGCAAAGCAAGGCCTTTTCCTCTAGACTCCTGAATAGTGTCACAGTTGGTGAAAGCAGCTGATTTAACAGAGTGACTTACAACAGATATAGTCACTTGAGGATTATTTCAGCTTCTCAGCAAAATGACTGGACAGTTGAAAGCAGATATTCTTTTTTGCTGTCCTCTTCTTTAGCCGATATTCACATGCTCAACACTTCCACAGTAATAAGTGATACCACTAATAAAGTGAGCATCCATTTCCATTTCATTGGTATTCAAATTAAAAGGTATTAGTACCCTTTTCATCCTGTGGAAGCCTGGAATATATCCTTTCTGTAGCTGAGAAACTGCTGTGGCCTAAGCTCAATAAGCAACTGCAGTTATTCTGAACAGATAACTACATTCACTTCAAACAGGGAGACAAAGGCAAATTTGATTGCTTTTTTTGGGTGCCAGGTCGCTTCCTATAACATATGGGCCAACAAAGGACCCTGTGAGTCTCATCTCACCTCTTAACTCCTCATCCAGCTCTTACTCAGTGACGAAGTCACTAAATACCAGACTAAAGCTGATGACTATTTTTAATCGTAAAAGGTGTACAGCTATTCTCTTGTAATACAAAAACACCCATCAATCATATGACATTTTGAACATATGTCATTCTAAAATTCACTAAGTTTTAAGGTTAGCTCCTTTTAAGCATAAGATTCTTTTCTTAGAACTTGCATTTCAGAAAATAAATCTAATCATGCCAGAAAGCACAGCTTTTAAATTTGCAAATTCCTATAAATTTGGCTGTGTGAGTTTTTATAAGAAAATCACAAATTTATATGACTCTTATGTATACTATTTCTCTCCATCTGTCCCTGGCCAAAACCATCCGTGTATTTTGTTAATAACCACTTTATTACACTATTTGCATTTTTCAGTATACATTTTGGGATTGAATTTTAACCTGTTTCCTCTGCTCACACATTCCTTGTCTTACTTGAAAGAAACGACATGAGCTTCAGCTAAGGAGTTTCACATATTCTCCTCATCCCAAATGCAGTCTCTAGGGAGAAATCTCCTGTGGGAAGTAACTGTAGGAGTATCTCCGTTGTTCTATGGAAAAGTAAGAACAGCTGCCATTTTTTTTTTCTTTTTCTTTTTCTTTTTCTTTTTTTTAAGAATAACCTATATAGAAAAAAATGTCAAACTATGGGCATTTTTGCCTTTCCCTTGACTAAATACAGCCATCTTCTTTAAGCGTTTACTAAAAGGGAATTTGTTAACCACGCTGATGTCTCGAAAACAGGCCAGAAACCACCAAACAGAAATTCAATAGTATTTTTCTTAGCACTGTGGAAGATTCTGTTAAATACAATTTATCATGTCTGAGTTAAGATGATTAATGAGGTGTAGATTTGCTTTTTCTTCCCTCTCTTTGTCTCTCTTTTATAATTAGTGATAGCATACCAAAGTTCTAATACCTTCTGGGTTTCTGGTATAGGGCAGAATTACTGAAAAGAGATGCTTATCCCACTATACCAAATGGGAAAAAAATAGAAACAAATATATAACATTATGTTTTTTATGTAAAAAATACATAATATCAATTATATATGCACACATGTAATTTCTTAATTTTTCCCATTTGGTTATTCATGCTAAAATAAAAAGGGAATTTATAACATGTACATATAAAACATTTTGTAACATAACTTCTATTTAGTTCTTTTGTTCATAATGTTGGAATGTTATGGGGGCATTGTTTGTTTAAACAAAATTTGCTCTGAACTTGGTAAATTGTCAAAGAGCACCTAAATTATGTCCCTGGGAATTTCTAAACTGTACTAAAATTTTGAATACTCTATTAGGGGAACATCTGTAAATAGTCTGATACATGAGCTCACTTGCAAACATAGCCATTTTGGTATTTTAAATAATCACCCCAGAACTTTTTTTTTAAATATCATTTTGAAATCAGACAGAATAGCAAGGAGGTAAGTGTCAAAATTAAACACAAATGGAGATGAGGTCATTACTTATATATTAATTTTTTTTATTCTTTGGGTCTTTTTTTGTTGGGGTCATATTTATGTTGTCATTTCCTTCTGAAAGATAGAAAAAACAGATTATTTAAAACACTGTGCTATGTTTTTGACAGCGTTGTCAGAGCCAAGGTATTAATTTTATTTCTACATAAATACACTACAATGCTGAATATTTTCCCTGAAATGGAGGTATAGTAAGAATGTCAATTTAGTGGTAAGATTCAGAGGATTTATAGGGTCTTTTTTCATTAACAAAAAATGCAAATAAAGAGAAAAATCCTGGGAAATATTCCGACAGAGTGCATAAATTGCACTAATTTAGCTTCTTGTATGTCTGTCCACTTTACTATGTCTCTAACTGCAGTGAGTGAATTGGATCATTTTTTTTTTCATTTTGAAACTGAACCACAAAGAGAAGATTATTAGATACACAAAGGAGATGATCTATAAATCATCAAGTGTTGACTGGTATGTTATAACATAGGATAGAAACAATTGAAAGGACATGTGAAAATAATGAAAAAACAGTTTGAGGAATAACATGTATAAAGTGAATATTTTACCAACCAAAGACAGATGCAGTTGTGGAGCTAAGTGTTTGTAGTAGAATCACATTATATTAAAGGAAAGGCTAAATTTTGCCCCATCTTACTTTAAGTGGGGAAATAATTAGATCTTGCGACTTTGGTCATTTTTCTGTTCATGTTAGCAAATAAAAAATATGTCAAAGGTTCTCTGAACTTATTTCCCTTTTTTAAAAAGTCAGTATCCCAAAGAAACTTGACTTTTATAAGACCTGACCGTCTCTCAATAGTAAAGAATAATGGTCATGATCATGATTCTCATGATCAGATGGTGGTGTAGGTTAGGTTCCCTGGTTGCAGTCACTGAATTAAACACAAGCTCAAATAAAATAAAAGCTGTCAGGTTACAAGGGTCAAACAAATTAAGTTTTCTTTGAGATTTGGATCAGCATCTGAGACTAGTAACTAAGTTTCTTAATTGAATATTAAGAATTGCCACTCAAGCATGGGGAAAACAGTGATGATTCTGTAATGGCTTACTATTGAGATTATTCTTGTCTAGCATATGGACTATTTCACATCACACTTCACAAGTTTTGATACCTCTGACATCTTAATCTAAAGTAGATACTGTTTAAAATCCTGTGATCACTAAAGTGCTCTAAAATATGAGCTATTTAAATATGTATTTCCTGGCAATTAATGACTTTACCGGTGACAGTGACCAAATGTTTCATTACAGGGTGGTTAATGAAAAGAAACCATAACTGAAGAGGAACATAAGAGAATTAACCTAGACTTTTTTCCCCTATAACCTTTCACGTTGCCACAAAATAAACAGATTTAACACAGTAGTTCTTTAATCTTCTTTAAAAGCCTGGTGATGGGAAATTTCCTATATAAAATATTGGATCCTGAATATGGCTATTAATCAAATTCAGCATCCAATTCAGGAACTGCACAAGAGGTTGTCAAATTTACAGAGAAAAGGTCAAATTAGTTTACATAGTATGAGTAAATTATTTTCCCATCTGACTAAATGATTTTTTAAACTCAGACATTATTTTTGAAGCCTAACAGAAAGCAGAACATTGGATCACAAAGGGTAGAGGAAATATAAAGTCACCGAGTTAATGCTATGTCTGTTTTAATTGACTACTCATACAAAAATTTTAAGCAGGTTATAAATACAATGTGCACATAGAACAAACAGGATTACAACTCATAGACAAAAAATTAAACCTTGTAAAGAAATAAGAATAGAAGAAAATGCACCATGTTTGAGCAGTAAAATTGTCATCAAATTTGTTTCTCTTCTTTTGCTGTACTTTCATCTTAATAAACAGGAATTATTTTAAAGAAAATGTATTAAGCATTTTAATTAAGATATTTCTTCTTAAAAAATATCCATTTCTACTGATACTTTTCAAGAAATGCGAGAGCCACCTTAAGCTGATGTTTTAGTGGTTGTTTCTGCAGAAAAAAGTCCCAAGTGTGGAACAAGTGCGGTCTGGTAGGGAAGACAATTCCTCATGTACATGGCCTTAATTTAGGAGTTCGTAGGTTCAAATCACAAATTAAATGGCTTTCAGAAACATTTAATATACACAAGATTACTTCTGTGTTTCGTTTTACTTCTTCAAGTATGTTATCTTTTCAGTGGTAAATGCTGGCCTCTTTTCAGTAAACAGTGCATTTGGCAAGAACTGAAGCATTTTCTCGGCTGTGCAAGTGATGATTAATGTTTCAGTGCTCAACAGCATCATGATAATTTTCATGGATCTTTGGTTTAAAAATATATATTGTTTCTATTTCCCTTCTTCAAATTTATATATGTAAAAATTTTAGCAAGATCTAGCTAAAATCACATAACCTAGAGATAGAGAATGCATTTAAATATAAGTATTTCATCTTCCTGAATCAACTCTACTTCCCCCAATTCATGGAAAGTAGAACAGTGTATTAATATATTATGATGCATGGCATCTCTTTAAATAGCTAAAAAATAAGGATAGCCCTTCCTTTGACATACATAATGCTCATATACGTACCCTTAAAAGCAATAGTTTTTCTGTGATACCAACACACTCTGAGAATAGACAGAAACATATAAAAATAGTACCAGTATTTATTGTTTGATTTTGAAGTACCAGGTACTGGGCTGAGTGCTTATAATATACAGTTCACTGAGGCTTTTCTGCATCTCTCAGAGTAGAAGATGAAGCAGGAGACTCCAGACAGTAAATAACTTACCAAGTTTCACAGCTCATGAGAGGTGGTACCGGGTTTGAAATGCATCCTACATGATTTCAAGACCCAGGAAATTCTGCTAAGACTGGTGCTACCTTCATATTGCTTGAAAGGGGGTGAATTGGGTGGTAGGCCTTAGTCAGAGCCTTCAAACAACCTTGTCATCATGGCTGAGATGTTCATTTATTCTACATTTAGCAAATATGAAGAGAAAAATCTTTCCAGACTAGAAGAAAACTGAATGTTCATCAGTGAAGAGAGGTTGAATAAAATTGAGAATATAGTCTTTACGTTGGTTTAAAGGGATTTCTTGGAGAGATTTTTAAGGGGGAAAAAGTAAATTTCATCCCTCAGCTTCAAATCTAGGGAAAGGGAGTTATGTGAGAACAGACAGCTGGAAACTTCTTTCTATGTTGAGAATAGCTTTTAGGAAATAGCTTAAGCTGCTATTACTTCATTATTTCTGCCTCCTTAACATTTAAAAAATTCGACCTTCAAAAAAGAAATAGACCAACACTAGGAGGGAAAAACATGTTTTAAAAAGATAAATGTTTCTTACAGCGATATATTCCTGTTTTTTAATTGATTTGTTAATAGATTGATTAATTGGTTTGGTTCTTCAGGGTTTGATTTGTCAGTAGTTTGGAGATGTTTATTATCCTTGAGAGCCAGGAAGGAATTCACCCTAAGCATTTAATTTTCAGAATGAACACAGTTTTAATATTTTTCCCAGGCACTTTGCTAAGTCCAAACAGTGTAAAAAGGTCAAACAATACATAAAAGTGAAAGCAAGTAAAACACATGCTGCAATTGTACCACCCTGTGATAATCATGATTAACATTCTGATGACCAAACTTTCTTGCATGACTTTATGTATGATATACTAGATAAATAGGTGGGTAGGTAGGTAGGTAGGTAGGTAGATTAGATAGATAGACTAGATAGATAAATAGATAAGATAGAAAGAAAGAAAGAAAGAAAAAGAAAAAAGAAAGGATGGAAAGAAGGATAGGGAGGGAGAAAGGAAGGGAGGGAGGAAGGAAGGAAGAGAGAAAGAAGAAATTTTACATAAATAGAATCACAGCATGCCTGTAGCAGTTTTGTTTTTAAATGTTTTACTTTTGTTAACCTCCTGCCTGCATCTACATAACTGCCTCTCATTGTTAGTCCTAGGTAGTTCATATTAGGAATTTGTTTATCTTTTCCATATTTTTCTCATTATGTAATCACTTGCAGTGATAAATGGAAATTTTGCAACTTTATTTCACAAAAATTAAGTCAATATTTCTTTGTGTCATTGCTTTTCCTCCTTAAGGAAACCTCTTCGTGTAAATTGGTTTAAATATAATTTATCCTTTTTAACAGCTGAATAATATGCCATAGTGTAGAAGTATATTTTATTTCCAAATGATGGTTCACTTAGTGTATTTCTATTTTTGCAAAGAGCGTTTAGATAACTATCCGCAGACCTCTCTGTTTTCGATATATAAGGATCTTGTTTTAATTAGATAGATTTTCAGAAATAGATTATAAGCCAGAAGATATGTGTCTATGTTATTTATACTAGATATTACCAGATAGCTTTTCTAAAATCCTGTAAGAAGTTCCATTTAACGTGGGTATATTAAATGACAAAACAATATATACTGCTTTGCCATAATCACAAATAAGAGATATTAAAAAGCGTCTCTCTCATTCTTTTTTTCATTTAATCATATATTCACTGAGTACCTAGATGCCAGGTACAAAACCAGTTTTTGAATTCACTTAGGGTCACCAGAAATAAAAACTTAAATTTCTAAATCCAAGAATCTACACAGTTTCAAATACTTTGCAATGCCTCTCAAATACACCCTTCAGAAGAGCATTTGTCAGAATCATCTTTTCATGTCAGACAACTGATTGGATGGTTGGTTGGTTAGTGTTCAGTCTCCTCTACTCCCCCAACTCAGAGCACTACTGTCACCATGCCCCCATTATTGATAGAAGTGTCCCATAATCTTCAAGTGTGTTGTACTAAAATAAAGATTAAGAACCAGTATTGCAGGCTTAAGCCACCTAACCAGACTCACTGCAAATTATTGTCTGATTTAAAAAGCTACAGAGGATTTCTGTTCCAGAAATTAGATCACTTGCTTTTTCTGTTTGTATTCATATGCCGTTATCTTAGAAATGTTTACAAAGTTTATCTAATCAGGTTTTCTGAAATAAACTAAGTTTAAACAATTTGTTAAATGCAACCCATGCAGAAATTATCACTTAAAATATACATAATAGATTGTATAAGTTTCCTTAAATGGAAGTTAAAGATAGCAGCAACCTCAGAATTCAATAAAGGAACTTTGTAGAATCAACATAACTTACATATTGCTCTGTGTCTGATCATATCATACAAAGCTATTTTGAATTTTATTTTTAACTGACACAGAGGAGAAAATGCTTTATTAATTGAGGAAAGAAATCTTTGAATAGGAATAGCATTGACTTTTAAATCATTGGCCTTATCTTGCTCTTTTATGTATGCTCAGAATAGTGACAGCATTTTCAACAATGTTCCAAAAGCCATTTAGCTTACAAAGTGGAATTATTGTGATACGGTACACTTAATGCATTTCTTCTTCATAGCATCTTATTTCATAAAAATCAATTGGATTTTATGCCTTGCATAGAAGGCCCTTCTTCCACAATGAAGTTAGAGTTATTATGGGTAAGCTGGCCAGATATCATCAAATGCACTCGAACCTTTCTATAGTATTTATTGTTGCACAGAATGCAATGTAAGGCACTCCACCACACTACAGTAAGTAGCACTTTCTCTAGCACATCCATTGTAGCAACTCTTTATAGGAAGCTATTAATATTACAGAGATAGGCAAGGATATCTTGAAGTTTTTCCAGAGAGTAGATGTACTCAGGTAACAAAAAAGCTGTCCTAATACAAGTTTACAGATAGTGTACCTAGCGCAGTGCCTCGCCTATGGGAGGCAGTCCACAGATATCTGTTGAACAAATGAATGGAGACAGTTTTCTAACCCATGCGAAGATGACCCAAGGGCAAGACACAAACAGACACAGGCAAAGGATACAAGTCCGTTGATGTAGGTAAGGAAATAATACTGGATTTTCATGCAGTTGGAGCTGGGGGACAAGGAGCATATTTCCAATTGTAGGAATAGACTTCCATGTCCTTGAGGAGCCCATCTACCAGTGAAATTTCAGGTTAAAATTACATTAAGCTCTTCTGAAAGCTTGTTTCCTTACATTCTCAAGGGACCTGGTAACCTCCTGATGGCTTTCACCTCTTACAGAGTCCCAGTTGGTATGTCTGTCCACTCACCAAATGTGGGTGACCCGTAACAACCATAGTGCTTTCTTGATCATTTACTAAATAAAAGAATCCAAGGAAATGTTCAACTTACCATCTCCCATTTTTAATGAGTCTGGGCTTCAAGGCTTCTTGAAGTCTATTCCTAGAGTGTAAATCCCAAAAATGGAGTTTTAACAAGGCTCCACTACATGTTAATTTCCTTTAAATATCGATGGGAATATTTTTAGAGATATTTAATATATTTAAAGGTATTTATGCCAACACTGTGAAAAATAATGAGTAACTAGATATATGTGACATAGAATCTCTATGATAAAATTAAGGTGCTCAAAATGTATTTTCTCCTTTTATGACACATACTAATATAGCTATCTATCACAACTTTTTCTCTTTGTTTTTATTAATTTTCTTTAAAATTCTAGGTACATAAATACATGTGGTTTCACATTAATACATAAATGGGATTATATATTAGGACTTCATTCAGTATTTTTGGTTTTTTTCCCCTACTTATTTCTTCCTAGCTTCTCTTACCTATAAGGTATAGGATATTAACTACTTCATATGCATACTTTTATACTATTCTAATAACATATAATCATAAATGAATATGCATATATAGATATATACATCTATAGATAGATATGGGGCTTTTTTTTTTTCAAAAATGGCATATGTTATACATACTTCTTTCCATCTTGCTTTCTTATCTGAAAAACGCCTCATGAAATAATTTTAAATCTACCTTTGTGTTTCTTTGTCATTCTTTGATGTGTTCTGTAACAGTTTTAGGGCCTTGATGTACCATAATTTATTCCACCATGACTTAGTATGTTTCTAGTGTTTTGATGTGAAAATGCATTCAAAGATAAATTCACTTCCTTCTGGATACATTCATACATATAGGTGTTTTTCTTTCAGTGGCGCAAATACATAGGAATGAGTTGTTACAGAGGTGGGGGAGGTAGAGAGATGATGAATGATGAATGGATTTGAGTAGTGTTTCCACACTGCTGTCCAAAATGGCTAAAACATTTCACATTTCTCTCAGTAAGCCTTTATTCCTATCACTGGTCTTTATTTTTCTTTATCAAGTAGTAAATATGAAGCCTTCTCCCATTATCAAATTTTGCTGAGTATTAGTTTATAGCTTTTCATACAATAGGCTGTTAGGTTTGCGGTCCTGAAAATTGCTGTGTCATATTCATTCCTTCTTGTGGTTTACAAATAGAATTTTCTAATAAATTTTGAAGAGATGCATATATGCAGTAATAGTCAACACTTATCTTCCATGTTCAAATATTTTTCCAAATATATTGTTCATCTTTTGTTTGTATATTTATCTCTGTGTGATTTTACGTGGTCTATAGTAGCCATCTTTAATTTTATAATTCCTTTTTTTCTTATTTGGTTAACACATTTTTCTTTCCTTTTTGCTTTGTCTCCCAGACTGAAATAATTTCCCTAGATTTTTTGTATGTTTTTTTTGTTTCACTCTTTACATTTCAGTTTGTACCCCAGCTGGTCAGCTATTGTATGGTGTAAATTCACAATACTGATTTATGTTACGGTATTCCAGGTAGATGGCTAATTGAACTAGAACTACTCTTTTCACTCTGAATTGAAATGCCATCATGTTCTGTATTAACTATTCATATACTTTAAGATCTTTTTTTTTTTTAATGAGGAGGTCTTTATTTTTTTATTAACATATAATGTATTATTTGTTTTAGGGGTACAGGTCTGTGATTCATCTCTTACACAATTCACAGTGCTCACCATAGCACAAACCTTCCCTGATGTCACCAGCCAACTACCCCATCCCTCCATCTCCCTCCACTCCAGCAGCCTTCAATTTGTTTCCTGAGATCAAGAGTCTCTTATGGTTTGTTTCCCTCTCTGGTTTTGTCTTGTTTCATTTTCCCTCCTTTCCCCTATGATCCTCTGTATTGTTTCTCAAATCCTTTATATCAGTGAGATCAAAGGATAATTGTCTTTCTCTGATTGACTTACTTGGCTTAGCATAATACTCTCTAGTTCCATCCAGTTATTGCAAATGGCAAGATTTGGGGTTTTCGATGGCTGCATAATATTCCATTGTATGTATGTACCACATCTTCTTTATCCATTCATCTGTTGATGGACATCTAGGCTCTTTCAGTAATTTGGCTATTGCGGACATTGCTGCTATAAACTATGTTAGGATCTTTTCTTGGATTTACTATTCTATCTCATACGTACCTATACCAATACCGTATTGTTTGGAGTTGAGGTGTTTTGTGCTTGATTTATTCTTTTACAGAGCAAGTTTCCTTTATTATTATTTTCTTTCATGATTTTCTTGGTTTCTTAAGACTTTTTCTTTCATGTAAATTTTAATTATCCAGTTGAAAAAAAATATATTGAGACTTTAATTAGTGCAATCTATTTTTTATATTAAGTTTTTTTAATCTTATTGAATAACCTTCCCCTTTTTTTAGACATATTCTTTATGTTCTGTGTATGTCCTTCAATAAGATTCCATTATTTTATTTATGTAGATCTTATTTCTTTCCAATTAACCTAATTACTAATAGTTTTATGCTTTTTTTTTCATAGTACTATTAAAAAGATAGTTTTGTTATATCCATTTTCAGGAGCTTATTGGTTTTTGGAGGGTTTTTTTGTTTGTTTTTTAAAGACTTTATTTATTATTTATTTGACAGAGAGAGACACAGTGAGAGGGGGAACACAAGCAGGGGAGTGGGAGAGGGAGAAGCAGGCTTCCCCCCTGAACAGGGAGCCCAACGTGGAGCTTGATCCCATGCTGAAGGCAGATGCTTAACTGAGCTACCAGACACTGCCAGGAGCTTACTGTTAATAATAAAGAGTTCATAATTTTGTGTTTAGCCATTTATCCAATTTATCACATACTCTTTTTAATTCTAATGGATTTTTCCAAACCAGAGTTCTTTGGGCATACATAATAAGATTTACTTCTACCTTTTTTTGATACTTATACCAGTCATTTAATTTTATCATCCTAATGTTTTATCTAGAACTTCCAAGACTGACAAATAATAATAGTAATGACAAATATCTTTATCTCATTCTTGATTTTAATTGTAGTAGTTTTGCCACTTAGAAGAATACTGATTTTCATTTTTATAAAATGATCTTTATTGTCTTTTATTAGGTTTCTTTAATTGCCATTTGACCTAGGGATTTTCAAAAGCTGGATGCCAAGTTTAAGCACACTATTTCTATATTCTATTTCTGTAATTACGTTATTTTTTTAATTTGTTCATGTAATGGATTGTGCTGTTAGATTTCTGGAATAAACTTTGTCTCATCTAAGTGCATTATTTGTTTTCCATGTTGTTGGATTCTCTTAGCCAGTATCTAATTTGACATATTTGTATTTCTGTTTTTAAGTTGGATTAGTTCTGTATAATCTTTATCGGGTTTGAGATTAAATTTGCACCAACTCTAAAAAATTACTAAAGTTTTTCATTTTCCCCATGAATGAAACAGTAAAATAGAATGAGAAAGTTAAACTGTTAAAAAGCTAGATAGAATTCATCTATGAATCCTTCTGGTCTTCGTGAGACTTTTAAAGATAGCTCTGTGATCACCCGTTCGAATTGTTCAATGGCGAATGGACTGAGTATTCCTTTTTAATTGATTTTGTTGCTTTATACTTTTATAAAAAGTGGTTTGTTCCAACTTTTCAAAGTTTTAGCCAAATAATTGCAGTTTCTTCTATAATTCTTTTCATTTTTCCTGTCATTCAACTTCTTTCCCACAGCTGATTTTTATATTTGTCCTTTTTTTCTTCATCAGTTTCATAATTGAAACACTTTGATCTCTTTAATTGTTGGTTTCAAAAAATCAGCTTTTTTTTTTTTAAAGATTTTATTTATTTATTTGACAGACAGAGATCACAAGCAGGCAGAGAGAGAGGGGGAAGCAGGCTCCCTGCTGAGCAGAGAGCCTGATGCGGGGCTCGATCCCAGGACCCTGAGATCATGACCTGAGCCGAAGGCAGCGGCTTAACCCACTGAGCCACCCAGGTGCCCCTAAAATCAGCTTTTTAAATGAATATTGTGGCTACCAGTAGTTTTTTTCCACTTTAGCAATTTCAGATTCATCTTTTTCTAATTCTTTTTTTACTTCCTTTTTATTTTTCTCTTCTTTTGTAAATTTCTTAAGGTAAGTATTTGTTATTTTATTATTGTTCATATTCTTGTCCTGTTTAATATGGAATGTGATGAAGGGGATACAGTTCTTTCTCATTTTAGTGATGCGAGGCATCACTAAAGTAATTTAAGGTTCTATATTCTCTGCTTTCTTGAATTGGTAATGTCAACTGTTATCTCCTTTCTGATATAAGAAAATTAAAAAGTATGTCTTAAAATTTTTAAGTAGTCAGATTGACTTCTTGTATTTATTGGTTAAGTTATTTTTGTTAGGGGTGCCTGGGTGGCTCAGTGGGTTAAAGCCTGACCCTTTGGCTCAGGTCATGATCCCAGGGTCCTGGGATCAAGCCCTCATCGGGCTCTCTGCTCAGCAGGGAGCCTGCTTTCTCCTCTCTCTCTGCCTGCCTCTCTGCCTACTTGTGATGTCTGTCTGTCAAATAAATAAATAAAATCTTTAAAAATAAAAAAGTTATTTTTGTTAAAGGATGTGATCTTTAGTTGGATGTGATCTAATTTGTTTTTATTCCTGAGGTTTTCTTAATGGTCAGGTATCTCATCAAGCTTTTTAAATATTCCATGGACAAATAAAGAAGATTTATGTTTTCTTTTGAAGAATGCAAGTTACTATTAAAATAAGGATACTGATAATAATATTCAAATTCTATATCATTTCATATTTTTATCTAGCATATTCATTCAGTTTTGAAAGGGATATTTTATTACACTATATCCATTCTTAGTCCATATAAATTTTAACTCATTGAATGCTACCTTATCTGTTTACATATCATTTCTGTATTCTTTTGTATACAATTGAATGATTTTTTTTAACCCGTATTTTTATTTTCTACTTTTAGTATTTTAGGTGATTTTCAGAGCCTTGCTTTTGAACCTAATATTGGAGTCGCCATTTTTAACAAAGGATTTACCTTACACACATTTGATGAAATAAAGAATGTTTTTTATTTTATTCTTTCTATTTTATATTCAGTTGCCTGTTAAACCATAGAGGTTTGAACTGCACAGGTCCAATTACACACAGATTTTTTTTTATAAAAACAGTACAGTACTGTAAAAGTATTTTCTCTTCCTTATGATTTCTTAATAACATTTCTTTAATAAAAACTATATTATATAATATATGTAACGTATATATGTGTTAATTGACTATGTTATCGGTAAGGCTTCCAGACAACATTAGACTGTTAATTAAGTTTTGGGGAAGACAAAAGTTACACATGGATTTTCAAGCACAAACGGGGTGGGGGGGGTCACTTACCATATGTTATTATAATTAACTACACATATATCTGTCTTTGAAGTGGAAGGTGTCAAACTGTTACTGTAACACTTAGAGTAGGTTTGTAAGAAATTGTTAGTAGGTTGCATTTGCTATCAAAGACTGATTCCTTAATTTAGTGTGAAAAACATTTTCTCTTCAAAATTTAAACTTCACCTTTCAAAAATTTTATCTACAGAACTAGGAAATCACATTTAAGGGGGAAAGTAGCATTTTTCAGAAGGAAAGAAATCTGTAAATGTTACTGCAATCAATTAATAATAATAATATGTTGTAGAGAATGTTACTTGAATTAATTTTACTTCACCTTAAAGCAGTGGTCTCTTTTAAACCACGAAACCTGGCTTTCAAAATAAGTAGATGATAAACTAAATCACCACCTTGAATGTATGATTGAAACTTTTTCCAGGAACAATGATCTTACATTCTTAACTTAATCACCAATAGTAGGTGTATATATAAAACATATGGCTAATGCCAAGACCTAAAGTACAGCTGTAGAAAGGGGTTTTCTTTGTGGTGGACTTTGGAACCATGAAGTTTGGGATTGACATCTGACTTTGACATTACCAGCAATGTGAGAAAGTTATTTAACTCTCTGAATTTGTTTCCTTATATATAAAATAAGATTAAAACTACTCACCTTATAGTGTTCTTATAGAGATTAAATGTGATGGTCAGTTAAAGTAGCTGACAAATAATTAATATGTTGCTGTTTTTACTGCAATTAGCAATATTCAGTATTAATTAGCCAGTCTACTGTATAGGATAAAAACCAATGTGTTGCTCCAGTAAATGCATTGGGAATAATTCCTAGACAGTGAAAAAAGCATGGTGAATTATTGAATCTGAGCACTTAAAATAAAACAATAGTAATATGCTATGCTGAATTTGGATGACAGGAATAAATTCATATTGCTTATTATCAAAGCAAACTTCAAAAGAAAATGAATTTGGGTATATGTTTTGTAGGTAACTAGATGATCTAGAATAATAGATGTATCTTTAACTCTCACAAACTTTACGTAGATTAAAAAATGTCTGTTGTTTCTCTGATCATGTCTAAATGTGAAAATCTCAGACATTAGATATAGCAACAAAATATTCCAGATAGAGTACTATCTAATCTGGTGAATATTTTCTTCTTAAACACATATACATACTTTCTTTCTCCCTCTTCTTGCCCTTCTCTCTCCCTCTCAATCTTGGTTGAAAGTTGCTTCCTCTCAAAGGTAAGCTTGTCTACATTCTCATAAAGCTGAATGACTTTTTAAAAAAGAAAGAATTGAGAATATGAAAAAATATTATGTAAGCAGTGAGATATGGTACATGGACTATAGAACACATCTTCAGTATGCTCTCCTCAACCTTTTGTCATGATTGTTTTTCAGTATTACTTAAAGTAGGGATCTCTAAACATTTTTATGCAGTACTTTTGCAAGATAAGTATATTTTTATAAGCAGATTATAGATATTAATGCTATATGTATTTTTAAAGTATTGTGAATGTGTATTTTTTAAAGGATGAAATAAATATAAACAAGACTAACATTTCCCTCCACTTCCTATCTCCTGCTGTCTTAGCTTAGAAGACTTAAAAGGGAAAGGAGGCAAAAAGGACTAGATGACCCTCTGACTTCCTTTCTGCCCAGTAGTTCTGGTTCCGTCTTTATGCCTTTATGAGCAGTTTCTACATGTGTTTTTGTATGTCATCATCCAGTGATAGAATCCAGTAGCACCAAGCATCATAGCAAAATACAATTTCATATTCTTTCTAGATTTTCTAAATCAGATGCTACATATAAGCCAATACTGTCCTATGCTAGCAAATATGGTAAATTATTACCTGATAGCAAATGATAAACACACAAATATCATTAAAATATTGTAGTTTATCTTAAAATATTTTCATATTATATATAATAAAGAAATTATATATAAGCTGAAACCTATTGTTAATTCCTAAATGTAAGAGTATATTAGTTTTGTGGACCCATTTAAACACCATTTCTACACTACTTAAGATAGTAAATAACATTTTCTTAACAAGTTAGAAGACACTGAATTACATTGCATAAATTACAGTACAGAATTATTTACAGTATCTAAACCACTGTATTAGGCTTTAAGTCAAGAGATTTATAATGGGAATCAGGGTTTTGTGATTTTTTTTTCTCTTTTTTTTTTTTTTGCTAGCTAGCTCAGGGCTCAACCAGATAAGAAGTTCAGTGATTTGCAATTGTAAAGGTTTATCTTCTCAGGCAAAAGGGCTTCAGATTAAATCCCTCCTTGTCTTTAAGTGGAATGATTGGTGCTAAATAAGATTTTGTGGATTTGTATTGCCCCATATTTGTAAATTCAGTATACTGTGTCATATGACAGGGGTGAAATTTCTCCAGCTTAGAATTATTCCCTGTTAATTCTCAAAAATGTCTTGTAAGGGTCTATGAACATGTCCAGTCAGTAGATTAAGATGGTTCAAAATAAATCCACATAATCTTATTTAGAATCACATCTGAAGTGATCCCAATTCATTAAGATCGGAAGTGATTGTTAAGCAGACAGGAGAGGGCTTCCAGAGTCCATCTTTTCAGTGATTTGACAGAAAAATTGCTGACCAGTGAGCATTAAAGTTGTTACTTACATATCTAATTTCTGAAAGGTGGAAAACCAAAAGAGGAAAGCAGCTCTATACGACCATAGAATATCTTCCCTCTCAATCAGGAGGCTTGAAGAAAGAGCTACAAACCACAAATGGGTGCTCCAGGAAAATCATTTCTCTAACAGATTTGACACATCTTGCAATGGATTCACACTGCCTTGGCAAGCAAATGGATTAGCTTTGATGGTGTTGCCAATAAAGCCACAGTCTTTTGTTGCTGCGCAAACACATTTCTCTCTTTCTTTATATGGCCTCCAGCAAACTACACATGTTACTTTTGTTTGGGTAATTTACGGTCTTGGAAAAGGAAGTATGAAACTACTTTTCAGAGTAAACCATTGAAACTCCTTGGCTTGGCAGCATCAGAATCACTAGCTTCAGAAATATCACCACAAAGCTTTCTCTGATCAAATGGAAATTACTCAGGGGGAGGGGAGAGGGGGGACCTTAAACCCAACCAGCAAAATTCCTGCAAATCTTCGTTCATAAAGCTTGTTTTTTACAAGCCATCTGTTTTCCAAATAGACCATATTCTTGGCCTTGAACATCCCTCTTCATGTTCCTTTCAACAATGTTCCCCATTATTCATCAATAAGATTAGTAAAGATCTCTAAAATGAGAACACTAACCCATTTCATAGTCTTTAAATTGCTGTTGTGTCTTGAAGGTTTTTAAAAACTTTAAATTAAAAAATTTATACTTTATTTCTTAATACTCGCTCCAACCATTGCTTTAGTCAATACCAGAGTTTACTTGTTTGATAACTTATTTCTTTTGATGTTTACATTTTCTTCATATTTTTAGAATTTTTTTTTTTAACCTAATGAGAATCTGCTACTTATACAATCTGGAAATGAGATAGTAAATTAGCAATTTACAGGGTGTAGAAAATATTTTTCCATTGTTTTTATCAAAAGAGTAGTTGTGATTCTCTTTTATCTATAAAACAAATTTAATTAAAATTTTCTTTTAACATGGGGTGATTTTTAAGTTTTCCTTAAAAATATAATAATATTAGATCAATGCAAAGGACATTAAAAAGGAATTCCAACTCTGATTCTAATGTTGATTGGAATTAAAAACAAACTTAAAAATTATTTTCTTTTGTGATGGTTAGCATATCCAGTGATTTGGGAAATGCAGATCAAAACATCAATGAAATCACTTCACACCCATTTAGATGGCTATTATTAAAAAAAAAAAAGGTACACTCTGTGAAAAACATTATTGCAGTTCTTCAGAAAATTAAACAGAATTACTAAATGATCCAGCAATTCCACTTCTAAGCATACATATATGCAAAAGTAATAAAAGCAAGGACTCAAACAGATATTTGCACCAATGTTCATAGCAGCATAATTCACAATAGCCAAAAAGCAGAAACACCTCAGTGTCTGTTGATGGATGAATGGATTAAAAAATGTAGTATATACATACATTGGAATATTATTCAGCCTTAAACAGCAGTGAAATCCTGCCATATGCTACCATATGGATGAACCTTGAAGATACTATTTCTAAGTGAAATACATTAGACATAAAAGGACAAACATTGTATGATTCCACTTATATGAGGTACCTAAAGTAGTCAAAATCATAGAAACATAAAGTAAAATGGTGTAGTTAACAGGGACTGCAGGGCTTGGAGAATGAGGATTTGTCTAATGGATAGAGTGTTCAGTTTGGGAAAAGGAAAAAGTTCTGGAAGTATATGATGGTAATAGTTGTACAACGATGTGAACATGCTGAATGTCAGTGAACTAGACACAGAAAAATAGTTAAAATGGTAAGTTGTGTATATTTTACCACAATGCAAAAGTTTTTTCAAAAAATAGAGATGTTTCTTAATGTAGATTAATTTAAATAAAATTAAGTATTCACAATATCTTTGAAATTATTTTCTCCACTTAACCCAGCAGGTTGATTAACTTCATGATCTAGGATATTAAAATAAATTCGAATACTCTATTCTGGGCTTAAAAGCATCAGTGGATACTTGGAACCCAATAAATCTAAATTTTATCTGAAGTTTATGCCAAGGAGACCATCGTTTAAAAAAAGACCTTAATGAGTTAGATATTCTAAAGACAGATTCAGGAAACCTGATACCAGAACCCCTTTTAAGATCTAGTGGAGTTGTCTCCATGAAGGGTAGGTAAATGATAATGGTCATGTTCATGTCTGAGAAACACTGAGGAATATTATTGTTGATGCCCTGAGAGTCACTTTTGTAGGGGATCAGATGAGAACAAGCTTCTGTTAGCCTATGAAGTAAATATCCCCCAAATGCAGCCTACATGTTCCAAAATACATTTCTGTGATTTGTGTGGACCATATAACTCAGACACAAAAGCCCTTTGTCTAGTTTATTTACTTCCCTTAACCACTTTTGATTCTTCTTTCTTTTCCTTTTATGCTCATTATTTGTTTTTATTTTGCTTTGATTTGTCTTGCTTTGGTTAGGGAAGAAGTTAGGAAACCATAATGCTAGGTACGTATTAAAAGGATTTCATAATAAATTCTGCCGCTTGAGGCCATGTTTAGAACACTTTTAAATGTTCAGAAGGTTTTGGTTATTTATAGCAAATGGATAGTCAAGCCACAAAATAAACAGTATCTAAGTTATTTTAAAATGGCCAATGTCCTGTGGTCTTTTTTGTTGTGTTGTTAGTGGTTTTAAGTTGCTGTTGTTATTATAGGAAATAAAATTATTTTTACTACCTTTAAATATCCCATACATTTACTACGTAAGAAAATGAAAGGGACATGTTATTTTTCCTCACTTCATGTTCTTAGAAGGTGAGCAACTGTAAAACTGAACATTTATGTTGCGTATTCTTTGAAGAGAAAAGTACAGTAGAAGGGTTACTAATTATGAAGGGAAAGAACATACCGTGTGGACACCATTTCATTGCTTTTTAGCCAGTGTAGACTTGTACAAGGAGTATGTGTGTCTCTGTGCCAGTGCACCTGCACATCTGCACACATATACACCTGGTTACCCTTACTTTGAGCCCTGCACATTTGTATTAAGAAAACCATTTTTGACTTCTGAGAGTATTAAAAAGTTTTAGTGAGTCTAGAAAATCATTTTCCAGTATTTTGTTTCCGCATACGCATGGATGTTCACATAAATGCTAGAATAAAGAAAATCCAGTTTTATAGATTCAAGTAAACCAAATTACTGGATCATCTTTTATTTATCTGGATAATGTATTTTGAACATTTCTTCTCTTTTTGGTCTTGTAATATATGAATTTAAGATTTCTGATAACTAAGAACAAGAATGTTATAATTTTCCTGTTAACTTGCTATTTTCAATGGCTATGTATTCTACATTTCAGCCCGTAGGCACAACTTCATCAGAGCCATTCCAGGAAAACGTCTCTTTATTTCTCTTGTCACCCAGAGAGCGATCCTGTTTCTCCAGCCTGCAAAAGGCATTCTGGGTGTCTTTTAGGACAGAACACCCTCTTCAGAGAACTATATTCACAGCTTGTTTGGGGAGAATGCCTCTCAAGGATAAAACTGCTTCACATGTTTTACCCTGTTAGTAACTTTAGGCCAGTTCCACTATCTACTACTTCAATGAGCTTCAACCAGATTACTCTAGGTTTTTGTTGGGGGGGAAAAGATCAATTGTTTTGAAGGTCACGTGTATATGGTCCTCAGTTTAGCTGTTTTTCACTGCCAGTGGGAAATTTACTCATTGTATTTTCTGCTGCTATCCCTCTGGATATCCCAGTGGATATCCAGACATTTTATGGATTTGTTAACGTTTTACTAGGTTTTCTATCATTTTAGTAGGATTTAGGGAAAGAAGAAAGTATTAAACCATTTTAAATAAGAAACTCTGTTATTCAGGGTGTAGGCAAGAAAGAGTTGGTGCAGTCAGACAGGCTTATTGAAGAAGGCTGTTGACAAACCAGTGAGTATGAGCTATAAGGGATGATTAAACATGTCAGAGTTGGCAGGAGTAGAAACTGTCACCTCCTAGGTGTAAAGGGACAAGGGAGAGAGGACCCGTACTTGAGAGAGTCATAAGGGAGCTATGAAACTCAGCTGAGGAACCCAGCCAGCCAACAACATTCCAACAGGGGGAAGCAGGAAAATAACTGCCTTTACTTCATTCCCCTTATTCTTTCTATATCCAGTGGGTGACTCCCCATAGACAAATCTGGCTGGAAGCCAGAGGGCATGTGAGCCTGTTTGTGTCATCTGTGAAGGACAGCCTCCTGGGGGACAGAGAAAACAAAAAAGGGTGAATGAGCTTAGTGGTTCTTGAGGGACAAATGTAAATTACCTGGTCTTTGGAGCTTCTATGTTATCCTCTAAATCCGTTTTTAGTAGTATTTTATTAATGGGTAAGTGTGTGGTATGCATGTGTATGTGCAGGGAGTATATATAAAGACAGAAAAACTGAGAAGACACAGAGAACAAACATGCATAATAACGAATACTCAGCTAGCCCTGGGTATGTGACAGCTACTATTTGAAGCACTTTAAATACACCAACTCACTTAATCATCGTAGTTATTCCATGAGATAGATACTGTTATAAATTCCTATTTTTCCAGATGAGGAAACTAAAATATAGCTTGAGGCACTTCTCTGTCAAATAGCTAATAAATGGAAGAAATGAGGCTTGCCACATATTGGGGCCAATCAGCAAAGCCAGATAGCTGTGCACATGTGTTTGGCAAGTACAGTCATACCAAATCACATGTACATATTTCCTCTCCTTTTTCATTAAAAATGCAAATATTAATTCCAAGCACTCATGCCTCACCTGCCCTCCCTCACTCATCATTACTATTCCGTGCTCTGAAGGAATGTGAATTTGCAACTAGAGACTTGCTGATCTAATGGAAAAGGTGGTTGGAATAAACTTTGTATGTTTGTTTCTCCTTAGCCAAATCTTCAGTTAAACATAACTTGACAAGGGTTATAGATTCTCCTTCCTCAGCAAGTACGTCAAGTACAGGTATTCTTTGTTGCCAATTTTAAAGATATGTCTCTTAAAAGATAGCTTACTCTCTAGGTTCCTAAAATCAAGTCTCTTACTTTTTCAGTCAATTGAAGGGCAATTCAAGACAACTTGACAACCGAGTCTTCTTAGCGACTTTTGTCCACACCAGGAAGTTCCTTCTTCCAAAGGAGCCAACTGGATAGCAGGCACATTTTCTACATAGAAGGAAGAGAGAGTCTATAAATTGGTCCCACAATGTAAAAAAGATTGAGGTTTCCCTTCATATGTTTCTGAAAACAAAGGAGTTTTTCTTTCAAACATATTAAGTGGACAGATCTGAATTTAGCCAAAAGGAAAAGAATTAGAAAATGTTTTAACCAAATTGCCTCTTCTATCAATTCCTAAAGGACCTGGGAAGTATCATTTTCAATTTTATGTAAGACCTTATGGATAGCTTTATAATTCCATGAAATACTTAAGCCAGAGAAGTAAAATACTCTCCTGTTGTTTAGTCCAGTTTGGTCCCATTCCTTCTGTTAGTTTTGTGTGGTATGTTAGGTTTAGCCTTTAATATGAACTCTGGGGAGCTAAGCTGTGGGTGGTGCTTGGTTTTATTCTGTATACAGTATTTTGGGCCTTGTTAAAAATGTTTTATTATTTTCACATGGAGTAGTAAAAATCCTTTAAAATTAAACTAAACACAAGGCAGAATTGAAGATAACAAATAATTCATTTTTTTTGTGGGAAATTCCCACTGAAAAATAGTTACGTCTGGATCGTAATTTGTCTCAGCCACGATGCTAAGCAACCACCATGGAACTAGGCTGGTTACACGCTAAAGAAATTGAGATAATTGCTGAGGAGGGAAAGACAATGGTATGAGAATCATAGATCTTTATGATTAATACGATAAAACTCTGCCTGGTTCCTTTGCTTTTCCTGTTGTGACTATTGAAAATTCTTAGATATGTTCTAAATTTATCAAAAGGAAACTTTTGCCAACATACAATCAAAATTTTAAATATTCACCTGTTCTAGTTGAAACCATGCATTCTCTCTCATTATAGCCCATTGTTCCAGATACAGACTGAAGGCAACTGACAGCACAACCTTAAGAAAACTATCTCCCGTAGGGCTTCTACAGATGCACATAGGAAATCAATTCCTATATTGACAGGATAGGAAGACACAGAAGTCCCAACTGGGTAACTTCCTGCTGTGGCTTTACCTCATACCACTCAAGAGCTGTGTAAATATTAAAAGGATAAATTCATTTTATAAACAAATCTAAACATCAACCCAGTGAGACATACTCACCTCAAAGTAATAAAGAAATCAATTTGGATCCCTTTGTTGAGGGGGGGGAATTAAAAACAGAGTTAAGTTAAAGAGAACAAGCTTGTATGTTTGGGAAAAACATTTTTATGGGAGGAAGGTTGGAAGTTGCAATGACAGTGTTTGGGGAAAGAGGACAGAAATAAATGTAGCAAGACTTAAATAGTTCTTTTCTTTTTTTAATGCTGAGGGATATGGTATTTAACCTATGATTCCTTTGTTTGTGCACCCGCCTGTATAACATTGTGCCTTGAGGGTAATTGCAAAAGCACAGATATTGATTTGCTCCCTTTAAAAGAAAGGATAATGTTCTTTCTTGCATTTAGCCAAAAAAGAGAAGCGAAATTATTGTAAATGTATTCTATTCTGATCTAACATTTTTTAATTAAGCTACTTTTCCTTTTATGGTTACAGTACTTAGATTAATCAGGAGTGTAACAGCTGCAGCAAAGAATCTATGGGTTCTTTATTCTAGCATAGAAAAATAAGCCTCCCAAAATAGGAGACTACGTAACATATTCTTTTAAGAAAAGCCTTCGATAATTACTCCCAATAGTTAAACATTTCTTTCAACCTTTTACTCTATTAATCTGGATGTCATATTTCTACCTTTAATAATAATTTCGGTTACTCATTTGCAAGTGTATCTCCTCAGATTCAGATAATTCTTCATCCCTATTTGACTTATTACCGTCTGCTTCTTCCGCTAAAGATAGACCATGTTTAATGACAATATTATGCAAAATATCACCCGGCAGGAATTTTTTGCCTGCTTTACGAGGGCAAAGAAATAATGTTTCTCCAGATTTGCCTAGACATCAAAACCTCAATTTTAGGATATTCTCTGGAGTTCTCTCAGTAACCATTCAGGTAAAAAATTTGATGCTTTTTATTTTTTTTCCCCCAGTGGTAGAAATATTCAAAGTGGAAACAAAAAGAGGCAGCTAACTTGAAAAACAAACAATCTAAAGTCTATAATTGTGTTTTAAGGGGAAAAATTAAAGTTATAAACAGCATTTTATAGAATTACTCAAAAACCAAATTCTCTCAATTTATAAAAAGCCTTGCATTTCTGAAGCAGATTGTCTTAAGATGAATGAATCATGACATGATCCTGGGTACTTAGCTATGACATCTGTTAGGTGGTAAATTGCATCGCACGCCACATGCATAATGAAGGAGAGAACAGTTTTTAGTTCCTAGAGTGTTCCTCATGTGAAGATGTACAAATAGAGGCAGCAAAACCCAGGCCAGATGGAAGAGCTGTGATGCTAGAGACTGCTGTGACTTGCTACCAGTGCTAGGTATCTCTTAAAAATGTATAACCTGATGAGGCCTCCAGGGAAATATATTTATAAGCTGCCCAATATTCCATATTATGACAAGCCAGTGCTGTTACCATGAAGAATCAGTGCCAGAAGTTAGACCACTCCTGTGAGAAATACTACTTTGGTAATATATTAGTCTTTTATTCTTCACAATGAGACATATAGGAAACATTCTGGAGGTTAGTATAAAAATAAGTATGCACTTGGATATAAGAATAAATTAATTAACACCCACTTCGAAGATTAAAGACTGGCTTTGTATTTTGTAAATGAGCAGATGCTCTGTTTCCTAATTAGGTTAGAACAATTGAGTGATTTGATGTTGGGTCAAGAAATAACCCACCATGTTTCAGTTTTTACCAAGCTAAATATAACCCTTAAACTTACTAAGAGGAATGTACATGTATAAGATACATGTACATGTAATATACATGTGTACAAATGTGTGCATTTGTGCCCTCTATACACACATAAATATGCACATACACCTTTACATTTTAGTTCATCAGTTAATCGCTATACTTAAAATTCAGCTCTAGAACAGTCTGTTAAAAAATGCTAAGACTTTGATCTTCAGGGAGCTGGGTGAAAAAGAGGTTTATTAGAAAGTCCTTGTCTTTAGAATGCACATCTATTCCTACTTTGAGTTGTCCTCAAGGGAGACTTTGCTGTCAGTCATACAGTCAGTCATGTTCCCAGGTTTTAATTCTGCTAACTCAGTGGTCATAAAACGGAACCAACTTAAAGACTTCAATGTATCCCTATAATTTGAAAAATTTAAAAGGCAGGAAATCAGTTAGTAGGAATTTTGAATATCAATTTTCTTTTCAACTATTCTACAGTGGGCAACTTACTTAGTGCCTAAATGCTCTTTCTCTGTTCCTTTCACTGGGGCACAATACTTGACAGTGCTTGGTTTGCCAGCCCTGGTGATAGATTCTCTGCAAATTTAAAGCACTGAGCATGATTTACACTTTTGGAAACTGTAAAATGGATGTGCTTACATGAGTTCAAGTGGAAGGAGTGTATTACTGCCTTTTGCTGAAGTTGGCACTTACACAATGCAGACATAACACAGAATTTGTCTTTCCCAAATAGGATAGAGGGAAGTGCTTTGAAGACTGGGAAACTCTGAAAATCCTTTCGAAGGCAAAATTAATGACTTAGAGACTGCTTCTTTCAGGTATGTAATTCTTCATCCAAGTAAGGCTTGACTTCCTATCATATGGAATTTAGGGAAAAGCCTCAGAATCTAGAGGTTAAAATTTATTTGTTTCTCTAAAGCCAAAAAAGAAGAGTCAGAGCGAATTTTACAATACAGAACAAAAATAGTTTTCATTTCATGAAAATACAGTTTTAAAACATTTGTCTCACCATAAAATTGTACATTCTAAAGAATATTTCAAATACATAGAAGTTTATATTTAGAAAATAATTACCAAGAGATCCACCAGCCAATCACTATAAATATTTTGATGCGTTCCTTTTATTTTTTTAATCTATCAGTGAATGTTTGTCCCCAAAGCTCTAATCATAATGTGCATTGGATTTTGCCTTTTTTCATTTATTGTGTACTACTCGTGTTTTTATTATTACGTATTCCTCTTAAGCAATGATAAATTCTAAATAATCTATCACAAAGATATATTCATAGATATCTACTTCTTTATCATTGAATATTTAGGTAGAATAAAAGTTTTTGCTTCTATAAATACTGCTACTATTAATATTTTATTGATTACATTTTACTTCATATATATATTATTCTTTCAGGAGAGAGAAAATAATTTATATGTGGATCAAAAGACAATAACATCTAAGAGTGTGGTCATTATCACTATATTGCTTTCTAAAATTACCACTGGGCCCCCAGGGTAGCTCAGTCCGTTAAGCGTCAGACTCTTGATTTTGGCTCAAGTCATGATCTCAGGCTCCTGGGATCAAACCCCACCTTGGGCTCCACACTCAGCAGGGAGTTGCTTGAGATTGTCTCTTTCCCTCTCTTTCTGCCCCTCTCGCTCCTGCACTTGCTCTTTCTCAAAGCAATCAAATAAATCTTTAAAAATTTTTAAAAAATTTAAAGAAATGAAATTATCACCAGCAATTTATAAAATGTCCGTTTCACTTCACTCTTATAGCCCCATGGTTTTCTCAGTACCTTTTTAAGTGTTTCTGTAATTGATAGGTTATATATAGTAAATCATTTTAATTTGTGTTTAGTTTTTTAGTGCAATTAAACATTACTATTCCAGATATGTGTCTTTGGTTCTAATTTCTCTTAAACATAATTTTTTGTGCTTTGGTCCATTTTCTCAAGTCTTAATATTGGTTTGTTCAGTTTAAGGATATCATTTTTATATATTTTATTTGATATTTGTGACAACCAATATTAGCCTTTAATTTTTACATTGTCTCATTTGCTTTTCTAAAGTATTGAGTCTTTTAATTTGGCTATATTATGCAGAAATACTCATTTTTAACTAAAATTTATCAGTTTTTTCCTACCTTTGTAGGTTTTTAAGGCTCTTTCCCCTTAAGACTGTAGTTCAGTGTTCATTCCCAGATTGGTTGTTTTTATTGCTGCTACTGCTGTGGTGATATGATGGTGGTGACCCTTTTGGTGATTTGATCTTTAATATTTAACACTTCGATTCACTTGACGTTATTTTAGCTGGTAAAGTGTGAATATATAAATTTACTTTTGTTCAAATAGCTAATCAATGATCACAAGTACATTATGCAGGTAAATTCTAAAGACTTATATGGGAGAGAGTTATTTATTTATTTATTTATTCATAAACATGGGAGTTTAACCAAATTAAAAGATTCAATACTCAATATGTTTATTGCAATAAAAAATTTTTAAATGGGGATGCCTGGGTGGCTCAGTCGGTTAAGGGGCTGCCTTTGGCTCAGGTCATGATCCCAGGGTGCTGGGATCGAGTCCTATATTGGGCTCCTTGCTCAGTGGGGAACCTGCTTCTCTCTCTGCCTCTGCCTGCCACTCTGCCTGCTTGTTCTCTCTCACTGACAAATATATAAATAAAATCTTTAAAAGAATTTTAGAATGAAAAGTTTACTACATCAAAAGTAAAATTCCCTGACTTTGACATTTAAGGAACAAGGAGCCGTAATCACATAGGTGTCCTAGGATTTTGCAACTATGAAAGAACTCTCTTCTCTTTCAGTTCCAATCAAAACTTTACTTTCTGTGACCTTGACTTTATATAAATAAATCAGTTGATGACAATAATCATTCAACTCATGAATAACCTTTTTTTAAAAAAATCTCACATAGTATTAGTGAGAGTGCAACATTTGGTAAAGCATTTTGATAATGTCTATCAGATTTTTACAAACATGTATTTTGGGCCAGAAATAAATCTATTTGATTCATACCCTACAGGTACATACCTGTAAGTGTATGCTGAGATAGAGACTAGGATGTTCCCTGGGACACTGTTAGCAATAGCAAATAATCTAAATATAAATAAACTAAATGTCAGGTGGGGAACTATTTACTCAAACTATTGAATTTTGGAACAGTACAGCACTGTGCAGCTCCTAGAAGAGATTGAGGTGAAGCAGGATATGATGACAAGGAAAGATCTCCCAGGAGATTTATTAAAATAAAAACATAAGCAGCCAAAGATTGAGTATAGTATGATCTCTTTTACATACATTGTGATATATGTGTTTGTGTGTGTGTGTATCGATGTCTAATATAGATACAGAAATGGAAATGCATATAGATGTGGATGTGGATATAGATATACATAGATAAAGAGCTGTGGATAAGGACATGGATATGAATATAGATACAGCAGTACCCCTCATGTTCCAGAATTTAGCATGCCCCTGGTACTCAGACACTTGACTTCTTTGTATCTCTTCTGTTCTCTAGTTATGGTCTCACCCTTAATGATCTCATCCAGAGCTTGACTTTAAATTCAAACCTATATGCTGAAAATGGTAAAATTTATGTCTCAAGGTAATCTACCTTGAACTGGTACAAGTTCAAAATCATTTATTCGAGAAAATATGGTATCAAGGTAATGTATATTCTACAGTAAAAAAGACAGGCCTTTATGGAACTGAATTTCACTTATCCACTTAATAATCATTAAAAAATCAAGATTTCCAACACTAACCTCTAGATTTTTCTCACACATCCTCTCCTCTCCCCTATTTCCCCGTTTTATTAAATGGAAATGTCATTCTTCCAGTTGTTCAGGCAAATACAGTATATTTTTTTTTAATCCTTGATTCTTTTTCTCTTATTACACATCCTGCACTTTATAGGACCAATATTATAATTAATAAGATGTGAATGTAATATTTGCTCTAATTTATATGTTGGGATTCTTTATGTTGTTTTCAATTCTAAAATACTAGTGATGTTGGTTTAGCTTGATTGCTAATTATGCCAGGAAACAACTCTGAACAATATGTGGCTTTATGGTTACACAATTTTTATCAACATTAAATATTTTACTACTTAAAGTGTTACAAGTACCAACTCTAATTCAGTGATTGTACATACCATGCAAACCTGGAGTTGCTTTTTTGAAGAATGGAAGTGATCTTTTGGTAGTATACAAATGTTTGGTTATTTATAGTAATAAACCCTCTTTCCTGATCTTATGTATGAAGAAAAAGTATTTAAAGATTAAGGGTCTATTTCCTACTGAATCTAATTCCTATAAGGTCTAATATTCATTAGTGTTCCAAATCAGAACCTCTGAAAATAGTATTAACTTTTCCAGACCACAAGTAATGCATAAAACTAAGCATGAGGAAGTAAAGAAAAATCTCCACTCAGGTGGTTTATCCATTTGTCCATAGTCCCAAAAGGACTGAATTGAAAACCCGTCAGAGTACTTGCTGCTCTCAGTCTTTTGTTTCTCTTCCTCCCTCCCGCATAACACAAGATACATACATATTCCTTCACATTCAAAAGACAAAATCATATGAACAACTTCTTAAGAAATTTCATCACTTTCACATAAAGACCTACTGAACAGAAATATATCACTAATAATTAAAATCCCACCGGGGCACCCAGGTGGCTCAGTGGGTTAAAGCCTCTGCCTTCAGCTCGGGTCATCATCTCAGTCCTTGGATTGAGCCCCACATCGGCTCTCTGCTCAGCAGGGAGACTGCTTCTCTTTCTCTCTGCCTGCCTCTCTGCCTACTTGTGATCTCTGTCAAATGAGTAAATAAAATCTTTAAAAATAAATAAATAATAATTAAAATCCCACCAATACTAATCAAAATATGAATCTATTAATTTGAAACATTCGAACTATAAAGAGTAGCATGGTTCCAAGCAAGTAATGTAAGCAACTGAAGTAGGAAGTCACAAGCAAAGAGGCTAGAAGAAGCATTTCCAAATTGACTAAAATGAAGCTTCCAAAAACCAAGTGGCCAGCTGGGGAACCCAGCAGCTGCACACCTATTAGCCATTTTCATGTAAATTATGAATCCAGCAAGCAAGTCAAAAATAGTGACAAACACTTAAGCTAGAGTTATAGTCACTAATCAGAGGCTTGCCTTCACCTGTGCTCAGTGGGAACTGTGCTTTATTCCTCTATTGGCCTTTACTTTCAAGCTAACGGAACACAATTAACCAAAAAGAAGCACAATTAACCAAGAAAAGCCATCAAACAGTAAGTTATTCAGGAAAATGCCATGCCAGTGTATTTCATTCTTGGCTCCCTCTAAAGCAGGCAATTTTATGCCCTTTTTATTAAGAATACAGATATGTAGCACTCCACTTTGCTTCTGTTCATACCGCTGCTGTTCCTCATGCCTCTCTGAATCCTCCTTGAATTTCTTTGCTGATTTCTCTCCCTCTGATAACAAATTAAAGGTGAATAAAACTCAAGTATCCATCCTTGCCTTCTGTCTTCCGACTGTACTCTTTCCTATGACAAATATCACCATTCCAGTGATTTGATTTGTTTCCAAATGTGGTCTTCCTGAGAGTTGCTCTCAAAACTCTACAAATATATGTCCCAGGTACTTCAGCCTATCGTGCTGACTAGTTAATTCACTTTTAAAAAACCGTGTTGCTCTGGTGTCTATTGTATCTCAACTAAAGCCCCCACAGTTTTCTAGATTCTTCAGGGCCACAATCATAGATTTGCCTTCTACTTATCCTGCCCCTCATAGTAAATTAGTCACCAAATACTGTTGGTCTGACTCTAAAATCCCCCTTAGTCATTAGCTCCCTGCTGTAACCTTCATTACCTCTCAGCCGGAATATAAAGATCATTATAATCGTCCAAATCCTATCCGCCACATGGGGATCTGAGGCTGAAGAGCAATCCAAGTGACTGGCAGGGGTTCTACACGGTGGATAGCCTTCTAGGAGAGGGAAAGGTCAAAGTCTCTGGGGGAAAAGAAGGATCCAAAGGCCTGGAAATTGGAATACAGACAATCCAAAGGCAAGAAGCAGGAGTTAAGAATTTAAATTTGAGTTGAGCGGGTGTGAAATGAGCAAGAGGGCACTAATAAACAAAGGTACCGAATAGCGTGACAGCACCTGTAGTCTGCCTTGTCATTCAGTGAACCTGTGTGTATAGCTAGCTGACTGAGGAAGAATGCCAATCCATGATCTCACTGCACTCATTCTCTGTCCTGAAATCCCTTCTTCTGAGTGCTGCTGGCATCATCTTCTCAAAGCCCAACTGTGATCCTGCCGGTCTTTTGCTTAATGGGTCCCCTGTGCATATAGAATAAAATATGAACTATTTCCTCTTAGGATTCAAGATCCTTCTCAGCTCAGGCTCAGTGGATCCCCTTGCCAATCTCTCATTACTGTGAATTGCCTCCACAGTGATGAGAGACCCTGGGAAATGTGAGGACAAACAAAAGAATGTTATCACGGCAATGGTGGGGCAAGTTCTTTCATGCTTTCTAAATACATCATCAGAATTAGAAAGCTGCTTCACAAGGTGCAGTGCATGAGTATTAAAGTCCTGTGCTTTCAGTTACTAATTTTTAGCTAAAACATGATTGAGGAAAGCCCAAGATAAGCCTATCTCCCAGACCTTGAGGAAACAATTAGGTCTCCTGCTCACCAGTGTGACATTTGTACAAAATGAAATGTGTCGTAATCAAAAGCTTATTTTTAGTCACCCTTTCTTTGATTCAAGACCTAAGTACTCAAGCTGCTTAGCTCCATCACTTTCAAAATACCAGATAGCATCTTTTTCATCAGTAGCATTCATTTCATTTGTATTCTTTTCATAGTTCCCCTGAGATGTCTTGAATTTCTTTTATTAAGCCCCTCTAGGCCTTTCTGTAATATGTAATAAGGGTATATTTACATCACACTCCCACTGAACAAATCAGTACAACATAAGTAAATTATTCCAAAAACTTTCTCAGAGTCTGGCTCCTTGGCTAAAAACCATGTGTATCACAGTTTTTACAAAAACACATACCACTTCCTCAATAGAATAGGGAGGCTCCATCTGTGTGATTCTATTCAACTATTGTACAGCATGTGAACACATATTTATGAATCATTTGTCCAACAGACCTTATTGGATCATTAACACCTGCCATGTAAAATATATCTGCAGACATATGATAAAAATATTTCAAACCTCATGAGAAACCAAAACAAAGCAGTTCTTTTTAAGTTTAATATAGCAAAGAAATAAATGTAGTTAAAACATGTTCTTGAGCTGGACTTGAAGCAGTACCACTTTCAAAAGACCAGTAAAGAAACCCTTAGAAGACTCAAATTGATGAGTATTAGTGATGGGCAGGCCCCACAGGAAGCACAAGGGTCTGTCTACTTCAGAGTAACCAGGCCGTGAAAGCTCCCTCTTTTCTTGTGACCTCTGCCTTCTCATTAATTTTTAAACCCGTGTTTGAACTTTGAAGGAAGCTTTACCTCTCTCGTCTTTTACCTTTGTTGTCCCTTCAGTTTGCTGTTTCTTCTAAAAGTAATACAAAACGTACTTAATATCGTAGTGCCGATACCAAAAGCGTTAAAGTCATAATTTCACACTCTTTTTGCTATGAGTAGTAGATTGCTAGTCCAGATAGCATCTATCCACACAACCATCTTATGACCTGAGTTGTTTTGGTTCATTCACCTCTCCTGCTTTTCTCACTATAGCATTACCCACTCAACACTGAAATAGCTAATCATTTCACTGACAGCTATCTGACTGATTTGTAGATAGAGTACTAAACAACTGGGTTGCCTGCTATTTCCCCCTGCATTTTCCCCTACATTGATCAAATAATCCGGAATCACTGTGTAGCAGTCTTCTTTCTCACCTATTGACTTCATGCTCATTTTCTTCTCTACAGACTCTATTTCATTTCCTCTTTATCTGACTCAGCCTCGTTTTCACTTTATCATAGGTAGCAAGTCAATTTCCAGTCACAGGGTTATCAGTAAAGATTATCAGGGTGGACATCTGTCTCCCACACCAAAAACAAAAACAAAAAAAAAAAAAAAAAAGAAACAAAAAACCCCTGGATGACTAGATGTATAAGGACACATCACACACACACACACATGCACCTGTACTACCACCCTGACACATCTGTCAGGTATCACTCTGGGCTCCTGCTAGTTATTTCACTTTGAATACCAGCGGCCTTCAGGTTAAAAGGTGCAAGAATAAGGACAGGGAAAAGTCATAAATAAGTTCCTCTGACACAGAAGATTTTATCGCTAACAGTGGTGTGATCACTAAATACACAGAGTAATGAAAGCTTAATTCTTACTCTCTACAGAGAAGACACTTAAACACATTTTAAACCTCTTGGGTGCAATACTGTACTTTTTTTTGAAGGAAAGAAAAAGAAATAGAGAATTAGCTCACCCTTGTTATTTGAGATTTAAATCCGTTTGATAGTGTTGAAATTCTATGAAAGAGTTTACTGTGAATGTTTAAAATGGAACAGAGTAACACAAAACTCTAGTTTTTAAAACTAGTAGCCCATGACTACTATATCCCTACAATGATAAAAGTTTAGTAGTAATTGAAATGAGGAATTGTGTTGCTATTTCTTATACTTGGAATTAACATTACTGTCTTTATCAGTTATCTGGAAGAGGCATTACAGAGTGATACTCTCAAGTTTAAAAATTAAATGGCTCTTTGGGGAAGTAAAATGGAGACACCACACAAATAGACTTTAATGCACTGATTTTCATTTGGGGTAATCTCTCCCCCCCACCATGGAATATTTAGTAATGTCTAGAGACAGTTTTGGTCATCATGATGTTGGAAGGGGGTTGCTACTGGCATATAATGGGTAGAGGCCAGGGATTGCTGCTGTACATCTTAACCATGCACAAGCTAGCCCTCCCCACCCCCACTGCCCACTACAGCAAAGAATTATCTGGCCCCCGAAGGTCAATAGTGCCAAGAATCAGGAACTCTGCTCCATTAAGAAAGTACCCAAAGCCCAAGGAAGCCCATGTCCTTCAAAACAAAGAAAGGTAAATTTGGAAAATAAATTACAGGGAGATGGGTTCTAAACTACCAGTTTTTACTTAGGAAAGAAAGATATCCTAGAACTTTTGAGTTGAAGGGACATGAGAGATTATCCAGTGAATCTTCACTTAACAGAGAGTAACATGGCATGGTACAGTGAGAAAGCATGTTGCACGTTCCCCATTGTTTGCACACTCCTGATGGCAGTGGTGGGAGGGGAAGAACAGTAGATGGACTTGAGGTTTAGTGGCCAACACAGTCCTAAAGCCCCCCAAGAGCCATGAGAAACAGACGGTTTAATGAGATCCTGATGGTTTAATCTGGACACCAAAGAATAGAAAAGGAGTGTTAGTAGTGTGATTAAGGAAAGCAGGGGTGAACACATATTCTTCAAATGTTAATATACAAGAGTTAAAATAAATAAACCCTTACAGCTTCAAAGGGTAAATTTAGGGGAAAATAGTCTACATATCCTTTATACATTTAGCAAATTTCTGAAATTTGTTACTCTAAAGATTCAGATTTTAAAAATTAATAGGATTTTATGCAAATTTATGGGAGAGAAATTCTTAGCTATATCCAAGAGGAAACCAAGCTATTTGGGAGTTGGATTAGGCAGAGCTGTACTGGCTCAGGCTGTTTGAGACACAAAGGTGTCAATGAAGAATGCCAGGTAGTTCACAGAAATGTCAGAAAGGATGAAGAAGTGGGCTAAAGACTACTTTCTTTTTTTTTTGTTTTTTTTTTAATTAATTATTTTTATTAACATATAATGTATTATTTGCCCCAGGGGTACACGTCTGTGAATTGTCAGGCTTACACACTTCTCAGCAATCACCATATCACATACCCTCCCCAAAGTCCATAACCCAGCCACTCTCTCCACACCCCCCTTCCCCCAGCAACCCGCAGTTTGTTTTGTGAGATTAAGAGTCTCTTATGGTTTGTCTCCCTCCTGATCCCATCTTGGTTCATTTTTTCCTTCCCTACCCTCCAAACCCCCCACTTTGCCCCTCTGATTCCTCATATCAGAGAGATCATGTGATAATTGTCTGTCTCTGGTTGACTTATTTTGCTCAGCATAATACCCTCTAGTTCCATCCATGTCTTTGCAAATGGCAAGATTTCATTTCTTTTGATGGCTGCATAGTATTCCATTGTATATATAAGCCACCTCTTCTTTATCCATTCATCTGTTGATGAACATCTAGGTTCTTTCATAGTTTGGCTATTGTGGACATTGCTGCTATAAACATTCGGGTGCAGGTGCCCCTTTGGATCCCTACATTTATATCTTTAAGCTAGATACCCAGTAGTGCAATTGCTGGGTTGTAGGGTAGCTCTATTTTCAACTTTTTGAGGAACCTCTATGCTGTTTTCCAGAGTGACTGCACCAGCTTGCATTCCCACCAACAGTGTAGGAGGGTTCCCCTTTCTCTGCTTTCTATCCAACATCTGACTTATTAATTTTATCCATTCTGACTGGTGTGAGGTGGTATATCACTGTGGTTTTGACTTGTATTTCCCTGTTGCCGAGTGATGTGGAGCACTTTTTCCTGTGTCTGTTGACATCTGGATGTCTTCCTTGTAGAAACATCTGTTCATGTCCTCTGCCCATTTCTAGATTGGATTATTTGTTCTTTGGGTGTTGAGTTTGATAAGTTCTTTATAGATTTTGGATATTAGCCCTTTATCTCATATGTCATTTGCAAATATCTTCTCCCATTCTGTCAGTCATCTTTTGGTTTTGTTGACTGTTTTCTTTGCTGTGCAAAAGCTTTTGATCTTGATAAAGTCCCAATAGTTCATTTTTGCCCTTGCTTCCCTTGCCTTTGGAGATGTTTCTAGGAAGAAGTTGCTGTGGCTGAGGTCGAAGAGGTTGTTGCCTGTGTTCTCCTCAAGGATTTTGATGGATTCCAGTTTCACATTGAGGTCTTTCATCCATTTTTGAGTCTATTTTTGTGTGTGGTGTAAGGAAATGGTCCAGTTTCATTCTTCTGCATGTGGCTGTCCAATTTTCCCAACACCATTTGTTGAAGAGACTGTCTTATTTCCATTGGACATTCTTTTCTGCTTTGTTGAAGATTAGTTGACCACAGAGTTGAGGATCTATTTCTGTACTCTCTATTCTGTTCCATTGATCTATGTGTCTGTTTTTGTGCCAGTACCATACCGTCTTGATGACAGCTTTGTAATAGAGTGGGAAGTCTGGAATTGTGATGCCACCAACTTTGGCTTTCTTTTTTTTTTAATAAAGATTTTTATTTACTTATTTGACAGAGAAAGATCACAAGTAGGCAGAGAGGCAGACAGAGAGGTTGGGGCGGGGGGAGGAAGCAGGCTCCCTAATGAGCAGAGAGCCCAATGTGGGCCTCGATCCCAGGACCCTGAGATCATGACCTGAGCTGAAGGCAGAGGCTTAACCCACTGAACCACCCAGGCACCCCAACATTGGCTTTCTTTTTCAACGTTCCTCTGGCTATTCGGAGTCTGTTGTGTTTCCATGTAAATTTTAGGATTATTTGTTCCATTTCTTTGAAAAAAATTGATGGTATTTTGGTAAGGATTGCATTAAATGTGTAGATTGCTTTAGGTAACATAGATATTTTCACAATACTTGTTCTTCTAGTCCATAAGCATGGAATGTTTTTCTATTTCTTTGTGTCTTCCTCAATTTCTTTCATGAGTACTTTATAGTTTCTGAGTACAGATTCTTTGCCTCTTTGGTTAGGTTTATTCCTAGGTATCTTATGGTTTTGGGTGCAATTATAAATGGGATTGACTCCTTAATTTCTCTTTCTTCTGTCTTACTGTTGGCATATAGAAATGCAACTGATTTCTGTGCATTGATTTTATATCCTAACACTTTACTGAATTCCTATATGAGTTCTAGCAGTTTTGGAATGGAGTCTTTTGGGTTTTCCACATGAAGTATCTTATCATCTGCAAAGAGTGAGAGTTTGACTTCTTCTTTATTGATTCGGATGCCTTTCATTTCTTTTTGTTGTCTGATTGCCGAGGCTAGGACTTCTAGTACTATCTTGAATAGCAGTAGTGATAGTGGACATCCCTGCCGTGTTCCTGACCTTAGCAGAAAGGCTCTAAGTTTTTCCCCATTGAGAATGATATTTCACTGTGGGTTTTTCATAAATGGCTTTGATGATATTGAGGTATGTCCCCTCTGTCCCTATAGTTTGAAGAGTTTTGATCAAGAAAGGATGCTGTATATTGTCAAATGCTTTTTCAGCATCTATTGAGAGTCTTATATCATTCTTGTTCTTTCTTTTATTAATGCATTGTATCACATTGATTGATTTGTGGATGTTGAATCAACCTTGCAGCCCATGGAATAAATCCCACTTAGTCATGGTGAATAATCCTTTTAATGTACTGTTGGATCCTATTAGCTAGTGTTTTGGTGAGAATTTTTCTATCCGTGTTCATCAAGAATATTGGTCTGTAATTCTCCTTTTTCTGGTCTTTGGGATCAAGTAATGCTGGCCTCATAAGTTGAGTTTGGAAGTTTTCCTTCCATTTCTATTTTTTGGAACAGTTTCAGGACAATAGGTATTAATTCTTCTTTAAATGTTTGGTAGAATTCCCCTGGGAAGCCGTCTGGCCCTGAGCTTTTGTTTGTTGGGAGATTTTTGATGACTGCTTCAATCTCCTTACTGGTTATGGGTCTGTTCAGGTTTTCTATTTCTTTCTGGTTCAGTTTTGGTAGTTTATACGTCTCTAGGAAGGCATCCATTTCTTCCAGATTGTCAAACTTGCTGGTATATAGTTGCTCATAATATGTTCTTATAATTGTTTGTATTTCTTTGGTGTTGGGTTGTGATCTCTCCTCTTTCACTCATGATTTTATTTGTTTGGGTCCTTTCTCTTTTTGTTTTCTCTCTCTTCTTTTTGATAAGTCTGGCCAGGGGTTTATTAATCTTATTAATTCTTTCAAAGAACCAGCTCCTAGTTTTGTTAATCTGTTCTACTGTTCTTTTGGTTTCTATTTCATTGATTTCTGCTCTGATCTTTATGATTTCTCGTCTCCTCCTGGGTTTAGACTTTCGTTGCTCTTCTTTCTCCAGCTCCTTTGGGTGTAGGGTTAGGTTGTGTACTTGAGACCTTTCTTCTTTCTTGAGAAAGACTTGTATTGCTATATACTTTCCTCTCAGGACCACCTTTGCTGTGTACCAAAGATTTTGAACAGTTGTGTTTTCATTTTTTTCCATGTATTTTTTCAATACTTCTTCAATTTCCTGGATGACCTATTCATTCTTTAGTAGTATCCTCTTTAGCCTCCCTGTATGTGAGTTCTTTTCAACTTTCCTCTTGTGATTGAGTTGTAGCTTCAGAGCATTGTGGTCTGAAAATATAAAGGGAATGATCCCAATCTTTTGGTACCGGTTGAGACCTGATTTGTGACCCAGGATGTGATCTATTCTGGAGAATATTCCATGTGCACTAGAGAATGTGTATTCTTTTGCTTTGGGATGGAATGTTCTGAATATATCTGTGATGTCCATCTGGCCCAGTGTGTCATTTAAGGCCTTTATTTCCCTGTTGATCTTTTGCTTGGATGATCTGTCCATTTCAGTGAGGGGGGTGTTAAAGTCCCCTACTATTATGTATTATTGTTGATGTATTTCTTTGATTTTGTTATTAATTGGTTCATAAAAATTGGCTGCTCCCATGTTAGAGGCATAGATATTTAAAATTGTTAGATCTTCTTGTTGGACAGATACTTTGAGTATAGTATAGTGTCCTTCCTCATCTCTTATTATACTCTTTGGCCTAAAATCTAATTATTCTGATATAAGGATTGCCACCCTAGCTTTCTTTTGATGCCCATTAACATGGTAAATAGTTTTCTACCCCCTCACTTTCAGACGAGATCGGGCGTGTTCAGGGTGGTATGGCTGTAGACCCCCCTTACTTTCAATCTGGAGGTGTCTTTTGGTCTAAAATGAGTTTCTTGTAGGCAGCATATTCATGGGTTTTGTTTTTTTTTATCCATTCTGATGCCCTGTGTCTTTTGATTGGGACATTTAGCCCATTTACATTCAAGTAACTATCATAAGATATGAATTTAGTGCCATTGTATTGCCTGTAAGGTGATTATTACTGTATATTGTCTCTGTTCCTTTCTGGTCTGTTACTTTTAGGCTCTGTCTCTGTGTAGGGGACTCCTATCAATATTTCCTGTAGGGCTGGTTTGGTGTTTGCAAATTCTTTTAATTTTTGTTTGTAAAGACTGTTTAATGGAAGTAACCCAAAGCCATGCTTAAAAATTGGAATAAGAGTATTAGCCAAACACCAATCAGTTCTCCTGCCAGTTGTACACCAGGAACACTGCCGTGATGACCACTGCTTCAGTCATGATGCACAAGGTTATACTGTCACTTAAAACAGCAAAGGCTATTTCTTAGTCACACTACTTGGCCATCATAGGTCACAGGCAACTCTGCTCTGCATTGTCCCCAGTCTGCAACCCAAGCTGACAGAAGCCAGAATCTATAGTTTTACTTGGCACTGTGACAGAGGCAAAGACCTCCAGAGGGGCTCTTGCCAGCTATTACACACCAAAAGTGACACTATCATTTCTCTTCACAACTTGTTAGGACTATTCACCTGTCTCCACCTGATGCCAAGGAAGCCAGCGAATGTGATCCTATTGTGTCCCAAAGGCAGAGCACTAATGACCGTGGCGGCTATTGCTACCACCACCCTGATGCCACTTTGCCCCTGGAATTCCATTCAGCCTTCACCACTCCTGTCATTACTAATGCTCTCAGTCCCTTTTCTCTTGTGACACTGACTCCAGAGTTCTAAATCTGGCATTGGTGAGTCTGCTTGCCTGAGCTTAGGTCATATGTTTGTGCTGTAGCAATTTTAGCTCCTGTAAGCTCTAAAACTTGACCTTTCAGAACTCCTAAGATGGGGAAATTCCTAAGTATAAAAATTATATGAACAGTTATATGCTGGGTATCTGCAAAATAATAAATTCCCACCCAGGAATGTGACTTTTGAGACACCTTGTGCTCTCACCACATATGTCCCTTCAAGCTAAGTACTTAAGCATTATCCTGCTAGGTCAGATCAATAAGCCCTAGCCTACTTTCCTGGATTCCCAATCAAAGGCACCCAGCACAGCAATGATATGGAGAAGATGAATTGCATTAGAAGGAAGCTTCAGCTCGTAGAACACCAGAAAGAATACAGGAAAAGAGTACCTACAGTGACTTTGTCAAGCTGCTATTGAGTGTCCAAAGAACAGAGCACATGAGAGAGAGCTCAGAACGAAGATGAGGAAATTGTAAAAGACCGGTTTATATTCGTGGAAATGATCTCTGCAATAGCCAGAAGCAATCTGCAATCAGCAACTTGGTGCTGGTCAGGAATATTGAAAGCTGCCCAGAAGCTGCGCTGAATTGTACTCTTGACTTTCCCAGAAGCAGCCATTCCCATCGTCAGTCTGGATGATTTTATCCTCCTGACTCCGGGTTTCTTTTATTCCTTTTCTTTTCTGGCTTTGTCCATTGTTTTCATGGAAAAGAGAATGCAAAAATGAAGAAATGAAAATCTGAAATTTTAACTCAAGAAGCAAAATACATATGGTCAAATACTTGATATTACCTATGAGTGGATTTTGTCTTTGAAGTTTTGACTGAAAGGGGTTATTCTAATTTCAGAACTTCAGAACAGTAATAAGAAAGTTATATTTTATTATATGAAACTTCCATAAGTACACATATTATAAGTACCTGATATATGACTGTAGTGATCCCTCTTATTCAAATATGGAATTAATAGTCTTTTTAAAACCCAGGGTTTTTTCCCATTGATACCACTTTTGTTTAATATACTACAATATATGCATTAGAAAAATCTTACAGACCTAGAATTTTTTCAATTCTTCTGGCTAAAGGAAGTTTTGAGAGTAACCATTTATTTTAAAATAAAGTATTTGTACTTACAAAAGAGGTCATTTAAATTAAGGGGGGGAAAAAGAACTACTTGTTTCCTACCATAAAAGCATATTTTCTTTTCATTCTAAATGTGTGTGTATGTGTGTGTGTGTGCATACATAATGCATCTATATAAGATAAATAAATAAATTATTTTTAACGTATATGGATTTATGGATTTATTATTATATGTTATGCTTTGTGCTCTGTGCACCACCTAGATCCCTCCTTCAGGACTGAGGCATTTATTTCCTCAAATTGTAGGAGGGTTGGCAGGTGACAAGACTCAGATGAAGCACTCCCAGAGAACTGCCCTCAGCCAAAGAAGTCTGGCCCACCAAAGCCATCTCCTCTGCTGTCACACCCACATACCAGTGACTGTTCATTGCAGGGCTGCAAAGGCCATGCCACCTTACATCAGTTCAGGACATTTCTGAGGGGCCACCCTAGCTCTAGAGCTACCTCCAGCATCTGTTGCAATTTTTACTGTGACCACATCACATTTTCATCACTTTTTAACCCTTTTCTCAACCAAATTCCATTTCCTCTTTCCTTCTGGTGTTGATCTCATGGGTGCTTCATCTTCCTGCATAACTTCAAAAACCCTTCTCTTAGAAGACTTGACCTAAGACAACATAAGTATTTTCACCTATCATTACAAACTTCTCATTGGGCAAGTTAATTAACTTTTCTCTACTTCAGTTTTGTTGTCTATAAAATAAGGAAAAATAAAAGTGCCTATCTCATAGAATTATTCTTATAATAAAAAGTAATACATTTGAAGATTGTAGAGTAGTGCTTAGTATGTAATAGTATTTAGTATAATATTAGTCATCATTATCATTTTGATAGCTGCTTAAATATCTTTCAAATGAATGGGCTGTATTGTACGTAGCAAATTTAGAATTTAGTTAAAACTTATTTTAATATTTATTCAGCTTTAAACTTGTTTATGCATAGTAATTTTTTTCATTTGTAATCATTTCCTAGAATGCATTTAGAGAAGTAAAATTAATGAGTCTAAGAATATACATATTTAATAAAGTGTGTTTTATAATTATAAAATCAATGAATATCCTTTATAGAATTTTTTTAATATGAAAAAAGTAGAAAGTACTTAAACTAAAGTTCTGGGGCACCTGGCTGGCTCAGTTGGTAGAGCATGTGACTCATGATCTCAGGATCATAAGTTTGAGCCTCATGTCAGGTGTGGAGTTTACTTAAAAGAAAAAGGAGAACAAAACTAAAGTTCTGCAGATGTCCTGGTAACAAAAATTATAAAGGATTTGATTGCCAAATATTTCCATATATTGGTAGGACATGGATGATCATAAAGGTTTTTTTATAATGATAAACATAAGCTGGGGAACATTGAGTATTAAATATTTAAGTGTTTTTTTTTAAAGCTTATATTATGCACACTTAAGCATATAGATATAGATATAGGTATAGATATAGATATAGATTACATCTCTGGAAGTACTCATCAGAAAGAACCATGATTGTCCCCAGAGAAGTTTCCACTATATACTCTATTCAATTCTTCTTTCAATATTATAAATGTGTTCATCTTAACTTTTTAAAATCTAAGCAACAATTTAAAAATTTTTATATATTTAGGTCCAGAGAAATATAAATAAAGGAGAAAATATATAAATTTCTTTGATATTACAATGTGACCAGAAACACACAGGAATGCCTGTGTTCCTGAATCTTGCCAGCATTTATTAATTCACAACTTTTCCAATCTTTGTTAACTTTATAGGCAAATACTACTTTGTTATCACTTTAATTTACCTTTTTTAGATAGTGGTGTTGAACTGTTTTAGAAATACCTTTTAAGCAATTTAATGACTTGGGAGCAGTACTTATGACTATGATGAAAAAGTGGTCAGTCAATCCCCAAAAAATAATTATAAAACTGGATAATGTTATCAGGTGACCAAAGAACAAACTGAGAGATGCTTATTCATGAAGAATTGCTGGAACTCCAAAGAGGAATGATGGGAGTCCCAGGCCTTCCTGCCTGCCTGCCAGGAGTTGTTACCATCCTTTGACTAGATGGGCTCAGAAGTAGATTTGATATAAAAGAGGGAAAAAAATCAATTAACTTAAAGATAAATCAATAGAAATGATCCAGTTGGAAGAACAGAAAGAAAAAAAGATTAAAGAAAAATAAACAGTTCTTCAGTGAACTGTGAGAAAATGTCAAGCATGTTAACATATGTTCAGTAGATATCCAGAAGGAGAGGACAGAAAGAGATGGAAAGAATAGAGAAATAATGGCCTACACATTCCAAGTTTGATGAAAAACATTAGTGAAAGGAGTCAGGAAGTTCAGAAAACCCCAAGTAAAATAAATATAAAGAGAGCTATATCTAGTTGCAATATAGTTTAATTGCTAAAAGCCAAAAATTTCATCAATTTTTACAATAATTATATTAAATATGAATGAAATAAATACTCCAATCAAAAGGCAGATTATTAAACTGAATAAAAAAGGCAAAACTCAACTTTATTATGTCTGCAAGGGACATACACTAGTTTCAGAGGCATAAATAGGATAAAAGTAAAGTAATGGAATACACAGTGATGAGCACTGAGTAATGTATAGTATTTTTGAATCATTATTTAAAAAAAAAAGAGTGGAAAAAGATATACCATACAACTCATCCATAAGAGACTGGTATAGCTATAATAATACCATGGAAAATGAACATTAAGGCAAAAGAAATTATTAGAAATAAAGGGAGATATTTCATAATGATACAGGGATATTAAGAAAAAGCAGTTATAAATGCATATGTACCTAACAACAGAGCCACAAAAATTCATGAAGCAAAACTGACATAATTAAAAGAAGATATAGACAATTCAACAATTATATTTAGAGATTTCAATACCACATTCTCAATAACTGATAAAAGTACTAAATATAAAACAGTAAATATGTGGAAGATTTTAACCACTAAACAACTTGAGCAGCCTAACCAATATTTTAGAACACTGTGTCCAACAACACCAGAAAGCAATTCTTTCAAGCACAAATGAAACAATTTTCAAGTTAGACTACATGCTAGCCCATAAAACAGTTTTCAGTAAATTAATTTAGCTGAATTATCTATACATATCTGCCATTATAGTATTTGTCAATTTGAGTAAATATCTTACATAATAATTGTATTAACATTTCTGTCTTTTCGTATTTGCTACATGTATTTTTCCAGTTTGGCTCCATTATATACTTCATAGCATTTAAGAATTTTTTTGTTTCATTTTTATGCTTCTCAAAAGTACTGACATTTTTGTTCACTAGTTCAGTCATTTACCAGCTTAGAAATTATCTCCCACTTTAGAGAGTTTATAAAATTACCTTCTATTTTTCTCAAGCTTTTTTTTCTTTTAAGTTTTTATTATTTAAATCTCTAGTTCATCAGGAATCTGAATGTTTAATGCTTGCATTGAGGATCTAAGTTTTCCTTCACTTAACTGATTTTCTGAAGAATACTTTCCAAGTTTTTCCAGTTCATTTATTCTAATAATCCTTTACTTATTGGTTTGTGAGATTTTCTTTATTGGATATTATATTCATTAAAAATTCCTAATTCTAAAAAAAAAGAAATCCCAATTCTAAAACTAAAGATTATAAAGTATCATTAATTCTCAATTAATTTATAAGCTTAATGCTCTTCCACTAATGGTCTCCTTGTGATATTTTTAATAAAATGTAACAAAGTGATTATACATTACATTTTCGCTTAAAATTTTGAAAAGAATATTTAGGGGAGATGTATTCTCACATAAGTAAACCATCTATTTCTGATGCATAAGACAACAAAGTCTTATAGTTCAGTTTAATATATATTTATATATATATATACCAGATGATACAGAGTATAAGGCATTCCATTTGATAAACTAAACTATGACAACCACAACCAGATCAAACTAATAAAAAAGGAGGGGAATGTGAAGGATAAAACATTATACAGATGAACTTTAAGTAGAAAAGAGTAGATTTTTGTTTCTGAAGTTACAGCAATAATCAGCAAGAATAGCAGCCTGTTTAATAGTAAAAATGATCTATTATTAGGCAATCTTGGAGATCAAAGAGAATTCTAGAATGTCTTCAGAGAATGGCTACATTTAATGATTATTCTTCAGACACAGGATAAACATCTTCAAAACCAAGAGAGTAGAAGGCACAAATTATTTACAGATTTGAATCCTGATTATGTATTTTTGCAAGAAAAAGCTAAAGTGGAAGTAATACTTATATATTGGTTTTTAAAAACCTGAATTAATTGTAAGTAAGAGAATTAGAGGAAATACTGTACATTGAATGCAAATCACTTGCTGGACATGATTTTTAGTTCAATGGGATCATACCGTAGCTTCCACTTACCAGGTTTCAAATCTAAGAGTAGTTTAGATTTCAGTAAGTTGAGTTTCAGGATAAAAATTTCCTAAATAGACTATTTAACAATTACATTCTTTCAACAATGACACATTAAACATCGTGGGGCATAACAAAAGAACCATTGTGAAAGATGTTTTGGATCATCCATGTCTTAGACTTTCAGATGCACAGTCTCTAATTAAGACATAAAATGAAAACTAGAATTGCTTCGGTACATAAAGACTAGTGTTACAAACAAGGAACTTCCCAGGAAAGAATGGGATGAGGATCCTGGCTGACCTACTAATTCATTTAAAGGCTTTATCACAGTCCTTGCATTAATTAGCATCACTGCAGTCAAGATCCACATAACAAACCCATTTATTGATACTCTTAAAAAATTTTGTCTGTAAAAGTTGGTCCCACTTGTGTGCTCATGTTCTCTCTCTCTCTCTCCCTGCTCCCCATATGTGTATATATACTAATAATGGCTTTGGAATTATGCTTTCAATAAAATGTTTTGTTAAAGCCATGATGACCAAATCTACTTAGGACTATGTCAACTTCACTAACAACAAAGATGATTCACAGACACTTGGTGATGCTGTCCTCTCCCATTACTCCTGTTTTCCTGTCATGGTCCTGCCCAAAGCCTGGTTTAGAGGTCTGTGCTGAGTATACAAGAACGTTATTCAGATCCTCCTATAATTGGACAAGGTATCTTTGCCTATCAAATTTTAAAATGCACTTAAATAGTAAGTTGTCGGTAGGGTAAAGATTACCTTATTTAAATAGTGATGTCAACCTTAAAAAATAACTACTCACACCAAATTTAAATTTTTCCAAAATACTTAATTCCAAATTACTAGATACTGAAAAGATGACTTTTTTAAAGTTAGTTATTATTTAACTCAACTGATGTTTTTACCTCTTCCTTTCTTCAGTGCACACTGAAATCTCAGACAACAGAATTTATCTTGTTTGTCTGAAGTTAAGCTGTGCTTAAGGAATACTATAAAGTGAATAGTTATTAATATGTAACAAGCAGAATATTATTAAATAGGAGAAAACAGTTCAATGCTTGAGATTGTTGGCTCAGACACACTGATTTTCTTATCGCCTTCAGTTATTTTGAAGTTCTGGCTTGGGTGGTTCTGTATAAGGACTCATTTGGGCACAAAGCATCTAAGCAAGTTTGTAAATTTATAGGAAGTATAAAATACCCTCCCAACCCTTATTTCCAATCAGTTTAGCTGTGAAACTGACATTAGATTGCCCTTATTGCATTCAGACCACAGATATTCATGTGCTATTAAAATATCCAATATGCTAATAAGAGAATGATTTCTCCAAGGCTAGCCTAAAAGATAAATGATTACTGACACCCTTGACCTAGGAGTTTCATGTCTTAGGCAAACATCTCTGAAATTCTGGTAACCTAACTTGTTAGCTCACAAGTAGGATAAAATCCCAGAGCTCTCACAATCTGTGCCACTTGCACAATCAGAATTAAAGAAGTAGAACAATTACCCTTATAATTCTACCCAGAATTGCCATTTCAATTGTATCACAATTACTTTAGAGTTTTTGGGTTTGTTTTCTAAATTTTTGTTATCTAGATCTCATAAATATTGAAAAAAATTCTCATACTTAGTTTTTATCTTTGCCCTAATTTTTTACAAATATTTTATTTATTTATTTGAGGGAGAGATAATGAAAGAGAGCACAAACTGGGAGTGGGAATATAGGGAGAGAGAGAAGCAGGCTCCACACTAAACAGGGAGCCTGATGCAGGACTTGTTCCCAGGACCCCGGGATTATGACCTGAGATGAAGGCATACACTTAACGCCTGAGCTACCCACGTGTCCAACTTTGCCCTAGACTTATAGTTTATTAGAACTAAGATTGCCACAAAGATAAACATCATAGAGGTGTTGTAAGTCCTGATGTGGAATTAAACAAATTGGGTTTAAATACTGCCTCTTTATAAGCTGTGTGATTTTAGGGAAATTATTTTTTAAAGTCTCAGCTCCCTAATATGCAAAATAGGGCTGGTAATCATGTTTTAATATAATTACAAAAACTAGTTAATATCATGAAGGTAGAGTTCTAAGCACAGTGCCTAGACCATAGTAACCCATAAATAACTTCATCCAATAAATGAGATAGCATTTCAATAATTTAGGCAAGAAGTGATGTAATTTAGGTAATGGTGGTAGCAGCGGAGACAGCAGATTCCAGACATACTGAACATGGTCATGAGGCTTTTTGGCTGGGTCAAACTTGGAGTATGGAGAGAGAGGAAGAGCTATGGGTAATGTCAGTATCTGAGTACAGGAACAAGTGGAGAAAACCACAGGAGGTGCAGACTTGGAACAGAGGGATCTTTTGGGGAGTTCAATTTTGGACTTGTAAGCTTTTGAATATGTAAAAGTGTGGAGAAGGTTATTGAATATGTGAGTTTGAAGCTGACAACCGTATTTTAATACTTAATTTCTATCAGTTCCTATGAGATCATTCAACATCATCTCAATTAAGTTGTTGATTTTTCAGTAATATCCAGTGTCAACCTCTTATCAACAGACATACTCATAAAGATTACCAGGAGCTAAAGTGTTATAACGATAATATATTTAAAGTGACTTGAAAAGCTCTCAGGTTACTTTAAGTTAGCTTCATGCGATGGCTGAACTTTGATAAAACCAACCTATACTAGAGATTGGTCCTCAGTTCTTAAGGTTCAGAAGACTTCCTAGTAAAATCAGCCCCTGTTTTGCAACTGGATGGGACATTTCCTATGGAGTCTGTACAAATAGCTAACCTTGGTTTCTTTTTCTTAATCTTTTGTTAGGATCAGTTTAAGGTAGGAAAATTATTTAACTTCTCTCTAAATTTTAGGAGTCCTCCAGGTCCAGTAATATATCATTTAACAATTTCTGTTTCAGATGATTAATAACCATAAGTTCTGAAAAACTAGTTTGTAGAAATCTCTATTTCATCATGTTTTACCTACCGCTTTGCTTGGTTGTTTCCATTTTTATCAAATTTTAATATCTATCTAAGTTTTCTGAATTGCAAGAACAAATGAATTATATACATGAATAGTCTCCAGAAAAGCTGGGATTTGTGTATGAACTAGGGAAAATAACTGTAATTATTTATTTAAAACACAACTGAGAAGAAGTCAGATGTTGAATTATATGTGTGTGGATAGTGGGAAGAGGTGGCTAATACTTTAAGACTTCTTACTCATAAAATAAGATCTCATTGACCATCTACCATATGTTCAAAATAATAAATTTGAAGAGTTATTCTAAATTAGAATGTTTTACTAAGTCCTTTAAATAATGGAGACAAATACATATATCAAATCCTTCCCAAGCTCAAATTTTCCTTACATAAAAATCAGATATATGTGAGTCATAAATAATTTTTCCTGAAGAGATTTTGAAAGGGAAGAAACTTGGGGTGGAGGAGAAAAATAGTAAGTAAAAATGAGTGGAAGATCATGTTAAATATGTGAAAAAGCTTATTCCAACCCTGGCACTGAGTCACTCCATCTCGTGGGACATGAACAGAGGGAGCCAACCAGACTAAGTTATAAAGTCATAAAGCTATCAGCCATCTGCGTGGAGTATCAAACAGAAAAAGAGTGGTGCCTGGGTGGCTCAGTGGATTAAGCCTCTGCCTTCGGCTCAGGTCATGGTCTCAGGGTCCTGGGATTGAGCCCTGCTTCGGGCTCTCTGCTTAGCGGGGAGCCTGCTTCCCCCTCTCTGTCTGCCTACCTCTCTGCCTACTTGTGATCTCTCTCTCTGTCAAATAAATAAATAAATCTTAAAAAAAAATACTCCTTAGTGTACATATTAACTGGAACAAAGGAATGTACAATTATAAATCATCAGGTTAAGGAAAAGAAGGAAGGCTATCCAGTGTTTTTAGCAAATAAGAGATTTATATATATTAACAGTACATGACACTTTATTACTAAGTAAAATACAGTAACACAGGACATCTTTATTGCTTTACTTTGGGAAAAGTAAAAACTATTAATATGAGCTCTCTTGGGTTTACTCAGAATACATGCCCTCAAAGTGTTATTATCATACAAGATACAATGAACTTCCACTAGATCTCCAACTGCAGGAATTTTTTGGAAACATAATTCTCAAGATTGAGGAGGAATTGGTTCAGAAAATTTTACAGGACACAGAAATAGATATTCTTTTAAAGTGAGAGATTAATTAAAAAAAGTTTAACCTAAAGGCAAAATATTTTAAGCATAATACTAAGCAGAAAGAGAGTTTATAGTCTCTAATATACATCCAAAACAGTAAGAAGAAAATGTATAGAAACATTTTGAAGGAATGCAATGAGTTAAAAAATAAAACAACAACAAAAAAATAAAAACAGTAGAAACAAACACTAGGCGTGGCAGCTAAAAAACAGACTCTTAGGTCTGTTGGGTGAAGGAAAGAGGATGGGAACCAGCTGCTTCAGTCTTCACTTAAGATCAAATGAGGAAACATGGGCTTTGTTATGTTCAAAAATAGCCACTGTAATATGATCCATGCCAAATACTTTGCTATGTAAAATTCTATGCTTAACACATGTCTTTTTCACTTTGTTGATTATACAAAAACTACTCTGAAATATATTAAATGTTGAAAATCCCTAATAGGTAATAATAAATATCAAAATTAGAAACTCACAGAAGAAAGAAACTGAAAATTTTAAATTCTCATAGTAACTTAACCACATTCTTTTAACTGTTATTCATACTGTAGAACGTGAGAAACTCAAAATTGAGTAAAAGGGCATGTGTTAATATCATACAACACGTTTCAATGTCTTCATGTCTCCTATAGTATGTTGAAATATATAATGTTACACCGTGTCAGGTTTCACACTCAATTTTTTTAATATCAAGGAAAAATTAACTATAAATATTTACTAACCTGCCAAAAAAGCATTCTGGTTTTAGCTCCTCACCTCCTGCATTTTGTATTTAGATGCTCTTGCCAACAAAATAAGACAATAGATATCAAAGTCAGGGACCACTTTTGAGGAGAACACATATCGTAGTGCCAAAATAAAGAATACTGTATAAGATTGGAATCAGCAACTTCCAGTTCTAGATTCCACTGAATGAGAAGTTACTCTCTTTAAAAGGTAACAATGTGGGACTTCCACTTCCAAATATAAGAAATTAACTTGTACCAGATTTGCCCAACTATGTTAAGCAACCATAAAACTGAACAAAGAGAAATGACTCTTCTCTGGTATTGTACAAAAGGCAGCACAAGATTTCCTACTGAAAGAAGAGGAACACAAAACGTGAGTTAAACCAAAAGTAATATAATTGTAAATTGTAATACAATTGTAACGTAAAATGAAAATATTTGACAGCTTAGAACAAAAGAGGGAGGTTGTAAGAATGCCTTTGTAAGATTCTTACATCTGTGATGTGTGATATGCAAATTCTGTAATGATAAAATATTCTAAGTACACTAATGAGAATAAGATGCATATTGTATTTATTAAAGCAACCACCAAAATAAGCATATAGATACAGCTAAAAAGCTAGAAATACTCGATTAAACCAAAAGTAGATATCAAAAGAGGACCAAAAAAAATGATGCAAATAGAATGCATAGTTTATAAAATATCAGACTTTAATCCAACAATACCAATAATTACAAGAAAATGGATTAAATACTGAAAGGGCAGATATTAAACGACTGGTTTTAAAAAGCATATTCCAACTAAATGCTGTCTACAATATAGGTATGCTAAAAAAGACATACAGAGATTAAAAATAAAAGGATGGATGATCACATCATCCATCTAACAGGAGTTAGATTTAAAAAACTGTTATGGCTATATTAATATAAAACAAGGTGTAATTCAAAACAGTGAGTATTACAAGAAATAAAGAGGTTGTTACAAAATAATAAGCTCAATCAATAGAATGCATAACAAGCTTAAATATGTATCTAATAAGAAAAGATCAAAAAATATTAAACAAAAACTGATGGAAGTAAATGGAGAAACAGATAAATCTATAATCATAATTGTAGTGTTAAACACCCTTTCATAGTTACTAATAGAACAAATATATTAAAACAATACAATACAAACAATACAATACAATACGGGATGTGAAAAACATTATCAATCATTATCAGACATTAACATAAACCTACAAAAAAACCAAATTCTTGATAGGTGCAAATAGAACATTCACCAAGATAAAGCATGTACCAGATATACAATAAATCTCAGTGGACTTCAAAAAACTGAAATCTTACAGAGTATGTTCTATGACCACATGGAATTTAATTAGAAAATAATAAAAATAAGATATTTAGAAGTTTCTCAAATATTTGGAAATAAAGCAACACATTTCTAAATAAACATAACTGGAAAAATCACAAAGGTATTTTCAACTGAATAACAATAAATGTAAAACATATCAAAATTTGTGAGATTCTGTGAAGCAGTTCTTAAAGGGAAATTTACACATTTAAGTGTCAGTATTGGAAAAGAAGAAAGTTATAAAGTGAAGTATTTAACTTTACATCTTAAGAAAGTAAAAACAAAACAAAAAACCCATAAATTATATGCAAAGCAAGTAGAAAAAAGGAAACAATAATGAACAGAAGTCTATGACTGACAGAGAAAATAAACAAACCCAAATTTGGTTCTTTAAATAACTAATAAACCTGATAATCCTCTATGAAGACTAATGAGTTTTTAAAAAGGAATAAAGTTAGCAATAGCAGGATGAAGTAGTGGCTATTTCTACAGAATATTCAGAAAATAAGGAAACATTATAATCAACTTCATGTCAATAAATTAGACAATAAAATGGAAACATTCCTTGGGGAAAGAAAAACTTACAAAAGAGTTCAATCTTTTAAAAAACTGACAAAAGAAGAAAGAAAAATCTGAAAAATTGTATATCCATTAATGAAACCAAATTTATAATTTAAAAAAATCTTTTCAAAAAGAAACCTGGATTAGTTTAGCTGACAGTTTCTAACCAGCATTTAAGGAAGATGTCATTTTTACACAAAATATTTCAGAAAATAGAGGAAAGGATTCTTTCCAACTTGCTTTATGAGAACACCATGATCCTGCTACTGAAGTGACAAAGATATCACAAAAACAGAAAATTGGAACTCCTACTAGTTTTATCTCCTCCTATTTTCATCTTTCATTTGCAGTCATGAAAGAGCTTAGAAGTCATCACTCCCATCCTTAAACAAGAAAAGAGATGAACAAATTGATAATCAACTTCTTTTCTTGGACCTGTGAGAAAACTGAGGCAACAGAATAAACTGCCACCACAAAATCTGGAGAGACCGGTAGGTCCAAAAAGTCCCAGCTGAAGTCAGATTTCTTGGAACAAAAGCCATAAAGAGTAGGAACTAACTGATAATTTTGACAAATTGCTGAAGCCTCCAAGGAAGGTAGTTGGAGAAACTTTTTAGGGCGGCAGAAAAGTGTGACGTGAGCTCACGCTTTTACTTCACGGACCCCACCAGATCGTCCTAGTGAACAGCCAATAAACATATCCTCTTGGCTTTGGCAAGAGGGAGGGGTAGAGTAACATGACGAAATATGCCTAGAGTGTTCTCCATAACTCTCCAGTGGGAAAGACTTTATCAGAGCTTTTTTCCCACCTGGGGAAACGGCATTTCTCTGACTCTGGCAGAGAGATTAGAACCATATAAAAAAAAAATCAGAAGGAAATGCTAGAAATCAAAAACACTAACAGAAATAAAAAATGCCTCTGATGGGCTCATCAGTAGACCAGACACAGGTAAGGAAAGAACCAGTGAGTTTTAAGACAGGTTAATAAAACTTCCAGAACTGAAATGCAAAGAGGGAAAAAAAAAATGTGGTTGGTGAGGGAACAGAAAAGAACATCCACGAATTGTGGGAGAATTTCAGATGATGCAATGTAAGTGTATTTAAAATATCAGAAGAATAAAAAGCAGAGCAGAAGTGTTTTCATAGTGGCCAAGAACTTTAGAAAATCAATGAAATATGCCAAATCACAGATCCAGGAACCTCAGAGGTAACCAAGCAGGAAAAATATCCTAAAGTCTACATTTTGGCATATCATATTCAAACTACTGGAAAGCAAAGACAAAAAAAATCTTTTTTTTTTTTTTTAAGATTTTGTTTATTTGACAGAGACACAGTGAGAGAGGGAACACAAGCAGGGGAAGTGGGAGAGGGGGAAGCAGGCATCTCACCAAGCAAGAAGCCTGACTGGGAGGCTCGATCCAAGGATGCTGGGATCACAACCTGAGCCAAAGGCAGCCACTTAATGGCTGAGTCACCCAGGCGCCCCCAAAAAACTATCTTGAAAGAAGCTGGGGTTGGAGGTGGAGGACATTTTCCTGAAGAGAAACAAAGATAAGAATTAAGAATTACAGCAGACTTCTTGTCAGAAAACATATAAGCTAGAAGGGAGTGAAGTGAAATATTTAAAGTATTGAAAGGAAAAAGACCCCACCAGTTATCTTTCAAAATTACCCTTCAGATGTGAAGAAAAATTAGAGACTTCTTAGATGAACAAAAACTGAGACTTTATCACCAGTAGACCTGCCCTGTAAGAAATGAACTTCTTCAAGGAAAAAACAAATCATATAGGTCAGAAATGTGGATCTTCACAAAGAGCAAGTTTTAAAGAAGGAAAGAATAAAAGGAAAACAAAGTCTTTCATTTTTATTTAAAATAATGCAACGTAGGGACACCTGGGTGATTCAGTAGGTTAAGCAACCAACTCTTGATCTCAGCTCAGGTCTTGATCTCAGGGTCCTGAGTTCAAGCCCTGTATTGGGATCCACACCAGTATGGAGCCCATTTTAAATAAAAAGAAAGAAAGAAAAGGAAGGGAGGGAGGGAGGGAAAGGGAGGGAAGGAAAAAGAAAGGAAGATAAGAGAGGAAGGAAAGAAGAAAGGAGAAAGACGGGAGGAGGAAGAAAAGAAAGAAAGTCAGGCAATGTATTGCATAATTATAACATATACGTACATGAAATGAATGACAGTAAGGTCATAATAATGAAATTGAAGAATTAGAAATAGTCTATTCTAATATACCTATATGACTTGCGAAGTGGCATAGTGTTATTTGATGGTAGACTTAGGTTAGTTAGTATATATTGCAAACTGTAGGACAGTTACCAACTTTTTAAAAAAGGAATATAATTGATATGCAAAGAGAGGATCAAATAAAATGCTGAGTTAAAACCATAAAGGGCACAAAAAGAGGAAAAAATAAAATTATCTCTCATAAAAATAGACAAAAAAATAACCAAATTGTAATGAATAGAATCCAACAATATTTAAAATTCCATCATAACTAAGTGGGGTTTATCCACACTAATAATCAGTATAATTATCCACATTAACAGACTAAAAGAAAAATCATATCATCTCAGCAAGGACAGAAAAAAAGCATTGACAAATTTCAAAGCTATTCATAATAAAAATTTGCAGGGAATTAAGAATACATAGGAACTTCTCAAGGCACCTGGGTGGCTCAGTCGGTTAAGTGTCTGCTTTCGGCTCAGGTCGTGATCTCAAAGTCCTGGGATGGAGTCCTGCATCTGGCTCCCTGCTAAATGGGGAGCCTGCTTCTCTCTCTTCCTCTGCCTTTCTTCTGGCGTGTGTGCGCACTCTCTCTCCCTTTTTCAAATAAATAAATAAAATCTTTTTTTAAAAAGAGAGTATGTAGGAACTGCTCATTTTTGGTAAAATGCATCTACAAAACAACAACTTTATAGCTAGCCTCATACAAAATGGTAATATATTAAGTGCTTTCTCCAAGGATTATAAACAGGCAAGGAATCTGCCCTCACCAGTTTTATTCAGTAGTGTACAATAGATTCTAGCCAGGAAAATAAGACAAAAATACATGAAGGCCATAACTGTTGAAAACAAAGAATTAAAATTCTGTGTGTTCTCAAAACAACACAATTGTGTTAATGTTTTTAAATTTTTATTAGAATTAATAAGTGAACTTATAAGTTTGTAGGAAGCAAGTCCACAAAAATCAAATGTATTTCTAAATATTAACAACCAGTTATTAGATAATAAAATGAATATTGCACCTGTACCATAGACAAAAATTAATTCAAAGTAGATCACGATCCTAAAGGCAAAAATTAAAAATATTAAATTTCTATGAAAAATGAGGGAAGTTTTATGGCCTTAGAGTATTTATAGACAGAACAAGGAAATGTATTCCATAAAATAAAATACTGATAAACTACATTTCATCAACATTAAAACCTTCTGGGGACGCCTGGGTGGCTCAGTTGGTTGGACAACTGCCTTCGGCTCAGATCATGATCCTGGAGTCCCGGATAGAGTCCTGCATCGGGCTCCCAGCTCCACGGGGAGTCTGCTTCTCTCTCTGACCTTCTCCTCGCTCATGCTCTCTCTCACTGTCTCTCTCTCAAATAAATAAAATCTTTAAAAAAAAAAAAAAAAACATTAAAACCTTCTGTTACTCATAAGCCCCTTTTAAGAAAGTGAAAAGTATAGTCACACACTATAAAACATTTGTAATGCATATATATGATAAAGGACCATATTCAGAATATAAAAAAGAACTCTTAGAACTCAGCAAGTAAACAAAAACCACATCTTTTTTAAATGGGCAAAAGACACAAACATCGTAACATAAGATAAACTAACAGATACTGAGCACATGAGAAGATGCTAAATTCATTAATCACCAGGGAAATTAAACTTAAGATCACAATGTAATGTTACTTCATAACAGTAAGAACTGACAAAAGTAAGTGTGGACGAGGATATAAAGTTAAGAGGAACTCTCATGCATTTCTGTGTGATATGGTACCACCAATCTGGAGAACAAGCTCGCATTTTCTTATAATAGTAAAAGAAAAGAAAAGACATGTATGTGAATATTGAGAACAGCTTTCTTTATAACAAAAAAATGGACACAGCTCAAATGTCCATGAGCAGTTGAATGGGTGAAGCAAATGTACATTCATACAATGAGATACTACTCAACAATAAAAAGAAAACTAATCACAAAGGATGGAAATCAAACTGTTGTTGTCTGAGGTGAGAGGCAGTGTAGAAGACTGGCTGCAAATGAGAGCAAAAGAACTTTCTAGGGTGATGGAAATGTTCTGTATTTTGACTGAAGAGATGAGTTACATGTATGTACATATCTGTGAACTGATATTAGAATTTATTTTTAAATATATATTTCATTATATAATATGTTAATAAGGTTGATATTTTTAAAAATGCTGAATGTAACTCAGGATATTTGTTTAAAAAATTGCTGATTCAAGAGCACAAGAAAGGAAATCAAATCTTCATTAAAATTATTTTAAAATACTATACATAGAAATAACTAAAAAAGCCAAAAAATACACACATAGAACTAAAAGGGAATTCACCCGTCAGTGAAATAACTAAAAAGTTCTCTATTAGTTATAGACTATAAATTGTTAGATAACTAAATAACAAAGTGAAACAATAAAATTAGAGTGAATTTATAACTCCAGTGTATTTTCTGCTTAGGTTAACCCTCCTCTTACAAGTTTGCTATAAATTTGAGATTTTATCAGAAATTAGTTTTTGTTGTTGAAAGTAAAAATAGTAATACAAAAACAGAAAATATATAAGAACTACTACAAATATGAGGAAAAGCAAACATTTCCTGATTATCCATTACTTACTGGATTAAATTTTTAATTGTTACATATAGTAAGATCTGAGAATGGCAAGAAATCACAAATTGTACCATTACATTTCATTCATGTTAGTAAATCATGCAACTTCTAGATTCCCTGATCATATAAAGAATTGTAATAATCATATATTCTTGGCAGAAAAAGATCTAACATCTATTAACTATATACTGGACCTGCATGTAAAACATATACCCCAAGGCAAAAAAAAAAAAAAGTGTTAGTTTTGTTATCTGTAACCCATAATGACTAGGCTTCATAGAACATTAGCTAGGAGGGACTCAAGTATACTCCAAAAATCATAAAACATTGAACTCTCATTTTCAAACTGATTAAAAATCAGAAGATACTTTTGACATATTTTATGTCATGTGGCACTTCATGATATTTCAAAATACCTCACTTTTAAGTTTCAGAAGATTTCAACATGAAAGCCTTCCAGAAAGGTAGGCTTTATAAAAGTAATTCTCAGCATATCGATTTGGAATCAACAAAAACAGTTTACAAATAACTGTTAGACTTCAAGGCCAACCCAGTTCACAGAATCTTCCTTCCTGAGAGTCCTGAAGCAAAAATAAATTCTGAGCTATGATTGTCATGATAGCATATACACAGGTTGGTTCGTGATCTCTATTCCACAAATGGTATTTAGAAATCATCGTAACAACATGATAGTGTGTGTCGTTAGGTAAAATAAAAATTTTATCAGATGCATCTCTTTACCTCTCCGGTTAAGCTAACTTTCTTTTCCAAAGCTAATTAACAAAGCTCAAATGCCTAACTCAGCTCAGGTTATGTAAATGCATGCCTTCATATAGTTTGCATGTATTAAGCAGTGGGAGATTGTTTCTTCACTGAGTTTAGAAAAAATCTTAAATTTTCATCTATGTAAAATAAGAGCAGATAATCTGATTTGACATATCTTGAGAAGCCTAGAGGCTACAGGAACCCCACTGGGCCAGTAGATGATTAGTTAATAAAGGGAAAGCAGCCTGACACCAAGGTGAGCAATAATTAAACCTGTAGTGAAATTCTCTAATAGAATTCAATAAAGTAGCACATTGTTAATAGAACAATGTTTCTTCAAATGGCATTGATGAGTAAACCTCGATGTGAGCAAAGATTCTGATCAAGGGAAAATGCAGATGCTTGTTCTATGAATTTGCTGCTCCCTGGATCTATTCTGTGCAGGCAATGTATAGGATATTCAATGTATTAGATTTCCACTGCTTTTGAAAATTGATGCAAGGAGAAAGTGTTAGGAGCTACATCTTCAATTCATTTGTTTATTCATTTCAACAGTGTGTTTTGTTTTGTTTTGTGGAAACAGTGCTAACAGCTAAAAATCCAAAGATGAATAAAACAAAGTTGCTGTCATGAAGGGGCTTATAATATCATAGGCAAACCAGACATGTAAAGAGGTAAATACATATCACAGTATGAAGGTATACTTTGTTAGGAAAGTACACCTGAGAAAGTACAGCCTGAGAGTGTCTGGAAAGTATAGAAGAGATGACATTTAGGAGGGATTTTAAGAATGACCACATATTTCAGATGGGGAAAGGCATTTCAAGCAGAGGGAACTGAATGTGAAAAAGTATGAAGTTATGAAAATGAATGTGAATTCATGAAGCCATAACACGGTCAGCTCAGTCTGCGGGAAGTGGAACACAGGGGAAATGATGAGTGTATTCAAGAGGTAAGGAAGGACCAAATTGTGAATAGTTTTGACTGTTATATAGACTTCTTTCCATGGACAGTAGATGAAGAGTTCCTCAACTGAGCAGAGGAGGAAAAGAACACGATTGCAGGTTTTCATGGTTCCCAGTAGACAGTGAACTACTTTTTTCACATGACTCACACATACTTGCAAGGTGCCTGGGCATCATTAGAGAAGGAAAAAATACATGAAAGTATCGATATAAACAGTGAAGATAGAGAAGTGGGTAAGAGAGGAGGCTGAGAGACCAGTTAAAACTGCCTAGTGTAGTTGTGATAAAATAAAGATGAGACCTAAAAAGAAGCAGTGTGGAGAAAGCAAGGAGATCTGAGATTTGCAAAAACAACATGTCTTGATGATGAGTTGAAGGGGAAGGATGAAGAGGACATTGTCAAAGATGACAGCTAGGATCTTGCTTTGGGAGAATAGGCTTCATGGCATTATTAAGCATCACTGAGTATTTAAAGGGAAAAGTAGAATTGCATTTATGAGGAACACAGGGAAGTCCAAGAGAGGCTTCCCAGGAGACATTCTTGAAAGGGAAACAGTCAAGACCCCTGCCTCCTGTTTTATTTTGTCTTTTTCACTAATTACATATATTTCCAGATGCATTTATGAAATTCTTTCAGCAGTCCTCTTGGTCATCTGTGTCTTCTTCCAAATATCATTTATCAATTTTCCTGAATTCCATATTTTTCAAAAACTGAACACTGAATTTTCTAGAATAGAAAGCAGAGAAGCTTGTCTCTCATGATAGTCCTTTAGATCCTGTAGGAAAATACCAAAATTAGCATAAGATTACATAGTTACTTTATCCCTCAAAACAAACAAAAAGATATGCCCCCCGCCCCCACCGTGTTCCCATGTTTATAAGGAGTGTGGGCTCAGTGAATTGCAAGACTATCCCCTGAAGTGGAAATAAGCCTCAAGGAGGTCTACCATCTAACACAAAAGTGAAACGAGAGACAGTTTCTGACTCCCTTTTAGCTTTCCTTTAAAGCAAAAAGGGGTTGGAACAGGAGTGAAGGACAGTGCGACAGATGGGAGTCCTCTGTTTTCCTCTATAGAAAGTTCTGCTCTGCACCCCCATACCCAATCCTTCATGCATCTCGGGACCCAACAAAGGTTCAGAATCTACTGAGGGATTTCTTAACTTTTTTTTTTTAAAGATTTTATTTATTTGACAGACAGAGATCACAAGTAGGCAGAGAGGCAGGCAGAGAGAGAGAGAGGGGGAAGCAGGCTCCCCGCTGAGCAGAGAGCCCGATGCGGGGCTGGGCTCTATCCCAGGATCCTGGGATCATGACCTGAGCTGAAGGCAGAGGCTTTAACCCACTGAGCCACCCAGGCACCCCGGGATTTCTTACTTTGACTGATTTAAAGAGCTCAGCCTTAATTGAAGTATGAGAGTTAAGGTATGTACTTAGCCTTACGATATTTTTTTCATGTGCTGATATAATGATGATGATGTAAGACCATCTGGAATAAAGACAAAAGTTACATCAAGCTGAAAATTATATTCCTAAGCCTTACTTATGGTAACAGGTTCAAGCAAGTTCTCAATTCTCATTAGCAGTTCTTGATCTAGCGAGGATTCTTTGGCTCATCAGCAAATGCCATGTTTCTTCCAAGTAGCTCACTCCCATTCCTTTGCTCAGACCCCAGGCTCTCACACAGAGGGTTCCTAATGGCCTGCAGCCCAATCTTAAACTCGCCACATCGCTGCAGTGTGTCATATTCCATCAGGAGCTACTGTGCAAATAACATATTTCCATTTTTAAAGTCTGAAAAATGTCACAAAAAGCTTTTGGCATTTACATGACTCAGACTTACACCCTCTAATTCTCTCTGCAGCTAATTTCTTATGTTCGATACATATCCACCACAGGAAACCAAGAATAATGATTACAGGAAAAGCTGAAGTTCGACAGCCCAGCCATTAGCATTCACAAGTCTAAAGAGTAGGGATTTAAATGGCACTATCGACAGTTATTTCTTCTATAACGAAAATCAGGACTGTCAACATGTGAGACATTAAAAAATATTCAGTAATTTTAGTTATTGCCTGTAGGGTTTTTAATGCATTCCTGAGAACTAGCAAAAATCTACAAAGATGTGCACCAAGAGGGCCTAATAGATCAGAGGAGTGAAATTATATTCAATGTGGGTAAAACAGCTTGCTGTATATTCTCCAACTACTGATCTTATCTCTCATAATCATGCCCCATGCTTCGTTTAATGTTGGACCACACTCACTGTGAGAGGAAATTCACGCTTGCATTTTATGAGGCTCAGCATGCAAAATCCACATGCTATGTTTCCATTTCTTCTGTCTCACTTTTCATAGATGGGGCTTTTATCTTTCTGCTGAATAACATTTGTTGTTTTATTTTCCACTGCTTAATATACAAGAGCTTACTAAAGGAAATGGAGAGACCAGTGGCAGGTGTATCTTAGCCCCAGGAGGAGATTCAAATACATTCTGAAAATCTACTCATTTGAATTTGGTTGCATTGTATGCATTGCCCCAGTGGAAAAAAAGTGTTCATGAATCATGCCTGCTCATTGTCAAAGTGTCCGATGTCAGGTAAAATGGCACAAACTCCATAATAGTATCATAATATGTTATGCATGCAGCATGCTAACCTACATAACAACTTTTATTTTCTTTTAAATGAATAACTGCAGTGCCAGACCTGTCTGCAAACTTAGGTCCTTAATTCACTGGTTGAATCTCACACAACTGACTAGCTAATTGTTATCAAATTGCACAAGTGAATAAACAACTGTCCTACATCATTTGATTGTGTCCCTAAAACTGTTCAGCAAACTAGACTCATCTACAGAACAATTGGCTAGTCTTCTACTGATACCTATCCCGGCAAAAATAAAGTTGACCCATAAGTATGGCCAATGTTTCTTATAGAGAAAGTGTCAATTCTTTCAACTTTAATAATCTTCTTTGGTCAACTGGTAAGATAGAGTTCTTGGTGATTCCTTTATCCCAGATTGTTAATTTAATCATTAACATATTTCTAAATGAATTGAGATTTCCAAATTAAAATCAGGCTAGAGTAAGACAGTTTTCTAGAAGGCTCAAGCAGAAGACTCGGGACAGAAAGACTCAAGCAGATTTTTACTAATGTGATCAGCAGACTAAACATCTTTGATATAAATAAATATAAGTAACTGAGTACATATTTATAATAAATGCCAGTTGAATGGAGTACTGCCAGATGGCTTTTCTATTCAAATTCATCCTGACTTGCTTCTGAAAAAATTTATAGCTACTAGACCTTACATAAGGTGTTGCCTCAGTATTATCTGCTCAATTGTGATATTGAAACCTTTACATAGTTGCCTCAATTAGAAGCATTAAGGGAATTGTTAAAAGGTCACCATGAAAAGCAGTGAATATATCTCCATCATGTATATGATAATTTATATTAATGTTAAATTGAATTTTAGGATCAGAGAGAATTTAAGAGCCTGTTTTACCCCAGTGGGCAATCATATACAAGATGCAACACTGAAATTTACCTATGTGCCACTCTATAACTCTTCAAAGAATAATTCTCCCCCATTGGCTCACATACATTTCTCATTTAAAAAATATATGCTGAATGTCTTCCATATTTATGTCCTCTGCTAGGGGGTAGAGGCTGACAAGTACCCTTAAACCTTCAAGTAGCTTTCTAAAATTTATCCACTGGTCCATTCATTCTTTCAGCAAATATTTACTGTCTGTCATAAGGTAGATACTGTGTGATGATGGTAAAAAAAAAAAAAAGAGAGAGAGAGAGAGGACTCTATCCATATGGACCTCATATTGTAACTAGGATGACCAACACACTCTCAAATGTTTAGTACCCACTATGTTAGGTGCTAATTACAGTGTGTGCCGGATGTCCTAGCAGCATAATGAGAAAAAAAGATTCATTCTGCAAGAAAGGGAGATGGTGGAGAAATCGTTTGGAAGAGGAGAAGGGGCTCAGAAAGCTTTACAGAGAGAGTAAATTTAACCAAGGCCATCAAAAGTAAGTCCCCAGGGAGCAGAAGGCAGCATGGGCAAACAGCAAATGGAACATCACAAAAAAGGGCAGAGAGTTGCAAGTGCTTTACAGGGATGTAGGTCCTCCTGTTTCTTCACTCTGGTTCAAAGCAAAAGTTACAAACTTGTGACCTTCAGACCATTTTCAGCCCTGGACATGTTGTACTTGACCTAGACCATGTTTCATGGACAAAATGTAAACATGGGAAGAATTCACAAAAATCCAGATTTCAAGCTTCTTTTGAAAGTACATTTTGAGCAACTCTGAACCAGAATGTCTATGTGGAAATAATCTGCTGGAGACATGCAGTGACACTGCCCCCCACCCCCCTTCTAGAAGCCTGCCTTTCAGTTTTAGTACAGTGCTCACTAGACCAGCTTCACTTATTAATGTTACTTGACAGGCCCTAGCTGGTGTTTTATTTGAGATGCCAGGCTTAAGGTTTTAATACTTCTGAAAAGGCAAGGAAAAAAATGGAATGTAGCTCTGAACTGTTAATCAGTCACTTGTCATTAATTCTTCAGGTGTAAATGAAGGTTTGGAGAGCAACCTAGAATAGAGGGATGGAAAAGAGAACACAAGATCATTAAGCATTAGAGTGTTTGGTTTTGTAAAAAATTTGGTAGACTTAGAAAGAATAAAGGAAGCAGAGCTCCACAATTTCATACTTTTCCCATGGTTAATCAAAAAATATTCATTTCAAACTAGGAACCCGCTATGAGAATTAGAGTTAAGACACTGACCTTTTCTTAATTCTTGACTATGCTTATTTATTTCTAGTGACCCTGTTTGCAAGCCTGTAATTTTTAACGGTTAAAATTCTAAGTCTCTCTCAGGGATCTCCTGAAAAGTTATTGGCCTTGTGCCCACTCGCTGAATTCTAGCCATGGACATTATCCCCAGGTAATTAAAATGTTCACTTACAGAAAAAAAAAAAAAAGCCAAGTATCACATAGCATTGTTAACCTTCTTCTCAGATAACGTACTCAGTGTCAGAATTATCTGTACTGCCTTGGGGCTTTTTTGAAGAGTGAATATCTTTGCACACACTGTCAGCATACACCATGTAGGAATAATTATCATCATTAACCTGAGTCTTATTAAGCTGCCTGCTTATTAATATGTATTGCCATTCACCATAAGTGCTAAGTTGTGGCAGAAAAACAAAAGAGATAGCTGAATAAAGATGGCATCCCAGGCTTTAGTAACATTATTAAAATATTTAGAAAGGGAATCTAATGAATTTGCCTTTTCTCTTAAAACACATAAATCGCCAATTCTCCTAACTTTGAAAGAACGTGTCAGGTAAATAAAATTGTGTAATATATATAAGAGGAAGAAAGAGGGGTTCTTGGAAAGAACCAGACAGCGTGTATCATCCATTCATAGAAGACAAAGGAAAAAATCAATGATTTGATCAAAATGCTTATGAATTACTGAATTCCACATTCCAAATGTGACATTTGGAAGCCATGTGCTTAGAACCCACAAATCAAAAGCAGATGACACATTTGTGTTAGCTTTCTATCAGACCTTTAAAGAGTTCCCAAACTCTAGGGGGCAACTTCTATAGAGTAAAGTGTTGGCCGTACTAAGCGTAGAGAATTACTGCCAAAAAGTCAGGGCTGTGGTGGGCTGTGGGGTAGAATGGATAGTGTGATTGCTCAGTGAAGCAGCAGGGCTGGGGCTCTTTGGTATCAGGGTGTTCTGAGTTACAAAAAAGGAAGGACTCCTGTCAAATGCAGCGTAGACCTACTCCAATGAAGGATATGGAAAATTAATGAAAAGATTCCAAAACTTATAACATTTCATGACAAATGAAGCCGCATTTCGGCAGCCAGATTTCAAAGAAAAAGCTATACTTGGCCTCCATTAGCTACCTTGCCTTTCCATTTATTAGCCTCTAAATGCATTTAGAGGTACCAACTCTCATTTAAAAGTTGTGATGGACCTCACTTTTCCGTTATATCTCCTGAAAATGTGAATGAAGACAGCAAAGTGACCTGATGGAGATAAAGCTGCCTTCTCTCATGAACCTACTTCCCTTTACCCTCACCCGCACCCCACCCTGTACAGCCCCACTCCTGCCTGTATGCACCTGTATTTTAGATTCACTTACAAGGGTGGACTCAGGTCTTGTGGAGCTTGAACTATATATAATTTGGATATTTCTCTTTCAGGAAAATGTTGTAATATTATGAATACAAAATTAGGTATGAGCATGAATATTTATTTAGAATGACAATAGAAATCACAGTAAAATCAATTCTAAAAAAAAATCTCAAAAATACTGCAAACAGGGGCGCCTGGGTGGCTCAGTGGGTTAAGCCTCTGCCTTCGGCTCAGGTCATGATCCCAGAGTCCTGGGATCGAGCCCCGCATCGGGCTCCCTGCTCAGCGGGGAGCCTGCTTCCTCCTCTCTCTCTCTGCCTGCCTCTCTGCCTACTGTGATCTCTCTCTGTCTGTCAAATAAATAAATAAAATCTTAAAAAAAAAATACTGCAAACATTACAAAATGCAGAAAATAATACGGAAGACTTTTATGTAATAAACTCCCTGACACACCCTGTAATGCTTTTCTTCCACTTTTGGCTACATATTGTTTGGTCACCTCTTCACATGAGAACAAATTTGTGGTTTCCTTCTATTAAAAAAAAAAGATAATTCAATTTTCCTAACATAGCTGATCAAATTTGGTTTTATTAGTAGTATTAAGATGCATAAAACATGAAATGTCGACAGAGACATAATCACCATGTATAGACGTGCTAGAAGTTTTATGTCCTATAACATTGAATTCCTGATAAATTCCATTTTGTAAAATCCCTGTCAAAAACTAAAATAATGTAAGGTACATTTTAATTTCATAAGATGCATCACCGAGTATATTCATGACAGGCAGGAACTTCCATTTTGACTGAGTGTGGATGTTAATGGAATCCTCCCCTTGTAATTTTAAACATCTGATGATTGGGAATACTTTCTATAAACCAGCTTCTGGAATTACATACTTTGGACCTTGTTTCTCAGCTTCCGCCTGTATCTTTCAGGTGCTGACCATGTAAGACACATTTATGTCATGATAAGACCTGTGGTCCTACACACTTAAGGGAATCAGCCCAGTGGATATTTGGAGTATTCTAACTATACCTCGGTAGCTAGTAATTTAACAGAGAGGAGATTGAAACCATATAAATACCCACCATTCAACCCAAGCTTAGTGTATCTGTAGTTCGGCTTGCTCTTGACCTGCTTTGAGATAGCATTCCAGGGCCATCTGACAAAAAAGTAAATGAAGAGAAGTGGCAGTGAACAGAGATACCTCCTCTTACTTTAGTCAGCTTTATCAAACTGTATGACCCTGTAGATGTGTTGTGAGGGCCTCTCCTATTACCTTAGAAGTAACAAGTTTTCATTAGCTTCAAAGGAGTGTTCCTTCTATACAGTTTAAAGGTCTGGTAGAATTTTTATCTTTCAAAATTCCATGATTTAAGGCGTGCGTACATACATACATACGTACATATGTGTGTAGAAAAGTGAAGACTTTAAAAGCAAATAATTTAGTAAACTCACATGGAGAATATACTCAGTTGAGCAGTTAAAATGAAGCCAGAAAGTCTGTAAAAGAAGGGGACAATATTGACCAACATCCTGTGACCCTAGAAACTTTGGATCAGATCCGACATATTGGTACTTAGCTACCATTTCTTATGTTTGATTTTTTTTTTAAACATAATTATCTCCATGTTTTTACATTACTTGCTAACATATAAGCTCTTTCTCTGCTTCCTAAGTTCTACGTGCATCCCTCACTGGAGCAGTTCAAAAAACAAAACACATAACTCCTCCACCGAGCCAGTAATGAATGAATCAAGAGTCTAACACTAAAAAAGGAAAAGTCCTACTCTCCTGCTATTTGGGGGAAAAAGCTGAAAGATTATCTCTTCCTCAGAAGAGGGAGGAGATCTAAGAGTTGAACTGCTGGACAGATGAGACCAGCTGCCCACCTTGCTGCTTCTGCTCTAGCACATCTTTCTGGAACTCCTTGTTTTTCTTTTCCGTTTACATAGACACCATTTCAGTCCTGGCCTGTATCTTCTTACTACAACAGTAGTTAAATAGCTGAGCCCTTTTGACTATGTTATCCAATTAATATAAGACTGTTTCCAAACCAAATGGAGCTTTAATGATTTAAACCTTGGAGGCTTTACTTTATTAGACCCTTGAAGTCATTGCTGTAACTAATCAGGTAGATCAACACTGAGTAGCTGATGTGTGAATTGCAGGAGGCAGAGCTGCATCACAACAGTATTTTACTTCCACAGACTTAACCCTTTATACTCAGCTGCAAGTCTTTCAACATTTTTACGAATGAATGTGCTGGAAAAACAAGGATGGGAGAGAGGGGCAGTATCCCTAAGAAAACACATTACCTAAAAGATACGAAGCACCTAGGCAAAAAGGGTATGTATTTGATAACGATTGTTTATGTAATAGCATTGATATTATCCAAGTAGACTAAATCTGTTTTTTCCCCACAGCTCGCAAAGTCTCATAATTTGGGACTTCATCAGAGAAATTAGGTTACAGAGAAGTAAAGAGATTCTATTTTCTTGCATATCTAAGAGTAACACAAGTAAATTTGTAACCCTACCCTAAATAATTGAAAAGAAAAAAGAAGGAAGAAAGGAAAAGGAGAAAGGAAAGGTGGAAGAGGGAGAAACAAGGAATCTATGAAATTTTCATAGAAGGGAGAAGGCCTTCCCAATCAGATGAAAACATAAATCTCTTAAAGACAGCTGTCCCAGGGAAAACCATTTCCAGAGCAAGTGTCTCCTGAGCGTTAGAATTAATTAATAAATTCTAATAACATTCTAAATAGTCTTTGAGATAGAGAAAGCCAGCAGATTAAGAGATATATATATATGTATACACACACACACATGCACACACACTCAGTTTTTGAAATGTTGAATAGCTTTGTGAGACATCTTGTTATAAAGAGATAATTGCGGGGCGGGATGGGGGCGGGGTGGGTACCTGGCTGGCTCAGTCTGTTAAGCATTTGCCTCTTGATTTTAGCTCAGGTCATCAGGTCATGATCTTAGGATTATGAAATCAAGCCCTGCTTTGAGCTGTACTCTGAGCATGGAGCCTGCTTGATTCTCTCTCCCTCTGCCCCACCCTCTCTCTCTCCCCAAAAGAAAAGAAAGAGAGAAAGGAAGGAAGGAAGGAATCTGGCTCCTATAAGAGTTTCTTGTACAACAACTTATTTCTCATATCTCATATATCTTATTTTACATAGGAACTTTACAATAGCAAATTTCTACCATATCTGATGTCAAAATATCTAATTAATTCAGGAACTAGTCTGAATGTGAATGAAGTTGTCAACATATAACAACTAAAATTTATTGCAATTAATCACCTGATCCAAAAATATACAAGATTATTATCAGCCAACAGAAATATTTAGAAAGCCAAAAACCTCAGTTATTTAATCTAACTCCATGGAACCAATTCTTTAGGTATTTTTGTGTTAACTTAAAACCTCCATGAACTGGATTTATGAGACATACTCGTTTAACTTTCATTCATTTACTTTTTTAACATATTTAATTCATGTTTTATTTATTTATTCAAATTATTTATTAAGCACCTATTCTATGACCAGTATTGTTCTAGAAGAGGACTGAATTAACTAGGAGGGGACTGAATTAACAGTGAAAAAAACTGACAGAATTCTCAGCCCTCATGATCTTACATTCTTCCAAGTTACTCTAGTTGTATCATTGGGAATTTTACTTCTGAAAATAGGAAGCATTTGAACATCATGTTGTTTGTATTAGTCACTTACTGAATGCAAAAAATCTTGAAGCCGTGCTTATGTTTGGCAAATCTGTGTGAAGAACGTGTGGGTCGTTTTCAGGGTTTCCTGACCAATGTGAAAGGAAAATGCTTGTTTGTTTCTTCAAGGCTAATAAAAGATTTTCAAGATAATTTTGGCAGTATGCAATATTTCAATTTTTGTTTTAGTCATTGACTAAAGTACTTAATCCTTTGGGGAAGATTACACTGTCCTGTGGCTTTGGCACTAGAAATAAGTAATTGAATATACAAGCTCTTCTGAAATGTGTTACTTAGGTATTGGAAAAGTAGTTCTCATTGGTTTTAAAGATCAACATTCTATTTTAAAAGAGCACTAAAAGTGTAGTACATGAGACCAAGGTTTAAGTTCCAGTACAGACACTAAGTGACCATTCACAAGATGATTTCTGTGCTTCTGATACATATTAGATTATCTATTTTAGCAAGCATTTAAACTCAGTTGAATACATTTAAATATCTTCAAAAACTCGATTTGTCTTTGTGAAAAATTTCTTGAAATCCAGATGCATGGTTTGTGCATCACCAAATTAGCTTTAATAATAAGTATCCCGATTGTTCTAGAAACGTTGTGGATTTTACATTTAAACTAGTCTTCATTTGAATGTGCTCCATATTGAATTTATATAATTGCTCTATAATAAATGCCTTACTATTCATATCCAATATTCAAAGAATATTCATAGCTGTAATTCAGTAGCTTTCCTTCAAGTAGTTGAAAAGTAGATGTTTCATCCTCTTAACATTTAATAACAAGGCAACCACTGGGGTTTTTGAAAGCCAAACTTAGAGGGCAGTTTTCAAAATTCCTCAAATTTTAAAATTCCTGACAGATACCATTTATATAATATGAATATTGGCAAGAAGAGTCCTAGGAAGCCCATTCAGAAACAAGTCCAGGTGTGTAAGTTCATGAAATACACACTAGGTTTAATATTTTATCCAGGATTGTTAAAGGTTTTTCATTTAATATTAATGAAGCCATAATATCTTCCTGTTCTACTTCCCCATCTAGAAGAGAACTAAAATTTTACCTGCCCCCACGAAATTGGCACTGATAAGTGAGAAAATCACCCAAGGCTCCCAAGGCAAACATTATACCGTGGAAATAAATTAGGCACATCTGGAAGCAACATTAAAACTCTTTTAGGCCACTTGGGTACAGCTGCAATCATTTGTTAGTAAACGATACTCTAGCAGCATAGATGAATGCACTTTTAAGAACCCATTTTACTCCCAAAGAGAAACTAAAACCTTAGGAGTTTCCCACTGAATATTCAAAATATAATGAAACTGAAATCACATTTGGAATAGATCTGCTTTCTTTTCACTTTCTGGTTCTGTATTGATACATTATTTTTTTGTTCATCATTTCTCTTGAATTATCCTCAGAAGTCAGGAAATTAATCTCCACTTTCATACCCTTTACTGCCCAGCACCAGAATCTGTATGAACTCTTACTGCTTTCCATTGCTATTGATTGTGTGGTGTGTTTAGGTAATCTGAGCCATTCTTAGATTCTTTTTTTAATATTTTAGATTGTTTCCACTGCTAATATATCAGGCTCTCAATTTGAAGCCAGAGGATGCCCATTTAATTTGTAACAATTTTTAAAATAATAACTGGGCGGACAAGTGAGACACATCATTGAAACTAGTTTCAGTCCACTGACAGATGGACTACCACAGACATTGGGAAGATGTCTGGGCAGCTTCCTGCTGCTGCAGTGTTCTATAGCAGAAAGAATCCTGAGTTACTATGAAATTTATCAGGAAAGGAAAGGAATGGGGAGGCAAAATAGATCCAATTTCAGAACACTAATACTTTGAAACCACTTCCAGGTTATCTGTAGGTTCTTCTCCAGTTTTTACTTGGTCAGTTTACAAAAGATCATATAGATAAAAGGACAAAAAATAATCCTGGCGAAGATATTCCAACTCCGAATGAGACCAGTAGTGAATTTTTTTTTTTAATGTCAAATTACTTGGCAGAGTTAATGTGGAATGCCACTTTTTCCAAACATACCTTATCAAAGCGTGTATTATTCAGTAGGTTTTTAAACAATGTTTCATGTAGAAAAATAATGATAATTAGCTACAAAAAATTATCACCTCTTTCAGAGTACCCATTGCAGCTGTTGTCTTCTGCTTGTCACTGGACTTCTAACTGAAAAACATTTTTATGCCCTGTGAGTGACAGTTTTTAAATTAACAACACCTCACATTATTCAGAAGAGACTATGAAAGAGAAACACACCAGCATGCTTCTCACTAGGAATTTGGACCATGTTGTCATTCAAGAGGGAGAACTGTGGAACTTGCGTGCCCTACAGGCCTGAAGAAATATGCCGTTTCTCACTTTCTAGGCCTTCACTGCTATAACTCACCGCTTAATGCAAGACACTCACAGGCTTCTACACATGAAATTTGGCACAATATCCTTAAATATTGAATTTGTCCATTTTGTGCCGTCAACTTGCTGCGGACCAAAATTCCTATCAGAGCCCAAAATATAAAGGGTAGCAATATATTTTTTCCTTTAACTTTCATGACTTCAGCCTCTGACAGAAGCCTTAATTTATTATAACTACTACAAGGGGCTACATTTTAGCATCAAGTACTGTAAGTCAGCTTCAGACACACAAGCCTGCCAACTCTCTAATTCATTTGGAATGAGGTGAGATTCGATCATTTATTTTCCCACTGAGAAGATTTGTGTTGCCTTTTAAAGTGAAAGAACTCAGTATCCCTTCAGAAGCTATTCAGGATTCATTGAAATTTTGTTGACAGTCATGTTTTTAGGAATAAGCGAATATGGCATGGACTAGAATAATCAGATGTTATAGCCAAAAATAATCGTTCATTCTTCTGACACTTACCTCATTGACCCAGTCAATGACCTAGAAAAACTGACCATGTAGAAGTGTCAACTACAATCTTCAGGGAGAGAAAAAAGTACCCTGGAGAAGCAGAGTTGATAAAAAATGAGAGTAAAAGATATAATGAAAAAAATTTTAAGACTTACAGACTAAAAAGATATTTCAAATTTTCCCAAAATACTTAGATCACCAAGCTAAATATTACTTTCATTAAAGGTGATACTTTCATTAATAAAAGTCAGATCAAAATTAAAATAACTATTGAACTCCTAGAAAATTCAAAATAAAGTACTAAATTGTGAATAGAGTATTTATAACATATATGAGGGAGATGTGCACATATAACTAACAGAAAACAGTCATAAAATTTTGTATAAATTATGAATGAATTCTATAGTCATTAAGTGCTAGGTGATTGGAAAGGAGAATAAAACTGAAATGTAAGAAGAAAAATAGCTCCAGGATTGGAGGAATAAAAGGAAAATATGTATAAAATCTTGGTGAATTCCTTTAAAAACAAGTGTTCCCAATATTCAGACACCAAAGTTCTTTCATCTTTCCCTTTAAGAAGGGATGAAAACTAATCTACAAAAGGAAGTATTTTTTAATGGAAAAAGTCATTGAGGTCAGATTGCTAGCAAAATATACAGATAGAAGACAAATCACTTATGAACACAGATGCAAAAATCCTAAAGAAATTATTAGAAAATGAATACTCCACAATGTTTAAAAAAGTTATAACTTAGCTGGTCTTATTCCAGTATTCAGGGATAATTTAACATAAGAAAATCTTTTATTATGATTTTCTAATATTCGCAATTTAAATTTGAAAACCATATGTTTATCTCAAGTGATGTAGAAAAGCATTTAATAAAATTCAACTCTCATTCTTGAGAAACCTCTCAATAATAACAGAGCATTTCTAATCTGATAAAGAATTTGCAGCAAATATCATATTTATTTGTGAAGCCTGAGCAAAATTTCCACCAAATTCAGGAGTAAGATAAAAATGCCCAGTGAATTACCTGAAAAAGAAATAAAACAGTCCTATATACAATAGTATCAAAAACAATGAAATACATATGAATAAATTTAAGGAAGTGAAAGATCTATACACTGAAAACTTAAGACACTGATGAAATTGAAGAAGACAACCTAAATGGAGAGATATTCTATGTTCATGGAGTGGAAGAATTAATATTGTTAAAATGTCCATACTAAACATAGTATGGATTCAGTGAAATCCCTATCAAAATTCCAATGGCTTTTTTTTTTTTTTTACAGAATTAGAAAAAAAAAAAAAAACCTAAAATGCATATGGATCCACAACAGACCCTGAATAACTAAAGCAGTTCTGAGAAAGAGCAAAGTGGGAGGCATCATATGTTCTAATTTCAAACTATATTACAAAGTTATAGTAATCAAAATCATATGGTACCAGTATTTTTTTTAAAAAGACACATTGACCAAGGGAACAGAATTAAGAGCCCAGAAATAAACCCATACATATACAACCAACTAATATTTGCAAAGGAGCTAAGAATCTTCAATGGAAAAAAAGGTAGTCTCTTCAATAAATGGTATGGGAAAATTGGATATTTACATGCAAAAAAAAATGAAACTAGGCCCCTTTTTTAAAACACTCACAAAAAATTAACTTGAAGTGGAGTAAAGACTGAAACCATAAAACTCATAGAAGAAAATATAGAAAAAATCTCCTTGATCTTGGTCTTGGCAATGACTTTTTGGATATAACATCAAAAGCACAAATAACAAAAGCAAAAATGAACAAGTAGGATACATCAGACTAAAAGCCTTCTACACAGCAAAAGAAATGACCAACAAAATGAAAAGGCAACCTATAAAATGGAAGAAAATATTGCAAATATCTGATGAAGGTTTAATATCCAAAATAGATTAGGAACTCCTACACTCAATGGCAAAAAGGCAAATAATTCGATTTTTTTAAATGGGCAAAGGACCTGAATAGACATTTTTCCAAAGAAGATGTTCAGATGGCCAGTGGGTTCATGAAGAGATCCTTAACATCACTAATTATCAGGGAAATACAAATCAAAACCACAATGAGATAATAACCTCACACCTGTTAAAATGCTATTATCAAAATGACGTAGATAACAAGTGCTGATGAGAATATGGAGAAAAGGGAATGCTTGTAGCCTTTAGTGGAAATGTAAATCAGTATAGCCTCCATGGAAAACAGTATAGAGGTACCTCAAAAAATTAAGAGAACAACTCTATGATCTAGGAATTCTACTTCTACATATATATTTGAAGAAAATGAAATCACTGTCTTGAAGAGATAGCTAAACCCCTGTTCATTGCAGCATTATTTACAGTAGCCAAGACATCCTCTGTGTTCCTCAATAGATGAATGGAAAAAGAAAATGTATACATATGTATATGTGTGTGTGTGTATATATATACACATATGCACACATATATATGTATATATACATATACATAATATATATGTATTATGTACATACATATACATAATACATATGTATATGTATATATAGGAATGTTAGTCACAAAAAAGAAAATCTTGCCATTTGTGACAACTTGAATGAAACTTGACAGTATTATGATAAGTAAAATAAATCATACAAAGAAAGACAAATACTGTATGATCTCACTTATATGTGAAACCTGAAAGAGAAATGAACTTTAAAAATAGAGCAAAGATTGGTAGTTGCCAAAGGAAGAGGGCAGGGGATGGAAGAAATGGGTGAAGATGATCTAAAGATACAAACTTCCACTTGCAAGATAAATACATTCTGTGAATGTAATGTACAGCATGGTGACAATAGTGTGGTGTATATTTGAAAGCTGCTGAGAAAGTATATCTTAAAAATTTTAAGTATGTGAGGTGATGAATGTGTTCACTAAACTTATTGGGATAATCATTTTATAGCGTAAACATATACAAATCATGTTGTATACCTTAAACTTGTAAAATGTAGTAAATTAGTTATATCTTTATAAAGCTGGGGGGGCACCCACCCATTATCACTAATTCAGCACTGTACTTAGAGGTTATAACTAGGAAAATATGATAGTAAAAAAAATTAAGAGCACAAGGGCCACTCCTTGGTATTTACCCCAAGGGGTTGAAAATTTGTCCACACAAAAATCTGCACACAGATATTTATAGCAGCTTTGTTCACAGTTGCCAAAATTTGGAAGCAAATGACATGTTCTTCAGTAGGTAAATGAATAAATATGCTGTGATACATCCTGATATGGAATATTATTCAATGCTAAAAAGAAATGAGCTATCACACCATGAAAAGACATGGAAGAAACTTAAATGCATATTACTAAGTGAAAAAAGCCAATCTGAAAAGTACCCATACCACACTATCTTGATTACAGTGTCTTTATACTAAGTCCTAAAGTTGGGTAATATCAGTCCTCCAACTTTATCCTTCCTCTTCAATATTGTATTGGCTATTCTGAATCTTTTTGCTTTTCCATGTAAATTTTAGAATCACTTTGTCAATATTCACGAAATAACTTCCTGGGATTTTGATTTGGATTGCATTAAATCTATAGGTCAAGTTAGGAAGAACAGACTTTTTTTTAATCTTTTTTTCTTTGTAAAACTTTTTTAAAATTTTAATTCCAGTGTAGTTAACCTACAGTGTTATATTCATTTCAGGAGTACCATATAGTGATTCAACAATCCTATATATTACTCAGTGCTCATCAAGATAAGTGCTTTTAAACCCATTCACCTATTTTACCCCAAAACTGACATCTTGAAAATATTGAGTCTTCCTTTCCATGAACATGGAATGTATCTCCATTTATTTAGTTCTTTGATAGCTTTCATTGGAGATTTGTAGTTTCCCACATATAAATCTTATATATGCTTTGTTAGATTTGTACCTACATTGTTCATTTTGGGGGTGTTACTATAAATTATATTGTCTTTTTAATTTCGAATTCTACTTTCTCATTGTGGATTTATAGAAAAACAATTGACCTTTTTATGAACTGTGTCCTGCAACCTTGTTTTTGTCATTTATTAGCTCTAGTGTTTTTCGGGGGTTTTTTTTGTAATTTCTTTCAGATTTTCTACATACACAATCTGTCATTTGTTCATCTGTGAACAAATGTGGTTTTGTTTCTTCCTTCCCAGTCTGTATACCTTTTATTTGTTTGTTTGTTTGTTTGTTTATTTGTCTTGTTTTATTTTCTGGGACTTCAGATACAATATTGAAAAACAGTGCTGAGAAGGGACATCCTTGTCCTATTCCTGATCTTAGGGTGAAAGCTTTAAGCTTTTCACCGTTAAATATGACATTTGCTATAGGGTTTTTTGTAGATATTCCTATCAAATTGAGGACATTTTCCTCTCTTCCTACTTTTATTGTGATTATGACCTTTGCATGGGTTTATATGTATGACGAAAGCTTTTCAAATTGTACACTTTAAATACATACAGGTTGTTACATATCAATTATACCTTAGAGAGTTTTCTTAAATAATTCAAAATTTAAAAAATCTGGATCTCCCACACTCTTTGGGTAATGAGGTTCATCAGCTTCATATAGATTCCACCTTCTCTTTCCTCGTGTTTGGAGAAGGGAAGCCCTGAAGCAGTAGAGGAAGTATTGACAAGGTATGAAGGATGTTCCAACCTGAGGCAACAGGAACACTGGCTGGAAAAAGCCTCATCCCCAGAGTACAGGATCTCCATTTCTCTATCCTCATTTTCTTCCCTCTGCAGCAATGTAGTTGCAGTGAACAACCAAGAAAGACTACAGGAAGTCTGCAAAACCCTTAGATTATTTTCTCTGACAGTGACCTCAGCTACAGGAAATACACATATCCGGAGTTTCTTGGAAAGATGTGTGGTTGCACTTTTTTAAGAGGTATATTCCATCTAGTTTGCTTCAGGTCCCTCCACTACCTGTTTACTTATTGCTTCTCCAGTGCTCCTCCTTTCTTTATGCAGATCTGAATTTGTAGTCTGTATCATTTTCCTTTTCTCTAAAGAACTGTGGACGTTTCTTGCAAGTCAGCTCTGTTGCTAACAAATTCCCTCAAGTTTGTTTGAGAAAAGTCTTTAGTACTCCTTTCCTTTTGAAGGGTAATTTCACAGGATACACAATTCTAGGTTGGTTTGAGAGTTTTCTCTCAACATCCTAAATATATTTCACCGGACTTTCAACTTGCTTGCATTGTTTCTGAGGAAAAGCTGAGGTAGTTCTTACCTTTGCTCCCCTGTAGGAAAGTTGTCCCTCCCCCCCCCCAACTTCATTCAGGATTTTAAATTTATGCTTGATTTTCTATAGCATGAAATTAATATGACTAGGTATATTATGAATATATATACCAAGCATTTATTCTGTTTGGTGTTCCATGAGCTTTCTGGATCTGTACTTTGATATGACATTATTTTGAAGAATTTTTCAGTCATTATTCTTTCAAATATTTCTTTCTGGTTATTTTTTTCTCTTTTTCTTCTAACATTCCCATTATAAGTATGTTATTACATTTGCCATTGTATGCAGTCCTCAGAAACTCTGTTTCATTTGGGGGCTTCCCCCTTCCCCAGTCTTTTTTCTGTTTGCTTTTTAGTTTGGGAGATTTCTGTTGAGAAATCCTCAAGTTCAGAGTTTCTTTCCTTGACTGTATTCTGCCTAAGAGTCCATCAAAAGCACTCTTCATTTCTGTTACAGTTTTTATCTCTTGCATTTCATTTTGGTTCTTCTATAGAATTTCCATCTCTTTACTCATATTACTCATCTGTTCTTATGTGCTGTCGTCTATACCCATTAGAACCCTTAGCATATTAATCATAATTATTTTCAATTCCAAGTCTAATTATCCCAACATCTCTGCCATATCTGTATCTGGTTCTGACTCGTCCTCTGGCTTTTTGAACTGTGTTTTTTGCCATTTAATGTGTCTTGTGATTTTTTTTTTCTTGATAGCCAGACGTGATCTTCTTTCTGGGTAAAAGGAACCAATTTCAGTCCTTTAACAGTTTGGTGGTAAGGTTTGCGGGGAGAAGCAGCACTCTACACCTCTGTGATTAATTTTCAGTGTTTTAGTCAGCCTTTGCCTCTGCACTCTAAACTGCACGTAGGCCTCTCAGGTTTTCACTCTTTAGGTAAGACAGAATGGCTAGTGTGGCAGGAATTGGATATTTCTCTTCCTCCATGTGAAAGGCTCAAGCCAACTGGAACTGAGTGTTTTCTTCCCCACAGGCCAGTTGGGTGCTAATAAAAAATTTAAAAAAATTTAAAAAAAGTTAGGATATGGTTAACTATTTTCTCCTAAGGACAGACATTGGTAAGAAGTATAGAATGTTTTGGCATATTTCTCCTTTTCTCTCCGTCGTCCAGAAGTAGGTGGGGATCTCTCTCCAATATTGACTGTGAGAACATGAAGAATTTCAAAGTGGGGGCACCCCAGTGACTAGGACCCTCTGGAGTTTTTATCTCTTGGACTTGCTCACCATGCAACCCCAGCAATATGTCAATTACATGTCAGGTTTTCCTTTCTAGGCACTGATTTCTGTAGAAGATTCTGTTCTAGTGATTTGTAATTCTATGTATTTGCCTGTCTTTCCAGTTTGGGGGAGGAAGTTTGTCCTGTGACCTCATTTTTCAAATGGATCTAAGAAAAGTTGTTGATTTTTCAGTTTGTTCAGCTTCTTATTTGTTGTTAAAATAAAGTGGCACCTTCCAGCCTGCTTACATGCTGACTGGAAACTAAAAGGTCCCAGATAATCTTAAAAAGAAAAAAATTTTAATTCCAGCACATGGAGACATCATCTTGGTATATATTATTCTAGGTATTTTATTCTATGTGTATATTATTTATTTATGTATGCATAAATGCATATGTATATGTGTATGTGCATAAACATATGTACTAGTTCTATACATATATACTAGTTCTTCCACTAAAATCTGTCACTCTCCTTTAAAAAAAGAAAGTATTAAAAGCATCAAATAATGAGACATGGACCAGGAGAAGGTATAGGCAATACATGTAACAAATAGATGATTAGTATGCATAATTTTTTAAAACTTACCAATTAATAAGGAAAGATAAATACCACAAAGAAAATTAGCAAACATTGTAAGCTAAACAATTCACAAAAGAGGAATTATGAATAATCAATCAGTCAATAAAAAAGGCACCTCCTTATATAGAATGGAATGTACCACTTAAACACCAAGAAATAACATTTCCCACTGATCAGATTAAGAAACAATAATCTGACTATATCAAGAGTTGACAAGAACATAGAAATTCACTGCTATTCACTGCTGGTGAGAATATAAACTTGGTACAATTGATTTGAAGAACAATTTAACAATTGATAATAAAGCTGAAGTTAGAATATCTTATGACCCAGCAATTTTACTTCTAGTTCTACATCCTAGAGAAACTTTCATGAATAATAAAGGTATTAATACAAGGCTGCTTATACAGCATTGTTTGTAACACTGAAAAAAATTGGAAAAGCTTGTGTCCAAATATAGAAAAAAAGAATTATGAATGATGGTGTCATTCACAGAAAATGAATAAAGTGAGGCCACATATACCAACATGGATGAATGATAAAAGCAATAAGCAGAAGTCTGCAGCCAGTATAGGACCATATACATAAAATCATATTTATGATGTAAAATTATAAGAAATCTGCAGGAACTCCAAATAAAAGTTCAGGAGAGTGGATTCCACAGAGGAGGGCAGAGGTAAAGGCAGGTGGAATCAGGAGGGTTGAATTTTAGCTTTAATTGTATAGATAATGTATTATTTCTTAGGTTGTGAAGTAGGTGCATCACAGCATACTTATTTTCATTTCTGAATTTTTTTGAAAGAGTTTATTATTTTATTTATTTATTTATTTGTCAGAGAGAAAGGGAGAGAGAGAGCGCATAAGTAGGTGGAGCAGCAGGCAGAGGGAGAAGCAGGCGCCCTATGGCACTCAGTCCCAGGAACCTGGGATCATGACCTGAGCCAAGGGCAGACACTTAACTCCACTGAGCCATTCAGACATGCCTCATTTCTGAATGTTTCTAAGCATTTTGAATTAAATTTTTAAAGAAAGCAAAATATATGGAAGTAGGTTCTTATGGTTTTGTTGTAAGTCTCAGATTAGGAAACTAAAAAATCTTTATCTCACACTATTTTTCATGATTTGTATGAAAATAATATTTAGAATAGAATGATTAAGAATTAAAATTCATTAGCATTTGACTGCAATGCAGTCTCTTAGCAAAGTAGAAATTTGATTGGATTGTTGTAAATACATTTTTTATTGTATTCTTGTAAACATAACATTATGTTCTGAAAACTATTCAACATAATCACTGATTTGTAGTTCTGCCAGGGTTAAAAAAATTCTTGTTAACACTCTTTGATAGAACAAAGACATTTAAAGGAGTATTACTAAAATGTTGATGTTCCTAGTCAGAGCTCAATATCCTATGAATAAAAAACAGAAAATAGAGTAACCTAGGCATAATAGAAGATTTTAAACTCAACTGCTTAGTTATTAATATTATTATTAAAGTGTTATTAATCAGAGAGCTCCTTATCATGCCTGTGCCTTAGATGAGCAAAGTGAGCCAATCGCTATTCAAGGTCCCACCCCCCAACCTTGTTTGCCAAGTTCTTGAATTTCTTTAAAGCATACAGGAATATGGGCACACTTCATTTCTTCACTGAAAAGTGGAAAACTGTTATTTTTATTTTTTATTTACCCTTTGATTACACTTTTTTATTTACCGCTTGATTACATTTATCGTACTTGACATAGTGAAGAACGTTAAAAAAATAATTCTTTCCCAAAACAAAATCTTGTGGGGGCCCTTGAGTGGGTCAGTGGGTTGGGCAATTGACTCTTGGTTTCAGCTCTGGGAGTGATCTAGGGATTATGCTCAGGAGGGAGTATGCTGCCCCTCTCTCTCTCCCTCTGCCCCTCTCTACTTGCACACTCTTTCTCTCAAATAAATAAATCTTTAAATAAAAAACTTGTGGAACTTCACACAAAAAAATACATAATGGAAACAAATGATATTTCCAGGAAAAGCAGAAAAATGATCAAAAAGTTTTACTGACCTTTTATTAGAAGAGGTGGGGAATTAACAAACCATATTTATTTCAAAAATCCATGGTTACTGGATTTTTCTGAACATCTTAATGAATTCTTAAAAAATAGACTCTACTGGTTTGATGAAAAGAGCCATTTGGGTCATAGAAATTTCCAAAGAAACATATTTAGCAATTTTTCCATTTAACACTTAAAAATAAGCAATAAATCATTGCTTTTATAAATTATGTCCATAGCTTTTGTGAAGCCCTAATTATCAGTCTTTTTTCTATAAAAACTATTGCATAGAACCTAGGCTAAAATATCTTGTGTAGTTACACTCAGGGTCAGCTGAATGGCAAAACAATGGCAGGGAATCTTTCACTTCAATCTGTTTATGAAAATTGTGCATTGTGCCTGGAAGAGTTACATGGTGTGCCAAATCAGGCTTAAAGTACCATTAGAATTTCCCTGCCAGAAGTATGCATAAAGATTTCTTTCCAGTTGCCCAGCCTTCTCTTCAAGGATAGAAAGAGACACGTTTACCTAACCCCTATTTTTCTGTCCACTCCCAGAACAGATATTCTTATGTGCGGATCAGCTGAAAAGCATGGTCTGCTTCACTTAATTCTGCTCTACATACACAAGGTTTCCTTTAGGCAAGATTTGGGTGAATCATGTCTTAGCAAAACTGAGTCTTTGAGGACAAAAATAATAATTAAAAAAATAAAATAAAAGACACAAGTCTTTTCTGGTTCCAGTTCATCAGATCTGATGACATCTGGCTGAACTTTCAATTTATAATTGAGGTAACAGCCTGATACTGTTGTCAGAGATTTCAATATCATTCATAAAGCTATGTGGGAATATTTTTTTTTTCTTGGCAGCTCAAAAAAACATCACTCTTAAATTTAGCTTGTGAGTATATTCTTTATACCTCGTTGCTTTACTCCAGTTTAATTATCGTGCAAGTTTTTACAAATGACTCATATGCTCAATATTTCAGACAAATGCAACCATTCTGAATCACAAGAAGCACCTTGCTGGTTGCTGACATTAAGCACATGTGACAACTCATTAGAAAAAGAAATATACTCAGGAAAACTTTGCAAAGTTAGTGACTCAAGGCACTGACCCACTTCAAATTTCAAGCTAAGTTGTTTCAATTTTTCTTACAGTAGTAATATCATAGGTTATTATAGGTATTTCCATTTTCACCCTTATTATGTGCATCACCAAGTGTTTTTTTCCCAAACTTACATTTTTTTTTAGAATATCTGAGAAAATTGCCCATCATTCAAGACAAAAATTGCTTTTACATAAAATATATACAAATATCAAAATAATGGACTGTAGATGTGTACTTATGAATCACCTAGCTATTAGAAGCCATACAGCCACTTATCACTCATGTCTCCCTTCTCTTCTCATTGAAATAATCATTTAATAACTAGAGGGGCTTTGTTCTAAATCAGCTGATACACCTCCCAAATTTCAAGCTAGAGCATACACAAAAAACTTACTTAATACTGAGCTCAAAGAAACTAGCTGATTTGTTAAGTTCATAAACAGATTTTAGTATTAATTTCCTCAACATGTAGACCTTGGGCTTATAGGCAGGTTAACACTATTAGTTTGAAGCCAAATTTTTTCCTCTACTCCAAAGACAGCAGTAATGAAAGATACATACATACATACATACATACATACATACATCCTGAGGCTACCCTTAAATAAAACTGTGACCATTCAGACATTGAAATACCAAAAGACTTCTCTTAGGCAGGACCTAGGCTGTGCTGCTCACCAGTTAGCTCAGTGTTAAGGTCTGGGTCAAGATCCCAGGGCAGTGGGATCTTGCCCAAAATTAGAGGGCAAGCAATAATGAGTTTGGGGGACAGAAGGCAGCAGGCAGTCAGGGAGGACAGCTTACTCATGACAAAGTTAGGAGTGATTATTCCAAAGCCCTAGAATAGTCATTCACATGATATCACTACCAATTAAGCGAGAATTTTTTTTTTAATTTCAAAATGAATATAATAAAGTCTTTTAGTTCCTTAAAAAATAATTTTATCTTCAATAAGTGAAAAAAATGGGGTACTGGGTGGCTCAGTGGGTTAAAGCCTCTGCCTTCAGCTCAGATCATGATCCCAGGGTCCTGGGATTGAGCCCCACATGGAGCTCTCTGCTCAGCAGGGAGCCTGCTTCCCCCTCTCTCTCTCTGTCTGCCTCTCTACCTACTTGTGATCTGTCAAATAAATAAATAAAATCTTTAAAAAAAAAAAAGTGAAAAAGTAAGAATGAAACAAAATAGGCATAAACAAATTAAGAACAGATTTAAAAAAATAGAACCAATTGGAAATTTAAAACAGAAGTATTTATTGAATTTTCTAAAAACCTCCTTATTAACATGGAGAGGTTCAATTAATTAGGAGATAGGATTAACCAACCCACTCAGAATGTGGCACCAAAAAATAGATTGATACAGTCTACCAAAAAGAGCTGGAAGATAAATTATATTTAAAGAGCTAATAACTGAGGTTTCCCTAAGATATAAAAGGCAAAACATATAAATAAAAAATAGCCCCAACCTAGGCACAGCATGGTGAAATTGCAGAGCAACAGGGATAAAGAGAAGATATTAATGGTTAATGAGGAGAGATAACTTTTAAAAAAAAATGAAATTTGACATAGACCTTACTTTACTTAGATGGTTAAATAACCATTTCAGTTTTTAAATTATTTTTGTGCACATCCTACAGACAATTATATATGTTAATGGAGCCTGTTTTGTTTTGATCTTATAGCCAATAAACAACGATAAAAATAGCACTGCTATTTTTTTTTATAAATACAAACAACAAATATTTTACAGCAGCTAAAATGAAGTTGAATCCAGAATGTTAAATTCTCTACATCAAAGTTACTGGTATTTTTAATCTATTACTGAACTGTGGTCATTAGAAACCCAAAATGTAACCACTTTGGAAGGCACAGCAGTCTGGAGATGTGTTTCTGTAACATAAAATTCATCATCCTCTCATCATCCATGAGCCAATGATTTCCTAATAGAAGCTCAAACATCAACTATATTACAGCTACAGCCTGGTAACAATATAGTTTCAAATGAGAAAGTATTTCCAACCCAAACCTGAATATTCACATGTGTACAAATTGGTGAGGGGGAGGAAAGAATGACCTCTGTAGTTTCCAGTGCACCCTGTTTTTAAATTTTTTTTAAAAAATTGTAATAGATTTTTCTTCTTCTAGTTCTATGACTTGTTACCATGAATGAGCATATCCTTTGGATGGTAATAAATGCTCACATTTTTTTTTCCTTAGGGTAGAATAACCATAATTAGATTTCTCCTCTTGACAAAACTACTACATACCCACTAATCAACAGTTTATTAATATGATTAATTATAAAAGTAATTTTATTGGAAGGACAGATGGGGAATTATTGTTTAATGGGTACACAGTTCCAGTTTGGGAATCTGAAAAAGTTCTGGAGACATAGTGATGATGGTCGCTCAGCAATGTGAATGTATTTAGTGCCATCCAATTGTATACTTAAAAATCGTTAAAAAGGTAAATTTTGTGCTGTGTGTGTTTTACCACAATAAAAAAATTAATTTTAGGGTAAAGTAATTTTATCAGTTTTGAAAGAATAAGGAAATCAGTGGTGCCTATTGTATTCAAAGAAATGACTGTTCATCATCATGGATAAAAATTAGGATGAGAATTGTCTTATCAATTCCCTGGGTTGTGACTGTTCTAATTGATATTTTCAACCATGCCATTTTTCAGTCTCCGTGGCACTTCTCCAACAGGAAATTTACCTCAGATCAGTGTGTGTCACCAGTCTTCCTACAGCTCTAGCTATGTGCTCCAAGTTAAACTGAAAACTTCCCTGTCATTTCTTTTAACCTTTGAGTTTGAGGCAATTCTAGGAACTTCTCTCACAGCAATTGCCTGTTCCTCCTGTGTATCGTGCTGCAACTAGGTTTAATCATAGAATTCTAGGGTTGAGGAACCTTACAAAACACTATGACCTTTCCAGCATTAGCAACAGCCACTCAAAAACCATCCTAACAAACAATAGAGATTGTGTTGTCTTTTAGAGCTCTCTCTCACAATTCCATCCTTCAGGAATTGTTCTCTTTCTAAAAACATCAACTTCAAATCTAAATCTATCAGACTCTGCATTAAGGCACGTTCCCCTTTGTTCTTGCTGAAATGTAATGGGGACAACAACTGACCACCTTCTATATTAATTTTTATATCCAGTTTTTAAAGGCCATTACTAAATTGATATCAGATCCTAGCTATTTCCTGTACAGCCAGCTAACCCTCATTCTCTGAACTTCACTTGTTTGGTTTATATTCTCATAAAGCCCATGACCATTTTCTTTTTCTCTTCCAAACTCCACCTATTTCCTTTTAATTATAGACCACAACACTCAAAAAAGCTAATTCTTTTATTAATTCCTGCATCTTCTTAAATTCTAGGACCTTTGCTAATATTTGTTCTGAGAGATATTGCATGACACACATGTGTAGCTTAAGATTCATTGTGTCTGTAAGGTGGCTACTACTGCATTTATTGTTCACATTTACATTTGCTAGTCATTCTTTTATTTATATCAATTATATTTAGCCTGTTATCTCAGATTTTACTATCAGCAATCTTTTTTTTTTTTCCCAACTGATACCAAGTAGCTTGTAAATGTTACACTGATCTAAAGGAGAAGGTGTTATCAGGAACATTTATTGATCCCACATACATGTCAGGATAGCTTTAAAAAATAAAAAGAAGAAAGCTTATTTATTTGGTATCTTGCTTAATTGTAACCTTCAGATATAACATACTGCCAGTAATAATCCAAATGATGGATGACCTCAACACATGTTTCTTTGTGGATCGACTTGCTACTTTTTTTTTAAAACCAGGTTACTAAATAGAGGCATTTTGAGTAATATATCATATATCAATAGTATATTTCATACAGTGGTACAACATCAATTTTATTAAGTCCCTTTACTTCCCTTAAGAGGAAAAAGCTATGCAAGAGTCAAAACTCTGCATTATGCAGGTAGAGTGAAATGCACCCTATAGTTCCATCAAATTATAGAGAGCTAGCCATGTGCATCCCGGGGTAGGAATGGTTTGCTGAGGCATACGGGCCCAGCAAAGGAGAGCAGAACCATGGTGATGATCGTAGTAGTGACTACTTTAATAGTAAAAATGCTTCAAAAATGAGTGTTTTACAGCAGGTAGACTCTCCACAACCTGCAGCTTGTACATGATCTCTGACCTGGTCTGGGCTCTGAACATCCCCAGTTAGGAACAGCAAACACTTGGTGCCAAACGCAACCAACAAGATTCCTAAGCAATGTTGAATATGAGGAAAGGAGGGAGCAGGGCACCCATGCCATGGCAGACCTGCTCTGCCCAGTCCCCTCAGGTGATGAAATGTGTGACTGTCACAAGACTCAGTAATACTGTTATAATTGGGATGTACAGGGAATAGATGCCAGCTGCAGAAACAGTATGTGCTTTGACAAGAAGTGTGTTGCCAGCCGCCGCCAGCCTGTGCCTGCTGCCAACTCCACTCAGCTACAAATAGAAATGATGATGCACAGTGGGCCACAGCTCTCATAGTAGCCTTCACCAACCAGTGCCTCAGGACTGAACAGGATCTAGAATTCCAGAGCGCTCATGGCAGTCTTCAAATTAGTTACACATCTCAGAATGGTACTTCCTAAAAGATGTCCACAGTTCACCTGCATTGATGGCAGTAGAAAAGCTGGTTAAAAGTGCAGCCTCACCCCCTCCCCAACCCCAGACCTATTGAATTGGAATATCCTGGGGTGAGGCCCAGGAAACTGCCTGTTTAAAATTCCTTGGTGTTTCTTATGAATACTTTGGTTTGAGAGTGAAGGTCAAATAACCCAGTAACAAATACCAAAAGCACCGATTACAAAAGTAGGAAAAAAAAATACTGTTTTGGGTTCTTATTATGCATTGCAATTTACCAAGTGCTTTTACGTGTAACCTCATTTCTCCATGAGTGTATCTTACAGAGAAGACAGTACTTCAGAGATCTGAGTTGCCCAAGATTAGAAATACAGTTTAAAATGTTTTCAAAGGATCAGGAATAGAGGAAAGGTATTTTTGTAATGTCTAGAGCCTTCCACTCTACTATCCTGACTCATAGTAATAATAATTAGGATGACATGAATAACAATAAAAAGGGAAAAATGATAGCAGCCCTTCCCACGTGCCAGACAGTGTGCTAAGATTTCACATTCATTATCGCATTTAATCTCCATAACAACACATGAGATACTATATTTCCAGTTTCACAGTTGAAGAAATTAAATTTTAGAAAATTAAATTAGATTGCCTAAGATCAGAGAACAAGTAAGTTATGTTGCCTAGATCCAAATTTTCTGCTTGATTTTTTTTTTCTGCTTGATTTTAAGCATGTGTTCTAACCACTCTGCCCTCCAACCTCCCAAATGTGACTCAGTCTAGCTAGAGAGTTGCTCCATTGTTTACAGGTTAAGCCTGTCTTCCCTTCCTCACAATACCCAGGGTCACCGTACCTAGCCTGATGAAGTGAATGAACCTTTCAGAGTCTCCCTCAGCACCATGTCCTCACATGTTCATGTACCCATGATGTTCATTGACTTCCCATTCAGTGCCATACACTGTGCTTGGTGATGGGAACATAGCTATGAGTAAAATGAAGTTCCTGCTCCTGTAAAGTTCACATGATGGTGTAAATCTAGGGCTACACCTGTTCATACTAGGTCCTACTTCCCTTAACCAGAAGCCCATGATCTGGAGATTTTTTCACTACTCCATCTTTGTCAGTAAAGTATCCCGATTCTTCTACGCTCTTGACTAACCACTCTCAGTGCATTTTAGCAAACCCGAACCCTTCTTTGCTAATGACTTCGAACTGTTTTAGTTGCTACATTTGCAAAAATCTATGATCACTCTATCAGTCAGGGCTTTTTAAATTATAAGGCAAAAAAAAAAAAAAGTAAATTGGCTTACACAAAGAAAGAATTTTATATGCAATCCTGGAAAAATTACAGAGATTTTCTAGGTATAGCTGGATTCAGGTAGTCTAGAAATGTTGTCAGAAAGTTCTTATTCCTGGCTTCTACTACCTTCTGTCAGCTCTATTCTCTTAAAGGTTCTTCTGTCATAATGGCAGTATGACCAGCAGTAGCTACAGTCTCACCTATTTATAAATACCAAGAAAAGAATCTCTTTTCCAGGAGTTTTGGTGAGAAACTCAGGCTTGAGTGCTATTGGCTTGGCCTGGCTAACCTAAAAATGTAGCAGTTTGTCCAGGTCTAGATCATAGACCCCTAGGGAATGAGGTTGGCTTCACCCAAACTACCTCAACTAGAAGTTAGCAGGATGTGTTTCGCCAAAGACAAAACAAGGTGCTATTATCCAAAATAGATTCTAAGCAGAGAAAAGCAATTAGATAAAACCATTTGGTAGAGACTTTAGAACAATACCCTAATCTAGAGTAACAATTCTAGAAAGAAAACGAGAATAATCCAGTAATAGAAACTGGATAATGGGGGGAGAAAGAAAGAGACACAGAAGGAAATGGAGAAAATAAATATTTATTTACTTCAAATATCACCAAATAGACTTACTTTATTAATGCAGAAGATGAGCCCTTCCACATGGACAGAGAGGTCTTGGAAGACCCTAATGAAATGTGTTCCAACATTTCAAACTGATCAAGATAGATCAAACTGATCTCAACAAAAGGAGCCATTGATTAAGAATGTATTTATAATTTTAATTTAAGAGAGAAAAGTTTAGTGTGAGCAAATATTCAGGTACTTTGAAAGCACCAGCTATTAGGTCTTCTCAGGCAATTGCTCCAGTTATTTCTTTTCCTTTCTATTTCTGTTTTTATGTCTAGAGCATTCTGTTTAGGCATGGCTCAGATGCCCACTCTCTCAGTGGAGTGACCTTGGAAAAGTTATTTAACTTCTCTGTAAAATAGAGATAGTAAGATAGAGCTGTCTCCTAAAGCTGTAGTGAGAGTTAAATGAGCTAATCCAAGGAAAACTCAGGATAGTGGTTACCAGGTAACAGGCATGTTACCTTTTGTAATTATTTTAAGAGCATCCTTGGTGGTAGATAGCAAACAATTTGATACTGGACTTGTTTGGGGCAACCATTAAGTTATACCAATAATTGTATTTTTGCCTTGAATTATTATTCAATTATTTTTATTAATATGTCTTCTATATGGTAAGAATTTGAGGTCAGGAGCAGCCTTAATCTCCGTATCTCCTGCACAAAAGCTAGCATTTGCTAATGAATGACTGAATAAATGAATGGAAACAGATGGAACTATTATTTTCTTCCATCCTAGCCTTCTCAAACCATCATTCCTGATTCAAGTTCCTGTCTTTTTCATGAAAAAAGTTTGGTATAAAAACATTCTCCCTTGGGGTGCCTGGGTGGCTCAGTTGTGCATTTGACTCCTGGTTTCAGCTCAAGTCATGATCTCAGGTTCCAAGGACAGAGCCTCACCTCTGGTTCCGTGCTTAGTGGGGAATCTGCTTGCAGATTCTCATTCTCTGCGCCTCCCCCCAGTCGCTCCCGTTCACGCCCATTCTCCCTCTCTCTCAAATAAATAAATAAATCTTAAAAAAAAATTCTCCCTCAGTGCACTAAGTAGTTTTCCAAAGATTATTCCTAGAAAGCGCAAAGCCTCACTTTCCTGGAATGAATGCTTGATTGGTGTGAGTTCAGGAGCAAGGACTGTGAGAAGAGGGTGAGATTTTGCATCAGTGAACATTCCCGACTGCCCTGAAATCAGCCAGCATAATTTGCCTTTCACATCAGCACACTTAGAGAACATATTTATTCATCTCATTCTTCATGGCATCTTTGAAGCAAGACTGGATACTTGTGAGCGCTTCTTTCCCCCTCAGATGTCACCACATAGGTTGACGTCTGCTGCACCTATGCTTGGGGGCAGTCCTTGTCCCTATTACGCAGCTCTGCACATTTACCTCCCAAAGCACATGAATGGAAACAAACCTGCCAGGTCTCTAGAATAACATCTGAGGCACTCTGTGAGTACTGACATGCTGCAGAATGGCCACAGATGGCCACCCAGGGACAACCATACGACTGCATAGACTTCTGCGGAGAGCAATATGTGCTGGGAAGTGTAGCCAACGTCCACATCTACGTGCCCACACTGGAGTCACATAACTTGTTCTGCTGCCAGAAGGCTTCCTGAGGAGGGAGGAGATTAAGCAGGTATCCATTTTCAGAAAGTCCCTCCCTTTCTATGACAAAGAGATTAAGACCTAGCTCCCTGTACAAACTGCTTTCCGAATCTCTTTCATCCATTTAGAACACAGCACTAAAGTAAAAATCTTCCTTCCCAGTTTCCATGATTTTCTGCTTATTAGCATTTTTATACCCTCTGTGCTTAACAGGTTAATGGAGCTTTCATCCCTTGTAATGCCACCAGAAATACAATGTTATCTATAATAAATTCTGCCAAAATGCACATTTCACCCGGTGTTCTTAATAATCATTCTCTTAATAGAGGGTGCTAAAGCATTGATTGCAAGCTTCATGCCTTAGAAACCTGACCCTCTGGGAGGGTCAGCCCCCATCTACTGATTCACAGCTAGATCCTGTTCTTGAGAAGTGAAGGAGACATTGAAAAGATTATGGCATTGTTTTAAATATGTACATTTTCATGGTCAAAATACATATTTTTAAAAAATAAGTTTATAAAATTAGCAATCAGACACCTGCTCACAAGCCTAAGTATTACTTTTCTGTGTCACCAAATTTTTTTTTAATATTCTAGACACAACGAATAAATCTTTTTGTCTGCTTTATTATTTTTAGTGCTGATCATTCAAGCAGTTAATGACCCCAGACTATCTCTACTGTAACATTCCATTCCCCTTAGCTTTTTCTTTAATTCATTAAAAAAAAAATCTATTTACAGTCTACCTGGGATGTTTACTTGGCTGAACTCATATTTTATTCATTTGTCTTGATTAGATAAATGAAATACATCGTGATCTTTTGTTCATCAAGCTTACCTATATTATCTCCTGTTGAATTATTTAAAATATTAAGAAAAATTAAAAATTATTATCTATCCAGTAATAAAATATTTTAAAAGAGCACTATTATTTCATAATGAACTTTACAGTTAAAAAAGTAAAAAACTAATCAAGATCTTTTATATTCATTTTATATGTGATTATTTTAAAGCTACAGGAAACCTAAAAATGTATTTCTGGAACAGTCAGATGGATAATTTTAACCTCTTATTTTTTATTGGGGTTACCAGTCACCTAACACTAAATGCAATTTCAGGCTCAAAATGCAGCTGTGCAATTCTTTTTTAACAAGTCCTTCACTCATGAGAGCCACAATTTCCATGGACATATGCAACAAAATTTATATGCAAAAAGGCAAGATAACATTTTATTTATCCTTTAAAATTTCAGGGCATTCCTTGGATATTTCATTAATATTGTTAGATTTATCCCAGGGAATAAAATGCAAAATAATGACGCATATAATTTGCTTTTGAAGTACTGATGTGAATCGCAGAAGATTCCCGTGTTAATTGGAGTGTGCCTGCTCAGCACTTTTTATGCCAGTGCAGGCTTCTCTGAGTTCATTACATTGTTGCATAGACTTTGAAAACATTATTAATATTACACAAGTCAACCCTTGTGCAACAGTGATGAGAAATGTAGCAAAAACCATACTAAGATGAGATTGCTCCATTGGGCATGGTATGCCTATTAGGTCACATCAATTAAGTCATTTCTGAAACAAGAGGTACTTGTTTGAACTAAAATAGGTATTATTCTTGGTTGGCCCTGTGAGTTCCAAACATGAATCTTAGAGTGAGCAACTTCTTATAATAACTAAAAAGGTAGAAATGTTTTCATCCCACAAGAGAATCTGTATCTGTTGCTATAGGGCATCTCTTACAAAGTTTAGGGGGCTTTCAGGAAGGGTTACTTCAAATTCAAATGTTTGTCTTAAGCCATGTCTTTTAGGCTAGGTTCTATTTTCAATGTGTGCATCATCCTTCATTGGGAAAATGAAAAGAAAATTAATACTATTATAGCAGCAGCACAAATTATATATGTCTATATCTATCTATATATCTTTAGAGATTGCATATATTTTTAAAATATGCATATTTTTAAAATACATACATTAAAATATGTATATTTTTAATGGAAAAAGTATAGATAGACAAAAGTGTAACTTGACCACAGTGTTACCATAGTTTATTTACTTTTCTTATTTTTTTAATTTCTAGTAATATAAAGAGTAGAATTTGAAATTTAAAAATTTTTTAAAAAGACCAATAAGTTAATGGGTGATTACTATTGCAATAAAAAATAAAATAAGTGTTCTGACACCAAAGTAAGTGTCTAGTGAAAAGGTAAATATCATCCATGACACATTTAAATTTGGTAATTCTGAAAAGGTAGCGGCAGTAATACCTCATCATTTGTGATGGCATTTATGGTTTGGTAGCACCAATAGCAAATCGGTTTCAAAAATAAGATATTTCATTCAACTTGTAGCAAAAATCACCAACCACCACCAGTTCAATGTAAACTGCTATAGTTTGTTCCTTTTTTTCCTTTAAAAATGTTACATTTAGGGAAACTTTAAAGAGCCAGTTTCAAAGAATAACTTATCTTATACATAGTGTTTTTTTTTTAAAGTACAATTTGAAGTCCTATCCTAATTTTACGTAGTGTTAAACTAGCATTTGGAATTTGAAATTTCATTTATAAAATACCTGGTGTATTTCAAATAAACATGTTCCATATAGGTTCATAATTGAAATGCAGAAAGAGAAAAAGGAAGGGCACCTCGGTGGCTCAGTCAGTTAAATGTCTGCCTTCGGCCCAGGTCATGATTGCAGGATCCTGGAATCAAGTCCCACATTGGGCTCCTTGCTCAGTGGGGAGTCTGCTTTTCTCTCTCCCTCTGCCTGCTGCTCTGCCTGCTTGTGCTCTGTCTCTCTGTCAAATAAATAAATAAAATCTTAAGAAAGAGAGAGAGAAAGTGGAAAAATCAATCTAAGTAAAATTTTATCATAAAATTCTCCCCTTAAATAACTGTCACCTAGGGGCGCCTGGCTGGCTCAGTGGGTTAAACCCTCTGCCTTCGGCTCAGGTCATGGTCTCAGGGTCCTGGGATCAAGCCCCACATCGGGCTCTCTGCTCGGCAGGGAGCCTGTTTCCTCCTCTCTCTCTGCCTGCCTCTCTGCCTACTTGTGATCTCTGTCTGTCAAATAAATAAATAAAATCTTTAAAAAAAAAAAAAAAACAACTGTCACCTAGTTAGACAAATCCACAGAGTAGAATTGGAAATAACCAGTCTCTGGTGCTTCCATCCTTAACTTTGCACTTTCTGGTAAACATACCAGTTATTTTAACAACAGGGCTTTCTGGTACTCTAACCTTAGTTCTTGAACCTTTCTTGACTTTGCCTTCTGCTCTGTTTATAAATCTGCTTGAGGTCACTTAAACCATCTTTGCTGCTTACTAGCTCTGTGCCACTGAAAAGCTGCTTAACTTTACTGTCTGTCAGTTTCCTCATTTGTAAAATGGAATAATAATAATACGACCAACTCACAGGGCAATAATTGTAATGACTAAATGAATTGATACAGAAGCTGGCATACATTAATGATCAATGAACGTTAGCTACTATTATTTCTATCAGATGGATGATGGATTCCGTATTATTCCTAGATGAATTTTAATATAAGCAAATTGTGTCATAACATTTTCAACTTTTCTACTTATCTTTTCTCTCAATTCCATTCCTTACCTTCCAGGCTACCTGCCCTGCCCTGAGCTGGCACTCTGCAAGGAACTCTGTTCCATACAATCAGGGACTCAGCCTGGGAAATGTGGGGGAGCAGATGGAACATTGGGAGGGCATAAATATGTGTGTCAGTCTGCCTTTCCAAGCACCAAACATTCCTTTGCTCCCTTCTTTCCACACATGGATCCCATTCAAGTCCTCCTCAAGGGAGAAAGCCAGAAGGCCCACTCTCTTGGCATCTTCATCAAAGTCCATTATCTGTGAGGGATGTGTAGTCACCTCTAAATCACTTTCAAATGTGAATCCATCTGTCCTACAGCCACTCAATGCACAGTGATGGAATAGTAACCACAGTGAAAATAGGATGGTTATTAGACACACAGAACCCACTGGCCTGTAATGTTTCTGAAGGTTACAGAATTTGAGGTTTTCCAGTCAAGAATATGGGGATATTCATTTGTTAAGCCCTAATTCCACACCTTAGAACAATCTCCCTGGTTCCATCCTGAGATTGTTTTCCCTTTTCCATGTCCTCTCTGGTTGCAGTTGAAGTGATCATTAAGAATAAACCCCATGTGGACTGCACAGATTTCCCAGTCACCTGCACAGAAGAAGAGGATAGACTCGCAAGACCTGTTTTAAATCTTGAGCAATCACAGCCCTTTAGTCCAGTCTCGTGGATTCTTTAGCAATAGGATTTTATTCCCCCAGAATATGTTTCTGATGAAATGACCATCGTTCATTCCAAGATACAGTCTCATATTTCCTGTTTTTTGTTTCTGTTTTTTCCATTCTCAGCACTACCACTCCTACCATCCCCTCCCTCTGCAACCCACACATACATACACACACACACCATATTTCTCTTTCAGTTTAAGGGGCACTCCTTGAGACTGCAAGTTTAGCTATGGAAACCTAAGTTTTTAATCTGCTTATTTTCTTGAGTTATTTTGTTCAACTGAATAGTTTTTCTGGGTGCCATACATTTAGTCTGGCCTTCTCCCGGAGGCAGTTTAATCAATGGAAATTTTCCCACTGCAAGCTAGATGCAGAGGACATCTTTCATGTTCTGAAAGATTATGTATACAGAAGATAACAGAAACCTAGATCCCTGAATCACCACATGGGGCAAAAGATGCCTGCAGATCAGAAACACCTGCATCAGACTGTTCCATGAGTAAAAATTAACTTCCTTTGTTTTTAGCATTGAGCTTTAGGGATTTGTTTCTTACTATAGCAGTTCTCCACCTTATGCGATCAGTTGCTCAGGACCATTCTAAAAATGTTGTATTTTATTGATATATTGGGTTGAATTGTTGCTCAGTGCATGTAATTGAGATAATATTTTTGTAGAGTACATATAACACATTCAATAATGAGCAAAATGAAAAATAATCATTTCCAGGCTTGCCAAGAAATACAATTTATTTGCTGTTCACCTAGTTTTCTGTTGATCAAATTAAACACTGAATCTGCAATAGACGTTTCTAAAATAAAAGCAAAGCTTGATAGGATATGGCATATAATTTTAATAGCTAAAATGAGCCTAAAGTATATATGAAACAAAAAATGTCACATAAAAGAAATATTAGTATATGCTTTCCAAGTTTGAGTAGCATGTAAAGATTAAACATAATGACTTTTTTTAAAATAACAATGATTGCCAGTAGGCCCCATTTTTAGTCTGTGAATTATTGATGACATCGGGGTTTGGCTATAACATTTTTTGTGTATTACCCAGTTGTGTCTAGAAACAATGGTTTATCACTAGATATGAAGTTAAAAGGAAGAAATTCAAATGAGCTTTTAAATGTAAAGTACAATAATCAATATTGATATCTTCTAAGTTTAAAACTAAGATACTAATTAAAAAATGTTATTTTCCCTTTAATTATTCCGTATATAACTCTTTAGAGTTATCTGTGCCATCTGATCCTTGAGCATGTTCCAGTGTTTAAGCATTTTCTTTATGATAGAGTAGTTTGAATAAAAGTCTGAAAATGAAAGATGACGCTGATTTCCAGAATTGGCTCTGTTTCCTTTTCCTTTTAAATCAGTGGTTGAATGAGGAGACTGGGGGCAGTCTGAATGTTTTATGTAGAAGCAGGTTCGAATATCCCAAGTTTGTATTGGTGTCTTCTAAGAGATAAAATACACACTACTCAGATTGAATAATAAAGATTTTTTTTTTTTTTTTGCAAGAGAGAGCATGGGCAGGGGGTGATAGGGCAGTGCAGTGGGAGAGAGAGACTCTCAAGCAGGCTCCACAATTAGTGCAGAGTCTAACACAGGGCTCCATCTCTGACCCTGAGATCACGACCTGAGCCGAAATCAAGAGTCAAACACTCAACCTACTTGAGCCATCTAGGAGCCCCAATTCAAATTGGATTAAAATGTTGGAACAAATAGGTAATTCACCTTACTGATGACTGAGGAAATGAAAGTTAAAACTAACCACATACAACTATTTTTCACACTATTTGAATGGCAAAATTTTAAATTTAAAATGGAAAAAACTGATCATTTTTAGTGTTGAAATACTTGTGTAGAATGGCACTAGATTGTTGTGGGTAGCTCAGCATCACCAACTCCCTTTTAAAGTTCCTTTCATTAAGAGAGAAGCCAGGAATTACCTTTCTCCAAATTCCTTTCGGTGCATGGTTCCAGGTACCATATCAATAAGATACATGTGTGCCAAATTAAGGAAGCTGAAGAGGGGGAAGGACAATGATTCTGTAGAGGTTGCTGCAGCCAGACAAATGTGCAAATGTGAGATTCTGACTAGTTCTAGAGACCCACCCATTTCCCTGCTCCTGACTGAGGTAGTTGGTGAGAGCTTCCCAGAAATTCTTGGAGATTTTAGCAATTTGCTGGCAAGTTGTAAGGAACCACCCACGCTGTTGCTATAGCCAGAAATCATTGTTGGCCGCTATCTAGATGTTTCCCTAGCCCTTCCATGGTTATAGAAGCTTCTAATTCCAAGTACTAAAATTTCTGATTTATGGAATTTGTAGAGTAACCTCTATTTGCCTGACTAAATCTTGACTTCTAAAGCCTTCTTAAAGAAGTTTGGTGAGAATATAGATCTTTTTTATTATAGTTGACACACAATGTTACATCAGTTTCAAGTGTACAGCATAATGATTCAATAAGTCTATACATTATGCTGTGTTCACCACAAGTCTACCTACCATTTGTCACCATAAGACCGAAACCCTATTATAATACCTTTGACTGTATTTCCTATGCTGTACCTTTTATCCCTATGACTTATTTATTCCATAACTGGAAGACTGTATCTCCCACTCTCCTTCACCCATTTGGCCCACGCCCCCATTCCCCTGCCCTCTGGCAACCATCAGTTTGTTCTTTGTATTTATGGGTCTGTTTCTGCTTTTTGGAGAATAGAGATTATTATAACACTCTTAGAATACTGTGGTACACGGACTTCTAAAATGACTTTCAATGTCCCATGCCCTTGTATCGTCCCCTCACATTTAGTGTGGGTGAGACCTATAACTTGCTCTAACCAATATAATATGGTAAAAATTATGCGATGTCATTCTTGTGATTATATTGCATTAGATGGCAAAAGTGAAGGGATTTGAAGGTATAATTAATCAGCCAGCTTTAAATTAATTAAGAGGGATATCCTGGATGGGTCTGTTCTAATCACAGGAGCCCTTTAATAGAAAGTCTAGAGGTCAGAGTCAGAAATAGAGAATCTCTCCTCTGGTCTTAAAGAAGCAAACCAGTGTGAGTTCAATAGTTGCAAGGAAATGAATTCTGCCAACAACTATGTGAGTTTGAAAGAGGCCCCAAGCCTTAGATGAGACCCCAGACCCATCTGACACCTTAATAACATTCTTGTGAGACCTTGAGCAAAGGACCTATCTAAACCATGTTGGACTCTTGGTCCTTGGAGACTGTGAGAAAATAAATGTGTATCATGGTAAATTTGTGGTGATTTGTCAGACAGCAATAGAAAATGTGACATATATATCATTTGATAGTATGTATCTGTTTCAGGGCTAACAATTCGAAGATTTATCCTACATACGTATTAGCAAAAGAGTGTCAGATTGTATGTGTAAGTACATCCACTATACTGTCATTGTGAATAGAAAAAAGAAGGTAAGGTGATGTCCAATAATAGGAGGCTCTCTACTAGTAAGAGCAAGAAGACTGGCATATACAAATACTCAGTTTGGGTTTACTCAAATTTAAAGGCAAATTGTCAAACAGTACTTTCAGTGTTGTTCCATCTTGTCATAAATAGTGTATACAAATGTGTATGTATATTCTTGTATGTGTGTGGAAAATTATCTGAAAGTGTACCTTTTAATACCTGAGGAAATGATTAATCCTGCAGAATTGGATACAGGGTAAGATGAGAAGACTTTATTTACAAAAGCACATTGTATATTTTTTTTAATTGTTTGAAAGATCCACTTTTGTAAATGTTTTTAATAGAAAAAGCTATTAGGACTGAATGATGGAAATGGCTTCATTTGCGTGAAGTACCTACAGCAATGTCCTGCCTGAGATGGACCCTCAGTAAACAATTGTTAAATGAGTAAATCAAGATATTACATTCAGAATATCTTAGTCCATGAAATGAAGGAGGAGTTACTAATGTTGGATTTCACCCATAAAGAGTTCTGAGTATGTGATAGAATTGACAGCTGACTGTCGCTTTCCAGAGACAAATTATAAGAAAGCTCTGTTCATATTGTTCTTAAAATGCTAATAATAAAATTAAGCTAACTGTTACAAAAATAGGTTAAATTATGTATCCACCAATGATTAAATATACTGTATATATAGATACATAGATATTCCTTGAAAAATACTAAAGAGCTTAACTTTTTAAAAGGAGAATATTCAGTGTATTCAATTTGACACATTAAAAGTTTGGCTCTACCACATTTCTCTTAGCATCCCTTGAAATAATTTTTCAAAGAAAAGGCAGTATGTTGTTAAATGAAAAAAGAGATTCTTATGAGTACCATCTTGGTGAAAAATTAAGATCCTGTGTTAGGTTGGAAATACATGTTAGCTAAACCCACATAGATCATGAGGAAAGAGGTACGTTTGAGATACTCTCAAAGGGATGGGCAGTGTGGAATTTTAATAAAAACAAATGGAAAAAAATGAAATCAGAAAATATTTCATAATCACAAAGTGAACTCATGAACTGGTGAAATGAGCTCCACCCTCATGTTCTATCAATTTTCGCTTCAACATAAATTTTGTGCTAGAAAGTATCAGCACTTGCAAACAAATTTTCTAAAAAATCTAATTTCTATTTTAGACTCATTAATTATGTATCTGCATAGAAAACATAAATTTGGGGGAATAAGCAATATCATATAAGAAAACTCATGGTCAAAGTATGCCAGTAAATGGTTACACCATTTGTAGCCCTTCTTATGAGGCTAGTTATAATCTGGATCCATTAGTTACATAAACAAGCATGTACATCTTTGTATCCTCATTGTTGTTCCTGATAGAGAATCTTAGAAGCAGTAACCTCCCAGGAGCATTACATCTATTTTATTTGATTGTTTGCATTTATAATTGGTGAAATCTTGAATTTTAAATGGTATTTAGTTCATATTTTCTGCTTATTTTTACATATTTGTCTTAACACTCCAGCACTTAATTTATTAGTATTTAACTACCTCAATGACAAAATGCCTCAAAGTGCATTCTGGAACCATCTACATTAGAACACCTGGTAGGAACTTGCTCAAAAGGTAGATTTCGGGGCTCCTGGGTGGCTCCGTGGGTTGAGCCTCTGCCTTCAGCTCAGGTTATGATTTCAGCATCCTGGGATCGAGCCCCCCATAGGTCTCTCTGCTCAGCGGGGAGCCTGCCTCCCCCCCTCCCCCGCCTTTCTGCCTACTTGTGATCTCTCTCTCTCTCTCTCTCTCTGTCAAATAAACAAAATCTTCAAAAAAAGAAAAAAAGTAGATTTCTGGGGCACATAAGTGTCTGCCTTAGGCTGAGGTTGTTATCTTGGGGTCCTGGAACAGAGCCCCACATGGAGCTCCCTGCTTAGCAGGAAGCCTGCTTCTTCCTCTCCCACTCCCCCTGCTTGTGTTCTCTCTCGCTCGCTCGAGCTCTCGCTCTCTCTGTCAAATAAATAAATAAATAAATCTTTTAAAAAAAAAAAAAAAAGTAAATTCCTGTGACCTAACCATACCCATGGAATCCTAACTTCTGGGTGGTGAGGCCTAGGAATCTGTGTTTTGCAAAAGATGCTTCGAGAACACTTAAGTTGTAGAGCCACTACATTTGCAGTTGAGTGTATTTGCGAAGGAATCCTTAGTTAAATGGAAGGGAGAACGAAAAGAGAGGAAAAATATAGTGAAGGAAGAGGTATTTGAGCACTTGATTCTGCCCTCCAGCAAGCCTCAGGACTAAAGAAACTCTTACCATCACACCCTTTCTTTCCTGCTAAGCAGATTCTTTAACATTCAGATTCACCTTGCAAGACCCAGCCCCTAGGCATGGAAACCTTCTGTGCCCCAAGCAGGAGTAGGTAAAACTGGAGAAAGTTAGTGGATCCGGTGCAGAGTCTGAGCATCAGCTGCAGAGAGAAAAGACTAGGAATCTGCCTTCGGCTCAAGTCATCTTCCCCCAGAGTCCTGAGCTTGAGCCCTACGTGGGCCTCTGCTTCTTCCTCTCCCTCTGCCCCTCCCCCTACTTGTGCTCACTCTCTCTCCCAAAAAAATAAATTAAATTAGATTAAAAAATTTTTTAAAAAGACTCAAAACTCCACATTTTTCCTCCAGAAATTTAAGTACCCATTTTACAACTCATTGGAAAGAAAACTAAGTTTTGTTCCCCTACTGTGTCACACAGACTTGAAAAAAATTAATCAGTATAAATAAAATATTTTTATCTACAAGAAGAACATGTAAGAAGAGGTTTTTCCTTTGTCTTCATAAATCTAGAATAACAACTAGTAATAATCTTCATACTTTAAAAAAAATTACCCTATAATGGCAAACTAATAGACAAATAGATCGATGGACTAGAATAGAGAGCCCAGCAATAGACACACATAAATGCAGTCCACTGATGTTTGGACAAAGGAGCAAAGGCCAAACAGTGGAGAAATATATAGTCTTTTTAAAGTATTGGGACAACTGGATATCCATGTGCAAAAAAAAAAAAGAATCTAGACAATTTATACCCTTCCTAAAAATTAACTGAAAATGGTTCACAGACTAAATGTAAAATGCAAAACTATAAAACTTCTAGAAAACAACATAGGAGAAAATCTAGATGACCTTGGGTATGATGATTACTTTTTAGATACAACAACAGAGGCATAATCCATGAAAGATAATAGTGATAAGCTGGACTTAATTAAAATTAAAAACTTGTGCTCTGTGAAAAATAATGTCAAAAGCCACAGCCTGGGAGAAAATATTTGCAAAAGGTACATCTGATAAAGGACTCGTATCCAAAACTTACAAGGAACTCCAAAATTCAACAATAAGAAAACAATGTGATTTTTAAAATGGGAGAAAGAGGGGCATCTGGGTGACTCAGTTAAGTATCCTACTCTTGGTTTCAGCTCAGGGCATGATCTCAAGGTTGTGAGACCTACGGTGCCCATATTGGGCTCCATACTGGGAGTGGAGCCTGATTAAGATTCTCTCTCTCCCTCTCTCTCTCTCTCACCCCCCTCCCCTCCCCCACCTCTCCATCTCTTAAAAAAAAGGGGTGGAGAGGCAAAAGACCTAAATAAAGACCTCACCAAAGAAGATACACCAATGGCAAGTAAGCATATGAAAAGATGTTCCGCATATGTCTTTAGAGAAATGCAAATTAAAACAGACAAAATCCTATTAGAACTATACTACTGTACTAGAACAAACAAATTCCAGAAATCAAAACACTAAATGCTGACCAGGATGAGGAGCACAGGAACTCTCATTCATTACTAGTGGGGAATGAAAAATGTTAGAGCCACTTTGGAAGATAATTTGGCAGCTTCTTTATAAAACTAAATGTACTCCTACCATATGATCCAACAATCATGCACCTTGGTATTTACCCACAGAAGTTTTCAACTAAGATGCACACAGGTGTTTATAGCAATTATTTGTAATTGCCCAAACTTGAAAGTAGTAAAGGTGTCCTTCAATAAGTGAATGAATAAACTGTGGTATATCCAAATAGTGGAATATTAGTGCTGAAAACAAATGAGCTATTAAGCCATGAAAAGATGTGGAGGAAACTTAAATGCACATTGGTAAGTGAAAGAAGCCAATCTAAAAAGGCAACATACTGTATGATACCGACTATATGATGTCCTGGAAAAGAAAAACCTGTGGGGACGGCAAAAAGATTTATAGTCCCAGGAGTTAGGGGTGGAGAGAAGAATAAATAGGCAGAACAGAGCTGATTGGGGGGAGAGTTAAATTATTATGAATGATACTAAAGTGATAGATATATGTCATTATACATCTGTCTAAACCCATAGAATGTACAACACCAAATTGAATCCTAATGTAAACTGTAGACTTTGGTTGATAGTGATGTGTTCCTGTAGGTTCATTCATTTAAAATTTTTTTAAAAAATTTATTTGACAGAGAGAGAGATCACAAGTAGGCAGACAGGCTGGCAGGGGAGGGGGGCAGACTCCCTGCTGAGCAGGAAGTCCCATGCTGGGCTCGATCCCAGGACCCTGGGATCACGACTGAGCCAAAGGCAGAGGCTTTAACCCACTGAGCCACCCAGGCGCCCCTGTAGGTTCATTCATTGTAACAAACACAGCAGTCTGGTGTGGAATGCCTGTAGTGGGGGAAGTAGCGTGTGTGTGGGGACAGGGGTATGTGAGAGCTCTGTACTTTATGCTTAATTTTGCTATAAACCTAAAATTGTTCTAAAGAATAATTTAGAATCTTTAAATAAAAGCAAACTAGGGACTGAATACGGGAATAACACCAAAATAGCCCCAAAATTCTCCTTAATTTTTTTAAACTCTTAAAATAATGAACTTGAGCGATTTAAACATAGGACTTTCTGAGTGTTCTATTATCATCATTTAAGCAGTTCTTTCTCAGTGTACACTAAATTTTTGAAATCGAATAGAAAGAAAGCCAGTTTAGAAGGGCCCTAAATCATGTGACCAGAACATTATTTTCACTGAGAAGAAAACTCCATTCTTCCTTTCCAGGAGTTGAAGTTTGAGTCCACTAAAACAGCTTCAACTTTCTGCTAAATCAGTCTGACAATATTGTGTAAAACCTATTTGGCCATTCTCAAATTCAGATTTACTCACCACAGGAATCCCATCCTCCCATTTCTTTTGTTCTATACCAGGATGGTACCTATATGAGCTAAAACACAATTTAAGTGCTAATAATTTAAACACTTTTGGATAAGAATTTCTAGGAAATGCTTTGTTCCTTGAAAAAAGGAAGAATCTTGAACTGTTAGCTAGTGACTGAGTTCACTGCTATTACCACTATTCTCCAATAGGTCCTTGGGGGAGTTGCCACACATGTTTGTTACATAGGTTGTGTTCAATATAGCAACCTTCTGGTACTTTCATTCATTTGATAAGCGGAATGTATTTGGTATGTTCTAATGAGTCTCAGATGTTCTAGCATGATGAGCTGAGAGATTTTTATCCAGTAGAAAATAGCTTTTGGATGTTTGTGAAAAGCCAAGGACCTTTGTACACTTCCCCATAGTTAAGAAGAAACTGTTATAAAAAGTTGTAGATTGCGGGACGCCTGGTTGGCTCAGTCGGTTAAGCCACTGCCTTCGGCTCAGGCCATGATCCCAGAGTCTTGGGATCCAGTCCTGCATCAGGCTCCTAGCTCCGCAGGGAGCCTGCTTCTCTCTCCACCTCTGCCTGCCACTGTGCCTGCTTTTGTATGTGTGCTCTCTCTCTCTCTCTCTGTCTGACAAATAAATAAATAAATAAAATCTTTTTTAAAAAGTTGTAGATTGCATCTTTATTAGAAAACATTTTTCTACTCATTTCACTAGTATCCATTTCTCAATTCCAGAGTTAAGCTTTTTTTTTTTTAAAGATTTTATTTATTTATTTATTTGACAGATAGAGATCACAAGTAGGCAGAGAGGCAGGCAGAGAGAGAGGAGGAAGCAGGCTCCCCACTGAGCTAAGAGCCTAATGTGGGACTTGATCCCAGGACCCTGGGATCATGACCTGAGCCGAAGGCAGAGGCTTTACTCACTGAGCCACCCAGGAGCCCCCAGAACTAAGCTTTTATAATCTCTATCATTTGTACTAAAAAGTGCAGAAGTAGAAGAAACTCCAAAGATGGTACTAACTCTATTTTTAACTTACCAGTGATTTTTCTAGAAAGGCCAATTACTTAGGCACTCGATTTTTTTTTTTTTTTAGTTCCTACTTACTGCAAAAGATAATCATTCAGATTATCTTCATCGCACAATTCTTCAACTTCCTTGGAAGAAAAGCCTTATCAATTAGAAGTTTTAGATTTAATTATAGTACATTTCATGCTTCTCTTCTTTGCAGAGAACCATTAAAAATAGGTGTAATTTTAAGAAATTGGGGTAAAATATAAACTTCCTCCCATTCTCTTTCTCAATTTGTAGATTTAAAGTCACCCTGTTTAAATTCCCCCACTACACTCACCCCACACATTTCTTTCCCATGTTGAAACCCTACCCATCCTACAACATGTTTCCCTACAAAGCTTTCTGGATTGCCCCCAACCAGATGTGTGCTCACCTTTCCTTGAACCCCACTGAATTTTTTTTACTTTTCTTGTGGCACTTCTCACATCCTGTCTCATATCAGAACTATTGCCATGTGCCTGTTCCTTATTTACAAAGCCGTCCCAGAAACCTCAGTCTCAGTCTCAGTCTCAGTCATGTTTGTCCTCCTGTACCTGCTGTTCTGGACATACTAAACATGGATTAAGTGTATGCTTAACTGATTTGGTCTTTTAGGTTTGGGGGGAATAGCCATTTATAATAGAGTAATAGTCTTGAACTACTTCAAACTTAATTATATACATCAAAATCTTTTGAGGGGTTCCATTCCTTGCTGACCATAACATGATACTTTCATAATATTTCACCCTGGGGAGGCCCATTATTCTCTGATGATTTTAGCTACTATCTCTAAACCAAATACTTCCACAGTTTTATTTCTGGCCCTTCAAAACTGCCTTGCAACTACCTGTTGAATTAATGCATTAAAGAAAAGTTAGTTCGCTTTCATTTTTTGTTATCTTTAAAAGAAACGTTAATGATGTGTTTTAAAGCACACATAGACTCTACTAGAGTATTTCGTTGTTTTATATAAGAAAAATTCTCATTTCTCTAAAAGAAGTGAGTTGATTAACAGATAATAAGTGGCTAAAATAGAATTTAGAAAACTAGAATTTAGTCTGCTCTGTCACAGATTTTCTTTTTTAAATGAGACCCTATGTAAGTCATGTAATGGTGTTGAACCTCATCTTCAAAGTAGGAATAGTTATCCTTCCATGCCTGCCTCCTAGTACTGAGAAACTCAAATGAGATAAACTATGTGGCAGCACAAACTATGCAAAGGTGGGCAAAGACTGGGTGAGTTACCAGGGAAATGCACTCTGGAGTGAAACTCCCTGGGTTTGAATAATGATATTGCCCTTGCTCCCTGTGTATGCCTATCTCTGATACTTCATCTGTAAAATGGGAGAGTAATAGTAACACATCTCCAAAGTTCTCGGAAGTGAGAAAATCATTGAAAAGCACTTTGCACTGTATCTATTATTACTCTAGTTGTGGTTTCAGTGGTGAATTGGTTAAGATATTTTAATTTTCCCAAGAACTTTAATCTACATTGCATGGCCCAAGCAAACAATTAATATACTAATATATCAATTTCCTGGAAGGACCTAAATGATTAAGCAGTTTTATTTATTTTTTTGATTAAATAGTTATATAGAAGAAAGTCTGTTTGGGGTTTTGTTGTTGTTGTTTTAAGTTTTTTTTGTTTTTTAGAGAGAGAAAGAGCAGAGGGGAGAAGCAGAGGGAGAGGGATAGAGAGTCTTAAGCAAACTCCACATTGAGCATGGAGCCCAGTACAGAACTCAGTCTCACAACCCTGAAATTAGGACCCGAGCTGAAACCAAGTCAGTAACTTAACCAACTGTGCCACCCAGGTGCCCCTGTCTGTGTGTTTTTAACGGTTATATCATACACCCAAAATCTTAAATAATAAGTATAGAAACTGTAACTCTCTTTAATACTCAAACTAAATACCTAGTATTCAAAAGCAAATATGAGTTTAGCCTAAAGAGTGAAACTTGACTTTCAACCTATTTCTGTATTCCAATTTATGAAACAGTTATCCTCCAGACCCCAATCCATCAGCTTCAAAGATCAAAAGAAAGGTTTAGCTTTCTTATCACACGTTAATTGCTCAGCTTTTGTGAACATCCACTGAGCAAGAACAGCCTATAGATATGACACAATGCATCATACATTTTTGGTTAGCAAACTCTAGAGCAAAAAAACCTTTTGGTAGCCCATTTTGACAATTCTTGTAATTTGCGGTGATGTTTTCATTACAGTGTGTCACACAGGAAGCCACAAAAGGATTAGACATAGACCAACTCATCCACATTTCTTCCAGCCAGTAATCACACTGACGCCCACCAGTGACCCAAAATGCCTTAGTGCCTACTCTTCCATATACCAGATAGTATGGCCCCTAAACTCATTAAAAAATGGATGTACCACATAGTCAGAAATGCCATTATCTGTGTTTTATTAGGCTCTGTGATTTGATCTTCCAGAAATATCTAAGGCCACAACAAGATGAATGTCGGGTATGACAAAAATATGCTAGTGGGATTTTGAAAACCACAGAGAAACTCTATAGGAAATATTAGGAAAGAAGAGGGCAAGAAACAAGTGACCTGGAAAAAATATAGAGATACCATAAAATTGGATCCATGTGATATCCTCCTTATGGTCTTATAGAGTAGATTTTGAAAATCCAGAAATCATGTGGACTTTATCCAAACCTGAATTTTTGAAAAAGCCATAGCTTTTATTGGACTAATAAAAACCAGGTAATGTGTTTGCTGATACAATGAAAAGACCACATTGAAAACTTTGTATTTAATGATTTTTTTTCTCTAGTTCCTGAGTTACTTTTTGTAGATATGAAGGTACCCAGTGTTCTAAAGAGTAATAAAACCAGTTTAAAATTTTGAGTCTGTCCATCAACTAAAGAAACTATCTGCAGTATTTTCTTTTAATAATATTTTAGTCATTTCATTTGATATTGCAAACCATTTGACAGGATTGAGAATTTCTTTCTCCAAGATTTTTCCTCTTTGATATTTAAAATGGGTCTCCATTATTGATTCCAACTCCCTTGATGTTTTTCCACCATTCTGTCACAAGCTTCTCTTCCCCCACCCATCTGATAGATAGATACAAAGATAGATGATAGATAGATAGATAGATAGATAGATAATTGAACCATCTTGCTGTACTCTCTAAGTAATCTTACTCACTTCCAAAGCTTTATCACCTATAAATCAACATCAAAATGCTGCTTTCTAGCCCCAACCTCTACTCTGAGCTTCAGATTCAAATTTTCAACTGCCATACACATAATCATCTATAAAGATGCTGCATCATCCATAAACTCAACTATCAATTTGATTAATTAAAAATAGTTTAAACTTGAACTTCCATATATTTTTTATATTTAACATTACTATAAATATATATGCACCAAACTGTGTATACTGCTTTTTCTCCTCACAATTGCATCCTCTATTTCCACAAACAAAAGTCTTTGTGACTGGACATTTTCTTCTCATTGCCTCCCGTAGCATATTTTGTGTAATTCTATCATAATATTTTAGACAATAAAATATTCATTTTCCTGTCTGTGTTCCCAGTTACAGTGCAGACTTTATCTGCAATGAGCATTATTTTTTGTTAATCTTGCATCCCTATCTCCCAAACAGTGCCTAGCACAAAACAAATTCAGTATTGACAAATAGATGAATCAATCATGCAGTTCATAAGACTGACTTTATTATTTTCACCCCCTTTTTTTAAGTAGGCTCCACACCCAGCATGGGGCTTGAACTCATGACCCTGAGATCAAGCATCACATGCTCTACCAACTGAGCCAGCCAGGCACCCCAGTATTATATATTTTTTAAAAGAGGATGAACACGGTCTCCCATTAACAAATTATTCAGTCGAGTTTCCCACATTTGGGAAAATTGCAGAGGTCAGCACAACCTGAGCCTAACCCTGGGAGGTGATCACGGTATTTCCATGGCCAAGTGTTTATTATCTTCACCTTCTTTACTTCTTTAGTTTGGGTGTTATACATTTATAATGTTCTCCAATTATACTTCCTTTATTCTCGAAAACACATTTATCCAAAGCTGACAGTTCATGGTTACATCATTAGTTAATTGTTTGTAGACGTTAGAAGAGCGATGAGGTATATTGTCTTAAGATTTTCAGTGTCATGGTTTAGAATAAAGAACAAGCAGGAATTAGTTCCTCTTTACTCTCAAAGATGTATAAATATAAGGAGAACTTTGAGCCCTTTAATGACTTGCAGCCTCTCAGCAATCAGTGCACCCAGCCTCCTGATATAGATATGGAATTCACAGAGATGGCTTGGCTAAGCCTCTGACTCCACTCCTCACCTCGTTTAAGAGACACATCTCTAGACCACACCTTTTATTATACATGTGATCAAAACTCTTTCTGTAATCCCAGGTCAACATTTAAAAACAATAATAATTGTGTTATTACTTTATTACTTAGGTAATATATCTTGAATATTATTTCAAGCATTTTGAAGAAATATTAATAAGTAACATCGTTGCCTGATGGAGATCTGGGAATATCTCTCAATGGCTTTTATTTTTAAAATAATTTCCCCGGTGTTAGCCTTTTCATTTTGATTTGCATTTCCCTGGAACTTTTATTCATTCAACAAATACTGAGCAATGGCTATGTGTTTTTTTGTTTGGTTGGTTTTTGGGTTTTGGGTTTTTTGAGAGAGAGAGAGAGATCACCAGCAGAGGTGGGGGGAGAGGTAAAGGGAGAAGGAGAGAGAGATTCTCAGGCAGACTCCACACCCAGCACAGAGCACAGCATAGGGCTCGATCCCATGACCCTGAGATCATGACCTGAGCTGAAATGAAGAGTTCGCAGTTTAACCTACTGAGCCACCCTGGTGCCTCCAGGCACTCCTTGTTTTTAATCCCATCCTCATTAAGCTTACATTCTAGGGAGGAAGACATAATAAACAAGGAAATTAAGTAAAAATCAAGAATGTTAAACAATGACAAGTGCTAAGAATCAAAATTAAGCAGAGAAGGGGAAGAAAAGGAGCATCCTTACCTTTAAAGAATAACCAGGGAAGGCTTCTCTAGAAATATGATATTTGAGAAAAGTTCTGAAAAAAGTGAGACAGTAGAACCATGCAGGCAGGTTTCCAAGAGAGAACATTCCCAACACAGACAAAAGCGAGTCAAAGGGCCTGAGGCAAAAGTATACCTGTTTATTATAGGAATCACAAGGAAGCCAATGAAGCTGGAGCTAAGGGAACGAGGTGGCAGATAATAGGTGTGTAGGTATGGATGTATGGATGCAGGGGGCAGGGCAGAAAGGATGACAGATCGGACAATTCTTTGTAGATCATATGAGAATTTTGGTTTTGCTCTGAGAGAGGTAGAAAGCTAGTGAAAGATATTGAGGAGAGGCTTGTCCTTATATTTGAGCAGAATAATTTTGGCTGCTGCGCTGAGGATAGACTATCAAAAGCCAAGGGTAGAAGCAGGGAAACTAGAAGGCATTGTAGTAATCCAGGCAAAAGAGGACAGCAGCTTGGTCTAGAGTAGTAGAGGAGGAAGTGATGAGAAGTGGTTGGATTCTGGGTATTCCTTGAGGCTGAAGACAATTTTTCCCCCCAGATTAGGTGTAGTGGATAATAGACTAAATATATAATACCAGTTCCCCACACCCCTATACCTGTAATGGCTTCCTCAAATTTAGGCAGCAGTGTTGAATTTTCTTAAGCTTTCCACTCATTTCTACACCCAGTCTGTCAGGGAATTCTTTTTTTTTTTTTTTTTTAAGATTTTTTTTTTTTTTTTTTTTTT